>NC_051188.1:39230209-40516875 GCF_015220075.1 Falco rusticolus | reverse complement strand
CCTAATTGGTAAAGTAAATCCTAATAAGCGCTGATTTAATTCCATCTTTTGCTTTCGGTACAGTTCCTGTCTTGGGGTGCCAATAGATATTAAATGCCTACTTTGTTTAAGAAATCTGGTAATGTGCACTGCAGTTAATTTATTTGGGAACAATTGCTAACGGGGACTTACAAGAGAACATTAGTACTCCTCTCCTCTTGCTGGGGGCACACAGAGGGAATGTGAGTGACAGCATGCTTAGTGGTGGTGAGAGGTTTCAGTCTGTGCTCAGAAGTGCCCCCCCCTCAAAACCCGGAGCTTGCCAAATAGGCACAGAGAAACTTAACTGCCAAGTAACTGGCCTTGTTAGCGTGTATGTAAGGGAAATGTCTGTGAGAACCGCTTCAGCGAAGGTGATTTCAGAGTAATACGTGAAGTATTATGAAGTTATATTAATTCAAAGTGCTTTTGTTGGTACTGTTTTATGGTTGTTTTTTTTTAGGAAGGACTCGCACTTTTGCAATTAGATGTCTGATCTTATGTAGCTGTTCTATATACCTGGAATAGTCTTTTGTTTTCTGTAAGACATGTACAGGTCAGGTGTTTGAACCAGCCAGAGATTTGATGCCTCTGAGATTGTGGAAATCTAGATAGTCTGTCTGAACCACATGAAAGTTTATTTTGCTTTCAATATTATAATTTATATGGGAACTTATACATTAGATAGTAAGAGTTGCTTTTCTACTGCCTTCAGGTGTTTTCTCTACCATTGTTTTATTGACAGATTTCTCTGTAATCTCTCATACAAAATTAAAATCGACCTGTAAACTCAAACAAGTGTTAAGTGCTCAATTCACCCCTCACTAACAGCATTTTTTTCTCCCCCTCCTTTGTAAAAATACAAATATTCCTTTAGACTGTAAAGATAAGTTAGTGTATAATTTGAGATCTCCATAGCTAATCCCTACCCTAATGTTTAACTCAAGGGGGAGGAGAGAGAGAGATAGATACCGTTGATTTGCAGCATTGAAATAGGCTTCTGCTTGTATAGGAGCTGTGATATGTCAAGTTCATAAATGTTAACGGTATCATCTCTGCTCATTCCATAATTTCTATTAAGTAGAGCCTGAATTTTCTTAGGTATCTTCTCCCCACATGAATACTGTAGCCTGTGATCAAAGTGCCATGTAGTTTTCTCACAGAGTATTTAGACTGTCTTAAATCTCACATTTTAGTAGCAGCTTGAAACTGTTGCTTTAAACTGCTCCTTTAAAATTGCGACTCTCCCCCTCACCCCCACTCCCACCCCCAACTTTTTTCCATTTTATCAGCACTATTTTGGAAGCAAGATTTCCAGAGCTAGGCACAGTTTTCCACTAAGGTTGTCACTGCTTATACCTGTGCTGTCTGTATTTAAGTGCTAGGTCCTCTGTGCTCCATTATTAACCTCTGTATATCCATATTGGTACTGTGTAAAAAAAGCAAAAATAATAGAAACATCCAAGAATAAAAGAAAGATAATTCAATACTGGACACTGCTGTGCAGGTTCTGAAAAGTGAAGAGACAGGCCTAGACTGCAGAAGGATTCACAAAGATGAAATTCCAACAGTTATTTCTGCTTTGCAAAGGCATAGTCTCTCAAAAGAATACAACAGTTTGTGGCATCCAAGTTTAATGAATTTGAAGGTCGTTAAGCAATTTAATCCTAGCTAGCTTGGCACATGGAAGCAGTGATCTAACGTAAAGTCCAAACACAGAAGTACTGATTTTTATTTTTTTCTTTCTGTAAGAAAATTGATGTAATAGGATAATACTTTGACTAAAAATGGAAGATGCAGTTCCTTACCATAATTTTCCTTTTAGTCACAATTCAAACAAGTGTACAAATAAAAAAAAAATATCTGTCTGCTGCCTTTTTGATCAGACTGGAACTTTGATTTTGAAGTTCTAATAAATATTCTCAAAATTAACTGATTATTATAATTTTATATATTTTTAAAACATATTTTGCATAAATAAGTAAAAGGAATAGGGTTTTCTTTCAATACATAGCACATGTTTGTCGGTGGGATGGCTAATACTATTTGTAAGTAAAAGTATATACAAAATTATGGTCACTTACATTTTAGTGAATATTAGCTTTAAGATCAATGATTGACTCAAACTGAATGAAATTGCTGACAGATCTAAGGCAGAACACCATTACTGAATAGCTTGTTGTTGTTGTTCAGATAATTAATTTGTGAAATATTAGCCCATGCAGCAATAGAATAAATGCTTGAGTAAAGCCACACTTCTTATATAATGTCTCAAAATTATTATATATTAATACGTCTAATGACTTTAATGATAGAGAATGATAGAATAAATTATAAGAAAATGACTGCTTAATGAAATCCAGATGGAAGCTTTTTGTCTCAATGAGGGTTTTTCCCATTGCCTCTGCTATGCCACCAAGCCATTCTAGCAATGTCAGTTTTCAAGATGTTGAGTGTTGGGTGTTCAGATGTTGATATCATGAGTTTAATGCACTAAAGCACCTAAAAAGACCTAATTTATTCCAAAGGAAAGAGTCTTTCAGTCTTTCGTGTTTTGTTTGATTGGTCTTCAGAAAAAAAAGTTGAGCTTTTAAATGCAATGTAAAATATTTTTTAAAGTTATCTGTAGATTCTGAATGCTCATTTTCCTAGTGTAAAATCCTACCAGATTTTTATGTTTTGGTGTGACTTTTGTTCTCTCTCAGTCTCTCAATTTCTGATACAGATAGAAGCATAATGATATGCTGAACAGAGTATGTATTAGATCTGGCAAAGGCTTTTACTGAGTTGCCTGTATATTTGTATCCAATTATAGCTCAGCCTCAAGTATTAGATTAAGAATTTTTCCGTGGAGAAATAATCCTTGCTTTCTCTCTCCCCTCTCTACTCAGCACTTTTCAGTACTCTTTTAAATTTAAAATAAATAAATAAATACAAAAATAACGCAGGCAGGTACAAAATCCTATTGTAAAGATCCACCAGTATTTTATATAAGTGGTTAAAATGGCAGTATTGATACTTTAGTTAGGGGACAGTAGCGTCAACCTAATAATTTAACTGCATACCATGGTGGAAGCAGTTGCAATGGTTAGTCACTGTATCATCTTAAACACGGGAAGACTTTTGGTAGAGAAAGAAAACCTCAGGTGGTGGCATCTCTTACTATTAGAGACAAAAGGTTTTAAAGACAAACTGGTCATATTTGTGGCCAGCTGTAAGTACTTTTGTATTTTCAAGTACAGGTATGCATTACAGTTTTAAATATATAGCATCATTTTTTTATGTGGTATAAGAATTCTGTATTTTAGTAAAGCAATGGACAGCTATATGGAAGAAAGGAAAGAAATGCTTTCATGGATTCAATGGTGTTGTGCAATTTGTTTGGGCCATTTTTACTTTATCCTTTTAAGACACTGTTGTATGTTACTGTGTCTGATGGGAGTGGATTGAGGAAGTAATAAAAGGAAGTTACATCCTCTGCTTGCTAGCATTATTATTTTTTGTCATTTAAAAAAACTGTTAAGATTCCAAGTCCTTTGTTCTGTCTTCCTTCTAGTACTACCTAGAAAAAGCAGTGGAGAAATTAAAACATTAAGAAAAAAACACCAAAAAACTTAGAAAGTTGTAATAAAATCTTCTAGCAAAATTCACCTCCACTTGTCATCAGTCCCTGATTTTCTTCTTTGGCAAAGCATTCTTGTCAACCCAGTACAGATTATGTTCTTTCTGCCATAAAAAATTCATGGGCCTTAGGAAAACTTTTCTAGAACACCTGAAACAAAGTTTCACATGGCTTTGAAATATACTTCATTACACCAGCTCAGAGCCCTCAAAGAGTCAGAGGATGTGGCAAACAATAGTAATAATGTGGGCCAGTTTATTGTGAAAGCCAGAAAAGATTACTGATGAAAACAGTGTTTCAAGGTTATGCTGAGATCAGTGGCAGCTTCAGAGGGCAATGGCATGTTGGAACCTCTGCTCCTCTGGAGTGGGTTAAATGGGATCGAGAAAATGTTTCAGATAGTTCTGTATGGTGTACTGAGAGTCAAGGAATATTGCACTGTCTTCTGAGTAATTACATAATCCTCTATGATTATAGACAGCTTCATTTTCTAAACTGACCACTGCAATGATATATTAGCTTAGGTAGCTTAAACAAAGCAACATAAACCGAATTACTTATATGTATTGATAAATCCATTGCAGAAGAGTATTCAACATTATTGGTTATTTTTTCTCTATCTCTCAGTCCTATTAGAATTGTCATCTTTGTGAAGTGTGTTATAGGATAAGCTTCTCCACTTTAGTCTTAAAGACTCATTACTTTTTTCTTCTATCAAATTAAACTATTTTGTGTTCTAATTTATTCCCGCTTGATGGTATATTGTACTGAATGAATATATACAAAGCTCTGCTGATCTATAAGAATTAAACATTTCATGCATACTTACAGATAGATAGGTAGAAATAGATAGTTGATCAGACAGACATTAAACATTAATGGAATCTTGGCAGGGATTTGCACTTACTTCAGGAGAATCTAGATTTCCATTAGAACAAAGATGGTGAGAATATGTAGAGACAGTAAGTATATCTGTATAAGGTTATAGAGATGGACTGTTTTCTTCATCCATGTAAAAATTATATCCTCTGTTTATTTCAGGATAAGGCACTCAAGAGGTTAACTAAACCTCGTTTCTATGGTGAGAAAAATAATTGGTATTGATTAGCAGTCGGTGCAACATTGCTGGAAGGGTTATTAAAGTCCTAAAGTACAGTACAAAATGATACTGGAAGCATCATGTACTCCCTAGACTGTCCTATACTAACCATTCCCCTGTTTGAGATGTCCTCCTGACTTTGCTTATGATTCTCAGGAGCTTTGTTATACTTAGTGATTTCAAATTCTAAAGAACATTTAATTAGTTAAATGGGGGCTAGGGTGAAGGGGAATTACCAGCTTGTAGAGGCTGCTGTCTTTCTCCTCAAGCAAAACTTGAGAGCTATTTCATTAAGAAAGAAATCATTAAAGAATTGGATCTTATAGCCATCTCTTTTCTGCAGCTTCACTGTATGAGATAACAAAGTGACAGCAAGGAACTGGAAGGTATATGTTTCTTTCTTGTGCAGCTGTTTTATACTCTTAGTCAACGTATCCTCACAGTGATCCAAGAATACACGTAAGTGATATCCCAGATAATCTACTCATATTTGTCACTTACATTTTAAGAAAATTGCTTGTCAAAAAATTATTTTTTAAATTATGCTAAATAAAGAAGTAGCTCAAGGAAAATTTGTGTTAAAATTAGAACAGAAATTGCATATCATGAGCTTAAATCTCTTTTCACTTAGATTGATGGTAATCCATTTTTTCTGTATATCAAACTATATACTCACCATGACAGTTTCAACAGAAATAAATGTAGTTCAGTAAAAATGTCATACAGTTACCTGCTTTAGGGCCTTATTTAGACACTAGGCAGTGACTTATAACAGGGTGGTTGGACTCTTGTGCCTGGGTCTGATTCGAGAGATGCTTCCCCTGTGCTGCCAGGAGGTGGACTGAGAAGCAGTGGAGGTGAAAACTGGGGCAAGTCTGAGAGTGACATTGCATGGTCCACAGAGAGGTCCCAAAGGAAGGTTCCAGTCCCTGTGGCTTCTACAGTTGGATTACCTTTGTTTAGAAAATTTGCAATGGCTAAAAAATAAACTGCAATTTCATTGAAAGGTTCAGCGGTATTTTTTTTAAGTCAAGTTCTCTAGTTAGTAAACCACTGTAATCTCCTAGCAATATAATTGTTTGAACCTGAGTACATCGTTTCCAGGATTTAGCACAACCAACTAGTAAAATGGAATCTTCTAGCAGAAGTTGAGCAAGCAAAGAAATGCTGTGGCAAAGTTCCACATTCTTCTGCTGCTGCTTCTCCTTTACTTTCAGTGTACTATGTCACCCAGTCTGCATGAAGTGGTTGGGATTGGAAAAATCTGTTCCAACACCTAGATTTTTACAAGTACATATAAACATATTGATAGAATGCGTACCCGTGCTATTTATATCCATATATATACATTGGTTTTATTAGTAAAAATAGGATCTTTTCCTCAGTAGTATAAAACAGTGTATCTATTGTATAGTATTAGTGTTAATAAAAAACTCTTAAATGTTAATTTTGTTATAAGGAAATAAGGTGGATCTACCATTTTTGCATAACCTAAATTAATTCTCATTCAGACTAAAACTTGTTAATATACAATTTAGGAGATACAAGGTAGAACACTAACTTTTCTAGACAAAATGGGAGTTACTACATAATGCAGTACATCAGAGAAGAGCTAAGTAATTTGATTCCTTCTTGTCAGATACATTGGAAGGCACTTAACTGTCTATAGTAACACACTATCAGACTACCTAGAATAACCAATCCACCTGCCCAAAAATGTTAATGGAGTAAAAATTTGATATTGCCAATCTACATTAAAACTGTATAATATTGAATTAAATCCTGCCAATTTCGCCTTCCATAAGAGAGAGGAAAAACAACATGAACTGTCCATCACTGTTGTGGTTTAATCACAGCCAGCAACTAAGCCCCACACAGCCACTCGCTCACCCCCTGTGTCAGGAGTAGGGAGAGAATCGGAAGAGTAAAAATGAGATAACACATGGGTTGAGATAAAGACAGTTTTACAGGCAAAGCAAAAACTGCATGCACAAGCAAAGGAAGCCAAGGAATTCCTTCACCACTTCCGTCGGCAGGCAGGTGTTCAGCCTTCCCCAGGAAATCAGGGCTCCATCGCGTGTAATAGTTACTTGGACAGACAAACACCATCACTCTGAACATCGCCCCCTTCCTTCTTCTTCCCCCAGCTTTATATGGTGAGCATGACATCATATGGTGTGGGACATCCCTTTGGTCAGCTTGGGTCAGCCATACTGGCTCTTGCTCCCTCCCAGTTTCCTGTGCCCCTCCAGCCCTCTCACTGGCAGGGCCTAAGAAACTAAAAAGTCCTTGAATTAAGATAGACATGACCTCAACAACTGAAAACATCAGTATATTATCAACATTATTCTCATATATCCAAAGCACAGCATTGCACCAGCTACTACGAAGAAAACTAACAATATCTCGGCCAAAGCAAAAACAATCATGAAACAGACAGCTTCACAAACACAGAAAGCCAAGTGTGTTGGTCGTTTTGCAAGGCCACACTTGAGTTTTAAGTTACTATATAAAGGTAATACTTCTTTGCAAAAACTTACCCCAGAATAATGCTGTGGGTTCTGATTTTATACGTGAGGCTTATCCTGTCCTTTTGAAGCTATTACTATTGACTGTTTGTTTTTGCAAGCACACTTTTACCTGGCAACACACTGTGATATTTTCATTATCATTATGATATTATTCTTCAATGTTAAGGTACAACATGACACAACATGTGCTATGATCACTGGATATTCACCCTCCATTGGGACTGAAGTATGAATAATGCACATAGGGATCATTTGAAAATACTGGTTTACTTCTGTTTTCTCCTGACTCCTCTCTTCAACTCTACTACCTAATACTCATTTATTGCAACTCAGTTTTCTAGGTATTCCCAGAATTACCTCTATTTTAAAAGTAGACCCAAATATTGTGCTTTACAGGTGATCTAAACTTACGTTCAGTGTTGAAAGAAACTGCTGTAAAACACTGAAAGAACTTAGCAGTAACTTGAACAACAGTTGCCCACTCCACATTATCTGGTGACAAATTGCACTGAGTACTGAGGCAAAGCCCTTTGAAAACATCTGTTCAGCAAAGACACAGGTAATGATAAACTAATCAAATGCTTTTGTGGATGACTGTTACCCAGCTGTAATGAAGAGCAGACAAGCTGTCAAATCAAGCTAGTCATTGTTAGGAGTTACTCAAGACTCAGAAAAGCAGTTCATTTGAATGTGTTTCACATAAAATAATACCTTTTCTGCCGATTATTTGGTCAGAAAGTACATAAATAGAAATCTATTAATCCTGGATTTGCCTAGTTTGTTGCCATGAAAATAGTCTTGTTAAATTTCTTGCGAAAACTGCAGTCATCAGTCCCAATGTTGGGCAGTTCACACAGAATCTTTGCTGTTATTTCTGGCGAAAGAAGAATCTATCATATCAGTGTATTTATAAAACTTCTCATTTGTGTCCATTCCTTAGTGAATGATAGTTTCCATGCTTGTAGTTCTTGTGGTCTGTTTGGAGTAATGTGAAGAACAGTAGTTAATTTTGCATTACAGTAGAGAATTTAACAGAGTGTGCAAATATATGCAAATAGATATGCCTGTTCTTTCAATATGATTATTAGGATGTTATACTGCCTAAAACTTAACTGATAGCAAGGGATACATGGTCTCCTTACAAAAGGATGTAAGTCAGTGTGTATCCCCTATGGTGAATGTCTTTGATCATTCAGATGTGAGAGGGTTAGGTGCACAACATAAAAGCTGGAGGAAACACTGAAAATAAGCTACTGCACCTTATTGATTTGCATGAAATAAAGGGATTACATTTTCCTTTGGAGCTTCTTTATACTTTTCCTTCTTATAAAGTGAGCTGCCCAAATCCAGCTTCTTAACAATAGTAAAAATACCATATTGAAATGGAATCCCAATGAACTGTATTTATTACAGCTGATCAGAGAATTTTGCAAGACTTAATAACCAGGAGCCTTTTCTGACTTCATGGCTGCCCAGCACCTAGAATCTTAATGCTACAATAATAAGAATTATAAACAAAGAAGACACAAATTCATTGCAAATAAGTTTCTCTTACAGTCTTAAGTTTGTGTTGGAAGAGAGAAGATTATATCTGGTGAAACTCTACTGTTGCTCAGGAATGAGTTGGATTATTGTGTGCTCTAGCTTGACTGCTCAAATGACTAAGTCCACAACTGTAATGGGGATATTCTTTATACACATTAAATCTTCCTATGGTGAATTCTTTTTTTCTTTGTAACTTATGACTTCTGAAAGATGTGAAATGATTTAATCAAATAGATAGAAAGATAGGGGGGGGAAAGTGATAAGCATGAAATCCAATGTAAGATGTAATGTTCCACCAATTTGGTGTCTGCCTTCAAAAGATATTGTTGGGTAAAGGTTGGGGTTGAAAATAATTAGTTTTGTTGTTTGTGGGGTGAATTGGGATAGAATTTGAACAAATGGTGATTCTTGTAAAACTGTTTTAAAGGAGTTTCTAGGAGAAAATTGTGGAAAAACAATTAATTTTACTATTGTGCACAGGTCTTTGAGTTTACAGTTGAAAATATTAATGATTTTTGCTTTAGTCTTAACTCAAGGATGTGAAAGACTTTTTGACTGAGAAACAAAATGCTAAGTTATGCCTTCTGAAACCATATACTAATGAGGTTTCTGTAATTTTAGTTGATTTTTATTATTTTCCCCTCTAAGATCTGTAAGCCAGCTCTTAATCATTGCAAGATGTTTGTGGAAAAACTGTAAGTCATTACCGCTTCTTTTTATTGTTTCTTTTTAAGGAGAAACTGATGTTGTGTAGTTTCTGGCTAGTGTCAAAGTGAACATAGTAAAATAAATAAGAACACAGTGATACTACCAGGACAGGGAAGGTGGAATTGATATCCTTTAAGTAATGCAAACAAAGCAATGACAAGACCTGATTTTCTAAAACAGGGAAAGCATATTCTGTGATTTTTCGTAACTTCAGAAGCATATGCAGGACTTTTTGTTACCCTTGTCCTTATTTTTCTATTTGAAAAGCCACAGTTTCATGTTAAAGAGATGAGTCTTAAAATAAAGACAGCCTCCAAATATTGCTGGTCTGCCTCCTGCTGCTGCCCAAGAAAGGTAGATGTGAGGCACCACATGTGGTAGAGAAAATTCTGCATTATGGCTGGATTGGAGAAGCAGCAGTGACAGGGACAGCACCAGGACACTGAGTATTACTATTGCTATTTTACTGTTTTATGTTTGTCTCCTCTGATGTTTGTCTAGTGCTGAAAGAAGATAGGGACAATTGAAGTGACGTGACCTATCACCTCATATGTGCTGTGGTGGTTCTCTCTGTGTGCTATGGACCAAATCACTCCCTGGGTAGCATAACACATGATTTCCATTGATTTTGGTGGGAGCTGAACAGAGGCAAGTAAGGGCAAAATTTGCTCTTTTGGCTGCCGTGATTCTGTGCTTGAAGATTGCAAAGGCAAATAAAGGTCTGTGTGATTCCGTTCCTTCTGAGTAAACTACTGTGTGAAAAAGACTAAAAAACCAGAAACTTGCTGCAATGTTATTATCGGCTTGAAGCCCCAGCTTGTGTCACTGTAAAAGAAGGGGAACATAAGCCAAATTTTTGAAAATGTCAAGAATTATCTCTGCTTTTCAGATTTGAGAGTGGCATCATGGGGCTTAATTAGACATCATGTAATAGAAAATGCAGGGGTGTTAGTAGTGAGTGTCTTTCACAGAGATATAAACATTCATGCTGCTGCATTATTCGACATCTTTCCAGTGAGTTTGTGAATGACCTAAAATATAAAGGAAGATTATTCTGCTGTGAAATGTCAGTCTCATGCTCAGGTATAAATTCTTCCCGATTTGTTTCTAAGAGGTTTCTCTAAAAAGAAATCAACTACAATGATTGAGATTTTTAAATATAAAACCTTGGAATTCTTTAACTGGTCTTTTGTTATGGGAAAACTTAAAAAATCCACTGGGTAATTCTGACAATGTTACTTTCCTTTTTTTTGTTTTGTTTTTTCCTTTGAGAGGCTTTTAATTTGTAGGAGGTTGAAAGTATTGTATTCACAGAGTTCAGCTTTGCTTTCCTGAAAGTATATGTGCCTTCATAAAAAGCCCTGATACAATTAGATACAAAAGTTTTGCAGTCCCTTGAGTTTTGGCCATATCTTTGAAGAAACTTAGCTTTAGGGACATACTGTCTCTGAAAATTATAAGAAATAATAAAAGTCAGTACATCCAAGATAAGCCCTGGTACCAGGGTCTTTTTTTCCATCTTTTCAGTTTTGTGGTTTGTTGCTTTGTTCGTTTTCTTTTTTTTTTTTTTTTTCCTGTCCAACTTATTAGAGCTGTAGATAATACCAGAAGACTGAATTTTAAATAATTCCGGAGGGGACATGTGGAGCTGATTGTATTGGATTATTTGGCTGTTAATGGAAGGTAACAATGGGTGAACCTTTACAAAATGCCACCAAAGATTCATGGTTGTAATAATACACTTTCTCTACTGTGATGCTTGAATGGATACTGAACTGTGATAGAATTTTAGGACAGATTACGATATGATGCATAATAAGTGGGCTGTTTATCTTTTTTGCAATAATCATAGAAATAATAATTAATAAGAGGTTCCCCCAAGTGGTGGGATTGCAATGAGGTAAAACTACAATGTGAAAGAAGCCTCTTTCACACTACTTGAAAATCTATATCCCTTTCAGTTGTGTTGATTTACAGAATGGTTCTTTCTTCTGTATATCACCAGTTGCTGTTTTCCTTCTGAAATTTCAAGTATTCTTTGTTCAGTTTTTGACATGCTATTTTTGAGATTATGCTGCTCAGACCCAAGATTACACTTCCATTTAACAGTTTGCTGTAATAAAAACATCTTGTATCCTCACTGATATCAAGCAACTAGAGCAGTTTTTATATAGTGTAGTGTTCTGATGATTGATCAGGGAAGGAGAAAATCTCTTGCTCTGGGTCTGTGTATTTGCATACTGCTTCACTTCACTTGATGTATGGAAACATAAATGATAGAAATATAAAAACTTATAATGATGGACACCACTGCAGCTCTATGGAGAAATGCATGACAGTATCTGTTACTTTTGGGTTAAAAAAACCAAAATAAATCCTTCTGAAAATCTGGAAAACTACAGTTCATACCCGTTTTTATTAAATTTGACCTATCTAACAATTAATGCAGTCATGTTAGTCATGCAAATATTTTTACTCATATACCACCGTGGCATATTTTGCCATCACTGAAATGGAAAAATAGATATTCCGTATATATATGTGTGTGTGTGTATGTATATGCATGTATGTATACACACATATAGAGACATATATTTATGTGTACATTATAGATATATATTATCCCATTTGGG
Organism: Falco rusticolus; assembly: GCF_015220075.1. Taxonomy (NCBI): domain Eukaryota; kingdom Metazoa; phylum Chordata; class Aves; order Falconiformes; family Falconidae; genus Falco; species Falco rusticolus. Next base: position 40,504,719 of record NC_051188.1, on the reverse strand, counting down.
GATCAAACTTATGCAGATGGGATTTTCCAAAAGGGAATGAAGTCATGGTCTTTTGACCGTTCAGTAATTAGGTCTCCCATATTAGGTCTCCTATCAATATGTATATTAAGGTACAGTGTCCATACTGTGTCTGTTGTGCTGAAAGATAATTGATACATCTATTGATATTTGCATTGTCATAAGTTCAGTGTTGCTGTCAATCTCACGAGACATTATATTGTGGAAGCCTTTCTAAATTTTTAAGGGGAAAAATTAATGTAGGAACAATCTACCAAAGTATGTACAATTATATTTTATTAACATATAATAATAACACATAATACATACTCTTACCTATTTTTGTCCTGATTCTTGTAGTACACATGCTATTACAATGTCACAATACCTTGCTATAGTTGAAGATCATCATATGACTCTAATTAAATAGTTCTTGCTATTGGAATAATTTTTAAATACTTCTGATCTATCCAAGTCTTTCCATTGCTCCCCATTCAGTCTGTGAAATTTCTAAGGCGGAATCAGATTTTAGAGACTTCATTTCTGTGGCTGATTGAAAATCTGAGTATACAGACCTCACCATGATGCAAAAGACGTTTATCTTTTTCTTTTTTCAGTGTCTCATCTGAAATCCAAACCTAACATAATAAGTCAAATGGCAATAAATAAATGATACAAACACCACCCCCACCCCAAATACTTACGTTTTCTAATGTCCATGCAGAATCAACCCCTGTGCAATGTATTTGGAAACTTTATCTTCTGTTACTGGAGATGGTATTTAGCTCAGTAAAAACTGGAGTAGTCCTTCAAGGGGGGGGTGGGGGGTGGGTGGGGGGAAAGGAACACAAGGCCAAACAAGGTCAAAGGCAAGAGCTGTAGTTGTATCCATTTAAAGTAGTTGGATGTAGGTTTTGTTGGATTTTATTTCCTACTTTATCATTACAGATAAATGCTGTAGTCTAGCTGGAGTTTCTCTATAAGGACAAGGGAGAAAGCACTCTCTCTGCAACATGCACAAGTTTTCCTTTTGCTGGATCATTAGAGGGAATGTCTGCTTAGTGATCCTGTCTCTAATTGTTTACACCTTTTAAACTTCTGCTGCATGTGGAGAAATCCCTAGGTCTTACATTAGGGATGAATTATGTGTTTTAAAATAAAACCTACCAGCTTAAGGTTTTCTTCTGCATGGGTTAAAAAACCAACAACAAACCATAACCAACAACAACAACAACAAAAAAAAACCAAAAAAAACAAACCAGAGACAAAACAAAAAATGAACAAACCCACCAAATCAAAACCATAAACAAAAAAAGGACCAACCAAAAAATGCTGAGACATCTTTAACAGCAAATTTCATAACAACTACCTTTTTCCCAATTTTCCAAATAATGTGCTACATTGTAACCTGTCACATTAGATTATATCCATCATGTAGCACTATAGCACCTGATTTGACATAATGGGATGTGGAGGCAAGTATTAGATATGAAGAGAAGAGTTTTGTAAATGTTGAGGATACGTCTGTGTGTTTGTGTATCTTCACTTATCCTACTATTAACAACTAAAAGCCACATTTTGCTCACATTAAGGGTTTCACTTCAACCCACTATACTGAAGACATTTTGAGTGCAGAATAAAGCTGTGTCCTTAGCTCATCCTGCCACACCACAACACATTACTGACATTACTGTCTCCGTTATGTAACATCAGTCATTCTTCCAAAGACTTGTCTGTTGACATTTGGGTGATTTAAAATTATTTTATTTCTGGGGGAGGGGAAAAAAAAAAGGCTTTTTCTACCAATTTTTTTCATCTAGGCTTCTCTTTCTCTTGTGTGTGTACTTACGAACAGGATTTTTTCAGCCCTAAGCAAAGCTGAGTCTTAGAAGTACTTTTCAATTTATTTTCCTTCTTCATAATTTATTGTAAGTAATAATAGGCTAACAGAATAATTTGTGTTCAGAGGAATCTCTGGATGTCATCTATCCTAGCTTCTTCAAAAGGCTGACTTCAGAGTTAGATCTGGTTACATGACATTTTACTTTTTAATGTGTAAGCATTGTATTACTATAGTTGGTGGCTATTATATAGATCGTAATATACATACATACATACAGATGTAGTACTATCCAAATTTTTCATTCTATAATGGATCCTTTTTTTTTTCCTAACCAAGGGCTTATATTTGTGTTTTGTGCAACTTAAACGAGATTTTATGCCTAAACAAATAATAATAATGTGGAGTAATAAAAAAATATTAAGAAAATCGCACATGAAAATAATGCACTGTGTTGTTAAAAAGCAGCACTTTGTTATTATGTGTAATAACTAAAAATGGCCATTTTTGTCTTAATGATGACATTGAGTCAAATCACGATTGAGCTGATCTGGTTTTCTTCTTTAGATGTTGTTGTTTAGGTCCTCTTGAGAACTATTTCCAGTATCGGGTAAGGCTGAAGGAAAGTGCTTCAGAAAGCTAGCCGAATGCTAGCTTCCCTTAGACTCCTAGATAAACTACTCTTCCCTTAATAAGGAAGACATACAACTTTTATTTTAGCAGTGCAGGACATAGTGTCCCTGCTTTACTTAAAACTCAGTCTATATGGTCATGTAGCTTCAGCATCTTGCTATTTTGGTATTTACTCCTACTGTTCTCTTAAGAAATATTACTCATATTTCCACCTGCAGGAGGATATGTATCTGCATCACAAATATGGGTTGGAAGAGACCTTGGGAAGCTGTTTAATTCAGCCTCCTCAATGAGTTCAAGAAGCAGCTCTTTGAATAGTGACTGTAATCAGGTTACCCATGGTTTCTCTAGTTCAGTGTTGAAAATGTCCGAAGGTGGAGATTTCACAACTTCTCTGTATAACCTGATCCAGTGCTGTACCAAAGTTTTTCCTAGTGCCACATGTAAACCTCCCAAGTCACAGCTAATAATGATTGCTCCTTATTTTACAATTTGCCATTGCCAGGAGTTTGACAGTTATGGTCGTAGATATTCTTCAAGTATTTGTAGGTTTATTCTTCTCTTCAACAAACTAAATAAACCCAGCTCACTCAATTTCCTCTGGCAGGCAGGTACCTCACTACCTTGGTTGTCTTCCATTGAGTACTTCCCAGTTTTCCAGAATGTCTGTTGAACTGAGACACAAAACACAAGACTGGACATATACTCCAAGTCCAGCCTCACTGGGATTGAGTTGAAGACAGTAATTTAGCTCTGTCTGCTGACCACAGTTTGTCTTACATAGCCCTGTATGTGGTTTGCCTCACTCACAATGAGCATGCAAAGTTCAATCCTATTCAACCTCCTCTTCACTGGCAAGACCCTGGTCATATTCAGATGGTCTGGTATTCAGCCAGCTGCTTCCCAGTCTATATCAGTGCACTGGTTTATTCTGCTAGATACATAGTTCTGCACTTCCCTGAACTTCATGACATTTCTGTTAGCCAAATCCTCAGCCTTGCAGTCAGTCATATCAGCAAGATCTTTTAATATCCTCAGGTGAATCCCAGCCAGTCCCATGTATTTGTTCTACATTTGTGAGCTCTGGGATATATATATATATATATGTATATATATGTGTGTGTGTATATATATATATGTATATATATAATCTTAACACGAATGTAAACACAAAGTACACATGTCATACTGTGAGGGATATGGCTGCTTTTCTCATCAATAGGCAATAGCTTTTCACTATATCCTTGCCCTCACATCTTCCTCCTGTGAGCTACCATCTCTAATTTCATGCTTTGATCCTCATCTAGAACTCATGAATAAAACAGGTCCAGGCAATACTAGTTTCATATATGAACCACAAGGAAAGTTTCATTCCTCATGGATAATGTAAATCCAAAAACTGACTAAAGCATGTAACTATTTTTTGTGCGTTTGGGGTTGTGAGGGTTTTGGTTGGTTGGTTGGTTGGTTTTGGTGTTTTTTGGTTGGTTGGTTTTTTCCTTTCTGATCATACTTTCCCCATTTAAAATCCAAAGACAAAACTTTATCATTTAAATGTTTTTGACTAGAAAAGAGTTCCAAAGCACAGAAAGAGCAGAAACAGACCACTCTGGAAATGCTATCAGATTTATTTATCTTTTAATCATAGTATAAAAATTGAATATCTAAAAATACTACTGCTTCAGAAGATGAAAGTAAGTAAGCATAGTTTTAGATGAACAGGGGGGAGATTGCTGAAATCCTCTCTGATCTGTATTTATGGTGCATATAGCAATGATAATCAATAACAAATTCTAAATTAGATGGTGTATTTTCAGTGTATAACAGGAAAAGTCAGAGCCTTAAATGGAGAATAAAGTATTATGAATTATTAGTTAAAAGTCTATGAATAAATAAATAAATGGTAAGTTGGGTGTTTATAACCACTTTCTGTTGATACCAGTCATGGCATCAGTATCCATAGACAATATACAATTGAACCTTACAGGTAGCAGTACAGTGAATTCAGCTTATTCATTACTAAATAAACAAGTCTGCATTTTTGCTGTGTCACAGATTATGCAGTTATGTGGAGATACATTTTATTCCAAGGAACCAATTCCTTGTTCAGTAATTATCAGTCCATTACTTTTTGTATTTGATATCATCTTTTTTTCTATCTGTAATGTTGACTCCATCTTTTGTGGGACTTTGTTTCCTTAACTAACCTCAAATAATCACCAGGAAATTCAGGGGGGAAAAAAATAATGACAGCAGTAAGCAGATTTTTCTCCTCAGTGAAACTAGGTTTTTACTTATGTTGCACTATTCTTATCCCTCTAGGAATTTGGCTTGGTGATGTTCTGTTAGCAAGACAGATACAAAATTTTAGTGTCAGATATGATTAGAATTGTTGTGGGTTAATGAATTGTCATATAAAGTTTTGACAAATTCTGATGGACAAATTATGTACACTTTTCACTTACTGCCTGATTACTTCAGTGATCTATAGGAATGTGTCAGTGTTTCTACAATTTGGTGTACAATTGATTTCCCCATTCTCTCATGCCATTCCCTTAGGAAAAGCATTATGCAAAATGAGAAAACAGAAAGGAGGAAACTTTTTTCCCCTGAAAACTCGGTCATATAAATTGTTTATAGCACTTCATAAATACAAAAGGCTTACTGTAAACTTTATCGTACTCTTTTCCTTTCTTGGAAAATTGACTCTATTGTTTATGTTCAAGAATGTATTCACGATAAGCTACAATTACAACACACAGGGAACTGAGTGTTAAATAAATAACTAAACGCACCACCTAACAACCACTGACTTTAATAGAGACCATTTCTGTTACTACACTGTTGTGGCATTATCCTTGGATTATGCATTTTTGCTAATGAAAGTAGTAATGGACATTTCTGAATTGTTCTGGTATTACTTCTATAGGGTTTTGTATGTTTCTCACATGGTGAAATGTTTTGAGAAAAACAGAGCATTAGCAATTATTTGGAAAACATTCAGTACTGAATTTCTTTGACAATATGGGATTGTAACTGAAGGAATATTCTGATGATCCAGCAATAGTCCATTATCAATGAATTGGGTTATATAAATTAAAAAATGAATTTTCTAATATTTCTAATACTCTTGTAACACAGCAATTCTTATTGCTCTGACAGGTTATTAAAAGAAGTAAGTAACTATACATAATGAAGTGATATATTGTCACAGTTCAAACATTGGATAAAACAGGATGCAAACAAAGAAGTATGTGCTATTTTTTTTCTCATGGAAAAACTTCAGCAATGAGGCTGAGTTCAGATTTTGTATTTGGTCTTTCACTTCTTTACCTTTGTTTTAAATATCCATATCAATCGACTGAAAATACAGACAGAGAGTAATGAGGTAGTTATATTTAAAGATAACATATTTAACATCAAAGAGCTGTTTGTTCGCGATCAGAGAAATCATGGGGGTTTCTAGATATGCAAGGGAGCTGAAACAAATGGTAAGTGAAATTTAATAGAATAGATTCAAATTGTAGGAAAACAATTAAAAAAATAAAATGTTGTGCAATCCAGAATTGCTTATACATTTACTATTTTTTTTTCATGCACACGTAAACGGATTATAGAGCTTATATAAAACAGAACTCCATTTAGGTCAAATACTGAGGAAGTTTTTTAAAAAAGAAGTCATGGCATTGGCAACACATTTCTTTTCTTGTAACAAATTGTAAACCATTGTTTTGAAATTAATATTTTAATCTTAAGGTTAATGTAGTCTCTGTCTTTTAGATTGAATAACCCTAGATCTGACTGTTGAAGGTTTCTTACACCTTCCTGTCAGAGACAGGATGTCGAACTAAATAGATCTTGGATCCATTCCAAAGTATCAGTTCTCTGTGCTCAGTGCACCATGTGTTTATAGTAAAGCTCCATTAATACCAACTAAATGAAGATTCCCTGTAGGGAAGCACAGTCTTTATTTCTGAAATTCAGAAGGGAAAAAGAGATGGGAATGAAGCCATGGAAGTTTTCAATGGAAGGAAATGGGTGATAGAGGAAATTATGTAGATGGTAGGTATTTATCAGTCTAAGTTCAGACAGAGGAACAGTATAGGAGATTCAACTTTGATTTAATTTGATCTGTTTTTGAATTAATACATAATAATTAAAGTAAGACACTTCAAGCTTTGGATCATACTTGCTTTCTTCTGCATGGAGAAGAGAGGGTACTCAGTCAGAGGCTCAGTTTGTGGCAGCTTTAGGTACATATCTAATTCCTAGCCCCAAATTCACTTAGTTATACGTCACAAGTATTTGCTATTGCATAAAAAATTAGCTTGTTTGAACTCTTTTCCTAGTCTAAGTAGTTTTGCCCAAGTCAGTCCCCAAGGTTGCGTTGTTCAGCTGGTAGAATTTGTTATCCCTAAATACTTCATCTATCTGGCATATCAGATAGACCTGTGCAATTGCCATGTTTTCAGAAGATACTGTCTTGGCAGCTTACTAGCTCATATTGTTCCAGGCCTTTTTTTTTTTTTTTTTTTTTTTTTCAGTCTGGCACAAACTCAGAGTCTGCAAAACTTTCATAAACACTTCTAATCAACCACTCTAATTGCACTGCTAATAGCTGCCATTGAATTTGGTGTCCTCTGAATTTTAATTCTGTTGTAAGCCTTCACATCACTATCAAGGTAAGCAATTAGGAGCTAATCTGCCTGTTGCACAGCCATCAGTGAGTGCTGAAGAGACACTAGCTTCATAACAAGAGAATGACTTCATCCTTCATGCACGGTTAAGAACTTGCAGCTGACTTGGCTGCTGTTGGGGCTCAATGGATAAGAGTCCATTAAATCATTAACTGTTAAGACTCCATTAAATCATTAACTTTCTTTCTGGATATAAGTTTTTTAATAACATGATTGCAGGGATCAATGGCCAAGAACATCTGTCTTATTGTTGCTGTATCAATACTGAAAAAAATCTATGCCAAAAGTTGCTGGATAGAGTTTTCAGTTCTCTTAGCAGGCCTGATACCAGGAAATGCATTACTTTCTTTTTTCTAGGACCTTCTGTTCTTTTGACCCATCTCCAAATATTTCAATATAAAAAAAGTTTTCTTTCAATAGGCAAAATATTTGTCCCTTCTAAAGTGCTCATACAAGCAAACTTACTATCTCTGACAAAATCTTTCTAGGTCTGAAAGCAACAAGAAAAGTTACTGAACTATAATTTGTTCCATTCTTCCAAAAAATTTGAGTTACATGACCATAGGGCTATCACCTTCTCCCTGGTCTGCATATCCCTCAGCCTTATCCTTCAGCAAATCCTGAATATAACTGTTGGATGAACTGGGATTCCTAGTGTCCTTAAAGATTCTAAAACAGTATGTGCCAGGCTACCTAGAAGCTTGCCAGTATATCTGGTTAATTTGTGCACCAGGTATGCTGCAAATTTATTCTAATGTTAATTTTTTTAATTTCATGAAGTCTTATTTAAGCCTTAGCTGTCTTCGTTTTATTCTAGGCCACAATGGCCTTAGTTCTCTTCCCTAGTATTTGCTGTGCTTTAGAAGCACTCTTAATTCACAGGCAAATTTCTATCCTGGTTTCACTAGTTTTTGCCTTGAGAAAGTCTGTCCATTTTGGGGGCACTGAGAAAGGGAATGCGCCTTCACTCATGTTTTTTTCTGAAGTTTAGGTTATTTTTTAAAGTCTTTCAAGGACAGGGTAATTTCCTTTTCATTCTTGTTTGGAAGACAGGACCTGAGAAGGAGGAGAATCTCCTGTTCCCCTAGCTATGCTTGCATCGCAAGCCTTTTCCCACCAGTCCTTTATTTCTTACAGGTGCTCTGTTTAATTATTATTTGTTTGATTAATTATCCCTTTAACTGAAACAGGAGGGAAAACTGCATTGTATTGAGATTCAGTCATACTTGTGGTTTATTTGACTGTTAAGCAAAGTTTAGAAATAGGTAGGAGAATTAAATCAACTTAGGTTTTACAGTTTTAAAGGGGAAAAAAGTAGGCCTTTAAAGCAGAATGCAAATACTAAATTAAACAAAATGCATAAGAAACTGTTTTCTGTTTGAAAAGTATGTGAAGGTCTTGGTCATATCTTTATTATTTAAATATGCAGTTTATATTTAAAATGTGGTTTAAATTAGTTTCAACATAATTAGTAATTTTATGTTCTGACGGAATATATTGTGTCAAAAAACTGAACGGAACACAAAGACTTGAAATACCCTGACATGGCCAGTACAATATACAGTGGCTACTGAGAGCTGAGTGTTGACTTACAGAGAATTTTACCAGTGTAACAAATACATATAATATACACAGAATCCACTCTGGTTTTATCCAGAATCTTGTTGCTGGGATTGTAGAAATTATCTGCTAAGAAAAATTCAAATAGCTGAGTGTCTTACTTAAATAAATGGTGCACAATAATCCAGTGTGCCAGACATCTATAACCAAAGACTCATTAAGCCAAGCTAATTAAATAAAAACAGTAAGCCAAATAATTAAGATGAAAGTCATGACCTGTAATGACCCCAGGTCCTGTCTATGACACAGAATTAATCTTTAATCATGCCTAATGGCTGCTTGCATATTTAATGCTTTCTACAGTTACTATCATCCCCAAAGGGAATCCTCAGTTTCCTTCCTTCTTTCAGTAGTTCCTTTAGGATTATGTGTTAATTGCTCTTACAGAGAAACAAAAGTAGTAAAAGTTTTCAGACCTTTTCCTTTTCTCTCTCTTCTTTATTTTTTCTTTTCCCCTTCATGACTGTCAGCAGTGTAAGTGTACATAAAGTTTTAGTTGTGTCCTCAGTGGCATCACATTTATGACTCACATCAAGAGTTCCTCAGAGATCTTTCAACTTCAAATGTAGTGTAAGAAATATCTAATAACTAATTTGCTGATTGCATTATTCAGGCAGCATAAGTTGCATTTTAATTTGAATGAATGGAAGTGGCAGTTTGGTACATGGTTCAGGTCAAATTTAATTCCTTGCTGAAATGGCTAAATCGGCAAAACTGGCACAGCCACATCAAATATACTATGCTAATCTACCAGATGTTTTTCAGTAACATTAGAGAATTTAGAAATTTTATTTCCAGTCTTGTTGTTTTCTCCTGCTCTGAGCAGGAGGAGATTGATCATCAGTTTTTATATTTTTTCTTACACTTACTCCATTCTTAGATTCTGTTTAGTTTTAGGAGGGAAGAAGGCGTTTCTCTTAGAGTTGTAGATCCTTGTGAGGGAGATACACCCTGTCAGATTTTCACATGCTTTCACAATCAATGACATTTCTACACTCACAGAACACAGTAGTCCTTTCCTGCAATTGGTCCCACCTTTTAAAGGGCTGCTCTTTCCATGAAAAAAAGTACCAGGGAGCTAGCAAAAAGAGGTTATCTTCTTGTAAAAGACAAAACTGTTTAAAAGTGGGATCTTCTATTCTACTTTCACTTACCAGGGGAAAAAAAAAAAAAAAAAAGACAGACTTCTGAGTGGCCATTGCTAAGCACGTATTCAGCTGTGGCAACATAATAATCTGTTAGACTTATTAAATCCATGACTGCCAAAGAGAAAGAGACTGACAATGGGAACAGGAGTAAACTGTATCACACAGCTCAAAAAACTTCAGCAAAATATAAGGATAGTACCTTAAACACCCCAAAAGTTTTGTATTATATATATCCACATGGATGTTAAGGAGTTTTTTTTCCTCCCAGTGTATTATGATCTCTCTGATGATGAGAAAGCTATATATTGTTTCTGCAGCCATTACACTTGTTATGCATCCTCCTGCTTATGTGATTTGCCATACAGCTGTTTCTCTTCAGCTCAGCCTCTGAAGGAGCTATGAGGTTGCCTTTGTGTGCATGTCTAAAATCAGGTAAGCATTCTTCTTTTGTTAGATTTTATTTTTTCCTTCCAAGTCTGATGGAGAGAAGGCACTTTACCAATAAGTAGATTTCATTATCCTCCTAATTCAGTAGATAATTTAGAGCATGTGTTTAGTCTTCCATTTCTTGTGGACTTCATGTATCAGATATTCAGCTAGTATAAATTAGCATAATTTCACTCACAACTGAAACCATTCTGATTTACACCAGCTTTAGAATTGGCTTTGCCTTTGTATCAAAAGCTGCAGGTGGTCACTGAAGAGACTTAAATTTATTACTTATTATAAAATGTCAGAGGCCAATACTCTCTGATCAAGTTCTTTTAGATATTCCACATTGGAGAGTGTAATGTTTAATATAAAATTTACTTATTTTAAGACAGGTAGTGTTACATGGGATTTCTGATTTAGTGAAGTGATACAAAATATACTGAAAACACAATACAAATATAAGTTACGCTTAGCAAAATATAGTAATTACAATATGCAGTTCAATCACAATACCAATGTGATTCCCATTACCAGTCTCTATAATAGTCTCAGTGAAGTGAGGTTAACATTATGTGTGAGCACATTTTTCATCTTTCCCTGTATTTTCAGATCTTCCTATATCTTCAGATATAGGAACGTTTAGCATTTGTACCATTTGAACCTGTGAATCCAGCAACTTTTTTCTCTATTTACTTATTCTCTGAATTCATCATGTTAATGGCCATAGATGATTTAAATCCAGAAAGGAAGGGAAAGTCAAATTTAGACAGAGACATGGGGCTATGTCTCAGCCCATTACAGAAGTACTGAATAAGCGTAACACCAGCACAGAATTAAACACAACTAAGCATTATGAAGCTGAACTAGAACAGATCAAAAGATCTGCACAACTTCTGCACATCTATGTCTATACTGGGGGGAGGGGAGAAGAGTACGGTCAAAGCACCCCGTATCACTGTTTATAAAGTGCTTATTGTTGTATCACTTTCAGCCTCCCTCCTTTTGGGCAGTGTGCATAAATTGCCGATTGCATGAGCAAGCAGCTGACGTGCGTGAGGCAAGTCAGAGCATTCAGGAGTCCAGTGATTATGCTGTTAACTTTGGGTGAATTCCTGAATTCATGCTATATAAATATTTTCCTACATCCAGACTGGAAGATGCCTTTCCAAAAGACAAGTAATCTTTAAATGGTAATGGTGATTTATGCTTACAACACATGTGGGACCTGGTGCATGTCCTTACCGTAATCCAGTCCTCCAGTGATTACTCACCCACACAGCTGGAAAAATAAAGTCAAGACTATTTCCAGCTTGAGTTTTCCTAAATTCAGGTGCAATCTATTTGATACTGGGTTTCAGTCTGTAAGACTGAAACTTGCCTTTGTCAGACCTCTCTCTCTGGATGTGCAAGTGCTTGCAAACAGTGACCAAGTTGCACACTCACTTTTCTCATAGATGACCTCTGAGCTGGCTTCTGTGGTTTTTTCATATTTTCTGAAGTCTGCATGCCTGGCTGAGATTTTATTATCTCAACCAGCATCAAGTCTGCAAGTTTTAAAATATTTCCTCTGCTTATAGCACTGAGAGCAATTATTTATGTTGATTCCCAAACACTTGTTTAGGCAGCAAGTGGTCCAGGGGCTCCCTAGAGCCAGGAGTGATGGGGGGTCCCTAAAAGGTCCCTCAGGGCAGGGCCAGGCACCCCGGGCCAGTCCCACCCTCAGCCAGGGGCAGGGCAGCTGGGGGTTGCTGTGGCAGCCCCAGCCCCCAGCACTGGGCAGCTCCCTGGGGACAGGCTGAGGCTGGACAAAGCCATGGGCTCAAGGGTGGGCCTGGCTCAGTGGAGCCCATGTCTGGGCAGGGCAGGGCTGGGCAGCTGGAGACCGGCCCTGCTGCGGTGTCGCTGGGGCAGGGGCTGACGGCTCTGGGGGGCTGACAGGGGTCCTGGGCCCTGGGCAGGGCACAGAGAGGCCCTGGGGACGCCTGGGCAAGGACAGTGAGTCCTGTGAGTGCCCTCAGAGCTTTGGCAATCCTTTTCTAGGCCACTACTTTTAAAGCTCCTGATTTTCAAGTACAGCTTGAATTGTTAATTCTCAGGTGCATTAGCTTTTATTTGCTCTATTAAAATGCATTTTGTTCAATGGGGCCTTTGAACTCAGTGATCTGCATCATTCTGTAAAAGTACGGTGTCCTTAGTATTTATTACTCCATCAATCTTTGTGTCATCTGTAAACTTTACTAGTAAAAGTCCTAATGTATTCAGTAAAACACTGGTAAAATGTACAGGAATTGTGTTGGATTTACAAACCCTCTCTGCAGGACCACAGCAGGACTTGAGTCAGTAGGCCAGCTCTGGCAACAAGGGAAGCAAGGGAAGAAAAGAAAACCGTTCTCCTTCCTTTTGTGTAAAGTAAAATACTGTGTTGTGTTCACAGCCAGAGGAGTCATTTGACTGCATTTTTCTCTTGTCACTCTTCTCACGTTTTGGGGCATTTAATGACATAGGGCCCATTGTGTCAACTGGAGGCAGAAAGCGACGTGTTTGGTGTAGTGTGGAGTGGTGACAATGCATGGCTGTGTTTTGAAGCAGTGCATCAATACCAGTGAGCTTGTGGGAGTGAGAAAGTGATGGTGATGATGAAGCAGTGTCAAGGAGGTCTCTGTGAATTTACAGTTCTAGATGACTCTGCCTGCAAGGTCAAAGTGTGGTATGCTTTCACCATTCTGTATAATGATCTAGGAGAATGTGTTTTTTTCATTATTAGTTAGAAAGTTTTATTATATTTTGTGAACTTCTCTGTCAGATACCTGGCACCTGTTCACTGCAAGTCACTCTGTTTCCAGCACTTTGTAAAACCTATAGAGGTTTGATAAGTTTTCTTATTTTACTTTTTTAAAGCTATTAAAGCTTCTTTAAATTACTGGCCTTATTTGATAAGAAGTCCTGCTGTCACATGTTTCTGCTTTTTCTAAATCAAATAGAACACACAGAGATGAGCTGTACTTGGGGAATGAAAGAACAAACAGTTTATCTTGTGATCTGAAATGTCTGCTATGACATATATCAGCATCTTCAAGACAAAATAAAGTGCTAGCAGTGGTGGAACATTAAAATGTATGTGAGTTTATATAACTGTTTGCCTCTGTCTTTTCCTGTTCTCTCTCTTTGAAGGTAAACAGGAAAGTGAGCGCACAAAAGTGAGCTAAATTAATGAAAAGCTTGAGTAGAACATTTGCATTGTCTAGTCATGTGTCATTAGGATGGAAAGCTTGCTTTAAGTGCACCTTTGTCTTTTACCTAGACAAGTAGGATAAGCTTAATGAGTGTGAGCAGCCATTGCTTGTATCCATATAAACTCGAGTGTGAGCAGCCATTGCTTGTATCCATATAAACTCTGTCTGTGCCTTTTGTCAGGCAGGAAAAATAACGATAAAAAAGGAAAGAAGATTAGCCTTTGACAGTGACAGTTTTCTATAAAAGACTCAACAGTCATTGATGGTGGTTAATGTGTAACTGTACTGGATAACATTTACCTTTATGATGAAACTGCATGAAGAAACAAAAGCATTGGCTTAGCAGGATTTAGCTATAGTTGGACACATTATATACTACAGAAATCCCAGCAGAGGCTGCTGTTCGAAGACTTCATTGTTATTCTGCTTGTTAACATGACAATGATCAAAGATATCCAGGCCAAAGCACTAATTTATTCTAATTAAAGTAACTGTTCTGATCTGTTATAGGTTTTATCCTTATAGTGTGTATATCTAGCAAAAGAGTAACTGGTAACCTTAAAATGTTGCAGAGAAAGGCATAGTGCATTCTGTCTCCAGGGGCACTGTGATTTGATGCAGAAGGACCAGAGTTTTTAAGAGCAGTCCATTTTTGTTTCATCTCACTTGTAAAAAAAGCATTGGTCATTTACTGAGAGGTGTGCTCCTGTGCTCCTGGGAGTTGACCAGGTAGCTTGACACTTTATTTTGTGTTGCAGTTGAAAATTTGACAATAAGAAATGGCACTAAGCAGACTGATTTATACCTACTTTAATCTTTCTTCTGTTTCACAAAAGCATGCAAAGACAGGCTTTATGTGATAGTCCAATTGATTTATTTGAATCAGAAACAGCTCTATGGTATATTGATTCTAGGTGCATTTTATTTGTTGTGTATCATCATTTGTATTTGCTGTATTATCATTTGTATTTAATTTAAATTACCTGACCTTTTAGAATTGCAAAATAATTAAGTGTATTCCTTACAGTGAGAGATGGGCTGGCACTGAACTGATCAGCTTGCTCAGCAATTTGAACATCATCAAAATATTCAAGCAATTGCTTAAAAACAAAGGACTGATGAGTGTGCATATTCTTTTCCATTTTATACCAACTCTTACACCACTCTAATCTCAGAACCAAACTCAGGAGCTGTAATTAAGTTTGAGAATAATAAGTGATAGAGTCTGCCATCTTTAGGAACCTAATTTAAGTTGTGATTAAAGATATATGCTGTTAAGTGTCCTGGTCTTAGATCTTTACCTTCGGTTAGGCAAGACTACTGATTTATCTGCTGTGTCCAAGTGACAGATATTGGACAGAACAAAGGACAAATTAGGATGGGAAAGTAGCAACTGAAACTACTACTACCACTGGGAAAGTTTTCCTGTTTTCTCACTTTCACTCAGTAGGAAGCAGCAGACTAAGTGTTCTTGGAGCATCAGTGCGATTCTTTCCATCTTAGAGAGAAAGCATCGCTACTAGAGTATTCATGATCAATTAACAGTACTGATTCACACCTGAGACCTGCATCCCACCTAGGTGGGTGCATGCATTACTTAGGAAGAGCAGCCATCAGGCTCAACTGGGAATAATAGGATCATGGAATCATTTAGGTTGGAAAACACCTTTAAGATCACCAAGTCCAACTGTTAACCCAGGACTGCCAAGTCCATCACTACACCATGTCCCTAAGCATGACATCTAAGCGTTTTTTAAACACTTCCCGGGATGGTGATTTTACCACCTCCCTAAGCAGCCTATGCCAATGCTTCACCACCCTTTCCATGAGGAAATTTTTTCTAATATCCAGCGTAAACCTCCCCTGGGGCAACTTGAGGCGGTTTCCTCTTCTCCTGACGCTAGTTATCTGGGAGAAAAGACCCACCCCCATCTACCTACAAGCTCCTTTCAGGTAGTTGCAGAGAACAATGAAGCCCCCTCGAGCTTTGTCCTCTCCAAGCTAAACAACCCCAGTTCCCTCAGTCACTCCTCATAAGGCTTTTTCTCTAGACCCTTCCCCAGCTTTGTTGCCCTTCTCTAGACATGCTCCAGCACATTTATGTCCCTCTGGAAGCGAGGGGCCCAAAACTGAACACAGTAATCAAGGTGCAGCCTCACCAGTGCCCAGTGTAGAGGGACAACCACTTCCCTGGTCCTGCTGCCCACACTGTTTCACATACAAGCCGGGATGCTGTTGGCTGCCTTGGCCACCTGGGCACACTGCTGGCTCATGCTCAGCTGGCCATCAGCCAGCACCCCCAGGTCCTGTTCTGCCAGGCAGCTTTCCAGCCACTCTTCCCCAAGCCTGTAGTGTTGTGTGGGGTTGTTCTGACCCAAGTGCAGGACCTGGCACTTCTTGTTGAACTTTATACATGTGTGTATATATATATATATATATATATATATAAGTAAACTATACTTCTAACTGCCACCTTCAGTGTATGAAGTGAAGCAGGTATACTCATATACTATATACGCAGGCTCTAGAGTCAGCTGTGGAGCAACAATTACAAGCAAAGATAGCTACAAATAGATTTCCAGCTGTTGCTGCCTGTAACCTGCCATTCTGTCTACTTGATGTATTGGAACTCAGGAGGCTTTCCTTTAAGCCTGGGAAACCCACTGAGTATCAAAAGATGAAATCTATAGTCAGGAATTAAAGCTTTAAAAGTATGTTCAGCTGGTGAATTAGGAAGCAGGCTTGAGACAAATGCTAAGCCATAGCCTATTTCCTGTCTTTGGCTGCATCCGAGAAGCAGCTCCATGAATAATAGTCAAAATTGCTATAGCTGTCTAAAATGCAAGTGTCACAGTGACGGAATTTGAAGTCTGGATTGTTTCATTGTACCTTGTTAATGCATTATTATTTTGTTGTTGTTTTTGTTGGCAAAGAATAAGTTTTCCTCCTTTCTTCAGGAAGAAAATGCTGGTTGACATATTACTATTCTGCTGAGATTATGTGTCTTTCCTTACAATGGATGTCTAAATACTAAACCAGATTTTCACATTTTTAAAATCAAGGTCAAAGCAGCTATTTGCTGTATTTGTAGCAATGAGGTTTGTAGGGAAATGATGTGTCTAACAATCTTAACAGTGTACAATTCCCCTTTATTTCTGAATTTATAATTACTGTTTTTATATACCCATTCCCTGTACCCCTAACCCCACATGGTTTTATAGTCATCTTAAGTGAATATTGTTTTTTTCTTGAGAAAAAAGTATAAATAATATTTTTATGACATATGAAGTGCCACTGAGGACAACTGGATCACAGCCCAACTATATAGAACTCAGATTTACTTCAGTGGAGTCTTATGGCAGAGATAAGCTGAGTTACTTGGTTTTGGTTAGTTCTGTGAAACAAGGAATATTGTCTTTGTGACAGAGAGACTCATTCCTCAAACTTTATCCCTCTGTCCATATTCCTGCATAGAACACATAGCTGTGAAACAGTATTTTTATTCAATTTTTTCCTGCAGTGGCTTAATTCTGTCTTGTAGTTTTGTCACAACAGGTGGTGGGAAAAAAACCCAAAACCCCACAATACAAATGCAAGAAAACCTCAAGATCTGAAAATAAACCAGAATAAAAATATAGAAATGTTATTTATTTTTACAGTATACTGTGATGTAATAAACAGGCTAGGATTGAATGATGGGGATAGGAACTATATATTAAGTAAGGACAGCGACACATTAAAAGCAGTGCTTCTTTCTGTCAGAAGCAAATCACGCTTACTTTTTCCTGGCTTTTTCATCTTGTTTCACTTTCTTGTCTCCTTCCCTCATCACTTAGGCTTTCCATGCCATCAGGTTAGGCCAACAGCTGAATCAGCTGTTGATGGAGATAAACATCAACTGAGAGAATGAATCCTAGCAGTGAGCAGGAGCTCAGTGGCTGGGCATAGAGAGCTAAGTAGATAGAAATAGAGTAGAAGTCTCTTAAAGTGATGAAAGATAGTGTTTATAAGTAATGAAATCATAATGGGGAGATGCTTATGGTTTTACAGCTCCCACTGACAATTTGGTGTTCAGCTCTCTACTTGGAACATTATTATCTTGGAACTGTACAGCCTGAGGTCCTTCCTTAGCAGTTTTTCTACATTATTTTGTTGTATTATTCTTAAAACATAAAATTAGCCACCCAGCTGCCAAAGAGAAAGGAATAAATTAGTCACAGAAGTGTATTAACACTGTCTCCTTTATGTCACTGACTTGTCAGTTCTGAATAACCACTCTGGAGATGCCTCCTATCTCTATTAAGCCTATGGGGATCTCAGAATCCTATTTTTATTTTCTAACTAATAAGTAGTGTGGACCAATACAAACAAATTGGCAAAGGGTACAGTGTTCATATTGTGTGCATTTCAGAGTTTTTTTTCTGGACTGGTTTTATTTTCTTCTATTTCTTTCTCGTTTAGATATAATGCCTGTTAGTGGTTAGGGTGCATTACAAATATGCCTACAGTGATAAGTGCAGTGGCCCAATAGGAGCAGATGTGTGTAATGAAAGAGGTGGTGTTTGGGACTCTGTGTCTTCACTGAATGTGTTTTGTGGGGTGTATGTGTACTCCTGAGAGTAGCTCAAAGTGAATCCTTTGGACTAAGTACCCATTACTGTTAGTGGTGGCAACTAGAGTGTCTATTGTGTCTCAGTTTCATCCAAGAAAAGATCTGTTTGTGTGCTCCAATAATTCTTTATGCTGTGAGCTGAAGAGCAGTAAATGGGCAGTTCAAGAGATGCCTTTCAAAAATGCACTCCTGATCAAAACTGAAATGCTAGTGTAGATGCTCCCTACTTAAAATACCTAATTGGACTATGTGAATAGATACTTAATAGTTAAATCTTGAGTCATGTTGAAAACCACTTAACTTAATAAATAGTCCTATTAAAATCAATAATGAGACTGGTTCAGAGTGAAGTGCTACCCAATATGAGTAAGAACATTAAAATCTATCTTAAAGTAGTATTAACAGTGTTCAGGATCCATAATTGATGGACTAATTTGCAGACCAGAATTAATACATGAGCTTTTGTCATACTGAAAAAGAGACATTTAAGCTGTTTCAGTGTGTGCTTTATGACTTTTATTCATAGATCTTCTGGACTGTAATTGTTTACTTACCCACGGTTAATACAAACTTTAGTGAAAATCAGTCATTCCAATATTAAACATTCATGGAAGTGGCTGGTTAATGACAGCAGTTAATATAGTAGTGATTAAAGAGCACTTTGAAGGTACGTTCTCCAAAGCAGAATATTTAGGGCATATAAGCTTAAAGGAAATGGCCAATGGCAAATAAAAGATTTGTCTTATAACAAGATTTCTAAAGTCACTAGTCAGTGCCAAGCAAGGTTGACAGGAATAATAATATGTAATCCCTTTTTTAAAAAGTAACCCCAAAACTCAGGTGTTTAATTATTGATCCAAGTAATATTTTTCTTTCAAACTCATCCGGGGGCTAAGAGCCATTAGTTAAAGCATCTGACAGAAACTCTTCCTAAAGGATTAATGTAATGAACTCTTCAGCAGTTTGCAAAAAAGGATTTTTACACTAGTAGATTAAAGAAAACAGACATGTAAAGCATACTGATTCACTTAGAAAGAATAATAATTACACTAAGGTTTTTTCCATTCCTCCTTTCCCTGTACACCACTTCTGAGTGATAAGTGGTGCATTAGTCTAATCCAAATGGTAATTAATGTTGCATGTGAAAACAAAATCATTTTCAGGCCAAGTCTGCTACCGTTATTCATACTTTATTACTTTACCACCCAGTATGTCTGTTTATACAAATAAGATTGGATAATAAGATATTAAGGAACAATATCATAATTTCAGACCTGATTATCACTCACTGTCTTTCTCTTCTTGTGACTGCTTAGATGTTTGTGAATTGTGTGTGTATAAATATTTCAGTGTTTGATATCTTTATGTTTATGAGGCATGTATAAGGTATGCACGTTCTGTTATGCCCATCTTAGAAATCTGTACCTTTTCCCACATTCTGTGAAGTCAGCATAGAATTTAAAAAGAGTTAGATGCCTTAAATGCCTTTTGAAAACCTAATCTGGTGCCTATCTGTATTTCTTGAAGCCTAACACCTTTAAAAATTGAGTCCAAAGTGACTTTGCCAAGACATTACTGGAAGAGAAAGGACTTCAGCACAGAGCCTAGGTTTATGCTCCAGCCCCTGTATCACTTCTGATCAGTGGTTTTTTTCAGTCTTTCTGCAGTCACAATTCTTACAAATGTCAATAGGAGCAAAATTACTAATACTGGAGTTATTAGCCAAGAAGGGGAAAAAGCCTACTTAGATAAATTTTATTTTGCACTCTTGCAAACCGTTTTTCAATAATCCACTTTATGGCACTCTACACCCTGTTGAATTGTGGGATAAAAAAGTACAGCTGACATAATTCACCACCGAGAACCTAAAGGCAGGCTCTCATTTTGTGAGTGGTGAAGCAGGAAGACAAAATTAAATTGGTTTATTTTAAGCCTCAGGAGCTGTAATGCTGGCCTGTGCCATTTTACCTAAGCAGGTATTTTCAGTGTTTTGTGTAGAATCAAAAAGCACACTTCGGAATTCCTATCTATTGTAAAATTAAATAGACACTTTCACTTGGGTGTATATCAGAAGTGAAATTATGGCCCCATTCAATCTGATGGAACTTTTTGCAATGGACTTCAGTGGGACTAGGACTTCACCCCAGGAGTGTACTTTCAGGCTAGCTAACATCTTTTTTAATGTACCCCCTACATAGCCTATTAAATAATCTTGTCATTACAGAATACAGAAGAGCCCATTTTCCAATTTGTCATGCTCTGACGAGCACTGTTTCATAGAGCTCCCCTCAACCCCTGTTGTTTCCTACTTACTAGTTAGAGCATGAAAAAGCCAGTGGGTCAGAGGTTGCTTTCTTAGTCATCACGTATACCTTATAGCAGCTAACGGGTTATGAAGGCTTCCTAATGGGCAACCTGAATTTAGTTAGAGGCTTTTGACATACCTGGTCCATCTTTTATTTGAAGATTTTTATTATAGGCATGGTTTCTTAAAAAAAACATGATTTGAAACAGCTGGCCTATGGAAGTCATAGGGAGAGAGGGCACCGTGTGTGTTGGGGGGGGGGGAGGGGGGACAAAAAAATCTGAGCATCCCTTATGCAGCTACAAAAGAAAGAAAAATTATGCTGGGTGTTAATGACTATGTCTTTTTTCACTCCTTACAAAAAAGCCATTTTTAAATTTGTTGTGCATTTCAGTAACTCTGAAAACAGATTACCTTGGTACATCTGTAGAAGCACCCTAGAGTCTGTGAGTACCGATGTGTGCTGCCATCTCTGCGACAGTGCTGTGGTTATTGCTGTTCCACAACGCTGCCTACAGCTAAACGGAGTGCAGAGGTGAAGGAAAGACACATAAAACCAGTTATTTTCCCCCAACGATGTTTCCTAAGGGGTGCAGGAGGGCTGGTCTTCATCAGAATTAAATATGAAAGGGTAAAATATGACAACTGAAATAACACTGAAATGGATGGCAGGTTTTCCTTGTGAAGGATCTAAACTGCCAAGAGCTCAAAGCAATTTACTTTGGATTTGGTGGGAAAACTTAGGAGCTTCACCTGATGTAGTTACCTTAATGAGCATTTATCTTCTACTCAGTATTTATATTTAAGGAATGTTTCAATTTCTTTGTGTAAATAGAATGAAAATGAAAATCTTAACAATAAATTTGGGGTTGGGAAAAACCTGAATTAACTATCTATTTACATAATTGTAACTGAGAAAATAGTCAGTCCTCTGTTCTTATAATGTTCTTGTCATACAACGTACAAGAAGAACCATATAAATTAACAAAAATGGTAATGGATACAGTCTCATGAGGACATTGTTATTTGCTTCACTTTTATGGACACATTCAGAAACCCAATCCTATGTGATTAAATCTCAGGAATATTTTAATGATCAGCACAGATTGTAAGCTGTTAAAAAATGTGTAGTTTGAAGAAAGATAAATAGAAAAGAATTGTGGGTTTAGATCTCAGAACTTCTACTGTCTTTTAAATTGTATGTTAGAAGAATTTTTTTTCTTTTCAGAACCCTAAATTAACCATATACTTTCACCATAGTGTTTTCCTCATAATCATTCACAATATAGTGCTCCAAATTTTCTCTGATGCATGTATGTGCAGGTCTGCGCTCTATTTTACTGCTTGTGTAGATAAAAAGCTCTGCTTAGGATTTATCTTCAAAGCGTTCTACAAACAAAGCATTCTCCTAACTATATTCAAGTGTGCAATCATTTTTAGAGCCTGAAGTGGTTTTTGCTTAATTTCAGAAGGTTTAGGGGCTTTTGTATGTCTAATAGAGATCGTTAATATAAAGCACTAGTATGGGTCTGATCCTACAACAGGATAAAAACCCTCTATGCCCTGCATATCTAATGCACTTGACCGTTTTGAAGACGATTTACTAAACATATTGTATTTTTGCTATCGTTACTCTACATTATGCTGCCTTACACATGGCCAGTATATACATAAAGACCATTACATCCTTACATCAGAGGATTTCATACAGTTTATCTTTCAGGATGTTCTAATTCACCGCTTGAAAACTTATTAGTGTATATGTCCTGTATACATGAAGAAAATGGAAGAAAGCCTTTTCTTTCCTTTATTTGTACTCAAGAAACATCAGAAACCTCATATGTTATTGCAGCCCCCATTGTGTGGGGGGCTATAAAAATATATATAGGAATTCTTTCTTTTTTTTTTTTTTAAACAGTTGAAAAAAAAAAACATACTGAGAAGTGTTTCTGTCCTACCTTTACAGCCAGAAGTAAGGTTGGAGGAATGGGTCATCTTATTCCTGTTCACTTTTTTTCCCAAATACAGCTACCAGGAAAGTGGACTAGTAAACTGGGTGTGTGATTGAGTGTATGTTTGTTTGGGATATTTAAAATTTAATTTAATCCTAAAGTCCTATCCAGTAGACTCTCTTTTTACACTTAATTTTATAATACATATCAACCATCTATCTGTTTATGGTTTGCCTTTAAAAATCAAAATAAACCCAAAACATTTCAGGATTTCTGGGAACAAGTTCTTAGTAAGGTTCAGTCTGAGCACTTTTCAAGACATTTTAGCAACTTCAATCCATTTTGTTTTCATTATTTATCACATTTTAGATAAATGCTAATGGAGAGATAAATTAAGGATAACACCACTGTCATTCTCCATCCAAAGGGCAGTAGCTGGATAATTGAGCTGAAATACTTCGTTGGCAATGATAGCCAGGTCAGTCTTTGCTCATGTTGGTCTCTTTAATGTCTATGTAGTTAATACCTGGTTTTACCATAACTTAAAAGAAACAAGACTAATTCTATTGCTGCTGTTAAAGAGAGCTGGCCATGTGGATATATGGATGGGTGACTATTTCACAGTGCTGAAAGCCAGGTGGGACCAGAAAGGCACAGGGCAATACTGTAAGCAATGCAAAGCTATACTTTTGCACTGAGAGCCAGTCATCCATCACTTTTTATATAGACTATTTTTTTACATATCCACATTCACAAGAGTTAATGTGAGTGTACAGAACTGAATAGGAAAGAGAATGTAACTAGGCTGTTCTTTGTATATTCAAATTGTACATAGTCATATATTTAAAAGGACTTTGAGTCATTCAGGAAGACTTCCACTTTTCAGTGCTACAGAAACAGTGCAGTCAGAGCTTAGACAGGTCTTAGCTGCACTGCCTTCTGTAGTAGTTATCATTGGTTTAAATCGAATAAATTATTTTCTTTTCAATCTACAGAGCTAGTTTTATGCATTCTTAGTTTTACCAGCACATTTACTCTCAGATTTTCAATATGGCTAACTGACTGGCAGAAGCATTAGTTAATGGGATAAAAGCAGTAAAGGAATCAGTTTAAAAATCAGCAATCTCACAGGGGTTTGGATATCAGCCTACTTTAAAACATCTTTAATGTGTATTCTTGAGAGATTTCTACTGGTGGTTTAAACTGCAGCCAATCAATTTCTCATTCTCACAGCATTTCTTGTACACCTTGAATGCACAAAAGGGAAGAGCAAGTATTTTCCATCCACCCCAGCTCTTTTCAAAGATAGTTTAAAACCTCTCAAATCATTGCAATGAAGAAATGGCAAGTAATGACGCATGTGAACCATAAAGAGTAGGATACTGAGCCTTTCCAGGGAAAACTCCAACTCCCAGTCTGAGAAATCAGAATATGCTTGGAGGCCTAGAAAATTTTTAGTATGTTGTGGAACAGTAACTGCAAAAGAATAATAGAATATTCTTATATAGACTGTAGTCACTTTCTGTTTAATCAGAATGGTTCATCTACCTTATTTCCTATATAGCATTGCTATCTATCTCTCTAATATGAGCATTCAAAGAATGCAAAGGGAACAGAATGACTAGATCTTGGTTCATGCCAAATGAGGAGGGGGCAGTTCCCATCTTTATGGGAAAAGAGTTGTTACTTGTCATTGTCTTGTTTTCCCAGGGGTAAAATGACTGTTAACAAAGCACTAGGGATTTATGGATGAAAAGGTAAGTAAGAATCACTGTTATTAAAAAATGTACATTTTTGTAATATCTTTGTTGCAAATTGAAATGTAAAGATATCACTGTTTTAAGGATAGGGTGATAGCCTCATACATGTAGTATTTAAAATGTGTTTATAATTTTGATACTTTTCATTATGTTCCTGGAAAATATTTAATGGACTGCATTGTGTGGGTTAAATATTAAACTGAAGCTGACATTATGATTACAATGTGCAAGTCTGTACCCTAAATTCTAGCACAGTTTCTCCTTCCGAAAGTAGGATTCAAGAGAGAAATAGTTTAACAAGTATTTCTACTTTTTCCCCGTATCCAGGTGTACAGGAATATGTTAAGGAAGAGTGACCAATGTTTGCTGTTCTAACTTCAGCATTAGGAATTAGTTTCAATTGTATAAATACATTGTATGACCTAATCCACCCCAAATATAATTTTTTTACTGTGGATATGTCATTAAAACCTCTTTCTAGTTCTGAACGTTAGAATTTAATTTTCATCAGCCTCCCATCGTAACTCCCCTAAGGTTAATTGTCATCAACCCCTCTAAGGTCAGATACCTTTATACCTCTAAATGACTATGCCAGTATCTCTGACTATATCTATGTTACAAGGTGAAGAGAGGGCTTCACTTCGCCAACGCAGGCATCCATTATTTCTGACCACATTGTTTTCTATACCACAACTGTGGCAAAGTCTCAAAGCAGCCCGGTAATACTTGGGAATTAGCGTATACTCTGGGCTATTTTGTGCTTGGCTGTGGTTGTGCTTGGTCAACATAATTACAGAAGCATGCTAACATGCTGAGAATATTCAGGAGCTCAGGCTATGTGCATATCTGAACATACCCTTGAGGGTTTCTAATATAAGTAGGGGTTAAGTCTAGCCTTGAAAGTTGGCTATATATATGCTCTTAAACTATTGGCAGGTACCGTATGTCTTGGTTCCCCTTCCACAATGCTGTATGTTAAATAAAGGAAAGTAATTCAATACTTAGAGTTGCAACAGAAATCATAGATAGGCCCTTCATATTACTTTCACCTAAAACTGGGGGTAAAAAACTTTCTGGTTTATTTGCTTTGTCTGAAAAGTTATGTGGTTCAGACAAAGCATCTGCACTAGACAAGGACAAGCAGTGAGGAGAAGCAGAAGTGATAACCAAGGACATTCTGTCTATTATGATATTATACTGAACTGTCAGGAAAAATTAAATCAGAAGGTTGTCTAATCTCAGGAGCATCATACAGAACTTTAGCTAACATATATGCTATTCCGCCTTATTTTTACTTTTAATCAACTCCCTCTTTTTTCCTGTCCTCTCAATTTTCAGTGTTATCTAGGACTGACAAATGGGTAAACATGACACAGATATCATTTCAAAGGATGCAAGGCAGGCTAAAATCTGTTCAGAAGGGGATATTTGGGCATCATAGTTCACTCAGCATTGGTTTTACTACCACATTAGATGGGGTGGGGCGGTGGGGTGGGTGGGGAGCAGAATGTATATGTACACATTTTAAGGAAGAGGGCCATCCAGAGGGACCTTGGCAGGCTTGAGAGGTGGGCCCATGAGAACTTCATGAAGTTCAACAAGGCCGAATGCAAGATCCTGCACATGGGTCTGGGCAATCCCAAGCACAAATACAGAATGGCAGGAGAATGGATTGAGAGCAGCCCTGAGGAGAAGGACTTGAGGGTTTTGATTGATGAGAAGCTTAACACAGCCCAGCAATGTGCACTTGCAGCCCAGAAAGCCAACCATATCCTGGGCTGCATCCAAAGAAGCATGACCAGCAAGTCAAGGGAGGTAATTCTCCTTCTCTACTCCACTGTCATGAGACCTCACCTGGAGTTCTGCGTTCAGCTCTGGTGCCCCCAACATAAGGACATGGACCTGTTAGAACAAGTCCAGAGGAGGGCCACAAAGATAACTGCAGTGGTGGAGCACCTCTCCTATGAAGATGGCCTGAGAGTTGGAGTTGTTCAGTGTGGAGAAGGCTCTGGGGAGGCCTTATAGCAGCCTTCCAGTAGCTCAAGGGGGCTTACAAGGAAGCTGGAGAGGGATTTTTTACAAGGGCATGTAGTGATAGGACAAGGGGGAATGGCTTTAAACTGAAAGAGGACAGATTTAGATTAGGTATTGGGAAGAAACTCTTCGCTATGAGGGTGGCCAGTCTCTGGAACAGGCTGCCCAGAACAGCTGTGGATGCCCCGTCCCTGGTAGTGTTCAAGGCCAGGTTGGATGGGGCTTTGAGCAACCAGATCTAGCAGAAAGTGTCCCTGCCCATGGCGGGGGGGTTAGAACTAGATGATCTTTAAGGTCCCTTCCATCCGAAACTATTCTATGATTCTGGGATGATGCTATGATACCATAATTGAACTATTTGTCACAGTACAAATGTTAGTGAGGGAATGTTCCAGTACAAAATGCTAGTGTGACTTTCTAAAAGCTGCATTAAACCAGTAAATACAAAATGTACTTTGGAAAATGTTGGGCATACTGATGATATTACAATAAAATATACCTAATAGACATAAATGAGTGCTATCAATCATTGTTTTAGAACTTCAGAAAGTCAAAACTTGAGAAAGATTGAATGTATACCTAGAAAGTGATTTACAGTGAAGTTTCTGTAGTTTGAGTAGTGTCAGCAAATGTGCCCTCTTCAACATCAGGAAATTTTAGATGGCTGTCTCCAGATGGAAGAGGTGCCATTTGAAAATGTGCATAGCTACCGTCTGAGTTTTGTGTGACCCTTCTGTGTTTTAAATAACATTGCTATATCTTCCCACTGGCATCATCCTCATTCTGTATTCTCAGTAATGTTGCAGTATTATTATGTACTTTGCTGATGTCCGATTGCAAACAACCACTGCTAATCGGCTTACTCCAGCTTCCATATATAACTTTTAAACAGCTTATGAAGGTAACCCATTGATATTAAGGAGGGATAAGGCACGTTGTTTTCAGGTGCCTGACAGGGAGATGGAAATTAACCCATCTTCCCATACAGTGCAGCAAAAGTAGGACAGCTTTCTATCAGTAATTCTCATTTATCTTTATTGTGTCAGATTCAGCGCTTTATCGTCAAACTCACTGCCTTATCACTGCCGAGTCTTGTATCGGGAATACACCAAGAATTGAGTTGCAGGAGGTTCAGAGGTTGAATATTTGGTTCAATATGTAGCAGTACGTTTTTTTTCTGTAGTGATTTAAGGTTGTCCTTTATGAGATTTAAAGAACACTGTTGGCATAGTAATAGGTATTTAAAAAACAAATATGAAGTTAAAGAGAAAAATCAGTGTTCACTTTAGAGACAGTGTGGAAATACTGAAGGTGGGTGAGGAGAAAACAAAAACCTTTTCCAGCAATCAGAGTTTCGATACTGATTATACAAATATTCAAAAGAAAAAGTGATTAGTAGAGCATTTCAGAAAGCATGTTTAATACTATCCACTCAATGTAAAATCTTGGATTACGGTGTAAGAAAACAGCACTGATACCGTACCATTTCACTGCATAAAACATGCAACATATTTTTGAGGGTTATTACTGAGCAATAGCGAAAAACATATGTCAAATTAAAAATAAAAGGTTATATAAAAAAAATATTATACTGAAATGACACTTGGTATAGTTTAGGACACATACACATTTCTGAAAACAGACAAAATTCATAATTCCTTTATCTTATTCCCAACTGTGTATTCTCTCTGCAAAGGGATAGTATTTAAGAAGCTAGTATGTTTACTGAACTCATTTGCATTTCCTTGGTGACAAAATATTTTGCCAGAAAAATGTTTTAAATATGTATAATATAAAAATATGTTCAGGATTTAATATGACATTGCTGGGCTTTGATCATATAAATATATGTAGTTGTATAGATGTCCATCTTCCATATATTTAAGAGGAAATACTGGTTCTTAAATTCTAAATGGGTTGTAGATAAAAAAGGGCTGTTTAATACAGCATTGAAATTTTCATTTTCCTGAACATCTTCAGATTTTCAGCAGAAATTAGAAATAAAAACATCCACCCCTACCCCACCCCACCCCCAGCAACAGTCTTTTAAGTGAGAGTAATGTGCTGCCACTGACTCCCTACATTGTTTCTGTGTTTCAGGCTTGTATATACATAATCAGACTAACTGAAGTGCTAGCCATGTCAGCACAAAGCACAGAGTGAACTCGTTTACCTTCTTCGTTTGAGTGTACTTTGTCTGTCTAACCAATCAACAGCAAACATTTTTTTCCTCCAACCCAAGAGGTATATGAATGCATCAAAGTAGGTTACTCCTGTTATTTCTGTCCTCTCAAGTTTGAGGTGCAGACAGTGACATTCAGGTATTCTGAAATTATGATAGAAATTTGGTTTTAGAAAGCCCAACCAACTAAAATCAGAGGTGTTTGTTTTGAAAAAGTAGTTGTTAAAAAAGAGCTAAGATAATTTAAAGATTCTCCTTTCTAGCATACACACACACACACACATATATATATAGTGTAATGTCCACTGAATATGCCCATCTCTCTGTTCACCTTGTAGTGCTGATTGATGCAAGCTTTCTAAGTTTAACATCTTTGCTGCAACAACTGTAATACTACCTGTATCATCTCTCATGCCTGTGACGTGTCACTGTTTTTTTGTTATATCAAAAAGAAAAGAAACTGTTTGCATTACATAAGCAAGTACATTAAATTAACACAGTTAAACTTTTTGAAGTTAAAGAAACATAGTAGGAATGAAGTTTTAATTTCTGAGTATCTCCAAATCATCCTTGGATGTTGATAAAGCCTAAGGAGACAATAAAACATGGCTGCATAAAAATAATGTTTTGATGTCTGATTGTCCCTAAGATATCATGAAAGGAAGAGTATTTTTCCTCTGTGGATTTTTTTTTTGTTATGTAAATAATTGCCTTCCTCTTTATCTGATCAAATCCAATTACCTCTGATCCTCCAATGCCCAAGAGCTTTTTGCTTTTTTGTTGTTGAATATTTCTCTGTATTAAAACATTCTGACTCTTTGGCAATGTCTCCTGTCTTCTACTTTTAAAAAGTCTTGAAGTTCACTGCTGAACTCAGATCTTTAAGCTGAACCTTTTGAGTCTAAATAAGCTTTATTTCAGATAGCTAAAGAAACTGTAGGTCACATATTTCAGTTCTCCTTTTTCTTTCTCATAGTCTTATCTCCCCTGATTTAACTAGGCTTTTAGCCCCCGCTGAGAAGTCTAACCAGTAAAGTGAAGCACAAGCATCCAAATTTAATTTCCAGAAGTCACTGCAATATTTTTTTTTATGTCATGTTTTTAAAGAACTGAACAGTTTCTTATTTTGAGCTTTTCCCCCCCCCCCCTTCACTAAAAAAACCTCATCACCTGATGTGCTGTATCCTGCTGATGGTATCTCCAATTGCAGTCAAGAGCTCAGCACTGCCCTGTAGCTATGTGAGATGAAGGTAACTGCTATGGGAGACACCTGGGAAGTAACTGAAAATGTATACCCCAGACTAAACAGATGAGGCTCGGCAGGTTTTATAACTCTTCAGGTTAAAATTTTCCATGCTGGCTAGTCATCTTGGGAGGAGGACTTGAAAAAAATCTGCCAAAATGGTTCAGCTGTTTCCAGCAGCTAGGCTGGAGAAAAATGTGTTATTTTTCAAAGCTAAATTGTAAGTGACCTTGAAATTTGGCAGAGGAGTGGCATTTGTGTCATGCATGTTTCTTTTGCTATCCTGTGACAATCCAAGCAAATTTAGCCAAGTTGAAAAGGCACATATGTTCGGTGGATACTTACCAGGACTTCAGTAATATTACCTCTAAAAAAGTTACTGAGCGTGTTTGGTCTCTTACAGTTCATAATACTATACAGATGATGAGATGCTATGCTCAAATATAACAAAAAAATACTTCATTCAGGTCAGAGCTGTAAGGATGAAACTAATCACACCTGATGTGATCTTTGAGCAAAGGAATTTTTCTGTCTTTCACCTGCTTTCTCCCTGTCCCAGTACTTTTTCTCCTCTCCCTCCATAACACTGCTGAGAAAGCTGGCTAGCTCAAGTATGCAGCGTTTAAACAGCCAGAGAAATAGATACATTGGTAATAGAAGTTTGGGGAGGGTTTGGCTAGATAAGGAGCAATCAAGAGGGAAGCTGGGGAAAGAAGCAACAA
This sequence comes from Falco rusticolus, assembly GCF_015220075.1. NCBI lineage: Eukaryota > Metazoa > Chordata > Aves > Falconiformes > Falconidae > Falco > Falco rusticolus. The sequence continues at coordinate 40,474,309 of NC_051188.1, read as the reverse complement.
GTAAACTGAATTAAGTTGAATGAGGAATTATGGGACTCAGAAGTACATGGTTGCAGAGCAGTGGAAAGCAAGCAGGGTATAGAAAAAGAGGTTACTTTAAATAATGTGTAATAATGATATCTGACATAAGAAGCTACAGTTCCCTGACATTTTTCTCCACAAACTGATTACTTTTGGTACGGTGTTTCGTCAAAATCACTCCTGTTGTTACTGTAAAGCTAAACTATATAGCTAGAATTTTCCGTTTCCCTTAAGCAAGGTATTGGTTTCTTTGAAGAAATGGTGCATTTCAATCCCTCTCAGTCTGTCAGTATTTGAGGAGTTATTAACTTAGTCTTCTTTTTCTCTGCCTTTTGAAATCTGACATGGATTTGTCCCACATTTCCCAGAGGCTTCTGTGTGCAATTAGCCATTGGATTCACTGAGTAATTACCTCATTTTTCATGTAAAATGTGCTTGATTTATTGTATACTTGGGAGGGGATGGCAGGGATAGGTCAACAACAGGTAGAGGAGATTAGCAGGGAGATGCTTTGCTGCCCTGGTAGCAATCGCTCCCCAGGGAAGCAAACTGCGCGGGAGCAGTGCCACTCAAGCCTTGGCAGCGGTGTACCATTTGACTTTGCCACTCCTCTGTGGAGTTTGTATTAGTGACTGCCAGCCAGATTTTAATCCCTGCCTAGCTATAGGAGCCAGCAGATTGTGAAAATGATGGAGGTGTTTAAAGAATGTGCTTGGAAAAAAGCAGATACTTTTTTCTCAATGGGAGTTGCGAGCTGTTTTAGAAGCTGTCTGCCAGGCAGAGTAGTTACAGTGTACTGGGGGGGAAATGTAGGCTGACATATCTTTTCAGACAGGTATTATTTGCCCTCACTGTCCTGGATTAATGGATTTTTAAATAGCGGTTTCAAAATATTGTACTAGAAAAATGATATGGAATAATGAGGGTTGGTTTTTTGTGAGTATTTTTTCCATGAAAAGCAAAAAGCATGGGTGGGGGGACTTAGCAAGAAGTATGAGCTGTTGAAGATATATGTGTGGTAGATTAAATTCTGGTAAATCATATAATGAAATCTGTGATGAACTATCAAATAATTTCAGTTGTAGTGGAACAGCCTGTATTTATTCTGCTTTTATATCAAACAAAGTTGGTAATGAGTATTCCTTTGTTATTGTCATTAGTTATTTTATTTTGAAATCCTTCTAAGATCCAAAATTTTAAAATTGAATTTTGGAGATTGAAGGAGAATTATAAGAAGAACTAAATTTCAGTTTTGAAGATGAAGGTATTTAATCATAGGCACAATTTACCAACAAGCATAACATGTTTAAACATCCTTAATATCTATGAAAGGTGGTTGGATTTTTTTTTAATAAAAAAACCTAAGTACTTTTACATGCAGAAGTATGCAGTCTCTACTGCTGTATGTGAGATCAAATAAGTGACCAAAATAGTAATATTTCACTTTTAAAATGATGGTTTTGGATGGTCCTTATCTGCTAAGCTTGTGCTGTGAAGTTGGCCTCTCAATATTCCTTTTATGAGAGACTAGTCAAAAATATTAGATTATAATGGTGGATGCTTATGAGCTTTCTGAAGATAATGAAGATGATTTGTTACATGATTTTATTTTGTCCTACTTTGGAACATTCTTAATTTTTTACTTTCATTCTATCAGTTTTCTAATTCTAATCAATGTCAGTGTATAAAGAGGTCATTGCACTGAGAAAGATTTTTGCTATCACGTATTTCTCATACACAAAAATCTCAGTGTATACATATAAACTCAGTATTCCACAAAATCTCAATGTAAGCATTTAGATACAAGAAATTCATATGTACCAATTATAAAGATGCAGTAAGATGATATGATGCTAAAGCAGAGAACAGTTCGACACACTACCAGTACTTAATTAGCTTATACTCCAAAAACAAAGGGCAACTTACTGTCCCGTGGACCACCACCCACCACCCCTCTGTGAGAAATGAGCAGTAATTACGGTGGTTTTCTTCCATTTGTGTAAGTAAAGAGGGAGACCAACTGAATCTCTCACTGACACTGATTTACAGTACTTTGGGAGTGATTAGAACTTGTACAGGATTCATAGATTTACACAACAGAAGTTTTAAGTAATCATATATTTCCTGAAAGTTTCCCAATACTGTGGAGCAATTTTGTCAGAAAAGCTTTGTTGAGGATTAGGGGATGTCTGTGCTGGCATGCAGAGGTGAAGCAGTCGTGTCTAACACTGAGTAAATCCAATGAATATCTACAGTCAGATAGATGTAACTGGCATTTTCAGTGCATAGTTTTATTTTCTAGATCCTTTTTGTTGTTGTTACTGTTTTTCTTTAGTAATATTTTACAATATTTATTCATTGGAGGGTTTTGGTTTTACACTTGTCTGGGTTTACGTGTTTTTCTTTCCAACAGATCATAAAGTTCAGACTCCTTTTTAACTCTTCCCTTTATTCTAACTCCAAACTTAAAAAAGAAAGAAGAAAAAAAGACCCCCAAAACAAGATTCCATAATTTTCCATGACATAAAGTACCTAACATGTAAGATTGCAGAATGATGTCAGTAAGACTCCATGAGTATAATTTCTGATATGCTGATGGGGTTTCAGTGCCTGATTTATGTGCAGCAAGTCCAGACAAGTGATTAAAGTGCAAATGTACCCTTTTCTTCTAATTTTGGAACTTTTAAATTTTTCCTGTGCATAGAACAGGACGATGAAAACTGAATTCCTGTATTAACAGTGAAAAACAGAAAAATGTATTCAAACTGTGAATTGTGAATCGTGTTTAACAGTTTGCTTGGTATTGCCATTGTAAGGTTTGAAAAATTTCCCTCAGGAAAAAAAATACTATCTCTTAAAATAATTTCAAAAATCAACATTGATCAATAATTGTGGCTATATGGGATCAAAGTTACGGTTACCATGTTTTTCCCATGTGATTATGGTGGGTGCAATCTGTGGTGTCACTCTAGCAATGTTTAGTATATCTTATTTTTTTGCATGCTTTTACTTTCATTCAGGAAACATAAGGTATGTGCTTGACTGATATGGGGGGAAAAGAGAAAGGAAAAAAATTCCAAAATTCAAATTATAGTGATTATTGTAAGCCTAAACTTAAAGGGGGCTTTTAAGAAAGATGGGGACAGACTTTTTAGCAGGGCCTGTAGCAGTAGGACAGGAGGCAATGTTTTTTAACTAAAAGAGTGTAGACTTAGATTGGATACTGAGAAGAAATTCTTTACTGTGAGGGTGGTGAGACACTGGGAGAGATTGCCCAGAGACTTGTGGATGCCCCATCCCTGGAAGTGTTCAAGGCCAGGTTGGATGGGGCTTTGAGCAACCTGGTCTAGTGGAAGGTGTCCCTGCTTATGGCAGGGGGGATAGAACTAAATGATCTTTAAGGTCCCTTCCATCCGAAACCATTCTGATTCTGTGATAATCTATTTGTTGGCTTTAAGTCAGCTTTGTTGGAGGTGCTCTGTCTTCAAATCCACCCTTAACCTTAGCCAGGATGTCTTAAAATTGACATAATTTTTTGGCTGGTCTTCCAAGCTTGCCCAGTTTGATCTGAAAATACAGAAATCGTCTAGATGCCCACATTCTCTCTTTTATAACAAAAGACTGAATAGTGTTCTGGCAGCTGATATAAAATACTGATAGTAAATGTGTGTATAAGAATCAGTACTGGACATTTGTAACTAATATACAGGTTTTCTATTAGGCCAGTTTGAACTATGTCTTTCTAAGATTCCCTAAGCAATTCAGTAACTGCTAAGATAAACTTAGCTTTAGCTACTTAGTGTTTTCATGTAACATTTTTCAGAAATAAGCAGCCAATCAAAAGAATCCCATCCCTAGGAAAAACAAATATTTTCTTATCCATAAGGGAATGAAGAAACAAACAACAAACCACCAAACAAAAAGCCCTCTCATTACTTTAGAGGTTAGTTATCTTCCATATTCAATAGTTCCTAAATTATGTCATTTGTCTTTATTTTCCCTTTACTGTCACTGCAGTTAAGTGCAGTTTAGGAGGAAAGTGAGGTACAGAGTACGTTTGCTTTCTGTCCTTTATGTTCCTTGGCTGGCTTTGTGATGGGTGACTGGCTATCCAGTATTCTTAGTGCACATTTGAGAGGCATCAAAGAACACCCAATGATACTGATTGTGTGGCTGTAGTCATGTCATAGTCCTGATCTTAATGGAACTGTATTCCTTCACGAGGAACCTAGTGGAGCTACATTATTGCTAGTATACCTGAAAAAGGGGTAAACAGCCAAATGTATTCTAATTCACCTTTATTCCACCACCAATACAATATTTGCTGTAGGATAACTGAAAAGCTGAATCTAAGACTTTCCTTTCCTTTGTATTTTGTCAGTATCTTCTCTGTACCTTTTCCAAAGCTAAATGACATTTTCTCAATAAGTATTATGTTCAATACTTGTGTTTCCATTATCATGGAACTATTTGCAAATTTCAGGCAGCATTTAATGGTTATCTTGAGCTGAAAAGGATGCTGTGACTTTCCTTTTATACAAAGTTTCAGGGGCTAAACTTTTCAACAAGAAACAGCAAGATCCATTCTGTGTCTGAGGACCTGTAAATTACTATTTTTCATTTTTCATTACAGGTCCTTAAATATTAGAGTCTAAGTATTTTAGATTTGGATTTTATTCAGTACATCCTGCTCCAGACTTTCTGCTCAATATAGGTTATTAAAATACTTAGAGGACCCAAGGGTGAAAATGTTGATATTGCCTGATGATTAGTGCATCCATCCAGGAGACAAACATGCAGCTTTCTGTTTCTCTTCCCATTAATTTTTAATTATTTATATGGAGTAGATTGACAGGACCTCCCAGAAATGTTTCTGGCATATCCTTTTGTGAAGAAAGAAAAAAAAAGTCACATCCCTTCAGGCAAACAAATAAGTCAAACCTGTGTTCTTGTATGACTAGGCTTTTTCTAAAACTTTTTCCTTTCCTCTTTTGTCACTTTTGAAAATGCTGTGATTTCCCCTTAATTTACTCTGGTTTTCTTAAAAGTTTCCCATATAGATATCTAATTTCAATTTATTTTAAGATTGTATATCAAAGAATATGAAATATATTGCATGTTTCAGTAACTTGGGCAGGTATTGCTTTAGCCTGGTTTGTGTTTGTTTCTTTTGTTGTCAGCATATTCTATTCTTAATTTTATCATCCTGTGTAAAATACCTACAATTACCAGAGTATCTAATGTCTTGATTTACACTTTTTCAAGGTAGGAATTTTGCCAGATATTTTCAGGGTTGATTGCTCATTTTCAGCATCTATTTAGATTAATGTGTGTAATAGTTTTTGCATAGATAACTTTTGATTACCTAAATATAGCTTTTTTTGCGCTTTTTCCTCAATTGATGTCAAATTGATTAGACACTAACGCCCTAGTATGTCGCTAGACTGTTTTCATCTGGTAAACAGAGGTAGGATAGTCACTTTACAGCCCTCAGAGATTTCCAGCTGAAATGAGTTAACATGAAAAAGCTACTAAAGTTTCCCTACTTTCTCTCCACTCAGTCGTAAGAACTACTAACCTTTGAATAACTTTTCTGTTAACTATATATTTTCAAATTCCTTATAAGCTCCCATAAGAGTTGAAGTCTAAATTATGTTCACAAGGTATTTAAATTCCAGGTACATAACCTGATTTTCAATAATCAGATCATAAACTTTAGAAAAAAAACTAAATTCTTGGGCCATGCTAACAAATAGACATTCAGGAGAGCTCTGTGTAGAATATAACTAATTAAACCCACGGATGTGAAGTGCATTTATTAAAATACGTTTCAGCACTGGCTGAATGGTCTTAGCTTTCAAAGGAAAGTGAATGTAGGCTCTGAGCAAGCTTCTCAGCAGTGTAGTCAAAGAGAACTTTGCCTCCTCTGGGTAAAGTGACATGTGCTTTATTTGGTCCCTACTGCAGGTGACATTGGAGTTACATTTTGAAGGTGGCATCCTAGTCTGTTGGGATTAAGTGTACTCCAACCAATGCATTTAACCAGTTCATTTGCATTTCTACACAAATTCCCTCTTCAGTGTTTTAGACTTTGGACCAAACCCTTCCTTTTTATGCTCACCACTTATTTTATCCTTCCCTTTTTTGACACGTTTCTCTTACTTTTAATCTTGGGCTATTCTGATACATTTTGAAAGGCTTCACTCGTCTTATTCACCTCTCTTCTCTTTTTTTCTTCTCCCTTTTCTTTTTTTGGCCTCTCTAGCTGTTCCATAAAAATGCCTGATATTATGCCTCATGTCTTCAAATTAATCTTTTCTGACACATTCTTTTCCTAATCTCTTCTTAGTTCACTTGTTTGCTCAGTCTTTCTGTCTCCTTTCCTTTAGAAGTGTCCCTGGTCTTTTGGGTTAGTTTTTTTCCTTGTAAGTCTCCTCTGGGGACTTGTGGCTGATCTGTCCTTCAGAGGAATGGGACAGAGGGGTGGTAAAGAAGCACTGAGTAAAGAAGTACAGCACTTACTGTTCTTGTGGGACCTACAATGGGACAGCTAGGTAGTTAGATAATTTTAAATAAATGTGTCGTGCTTTCAATCGCAATATATGAGAGAAACAGACTACATTTCTGAAAACTCTCTGTAATGTTGGGACCAATCTTGTAAAATGGTATATTCTGACACACTTGGATACACAATCACCCAAAGTAAATAAATATCAAGTAATGAAAAAAAAATAAAAACTATAAACTGTTACATGTGAGAAAAGGCATATTTAGTTCTAAAGGAAATTAATAACCATTGTACAGTACCATTACTTATTAAACCCTGAAGCTTTATCACAGACAATTCCACCCTTTTTTCATTTGCCATTATTTTCCATTTATTTGAATATAACACAATAATTTCTCTAACATGATGGTGGTAAAATAATGTGAACATGAGCTTTTCAAAAACAAGAACTCATTATGGTTGTCTCCCTATCTATGACTCATGTCTTGTTTAAATAACTAGTGATGGATAAATAAATTGCTATACATTAGCTTACGATGGGAAAACTTAAGCTACCAGTAATAAACATTTCATGTGGTGAGCTATATGAAAATAGCCCAAATTACTCACTTTCAGGAAGATTTGTGGTAGTCTTCCAGCATGTAGTGTTTTCTGAGAAAGCTCTCAAAAATTGTCTAATACAGAGACTTTTTCCTCCTCATGCAACCTTTATGTACTAAAACTAGACATGTATGGAAAACTGTAAATGAAACTAGAAGTGAAAAGGATGCAGGCACATACGAAATCAAGGTATCAAGATATCCTGCCTTATCTTAGGTGATGACTGCAGACAAGTCCTATCTCACCTTTTTTCGGCAATCATATTTCTAGAAATAGGTAAATTTGGTACAGAAACTCCTAGACTGGCATAACTTGGGTCTAGAACAACCAAAATTTGCATGGCCCTGTGCCTAACTGATATCTCCTGACAGGAAAATGAACACAAACATGAAGCCTCTGTATCCCAACTCTGCTGACAGGATAAACACAAACATAATATTCCAGCTCAGGGATCCATTACCCAATGTGGGTAAGCAATTTATGTCTCAGGTTCAAGTGATTGTATCAGGATTATAAAAAATTTCTGGTAATGATGGATATTCTAGTGAAGTTATTTAGCTAGCAACACCTGCAAAAATCTCAGCTATTTTATTAATTTCACTGAGATTTCATCTCTTCAGCTTGACTTTAAGAATAATTGCATTTTTAATTGAAATATATGTATAGAATAACTGTATGTATGCTTTTAAAAATGTCAGTGTCAGTAGATTTTGCATGAGTACATGGGAAATACCAGGAGAAATTAATTTCATAATAATGATTTTCCTGAATTGGAAAAAGGCAGTGTGTTGAAGTCTACTTTATTTTGTTTACTATTAAGCCCATTGTCAATACTAAATATATTAAACGAGTTCATGTATTTTGCACCAACTCAGAGATGCTTCCTCTTCTCTGTTTCACAAAGTTCATGAGTGTGCTTTCAGATAACAGCTGAACTCCACAATAGATATCATATTTTTATCTAACCACCATCACCCGGTTGACCTGTAATAGCTGTATTGTAATACAGTCGTAGTATAATGTAATTTTCACAGGTGGTTTTTTTCATTGAATAGGATGCCTTTTGTTAGAAGTTTCTTTAGATATACAACCTGAAAAAAACAACCCACCCCAGCCAACCTAACTTCCACATTTCACTGTCAACTTTTAATACAAAATAAGGTACAAAACCATTAAGTTATATAATGCTGCTTTTATTTTTCTTTCATTTAATTATTTTTAAAAAAATCTGTAAACTAAGTATGCTTCTTTTGTTTGAGATATATTGGAAAGTGAGAAGGAAAAAAACAGTTCTCTATGTCAATGCCACATGATGTGACTGCTATTCAGGATCAAAATGGCTGGTATCACTGTGATAAATTTTTTTCTGATTTAACAAACCACATTACTTTCTTAATCCTGTTTACTCTGTAATTCGTTGTATGTGAATTAATATCAATGTTTTAAGAACTTTAGCAGATTTAAACTCAGCAAAATTATCTTCTGTGGTTTTGCTCTTTACACAATACAAAGAATGTGTAAAAAACACTATTTGGTGGTACATAACATTGATTCCTTATTGTAGATACATACACACACGATAACCTATGCATGGACAAAATGAGGCATGTTCATACTCCAAAGGAGGAAATTACACAGCAAATTAATATGTTCTGAAAGTTTCCTCATAGGGTCACTTTTGCATTTCTGACCTCTGGCAGTCTCCGAGGTGCTTTTTAACTCCTGCTTCATGTTTTTTAGGATGGAATTGAAGGAGGAGGAAGGGAAAGAGAGGGCAGTTAGGAAATTAGAACATAAATATATACAAAATGGATTTTTTTAGTTCTGCCATCTATCCTAAACCAGTCATGTTTAGAATGGTGCTGTTATTCTACAGCAACTTTACTTACTCTAATCTAAAAGTGACTTTTGTGCTTACAGTACGTAACTACTGTTGCAGACTTGTACACGTGCGCCTAACTTTATTGTTGCATATTGATAACAATATTATTGTACCAGTACTGTACGTAGAAACTGAACTGATACAGAGGAAGAGGTGCAGCATTACAGAGGCTGTGTAGACACAAATAACTTGTCATTTACTAAGCTGCTGAAAAGCCCTCAAATAACACTTCTTATTGTTCACTATAGTATTTGTTTCATACTACCTGAATGCTTTGTCAATAGTTGAAAACTGAGCTCAGTATGAAAACGGTGTGTCAGAACAGCTGGGAGTTTCACAGATCTAATACTTTTGTTCCAGTTTCAAAATGGGATTGTATAGCTTCTAGAAGTGACTGACAGGAAACTTCTGTTTATAGCCTGGTGCAGAAGCTGAAAACCTCATCATGGTCCATTTCCTTTCAAATTGCTCAGGAAAATAAAAGCTGAAAAATGTGAAGGAAATGCTAAAGAAGCCATTTTTCACTCTGCTAATAATGTTCTACAACACAGAAAGCCAAATACTGCATTTTATCTCTGTGAGTGTAACTCAGATTCAGGCTTGTAAAGGGTGTGAGGAAAATGGATTTAAACATAGGTCTTAGTTTAATTTAGAACTGATTGCTCATTAATCTTTGGAATAGTTACCCAAGCTGTCTTCCAACTGCAGGGTAGGCAATTGGCTGCTATCATCAAACCCTGCTGTGCAGTATTCAGTTCTTCTTTGGCACAATATTTAGCCTTTTGTTCAATGTTTACATACAAAAAATTAGTGAGAAAATATTGTTTAATGAGGTAGTATAGTTAGATCAAAAGAGTTAAACATTCAGTGTCTCTAAGTGGGTAGCGGGTGTGAACCCACTTGAGTTGTTAGATGTAAAGCATAATTATTTCACACTTTTGATTTGGTGAGGCAGAAACCTCTGACTCCATGGAAACTGAGGAATACCTTGAGCTGCTAATTCAAAATGAGGAATAAGATCTGCAAAGGCTAGATTTAATTGTTATTTATTACTTGGTACATAATTTGATTTTTATTTTCTATGGAATAAAGAAGCAACACCTGGTAGCTGTGATCTGAAAGATTCTGTGGGATGGTTAGCCCTATTTTAGCTTTTGGATTTCCTGGAGGTTATATCAGCTGGCAATGTGGAAATGGTGAACTTTGGTGTGTCCTTTCCACTAAACAGGAAAAGAATTGGCAAAAGTGGTTTCCAACCGGGACAGACATTGTATGTTTGCTTGAGCAGGTGGGAGCCATTCTTTTGGCTGATTCCCTTGTTGACTGAAATTCTTCCTTAGTTTGAGTGACAAAGACTGAATCCTTTGAAGGTCACATAAAGTGTTCAGTGTTGGTGACATTAAAAACCAGACCATGGACTATCTGTCTGAGAGCAGAGCTGCTAGCTGACTAATTCCAATGGTCACCTTGGTTCAATATCACTTTTTTTTTGCTTAGAAGTATCAGGGAACAGCCCAAGTTCATCAGCCTTTACCTTCTGACTTGGTAGAGAAATAAAATACAACAGAAAAATAATAGTATAACTTGTGCTGAATGACAAAAACTTTGAGTTTAGACGAGTATATGAGATGAAAGAATAGTTCTGTGCACATGCAGAAATGTCTATAAAACTGTTGTTAGTGAAATATCAGTCAGAATGGCATTTATATTTGAGAAATAAATGCATTGAAATGTTAGTATTAACATTATTAGAAAACAGCATACTAGTAAAGGCTAAATAAAGAATACATATGAATTTCAGGACTGCTGGCCTCCAAGTAATTTCAAGGAGCCTGAGGACAAGGACTTTTCATGTTATGTTCCTTTTTATATCTCTATTCTGGCACCAAAGGACAAATTGACTAATAGGAAACTCATGCCAGTCAAAACCATTTTATTTAGTGTAATCCCTTGTCAGGCTAATGCAAAAGCATGTATCTTATTTTAATGGGACTGCCACTGATCTGTCAAATAAAAAAAGTTGTGCAGTTTAAACTTGTTAGTATTTTTGTCTTGAAAAGGCACCCAGATAGGAGCTATGGCTGCTGTCTATAGCCATATCACCAAAACATCTGACAGTGGTCAGAGAAATTAAGCCAGATGATCTGCTACACAGTCAAGTCAGAATTAAGATGGTTTTACCTATTGTGAGCCCTATTATTGTAGAACAAAAAAATTTAAAGGAAGGAATATTCCATAAAGGTATAAAACAGAATAATCATAACAGGTACCTTCAACTTCTGTATGGAATATTAGTTACTATTACATAAACATAGATCTGTGAATTCTGTAGAGAGATATTATGTTGCATTAGTTGTCTGCCTGTCTTGTTTGATATATAAGGCATACTGTTTTGAGAAATAAGTAACATATTTGAGTTTCACTGGTGTAATATTTAATAAAATTTTTCTGTCAATTCTGCAAGTTTCAAAATTTTCCCTTTGAAAATAATCAAAGGTCATTCTTTTTTCCTTGTTGATAATGAGTGATAGCCAAATTGTACATATGTATGTAACATAGATTTGGCACTGCAGTGATGTATATATTTCTTATATATTTAGATATATTTATAGTGATAGCATATAGTATAGTACATATAGTCTCATATGGTATGAAATACATCTGTTTTCCACAGAAAAGTTGAAATTTCTGTAATGGTTATTCCAGTGCAAGCCAAAAGCTCCTGTATGGAAACTTGTTCCCATCGTAACTGAAATTTTCTGTAGGAAATACCCCTGTTTGATCTGGTGTGGGGGTTGCATGTTGCAGTCTCTTCCCTCAGGGTGTTGGCTCTGAAGGAAGGTGAGAAGCTGATGGGTAAGAGGCAGATCTGACTGCGTAGGCCGATTTGTTCAGACAGGGTGGCTAGTAACCTGGCTGTTGAGCAAGTTATAGATGGTAGAAACATTATCTCTTATCTGCCTCATTCCAAATAGTCTCCTATTATCTTCAGATCTTACTATGCTCCTACCGTGTTTAGCTTCTTATTTAATTCTTCTAGTCTGAATGGCTAGCACCAATTCAGAAAAGAAAATACTGATATATCCGGTTTTCTTTCTAAATCTTGCCAGCAGACCAGCCAGACCTTTTTCTATTCAACTCTAAACTTTTCACAAAGCATTGTTATTGTATGCTTTTACCCATGGCTGTCAGAGCAAATGCATGAAGCCTTGTTTACCAGGTATTATAAATACTTACCAAAACATGCTAAGCCTTTATTTGAAAGTACTGTAACTTTACTACCCCAGAGAAGTAATGAGAATAATGGGGTAGCTTTTAAATATCACATATTTGGGTGCTTCTCCTGTCTTGTGAACATTGAGAAGTGAGATGACACCCTCACCCAGGGAATTATTTCAGTCTGCAGTAGTGTGGGATTTTTTAAAAATAAATAAATAAATAAATAAATAAATCCTTGATGTTTTACTCACCAGCCATGAGAAAGGGCATCCCAGACAGGGAAGAAACAAAGGACAACTGTCAAAAGTCTTTTTGAAGATAAAATTAGAACAAATAACATGGAAAAGACAGCATAAAGTCTTCCTCTGCTTAGGGAGACAAAGTAATAACTTTAACCTATTAAATATTTAGGCACACTTTTAAAAATTTTACTGGATTGTTGCTGATCGGAAGTGAATTTTTGAATCTGATATTCTTGTCTGTCTCATGTCCTGAGCAGCCACTCTGTAGAGTTACTGTCATGACTGTTTCTCACCATCAGACACCAGAGCTTGACACACTTATTTCATTCTTCATTTTTACAATCACTGCTTCAACTCTCATCACTTGGCTTCTAACCGTGCTTCTTAATGTGACTGACTGAGCCAGTGATCTCTGCTTTTCCGATGTGCTGCTGCTTAGATGGAATATTTCATTGTTCATCCCACTTGAAAGGATTACTCTGTGTTGACTGGAGATCAGGGTCAAGTCTCATTTCAGTGTAATGACTGCAAGGAAAACTGTTCTACCCCTCTCTATGGACAGCATTACTGTACTCAATATTTCAATATTTCTACAAATAATCAATATATCATTTATGTAAGTAAAATTTTAATCTAAACTACAAACTTTATTATAACTTGGATTAATAACCAAATATTGGTGAGTAGAAACAGGTGAAACTGCAGAACCAGTCACAATAACAATATTCTTCAGGTATCACAATAGACCTGGCATACTTGTAAAGCTATTATACTCTCTTAGTAGATGGGTTACTCCAAGGACCATTTCATAAAACTTGGAATGAACAACAGTAATGTAGACTAATGACAAAATGGCAAATGGAATATGGTCTTTGGTGTAACTAAATTGGACAGGCAGTGTTTCTGTTTCTTCATTAATATCTTAAGTAATAAAATGTGGAACAGCAGCTGAACCTACCACTTTTGGAATTATCAGTAGTTTTAATCATAACAGTTAAAGAAGTCCCTCAGCTTTGCCTCAGGGTCCATTTACTTTCCCAAGCAGCACAAAGCTGCTGGTATAAATGCCTCTGTCTCAGGTCTTCCTACTTAATTGTAACCACTACATATCATATGTATTCTACTGTCTGCAGTTAGGTGTTATTAATACAGAAGCTCCATGTGTATTATCCATTAAATTATACTACTTCAGGGAAATATAAATTAATTTGAATTATTACATACTTCCTTAGGTTAGTAATAAATGATAAAGACAAAAAAAAAGTAATCTTTTTTGATACACTAATTCCTTTTAAAACAAGGGGATTCAAATCGCATTAGGATGACATGTGAAGAATTCTCATAATATTAAAAAGATATTTTCTTAGCCTTAGCAAGGATCAGTTAATTTCTTTTAATACCATCCTGTTTTGCCATGTATTATATTCAGCTTAGCAATACTAGCCCCACAGAATACAGGAAGAAAAATTTATAAATTAGATAATCCACTAGATACCCCTGATTAAGCACAAAATATATTTTTTTTAAATGGAGTGCAAAAGGGAACATTATGTGTCTGTTTCTCTAAGCACAGTATTCTGGGTTAGGATTGGTGCTGGTGTATTGGCACACAAAAACCTTTCACAACAAAAATTGTCTTGTCAGGTTAGATGTCTGTCTTTTCAGTTAGTATTGGAAAGTGATGGACCGTATCTTTGCCTGGAACTTACATTTTAAATATCTGTATTTCATTTTAAGAATGTCAGGTGTATTGGATCCTAACTACAAGTTTTTTAGCATGAAGTGCTGAAGTAGTTATTGCCTGTCTATGTTATACACTGGTTAATTTGCAAGAACTTTGGAGGACTTGCTTAGAGTAGGATTGTGCTTTGTATTGTGAATTTTGAGGAGTATGTGCTCATACTAATGGTTGTGCTTTAACCCTGGCTGGCAACAAAGCACCACACAGCTCCTCACTCACTCCCCTCTAGTGGGATGGGGGAGAGGATTAGAAAAGTAGAAGTGAGAAAACTCATGGGTTGAGAGAAAGGCAATTTATTAGGTAGAGCAAAAGCCACACACACAAGGAATTCATTCACCACTGCCCATCAGTGGGTAGGTGCTCAGCCATCTCCAGGAAAGCAGGGCTCCATCACACTGAACAGTTACTTGGGAAGATAAACGCTGTAATGCCAAATGTCTCCCGCTCCTTCTTCTTCCCCCAGCTTGTATATACTCAGCATGACATCATATGGTATGGAGTATCTCTTTGGCTAGTTCAGGTCACCTGTCCTGGCTGTGTCCCCTCCCAGTTTCCCGTGCCCCTCCAGCCCTCTCGTTGGCAGGGCCCAAGAAAATGAAAAGTCCTTGACTGAGTATAAACATGACCCAGCAACAACCAAACCCATCAGTGTGCTGTCAGTATTGTTCTCACACCAAATCCAAAACACAGCACTGCACCAGCTACTGAGAAGAAAATTCTTTCCCAGCTGAAACCAGGAAAATAATCCAAAGGATGACTTCTACAATTCATAAGATTATGACTTGCATAGAAGCAGCCATTCAAATGTAGTGGTGGCTCGATGCTCAATAAGCCTGTAGTGCCTATGTTTTTGAAGGTCTTTCCTTTAAAACCTTTACTCAAAATTCATCAATACAGCTCTATATGTGTCCTGCAATAATGAAAACATGTAAATGAGTATACATATACACAATATGGTTTGTACATATTTCATATACATTCTATGTACATATGCATACAAAGTCATATTTTATGTAACAGGTAGGTAGGTAGGTAGGTAGGTAGATAGATAGATAGATAGATAGATAGATAGATAGATAGATAGATAGATAGATAAAAATACATTATTATTCTTCTGGTTTAGCCCTAGTAGGCAGAAGTGGGCCCATGTGAAACTTATGTCATGAGGTTCAGCAAGGCCTCCTGCAAGGTCCTTCACCTGGGTTGGGGCAACCCTGGGTATTAATAAAGACTAGGGGATGAAGGGATTGAGACCAGCCTTGTGGAGAAGGACTTGGAGATACTGGTGAATGAAAAAATAAGTATAAGCGTGCAATGTGCCACAGAAAGCCAATTGTAATCTTGGCTGCATAGAAAGAAGCGTGACTAGCAGGTTGAGGGAGGTGATTCTCCCCACTCTACTCCACCCTCATGACACCCTGCCTGGAATACTGCATCCAGCTCTAAGGCCCCTAGTACAAAAAAGGCATGGACATGTTAGAGCAGGTCCAGAGGAGGGGCATGAAAATGCCTATCAGTGGGCTGGAAAATCTACAAAGAAAAGCTGAGGAAGTTGGGGTTTTTTCAGCCCAGAGCTGTAAAACTCCGTGTCATGACCTCACAATTGCTCTTCTTTATATACCTGGCACCATTTTCCATCCTTCATTAAAAGGTTTCAGGCATTTGTGTCATTTCAAGAGTAACTAAAGTGAGATTATTTCAGTTGTTTTATATGAATTACTGAGTTCATGAATATGCTCCACAATTTTTGCTTCATATGGTTCTTAGGAGATAGTCCAAGACCTCTGCAGGAGGAACTGGCTGGTCACTGTCATCACCACCTCTTCATAGTCAAAGCTTGCCCTTCTAAAGAGAATTTTGAGCTTATTTCTGTCACTTGCAGTTTATTAAAGAACTTAAAAATCTATTTGTTCCCTTGTTTTTAAGAAGTATTTTCTACTGCTTGATACTCATGATAGATGGTTAATCAAGAAACTGGTGAAATAAACTTATTTCAAATATTTCAGATCTTAACAGTTAACTTTGATAGTTCAGAATACATCATGGTTCATAAATGGCAGAGTGGGGACAAGACCCCAAAGAAAGTTCAGTGCAGATGAAACTTCACATGAGTTCAGGGCAGTTTAATACAGATATGCTCCAAAATTCTGACAAAGAAAGGAGAAGAGAAATTTGTGATAAAGGGTAGCTTCCTACCAAACCACTTTTCCCTCAAGCTTTCCACTTACTAAGTGACAGGCCACTAATGCTCTGCTTGTATCTGAACTATTCACTTTGCAGTGAAGTATCTCAAATTCCTTTATAAGTTTAATAGCAACATCTACCTGAGGCAACACACTCAGACACTGCTACAGACTTTAGAAGGGGGATTACCACCAAATACCATGTCATGGAATCATAGAATCATTTAGATTGGAAAACACTATTAAGATCACCAAGTCCAACCATTAACCCAGGACTGCCAAGTCCATCACTACACCATGTCCCTAAGCACTGCATCTATGCGTTTTTCTAACACCTCCAGGGATGGCGATTCCACCACCTCCTTGGGCAGCCTGTTCTAATGCTTCACCACTCTTTCCATGAGGAAATTTTTCCTAATATCCAGTCTCAACCTCACCTGGCATACCTTCAGGCCTCTTCTCCTGACACTAGTTAACTGGGAGAAAAGACCTACCCCCACCTGACTACAACCTCATTTCAGGTAGTTGCAGAGAGCAATAAGATGCCCCCCCGCCCCCGAACCTCCTTTTCTCCAGACTAAACAACCCCAGTTCCCTCAGTCACTCCTCATAAGGCTTTTTCTCTAGACCCTTCCCCAGTTTTGTTGCCCTTCTCTGGACATGCTCCAGCACATTTATGTCCCTCTGGAAGCGAGGGGCCCAAAACTGAACACAGTATTCAAGGTGCAGCCTCACCAGTGCCCAGTGTAGAGGGACAACCACTTCCCTGGTCCTGCTGCCCACACTGTTTCACATACAAGCCAGGATGCTGTTGGCTGCCTTGGCCACCTGGGCACACTGCTGGCTCATGCTCAGCTGGCCATCAGCCAGCACCCCCAGGTCCTGTTCTGCCAGGCAGCTTTCCAGCCACTCTTCCCCAAGCCTGTAGTGTTGTGTGGGGTTGTTCTGAGCCAAATGCAAGACCTGGCACTTCTCCTTGTTGAAACTCAATACAGTTGGCTTTGGCCCATTGGTCCAGGCTGTCCAGATCCCTCTGAAGAGCCCTCCTGCCCTCAAGCAGCTCAACAATCCCATGCAGCTCGGTGTCATCTCCAAACTTACTGAGTGCACTCAGTGCCCTCATTGAGATCACTGATAAAGTTATTAATCAGGACTGGCCCTAATACTGAGCCCTGGGGAACACCACTTGTAATCGATCACCAGCTGGGTGTAGCTCCATTCACTACCACTCCTTGGACTTGGCTGTCCAGCCAGCCTGGAACCCAGCATAGAGTACACCTGTCCAAGCCATGAGCAGCCAGTTCCTCCATGAGGATGCTGTGGTAGATGGTGTCAAAGGCTTTACTAAGGTCCAGGGTAGACAACATCTGCAGCCTTTCCCTCATCCACTAGGTGGGTCATCTTGTCGTAGAAGGAGGTCAGGTTTGTCAAGCAGGACCTGCCTTTCACAAACCCCTGCTGGCTGGGCCTCATCTCCTGGGTGTCCTGTACATGGCACATGATGGCACTCAGGATGATCTGCTTCATGGCCTTCCCTGACACTGTGGTCAGGCTGACAGGCCTGTAGTTTGCTGGATCTTCCTTCTGGCCCTTCTTGTTGATGGGCATCACACTGGCTAACCCCCAGTCTTCTGGGACCTCTCCAGTTTGCCAGGATTGTTGATAAATGAGTTTGGTGAGCTCTTCTGCCATCTTCCCCAGTACCCTCAGGTGAGCGGATGCCATCTGGCCCCATAGACTTGTGTGTGCCTAAGTGGTTTAGCAGGTCACTAACTGTTTCCTCCTGGACTGTGGGGACTTCATTGTGCTCCCTGTCCCAGTCTTCCAGCTCAGAGGGCTGAGTACAAGCTGAGGGAAGCTGGTCTTGCTGTTAAAGACTGTGGCAAAGAAATCATTAAGTACCTCAGCCTTTACCTCATCCTTTGTAGCAGTGTTCCCTGCTGCATCCAGTTAAAGGATGGAGATTATCCCTCGCCCTCCCTTTGTTTCTAATGTATTTGTAAAATAATTTCTTACATTCTTTTATGTCAGTGGCCAGCCTGAGTTGTAGCTGGGCTTTTGCCTCTCTAATCTGGGCCTTGCATAACCTCGTGACATCCTTATAGTCCTCTGGAGTTGCCTGCCCCTTCTCCCAAAGGTGGCAAACTCTCTTTTTTTCCCCAAGTGCCAGCCAAAGCTCTCTGTTCAGCCAGGCCAGTCTTCTTCCCCACCAGCTCATCTTTCAGCACATGGGAACAGGCTGCTCCTGCACCTTTAGGACTAACTTCCTGAAGACTGTCCAGCCTTCCTGGATACCTTGGCACTTTAGAACTGCCTCCCAATTGACTCTGTCGACCAGTGTCCTAAACAGGCCAAAGCTGGCCCTCTGGAAGGGTAAGATAGCAGTTCTGCTGATCCTCTTCTTCTCCAAGAACAAAAAACTCGTATTATCTCATGTTTGCTGTGCCCAAGACAACCTCTGACTACCACATCACCCACCAGTCCTTCCAGCAGGGCATCTCCCCTGTTTGGCTCACTGACCAGCTGTGTGAGGAAGTTATCTTCCTGATATCGAACCTGATCAGTTCGTATTGTGGATTTTACATGTGCTGGCAACAAAGCTGTGCTGGATGACCTAAATCCTTATATGCAGGAGCAAGGTGCTACAGAGTTGACATCAGGTCAGGGTGAAGTCTGGCATAACTCAGATTTGCGTATGTTTGTCAGGACCTTTCAGGAGACATTTTCCCTTCTTGCCTGTCAACCATTCCTGGAATTGTCCCTCTCTTTGTCTTAGTAATTTTTGTGCTAATTGTATTGCTTCAGTCAATGGTAAGAAGAAGATTCTAATTTGTCGTATCACAGAAAGGCTCTTGCTCCTTTCAAGATAGCATCCATAAATTGGTATTCAGCATTGCAATCAATGACTATCTGTTCTTTCATAAAGAGTGGTATATAGTTCAGCCAATGGCATCTTAGTTCACGTACACATTATTTCAGAAAGTGTACTTTGATCAAATTGGATCTGTTCTTGCAGTTTAGTGTCTTTAAAGGTGCGTCTCAGCCAGCAGTGCAGATGTATCCATAGGGAATGTATCCTTCTCTAAGAGTGAAACGAAACAAATTACCATGATCCATCCCATATTAACACATACATTTTTTCTATTTTAGTAAATCAATAGCAAGACATGACCCAGATTTTGTTTACAGAACAGTACAGGTGCAATTAACTGGGATAGATACTACTGCTGTCTTGCAATGCTTCTTTAAAACTGCCTTACTTGAGGAATTTATTTTTTTTCTTCCCATAGGTCTTTCTACCTCTGATTTTTCTTAAGTTTTCTCTACTGGGAGAAAATTAATTGTTACATGAGGGAGTAGATTACATCCTTTTGAAAACTTAAAAATGGAATTTTGCAAGTTGTTGTTATGTCAGGCTGTGTGAGTGTAAAAGTACAGAAAGGACATCAGGTCCAGAAGGTGAAGGCTGAGAAATCTGCGTTTTGTTAGCGGGGATTGGATGCCATACTCATCTTCTTTCATTTTTTAGGCTTGAAAGACAGGACAATTAATTCATTTTTTTAATAGTGTTTTCCAAACTACAGTAATGTCTAAATCTAAAGTGAAGCATTGAAACTTGTTGATGGAAATAAAAATACATAGTTTCATTAAAGGAGGGCTCCTGATTTGCTTAAGGATATGCAGTAACAAAGACCACTTAGGCAATTACAAACTTATATACAGGGTACAGGCAGTAGAGAAAGTCTCCTATAACAGCAAGTTCTTTAAATTAAATCTACAGTTTATTAAATTAAGTCCACATATGATTAGATACTTTGATTTCATTATAGAGCTGTGAAACTTCTTTGAACTTCATGGGAGGGGAGGTAGAAATCCTGACTTCCACAATTTCAAGGACAAAGCAAAGCATAATCTTTTCATTTTCAGGATTTTTTTAAGCCTAAGAGGGTCACATCATTTGTATGCTGACATCCTTCTTATTGTTTTCATTAAAGAAAGAAGAATGAGAGTCTGAGAAATCTTGAGCTGCACCTGATAAGAAATTTTTTAAAGATGACCCCTACCTGTGGAAGATGATTTATGAAATCATGGTTTTCATTATTAGACTTAGTGCTGACTCTGTTGTTTTTGATTGATATGCCTTGATCTTATAGGCTTCATTTTTTTGTCTGAAACAAAGAGCAAGGACATTGGAATTTTACTGGAGAACAATGTTATGTTAAAGACATCCAGGTACCAGAACAGGTATCACTGAAGACAGGAGAGCTACTAAGAAAAATTATTCATGTTTTTTAATTACTATGTAAAATATGTGAACTTTAAATTTTAAACAAAGCTTAAGGGATAACAATACTGAAAAAAAGAGCAATTTACTTTTCACACACAATCACTGAAAGCAGGATATTCCAGATAATTTGATTCCCATCTGCATATCCGTCACTACAAGCAAAAAGATAGTAAAAAATCCCTTAAAATCCCAGAAAAAAAATCCTAAATGCAGAAACTGCAAGGAAAAAAAAAAGGTATAATAGTCATATTTACTCACATTGGCATATGTGTTGTGCCTAAACTGTGACAATATTGTGCATATCTCTTCCATTGGGGTTACAAAATGATATGACTGCTCTTCAAGATACTGAAGATGTCTAAACTCAGTTGACAGCAAAATATGTCCTACATTAAAAAGTAGTTTAAATTTCATATACACTTCACCCATCCGGTTATCAATGTCCAGGTAAGTGACAGTGTAATTTGTCTCACATTTTTAAAAGTCTAAATTGTCAGAGTAGTATTTCTCGGGGCAGAGAAGAAAAAAAAAGTACCGTAGTTTTAACTTGTGCCAAATTCAGACGAGACAGGGAGAAGGTTACTTTGTTTGGAGAGCTAATGGAACAAAATTATTAATGCATTTTTACGAAATGAAATTATTGCTTGAGAGTAAAATGTATTTATGGAAAACAAGATAGGAACGTGTACTACAGTAATATTTACTATAGTTACTATTATATTCCTTTTTGCTGATAGTTCTTGTGCAAGTTAAATTATGGAGGAACATAACACTCTGGAAGATGATACTATAACTCACCTATCAGGGTCCAAAATATATTATTAATATTTTGTTACCTTGTGACACTTAGGTTTGCAAGTGCTGATATATGTGGCACCTATTGTTACGCATCATAGCAGCCAAGGCAAAGAACCGTACCTTGGTGTTTTCATCCTCATCTACTTGCAGTAAAAATATCTACTTTACTGCTGAACCCATCGGAAATGAACAAGAACATTTAAGCTAGATGCAGAATGAGCTCCTACTAAAGCCAGAACACGTTATCATGCATCAGTTGCACTCAGCAACTGACAATAGTCTATAAACGTCTGGATTTACCTGCATTTGCCATGGGCTAAGAACATGCAGGTGGTTAATTCATACACATATGGGTTGACTCACGGGTGTTTGTAGAAAACTCATGTTCTTGATTCTATGTCTTAGCCCTAAGTAAGTTCTGTTGCACCAGTAAGAGTTAAGGTGCATGTGCTCACCTGAAAAAGAAAAAAGAGGATGAGGGAGATAGGGAAAGACACAGAATGGAAAAGAGTTTTTTTCTGATTAGAGGGTTCTAATTCTGTTCTGTACTTATACCCTTTTGTGCATATGTCTGAATATCATGTATATTGCAGCTTTTTAGACACCAAACCAGTAAATAATTCTGTAATTAACATGTGTCATGCAATAATAACTTTGTGCTGAAAGTCAAAATCTAAAAAACCACGATCTGAGCTACTGATTTTTGGGAAAATATTGTAGACGCTAGTTGCACTCTATGCTTCACATGCGCATACAATGTTGTGTTATAGTAAATTTCAATATGAACAGAAGAATCATAGTGTATTTTTAGTATGTGCAAGCTCTTACACTTTTGAAAGATTCAGTTTTGTCAAATCACTGTGAGGAAATGGCTGCTCAGAAATGTCACTGATAATAATTAGCCTAGTGCATAAATTGCTTTGTCCAACTGTTTCTTTTTAGCATAGATTCTAAATAGTGCCCATAATTGCACTGCTAAGCAGGGTAGAAAATAAGCCTTAAACAGTAGTTGTATGACTGAGGGGTTGATGAACTTCAGGAAACTGAAGATACGTTCTTGACACCTCAATTGAACATCAGGAATCTTTTAGATCATTAGAATAATGAAATGCATCATTCTTCTAGTGCCTTTTTTTTTTTTAATTGGTTCAGTTGTTTGCAAAAATTTCTTAAAAATAAACAGACATATATTCAGCTTTGTATTTTTGTTCTGTTCTGTTCTGTTCTGTTTTTACACATAAATTTTCTTTCCGCAGACTACATGCCCAGTCCAGGAAACTTATTTCAATAAGTTTTTGGATTTTTTCATGGCCTTTTTTTTTTTTTTTTTAATAAATTGAAGCAAGCTATAGAGAATTATTCAATATTGGGTAGTACAAGTTTCAACTTTATTGTAATCTACAGTCTGGTAGATGAATAAAAGTTTTGGGGACCATAATAGGGTAGCTTGCTTGATTGTTGCTAATATAAAACTCCCTGAACTGGAAAATCTACTCCATTCCTTTTAAAGTAATTGAGTAAGCAATTTTGCTAATTTTTAAACAAAATCTCTCAAACAATGTTCCTTCTAATACCAAAGCCATAACCCACAGATTGGTAATTTCATCACAGTTTGTATGCAGAAATTTAGACAGATCCACGTATAAGATATCTTCTTCTGCTACAGAACAATTTGGTTAGACAAAAGATGTTTTATTAGCAGGGTTTAGGGAATTTAGCTGGTTCATTAATTCCCATCTATTGCTTTTTTGCATGAAGGTGACTTTTGCTTATGTTTTCATTAGGCATGATCATTCCACCACATTCCAAGAAAGGGAAAGCCTCTTCTTTCTAATTCAAATCACAACTCTGCGTAGTCCTAGTAGAAAAATGTGTTTTCAAAGATATGTCAGGCACTTTTTTTAATTATAATTTTTATGTGAATTCATACATTATTTATTTTAATACTAAAAGAATTATAAAAATAATACATAAAACCAAGCAGACCTTGTTTAGGACAGTAAATACAACTCTGAACTAAAAAATTAGTATGTGGCTTCTGTCAATTCCCATGTAACTCTCGTCTGTGTAGATGAGTCCATACTATTTCATACATACTTTGTTTTGCCCTTTCTTAAAAGCCATAATACTAACTGCAATAGTTTAACTAATTTCAGTGGTGTTTTTTTTTTTTTTTAAGGTAAAACAGTGACATTTTTGTACAAGCAAAGGAGATTGCACTACTTTTTCATTAGTTTTCTTTTCAGCATTTCAGAAAATTACATACCTGACTCAGCTGGAAATCTATATATTTTTGTCACATAACATTTGAAAAAAATAATGTTGCATTAGGAAGAATGTTTTATACACCCTGGGATAGTCTGATCTGCATTAATGTAGACTTCTTAAATTTAGCTGTCATCCACAGAACAAGACAGACTCAAACCGTATTTATACTAAATGAAAGGACATAGGCACCGTGAGAGTATGAACCTTCTGATCTGTTACTTGACTGTTTAAGACACCTCTGTACTCTTCTCTGATGCTCCACATTGATTGTAAAGGACACTAGCATGAGTACTGCACTCTTAAACATGTAACTTTTAAGAGTTCTAAAGTTCAGTGAGATGATTCTCTGTTTATGTCCTAAATTATCACTTTAAACTAATAAAAATGCTGTAACTCATCTGAGAAAGCAGAGAATCCATAAGTTCATGGATTTAATTTTCAATTTACAGATATGTAAAATGGCAGCACATCTATTAATGTTCCCTCATAGAAAAAAGTATTTCTCAGTTTATTCTGAGCATGAAATATACAAAGAGATAAAATAGAACCATCCAAAAGGATATAATAACGCTTTTATCATGGTGATAGTTTTTTTTTTTTACATGACCCAGTTTAATTTAAATGTAAAAAAAAAAAAAGACCTTGATATAAACCACAAAGAAAAACGATCCCTTCTTTTTCCTATTTTTTGCAAAGGAACTTGTTTGGACCTTCAAATTTAGTTTTGTGATGTTGTAAATATGAGAAAGATATGCTCATTATGTGAAATACTGATAAATTGTGTCTTCATAATACTTAGGCACCCAGCTTTCTTCACTCCACTGGGTTTGAATGTAGTATCTTTTCTGGGGCTTCTGAAGGATTGGAGATAGAAGTTGATTCTGTAGATCGAGCAAAGTGTGTCCATTATAAAACTATTTATGAAATTCAGAAATGCTGAATCACTTTATGTTTTATGAAATGGCAATACTTTTATAACCCACCCCCCGCCTTGTTGCATGGTAACGTACGGTTCTGTGCTGAATCTCTCTGAATCAGTTGGAGGGATGTGTAAGTAGTGACATGACAAACAACTAATCTTTCTTCCAAGTACCTGTCTTCAGATACTTCAGGCTTAGCCCCAGATTGAGAGAATTAATTTGTCTGGCATATGAAATGGGCATTTAATAGCTACATGTTGTGGCTTTTAGTATTTCACCTTGGAGATGAAAAATCAGTTGGGTTTTCAGGTACGTGACCAGTCTAAGAGGATGTAGTAACGACTTAGGGAGAAGGCCTCAGCCAGTACTCAGGGACAACTCATGATGCCAGGGGGTAAAAAATTCAGTCACATACTGATACCTGTATTCTCCTCAACTAGTTTCCCTTTCTCTTAAGCAGGAATTGTGATCCATGAGGAACACAATTACTCTGTTTTTCATATGAATATAATTAATAGGGAAAAAAATATCTCTAATGACAGATAAGTTTTAGTATTGCATTCTCTGCATTGACAGCATTGATTAAAATTTCTTTCCCAGAATTCATTCCTGGAAGATTATAGTTTTTGTATATACTTCTGGTAAACAAAATTAAACAATAATGAGATATTTCTAGCTGTGCTGTTCATCAAAAAGAAGCAGAGATAAAACATGTGTTTTCTGCAATTAGTAATTTGAGTTAGTCCTTTCATAATTTGGTTCTGACACCTGCTTAGGCAGAAGACAAGTTTAATCTACAAGTAATTTTCCTATGCAGTACTTTGCACTGGGAGAAAAAGCATGAGACCAAGACCCACTTTCATACAGATGAGAAGCCTAGGGAGAGAAATACTGTTACATCATACAAAGAAGGTCAGCATGATTGTCACAGATTCAAACACAAGTCTATCTGGTGCTCTAAAATCTTACAAAAGCAGAACTCATATGTATCATATGTATCAAAGACAAAGCAGATCATTAATTTAATACAAGTTGAAAATTCATATATAAATGGGAATATAATCTAGAATAAAAATCTTGCTGGTTATGCTTTTACTGGGTTGAAATTCTACCTGAAAACTGAATGCCAAATAATCATACGAGTCCTTCATAAAAAGAGGAAGTAAAATCCCTCCTGACAAACCGACCCAAAGATGACAAGAGATTTCAGTACTTTTAGTCTTCTTGACCAAACAGAAACCGGAAATCCACACAATATTAGTAGAAATTGCTCATTGCCTATGTCAGAAGTTCCAAACCAATGTTTAGAATTTGTTTGGATCATGCTATTGGCTGACTGTTCTTGACATTTTTTATTTTTGTTTTAATTGAACATTGTGATTTTACTCTAGCGATAAAGGGGCCAGTACTCACTAAAGGCAACAACTGTTTATTATGGCCAGTGGTTCTCATTTAAATCCAGCACCAGCCTGAGCCTTGAATATGTGTAGTATATTTTGCTGATTTTCCAAATATATATTGCCACTTTTATTGTCTTCCTACTGGCAATTATTTTATATCCTGCCTCAACCTTTACACCTCATCTATGGTAAAGCAAGGAGGAACCCCATAAAATATGTCCAGAAATACCTTTAGCATACAGCGCAAAGTTACCTTACACAGAAAGAAATGCAGTGCTAACGAGTTTTAAAGGAAAAAACCCTTCTACATAGGAAGTTGGATATCTGAGATGGTTGTAATTTTTAGAAAAACACATGAATGTATAAACATTTGCACTTTTGTTTTTGTGTCATATACTTTTTTTATTATTCTGATTTCACAATTCTATAAAACTCGTATTTGCTTATTAGTATTTCTCAGTTTCATTTGAGAGTGGTTGAGGGGGGACAGCCATGAGCTAAGTGCTTTCCCAAATCCTTCTGCCTCCCCTCTGTTCTGCTGCATGGATATGGTTAGTCTGAGGGTGCCTGGAATGATGGCTTTCTCAGTGTTGGTATCTGCCATACCTGGCTCAGTCTTTTGCTGCGTGAGTATATATGGCTTTAGGACACTCCCAAAATATAATGTATCTCTTAGTAGAATTCAGTAAAACAGCATTAAAAATTACCAAATCCTATGCTAAATTCCCAGTGTTACAGCAAGAATAGTGGGAATAAAACATAGAAATTCTAAATAAAATTGTATTTCCCTCACTGAGCTTCGTAAATGAACCAAATTTCAAGTCTGTGAGCTATTTTCCATTAATTTGGCTGCAACTGCCCAAAAAAAATTTCCCTTGTGAAGAATCCTTTGCTTCTACATTCTGGATCAGTGAATTTTCCCACCTTTTGTATTCAGAGGAAATCTTGTCTAGGGGGTATTTAAAACTTTGTCTTTATTTACTTAGACCTTTTTGATTCCAGAGTGGGTAAAACCTGAAGTGAATCTGTAATTTGGAGGTTGAGTTAGGTCTCAGGACATTACATCCATCTGAAGATTTAACTGCACTTTAGTCATTACTGTAACCACTTACTCACAAAAGTCATTTGCCTTAATTTCAAAGGCTGCTGCCTGCGGAAATGCTCACCACTGTAAGGACATTCAGATGGTCCAGACTTAAAGTCTTCCACAATTTAATGTCATTTTATCTGAACAGCTACATGTTGAGGGGAGCAGTCTGGATGTTTGGTGTGCTAAAAGTAATCTGTGTTCGAGATGGAGTTTACCTAGCCAAAATAATCAAAAGTAGGAAAAATAATATCTGCATACAAAGGTTCCAGATAAATGATTATTTGACTGTTCAGCCCTGATAAATAGACATCTTAAATTTTTAAAACCGAAAAAAATCTTCTATGACTTAAGTACATTTTGCCTTGAGGAGCTTCAGTCAGTTTGAACCTGAAATGCAGTCCAGGGATGAATATTTAATTTCAGTTTCCTTATAAGTGAAGTCGAATCACTTCTACAAGTCTGTGGGTGACAGTTTCAAATTTCAGCTCAGGCAGGCAATCATCAGAGAATAACATTACAGCAGGGCAAAAAGTTAGTGACTCAGTAATGACATTTTAATTTTACAGAGCAATAGTAAAGAGATCTGCAGTCCCTTGTGAAAGCTTCTGTTGACTTACTAATCAATATCATCATAACAAGCAGCATATGTAAAATCATACTAAGAGCCAGTGCCTGAGGATAATGGAGAAATGCATTCCTCACATTTTCCTGGGTTTGCAGTTTATGGTTTTTTCCCTATAAATGATTCAGAGCAGTACTGTTTCAACCTATAGCCCAGATACAAGCACTGAAGGCCCTGTGATTTGCTCTTGCGACTTTCTCACTTGTGGTCAGAATTACTCACATTTATTTCTACCCCAAATTAGTTTTCTCTGGGGTATCTCCTTACCTATTCTAGGGTTAGGGTCAGATCAGAACATTGTGGACCAGAATATTGTTGCAATTAGTATAGTGGAACCTGCCAGCCAATCACTGGTCTTCACTACTGTCTTCATAGGCTGAACCTTCATTAACCATGTCTGTGTCCAAGATCTAGAAAACAGTTTGGTGCAAAGGAAATGGACCTGTCACTCTGGGTGAAAAAAATGAGGAATTACAATATATTAAATGGAGTTGAAGCAGAGTGAGAACAAAACCGTAGAATCATAAAACAGTTTGGGTTGGAAGGGGCCTTTAAAGGTCATCTAGTCCAATCCGCCTGCAACGAACAGCGACATCTTCAACAGGATCGGGTTGCTCAGAGCCCTGTCCGACTTGACCTTGAATGTTTCCAGGGTTGGAGCATCTATAGCCTCTCTGGGCAACCTGTTTGTATTTTGCCATCACTGTAAAAAAATTGCTTCCTTACATCTAGTCTGAATCTGCCTTTTTTTAGTTTAAAACCGTTATCCCTTGTTCTGTCACAACAGGCCCTCTACAAAGTCTGTCCCTACCTTTCTTACAAGCCTCCTTTAAGTATTGGAAGGCTGTAATAAGGTCTCTCCAGAGCCACCTTTTCTCCAGGCTAAACAACCCCAGCGCTCTCAGCCTTTCCTCATAGGAGAGGTGTTCTATCCCTCTGATCATTTCTGTGGCACTCCTCTGGACTTGCTCCAACAGGTCCACATCATCTCCAAGAGCAGAGTAGAGGGAGGGAGTCACCTCCCTAGACCTGTTGGCCATGCTTCTTTTGGTGCAGCCCAGGGTATGATTGGCTTCCTGGGCTGTGAGCGTACACAGCTGGCTCATGATCCACCAGTATCCCCAAGCCCTTCTCGGCAGGGCTGCTTTCAATCCCTTCATCCCCCAGCCTGTTGTCCAGGTCCCTTTGGATGGCATTCCTTCCCTTACACATTAGCTGTACCACTCGGCTTGGCGTTGTCTGCAAAGCTGATGAGGGTGCACTCAATCCCACTGCCTGTGTCATTGGTGAAGATACTGAACAGTACTGGTCCCAGTGCAGACCCCTGAGGGGCACCACTTGTCACTGTATTCTTAAAACCTTGCATGGGTTTGCAATGTTTCATTGTGATACAACATAAATTAGAGACAAAACTGAGTCCTGATGGTACAATATCATGGCATAAATCTGACACTGACAAGTTGTTATGGCAAAATAATTACATTATCTCTTAGTTATTTAGCTGCAATGTTGCAGTGTGTCTTGAGCATCACAAAAGTGTATAAATAATTGTTATTTGTGTTTAATTAAATAAAAGTGAGCTGCAAGTTGTTAAAAATAATATTTCTATCTAAAACAATGAAAACTCAATAAATTACATCTTTAAAATTGATTTAGAAATGCATCTTTGAATAGGTTCAGATTGGAATCTCACTTACTGCCTGTATAGCTCCATTTGGTTTCATAAATGGTATCTTGTCTGCATACAAATATTTGCATGTATATATTTATGTGTGTGTTGGGGGGTAGGCTCATATGCAGTTTTCTTTAATATTTTCCAGAGGATGGTTTGCCCATTTTTCCTGTAAGGTTTTTAATAAGATGAATAGCTTTACCATTTGTATTTCAGAAATTAGTAGGAGGAATGAAATATAGGAGTAAAGACCAGAATGTAAAAAAGCACAAACTAGTATTTGAAATAGTAAGCCTCATACTAATTCATAATTGTTCATATTGGTTTGCTTCCTAGCACATGGGATAGAAAGGAACACCACAGTAATAATTAGGCATATATACATGGCAGAGGGAGCATCGTCTTTGAAGGGTAGTAAAATGTGCTAATTTTTTTTCAAATTTATTCTAATAGATTAATTCCTGTAGCTTACTGAGATCAGTGGATCTCCTCATATATTCCAAACCTAAATATTAAGTTCTTAGCTAGATATGGTCCTAATCACTTAGCAGAGTCTCTGTAGTCATAAAAACAGAACTTTGATTGAAATCAGCAGTCAGGTCTGAGTGAAGGAAAAAAAAAAACAAAGAAAAGCAAAGCAAGTGCCCTCCCCCCACCCATCCCCCACCCAGTAATTGCCCTTTTGATTTTAAAACAATTTTTTCATAAGTTTTGGGTTTAACCTAGATCTGTGAAATAGCCATTTAAAGACTTATAATGTGTGGAGTAAAAGAATGTTTAATGGTTCACCCAGTGATAAGGTGGCTTCCTAATTAACATACCAAATGTAGATTACTGTCAATAAAATAGATCTTGCATGCCTCACAATAAGGGAAAACACATGTAACACAAAGGGAAATGGAGCAGAAATGAAATGCTAGTGTTAATTTTAATACATTTTAACTTAGGAGACAGTAGTCTTCCATATACAACATCCTCTAGATTTTAGAAGTTTCAACATGGCATTAGTTTTAACTCTAGCATAAAGGTGAATACATAAGTAAATCAAGGCAGGCTTTTAAATATTATCATTGATTGATTTAGAATTCCTTTTGATATTTCTTACCAAATCCCGTTGGTCAATTTTGTACTTCAGAAGTCAAGTTTCCTCTTCATAAATGTATTGAGATCATGCTCTGTGTTACCTTTTTGAAGGGTAAGTGCCTAAATAAAACAAAATGGAATATTATTTTTGCCAGAGGGATGAAGGAAGGCAGAGGTCTCTTGATGTGGTAATAATTAAACAGTCACCAAAGGGTGAACACTGTTTGCACTGAAGTGAACGTATTAAAATATTGGTAATATATCCTTGAAATATGTACTGCAGGGATATTGGTAAAGTATAATTTTAGAATTAATTAATAAAGAAGATAATTCTTTAGACTTTTGATCTTCAGTATGTTTCCACACATTTTATTCTACTGAGGCATAACTAAGAGGAGCTTCAAACAATATTTTGTACCTTCAAAAACCTTTTTGCTATCAGGAAATTTGTATTAATATTGGCATTCATTGGAACAATGCTATTGCAACTCGAAATTCATGATTCAGATCTCCTTTGCATTCAGATTAAAAAGTATATGCTATTAGGCTTTTTATTTTAAATTTCTTTCTTGATTTACTTTTTTTCTTTATTGTTTTACTTCTTTTTATTTTCTAATCAGTTATCTTACTTTTCCACATGCTATGTAATGTACTCAACAACATACAAATCAGTTGCTATCTCCTCATTATGTCTTGTTGGATTGCTTCAAAATGGCTTTTTGAGCTTCTGCCGTGAAGTAGTTGGGAATCAAATCCAAGTTGCATGTGTGTCAGATAAACCTCCACTATTTCAGAGGCTGTGGGTTTGTAGGTGACAGGTGAACTGCTGCATGCAAGTTTTTTAGCTTAACATTTATGATAGTCTTGTCCTCTTAAGATTTTTACCTTTTACTGTTAGAATGTTGTTGTGCCCCAATGAATACAGTACATTTATGTTGGATTAGGAAATGCAATATTTGAGCATATTTCAAAAACAAATTAATAGTGCAAGTATCCAGGTATTGATCCTCGTCTCATCTCATTAAAACTGTTGATGTAATTCTGACTGATTTCAATTGAAAAAACTGAAAACAATCCTTGTTTTGATCCATACTTTTGCACAAGAAAGGATGGACTGATTTGAAGCAGGCAAATCTTTTGCATTAACAAAAAAAAAAAAAAAAATGTAGAAAGAATAAGCTTATATAAATGGGAGTATTGCCGGGAGTATTGCCAGCAAGCAGTGTTTTATTCCTAGCTAGTCTCTTCAGTAGAATTTTATTTTTCCACCGAAGAGAAGTAAATGGGATAGCTACACATTGCATGTGTGCATTACATTAATATACATATATATATGTATATATCAGCTATAACTAATTGATTTGTGTTTCCACCAAATCCCCAAGTACACCCATGATCACCCTGAATATTTTCTCTAATCTTGAAGGTACTGCTATGAAGTAGCGTTTTGAAAAAAGACCTCAGTGTAAAAATTATGTTACCCTGTGTTCCTCATAGTGCAGAAGTCAATAGCATGGAACATGATTATCGGTACACAGGATATGTCATAAAACATACTCAATTTTATTTTTCTTTTTTTTTAAAGCAAGGAGTATACATTTCCACACTAAAACTGGAAGCAAGAAAAATCAGTACCACGTTATGCTAAATAGTTAATGTTCTTAATTTTGCGTGAATCTGTTATGAAACTGAGTTGGATTAAAATTTACAGGAAACAAATAATGATCTAAAAGGTTACATAATGATTCAAAGCTGTGGATTACATCTGTAAGACAGCTATAAACAAATTCATAACAGCTTCTATCCCAGTTTTGGTTGATTTAAAGGCAGTTCTGAAGTGCAAAGTAACCGGTCAGGTCCTGTAGTCATCTTGAGGTTTTGCATTTCTGTGACTGCCCGGACTTACTAAGAGCCCCACAGCGAGTATTGCTGTGTCTGTAGTAACTATGTTTTGCTTTGTGGCTGGTCAGTCATGTTGGGAAAAGCAAGGGAAATTAAAATCTATTGTGCACCATGGGAGGTGGACAACTCGTTTCCGTAATCTCTTGACCTCCCTATCTGATCTTGTGTTTTCAGACTTTTCAGAGCAATTTATATTTTTCAAGGCATTTGCATGGCTGGCCTCCTGCAGAGCCACTACCCCAGTTTCTGATCTGGATGTGTTCTGCTAGTTTGAGCACTAAACATTTTAAGATTTACTAATGCTGACAAGGAAGTGGTGACATTATGATGGAAAGTATATTTTTAAAGCTATTAAGTACTTACTGTGTATATATCCTTATCATTTGACAGAAGAGTAATTGCAAAATGAACATTTAGATGGGATTGAGGACACCATAAGCTAGAAAAACTGTGGGTGGGAAGAAAGACAGGCTTGGTGGTACATGCTTTGCAGTATATCAAAATAAATAAAAGTCTGCCATGCCAACAGAAGGCACAAGGCAGCAGTGGTAACTTCTTGTTAAATCTTCTTGCCTGACCTTTTATAGCACTTGCTATATGACAGGTTAATTCCTGAGACTTGGGTGAGTGGAATCACCTTTTCAAGTATCTAATTGGTATACATGTTATTCACTGACTATTGAGTAGACTGCGTAGTAGTTCTATCCCACCCTACACCCTTTAATTAAATTTCTAAAATTGTTGTTATTTAGATGACTTGTTTAAGCACAAACTTAAGTATTTTGCTAGATCAGCATCACAATCATGTGTATATTATATCATATCATATCATATCATATCATATATCATATTACATTACATTACATTATATTACATTACATTACATTGCATTATATTATATTATATTGTATTGTATTATATTATATTATATTATATTATGCTATGTTATAGAAATTTCACAAATATTTATTAATAGTATTTGCTGCAAGCCTTAATTTAATAGCAGTTTGTGAATAAATAAGTTTGTTATTTGGCCAGGTTTATTTTCAGAAAACTTGTTCAGGAATGTTGTTGGGGCTATATGAAAGAAAAAAAATTGTGAACAGTCCTTTAAGTTGGCCAGAAGAGAAGACTGAGAAACCTCTATAAGCAGTCCATCCCAAGCTTATTTTTAGCATAAATAATAGGTATTGCACAAAATATTTTTCAATTCAAATGCTTTGAAATTACTGTATCCCAAAAGATTGTGTATGCCTTCTGTATTTCTTACTTAGATGTAAATTTTCTTGTTTTGCCAGTTTTAGTGTCAAATGTAAGCTCAAAAAAATACTGTTGGTTTTTTTTTTCAATTTTGGGTCTGAATAGTTCAGTTCCTTCTAATGAGGTGGGCTATTTGCCTCGTTAATGTAATTGCATTGCTATTCTGCATTATTATCTTAAGCACTAGGCTGTTTTCCAGCAACAGTTGTTATACAAGTCATACTAATTTGTACATTTTCACTGCCCTAATATTCCACTGAGATACTACTTTAATTAAAATGTGACCTTATTATTCATAACTAAATGTGAAGCATAACCTTTTCTCCTCAAGGAGTGTCATCAAAGGTTGCATCTTCGTTCTGCATCAGATCAATGACTGTCATGCAGGATGAAAATCCTATCATCTGTGAATGGCACCTGATGGTAATTTATAACATTACCTGCCAACTCATCTTTCTTGAGAGACACGCTGCCTTAGATGCTCTCATTCAGCACTGCGTAACCATTACTCCCCAGTGATAGTCAGGAAACAATTCATAAAATCAGAGTGAATTACCATGTTTATATATGTCTGAGTGTGAAAGGCAGTAAGCAAGTCTCCAGAGGCTGAAATAAGTTTTTATATGCTGTACCATCAATTTATTTTGTTATTGTACCTGGAGGGGAACCACTTGTGTTTTAAAAGGTGAGCAGTTCTGCTTCAGAGTTAGGGGACTGTGAAGCAAGACTGAATAGTTGGATCTATCAGAGGAAGAGTGAATAGAGCACCCTGCAATAAAAATAGCTGGCCCCAGGTCAGCATAAAATCCATTACCATGGCAATTGAATGTACTGTAAGAAAAATAACTAATGAAATAACCAAATGAAGTGCATACTGTCATATATGAATGTTAAGTAATTATTTTTTTCCCTAACAAAAGTGACTTTTCTAAGAGTTAACGCTATTGACTGGGAACCTCTATCTTGTCCATAAAAGATGCCACTGTATGCATCACTGTACATGGTCCATTCAACAGCTAGTTCCATCCAGGAAAGCATCCTTATGCAAAGTGTCCTTACGCACTGACCTGCATGCTTTGGACTCCTGTTCTGCCCTCAGCCTTGTCACTTGATGGGCCCTGTTGGAGTTGAAGGGATAAGGATGATAAAAGAGGTGGGGCTACACGGGGAAATGCTTAAGCTGTTTTAGGAGTGTTGATGGATTTAGATAACCAATGTGATTTTGTCCTTATTGCAACTGGACATATTTAGAGGTTATAATTTTGTTTTACTTTGCTGTTACAGCCAAGCTAAACCCCAAAAATACCCTTCTCAAACTAATACCGTTCAAAAAGGTCATGTAATGAAATCATTTTGTTTGCTTGTTTTGCTCATTGTTTAGTACCAATTGATTACTCTCATAACATTTAATAGGACTAGGTCTAATCAAAAGGTCAACTGACAGTTACTGTTACTATCTGGTACTGTTTAACTCAGATGGCAGAACACACACAGCTAATGGAGCCAAGCATTTCAGTAACTTTTTGTGGCTGTGAAGGTATTCTTGATTTTTTTCCAGTACTCACCATTTCTGTGAGAACCATCTAGAATAAGATAGAATAAGAATAAGATATAGAATAAGAAAAAAATTTTTGTAGCACAATGGATTAATTTTATGGAAAATTTAGATTTATAGATTTGCAAGGGAAAAAAAAAATTAAATACTGGAGAAGTATGGTTAGAAGGCTCAGTAAATTACATGTGTAGAATAATATCCAAGCCATCTTTAAAGTGACTGAAACTACAGAAAGAACGCAAGAACATGTACCTATAAAAAAAATCTGGTTTTCCTTTGCAAATTAAATTGATTTACATAAAATCAATTAATTCTAAAATCAAGTTTCAAAAATCACAGTGAATGAAACATTACATTCCAAATAATTAAAAATAAAAGTTGCTATTTCTGTCTATCTCAGAAAAAGGAAAGTATTCTAAATCAAAGTAATTCACGTAACATGCATTATACCAGCCATGCAAGAAAATATTTCCAGATCTTCCAAAATGTTCCTTTTTTCCCTTCTGCCTCTAATTTTTTTGAAGATCAGTCGTTGACATTTCATTTTTTACACAGCATTGTACTTCTGTAAAGCATGCAATGGTATTACTATAGCATCACTCTATAAGAAAAATAAAATAAAACAAAAACAAAAACAAAATCAGAAAAACCCCACATGGGTAGACATTGATAAAAAAGAGAAATGGTCTATTGCAATAATTAGTATTTTCATTGTACATCTTAGTAATCCTTCGTTGAATTTTGTACACAGGAGTTAAAACAAAAAGTTTAATTCTGCTGTGAGAATGACCTATGAATTAGTGTTATTCACTTTAACACTCAACATTGTCTTTGCCTTTGATTAGTTCTCTTATAATCTTCAAAATATAACTCTCCTGTATTGTTTCACATTCCTTTTATTGACTTTGTCCCATACCAGTTTGCCAATTAAGAAGGAAAGTATTTTTTGTTCTTTCAAGGGACAGGGTTTTCTACATCGTAGTAGTGTGTCATTTTGACAATGTACTTAAGAACGGAAAAGAAAAATAGTAATAAAGCATGTTCATGTTCTAAGAACTGGCTTTGAAAGTGCTATGCTAACTTCCATGAATGTTTTTTAGTGAACTCATGAATTTTACTTAATTTCTCGGTGAAAAAATATGTATATATTTCCTGGCTTTATAGCATTGAATGATCAGATTGAGCTTTAATTTTGATGGCAAAAATGCCATATTCTAACATTAATCTAGGGTTCTGTTCCTGACTGGGAGTCTTTGAGAATGCTACGGTAAAATATTCAGGAAAATGAATAAGTATCTGCTAAAGGAAGCTTAGCCTTCAGTCCATCAGGATTTACAGGTCCTAGTCAGCAGAGCTGCTGCCAAGCCTGTCCATCTGTACCAGCACAGGGGGTTCTGCCTTTGCAGATGCAGGCCTATGACTGTCCTTTTTTAATTCCCAGATGTTCCTGGAAGCCCATTCTTCCAGCCTGTAGAAATCCTTCTGCATGAAAGTTATGTCTGCCAACATATTGATTACTACCCCCAGTTTGGGTGTCATCCAAACTTGATGAGAATGCATATCTTGTTTGGACTTACTGTTGTTTACCTGTGACAGAAGTAATTAAGTCATAGAAACATAGAATCATAGAACAGTTTAGGTTGGAAGGGACCTGAAAGAACATCTAGTTCCAACCCCCCTGCCAGGGGCAGGGACACCTTCCAGTGTACCAGGTTGCTCAAAGCCCCATCCAACCTGGCCTTGAGCACTGCCAGGGATGGGGCATCCACAACTCTGGGCAACTTGTCCTTGTGCCTCACCACCCACACAGTAAAGAATTTCTTCCTAATATCTACTCTAGATCTACCCTCTCAGTTTAAAGCTATTCCCCTCTTGTCCTATCACTACAAGCTCTCGTTAAAAGTCCCTCTTCAGCTTTCTTGTAGGCCCCCTTGAGGTACTGGAAAGGAGCTAGAAGGTCTCAAAAAAAAAAAAAAACCTTTAGCAGGGGTGGTGGTGGTGTGGATGTTGTTATGTGGTTTTAGAATTCCTTGGTTGCTGAGGTAACTGTAACAAACGCAGAACATCTGAGATGTAACATTTATTTTATTACAATTTTTTTTCTTGATAATTTTTAGAAATAGTAAGGATCATGAGACTTCCAACATATGCCACTCATGTTGAAGTCACACATTGTAATGCAGTTTTTCCACCTACGCAGCAGAAATCAGTGCTTTACAGGTTAGCCATTCTTTTTGCCTAGACTAAATTGTTGGTCTATTACAGACACCAACCAGTACCTTATCTAAGCTTTTTGTTTGTGTGTTTGTTAGAACATGAATCTATGAACATGCAAAATGGTTTTCTTCTAAGTTACCAGAGAACTCAGGAGCAGGTAGTACCCCTTTTTTGATTTAAAGTACCTTTGCTCTTTTTTGCTCACTAGATCCTGCCTAAATACAGTATATCAGTGATTTTAACGTTCTACTCATGCAAATCTTCCCACCAGGTCTCAGCAATACCACTAGATCATAAAAGAGCAATTCCAGTTCCAATTCCTCTTTCTTATTACCCAGACTTTTACCATTCATATATAGGCAACTAAAGCATTTCTGCTGAAGCTTCTTGGTGTCTTGATTAATTTTATTCTTGACATCTTGATTTTGTGCTAAATGAATGTTCATTTGTTTCTCCTTTACACCCTCCTTGGTAGTTGTTAGTTTAATGTCCTTTAACTAGCTGAGTCAGCTGATTCCCCACAAGTTCTATGAATTCAGATGGATAAATGGCACTTGTACTAAAATGGACCATCACCAATAAATTCTTGTGAAGTGACTAGTGATACATAAATAATTTTGTATTTATGCTGTGGATAATATTTATTGTAATGACATAAGTAAATCAGGCTTGTGGTCTAAGCTGCTCTATAGGCTTTCTCTATAGTCAGTGGGGGAGGGTATCTCCATTCTTCAAATTTAGGACACTCTTAAAAAGAAATGAGTAATCATCTGGAATCTCTCTGCTGGTGGAAGAAACAGCTTGGATAAAGTCTCATTAACTGGAATACTCTCTCTCATGTTCAGGGGTAGGACATTTATTGATTAGCTGAGTCATCAAGAAATAGCTATTTCTTTTCACTCGCTACACATTACAGCACATTCCTAAGTGAAGACAGTTGAATCCCACCCAAAGGAACAAACAAACAAACAAACAAAGCATCCTATTATCTGTCTGTTAATGCAGAACACTGTTTATCCTCTGTAATAAGTCCTTGAAAAAAATAGTTTTTCCCCCTTTTTTCCCACTCATTAAGTTCTTTATGTTTGTGAGCAGCCATGGTTATCCTGCAAGACTAGCCAGGCCACTGTGTTCAGGAATTTTCTGTTCCTTCATGCAAAGTAGGATTTATTTCTTATAGGATGACCTTCTCCAGATGTTGAATTTTCCCTGGACCTCTTAACCCGTGTTTCACTTGTTTTGGTCATTCTCATCTCCCTCCTGTCATCTAGAATGTTTCCATATCTTTTAACCTGTAAGTATAAGTTGGAACTCTTCCTCTGGTTTCCATTCTTTGTTCAGTATCAAGTGGGTATAATTCTTAAATCAGGTTATCAAAGTCTCCTTTCTGGTGCTCTTTCTTATTAGAAGATATGTACTAACCCTAATCTCTGCAAACTACCCATCTTTATTTTGCACCTGTTTGTGCAAAGAAAGGTCCTTTTGATTTCA
The DNA here is from genome assembly GCF_015220075.1 of Falco rusticolus. Taxonomy (NCBI): domain Eukaryota; kingdom Metazoa; phylum Chordata; class Aves; order Falconiformes; family Falconidae; genus Falco; species Falco rusticolus. Next base: position 40,435,347 of record NC_051188.1, on the reverse strand, counting down.
GAAAAGAACTAAACAGAGCATCAAAACCTGTTGTAGGTCACATCCTCTGTTTCAGTGCTGACCAGTACAGTATGAAGCAAATAGCCATACCTAGAAATCTCCCTCTTTCAGATATTTTATTTGCCTGTTCTTAATAGAAAAGTGTTCTGCATCTCAAATGTTTGTTGTGTGTCATTTCTGTAACCTCTTACCAGCTTCAAATCTTAAATAATATTGCAAGCCAATGCTATTGTGCACCAGGATTATTCTGATTTAACATTTAAATCACAAAACTTTTTTTCCTGCTACGTACTGCTTTGTAACATTTCTTTCAGGCTTTGGAGGGCAGGGAAAGGGGGGCCTGTACTATGATTAAATTAAAGCTTATAATGTGATTAAAGAAGTGGTTACTACAGTCTAGTATCAAAGTAAGGAAAAATACCTGGGACTCCATTTCAGTGGCTGTACTGGTTGACTTCATTGTGTCTAGGTTAAAAATTGTTTGTGGGGAAAAAAGTTAATGTTTAAATGCCCTGGAACAAGACATTTAAAATAGATTCTCCTGTTCTGTACCAGTTAGTCAGCTGACAGCATACTGAGAAGAAACCCCACTGAGTCAGCACCCGCTACAGGCCTTTGTAACATTTTTGTTTCAATTAAACAGTTGGAGTCCTCTGGAATAAAGATTTTATGAAGGAAGAAAAGCTAATAACCTGTTTTGCAAACATGGAAATCCAATCTTTAAGCTTCTTCAGTGCCTCAGTTTCTCCATCTGTAAACCAAAGATAATTATCGCTCCGTTTAAAAGTTGTTGAATTGATAGGAGAATGCTATAGGAGAGGCAAGCATTATTATCATTCCTATTGCTATTACATTTATAGACTGCTATCTGCATACTGAGTCATGATACAAAAGCAGTTGATTTGCATAGGGTCCTAGGGCTAAAAGTACAATATGGTATTAACAGCAAACATACAATTACAGATTCTCAACGCAGCAGAAAAAAAAAGGGGAGGTGGGGGCAGGGTGGAGACAACCCACTAAATCCTAGAAAAGCCCTTTGTTTGCAGATAATATACAACTCAAAGTTTGCTTTTCCCCTGATAGCTCAATGCTGGAGCTTTACCAGTCTCCTGGGGAAATCAAGATCTGCATTTAAATAAAGATATTAATAACTAGAGCTAGTTTTTATTTTGCAAGGATGGTAAGTGTTGTAACGTACTTTGTATAAGAAAGCACGTGCAATGAATACTAACTGACATTCCAAAGATTCTGAAGAGTTCATCTGTTGTCGTTTGTGACATCTTGTACAGTAAATTGTGGGTTATGTTGTTGGAAATTTAATAAATGCATTGTTCAGAAGTTACTGGTGGGATTCTGCTAAAGCAATTCAAGTTTAACTTTAGTGTTAAACTAAAGTGTTTTGCTAGGACTGCTCATACACAAAGAGGCAGCATATGTTCATTAAGGCTTGTCACCATTACACAAGAGAGAAACTAAAAAAAATCCCCAAACTAAAAAACCCTGAAGAAAATAAAAAAACACCCAGCAAAACAATTGTATTGCTGGAAAAAAGCAGCTGTGTAATTTAGTCTTGGAGTAAATGTTTAATGGGAAATGAGACTAACAGTCTTCTGAAGATTATGTAAAGGTTAGGTTAAGGAGACTTTTGAGTATTATGCAAACAAAAATCTGATTCCAGAATTTATTGTGAGGGACAAAAAGCAAGAGGGGTTTCAGTGATACAGGGCTGTGGTGTGGTGAGCAGTGGTCAGATCCTTGAACTGTATGTCCACGATTATCTTTTTTAGTGGGAAATCCTCAAGAAGCATGACGTCTTTCTGAGTGCTAAAGGGATGTACTAAATTATAGTTTCCAACTTTCCATCTAATCTCTTTACGTAATAGCACAGGACGTTGTGCTACACTTTGGCCTTGATGCAAGTTACAAAGTAAAGAACCAAAGTCCTCATTGCAGTTAACTGAATCTGGTCCATACTTCATTGCTGACAGTTTTGAAATTCCTATACTTTTTTACCCTTCTGGATCTGTAAGTCTCTCTCTTTTTTTTTTTTAATAGTACTTTGAAAACATTATTTTTAAGGTGTTCATGAAAGAAGTCATTCCTCCTTTCAGACTGCATAACTCTGATCTGTCCAACAAAAAGTACTGCTAGGGATTTAATTCTCAAGAAGACACAGTCAGCATATTTCCTCCTAACTTTGCTTACAAATACTATTTCCATCTGTGTGGACTGGGAAACTGAGAACTGGGAATGATCCAAACCCAAATTGTTTATATTCTGTCAACCTACTATGCCTTTTGATTTCACATTGTTTAAACTATACAAATCTTTCCAAAGCTTTGCTGTTAAAGTTTGGTTTCTCAAGACAGTGTCCAGCCGTGCAAGTACAGTGATGTGATCATGCTTCATGCTGTGTTTAATCCGCTTTAGGACATACCCAAAAAACAGTGAAATAACTGACAGCTGCTCACTAAATTCCCCTGGCTCTGGCTGGCCTGGCTTGGAGGTCAGCAACAGTGCTTTTTTTAATGGGTTGAGATACCCTACTGGTGTGTTTCACCCTCCAATAGTGGTTGCTGCTGACCAGGTGAAAGACTAAGCAAATGATCGTCTTTGCCCGTAAGTTTCCTCTCTCAGCTGCAGAGGCCGGTGCAGGGGCAGATGGCTCCCTGCCTTCCCAGCACCACTCCTTGTTTCAGCTCCATGAGTTGGGCAAGAAGACGACAACGGTGCAAATTTGCCTGTATTTTGGTTTCAAATCTAATGCACAGTACCAGAAACATCTGGGAAATACTGGGAAAAAATACTGTAATACTGAACACAGGAAGTTAGATAACTACATAGGAAATACATTATATGAGAAACCTAGTTTTTAAACAGAGTAATAAAAATTCTGAGGATCCCACCCATCAGGACCTTGCTTAATTGGTGTTTTTTCCACAGAAGTAGAAAAGGAGATACCTGTAAACTAAAGACAGATACTAGTACAGTTTAGTAGATAGTGAATCTGGTTTCATCTGACTTTATCATATAGACCATTCATGTTTCTCAGACAAATACTGCTCCACCACATATTAATTGCAGTCATGATGAATTCCTGGGCTTGCCTAACACATCCATGTGCGCAGAATCAGGCCTTGTCTCTGGCCTGGACTTGTCGTGGTAGCGTTAGCCCAAGTGGAAGCTAACTGCAGATAACAATTTTATTTTTTTTTAATTCTCTAACATTTTGCCACTATTAAAGTTGTGACAAAAATAAAGAATATTGTCACTTTAGTGGTTAAAGCAATAGCTCATTCACACATGAGGGTGAGGAATGGCTGAATGTATTTGAAGCTTTCTCTTTTTTAAGTTATGATCCTTCTGTTCTCTAGTGGACCTGTAAATAAAAAAGTACCATGCCCCAGGAACCTCTGATGTGTAATATTCATAAATAAAATGACACTAGAAAAAAGATATTAATCATCTTTTCAACTTTTATTATTATGATCTCAGTAGTTGTTTCTGCAGCACTTTTATTGTGAGACAACATAATTTGCTTTTGTGAAAGCACAATGTTTCTTTGTGCTGAAAACAGGTATATTGCTGTCCTCATTAAAACAAATTGTCAACCATGACTGTGTATCTAATTATTTAATTTGCTGACTTTTTCTAAGGAGATATGTTGAATGGAAATAATTTATAAATCTGAATGAAATGCTGCTTTCCAGGCCTTCAATATTCAGTATATACTGATATATGTCCAAGTAAAGCAAGTAAAGACATATTTTCTTGGCTTTGTTCTTTCTGTTACAGCAAGGACTCTTGGGGTCAGACCCTTTGCCTCGCATAAATGAACAGAGCCCAGCTTGCTCTAAGGCACCATCTTAATTTCATTAGGAGTTTCTCCAATAAATGCTGCTGGTTGAAATATGTTTATAAAAAAAATTGAAAATATTTGAGTATTTTCTTAACAGAGTAAAAGTAGCCTAACTTCTTCCATTGAAAGACCAAACCTCTTTTTTTTTTTTTTTTTTCTTCTTTTTTCTCTTATTATATAGCTGAAAATGCTGAACAACTAGTAATAAGAAAGCAAAGTTAAGGAAGTGGTAGGGGGTAAGAAACAACAAAAATTGAAAATTATGGGAAATTTTTTTCATGGAAGAAAATATTCAGAAACACAAACGCTGAGTAACTTGTGAGCCAAGAGGAAATAAAGATGTACCATTTCTGTAATGATAAGCTACGCTGGGGCAATAGTTGATCAACTGAGATCTGGCACAGTGTGGTCCGCTGTCAAGCCTGATGTTTTGTTTTCTAGTATACAGCTGGAACTGTAAGAAATGATTTTTCAAGAGAGAGGTCTTTTTTTTGTTAGAAAACACAAATTCAGCAAAATCATAGTTTGTTCGGAAACATGCCAGTGCCAGTAAAGACTCTCCCATGAAATATTTCCCACATCCATTGATCATTTGCAAAAAAAGAGAGGGGAAATACCTGCTCTGTAACACTGGCATTCACTAGGACGTAGAGAAAAGTTCACACTCCCGCTTTGCTTCAGTGGTGTAAGCGCCTCCTGGGAGATGCATGGCTCCAGTCCCCACTGGCCTCTTCTTGCGTATTGTTTCTCATTCTGGGGTGGACTAGCTACCTCCCTGCTCTTGAGAGGCTTTTCTTTGTTCAACTGTGGTGTGAGAAATTTTATGAAAACTTACAAAGTAAATATTGATAGGAAGAATTTCCAGGCAGCATTATTTGTGGTCAGATCTGGTTTACTCCCACTGTTAATGGTATATCCCAATCTCAGATCAGAGCTTGCTCCTCGTAAGTGATCAATAAGCCTTGGATTCTTCAGAGAAGTTTAGAGTTTTGGATACAATATTAAAAAAAAATATTTCTCTCTTTTTTTACTTTGTACAATTTTGCGATGTTTTCCTAAATGCAGATTGCTCCTCATTACATTTTTGGTGGCTTGTTTTCTGCTGTTCATCCACATGTTTATTTATAAACATACTGCTATGTATGATAGCAATTATGGTGTCAGTAAGAAGAATAATCCAGCAAAGCAAAGCCAATAATCATTGTGAAGTATATAGGAAAGGCTAAATTAATGCCAGAAAAGTGTAGTCACACTACAGTGAAAAAATACCCACTTTGGATACTGTGCTTATGATGAAGTCTCTAAAGCATTAATTACTACATACTCACAACAAAAGTATGTGATAGTTGAAGGAAAGGAGTACTAAATACCTATTATTACAGCAATGCGTATTATTAATGAACATAATAAAACATGTGTATTAATAATGCAAAGGAGAGTAGAATATGAGGAAAACTTAATGCTAATAGTCTTGCAGGGGAGACAGTAGAAGCTCCTTTACTTGAGTTATTTAAAATGAGAGAAAATGCAGCATTTTAAAGAAATAGGTATTTGCATCAGACAATCGTTCTTGCAAAATCAGACAAATGGATAGTGAATTTAGCCAGTGACAGTGTGATGACAGTGTGAGTGAGGTGCTGACTGCATAGTATCACATAACTAAGCTGCAAATAACCTCAATGAGTCCCAAAGGGACTGCGATCCAGAAGATCTTTTCTATTTTATTTCATCAGTGCTAATGACCAGACAGTGAAGAAGGACAAGCTTTCCCAGTGACTGTACCCATTTCCATTCTGAAATGCCCTTAAGGTGATTCTTTTGCTCCAATGACTGTACAGAGAAGGCAGAGCAACCTAAATGCATTTCTTGAAAATTATCTGAGTGCTTTATGTGTCCAGCGTAATTTGGAATTTGGAAGTAATTTTGGGCCCTTATAAATCTTGGTTGTTTGACAAAGGTTGAGAGGGGCAGTACCTATGGAGGCATATGTACTATGCTTCTGTTGCTATGTGGGAATAACAGAAGAAAGAAAATAGGTCATCAGCTTGTGTGGGTTTACAACACACATTTTCTCCTTTTGTGTGATAATATATTTGTTACTATTTCCTAGGGAAAAGTGGTATAGAATATTAATTTTGCACAGGTTCTCAGCAAGTATAATGAATAGCATTAGATGGGGCTTGCATACTCAAATATATGCTTACTTTGTAATATAGTCAATTTGTATTAAATTACTAGTTTTCAAAACAATTTTGTTTCAGCTTGAATTGACATTTTCAAAGTCAAGGCAATTTAAATTTACCAACTTGACTGCACTTCTTAATTCAAGTGCAAGTTTGAAAAGATTGGAAAAGCTGTTAGAACAGCTTAACTCTAGCTCAACACTTTGAGAGCCAAGAGTAACGGAGATTTGAAGTCATTGTTTTCTCAACACAGGCTTCTAAAATAATCTGAGGATTAAACCTAGCATTTTGGAGGTACAGAAAAAAAAAAAAAAAATAGAACTGATACTTTTGCTGATTATCCAATTCGTCAGTGATACTACTGGATTTCCAGGCTCTTCCAGTAAAACATAAGTAAGCTCTTAATGCATCAACAGGAAAACTGGGCAGGTTTGGTTTGTTTAGTTGTTGAGGGTTTTTTTAGTTTAATCAGAAGGAAGACTGAAAAACAGGAGGAAAAAACCCTCAAACGTTTCTCTTAACCTCCATACTTTTCTGGACTATCCTGATCACATACAAATGGGATTTTTGTGAAGGAAGCTGAGAAAAGAAAAAATACATTTGAAATTGCTGTATCTCTGTGTTGTAACTTCATTAGACATCTACAGATTTCTAGATGTAAAAAAATGTCTAGAAATTGGTTTTATCAAATACTAGACTCGGGAAAAGTATCTTAAAGTCAGTACTTCTTGCATTCTCTGATCTGTTAGGCAGTGTTCTCAATCTATGGTACACAGGGAAAATGTCTGTACTATAGCTCACACTCACTGAATATTGATAAAATAAATTGGGAAGCTAGAGAAAGAACATAATATGGTGTTGCAGATTCTTCTTACAAAATGTAAGAATCCATGTAAGCTCATGGATCTACCAAGGCAGGAGACTATAGTTTTAGGACTGATGTTAATCCATTCTCATTATCTTTCTCTTCACTTGCACCCATTGTAAAGCCTCCATTTCTGTCTGGGTTTTTTTCTGTTTTAAAAATATAAAATGCTATTGTTGTTTTTCCAAAGTTATTGCTTGATGATTTTAAAAATTTGCTTCAACACAAATAAAGTTGAGGTATACTGATGAAGGAGCTGTGAGTGACTTCATAGTGAATTATTCCTTGATATACGTGAAGTAAGACGTCCTTACTACTTTTCAGAGTTCTGACTCTTGCATCAAGATCAAAGCAAAAATATTTGGAATGATTCTAACAATGCTATAAAATATAGAAAATTGAGAGATGAAGAGTCCAGTCCAGGTTACAACAGAAAGAAATCTTGTCAAATACGTGCTTTCACAGCTACCTAAACATCAAATAGAGGAAGCTCTACAGAATATTTTGTCAACCTGTTTATGAAAAAATCAGTGTGTCTGTGAGGAATTCAGGAAATCTATTTACATTCCTGCTAACCTTAATACTTGAAAGATCTGCAATATATAAACATATTTAGTAGTGGTTCACTGTTTTTTACCCTACAATTAGGTATTTTCTATCCATCACAAAAAAAACCCCAAACAAACCCAAAACACAAAAAAACCCAAAAAAACAAAAAACTGGAGAATTAATTTGGAGTTATTCTGGCCTGAAATATTTAGTTTTCTGGACTTCTGTCCTCCTGCTTGAGAATCTCAGAAGTATTAATGAATTTATTTACCAAATCTTCAGGAACCAGTGTTCTTGATTTTTCAGCAGATATCACCTGTAGCATGGAAAGATTTGAGTCCATTATTTCTCTTTGGTGTAAATTGCAAGAAAGCCTATGAAATCTACCCAATTTCTGGACTTACAAGAACATGGACCCAGATAGTTCAACTCTCTCACTAAGGAGAGATATCTCTCTCTTTATTTTAAAGCTAAGATGCAATGCAAATATGAATCCCATTTCATGGGTTAGGCTGCATTCTCCAGTGATGTCATGACTTTTTTCTGGGAAGAATTCTGAGCTACTTGCTCCTACTCCTTGATGAGTAGACCTGGATTTCTAGGTTATAAGAAATTGTGGTGTTCTCCTACGTGTTCCCTGAGAGGAATGACTGGGAAACCAGATATATAGAAGACCGGTGTTTAAGAGCATCTGTCATGTAGAATATAACGTCTGTGTATCCTTCTTAATTTCTGTGATTAAAGTTTTTTCTTGTTAATAGAATATAAGCTGAGGAACATACCATTGTCAAACTTGCTCTCTCTAAGAAAAGACTGAAGTGTTTCATGGTGTCTTTTGCTTTGATTTTGTCACTGATTTAAGGTTAACAGCATTTGTGTGCCATCTGGAAATAAAAACCTTTCTACAAATCTATCACAAGGCAGCAGTTCCTTTGGGAAGTAAGTTAGGGTTAGAGCAAAATTAGTGAGTCAGAGACTATGCTCTTTCAAGTCTCTGGACACTAAATCTTTCCTGAGATGCACATCAGAAGACAGAATTTGACCCTTGGCAACAAATCTGAATAAATATAGAGGATGTGACTTTTCAGTTATCTTGTTCTCATACTATGTCTGGGTTTGCTGAAATTAAAAACATGGAGAATAAAAATCCATTCCTAAATATTTAGGGGTTTTGTGAGGACTTCTCCCTTTAAAAACTAAATTATCGCCTCTTTTGTGCAAAGGACATTGAGTTTGACCTATTACAGCGGTCCCAGTTAACATGTATGCTGCTGGGTCACAGCACTCTGCCTTTCTCATGTCACTTACTTCCACTGTAATACAGAACAGTCAGTGTTTCCTTGGTGTTTTGAAAGAACAGAAATCCTATTCTGTTCATACAGTAAAAAAGCAGTGAAAACTTGCAAACAGAAAAATGTCTTTCAGTTACAAATTCATTTGTTCACTAAAAAACTGATACTTATAAAACATTTCTAGTATTTACTTCCCTAAAATACTTTCCTATATGATTCAATCCTATGTCTCCTCCTTCTCCGTAGTTTAGATCATCCTTGGTCCTAATGTGCGGCCTGAACATCTTTTTTGCCTCTTGCCTTATTCCTGTGCACCTCTAACAGAAGCCTTAGCATATTTCTAGTGTAAATTCATGCCAGGATTTATCCATCTGATTTAAGATAGCTGCCGGTAGCGCTGAATATTAGGGTCACAATTTCCTAGGTTTTCTCTGTAAAGAAGCAGGTATTTCCAAAAGAGGATTCATTCATCCTCTAGAAGGACTCTGTGTCTTTTCATAGAGGTCTATAGGAACTGTCCTGATTTTCGCTGGGACAGAGTTAATGTTATTCTCAGTAGCTGGTGCAGTGCTGTGTTTTGGCTCTGGTGTGAGAACAATGCTGACAGCACACTGATGGGTTTGGTTGCTGCTGGGTCATGTTTATACTCAGCCAAGGACTTTTCAGTTTCTCAGGCCCTGCCAGGGAAATTGGGAGGGGACACAGCCAGGACAGGTGACCTGAACTAGCCAAAGAGGTATTCCATACCATGGGGTGTCATGTTTGGTATAAACTGGGAGGGGTTGGCTTGGGGCTGCAGATCATTTCTTGGGGACTGGCTGGGCATTGGTCAGCAAGGAGTGAGCAGATGTGTTGTGTATCACTTGTTTTCTTTCCTCCCTTCCCTTTAGATTTCATTCCTCTTCCCTTCTCCCTCCTCTTCATTATAACTGTTATTACTATTATTAGTATTAGTATTGTTGTTGTTGTTGTTAGCTTTATTTTATTTCAATTATTAAATTGTTCTTATCTCAACCCTGGGGTTTTACATTCCTTTCCAACTCTCCTCCCCACCCCTCTGGGTAAGGAGGGAGTGAGCAAGAACAAGTAGCTGCGTGGTACTTAGTTACTGGCTGGACTTAAACTACAACAGAAACCTGCTGTGTTTTCAGTAATTACCTGAATTTAGGCTGGTTAAACTGAGCCTTCATCCCTATTTCAAGTGACCGTGGATGGGCGGATTCAGAGATCTAGTTTGAAAAGGGAAATAGCAATGTATGTTTCCCTGCAGTACCTAGCCAGCCTGCAACAATCCTGGGGCCATGGCTATGCAAGAGGCCATGGCTATGCATGGCTAAGCACTGAATGCTTGCTCATTCGGTACTTGACACTACTGCTCCGACTGCCAAGAAATGTCACAATTCTTCTGGATGTTTTGTAAGAAGGACAGGCTTAGCCACAGGGAAGTTAACTAAGACAACTGCATTTCAAGATGAGAGATAAAGGAAGCATTAAAGAATTAATTTCAGTCCAATGAATACTGGACTATTGCTAAGCCAATAAAAAGGCCAACTTCTGGACTAGAACTGTTTAATTTAGCTGTGTGTATTCAGTACATTTAGTGTTACTTTGTGTTTTGTACAGTGCCTGAGAAAAGGTTATGAAAAATGGGTTGATGAAGAACGAGTGTGGGAAGTTATGACCAAACAGTGGTTTGGGAATCAGCACTGAGATTTTAAGTTCAAGGGGAAAAAAAAAAGTTTTTATTTAATTTGTCTATTCATAACAAAACTTCTAGGAGTTTACTGAACTGACTTGATCTTTAAGAAGAGTAGCCAAGGTTTACATACTTTTTAGGAAAAAATGTTGAATATTAATTTTGATTGAAAAGTTCAATAATTAAATATTCAGTACAATTATCGACAAAAGTCTGGTTTTAGTTAATACCCTCACTGTTTGAAAAACTGTAATTAAAATATCATGCCTTATTTCTAATTCTCATTTGTCTTTATTGTTGATTCTAACTTCAAGGAGTCCTTCTGCCCAAGAGCAAAGAACAAATAATGTGTTTTGATAATAAAGGCTAAAAAGAAAAAAAAAAAAAAAGAAAAAAATATCCTTCAGAATGGATTGGAAACATGAAAGAGAGTGCCTGGAGCACCATCAACATCAACACAGAGAGTCAATAAATTTGTACTTTTTATCAGATTCAGAAGTATAGATATCAAGGTGTTTATTCACATCTCATTAATAGGCAGAGCTGGAACAGTGTCCCTCTTCCAATTTCATGGAATTTAGATATCAGCGCAATGAACCCTCGAGAAAGGTTATGTTAACCTTGTAATCAGTCTTCCACATCTTTGTATATAGTTAATTTTATTTCAAAATCACTCAATTTTACAAACATTAGAAAATCACCCAGGAAAGCCTCGGCGTAATCGCCTCTTAATTGTCTTAAGGGATACATTCTGCATTTTCTGTTGAACAGAACCCTTCCCAAAACAATATCCTTGCAACTTCTCAGCAGCACAGTGTTCTGATATATACTAGTTTAAATCGATAAGCTAATATGTATCAAGACTGAAGAATGGCTGTTCATATTTGTGATCACAAAATATGTCTTAATGAGTTCAAAAATCATGCAGAATTTGGTGTGTGCTTCAACATTTTCGCTATCTGTACTGATATGTAGCAAATGGCTGAAGCAGGCATGTTAAAACTTTAGCTTGGGCTACTACAGTTAACTGAGTAGATCACATCCTGCCTAATTATTACCAAGACTAATTCCACAGAACCAAGACTTTTTTGAGATCTTCTAGTGGTCTATTTGAATAAACAGTTGTAGTGTTTTTTTCTTTTTGCTTAACATATTTTACATTAAACCTTTTTTGTCCATGTTTACCCGTGTTGGTACGTAACATGGAAAACATGGAAGATTCATCTTATCACACATGATTTCTTCACATTCTTTTTTCTAGGTATATATAGTAGGAAAATGTGTTGAAGTAATATAACCTATTTTACTAATGAACATGTGCAAATCAAAACTGAGTACTACAGAAGGTAATTTTTTTTTTTTTTTCATCAAAACATGATGTAAGGCTATTCCTCCTTAGAAAACCTGGAAGGCTGACCTCAGTCTTTCAAATCTGTGGTATTCGGTGTATGACTTTTAAGAACATCACTCTTAAATGAAATTGCATGGATTTCACTCATTGCAGTAAACCACAAAACCGTTGATGTGGACAATTAAGTGTAAGTAATGGTAACATCTGATTTCTTTTATGAATGTCAGCTCTGTAACTGGCCGACTTAAAGTACAACCTATCACTGTGCAGCGGTAAAGTGACTGTAGTAAATTCTATCTCCCAGCTATATATTAGTGGTTTTCATTTACAGAATGATTTCAATCTACATTACTAAGATAGCAGGAAGATAAAATGAGTGTAACTTTTTTTAAAAAAAAATTTGCTTATTTCTTGGTTCTGCTCAAAATAAATAATTCTTACCAATGGGGAGTGGGAATTATCTTTTTTCTCCTTCTCCATTTTCTAGGCTTGATAGCCTTTCTAGTTTATCAGAGAAAGGTGAGTGCCTTCATTATATTATGAATGTGCAGCTAGTACTTCCTTGGTTTTTTGTTTAGTAACTTCTACCAATTTTAGTACGCATCTTAAGTATACAGAGATACATGCACATTCCAGCACCTGAGACATGGAAATATACTGTGGGAAACAGTAATAGTTATAAGACTATCTCTATAGAAAGACAATTGTTCTTTTAAAGAATCCGTATTCCCCAAGTATCTAGAAATTTTCGGTAATTTTGGTGCATTACCTACGCCCCAGAAGGAAGAAGAAGTATTTTTAAAGAGTGTGATTCACAATAAATGTAAATGTACTTTTTGTTCACTTATTTATTAGTTCATTATCCACTTAGTGTTTTCTACTGAGTATCTCGAGTGCACAGATTTACTTGAGGAAAGAGGAGAGTGGAGCAACAACTTCAGTGAATTTACAGACTCCTATTTGGGGTTGCCTTGAGCACTGAGAGGAGTGTCCTTTAAGACTCACCTTTGCCAGAGTATCATCCCTCTCACTAGATTCACAGGTGAACATGTCCTGAAAACAGGGATTCAAGCTAATCTCTTCACACAAAATGCAGAATAACAAGGTCCTGCACATTTTTTTCCAACAGTTAATTGATTAAAGAACCACTCAACCATTTTCTTTAGATCCTTTTAGTGCTTGATGAAACTTGAATGTATGTTTCCTACAAGCTTGCATCAAGTACTGGGCTATAGATATATTCAGAATAAATATTTTCTCAATCTCTTTTTCTTCTTTCTCTGATGTAGTTGTATGATCTGTTTAAATATTTGTTGGAATGGGGAAAAAAAGATGAGGTATGATCTCATTTAATAAACTAAAAAGGCCGAAAACTGATCCAAAACCATGTGATACATGGTTTACAATCTTTTTCTTATAAAAATGGATCACTGCGGGGATAGAAATTCTGAAGACCTAGAAAGGTGGCAAAAACTGAAAAACGTGATTCCAGTCCCAGCTCCCAGGACTATGTTTCTGAAGTCAATGATTTTTGTATAAAGCACATAAACACCCTGGATGCTGGGACAAGAATTTTAAAATAAACATCCTAGACAGATTGTGTCAAGCCATTTATCTTGTCTGTGATGACAGCCATTTGAAACCAGTATTTCATCTTCCCTGGCAGGACCAGGCCTCAGCCGTTTTTTTATGTCTTTCCTCTGCAATTCACAAAAAAGTGTAGTTAACATTATTCATGGAAATGGTTTTAAATGGTTTTTGTGCTTTAAGAGAAGCTATGCAAGAGCCATGAATACAATATGATCTTTGATCTGCTTTTAGATTTGAAGAAGCAACTTTTTCTATGGTGGTGAATTAATGTGCACAATGGCCAGGCTCCTGCATGTCTTGTGGAACGCTGGCTGGCAGCTCCTGGAGTTTGTTTGCAGTTTAGTGTTGTGACAGGTTTGGCCTCAGCAGTGGCATTGGGACACCCTACACAATTCCTGTTGGCATTGCTGGCATTCTTAGACAGGCTTTGAGCATGGACTTCAAAGTGGATTTGATTGTGGATTGAAAGTGGATTGAAATCAAAGCATGATTTCAAAGTGGGAGGCCTGAATCAACAGGAGTTGTTCCCTGGCAGGGCCTCCTACTCCTGCACCCATCTGAAGCTACAGGCAGTTGCAGGGTCTGAAGTGGAGGTGCTGGGGTAAGGTGGGTGCTTCCAGACTTGGCAGCAGAAGACATTTTCAAAATCCTGTCTTCATCACCAATGTAGATGAGCATCTCTTCCCTGAGACTTACTTTGGATCTCGCTTATTATTCTTTTATAGCTGATGGAACTACTCTCATTTACAACAGCTCAAGATCTGCATTAAGTATGCACTTAGTTTGGACCACTGCATGCTTTCACAATAAATGTTCTAAACACAGCGCGTATGTAGCACACTATGGCTCATGGAAAAAAATATGGGCCTGGCATTACTTACTTACTTTTACACGATTGTAATAATTATCTTCTAACTTGGAGGCTGGTTGAGTGAAAGTGACTGCTGTACCTCTCTGGCTACTGTGTTATTTTGGGTTAAACTTGATTAGTAAAGCAGAACAGTGCATTTACAGGTTGTTCCTACATGCCTTGAGGGCTACCACTCAAGCAAACAGAATATTGAGGTTTGTAACACTGACAATAGAACAAGTTTTAAATGGGATGAAAATGCAGACATGAGAATAGGATCTTCCAAGAGGGGTATGTTGTGGTTGGAATGCAGAGAAAAACAGGGTTGAAGAAGCAAGTGATGCTGGCTCTCCTTTCTAAGTAAGCAGCACTTCAGATTACAAATGTACTCCGAGAATGCCTCATTCTGAATCTCAGCTTAACTATCAACATTGAAATTCTCTCTTTCCTGAACTTGTTTTCCTAGCTCTGCCCATCATCATCTCTTATACTCAATAATTTAGAAGGATACTCTGGCCAGTCAATCTGTATTGGGAAAGTATGAATTAGTCTTCAGTACAGATTCCTTAGGTTAGAATCACTTCAGACAGGTAAAGTCTTTCAGGTGTTCCTAGCAGTCAGAAAAAAACCTGCAGCTTTAAAACTGGCTTCTATGATTAATTTTATAACTATGTGGTAATTCACCTTTCTCTGCTTCTTTCTCTGTATTGCATTCAGTTCCCTTATATAGGCCTGTAGACAACCTAGATTTTTCTTGCTCGTTATTTGATCCATTTTTGGATTTTAAATTTTTTTTGAGATATGGATGTCCATTATAAATACTTTAAAAATAAACTTTGACATTTTTTGTGATGTCTACAGTATGTATTGCACTAAGTCTCAAAAACTTAGAATGTTATGCATAGGAAAACAAAACAACAGAAGTTATTTATATTTAAGAATGCTAGAATATCTAATTTAATAGCAAAATTATTCTTCAGACTTACTGACGTGTTTCAAAACATATACATCATTGGAGCCAAGAGACTTTCAGGACAATTTAAAGTCAAATTCAGGGTGCAGCTGCATTAGATGACAGAAAAAACTACATCAGAAGATACACGTATCTTCTTTACCCCTTTTTTTATCTTCCCTGTGTTTATGCAAATTTTTAATATTTGTAGATATCACAATTTGGCACTGAATTTAAATTGAAATGCAACAGGAAGATATTTACTGGTTGGTGCAATGCTATAAATACCTGAATATCTGAAAGAAGTTTATGCTAGATGATAATGTTATGATGAAAAAGAGAGGCATGAACTTGTACTGAAACTGCTGCATAGTGACATAGTAAGTCAATCTGAAATGTTTAGATACACATCTATGCCTCTATGTACTAATTCTATTACTGGAAATGGTAGTCTGTTCTGTAGTTTCATTGAACTAATTCCTGACTTTCATACTGAGAAAAGCAGCTGTCAGAATTACAATAATGGCTGAACTGACACCCTATATTTTTCTTACCATTTTAAAAATACAGTTTTTGATCATGTCCGAGTCTATCCGTAAGAACAGCTATGGAGGTATCACCAAAGAGCCATGTAGTTTGCCTTCAAGTCATACAGAATACCATTAATTATTTTATTTGCCTTTTCATCCGTTCCTCTCTGCTCTTACGTACTTGCTGACAGCCATACTTGGTGACATAACCTTCCCTGGAGCAGAACCCTTTGAGCATGTGCATTATTGTGTTGCTTAGCTGGATGGAATCGATTGCTCTAGGTCAGCCCATCCATGTAGGCAGCCACTTAAAGGAGACTGATTCAATTCTACCCAGGATGTAGCAGGACCCTAAATTTGAGCTGGCAGCATTGTCAATACAAAGCAGAGAAAACTATCCAGGGAAAAAGTGTGAAGATCAGGATGCTTTCATGCTCTTCCTTACTTATTATTAGCTACTGTAATTGAAGAATATTACTTTATTTTCACATTCTGTTAGTGCATTAGTCTAAATAAGATGTCAGGGTTTTGACAGTAGATGTTACAAGTCATCATCCAAAACAGAGACTATTCATATATTGCTGGTAGTTTGGAGATTTCTTTTGGCAATGAATATATTCAACTGAGCATGATTTACATAAAATGCTGTATACTAGGTGGGTCCATGGTTAAGTTGGTCTAGGAAATGCAGTCGTAGTACATATAAACTCTGTCACTGTTACAGGGAGGACACGCTGGGTGTTCATCTCCTGTACAAAGTGGAGTCATACTTCTGGCAAGTCACAGTTTACTCAGTGCAAACGGTGTTCATGTAATGTTGCAGAGTGAATCAGTTTTGCCATACTTTCCTATTGATCCATTTTTATAGTGTTCAGCTGGCTTTTCAATTCAAACTTGTCTTTTACCTCCTGTTCAGCAAGAGAGCGGAAAGAAACAAAGTGAAATGGTAGCCAAACCACAGAAATCAAGAGTATGTTTTCTATTGCAATTTATAAACAAAGAGTCTACCTAAAAGGAGTAATTTTATTTTTATGCTTATATTTCTCCTTCAGAGGCATGAAAGGATAAAAGTAATGATGCTCTCTTTCTGTGATATTACAGCTTAATTTTGTGTTGCTGCTAAATAATGTCATGAATAATATTATGAATGAGTCAGCATTAAATCTGTTTTGGTTTCCATGTGGGAATCTATAGGAAGATAGCTAGTAATGTTGCAAGAACAAGTTAAAACCTGATTCCACGCCTGCAACGTCAGGTTTTTTATAAAGTGAAACAGAACAAGGTCTTTAAAGAAAAGATTAGTCAGGATGAGTTTGGTACAATGCTCTGGGTGATGCTCTGTGTTGAGAAAGGAATGTATTCTGAATAATTAGAAAATATAAGGTGGGCACCTGAAGGAGATAAGGAGACCATCAAGTCAGGAAATAGTTGAGCAAAGAAAATTGAAAGGTCTATTCCACCTAGATCCCACCTATTATGAATGGAATGATTGGGTGTCAAAATCAAACGACTATGTATGTAAAGGTGTTGTAACCTCTCACGAAAACTATATAAAATACCTAATTTTTCACTGAAAACTTCAGAGCTAGTTTGTCCGGTGCAAATCAGCTAGCTCCCCAGCATTGCACGAAATAAACACCTTTGCTGCTTAAAGACAAAATTGGTCTCTGAGCAGTTACTCTGTGCCGTTTTGGCATCAAAGTCTCTTTGGAATGGTAGGAAGACGTCAGATCTGAAGTACTCATTCTATACTGTATGCTTATTGCCAGGAATGGGGAGAAAAAGACCCTCCTTGGTCTTAGAACTTCTTAAAAAACATACTTCCATTGGGAATTGTGAATATTCTGGAATTCCTGCACCTTCCTCCATGCCATAAAGAAAGGGTGGCATAATTGTTTTAAGAAGTGAAACATCACAAAAACTCGTTGGGAATTTGTTAGAAAATATATGTCCTAATAATTGTACTAAATTAAGAGAAAATAGAAAAGCTGCAAGACATTTATGCTGAGTACTCTGTTGCCTTCCAACAAAACTGTATTTTAAAATGGGTAAATGCCATAAAAGTGTATTTCCAGCTTCCTGTGTCTCTGGCAGATGAGCACAAATTAACTTTTGCTATAAGCCTGCAAGCTTCTGAATCCTTCACTGAATTTCACCAAAGGCAAATAACTGCTATCAAGTATTTTCATGCTTCCACAGCTGTGCAACTAAACAGAACTCTTTACAATATTAGCCAATGCAAATCAAAATTGTCAATATTCTGTAAGTAGAAGGAAAAATATTATTGGTCTCCATGTTTGAGTAAATCCATGTGTGAGGAGGTGTTGCAAAAGCATTTTATTTACTGACTCAAGTTTCTGTTTTCTTTCAGTAAATCAATTGCTTCACCAATCTATACGATAATCAGAAAATTGAGAATGATCAATTTCTTTTCATATGCCTGGCTATTTAATTCAGGTTTACAGCTTCTTTATCAACAGCAGAATGGAGTTTGCAAACACTTTTAATTTTCCTTAACAGTCATTGCTTCCTCTTGATTCTGCAGCCCTTACAGAAGCAAAACACCTATTCTCACTAAAATAAGGGCTGCAAAGCCCCCTGTCCTTGCTGTTTTATCCAGTTAAAAGGTCTGGTTGCACAACGTAAAGCCTCTAAACTACCGCTAAGAAATCTTGAATTCTCTTAATAAATCTACCACTGACTATTATAGAACTTAGAACAATTCATTTAACCTCGGTTTCCATCTATCTTTCCATTCTTTGACTGTTTTGTGTATGTAGGTCATATTGGCCAATGGCTTGTCTCCTCACAAGTTTGCAAAAAAATGTTGGATACTTGGCCTCAGTCAAGAACTCTGGAGAGACATTATCGTACAAAGAAATAATAAATCAAATCTGCAGGAGACTTGATAATTGACAA
Organism: Falco rusticolus; assembly: GCF_015220075.1. Classification (NCBI taxonomy): domain Eukaryota; kingdom Metazoa; phylum Chordata; class Aves; order Falconiformes; family Falconidae; genus Falco; species Falco rusticolus. The sequence continues at coordinate 40,416,708 of NC_051188.1, read as the reverse complement.
TGATTTATTTTTATCGGTGTCAAATAAATAAGACTTGTAGTCCACTTGGAGAAATCTGCGTCAAAACAAGAGACTTTTGCCTCTCAGATACTTATCTGTAATCTGTGCTCAATCTTTTTTTACATTTATTTTTCTGCTTAAGAAATACAGGATTTTAGCCACTCACTTCCACCTGCAGTTGCACAGAGACTGAGGAAAAGTTGCTTAATGCTGCACTTAACTATCCTTCCAGCAGCTCCTGTTCTTTAAGACCTGTGTTTACTGACAACACAGTAAGCAAATGCTGTGAAGGTTAAGCAGAGAAGTTAAACAAAAAGTAGTTCTCCTACATGTTCTTCTAAGGGCACCACCAGCTGATTACCAGGACTGGAGGATGGAAATCTGACATTAAGTGAATAAGTGTTCTTTGGTTCAGTCAAACTGAAAGATAGACAGAAAATGTATTTTTTTTTCCCCTTCTCTTCGCAAGTATGCCCATGCTCTTTGTTGGAATCTTGAGTATGGTAGTTACTTCTCTCTAACAAACTACACTTAGGATTTGTGGTCTCTATGGAGAACAACAATTATCTATTGATCAAGGTATGTATTAAGGCATAGTATATTTCTTTCTGATGATAATCAGAGGGGGGGAAATGGCACTCTTTTACATAAATTCATGATCCTGAAATACAGATTCATAGGATGAATAAACCAGATGACCCATGCAGTATTCATTCTCCAAATTCTTCAGCAGAATAAAGCATTATTTCGTAGAAAAATCATGGTAGGAAGAAAAATCAGTTACAGGACCTATCAATCTAGTACAATAGGACAAAGTATATTTTGAGGAAAACGAACACCTTGTGTTTGTAGTTTGGCCTTAACTTGTTAAAATACTTAGGTCTAAATTACTTCCATCAAAATAAAGGACTCTGTGTAAAAGGCAGATGAAGAATTATAATGGAAGAAATGTATGTTGTTGTTATCCATTTCATTACTAGTGTTTGTGGTGAATATTTGAATCAAGGTACCTGATACCTTGAGAACAAAAAGTGACTGTGTAAAAAAGACTTATTAGCATACTTAGTCCTTACTAGTATACTTAGTTTTGCTGAGGACTGCGCTGCAAAACAATAGGAACTTCAGCTAAACTTATTCATAATAGCTAACAATCACAGACACAATACTTTGTCTGTTTCTAGGAAATTAATAAACAGGCTGTTGTTAACCAAGGAAGAGGAAATAATTTCAACAAGGGAAATTGTAACACTCTCACACTGAATCCCAAAGGAATAAATCCAGATGTGTTGGTAAAAGTTCTTCATTTTTAAGTCAGTTGTTGCGACATATGAGAACTCATTAACAGAGAGGAAGGAAAAAGGGGACTGAGTACCTTATATTTATTTATTTTCTAAATACTTTTTTCTTACAAATTATTATTTACAAAGACTTGCATTGATGTATCTTGAACCTCTTTTTCTAGCAGTAATTACTTGCATCTTTAATTGCTAACCAAGTCAGCCCAGTGCTTACATATGAGTTTTAGAAAAGTGTAACTTTCAAATGTTTGCATTTGTTTTAAAATATTAAACTTTTTTTTTAATAAAACAGTCTTAGTATTAACTTTGTGATGAATCTCTGTATAAGTGCTAATTAAGATACCATGTAAGAGGTAAGAAAGTGTGTTCATTTTCACATCTGTCTGTTAGAATGAATTTCCTCTGACTATCTCTAATGTCACTGATTTTCATTTTGGAGCAGATATTTATCTTTTTTTTAGCAAAGCCCACACAAGTGAACTGTGAGAGAGGAAGATACAGAAAATAAATTAATCTTTCTTTTTTTTTTTAAGTAAAATTATCTTGCCCTTGATTCAAACAATTACCATAGCATTATTTAATAAACCTTTCCTCACTGGCACTACTATTACATTTAACAGGGTTTTCAGCTAGGCAACACGTTTTTCTGTAATACTATTTCGTATCATCACCATATCATCTCATGCAAGAGTGGGTAATAGAAATTAATTTTGTAGCGATACCCAGTGACACTAATTGGACTAGCTTACTTCACTATTATTGAGGAAAGAGGATTGTCTAAAATTTGTTTGGAGGAATTGCAGGAGAAACAAATACAATGCATCATGTATGCATTTGTCTGCGCTACCAATAACTTACTTAGGTTTGCAGCATATTATTAAAATACCTAAGTATATGGTGCATAAAATTACGTTTTGTATAGAAATCAAGAGAAACAAACCAAAAAAAAAAAAAAAAAGCTAAAGCAGTAATGAGAGGCTTAAAAGCACAGGTGTAGGAAGATGAGTGGATGATCACCACATAAGGAAAAACCACATCAGCTGGAGTGACACACACTTAAAAGTAGCTTTCCTCATTGTAATTGCTGTCTTGAAAATTCTTGCCAATTTGCAGGAGATTTACTAGTTATATTTAAAATTGTCTTTTCCATTTATCATAGTCAGGAGCTAAAGGGATCACCTAGTAAGATACTAGATAGACCATTTTATTCACTATTGATTTTATCATCAGCTAAATCATGCCTGCAGATAATCTAGCTGAATTATAGTTTATGTGAAGGAAACATGTCTCTAGCCAGTCATATCTATATGGTCATTTCGATGGGCTTCTGGGGCTTGAAATGATGCTTAAAGTAATATACTTTTTTAAAAACATATATGTAGGTACTGTGTGTTCGAGTTTCATTTCAAGCTGTTAATAGGATCTTTTGGTTCATGGTCTTTGCAGAAAAAAAAGCACTATTATGCATTTGTTACAAGACAGGTGCTGAGAATACTTGTATGTGTAATGGCATATAATATTACTTTTTCGTAAGGTGTGAATGAAATAGCTCCAGGCTTTTTTACCCAGAGGCCTTTTCTCAAGGTACAAGAGCTATTTCATTCCTCCCTGAGATTATAGTAACGTTAATGGGGAGTGAGATATCCCCCATCTCCCATTCTCCCAAACCCAAAGGTTTTTGAATTTGGTTCCTTTCAGCAAATACTTGGAAGAAAGACTGTAGGCTGGTTCTCAGAATCCGAGGCTCACAGGGGCCAAATTATATCTATTTCCAGGTCACACAAGTTTTGGTTTTGTTTTTTTGGTTGCGTCCCACCCTGTGCTAGATTTTGTTTACTCTTAATGACTTTGTGGCTCTGTGATCATTTTCCTGTAGTAACTGAGCTTTGTAAAAACTAGGCTTTTATTTTGGTCAGAGTTTATGCTTGAACTAAAGAGGATGAGAGATTGTGCATGTATCCACTCCAGTGCACAGCCCCTAGGAAACTTGCATAAATGTAAAGATACTGGAACTTGGAGTAAATAAAAAATCAGAAAACCAGATTAACCTCCTGTGACTGCTAAGCCTCAGGGAACAAGGTCACAAAGAGGCAGAGCTATTATAATTGAAGTAATGGTGTTACACAGTGTAAACATAGATGGTAGAAATGGCTGTCCATTGCGAACATTCCCTGTACTGCAATTGTGGTTAGATGTACACTTTCCTTTTGATATGATTGTGTGAATATATATACATCATGATTGGAGTTGATCATATTTAGCACAAAAGATGATTCATAGTTCATAGTTTGTGAATTATGGAGTTTTTATGTGTGAAACAGAAAGCTGCTGCTTTCTAAATACTAAGCATACAAGCAAATGCCAAGTGCACTGTTACTGTATGTGTTTCTGGTAGTAGCTGGTCACATCTGCTTTGTGTGTTGGAGTAAGTGCCACAAGTCAGTCTTGCACTGTCAGTGCTTAGACTCTCACACTCTATAGAGCTAAAAGACCATGTCGTGGCAGGAAGGATGATAGACACCAAAAAATCACATGTGCATTATCTTTTGAACTTACTGATTTCCTGTCAATGAACTCACACCTCATGGATTTGGAACTGCTTTTAGAATGAGTTCACATGCTTATCAGCGTTGACAAAGTGACGGGGGAATGAAAAATAATCCCCTGCTGTTTCCTTGATTTGCTTTCCTGTCCCTTGCATTAAGATTTCATGGGATCAACATGGAAATAAGGCTTTCTCTGAGACTTCAAACAAATCAACAGACCATTGGAAGAATGAAAACTAATGCTTTCATAAAAATATTTTATTTCTTTTAAAGAAATAATTAACTGCCTAATTTACTTTTAGTATCAGTTAGTTTTAACATTATTTATGCTCAGTAATTCTGCAGAAAATGTACTCCTGACCTGCTAAACTCTCAAGCATATTTTATGGAATGATTGACTATTGCTGCAAATATGCTTGAGTGTTACATGAATATTGCAAGTTCACCATATCAGCATGTCCTCAGCTTCTGGAGTGGGGCAGATTCACTTCTAATTATTCCTCAGATCTTTTCCCTTCTGGGCCAATTTTTTGTAATTCACTATAACCATTTCTTAACTTAGCTTAATTGCTGGAATCTTCTAGATGCTATTGACAAAGCCTTAGAAGAGCACATTGAAGAATAGCATGATGTTATCTGTATTTAGGGAGAAAGTATTTTGATGTCTTCTGAAAGTACTGGTCCTAAGAATGGCTTTCTGATGATTGTATAACTTTACTTGAGTGTGGCTATTTTTACCCTGTAAATAAAGTAAAAGCAGAATGCACTGTACTGTTCTCATTTTGTAAGACTTCAGGTGAGTAGTGAATCAAGCTCTTCTTACAACACAAAAAATATCTTCTCGTGAGATTAGTGTTAAGATAAAGTCATATGATCTGTTTTGGACAGCTACCTCAAAGAATTGTCCTCTGGAAATACCCCACTTGATATCAAGTGAGACTGAGTCACTATTATAGTAGATACACAGCTTTTAGGTGAATAAAGCTAAGGGAGATACATGTCACTTTTGGTTGTATCACACAAAAAGTCACATCAAATGTGATATGAACAAAAAAACCTTGCCTCTTCATGATATGCTAATAGTTCACAAACATCGTTAGACATGCTCAGCTCACAAGTAATTCAAGCCAAGATTATTTAGTTCCATCTTGATTCTTCTCTTCTCTTTCTTTCCCTTTGCTTCGCTCCCTTCTTGAAAAAAGGTCACTGTGCTTCTCACCCTTGCCTGGTATTTTCCCTATGTAAAAAAAATCCCAACAACATAAAACATTAGCCAGAAGCTGCCTCTACAGTGAACTCAGTGGTGTCCATATATCAGATATCCCTATCAGATAAGATCCCTTAGGGATCTCAGGAGCAGGTCCATTTCTGACTTTCAAATGAGCTTCAAGTGTGAAAGATACTGAAATCCTCAGATTAAGTAAAGCAGCCGCTGGGGTAGCCCCTGGGTCTAAGCAATAGCAGAGTCTGAGACAGCTGTAAGAGTTCCTGGCAAAACCTGTCAGTACCTGGATACTAATCAGTTTTTTTGCTCTTCCTGCTTAAGGTACATTCTGTTTTCACTGGACGTCTTGTTTGGTCTCCCTTTCCTTGAATTTTCCATCTTTGAAATACAATTTTTAATATTTTTTTACTGTAAAAGGCATTGCAAGGCTAGAATTATTTAAAAGTCTAAAGCATTCTGGGTCTATGGTGACAGAGGTCAGCTATTTACTAGCTTGTAATATATGGTTAAAAGAGAACATTTATGTTTTACTCTGATGTATCTGTCTTAGATACATCAAAGGAATAGAAAAATCTGTGTGTGACCCCTCAGGTACTTTCTCTGAGTGACATAACTGAAGGATACTGATATAAGGACTAGAGTTTTATTTATTTATTTATTTTACAAATAAAACATTTTATTTGATTCAACACCTTTTTAATAAGAAAACGTTATTTGTTGAATTTTGGAGGAGTGAAGGCCAGTTCTTCATGAACTAACTTGCAATTTATGCTGTTATTTCACAAAAGCATTGTGATCCCTTGTTCATAATCTAGTGATTCTGGGAAAGACTGGAGTGGTAAACTATGCATAAATACTTTTGCACTGATCTTGTCTGCTGAGCATAGGAATGTATGCTCCTATGAGCTTATATTTAAAACATAAAGAGCCAGCCTTCAGGAGGTCTGAAAAAGAGAAATTATATCCAGTATTAGTATGCAGAAGTGAAGTATAATTATATATATAACACTATACTACTAAGAACAAAATGAGTACAAATCACAGCATGCTGTTTACGCTGTTCTTGAAAAAAAGGGGGAAAGAGAGAGAGAAGAGAAGGGGTAAGGAAAGAAGGTGTACCTGGCTAGGACAGAGTTAATTTTTTTCTTAGCAGTTCATGCGGGGCTGTGTTTTAGATTTGTGACCAAAACAATGCTGGTAACATAATGTTCTAGCTTTGCTAGCCTCAAGGGCTCCTCTGTTTCTCACCGTGACCCCCTAGTGTAAAGACTGGAGATTGCACAGTAGTCTGGGAGCTGGGAAAACCCTGCAGATGACATGAACTAACCAGAGATACTCCATACCATATAATGTCATGCTTAACAATAAAAAGGAAAGGAGGAGGTTTTAGGAAAGTTGATCATCTTTTACTCAGGAAGTTGCTGGGCATCTGTTTACCCTTGAGAGGTGGTGAATGATCACCTTTGCATCACTTCTTTTGTTCTGTTTTCATCTCTTTCATCTCTCTTCTTCCACTTACCCTTCAGTTATGAAACTTTTTTTTTTTTTTTTTAAATCTAGACATTCAGGGTTTTTTGTTTTTATTCTTCCTTTCCTCCTCTTCCCTCATCCTACTGTGGGGTAGGGGGGGAGTCAGCAGTCATCTGAGTGGTACTTAGCTGCCCACTGGGGTTTACCAATAGAAGGGAATGGCAAAGGGAAAGGAAAACTTTCATACTGATTTCTGATGTTCATTATGCTAGGGTATATGTATTTTCCATTTGTAGCATATTAATTAAATTGTGAGTAAAAAAAAATAATAAAAGGGCAGTGAATTACACTGTTTGTTAGCAGTTACTTCAAGATTACAATTTTAAGAAGAAAAATCTGGTTTTGAGAAAGCATAGCTTTGTACTGATTATACAGAACTGTATTAATCTTGAAACTGTAACTGTTCCATTGTGTAAAGGATTGAATTATGAAACTGCTTTTACAATCCTTACTATTTTCAGGTTCTTTTTACTTTTAATAGCACCACAAAACAGTTACCATTTTTTAAATTTTTAAGCTTGTGGCATTCCGTGTAGCTGTTCCTAGAAGAGCAGATTATATGCCTATTCAAATGCCTACTGTCCCTTTTTATACATAAACTAAACTTGGGAGGTTTCACTGAGAGGAACAGGTACTCTTGCAGTTTATCCCTAATATACAAACACAGATTTCTTTCTGAAGTGCATTAAAGACATTGTTTCACAGTTTAATTTCTTTATATTAGGCTCCTGTCCTCTGACAGGAAGCTGGATAGATGATATAAACTGAAAATAGGCTTGTACAATAGACTAAAAAGCAAGTGTGACCTTCACTTGGCAGCCTGCAAGACAAAATTTTTGTTTTTCTTTAAACAGTGTTACCCCACTGTTCTTCTAGATGAAATCTGTTAACTTATTTGCAATGAACTACTTGAAACCAAAATCACATAGGAATGAATCCTTTTTAATACATTGCTCCCTCCACAAATAACCCTTGCTATGTATCTATCTACTACTTCCTTAAAGAACTCTATCTTTTTTTCATGGCCCTATTTCCAAACATTGATTTCCCTTTTGCTGCCATACTCCACTGGTTTCTTAAGTCTTGGTCAAGTTTATTTTTCAGTTCCATTTATGCCTCTTTAACAGATTTCTTTGAAGTGCCCTTATCTGAACTAAATATGAATTTGTCTACAATGCTGAGAGCCAGCATAGATAAGTTTTCTTTTTTTTTTTTTTTTTTTAATTTATTTCACTTTAAGGTTTTTAAACTGTCTCCATAACTCTTTCCCCTTAACCCAGGGACAGACCTGACTAGAATTTTTTCTTGCAGTATTACTGCTGCTAGATGTGGTAAATGGTAAAAACCGTCATGGCTTTCTCTGCCTTCAGAAGCAAGAGAGTACTTCATCACAGCAAGCTATACTCACAACAAGTCAGAACCTTACTAGCTGGAAAGAACCACTGGAGGTCCTCTGACACCTGCTCAAGGGAGGTCCAGTTAGAGAGAGTCACTCAGGGACAAGTCCAGTTGCATTTTGAATGTCTTGATGTCCCTGTGGAGACCCCACAGTTTCTCTGGATAATGTCTCCCACTGTTTGCCCACTCTCATGGTAAAAAAGAGAATACATCCTCACTGGAGAATTTCCCACTCTCCAACTTGTGTCCATTGCCTCCAGACCAATCACCATGTACTTCCAGGAAGACTGGCTCCATCTTCTGTGTTCCCTGCCACAAGGCATGTGAAAACAGCAATGAGGTCTCCCCTGAGCCCTCTCCTCCTAAGGCTGGAAAGACCTCACAGCCTCGCACAGCCGCTCCTTGCACACCGTGTGCTCTATCCCTCTCACCAGCTTGATTACCTTTGCTGGACCCACTCAGTATACGAGTGTCTGTCTTGTGCTGGGGAGCCCAAAGCTGGACACAGCACTTGAGATGCACCAGCTGCCAAACAGAAAAGGACTGTTTTCCTGGATGTGCTGACTACACTTCTGCTAATGCATCCCAGCTTGCAGTTGTCAGTTTTTGCTGCAAGGGTGGGCTGCTGATTTATGTTGTTTGTCCATCAGAACTTTCAGATACTTTTCTGTCAAGCCACTTTTGATCCAGCCAACCCCCAGACTATGGTATTGCATGGGATTATTCCCTCCCAGATGCAGGATTTTACACTTTGTTGAATTTCATGATGTTGCTGTCAGCCCATTCCTCATACCTGTCCAGGTCCCTCTGAAGAGGAGCCCTGCCCTCAAGCGTATCATCTGTTCCTCCCAATTTTGTGTCATCTGCAAATATGCTGAGAGTGCCCTCTCTCCCATCCTCCAGGTTGTGAATAAAGTCAGTGAACAATATTTGCCCCCGTAATACTGCCAGCTGGCTTTTTTACTGCTGATTACCACACTTCAATACTAACAGTTCAGCCAGTTTTTCTCCCACTTTATTTTACACTTATCCAGTCCATAGCTCATGAATTTGGCTATAAGAATACAATCAGAGACTGTGACAGATGCCTTGCTGAAGTCAAAGTATGCCACATCCACCATTCACACACATGGCCAGTTCTGTCATCATAACAAGGCTCAGACTGGTCAGGTACAATTTGCCTGTGAAGGGAACTCAGTGATTAGCATGTTTTCTGTCATGATGCAAGTGGCTGGTCTGAGGCTGGCTTCATTGTAGGCTAAATTGTGGAAAGGAGTGTTCTGCACAAGGACCAGAGAGGTGAAAGCGGCCTTTGGTTCATGGTATTTTCTGCGTGAACATAATGACGCAGAATGATCTCTTCGGAAGTCTCAATCCATGTTACATATGACACAATTCATGACAGAGGCTAACATTAACTTGAGTCTCCTGTCCCCACTCAAGGACCTTCAGTAGTGATTAGCCAACCCTATGAGAGATTGGTGCCCCTACCCTGCACCAGGTGATGTACTCTGCCCTCCCCCGCCCCCATTTACACATCTTGTAAGATTCATCTCACCTAACTTTACCTTGATACCTCGATTACCTCTTTAGTTACTGAAAAGAAGCAGGCTTTTCTAGGTTATCATTCAACTAACTTATTACAAACAGCTAGCTGATAGTGAAATGAGATCATCCTCTAAAAGTACTCATTCTTTCTACTGAGTATAAGGAACTCTGTATTAGTTGTAGATTTAGTCAAATCTCACATAGAAACATTTCTTTTGAATTTCCCCAGGGTATTTCTATTAAAAACCAGTTGTTACTAAGCGCATAGGAGAAAGTATAAATCTAGATTTTCCTCACTTCTAAAACATTCCAATCCAGAGGTCCTTGAAGATTTTGTATATCTTACGGTACATTGTGTCTCACACTAATAAATACATGATTGAATTTCCTTCTGATGCTATTAGCTGTGTTCTGTTTGCAACATCTGGACAACCTGTTTCCTTTTGCTGCTGCTGGCCATTGTTTAGGTATCCTGGAAACATGTCAGTTTTTTAAGAGATCCAGTCTTGCCTGAGTAAAAAAAGAATAGAGTTTTGCTATTGCCTTCAATAAATGCAGAATCAGGTCTCCAGTCTTCTTACTCTAATGTGATTCTAATTATGTTATGCTTTTCTCCTTCTTCTGCAGTTTTTCTTGCAATATTAAACTTAATTTGTTAATTAACCAGCCTTTGCAAAGTATGAGGCAAACCTGGAACTCATTTTATCTCCTTTGTTGCTTGCTCTGTGTCCTTCTTAAACAAATGGAGTGATAAACATATTTTGCTAAACTAAGACTGGTCATGATGAAGGTTAGGGTTGACTGTAATTACAATTTGGCAGTAGGGGCTGCTTTCAGAATAATCTATTACAAGGATAAAAGCATTTATGAAATACTCTAAATACTGGAATAGACATTTACCTAATGCAAAAATGGCACATCTAAAAAAAATAAATTTTGAATAACGGAAGTGATTTAAATGCAGAATTCCATTCTTTACATGTATTTCTTGAAATGTTGCTGAGCACCACATATCTTTTGAGGAAGGGAATGCTGTCAATCTGAGATTAGCTACAAAGAATATCTTTTGAAAGATTATTCAAAGTCCTGTGTTAAAAAAGGCAACCAAACCAACAGTTTTCTGCAAGAAATCAGAATCTCTTTACAGGTTCTCTCCACCTCTGCTTTATTCATGGCATTCCTCTTGATACTGTCAACAAGATTGTCAGTTGTAATGCAGATATCTGTCCAAGAGGAAGTGAACTGAGACCATAGGATCAATTTTCATAAGCAATTGAATAGCCATCAGTCAGTAATGATGTTTCATTTGGACATGTTAATGAACTGGATCACATACAAACTAATTGTCTGTCAGAAGTTGAAAGGTCAGGGTCCTTTTACCAGTACTCTGAAATGTTTTGTTTCATTTTCCTTCTGTTTTTTTCTCTCATTTTTTATATATAATATACCTTTTTAACTGTCGTCTTCTAAGCCTTGTCCTAAAGCTGTAGTTTTCATATGATATTTTTTATGCCATGTTTATATTGTATCAGGCACATTTAGGTCCTCAAATTTGAGTGGAACTCTTGGGCATTAAACTAATAACACTAACAGTAAATAATGACTTCATCTCTGGGCTAAATTAGACCTGAAAAATAAAAGTAACAATGCTTGCTTCTCCACAGTCATTAGAATGATTCTTTAACTGCTCATAACCTCTGGGTGCACCATCCTGGAGGTTCAGATATCAGATCACATTTTGAAGATTTCCAGGTTTAGAGTCTTGTCTGTGAAGCTGGAGTTCCCTGATGCTCCCAAGAATCCTTACTGTAAGGCCAATGCTGAAGAGCATGACTTAAGCCAAGGATTTCGGACTCCTTCTTCCAAGAACAGAGAGCAGTGAGCATCTGGCAGCTCTGCAGCTGCAGATCTGGGAATTGAAGAATCTTGCTGCAGGGCCTTCCACCTGCCAGCATCTGCCTGCAGCCCTGTAGCTCAGACTTGTTCACATCACCTGACTGCAGAGCATGTTCATGGTGTGCACTCAGTGATCATTTATGCACCATGAACTAGACTCATGTTTACATTACCTGTTGTATTTGTAGGAAACTGACTTCTGACTCTATTCTGGCCTGCTCTATTACCCCTGGCATGAATTTTAGTAGGCTTAAACTTAATATAATATCAAACTTGCAAAATTACAGATTAGCAATAGTCCAGTGTCTTTCTTCTGTCCTTTCTTGGCAACTTCTACAGTCATTACTAGAAGGAAAAGTTACATTATTGTTCCCTTTTGTCATTTCCTGTTAGTGACTACATGCCTTACTGTAGGGGTCATAGTTTCAAAGATGAGTCTCTGATTTTGGGTATGTACAGTTACAGCTCTTTGTGTAATAAAAATGTTTGCAGTCAGATGTGTACGCAAGGCTTATAGGATGAAAATTCAAGTTTGAGCCAAAGACGCCAAATTTGTCATCCTAGAGTCTCCTCAAATATGCGTCCTTTCTCTCTATTCAGCCTTAACTATGTATTGCTCACCTGCAAAATAAACTCCATATAATGAGCTCTTGGTTACTCCCTTCTACTTCCCCTTTCTCTCACTCCAAAGCATATCTAGAGCTTCCAGGAACACTTACTGTAAAGGTACTGCCATCTTTTGAATAAAGCTGTGCTGTGGTAAATGTAGACATATATAGTAATTTTCAACTACCTTCTTTTCAAGTGTAAATCATATTCTAAATATGTATCAACCAACTCTTGAGTTTGCCACTGAACTAAGGATTAAGTATTCATTTGGCATGCTTATCATACACTGGCTACTGCTATGCCAGGGGAACCAGCTGGACTGTGGAATAGAAGTCTCATACTGGATTTTCCCAAGGACATTTTATTTAAAGAAACAAACAGAAATAAGCAGGGAAAAAAAAAAGAAAAAAACAAAACAATAAAAATGTTTACAGCATGAGGTGGAAAATGTATTTGCCCTTGCTGCTGGAATCACCTACCCTCACATTTAAACCTACTGTTTTTGAAGATACATGATTTATTCTGACACAAAATTCCTAAGACCTGCAGCAGTTTGAGTTGCTCCCATTAGCACATGAAACACTAAAAGTCTCAATGTTATACAGCAGGTGATTCTTAACTGTAGTTCATTGCATTTCATTCCTTTTATAAAGATCTAAGTCACAAAATCACTTGAAAAAAAAAACAACCAATCAACTGGAAAAAAAAAAGCCACCCTAAAACACCCCCAAAAGCCCCAGCTGTTAGAAGAGGGTACTGCAATTTATTTCCTTGTAAAAGCTTTCCAGTAGTTAAAACTGTCTTTTTTTTAATGCCTCTGAGCTACAGTTTGTAAAAGTCAGTCCTACTAAGATATAATGAGAAGTGTAGGATAATTCTAATGCTGTTTTACAACTGATGAAATCTGCTTCAGATCTGTCTACCACCTGATTACCATGGAAACCATTGCTGGCCAACAGAGTAATTCTGATCAAAAGGAATTATTATTAACCTTCCCAATCAAGTCTGCATGGAGATTTGGACAGCTTATGTTAAAGTTTCTGGTGCAGGCTGAAAGTCTCAGTAAGGGTAAATATTAATTCTTAGGGTGTTAGAGAGCAAGAATGTTTTGTTATGAGACAAGTACAACTGACTGTCCAAAAATCAGATACTTGCAGATTGCAATATCAACTGTGCAGCTTTCAGGAACTGAACATAAATAAAGGTAGTTTTCTAGATGGTAAACAGCTACAAGAAAAGCTGACATGAGAAAATTAACTTTTATGTTTCAGGGATAGTCAAATGCTAGTTTAAAACCTAGTGCTGTAAGTAAAAAGTAGTAAGAATGTTGTACATATGTGAGTGTTTAGACAGGTAAATAGCTATTTACCAAAATATACTCAGAAAAAATGATTTTTTAAATTCTTTTTAAAAAAAAAAACGTTTGATATACAGATTCAATAGGCACGTCTTGTAATAAACGTAGAAATCTAAATATTTTAGAGAGGTTTGAGAAGAGGTCATAGAAACCTATATCAAACTTCTGCTAATCAAACATTTCTTGGCAAAAAGAGGCCACCATTTTCCCTGTGGATTCTTTATGAAGAGGAATTCCTTATCTCTTGAAACAGGTGAAAATTGAAAAGTTTTTCAGTTTGCAAACTGATTTTTATACCAGACACCAATGCCACCAAAACCATGATACTTACACATTAAAACTGTACTATTCCAATTTTCCCATGGTTCATATTTCAGGAAGGCTAAAAAGAAAGGATACAAAAAGCCAGCAAAATTGGGGTAAGGAAACAACACATGAGGAATCTATATGGAAATTAATTGTAATAATTTTGTTCTTCTTTATGTAGAAAAAAAGTATTTTTACCATTTTATCAGTAAATAACTGTTACTTGACCTCTTTCCTCTCTGCTTTAATGAAGTACAGACAATTAGACACTTAGTTTCTGGTGAACTTAGTTACAATGAAATGCACAGATATTTAGCGATTGTTTTTCTCAGTCAAGTTATTCTTCCAGGCTTTTTCTGTAGACAATGGAGGTAGGTACCTTCAGACAATGGTTTAGCTTCATCTTAAAATGGTGTTATTCACCTAAATTTCAAGTGACTTTTTATTTCCTTGAACTGTGTTAACCAGTTGAACTGGTATGTTCAACTTGCTTTTAGAAGACTAACCTAGGTGAATGAAACTTGCACTTGAGGATCTTCACAAATGACCAAGTGACTTGGTGGTTAACTGCTTGTTGTCTTTGTCCATCATTGCCCTGGTGGCATTTAAAGAAGCATAGGCCACACTGGCTGAAATATTCAACTGCTTATCGTTTTCTCTGTAGGACAGATTAGAAGATTAATATCAGGCTGAGAAAGCAAGCTGTTGGGAATGGCAGAGAATGGATCACTGTTAACATAGCCTCTTGCTAAATCCAGGCTAACAGGAGGGTTGTTTTGGGGTTTTGCTTTTTGCTTTTGTGTGTGTATTTGTGTGTGTGTGTGTGACCAGATGAATATTGACTCTAAGGACATAGTTATTTTCCTGGATTTTTTATAAACAAAACATGAAGAAGGAAACATTTTGCCTAGTCTAATGATTTGGAAGATGAGAGGAAGTACTGATACATTGGAAGCCAAAAACATGGAGGGACTCTGGAACTCGTAATTGTACTTTATAATATCAGACTCTCAGTCTCCCAATGGGAAATAAAACAGGACTTCTTTCTTATTGTCTTCACCCTTGGTGGCCAATTAAGAGCCTTTTTGGTTCCAGCTGAAGAACTGGCTCATCTACTGTTTTGGCCACAATGTGGTGAGGAATGTAATGAAAGTTAAATTTAAATTAGAGTTCAGCACCTGTGGCTGACTTGGCTCTGTGTTCACATTTGACACTAAGCCAAGGCAGAGCCAGAGTGAAAATATTCTCATGTTGTTTCTTGGCAGTCAAAGTCATCTTAAATATCAGTTAAAATATTTATCATTTCTCATTTATATAGTTAAATCTAGTGCTTTGACTTCTATCTTGCTCAAAAGGGCAAACTAGGACCTTGGCGTGTTTCTGTTATTGCAGTTTTGGCTGAAGGAGTTCTGCAGTTTGAAGGTAAATGTACTTTCTAAATAGCAAAGATGAATCCATACTAGTTATTGAGCTCTTATTTTGAGCCTCACTGTTGGATCTCCCATTTGAATGGCTGTTGTGGTTTAAGCCCAGCCAGCAACTAAGCATCACATGGCTACCCACTCAGTCACCCCTAGTGGAACGGGGGAGAGAATCAGAAAAATGAGAAAACTCATGGGTTGAGATAAATGCAGTTTAAAAAGTAACCAAAAGCTTACCTACACAAGCAAAGCAAGACAAGGAATTCATTCACCACTGCCCATGGGCAGGCAGGTATTCAGCCATGCTCAGGAAAACAGGGCTCCATCACGCCTAACAGTTACTTGGGAAGACAAATGCCATCACTCTGAACATCCCCCCTTCCTTCTTCTTCCCCCAACTTTATAGGCAGAGCATGACACCATATGGTATGGAATAACCCTTTGGTCAGTTGGGGTCAGCTGTCCCTGCTGTATCCCCTCCCAACTTCTTGTGCCCGCCCCCCCCCCCCCCCCCCAGCAATAACCAAACCATCCCTCTATTAGTAACACTGTTTCCAGCACAAATCCAAAATGTAGCCCCATACCAGCTGCTAGGAGGAAAATTAACTCTATCCCAGTCAAAAGCAGCACAATGGGAAGTTATTTTTCTAGTCTGTGAAGTCTTTCAAGATTTTTAGAATTTTGTGGTCTGCATTTAATAAAACTAAGACTTTTGAATCTCTTCAAGAAGAAAGCGAGACCTATTGACCTCTAGACTAGCCGTTTCTCTGAGGACTACTACACTTTTGGAGAACAAGTAATACTTGTTTATCAAAATTGTCATGAATGAAGCCAAGCAGACACTAGGAGCTGGCTCCCTAGAGGAAGTAAAACAAATCTTGGTTCTTTTGGGTTGGTTTCTCTCAATCTCATCGTGGTTGTCCCTCTGAAGTTTTTATTAAATAGGCAGTGGAACAGGATCTTTATTTTTATCAGCAGTGAGTACTCTAAATTGTTCATTTTATGCAAGTCAATATGCCAAAACCATGAAGTGGGTACACTTAGAGAGCAAAAAAGGGATGGTATTTATCTTACAGGCAACATCTATGTCTAAGCTACCTATCTAGACTGATTACAGACTACAGAAGAAAAAGGTAATTTTAGGCATAATTTATCTTATCCTAAAGCAGTTATCTAAGAGGTCAAATAAATTTCATGCTAACAGCATCTGTTTCTCTCCATTGATTATAAAGGAAACTAGGCTGATTAGCTCTGTTGCCTACAGTTTAGTTTTGTTTCAAGTAGATAAGATTAATTGCACCCCTGTTGTCTCTGTGGTCTACAGACCATGGTCTTTGACTGTTCATCTGGAAACAGATGGGGAGACTCAACCCCCTTGGAAAGATGTAACAGGACCACATGATGATACTGACACTTTACAGAGAGATTAGATTAGCAGTAGAAAATGTCTGGGATAGCCTGAGCAAGGTGTGGTACTGAAGGCACATGTTCAGATTACACACTCAGGAAAACAGAGTAGCTATCATTTTATTTTAGTGAAATACATGTCATTATTGAAAAAGTTTCTGAAGCTAAAGGTATGCCATTTAATTAGTTACTTCTGAGCTCATATTTTCTTAACAAATTTGTGTATATACAAGGCCTATTAAAAATAGAGGGGTTTTTTATTGTTTCCAGACCTCTTACTGCTTTCAGTTTTAAAGATGATTACATTACAGAAATGGTATGCGAGCAGTAATAGACTTATACACTACTGTCCTTTGATAGTACCAAAGTAAACCACTGATAGTAATAGAATACAAGCATATAACTATTTATGAATGTATCTGTTCAGCCACATAATATGTACGTAAATGCATACTTACGCAGGTATAGGTGTATATTTGCATGTCTCTTATCTTTCCTTCTTAGAGATGGGAGCTATAGTACTAGTCACGACAAATGTTCTCAGATGATAGTAGAAAGATTACAGGTTACATGCTGATTTTTCATGATCATATTTTAATCTTCATCTCAATCTCTTTCTAAATGTGTCTCTACCAATATGTATTGGGAAGTTGCTTATTTCTCTTTGGGTTTTGGGGGTCGTTTTTTGGTTGTTTATTGGAGGCTTTGGTGGGTGATTTTGTATTGTTTTTTAATCCATTGATTTCCAGGTTACAGCTAAGGAATAATGTATAGTATCTGTTGCATCCCGTGCTTCAAGGCATTTTTCTTAGGAAAATAAATGTTAAACCCAAAATTAACAAACCCCATCTAACTGGAGGAAACAAAGGCACCATAAGCTTATTTAAATACCAAATTTGGGGCACTATAATGTAAGTCATGCCTAAAATAAGTGTTGAGGCACAGTTCTGCTTTCATTCATATGCAAATATTATGTATTTGAAACAGAGGGAATCATAGATGGCTTATTACCCATTTAAGATTTATCCTTCTTATTATAGCTACAGTCCAGAGGGTGGAATGTTGTAAAGCTCTGTTAACACAGCTGACTAAAAAAAGAAGTAGATTTAGAACTAGAACTTCAGATAACGGGTCACTGCCACAGTTTTCAAAACTGCAGTTCAATCTGCAACACTATACCTCTGTTATAGCTTCTGCTGAAGAAATAACTGCAGTGAAATTTTGCCTCTAGAAAAAGGAAGTGCAATTCTTGCTATTCAGGAGTAGAGAGCTGAGACCACACTGTGCTTTAGAAAATCATAGCTGTCATTGTTTTCTACCCTTGCTCCTAAAGGAAAGTAAATGATGCCAGTTGTGGATATCTGACTCATTGCTTCTTTTTGCACCAACTCCACTGTGCTAGCCGTTCCAGGGTGACAGCTGAGTAAAAGCCCTGACTGTGCCTCCATCCATTCATTGCCTCCTGTTCCAAATTTTCAGGAAAATGTTGCAAACAGTAAAGATAGCTCTTATAAATGCCTTTGTGTTCATTTTACACTTTTCTGGTCTGCATGCTAACGCAGATCAGTCTTGTCTGCAGGTTCAAAAGATGATACAGATGAATACAGGCATAGGTAGAGGGGTACTTGTGCTAAGCTTATGCTTGGCTACATAAATTTGATATACACACTAAGTGTGATAGACTAGTCTATAGATAGTTTTTCTGTGGACACATGATTGTTAAATACCTAAGGTATGAAATGTTAAGAAGGAAAAGAGAAAAGAAAAAAAAAAGGGGGAATTGTAGAGGAATGAAGCTGGGATAATTAGCATTGATAATATACAGCTGTGGCTTGTTCTGTTAAGTGGTTAAATAGCCAATGAATAGAAAACAGGAATGAAGGGAGACCTGGATGAGGAGATACAAGGAGAAGGCAGCAGAGGTGAAAAGCAGAGGGACTGGCTGGAAAAGTATGAAGAAATGGTATGAACAGTAGATGGACCTTTGAGACCTTGTGGGGGATTGGTGGCCATGCTGGGGCAAGGCGTGCTAACCACTTACTGAAGTTAACTTGATATGTGATGGTGAAAGACCTTGTTGCAGCTTGATAGTTTTGAGAGTGCTGCAACAGGTGTGCTGTCCTCTGTGAAATTTCTGTTGGCTAAGGGAACACATTTTATGAAGCACCAGGAATGTACTGATTGTTTAATAAGTATTTGAACTGTCTAGTCAAAATAAAGCCAGTTATTAGTCAAATTATGGTGCTGCTAACACCTATACACAGATTTATTAGTATACTGCTAATTCCCAGGAACAAAACAGCAAGCTCTGATGCATACAGACTTTCTCATATACATCTGTTTTTGCTAATGTTATGATCACCCTCTCAGTGCTCTGCTGGATCCCGAGGTAAATGGCACCACATTCCCTCAAGGAGAGTGGGAATCCATTTGCATTACAGAATGACATAATACATCCTGCATATTCAGTTATGAGAAGTCCTTCTTTGGCAATTTCCCCTCAACTTTCTTAATGAGTAGAGATGTATTCGTGTGAGGAAATTTTGCAGCTTCTATCTTTTAAATAAATGTTATTTCATTTTAAATTTGTGTTAATTCAGTTTGGAATATTTTTCTTATCCAAATGAATAAACCACAGCCGTAAAGCCATTGTCTATATCCTTTGTTAGCGATTGCATCTGGTCAAACATATTCCTTATTTAAGATACCTCGCTAGTATAATATGGTAGTCGGTTATCAGAGAGCAACCAGCTGGAAATACAGGAAAAGTACTGAGGACATCATCACCCCTTGATGCAGTAGTCATACATCAATGGATGTATTCCAGGAACTCGAGTTATTACAGTGGCTGCACTGTGAAGAGAGAATGCTAAGACTGCCTTTCCTTTGACTGTTAAAAATGTAATGATCTATCATCATATTGATGATATGAGGGAAGTATTGCCAGTAGAAATGCTTTCTGTGATCTAGTGTAATAAAATATTAGCCTGTATACTTAGGAAGTTACTTAAACAGTGAGACTTTTTTGTTGTATCTTTGGCCTGCCTTTTGTCTTAATGGTTTCATTTAAATTAATATGATATGAAAGGTACTTGACAGTATATGATCTGAGGGCTTTACTGTACTAGTGAAACAGGAAGAAACTAATCTCATGAAAGTTGTTAATAAGTCTTAAAGTATTATCAGCGTTTTAACATGTTATTCACTTTTGTATGCTATTAAAGAGAGGGGAGTTGGGTAATGTGATAAGAAACCAATTAATACAATACAGAAGCAAGTATATGATAAGACCTTTGTTCAGAATATTGCTGGCTTTGATAAAATCTCCCACACAGTCATTCAATAGCTTCTTCATTGCAACTGTGATAGTTTTTTTTTAATGTCCACTATAGAAGAACATAGGGATTTGTTGCTCTTTTTTGCAACTTCTAGCATTATCAGCGATAAAGTAACAATTTGGAAAATATTAGATTACCTCTTTCTCTTACAACATTTCAATCACCAGCCCATACCTAAAACTCATGGGTAACTGACACTTTTTAATTGTATCTGAAAAATTCAGCTCCAGTGTTGTTTCCCCCATTATTTTTTGTGTGACCGGTTGGAACGTTACAGTTACCGTGCCCTTAAGACAGAAATATTTTATAATTTAACCTGGAGTGAAAAAGTGTCTGATCATATGCTTCTCTTATGAACCTCATGACAGTCTTGTTTTTGAGAGATGTGGAGATCAAGTGGTTTAAATAATATGCATATTTATAAGCACTGACTATGCTTCAGTAAACATATGAACTTGAATGCATACTTTAAATGTAAGTCCTAAAAAATCTTATGTACTGCTAGATGTTTTTAAGTTCATGCTCAGCAGCCTATACTTTGCCAAATACTTAATCCATAAATTTGATCAAAGATAATCAAATATGTTTATTTTTTATTAGTGCTGTTATCCTGTGCAATATGCTGTTTCAGTGATTTTCAAATACATCTTTAATACACCTATTAGAGTTTAATAGTGTTGAAATTTAAGAGATTAGGTCAGTAGGCTTTATTTATTTTTCAGGCTCTTTCATGTGCTGCTACTTAACATTTTATTATACATAACAGTTAATTTCTCCTTCTGGTACTGTTTTCTTCATATATTGTTAAGTCATATTGGAGTCCTGTATCTTCAAAACATGCAATAAATTCTACTTTGAAGAAATGCTGAAACTATTTTGACAGATATTTGTCATTTTGGATTCTGATTTGCCTGGGATCTCCAGAAGTTTGTCAAATTCTGTCACTGTAAAACTATAATATGTTAGACAATGTATATTTACATTTCTGATTTTTTTTCCTGTCTCATAACACAGATAGGCATGCCATTAAAAAGAAATTGAGAGTGGAAAGTCTAAAGCTAATGAAAGAAAGTGAAAATTACTCTTTCCATACACAAAGTGCGTTTCCTTTAATTTTTTCCTGATTATAAGTTTGGCACCCTGTGCTGGAAGACAGTAGGACTAACAGATGCTGCCTTCTAAAACATGTTCAAATATGTTCTCAGCTTGAATTCAGAAGACACAGCTGACTATTTTAAATCTGGGGGGAAAAGATGAATGCAAGAGTGGGTGACAGCAGTTGAAGGAAGCTAATCATAATTTTATTTAACAATTTTTTAAATGGGTTTCTAAAAGGAAGTTGTTAAACACTCATTTGTTTTTGAGAGTAAAGAATTAACGCCTCCACCAATGTATTTCTTCTCTTACTTCCCCTTTCCCCACAAATGAGATGAAGTTGCCCTTTTTCAAATAGATGTTGAACTCAAGGAGCCTTGAGATTAAAGCATTGCTATCTGTATTTTAATTCTATTTTAATTACACTACCTTAAATATTTTCTTTTAAATTGTTCTTTTGTGATTTGCATTTTCAGTTCACTAGGTTCTCTTCTAAACATGACTGAGCTTGTAATTGTTTGAGGCACAAATAATAAAAGCTAATTTGTTGACATTCCCTGAAACACCAAGGAATCCAGCCGAGACTTAATGGATTTCTCTATCTCTTCCTTAAGAGGCAGTTTCTAGTTTAATTCCTTCTCTGGCAAAGTATGTTTCACTGATGCGTAAATTCAGGGATCTAAAGGTTATGAATATAGCTCTTTACTGTCCTATTTATTAATCTAGGGTCATAAAAGCTCAGCCTGAGATACTGATCTCTTTTTAATCTTTAAGACAAAAATAGAGAATACAGTAAACAGAATTAATTTATTTCTCTGTGTAAATTGCAAACACATTCAGTAGTGTTATTTAGTACTTCTAAAAATTTAATAGATACTACAAGTGGGGCCTCTCAAGTAGTCAAAATACCTAACTGTTGTCATATTAAATCTGCAAAATGTGAAAAGCTAATCTAAATTAAATTATTCCTCTGGATCTTCTGAATAAATATCTTTCTGAGCTTGTTGTCCTCTATATTCTTTTTAGAGAAATGTTTCCTTGGTAAATGCATACATTATTTAAATTACAGGCTGCTTAATAGTATTATTCAACAACATAATTGCTAGCTCTGATTGCTATAATGATATTTCTCCTGGATTGGCTCAAAGACATTCTTTATTTCAGTTGCTTCATAATGCTCTAAATTCCTAAGCATGAAGTGGATTATAAAAAAAATAATAATTAAGGTAACTAGTTCGGACTGATAAAACTGCAAGAGAAAATGATGTCTTAGTGACTGATAGTTAAATACTTTCAGTCACTGACACTGTAACTATCACTTGATTTTGTGATTCCTAGGAAATGTATAGGTTTATATTTAAAAATACAGGTTTATATTAAAAATAGTTTTATATTAAATTTTGTAATTATTACTTTTACCCATTAATGCTCCTCTGTCATATCTTCATGTAAAAAGTAATAGTCAAGAATGTTCTGGATAGAAACCAGGAATTTGATATTTCTAAAGGAAGAAGCTTAGGTTTATCTATCTTAAACCTACAAAGGGCAGGAGTGCTGAAATCAAGTAAGGAATGGGGATGTTTCATACAATTTTCTGTCCCATGTTGCTGCTCCAGCTGAACTCAGGAAAAAATTTTGAGGGGCAAAGCCAAGGACGACAATTTCTAGGAAATGGAAACACCTGAAGGTACATGCATACAGGAATAACACTAAGTACTTTCAGTTTAGTACCCACATCTGAGACAGATGTCAAAGTTCTCATTATAGTCAGTGGAGATCTCACCACAGTAAGTAAGCACCTAAGGCTTGATTTAGCCGCTCACACAAATGTGCGTATCACATATGACAGAAATCTGTGTCAGTCAGTCATGTAAGACAGCTCTGCCAGCTTTGATGGAAACTTTCTTGATGAATTCCACTAAAATAAAATTTTAAAAATCATATTTTGTGACTTTATTAATTGCTTAATGTTCTTCTGCTTGGCAATAGTAAATTTCCACGCTGGCATAAAGACTTTGGCTTTTATGTCCATAATTTATCCTCTTGGTTCCCATGTAAGTGCCCTACAAAGCTAAAAGTTAATTTAATCCTTCTTTAATTGCATGTTAATTTCATGTAACTTTTACATGAACGTAATTGAAAAGCAAGATAATCTGACCTATTTTTTTATAAATAAAGAACTACAGATGCAAATAAACCCAATCTAATGCTGAAATTCTCCTTGTATTAATGAATTAAGCTTCTAATCTATGATTATAGATTTAGCTTGCCATTTAAAACTATGGTAATTATAGGTTAGCTTTTTTATTTAGTTCATAATCTAATTTTCATTTAATAAAAGTATTATTTAGAATATATAGTGCTTTGTCTTTATTCCTGTGTGACAGCTATCAATGTAAGTTTATAATTCATGTAGTACAACCAGAGAACACTCACAATAAGTATATAATTCTGTATATAGTTTAGAGCCATCATAGCAGGCATGATTGCTAAGATTAAAATATTAGACTGTAGTTCTTTCAGTAATTAATTAATCTGTAAAAATTTAACCCAAAATTTTATTCTTGCTACAGTTGGCCTGTGTCTACAGGGGTTTCCTTTGCCTCCCCACCTCCAAGGACCCAGCAAAAAGAACTGAGGTTGAGTTTGAATTCAGCTGTTTTAAAATCTGAATGTTGAGGAAAAATTTGTAAAATACAGTTTTGAAACCCCTGTTTAAAATGGAAGCTATGTTGATGTTAAAGTGAAATATCCAATAATGTGTTCTGCTTTAAATTATATTGCCTGTTATTAAGTTTTAATGGTATGTATGTGTACTGGACCTGGCTAGGATAGAGTTAATTTTCTTTGTAGTGGTTCATATGGTGCTGTGTTTTGGATTTCTGACCAAAGCAATACAGATAAGAGACTAATACTCTAGCTTTTGCTTAGTAGTGTTTACACAGCATCAAAGCCACGTCTGCTTCTCTCTCTGCTCCCCTAGTGAATACATGGCAGGGGTGCATGATAGGTTGGTAGTTGACACAACTGTGCACAGAACCTGAACTAACCAAAGAGATACTCCATACCATGTAACGTCATGCTCAGCAATAAAAGGGACGAGAGGACGTTTTAGGAGTGTTAGCTGTCTTTTGCTTGGGAATTGGCTGGGTGTCTTGTCGACCCTTGAGGGGTGGTAAGTGATTTCCTTTGCATTTACTTGTTTTTGGTTTGGTTTTTTGGTTTTTCTTGTTCTCTCTTCCTCCACTTCTTAAAGAATTCCTTCTGAAATCTTCTTTCACATATTAATATTTTGTCTTATCTTGACCCCAAGCTTTCTTGCTTTTGTTCTTCCTTTCCTCTTCCCCCGTTCCACTGAGAGTGGGACAGGAGGAGGTGAGCGAGCAGGTGTGTGGTGCTTAGTTGCCCACCAGGGTTAATCCACAATAGTAAGACACTTTTTTTTTTTTCTTGTTCCAAGACAAAAAAGTTCATGGGTATGTATTGCTGTCTAGTCAGATCACCATAATTAAAAGAAGGGAATAAATACAATATTTATTAATTCCTTTATGACTTTTACAGTGAATGGAAAAAACCCCAAAACTGTCCAACTCATCTTGTGATCAGTTTTCTAAAGAACATTTGAAACACTACTTTGATTAAATCATGGAAAACATAAACTACACTGAATTATGCATATTTGCTCTAATCATTATAAGCACTTCTGAAACCAAACATGTGAGATGTGTGTGAGGGACAAGTCACACTAGCTCTGTGATTGACTTTTAAGTGGAATTATGGGGAATGGTAACTGTAAAATACTTGGAGTGGGTTCCTTACCAATCTGGCAAAAGAAACCACACATAAGCGATATTCCAAAGTCTAGACAGTTCCACGATGCCATGAACTTTTGTCGTCTTGTTCCTGGTTATCGTTTTGCCCTGTATCTGTTTCATTATTCTTCCTCTCCTTCCCCTTCTAAGCCTCTTTATGCTTCCTTTCTACCCAAACTGTTTATTTAATTTTGCAGCCATACCTTACCATTTTCTCATCACTGCAACAAATTGTTTGTTGCAATGAATGAAAAGACCTTTTTGAGATTTGAACCTTTCATATGTTTAATACAGTGGAGATGCAGTAACCACATGTCCCTTGAACTATTAAGTTGATATGAAAACTGATGGACAAGATACTCTTTCAGCTGGTGTCCTTGTGCACTGTAATCTCTTTGGTGTACATCTGTCCACATTGCTGAACACTGTGAATAACATTTTCAGTACTCCTTTTCTCCAGTGGTAGTAGGGGCTGTACGCATATTGGAGCAAATATCAGGCAACACAAAGCAGAGAAGAGATGATAGAAGTCAGTTTGATCTCCTTATATTGAAAGCAAAAAACATGCTTTAGAATATCTACTATATGCAGTAGCAATTTTCCTCTGGGAGCTGTTAAAAAAACCCACATGCTAAATTACTGAGTCTAGTCACCAATCCTAACTCACTTTCTAAGTACACATTCATTGTAAGGTAAGCCCCCCATGAAATGGAAATAAGAACACTTAGTAAACTTACTTTTAAATAGCATTTTTAATTTCACATAATTATCAGTCTAAATTCACAAGTTTACTATATCCAGCATACATTACTTATTTTCGGTATCTAGGTGCCATATGGTTTTGTTAGCACTTATTTTATTAACATTTCTAAAATATATTTAGGAAAACAGATTGTGACAAATGCTTGATATGACACATGGGTTAATGCTTTATGCCTGTAATGAAGGATCATATAAAGACACAAACACTGAAAATGCATGTAAGATTAAAGAGTAGGACAATTGTTTGCATCCTCAACAGAAAGGGTGTAAAGACTATGAATTTTGCTTTAGTAAGCAGTATTTTATATAATGACTACTAGAGCATAAGGTTTGGGGACAGTTATTTCCCAAGTCTTCCCAAATTACCTTGTTGTTGAGAAGTGATCATACTTTAATATTTGAGCGGAGTAAAAATAGGTTCTTGCTATATTCTGGACCATGCACAGTAAGAAAAGTAGTAAAGAAAATGTTGCTTTTGAAGGCAGTGTGTATGCCACATTTAGCAGAAAGAAAGCAAACCTCACCTATCCTCTTTGCAAAAAATCCCCAAACATGGTAGTCTTCAATGATCCTAGCTATATTGTGCTGTTAGTTATTAGCTGCTGCTATCAGACTTGGTCTCTCTGGAGCCTGTAAACAAGCTTTGCTCTCATACCAACACCACACATTTACAGTGCAGGCAGTTGCGTTACCCTTGCTGTTATGTGATAATGGCTTGGCATATGGACACATTCATTTGATCTGTATTCGATGTCTTTTTCTACCACTATAACCAAGAAAATGCATTTGAAATTACACTTTCTTTCTGCAAAAAGGCACAGTACTTAAATGCTGGTTAGATTTGTTTAATAGCTTATCAGACATAATAGACTTACTTGTTACTAGGAGCATAAATTCATAATGTTACACAATCTGTTTTTTGTTTAAACCTATGATTTTAATCTCTGTACTTGTGGGAACTGATGTCCGTGAAATTTAATGATCTTGCTAGTGTCAAACGAATTTTACAATTTGCTTCTTTTAAATAAGGAATTCACACAAGATATTCAGGACTTCAGTGGATTCAGATTTCCCTTCTCTTTGTTTAATTTAAAAGATTATTGCTTAAATAATGGTGGTTCTTCAAATTTTTATTCGTAAATGCAGAAAATGGCTTTCTTCTTATTGGTGGCTCCTTAATAGTTTCTGCTTCCATGGCCATTCTTGGCCACATCTCTCAAAAGCATTTGAAAAAATGAAAATGAAATTTTACCAAAGACAGTAACTTCATAAGAAAAAGTCATGCTCAAAAAAGTTACTTTTGAGCCATGAAATTTGTGGTTAACATCAATCTAGCTGTTGATGACAAATATTTCAACTCTTATGCATGAAAAGTCGGTGTAAAATTAATCTCAGTGGTATTTAAACAAGATGCTAAAAATATAACAGTTAATTCTTGAGACGTTCAAAACATAAACAGATGAACATTGAAATTAATAGTGTCTCCCATCATTGGTATTTTTTAGACCTGCATTACAATGAAAATATGAAACCTAGGGGCATATGAGCTGTATGTGTGGTGTTACTTGTGCAATAATAATACTAAGAACCATCAGACTGGGCAGATACTGATAAAGGCAGATACATCATTACAACTAATGATTTATCTAGCCTTTTCTGTAGCATCTGCAATGGCGCTGCCTTGACCAAATGCCCTTAAGGAGCTTATTTCTGCATTCAATTGATCTTAAAGTTAAGGCCTTTTTCTTGTTTACTGCCACCACTTTCCTGTTCTTTGCTTTTGGTCAATGCCCCCTGTCCTTGCCATTTTCTAGACTAAATAAACCCCTTTTTTCTTTTATGTATTATTACCCTGAAGGTATTTGAAGAGACTGATCATCTCCCTAGAGTTTCCAGTTTGATAGATGTCTCTAGATCATTTAGTGTACCTTTGTATGGTTTATTTTCTGGTTGTGTTTCATTTTGGCTATCCATCCTTGTATTCCTTTAGTTTGTTCTGTGCGACTCCTTATCTGTGAGAAACAGTGCTGCAGATACTGAGCAACAGGCACATGATCAGGTGCATCCTCCCTGCCTAGAGCAAAGCAGTAAAAGTTCTGTCAATGTTGAATGTGGTGGCTGTCCTGGGGGTGCTGGTATCAGATACGAATCCATGGGGTATGCCACATAGTGCAGTCCACAGTAAAGGGAGAGGCACAAACCCAAGTAACACTTAAGGCTTCATTTGACTTTGGGAATTTTTTTTTGTGAGCTTTGCCATGTTCAACACCAATGGATGAAAGCTATCCCATAGGTGGCACAGAGTTACTGAGGAACAGCAAGGGAAAGAGTTACTTAAGATGCTCATACTACGAAAGGCCAGTCAGTTTTTATTTGCAGAATCAGACTGGTTTCAGACATTTTAAACTCTGTAAGCTTTCATCTTTTTTAATTCTGTCATGGTACTTTTCCATTACAGCTAACCACATGTCTAATTGTACACATACACTTAGGAAAAGTCAGGGTAATAATTTTTACCTGAACTGCTTCTGAGGGTATAAATTTGGGTCTCTTTGCAGCATGTCACGTTTGAGTATTCCTTCAGTGATGAGTCTTTTGCTGCTCCTAAAGCTAGTGGGCCTGGAGAAACTAGGCCTGATATACTTTATGCCCCCTTCAGCTGATAGCTTTATAGGTGCCTTGAGGATGAGCTAGGTAAGTTTACACTGTCATTCTGTTATATGTATGTGCTTATAGATGTACTCTCCTCATGTACCATTGGAATATAGACAGTGGTGAAATTACCTCCAACGTCTTACAAATCTTAGCTGCAGTGCAATAAAGTAGACCTTGTTTTATATGTGCTTTTTTCGTTTCATTTTGTTTTCTTTCTCTAAGTGCATGCAGCTGAGATATTGACTACAATGATGTTGAGTACAAGCATGAATATTTACATCTAAACAGAAAATAATCTCCAGAATTTCAAGGGAGAGTTAAGACTTTCATGGTAGTGTTACAAAGAGAGCAGGTAGCAGTAATCTGGTTCAGCTGCCACACTTTCTAGTGCTGCTTTCACCATCGATTCATTTTTAGCAGTTGTCTGCACCTGCACCCACCCCAAGGGGCTGATCTCATGCCAAGCAGCGCAGGATGGCTTATGTGCAGAGCATCACTCAGGGCTGCCCCCTCTCAGACCAGACTCACTCCATCAGCGCTACATAGCGCACAGCCCTGGCTCTGTGTAATGGCTCTATCACCCTAAGACAAAGCAATCATTTCTTGTGTGCTTTCTCAGTGTAGGGTGTCTGAAATACTACAAAGGCTGTGCTGCAGTCTCAGCATGAGAATTTTAAAGCATGAAAGAGGATGTAAGGGTGGCCTTTCCTTTGATGTGGCCTGAGGACCGACAGGAATGCTTGCAGGTGCACAACCTGTTTTAAGTGTGTTAGAGGACTGCGTATCTGATGAAGCTGTGTTTGTACAAATGACCCCTGATCCCTGGAGCAAGCTGTCCTCAGAACTGTACACAGGTTTTCTTTTGGAAACAACTCTTTTACTCTAGTAAGTTATGAATGAACTGAGATTTGTGTAGCAATGGAAATTAGGGAATGAGTACGTGGGAATAAACTGGGCAACAAAGATATTTAGCTTACATAAAGGTATTTCATGAGTATGGTTTAAGTTATTTCTTCACTCCTTTTCTCTCATAAAATTGTATTCCATAGTTTTCTCATTTGGAGATTAGTTGCAGAATATGATTTCACATGTGTCAAACTGTTTTACCTTGCAGATAAGGCAACAATGCATTTTGCTTTGGCTGTCTCTGAGCAGTGGTATTTAATGATCAGCCAGTCTTGTTCAAATTAAGTATCAATTACTTTAACAGTAGCTACAAAAATCCAGAGAAGAATATATTTTAAACAAAAAAATCATCTATGTGTGGGTGTGCCTCATTCAACATTTATTACCCCTTATGGCAGCTCAGGCAATTTAAGGTATGTTTCTTCCTACCCAGAGTGTCAGCCTAGTTCTTCTAAAGAATGTCCATTCTCTACAGAAAAAACATGCATCATTAATCCCACCGCAGTTCTTGCATTTGTATATATTTTTGTATACCATTCCTGTGCAAATTTAAGATCAGTTTGGGAGGTTGGTATTAAGAATTTAGTTGATGATTTCAGCATTGTTCCGTAGCAAATCTTTAGATGTTTATATACTGAATCATTTGTTTCCTTCCTTCTTGTAATCTAATTAACACAGCAGAACTCTAGTGTGTCAGTTTGGATGTTATAATGATCTGTATATATTGTTTATTAATTGTGTTTTATTACCTGCCAAAAGGAATATATGCTGCGATTTCTGGGTTCTTGTTTAGATTGGCTGCTGAGAAATGTCTCAGTTATGTTTTCTGTTTCACTATAAGAACGATACCAAGACTGAAGTGAACCTTTATATTCTTAGAATACTTCTAACTGTGTTTAATTGCACAGTAAATGCTCATCTCTCCTGCCCATTTGTCTAAAGAAACTCTGTAACAAAAATTGTCGGGCATGCTAAAAATGGTGAAAATAACAAAAGCGAAAGATGACGACAGTCATTCCTATGGGAACCAATTTTCCAAGCTCTGTTCTGGTCATGAAACATTCACCTGAGGTAAAGGGGCAAGGTCCTGCATCATCAGTTGCTCTGTCCAGTATCACTACAGTGGTGTATCTTGGAAGAAAACTTCATGGACAAACGGAGTGTAAGACTAACTTCCAATTTGAGACTAGCAGAACAGCACTGCACCTTCTTATATGGCTGTATTTTGAAATAGATGCTGAAAATCTGATCTAATGGTCTGTTCTTTTTTTTTGTCTTCAAAGGCTTTGCACCTAGCCATTATGAATTTCATTCTTTACTTCATTGCCCAGTAGTACACAAAGCCATTTTAAAAACCCGTCAGTGTCAGTTCAGTCATAATCTGTTAATTAGGTATAAATTATAGGATGATGTAGAGATACATTCCTCAGAGAAAGGAGCAGTCGGTGATATCGGACGAAGGCTTGCTTATACAGCAGAGAAGGAATACATCCTGGGACTTAATACATTATCTATTTTATTTTTAATATATTTAATGAATATGCTTATTCATGGAAAATTACTAAAAAATCAAAATATTTTGAGTTGTACAGATGTCTGGGAAAATATTGAAAAGGTTGGAAAGGAAAATATTTTTAGGCTCAACATAGCCCAGTTAAAAATGTGCTGTCCTGAGAACTAAATTACAGTTACATTTTTCTTCTACGCTCTTCCATTATTTTTCTTCTGAGTGCCGTCTTTTCTTCTTCCTCATAGCAATTTCTTGCTTTTCCTTCCTGCTAGCTACACAAGTCAAAAGTAATGCCCACTTTGAAGTTTTATATATTGGTTTCAAGATCAACAGATCCAATAAATTAATGAGTAGTATGGATCTACTCTCTTTGACTTATTTCTTAAAGCCATCTTAAGACATAAAAAGAAAGGGTTTGCTTCCTAAATGGAGAGAGTCTGTAAGAACCAAAGAGTTTAAAGATGGTAAGTAATTCTGAACTTTTAAAGTAAACAGCAAAACCTGACATCAGCGAGGGCCAGGTTAGCCCTTCCTTCTTTGTGATGTTTGAACAAAGCATGAAGATAACAAGCCACAGCAAAGCAGGTCTCCCTCCTTGGCTGTATTTGTTACCCATGTACTCTCACACCACAGTTGGGAAATTGCTACTGTAACTGCTACACTTCCTTAGCCATCAAAAATCTGTAGTGGAAATACTGATTCAGCAGCACTTTAACACCTCTGAGTGTGTCTCTCTCTCCCACTGACATGGAATTTTTATAGGTTCTTGTGACTTGGAGTTTGAGCAGATGTGTGGAAAGACAAGAACATCATTACTGAATTCTGAGGGATTTTTCACATCAGTGCATTCTAAACTGCTTAACCAGATGGCTTTTTTTTTCTTGGGGGGGTGGGGGGGGAACCACAAACAAACAAGAAAAGAAGAAGAACATGAAGTGTAAGCAGCGGAAGTCTGTCATATCTAACTTGATACATCTATACTTTCAGCCTATAAAACCAGAGTTTTATATGTACTTCCAAAGAAATTGTAGAGGTTCTACACCCAAGAGGTAAGACAGTACTGTAAGATAAAACAGGGTGGAAGTCATCTCTGGACTAAGTACTTCATGAACTCAGGAGAGTTACATCTGTCCTTATCACAAAGTTTAAACACCAAAGGTTATTATAATTACAGAACTGTAAATATATATAGTACTTTAGTTACAAAGAGTAAGTCAAGGTTACCTTCTCCAGTAAAATTTTACTAATTAAGAGACCTAATAATTAAAGTGCCTGTTTCTCTTTCAGCTAACTAAAGGCAGCACAAAAATATCCAGTTCCACTGTTCATTCCCTGTCCTAACCTCCTTCACAATCAACTCAGCTTATTGGAAGGAGGAACTCTTTAAAAGGTTTCAAACATTTACAAGATAAAGGGAGATGCACTACATTTGTATATTTAGAATTATCTCGGTTTCTACATGCTTTAATTTGCTTAATTGCAAAATAAATTAAATCGCTAATCCTATCCTGGTATGGCCCTCGATTATTATCCATTATTGACTTTCCAGGTAGGCAGTGGTTAAGTTGCAACAAGAAGTCTGAGGGCAATAGAGAGAGACTTCAGGGCCTTGGGATGACTGGTGAAAGGGTGAGGAGCACAAGCAGTGTTCTCTATCCTTCCAGTTGCAGGGAATGATGAGGAAAGAAACGGGAAGAGCCAGAAGATCAATACCTGGCTGCAGGCCTGGTGCCACCAGCAGAATTTGTATTTTTTTCATTCTGGATTGGTCTACATGATACCAGGCCTGCTGGCAACAGATGGGGTACACCTGTCTCAAAGGGGGGAAAGAATCTTCGCACAGGAGTTAGCAGGGCTCATTGAAAGAGCTTTAAACTAGATTTGAAGGGGGAAAGGGATAAAACCAGGCTCGCTAGAGGTAAGCCTGGGGGCAGCGTGCCAACGTTTGAGGGACTGTGTGCTAGTAAGGTCCTTTGGTCTGCTGTCTCGGTGGAGGCAGGTAACAAAGATAGATGCAGCAGCAAAGACACAAGGTTAGAAACCATGGAAGTGCCTGAGAATGGTCATGTAGGAATTAGGGCGGCTTCCCCCAAAATGTTGGTGGGATCAATAGCCCAGCTGAAGTGCGTCTACACCAGTGCACACAGCATGGGCAACAAATGGGAGGAGTTAGAGGCCATTGTGCAGCAGCAAGACTATGACATAGTCGCCATCACAGAAACATGTTGGGATGACTCACATAGCTGGAGTGCTGCCATGGATGGCTATGAACTCTTCAGAAGTGATAGGCAAGGGAGGAGGGGTGGTGGCGTAGCCCTGTATGTTAGGGAGTGTTTTACTTGTCTAGAGCTTGATAATGGCAGTAGAGTGGAGTGTTTATGGGTAAGAATAGAGGGGAAGGCCAACAAGGCAGACAGCATGGCGGGAGACTCTTATAGACCACCCAAACAGGATGAAAAGGCAGCAGAAATATTCTACAAGCAGGTGGGAGAAGTCTCAAGGTCACTAGACCTTGTTCTCATGGGGAGCTTCAACTTAGCAGATGTCTGCTGGAAATACAGTACAGCAGAGACGAAACAGTCTAAGAGGTTCCTGGAGTCTGTGGAAGATAAGTTCATGACACAGCTGGTGAGTGAACCAACTAGGGAAGGCGCCTTGCTGGACCTGTTGTTTGTGAACAGGGAAGGACTTGTGCATGAAATGATGATCGGAGGCTGTCTTGGGCACAGCAATCACAGAATGACAAACTTTTCAATTCTCAGAGAAGTAAGAAGAGGAGTCAGATGAACTGTCACCTTGGACTTCCAGAGGGCCGACTTTGGCTTGTTTAGGAGCCTTGCTGACAGAAGTTCCTTGGGAGATAATTCTGAAGGGCCAAGGAGGCCAGGAAGTCAAAGGAGTCAAGAAGCAAATCTTTCAGGTGCAGGAGCAAGCCGTTCCCATGTGCTGAAAGACCAGACATCAGGGAAGAAGACTAGCCTGGCTGAACAGAGCTTTGGCTGGAGCTCGGGTCAAAAAAGGAGAGTTTGCCACCTTTGGAAAAAGGGGCAGGCAACTCTGGAGGACTATAAGGATGCCACCAGGTTATGCAGGCAGAAAATTAGAAGGGCCAAAGCCCAGCTAGAACTTGGTCTGGCTACTGCTGCAAAAGGCAACTTTAAATACGTTAGCAATAAAAGGAGGGCTAAGGAGAATCTCCACCTTTTAATGGATGCAGGGGGAACCATGGTGACAAAGGATGAGGAAAAGGCTGAGGTACTTCGTTCCTGAGCTGGAGGACAGGGACAGGGAGCAGAATGAAGCCCCCATAATCCAAGGGGAAATGATTAGTGACCTGTTACTTAGGCACTTAGGCACACACAAGTCTATGGGGCTGGATGGGATGGGATCCACTCACCTGAGGGCACTGAGGAAGCTGGCAGAAGTGCTCACCAAGCCACTTCCCGTTATTTATCAGCTGTCCTGGTTAACTGGGGAGGTCCCATTTGACTGGAAATTAGCAAATGTGACACCATCTACAAGAAGGGCCAGAAAGAGGATCTGTGGAACTACAGGACCGTCTGTCTGACCGCGATGCCAGGGAAGGTGATGGAGCCGATGATCCGGAGTGCAGTCACGTGGCACATGCAGGACATCCAATGATCAGGCCAAGTCAGCATGGGTTTGTGAAAGGCAGGTCTTGCTTAGCAAACTTGATCTCTTCCTATGGCAAAGTGAGCCACCTAGTGGATGAGGGAAAGGCTACCTAGGCTTCAGTAAAGCCTTTGACACCATTTCCCGTATTCTCCTGGAAAGCCTGGCTGCTTGTTCCTTGGATGAGTGTAGTGTTCACTGGGTAAAACAGTGGCTGTATGGCTGGGCCCAAAGAGTGATGGTGAACAGTGTTAAATCCAGGTGGCCAGTCACAAGTGGTGTTCCCCAGGGCTCAGTATTGGGGCCAGTTCTTTTTAATATCTTTATCAATGATCTGGCAAGGGGATTGAGTGCACCTTCAGTAAGTCTGGAGATGACACCAAGCTGGGTGGGAGTGTTGATCTGTTTGAGGGCAGGAAGGCTCTACAGAGGGATCTGGGCAGCCTCAGGTGTTGGGCCAAAGCCAGCTGTATGAGGTTTACTAAGTGTTGGTTCCTGCATTTGTCTCATAACCCTGTGCAACGCTACAGGCTTGGGGGAGAGTGGCTGGAAAGCTGCCTGGCAGAACAGGACCTGGGGGTGCTGGCTGATGGCCAGCTGAGCATGAGCCAGCAGTGTGCCCAGGTGGCCAAGGCAGCCAACAGCATCCTGGCTTGTATCCAAAATAGCATGGCCCGCAGGACTAGGGACATGATTGTCTCAGTGGACTCAGCACTGGTGAGGCTGCACCTTGAACACTGTGTTTAGTGTTGGCCCTCTCACTACAAAACAGACATTGAGTTGCTGGAGCGTGTCTAAAGAAGTGCAGCCGAAGAGGGTCCCCCGTGGAGAGTCAGCCAAGTCACGACAATCACACCAACATGGCTACATGCTGTGCTAACTTTATTAAACAAACAGGTCATATTTATAACTTAAACCAACCGCTCACCCGACTTTACACACAGGTGATTGGATAAAAGTTTCTGGTCACGCGGGCGTCTGTGTTGCTGATGGGTGAGCATGCTACAGGCGCCTGATCAGAGTGTGCCGATGAGAGTGTGTTGATTTCACGGTTCCCAGGGCTTGCTCTGCACCTGGCTTCTTGTTTGTGCATAGCTTGTTTTCTTTCTCACACTGCTTGTTTCAAGGACAATTTAAAGTTGCTCTCCAGTTTCATCTAACAGGCCTGGGTTGTCCAACCCGGACAATGGTAACATATGTCTTCGGTCTGTTAAAAATTCCTCTACATGCAGCAAAACTGGGGAAGGGTCTAGAGAACAAGTCTTATAAGGAGTATCTGAGGGAACTGGCGTTGTTTAGCCTGGAGGAGACTCAGGGAAGACCTTATTCCTCTCTACAGCTACCTGAATGGAGGTTGTAGCAAGGTGGGTGTTGATCTTCCAAGGAACAAGTGGTAGGATTAGAGGAGACAGCCACAAGTTGGAAGGGAAGGTTTAGACTGGATAATAAGAAAAATTTCTTCACTGGAAGGGTTGTCAAGCATTGGAACATGCTGCCCAGGGAAGTGGTGGAGTCACCATCTCTGGAGATATTAAAGACATATAGATGTGGCACTTATGGAGATGGTTTAGTGCTAGACTTGGCAGTACTAGGTTAACATTTGGACTAAAAGCTCCTAAAGGTCTTTTCCAACCTAATTGATTCTATGGCTCTATGATTCTATGAAAACAGTATGTAGTATCATATTGGGTACTAACGTGGGATAGTATTGTTTTGCTTTGCATAGTTGTTTCTTAATGTTGATTAATTTTTACTAGAAATTGAGATATTTACTGTCATGTCATATATTAATTATTTTGCCACATAGAATTTGAACTGAATAATTCAGAAATTATGTGATACTAATGATAAGCAAACTGTTCTAAATGAAGTAAGACTGAACTAAGACCTTTACTAACATTGGCAAATGGAATTGGCTGTTTTGCAATTTAAATAATGGACTTTTTTTGGTGGTGGTGTTTTGGGTTTTTTTAAAACTTATTATTCATGTTGATCTACTTCTTCACTTCAGATTAACACATGTGAGGGGAATCGGATTTACCAAAATCATGTACTGTATACTTCCAAGCATCTGCTTTCATTAGATTTCTGATTATTTTATGGAAAGCTTATTTTACTATGCCTTGTGATTGATGGGATTTTAATTTAGGAATGTTAGGATGTTAACTTTCAGAGCAAACCTTGCTGTCTCTATTTGAGAAGTGCAACAATAATAGCAATTGAATTGGGACTGAATGGTGCCTGGAAAAAACTATAGATTTCTTATAGTGAGGCTATAAAAATAGACTGTAAAATCTATTTTCTTATATCCAATAAAGCCATGAAGTTAAAAGTGATATAGACTAAAATGCAAAAACAGGATGCCAACTTATAAAATATGTTCAGTGGTGTGCCAATTTATAAACATGTTTGCAGAGATTTTCAGTGATTAACAGTGGCCTATTCACTAATCCCACCTTGGCTATTTTAGGTGTATATTCTGTGTATGTAGCTATCTAAAAGCTTATACCACTGTTTTAATCTGTCTGCAAATTTAGTGTTGAGGGCCCAAATCTTCCATTAGATACACCTGAGCAACTCCCTTGAAGTCAATAAGAGTTAAGTGTGAAAGCATTTGAGGGCTGACCAAGCCTAAGGGCCGTTCGTTGAAATTCTCAAAGAAATTTAAGGTTGGTTGTTCAATTCAATGAGGCTTCAATAGTGTATGAAAATGATAATGTAATGCTAGGCTTAGCAATTATTTTTACTCCATCAGAAACCCTATAGTGAGTATCTGATATTGTTTATAAAGCTGAAACAGAATTTTAAGTAGTTTGTTCTCACCCCTCATACTGCAAGTGTTAACCTGCTGTAAGTTTAAATCATGGCTTTCTGGGAGTTGCCTCTTCTAGCAGTAATAGGATAAACATGAAAATCTGATCCCATGTGTCCTGAAAGACGTCTTTGTGCATACAGTGACTATTGCAGGAGAGAAGTTACTGTATTTTTTTTGTGTATCATATCACTATGGAACAAAGGATGGGAAGGAATACAGCTATTTTTACTCCTACTGTGCAACAAAAGTACTTACTGCAGTTGTCCTTCACTTACACCCTCGCATCACACCCACAGCACACACTCATTGTATAATGCTTTATTGTTTAATCATTCATTTAACAAAGGCTTTAAAGCATGAAGTTTAATTTATCAATTGTGTAGGATTCTCCTCCTCCTCCTCCTTTCTTCTTCTCTAAAATAGGATTTGGTACTTCTTGTGCAGTCATGTGAAGGTAAAGACTGAAGTGTTGTTTTATGTATTTCCTTAGGCTTTCCTCTTACATCAAGATTTTATTACTATTTTTTTCTAAAGAAGGAGAAACACGATCCTTTAAAATGCTCTACAGTGGAATACTGTTATCTCTTTTCCTGTGTAAGGAAGCCAAATTGTGGTGCATAATGATTAATTTCAGTTTCATTGCTCTAAGAGGTATCTAAATGACTGTATTTAGATTAAAACGAAATAAAATGTGAAGTAGGTAAAAAATAGAAGGATAACAATCCAAACATTATCTGAAAAAGTAAAGATATGTATATGCTCTGAATTTCTTCAGGCTCTTGCTTGCTGAGTTTTTGGGGTTTTTAGGTTGCAAGGAAAAGACATCATGTGGCAATATATAGGACTGAGGATAAAAACTGCTGGCCTTGAAGTTTCTCATAGGTTTCTAGCAGAAGAGCAGGTTTGTTAGATAAGCATATAGAACAAAAACTGTGTAAAACATCCTACAGCATGAACTTTGTTCTGGTGCTCTTGCTTTCATTTTATCATCTAAACATGTATTTTTTCTCACAGTCACCTATTGAGAAAAAAAGATCACAGTAGGTCACTTAACAGGTTTGTAAGGTGTTTTTTTTCTTTCCACAAACTATCAACACCTCACTGTATCGTTCAGCATTTCAAACATAAATTTTGTCTTCTGCTGCTATTCTGTTACATTTCTTCTCACACATCCACACTCACTTGCTCTCTCAAGCTCTCAGTTCTCCAGGATTCAGAAGCATCTTACCTAACTTTAGGCATTTATGCAGACCTTAATTTGGCTGAGGAAATACATGACTGTGCCAGGCCCTCTCCACTGCTTAGGAAGGGTAACTGAAGGCCTACTAATTTATTTGTCTGAATTAAGGACCTAAAATTAAGTAGTGATCCAGGTTCAATTGCCCCAAATTTTGTGTTTCTATTTTCTACCCCCCCTTTTTTTATTTACGTTTTATTTTACTGCTGAGTTATATAGTAAATGTATTGTCATAAATAGAGTAGTACTTTTACTAACACTTGTGAACAGCTGGATTCTCTATCACATGTCCACATACAAACAAATACTTTATTTACATACAAGAAGTCCTGCAGCATTGTTCATACCCACATTACTTGGGACTGTGTCCCTCTGGAGCAGACTGGCTCTGTCTGTTCCACACAGCACTGAGCTGTGGGTTTCCTTACAGCTCCAGCTGGCACTCCTGTATGAGGCATTAGTACCAGTTTTGAATATTTTTAACTGATGCAAAGGCTGTATTCAAACCATCAAAGCAATGTTTTTACAGCATGAAACAGAGGATGCACGTTGTGATTCAGGTGTGGATGTATTAGGTTGTAAAGAACACCAAGAATTTTTTAGCCTACCAGTGTTAACCTGCCGGGACAGTGCTGATAGAGAGCAGCACAGGGCGAATGGTTCCAGAACTGCTGTGGTTATGAACATGCTGAATTTTAGGAAGGGTCTCAGACACAAACAGCCCCGTGAACTGTGCTGGGATGGAGTCCTGGAGAGAGCTGATTAAAATGCTGCAAACACTTCTACAGTTGCAATGGCTAATGCTCCTGTTTGCTCCCTAGTCTCATTTATTTAACAGTACAGATACACTCGGTGTTTATTTCTTATCTATGTATTCCTATAGCACTACTGCCAGTTGCATCACTGTTGTTAAGGTTGATCCAATCTTTCATTTAACTGACTTTTTTCTACATTCTCTACAAAGATACATCTATAAATATACACACATATAAACCCAGATAAAACTGTGTTTTCAGTGTTTTCAGATATCTTTCAGTGACCTGAAAAAATAGCCTCATATTTAGCATTTAGAACTATATCAACATTTCTTTGCTATAGTTATCTTCTTTTTTCCTTTCATTTAACATTTCTCCCACCAGCTCCGGAAACTTTTGAAGTATTTGCCTGACCCTGGAATATCTTTTTGTACTGTCTCCTGACTTAATTCATCAGGTTTTATAAACCATAAACCAGTTACTTTATAAACCATAAAACAAATGACGGTAATAGGTTTATCTTGGCAAAAAGAGCCTTAATGCTTTAACAATTTTCCCTTTATAAGCAATGTCCCTAGTGCACTGCAGGTGCCAAAAGCATTGCATGCTTCTTTTTCTTAATCTCTTTAGTAGGCCCTAAATTTTAGTTGTGATTTATAGCTTCTCAGTAACTAGTTTCTAGTTTCATACTCAGCAGTATCACGGTCCTCAAGTTGCTGACCTGCTCAGCAAGCAAGTTTAGGTGAAAATTGTGGCACCTGGCTGGTTTCCAAGTGTGTCCAAATCTCCATTATTCTGGAACTCCAGGGTTCAGTCATTTCAAACCAAAGCAACTTATGCAGAAAACTGACATAATAATTAAAAAGAAAAAGAAAGAAAAGCATGGCAAGTAAATTTGAAAAAAAAAATCACCAAAACCCTAATGAACTCTTCAGTACATCGACCAGTATTTGGGGTGCTGTCTCACAGGTCATCAGTGTGGTACTTATGCCTTCTGTCCTTGTATTGTGTCATTCATGTCAAAGCTGACTCAAAGACAAATGAAATATGAGGCTCCATTTTTTTGAAAAGCTGACTGTACCATTCAAGATTTTGACCTTTTTTCTTTTAGTATTAATGTAATTTTGAAATAAAGCTATGGTTTTCAAATAGTACCTTACAATTCCATTACAGGCAGAACAAAAACTAAAAAAAAATGCCTTCTTTTTTTTTTTTTTATTGCATTACTGCTTCTTTATGTCCTTTACCTGATTAGGGGCTAAAGTTGAAATCTAAAACTGATTGCTCTGATGTGCTGAATTTAGACTCCTTTCTCTTGAAAGAGAGGGTATGTGTAAAAGTGCCTGTTCTTTACTGATTATCTACTTTATTACTTCATTTTTGAACTTCTCTACCTAGCTGGCTTTAAGAAACCCCCTGTGCAAGGTATTAACGCTGCTCATGATTTTGAAAAAGATGTTAGTACTGAGATGTCTGGGACACATGACAGCTTTGTCCAAAGTATTGAGGAAACTCAAACAGACTCCTTTTTAATGCCATAAAAGTGTTAGGTGGGTTCAGTGTTCAGTGCTGACTTCTTTTGTGATAGATCTTCACTGCCGCAAAAGATCTGGAATGAGTTTCTTCTGAACTGTAGGTGTCTACCTCCAGTCACTCTCTATTGTCAGTGGAGATAAACAGGCACTTTTAAGGAACAATTCATGTGACTTGTTTTAGATATCCCCTTCAGTACAAGATGAATCACATCCAGGAATTTTATGTTTCTTTGAAATGACTATAAAAGAGCCTAACTTGTCTTCAAATACAGATACCTCTGTAGCATAGATATGTGAAGTTATTTGACAGAAATCCTACCCCTTCAGTCTGCTAAAGCCTCAAATTTATCAATGAAAACAATGTTTAATCTCAGCAGCAACACTGGTATGGATTTAGAATTCAAATGGCATTAAAAATCTTAGCAGAGTAAGTGAAAGTGCCAAAAAATAATCCAGTTTTAATCTTATTTTAGATTTGTCCATGTACTTTACTTATTTGATAATAATCAATCCATGAGTAATATTTACTGCCAACAGTTGCAGTAATCTCAGCAATCTCAGAGAAACTATTTTTTTACTATCAAATCTAGAAATCTTAGTCACCTCATGCCAGGAAACATTAAACAGTTTTTGCTTTGTGAGTCTTTACCTCCCAAATGCGACAGTAGCAGACATTGCCTGCCTTTTGTGCTCTAGTTACTCTTTACTGCAATACACCATCTTTCCCACAGGTGAGCAAACTGGACCAGTCTTGCCATGAAGGAAGCTTCTGCTTTCTTTTTTTTATTATTATTATTTTGTATACCACACACTTTTAATCAATTAGTTTCTCTCCTTCACACAAAGGAAAAGCAAATAATTTCAAAGACTAGTCATGCCAAGCCATGTGCATAATTTAAGGGTCTTCTGTGAACTTCCACCCCAGGAATCAGAGGCCACCAGAGCTGAAAGGATTTGTAAGGCTCAAAAGCTGGTGCACAAACCACCCTTTTGTATGGAAAAACTGCTGCTTAGGAATCCATTCCTTGAACTTTAACTCTCTATTTGCTAGCTGCCACTATACTTGAAAGCATTTTTTAATAGGGTAGGGATGGAGGGGGTGGTGGGTGGTGGTGGTGGGGTGTTTGTTTGTTTCTTTGGAGGCTTTGTTGTGCTTTTTCTCCAGAGCATAAAGAAACATTGCTTACTCTCCTACAAAATAATAATTGAAAATGTTAGCATGTAAACTGCAGTAGATGGTCAACAGGTTCAGATGAGTTAATTTCTACTATGATATCTGATAAATGCAAACAATTTAAGCTTCTATTTTACTTCTAAATATCAGTGTGAATCTTGTTAGAGATTTGACCAAAACCGTTGCAATGAGTCAAGCTAAATCTTTCATATAAAAGATCAGCTATGACTGTAGGGAGTGTATTTGATTACTTTGGAATGAGGCACAATGAAAATGAACATTTTTTTCTATGAAATCAGTAAGTTATAATCAAATGGTTAAGGCTGTGATGTGTGGCAAAGTCCTGAATTATGTTTTCCCTAGACTGGGATCACATGTGAGGCAGCAGCAGATTTCTCTGTAGCTGTGTGCATTAGATGAATGCTGCTTAAGGGCATGGCAGTGGAATTGGCTTCCATCTCTTACACAGTTATATAATGTACTTGGAATGGAAGAAGGATGCTTCGCCATTAGAGAATCCAAAAAGCTGTGTCCCGTACTGAACCCAGTGTTTAATATGCAGGAGAGCCCACTGAGAGGGGGAAGGCAAGGGGGCGAGTGAGCTGTAACATAGTGCTTTTACATAGCTTCATAGCAGTTCGGGTGTTTGTTGTTTTGTTGCAGTTTTTTTCTTTCCCTATGCTGTGCCTGAGCATACTAATTGCTTCTTTTCCTCCTCCTTATTAGTTCTGTAAGTGCTTCTAACACTTTACTGTGCATAATGCCTTACACTGGAGGTGAAAGTGTGAAGGTCAGCTGGTAGTTTGACATTGCTTTATGGAAAGGTTTTACCCTCTAGTATTCTTTACACATGGTCCTTTCAGTTATAGCAGTACTCTGTGTTTCATTTTTTCCTTGAATGGATGGTCTGTTTCTGAGCGATATTGTTTCTTTTCTTCCCCTTTGTTGGGCAGTCTTTTTTTCTTACTGGTGTGTAGGTCATGTGAATTGTGGCCAGAAGTTTTCCTTGGAAGCCTTGGCTTGAATTTATTTGAATGAGGGACCCAGGCACTGTTCTGTGAGAATAGCTTTATGAAAGGCCCATTGTTGAAATTTTGGAACAGTGGAGAATATATTAGTGCAGTCCTGAGATACAAAATGACTGTAAAAATGATAGTATGGCACTATGTATTTATGTTTCCTTTACTCTTACTCACTTTTCTACAGAAAAAAAAATAGTGTGGGAAATAGAAACAGTAGCCATTAATAAGATCCAGGTTTACCCTTGTCATTGATTTGACCTTCCATCCGCTTAGAGTCGGTGTTCCTGGTGTGCCTTGTAAAAAGACCTGTAATTCACGACACACACATAAAACCTGATCTGATGACTGTTAGGTATTGAAGAAGATCAAGCATTTGCACTTATTATTCTGATCTATTAGCTGTCAATGATATACAGGTGTCTTAAATAGATACAGGTACATTTTATAATAGTAGTTATAAAGAATACCTATAAATGGTCTGCCTATAAATCACCTCCTGTACCACGGCTGCATCAAAACAGCCTATCTTGAGGATGCAAAATCATGAAGGTTTTGAAAGTAAATATGAATAATAAACTTCACAAAGCTGGTTTGTATTTGGTTTCTGATAACTTTTATTGATAGGATATTAATATCAGCAAGTCTAAGGCATATTGTTTTTTTAAGTTTTGGTGTTCTAATGCTTTAAGTGCATTTTGTATGATTAAATATAAACATGTTGTTGATTTAAAGTGCTAGGAATAAAGCATTTTAGCGTGGGTGAGTGTAATACATTTTTCACAGCATGTCAGCATTAATAGGGACTCTAGTTTATAACAACATGAATAGTGACATCTGTGCACTATCCATTAAGCAGATTTAATAAATCAAAAGTCCAGATCAATCAACAACAATATTGCAAATAATTATAACTTTCAAATACTTAGGTTCGGAGAATAAATATTAATGGTTAAATCAATTTTCACTGGCATATATGGTTTATCAGTACAAAGCACAACAGAAAATTCTGTATTCATTTATAAAGATTCAAAATACTGATTTTTTCTTAACCTCAAAAGAAAGTTTTGGTACACAGTATGAAATGGCTGGACTGCTGAGTAACTATTATAAATCTATTTTCCCTGAATTTTCAGTTCATAGTTTTGATCTTCAGAACTAAAATTGTTTCTCAGATGGTACTTTTCCTATATATAGTAAGCAAGAATGCAATTAATTTATTGTATAGGCTGCTAAACACCTACTAATAAGGTACTAGAAATAGGCTGTCACAGACAACATTCTTTATTTAGTTTCTGGTTTTGCAGTATGTTTGTTACCTATTTTTATTTTCACCCATCCATCCACGTATTTACCTTTTTCTTTTTCCCTTTGTTTGCAACATTTGGACTTACAAAGTGGCTTGTTTTGGAAATAGCTGGCCTATGTAACAAAAT
Organism: Falco rusticolus; assembly: GCF_015220075.1. Classification (NCBI taxonomy): domain Eukaryota; kingdom Metazoa; phylum Chordata; class Aves; order Falconiformes; family Falconidae; genus Falco; species Falco rusticolus. Next base: position 40,372,485 of record NC_051188.1, on the reverse strand, counting down.
ACTATGAACAGGTGTGTAATCATAAATATTTGCACTTTCCTTTATGAAGAAATACTTGTGTGTAAAATTACAAAAAGGCTATTTACTGATTTTATATCAGTGTAAAAATAATTAAATGTTTCATAAAACATATGCCCATTTCTTAACACTGTAGTTTTATACCAAAATATATCCCTCTGTACATCTATCTGGCATTAATTATTAATAGGTAAGTTACTATAGTTTTAGCAGAAAATAAATAAATGTGTCAGTTACGGACTGCGCAGTATTACTGTATCCACTTACCTTTCACCACAGATTTTTCACATAGGGCTATACTAGTTGTAAGAAATACTGATACTCAGTTTAGTTCAGATAGATCTAATGTTTGTTTTGATTTATATATATATGTATATTAAAAATATAAAACCTTAGACACACATATGTATGATTTGGCCAAAGATCATTCTTAGTAGCTATATATTTATACACACACACACTTATATATATATGTGGATATAGATACATACCACCTACACACAGATATGTGCAAATACAGTAACTCTAAGGATAACCCTCATATCATCCTAGAAACAGATTTTTTTGTTCTGAAAAGTATCTATTGTTAAAAAAAAAACACAAAAACACCGATGTACCAACAGTATATGAAAGGGGTATGTTAAACAAGCAAAGGAGTGAGAGCTGGAACAGAGGGAGATGAAACGAGTTGCCAGGGATTACAGAGGAAGTCTTTGGCAATAGGAAAACTGGACTTGGATCTCTGCAGTTTCAGTAAGCACCTTAATCACACATTTTCAGTGTTCATTTCCTGCCCGTATAAAACAGTTCACCAAGATTAATTAAGTTCAGTATGTTGTAAATGGGAAATAAATAGATGGTTTTTCCTCTTAATTGAATAAGATTAAATCATGATATATGAGCTTTTTTTCTGGAAGTTTATTAATTTACTCTTCAGCAGAAAAACAAAACAAAACAAAACAAAAACACACAACATAGTTTTCAGACAAAAACTGTATTCAAATGTGTAAATCTCCCTTGTCCTGGAACCATGTCAGTAACACAGAGACTGGCACTGATGGGTAAGAGTGAGTCAGGAGATGATTTGGTTTTAAGCAGAGATGCAGATCCAAGACAATGACCGTACTGCAAGAGGAAAGTGATGATTTGTCTAAATCAGGCTTTTATTTAGCTAGCCAGTGACAGCTGGCACTGGCTGCAGTGGGATAGATGGATTGGATCATCCGACAGCTCTGCCTCAGGTCACAAGGGAACATAAACCCACCTGAACAGTCAGAAGATAAAAAGCTACAGCAAGCAGGAGCAGAGAAGGATCTTGAAATAAAACTACATCTCAGGCCACCTACTCTATAGTAATAGGTTGGATTTGCATGTCAGAAAATAGAAACAAAACTGCTTCTTTCTAATATGACTCTGCTTTTCTGTGAGGCTCTTAACCATCTGATTATTGTTGAAGGTATTGTAAATAAGATATACAGTACTTTGTGGTTGAGACCAACTGATGGCAAATTATTATTCTAAAGAGCATTTATTTTTGCCCCAATAGCTTTAACTCTTAAGTACATGCACCTATTTCTCATCTGGCAGAACAGAAAGTTCTGCAAATATGCAAAAAAACATTTCCTTCTTTCATTTACAGATTTGTCTTTACTGTTGTGTTTTGTTATCAGTTCAGTTTCCGTATTGAGTGGGTAGTTTCAGAGTGAAAAGGATCTGTAAAATTTTAAGATCTAGTATGGGGGGGTGGGGGTGGGGTGTGTGTGTACAAGGTGAGTAGAACTTTTTGCTAATAAGGAACTTAGTTGACCAGTTGGCAAGTGGCTAGTCAATTGAAAAATATTTATATTCATATAGAAACAGAATGAAGAATCCATGTGGTTGGTAGAAATGAAATGTGCAAAATGCTTTGTTCACACTGTAGAGTGGATATGCTTGACACCATTTATGAAATGTTGATAATAAATATACATTTATACAAATGGATTCTCACATCATGGAACCCCAAAAGACAATGCACATGACTTTTCACATGTGTAATGATTAAAAGAAAGAAACCTACAAAATGTGAAAAATAAAAAGACATTTCACTCAAATATTAAGACCTGGCTTCAGTTTTTCCAAGCAACCTGCATTTGATTGCTCTGTGTGGCTGAGGTAACTTTTGAAAGCAATGTTAAGTACCTGTGGAGAAAAAATTCAGGTGCTGTGTTTTGAGAGGAAACATGCATGGCATCCAAAACAAAAAGAAGTCTCACATTTGTGTCTGCACCTGGTTGGGTTTTTTTTTTCCTTCTCTTTAATTTTAATTTGCGTTTTTATGTTAATGAAAGAATCAATGTCTCATCTGGTGTCAGATGTCTTTAAATCCTCCTAGACATTTATCTGTATCTAGAATGCGATTTGCATAGATGGATTCAAGCCTTGGTTAGGCAGGAAGGCCTTTCATGTAACTCAAGATTGATATAAAAATTATTTTTAAATTCCTCCAGTCTTTAGTTGTAATTTTCCAAGTTGTTTCAGCCAGTGTGGTTTTTTTTTTTATATAATCTTTAAAGATCCATTTGAGTTATACCCTTATTTTGGAAATATACTACCATTTTGTCTCGACGTTGTTTCTTCAAAAGCATATATAATTATTTATTTTTTTTAGGATTGAATTTTGCATAACCATTTGGTTTTTTCTGGGATGTTTTTTGGGGGTGTTTTGGGTGGAGGTTTTTGTGGGTTTTTTTCCCCAAATAATACAGTATGACACCCTTTAAAGTAAATAACACTAACACAATATAATGTGTCGTGATACCTTGCAAAAGGGTTATTTAAAGCTTATTTACAAACAGTTCTTTGAATCCATATCATGTACTCAGTCCATTAATAGATTTGTCATTTTTACCTCTGCAATAAATTACAACTATGCTATTATTTTGTCTCTATACATGTTTCTATTGTGTCCTCTAAACTGAATGGGCTTTGTCTAGTGTCTAGCATCAGCGCTGAAAGAACTTACCATTTTTTGTTAGTGTTGATTTCATTAACATTTTAATTATTTTTTTTATCAACATTATTATGAATCAATGATTCTTACTACTTTCTCTAAAACAGAACAATAAAAATATGAAACAACTCAATCAATTCACATGTTTAAAAGATCAGGCAAGTAGAAAAAGTGTTCTATGCAGACATACAGATTTAATTATTTAAATACTTAAATAAATATGTATGTATGGTTACTTAATAATAAATCCTTTTAAAATATTCAATAAGCAATATATTACTATTAGTCCTTCATTCTAGATACATGCTTAGTCTTCATCACGTTATCTAATCCATTAATGTAGCTGTAACTTATATCCCACATATGGTTTCACCAGGGTAAAGCAAATTTATTTTATTTATTTGATGTTAGCATTTATAGTTTGAATTCCCTCCTGCTGAGCCAGTATTTTATATATATATATATATATATATATATATATATATATATATATATAAATATTATAATAGTGAATTACTGGTTTTCTGGGCTGTGGTTTTACCTGCTTCTGAGAGCAATTGTATAATATTTCTAGTTGTATTATTTTTATTAGTAGTATCTTTTTAAATGTTTGTCTGAATCTACTGATAAGGTTATCCATTTTCCTGTCATTCCTATTCCTATTTGTCCAGATGTCACATTGGCATTAGCTTTAGGGCATCTGTAAGCAACCCATTTTATATGAATTCTCTGTATTTTTATTTTAGTAGAATATCTGTCCAAGTGGCTACCACAGGCTGTCCTTACAGAATTTTAGCACTCATACATAATCCTGGTCAGTAAGCTTCTGGCAAAAAATGGAAATCCCATGAACCTAATGGAAATAGAGGCACCAGAGCACACTTCTGCAGTTTTATGTCCTCACATGCACAACCAGTGTTCTTTGCTTCCCTGGGTGCCCCAAGTCAAATAAACCAGTACAGTAAGGAAGGGGATGAAGAGATATGAATGCTATGAAATAAAGTAAAATACTGTGATTAAAAGAGGATCTGCTGAATATAAATTATTTGTATCTAGAAAGTTTAAGAGGCTCTCTAGTTCCTAGCTAATATAACAAATATGTTTTCTGAATGTCCAGACTAGCTGTGTGCTCTCACAAACAATTATGCAAATATCATGGGACTTGAAGCAAGATTATTTGTATGCATGCTGTTATCTTGTTGGCAAGGCTGGACTCTTAAAATGCATATCTACACAGTGTATGCTGAATTATTCTGCAGATTAATTCTGTTGTTTATAGGTTGCTGTAGGCCACTCATGAAGTCATGAGCATGGTTGTTCAAATACAGAACACTTATAAATTCTGGCATCAAAGAATGTGCATAAACTTCTCGCCATGCAACACTAACTTGAAACACTCAACCTGGATATTAATGTCTGTGCCAAGTGTTGTGAAATAAGTTATTTTTTTCTTATGAAAGCAATGAAACATGTGACTGTAACTGACAATTCTTATTGACACTGATGTGCTTGAAACATTTACTTTGTTCACATAACAAAAGAGAGATGACAGCAATTCCTAGATCCAGGAAAATTATTAAAATAAACTGCAGTGGTAGTTTAAAGAAATCATACATGTGGTGAAAATTGTAGGCTCTTGTGGAAGATGATGGATTTTTGAACTGATCATATCTCATTGCTTTACTGCACTTAGATCTTACACATTCTTGAAGATCTTTTTTCTTTTTATTTTAAATGCTATAAACATATGCTCATCTCTTCTAAAACACTAAGTGCTATGTTTAGCCCAGAGTGATGCTTTATGAGTAATAACACTCTGACAAGAATGGAAGTGCTGGCAAACCCTTTATTAAAATGTGGTGAAGATCATGGTTGTTATACATGGCTTTACTTAAAGTATGAGCCCCCCTGCATCTGACTGATGCTGCTGAAAGCAGTGAGATGCCGAGGTGCCTGGGCAGGAGAGGGGTCTGTGAACTTAAAAAGGGCATGCTCCTTGTAAGTGCAGTAAGTCAAGATACAATTTGAAGCATATTTATTAAAGTCTCTATTAGTAGGCTTGGATTAAGGCTTGATTTGTACATTAATTGTGAAAGTAATATTATAGGGATAAAATGTTTTATTGTCTGCTGTGGAGTGCAGTTGCAATTTCAGATCTAGCTTTAATAAACCTTTTCATCTCATTCTTGAGTAGTCACATATTTTCTATAGAGCAAGGAATACTTGCACAGTAAGAACAGAGATAGGAGCAAACAAAAAGGCCATCCAGAAAGTACCTGTGCTACTTTCCCAGCAGGGTCTCAATAATGTTATTTGAATTCAGTGACTGAAGCAGTGAGATCTCCTAGCAAAGAACTCATATGCATTTAGTGACTCCCTTTCAAAAATCCATTTGTAATAAATTATTTCATGGCGTCCTTTTAATTATTCATGATACCAAATGGCCATTCAACATTCTTACTCATGGCTTGATCCACTTAGATAAGCACAGCTACGCACTACATGGCTTTCAAATGTGCTAGGTATTTTTACTTTACTCAAGTCTGGTTTAAAATGCCATACACACTCTAAGCAGAGGCCAAATCTGATTACATGATTAAATATCTAAGACATAACTTAAGACTGTGGTATTGAAAGTATGCCTATATTATAAATATATGTGTGTGTGTATGTATGTAAAAGCAGCTATACTACTCAGAATGTTTGTTTTAAATAAATATTTGTTATAGTCTTTTAAGCTTTTTTTTCTTTACTCATTTTCCTTAAACATACATACTTGTTTAAAATTCTGTACCATCATTAAAACATAAGATAATATATTAATGATAAACTCAATACTGGTAGCATAACCAGTGAGGTTGCATTTCATGTAAGTTATTTCCCTCTTGGGAATTAAGTTGTGGAGAGCTGCCACGACACTCTTCTGCAGCAGTTAAGAAACCCTCCAGTAAGTTGTGGTCTCGTTTGAAGAAATTGGGCATTCAGAATGGAAATGGACCTACTTGCAAAATTGGAGTTTATCCTGGAAGCAGCTTTGAGGTGAAGAAACCCTATTTTTTTTGTTATGTAGAGAACTAGCTAGCATCATTAGAGTCTTCAAATATGACAATTGAGATGAGCATCTGGTAGCATTTGATAATGGTCTACTACTGGAAATAAGGTAATTTATTTCTCCATTATTGTTCACTGCCAACAGTGTTCATTTATGAGTGAAACAAGATGACCATTTGTTTTCCCAGTTGGGCAGTTTTGTGTTCTGTTCCTTTTGGTGAACACCTTAAATGAGTATTAAAGATATATCATTGTAAACTAAGTGGATTGCTTTCGAATACTCTGTGCAACAGTTCCTTGTTGTAATTAAGTTTTAATGTCAAACACCTTGCAGATATCTTCATGAAAAAATGTATCTGAAAGTACAGACTCCAGCTTTTTCCTCCTGACTACAAATACATGCTTTCTGCATTCAAAGGGTAAACCCATAAATTTTCTGTTGCGTGCAGGAGGAAAGCTGTGAATTGTGCTCTTTTAACAATGTAAAAATCAGCTTAAGCTGATTCATATGCAATTAAAACAGAGCCTTTGTTTCTGCCACTTCTGAATCCAGACCCATCTAGGGCCTGGATTCACCATCAAATTTATCTGAGGGAATGTTGCTGAAGTATGCACATTTAGGAACTACTCTTAATTACAAATCAAATGTTGCTTTTTATTTCATTTTCAACAGTGGTGGTGTGTTTCTGGGTGTAGTAGAAATTAACAACTGTTCGGGTGAACTTCTAATGTCAGTCTAGGTCAGGATCTTGTGCCTTGACTTCTTGTGTCACTACTGGAGAAAGCAGGCACACTTTTACATTGTGGGAGCAGCTGTGTTAGCTCTCAGTCTCGTTGTGTTGTCATAAGATTATGACAGCTTTGTTAGAAGCTTTCACCTCATTTCATTTCTAGTGTGTCGAGAGGAGAAGCTAGGTAATTGTAGTGCTCTGTAAAAACACCTGTGTTAAAGTGCCAGCTAGGACCAAGACAGTGTGTCAAGAAAGACTAGCAAGTAGCATCCATTTGTCCTTGCAGTAGTATGGATTTGATGATTTAGAAGATCACTTCTGCTGTGCCCTTCCTAGATAAGATACTGTGCAGAAGTCTGAGGACTTTATGTGAGCACTGAGAGAGTAACATACTTTGCTGAACAAATAAGTATTGTATGCTACCTCTGCTTTTTTTCAGTTAAAAAGATCTTTTTCTTTTTTTTTTTAAGGGGGGGGGGGGGCGGGGAGGGTGAAGGGTGAAGGACAGTAAACTTGTTCATGATAAATGAGTAGCTGCAGCAAAAGCCATTGTATTGCTTACTATGTCTACTTGTTTTTAAGGAGAAATACAGTTGTAACAGCTTTTCAGTTTCTGCATTACATGCATTTAAGTGCCTGTCCACTAAGGACGCCTGCTTCTACTGATTCGAGACAGGAAGGTTGGCATATTATTCCCCAGTGCTCTAAACTCGATGTTGGCTTCTATTAGATGCTGCCAGACAGCCAGAACAATATTTGAAACAAGACTGTTTGAACGAAAATGTAATTGGACTCATTTAAAGTCTTATTACAATGAAATCTGACTTCCTCCTTGTAATGTGACTTGTAGAAGCCTATCAAAAAACATTACCTTTTGCCACAGGCTGTAAATTTAAATTCTGCACTAGGTAAGCATAATGACAAAATAAAGTTCTGACATGTCTGGAGATCATACCAGTTCTGCTTGATTAATTATTTCCACACGATCAATCAGCACCTTATTTAGATAACTGGAGGCACTTGCTAGTTAATTTGTGAGAGCAGAACAATGAGGGCCAGCATTTATATGGTCAGTCAATACTCCAATTAGTGTTAGAAAGTCAAATGCAGGTTTTAAAATAGCTACTAGAAGAAAAGAGATTGAAATAACACAATAGCTTCTTGGTTCTTACATATATCCCTTTCTCTGATTACACTGCAAGTGACTGCACTCACCCTCCCCAAAAGTATTTACATAGTCTTTCTAGTCATCTACTTCATAAAAAAAAAATAGAAAGTTTCTGGGTACTTTTAAAATTAGTTACTAATGCTGCATTCATATAACAACCCTCAGATTTGCAGCTGTAGATCTACTCAGTTTCTACCTCAATAGGAGTTACTTTCACCTGCAAGACAGACACTTGCACTAGGAGGTAAAATCTAGGAGTAAAAACATTGCACTTTAAAACTGAAAAACAATTGCAAGGTGTAAGTTACAGAAAGGATCAGTTATTGCTCCATGTACTGCCTGGTGTATGGATTAATTTGCCTTAAAAATGTGATGGCCAAATCTACAGACTAACTTCTGCATTCAGAATAAACTTCCTGGTCACAGTATGTCAGATACAGGGGGATAAACTGGCAGAGGCTTAGAACAAACATTGTCCAAAATTGCATTGCTGTTGTTCCCCATAGCATCTAAGCACTGGCAAATGTCTATACATGAGAAAAAGAGAAATAATCATTCTATATAACATCATATTTCTCCACCTTCTGCTTGAGAAAGGAAAGAAGCCAAATTTACAATCTGACATTTCAGCTAAACCATTTTTTTCTACATCAGACTGATTTTTACAGCATTTTCGGGGGGGGGATTGTTTAGAAAATTAACAAAACTTTATTAAAGAAAAATGTTGACATTTTGAGATATTTGAACATGTATAGTATTATTGTGCGTTTTTTGTTTATTTCTCTATATAATCTAGTATCATTTGAACTAACTCATTATGGCATATTTTTTTATGAAGCAACATTACATTTTTATCAGATATTAAGTAAGACAAAGCTTGGAAGGAGAATTCTGTTTTCGAGACTGATGAAAGGAAAAGATCTTTCTGCACACACTTTTCTTAAGTGACAATAGTATCATTACTATTCTTAGATTTTGACAAAATAGAATAGTAACATATTCTTTTACTTTTATATTTGATATCACTTCTTATCTTCAAAATCATAATGTCTCCATAAGATCAAGGAGAGATTAATTTAGATGAAAAGCCATCACAAAAATCACCATCACAGTTGCAATTCATAAGTACTTTTGCATGAATATAAGTACAAGAATCATATAGGGAAGAGAAAAGAGGGGAAAAAAAAAATTGGGTTGCCCCAAAAGCCCGAAGTTAATCAATTCAAAATGAAACTGAGGACCTTCATTGTTAGACCGTTGAATTGGCTTCCACAGCAATGACATTTGCTATCATGTGTGTTCCTGGTATTTCCAGCTTTTGAGGGGGAACAGTGATTCAGTGTAGCATAAATAACATAACTTACCTTAAAGCATACATGTAAACATGTAAACAAAAAATATTTGCATACTTGAGTACTTTGAAAATTGAACTCATTTATTACTTTTTCAGTACTGCTGTTCAGTAGAAGCTCTCTCAGTTTCTTGGCAGACTTTTAATCATTTGCTTAACAAATTTTTCATCAAGCTCCATGTTGAGGATCTGATAGATGATCTGTTTTACAAATCCTTAGTCATGTCTGACCTTATTGGGCAAAAGTTAAGTAGGCAATAGGTGGGAATTAATTAGAGGGGTTTAGCATTTTTATCATTTTTTTATCATTTATTATAGCTGTAATTATTCTAAATTGTAACTGCAACAAAAGTGGCAGGGAAGAACTACTCATCTCACTTGGGTTAAACTAAGTCAAGATAAAATAGTTTATCGATTTTTGAATGATACGTAATTAATGGGCTAATTGGTGAACTATACATTTGGGATCAATATCAATACAGCGGTTAAAGTGTAACACTGGACGCCTACAGAATGTGGGTGTGCCATGACACGTTTCTAACTGCACTCAGCAATCTCAGGAAGCTCTAACTGCACAGGTACAACCACATGGTTGGTTATGTGCACACCTCTTCTCATCCATGAGTGCAGGTTCCCACCTTGATACACACCTTTCGGGTGGGATTGCAAGTGTGCTGGCTTTATATGTGACCTCTGCCCGTGCTGCTCCCTACAACCCAGTGCTACTGCAAAAGGTCCATTGGGCTCACATGAGTACTCAGAGGTGTGGGTCCCAGCATGTGGCACCCTTGCAGTGCCACCCCTATAGCTGGAGGGCACTGGTAAGGCCACATCTAGAATACTGTGTTCAGTTTTGGGCTCCTCACTTCCAGAGGGACATGAACATGCTGGAGTATGTCCAGAGAAGGGCAACAAAGCTGGTGAGGGGTCTAGAGAACAAGTCTTACAAGAAGTGTCTGAGAGAACTGGGGTTCTTTAGCCTGGAGAGGAGAAGGCTCACGGGAGATCTTATTGCTCTCTACAGCTATCTGAAAGGAGTTTGTAGGCAGGTGGGGGTAGGTCTTTTCTCCCAGATAACTAGCGTCAGGAGAAGCAGCAGCAAGTTACACCAGATGAGGTTTAGAATGGATATTAGGAAAAATTTCCTCATGGAAAGGGTGGTGAAGCATTGGAACAGGCTGCCCAGGGAGGTGGTGGAATCGCCATCCCTGGAAGTGTTTAAAAAACACATAGATGCGGTGCTTAGGGACATGGTAGTGGTAGACTTGGCAATCCTAGGTTAGCGGTTCGACTTGATGATCCTAAAGGTCTTTTCCAATGTAAATGATTCTGTGGTTGTATTATTCTATGGTTCTGTGTTAATAAGAGGAGGCTTTGTGAATTCCTTGAGAACACCTAATCTTAACAGGAGTTTAGGATAAGGACTTCCAAGAGAAGTGGAGGAATCTAGTGGAATATGTTAATACCTGCATCTAGACACAAACCCCAATATTGAGTACCTTTGGTCTGTTAGCATGGCTAGACCTTGCTTGAGAATGAATTATCAAAGGTAAACTTTGGTTAAGCTCTGACAAAGGAAAAATTTATTTACAAGAGAAGAAAATATTTGAAGGGGTATGGAGGGCCAGAATAAGAAATATGTTTGTATCTTTTACTTTGTCTCATGTGTACCCTTGCCGACTGATTCTCTTCCAGCAGCTCCTACAGAATCTGTTTAAATGCTCATGAATGCCCTTTACACATGGCTGTATGCCAAGCCATAGGATTTTCTTATAATTCTCCTTTCTTACACCACTTACCATATTGAATTTTTCCTTGGAAAAGATGGCATCATTAGGAGTGAAGATTTAATTATAGCCACTTAGAGACAACTTAAGAACTGTTGTTTAATTTACTGCAATTTTAAAGTGCAAAGTAGATGGTAGTTTGGAACTTCAGCGGTTTTAAACCACTGACACACAAGACAGTCAAAGGTTTGTGTAGCACAAATTCATGCTCAAGGAGAAGTGGCAGGGGTAAGGACTCTCAGACTGTTTTGCTTTGGTTTGTTTTAAGCACCGGTGGATATGTCTAAGAGACCAAATCTTTCCGATGTACTGGATTTTTATAAATGACCTACTGTTTTCTTAACTAGTCATTTTCACTGGGACTCATCTTGCCTAGCTTTACACATTTGCATCAGAGATGGTTAACCTGTTACATTTAAGAGAAAGATGTCCATTTTAGGACATCATTCATTTGACCTGTGCTAGATGACTTCTTTAGCTAGAAATAAGTTACGTGCTAGAGAAACTTATTTTTCATTCATTGTAAAAGGTGCCTAGGGTGATTAGGTCAGATGTGGATGTTTAGTTTTGTTATAATGAATTCCTTTACAGTTGTCCTATAAACCATAAAGCATTTGCTTTTTTTTGATATACATGTCTGTGGGGGTTTTGATAGATTTGGGGTTTTATGTCTGACAGTATCTAATTGAATCTTATTACTTCAGTGTCTGTAATTCTGGGCTCTCTTTTCCAGTCTTTATACATGTGAATTTGAAAATATGCATCATCTGTCATACTGCTGAAAAGATGGTAAATTCATGGTGACTTTGTTAGCGTATGCCAATTATATATCCAGATAGAAGTGTGTTATTTCAGAGTAGTTAAAGTTGTTGTTGTTGTCGTCATTGTTGTTGCTTTTCTCTGCATAAGATCCTGCTGGGCAGTCAGATATGCCCAGGGATTTTGAATTCTTGTTCAGTAACTTGAATGAATTACAGGTTCTCCATTTCCCTTTATATACCAAGAACAAGGCATCATAATAGAACACAATGTACTTGTACCTTAATACAAAGATTTCCAGAGTGCTGTTAGATGAGTGTCTTTTTCCATTTGAAGTAGTGAATAATCACATCCTTAGGAGTTTTAGCCACATTGTCACTGTAACCAGGTATTTTCCAAGTCTCAAATTTTCAGTATAGAGAAAGAAAAAAGTAAAATAAAATGCCCGTGGTTTGGAAATGCAGAGTTGATTTTGAGCTGGCACACGCACCTTCGCTAGGCAAGGTCTGGCTGGTAAATGTGTTTCATGTTGTCTTATTTCATTCTTCTTATTCAGTCATTTATTTCTACATAGAAGAAATAGAAATAGATTTCTACAGCTGACCTTGCATTAGGCTGTTGGTTTCTCTAAGTGAATGGTACTGGCGATTTTGGCATCAATACAAGTTTTGTCTCCAGTTTTCCCTGGTAGTAGGCTAGCACAGAATTTGCCTTCCCAGCCTTCATCAAGGCTAAAAGCTTTTATACGGGCATGTCATAGAGGACAGTAGGTAAGATCAGATCCTGAGGACCGTGAAGGAAATGTTATAATGTGGATTACAGAGGTTTTCCAGTTTGTTTTTTTATTTTTTTGTTTCAGCGTATTTTATATAACAAGACACTTCACTGTCAGATCAGTGGTGAGCCTAGTGCAAATCTGAAGGACAGGAGAGCACATTCCATGGCTTTACACAGCAGTTTACTTTCTCTATGGTTTTCTGCAACTGGCATACTGATGTCTTGAACAACACTACTTGCTGGAGCTGTGGAATGGGTAATGTCAGATGTTCAGAGGAAAGACCATTTTGTGTTTATGAACATGTGCTAACTCGCTGGGGAGATGGGTGTGAACAGGGAACAAAATTTCCTTATTCTTTCTTAGTCTCTTATTGCTGCCCCTGCCCTGCTTAGCATAACGGTGACATATAATGTCACTAGTCAGTATTTTATACAGTTCAATTAAAGTTGCTGGCTCCTTCAAAAAGGTATGTTTTTTCCAGTTTTCAGTGATCTGCTCTTGATATCTGCCTGGTGATAGTGCTTACAGAACTTTTGCAAATGTTCTTTAATGATACCTACAGGAAAATAACAACTTGATACCTAATGTTGTGATGAAAATTAAAATAGTCAGTAACCATACCACTTTCTCCCTTTTAAAACATCTTATTTTAATCTATCAGTCCTCATTTTGGGCCTGTAAGTAACTGACAAACATCTTTCAACAACAACAGTATTAACTATGGAAAAATGTTTTCTTCTGAGGGATACTGAAGAAAAACACTGTTTCCCTTACCACTGAACGTATTTTTTCCCTTGCATATACTTTTCCACAGGTCTCACAATTCTTACTGCTCTCAACTATTTTTATCTTTGACTTAGTATTAACTAGTACATCTTACCAGTTTTAATGCATCTCAATACATCTTTGCTTTCTGAATTTCAGTTCATATCTCATTATGCATATAATTGAAATTCATTCAAATCTCAGCCTTTAGCAGAAATGCTGTTTAATGGGCTTCTACAATCTGCCCAAGTTGGTTTACACAAGAAAAAACTTTTTTCCTATTTGATGCAGAAATGAGCTAAGTAAATTTTACAAGTTTTAAAGAAATTCAGAAAGCTGGGATTTTAAGATCAAGCATTAGACTATTTCTGCTATTTCTTAACAAGATTTCTGAAGCATGCAAACACACAATCCAGTATTTTTGAAATACATTATATTCCTCAGACAGTTAAACCATTTTCTTTTTTTTGCCAAACTTTGCCATTCCTGCAGAGTCTACATATTTCTTAAAGTTTCTTTTTTCTTTTATTTAAAAAAAAAAAAAAGTAGCTGAATCAAGATGTAATAATTTTATTTCCTGGAAGCAAGACTTGAAGTCAGTTAATTGAGGAGGATTGTGTCTGTACCATTATTTTTAATTTTTCTTCGGCTTTGCCCTGGGGGTGTTTTTAGATAAAAGTCATGTTTATGACCGAATTAATTGTCATTGGTTCTTTGTTGTCAGGTAATCTTTCATGATGGCAGAAACCTGAGCACGTACACAATCAGATTTCTCTAATTTAGAAGCTGTATCATAAAAAGTTTTAGTACATGCTAAAATACTTGAAAGTAGTATTTAGTTGCTGACAAGGTCTCTTTGTCATCTATAAAGAACTTAAAAATTACAACTGAACAACCAGCATCTCTTTACAAGAGTAACTTTTAATAGCTAGAAGATTTGCAAACTTTTTAAAGTGTAAGTTACAAAGAAAACTGGGATCCTACCTCAGCATCCCTGTGTATTCACATCTGACAAAGTGAAATTTCTCCTCCTTTGTTCTTAAACTGATTTGGTAGATGAGAATAAGTTTTTTTATGATTTTCTAGGCATAACCCTAAAAGACGGCATGATGATTTGCATATAGTCATATTGGCTGTATGATTCTGAGACTTGATAATTACGTAGAAAGAAATTTTCGTTTTTCCATTCACTTATAGACACAATGGCATCTCCTGAAAGTAACAGTGCTCGCAGTTGCAGGTAATGGTACATTGGATCACTGAATGAAGTGTATCGATGCATTTTCAAATGCTCCCGATTTTCAATAAGGGATTATTTTTTCATGCCTAAAATCTCAAGACATGAGCACATGGAGCCTGGATAGCTACTTTCCAGCTGCAAATGATGTCACGCCACGTGTACAGTTTGCATGACATACAGTTTGTCTGCATGCAAGTGAGATTAGATTTACTAAACAAATGGTCTAGAATTATCTCTGCATATTTGGCAGTAAGTATGTATGAATAGAAGAAGAAACCTTTTTACCATGAAGACAGCCAAGCACAGGAATAAGTTGCCTGGGGATCTCTGCAGTCTCCATCCCTAGAGGTTCTCCTGAATGGGTAAATCTTTGCTAATCTTACAGCTGATGCTGTTTTGAGCACAAGGGTGGACTAGATACCTCCTGAGATCCCTCCTAGCTTTAACTCTTTGAGTGCTCAATTCTTTTGTGCAGCAGATGTGCGGTGTCCACGACTTGCTTTTTACCATGACTTAAATGTCCAGAGTAGGTCTAGTTAGCAACAGGCAAAACAAATTTTATTTGCTGGTATTAAAATATCTGATCAAAAGGAGATATTTGCCAGCTCAAGTACTCTGTCAGTGGGGGACACTCAGGAGTGCCACTGTAGCTTTGGAAGTCATTGTGTTCATCCTCCTGACCTCAATTCACTGCTTTCCAGTTAGCAGCTGCAGATTTGAGGGGGAAGCCTCAGGTAATATAAACACTTCGATTGGATTGAACATGTGCTGTCCCATTTATTTTTTGGAAGTTAAAACAGGTCAAACCAGAATTTCTGCATGTCCTATAGCACAGTGTCGTGGTTTAACCCTGGCCAGCAACGAAGCACCATGCAGCCAGTTGCTCACTCCTCCTCACTCAGAGGGATGGAGAGGAGAATCGGAAAAGGAATGTTAAAGTCAGAGATTGAGATAAGAACAATTTAATTGGTAAAGCAAAAGCCACGCACACAAGCAAAGCAAGGAATTCATTCACCACTGCCCATGGGCAGGCAGGTGTTCAGCCATCCCCAGGAAAGCCGGGCTCCATCACGTGTAATGGTTACTTGGGAAGACAAACACCGTAACGCCAAATGTCCTGCCGTTCCTTCTTCTTCCCCCAGTTTATATACTCAGCATGGCATCATATGGTATGGAATATCCCTTTGGCTAGCTTGGGTCAGCTGTCCTGGCTGTGTCCCCTCCCCATTTCGCATGCCCCCCCAGCCCTCTCACTGGCAGGGACCAAGAAACTGAAAAGTCCTTGACTGAGTATAAACATCACCCAGCAACAACCAAACCCATCAATGTCAACATTGTTCTCACAGCAGAGCCAAAACACAGCACTGCACCAGCTACTAAGAAGAAAAGTAACTCTATCCCAGCTGAAACCAGGATACACAGCTCCAAGATGACAACTTGGCCAAGGACTTGTTACTTTTCTTTATTCTGTAAACAGCAGGAAAGATTGTTTTCACATTTTTTATATAAAATACACAGATACTGTATTTCTCAAAGGAAGGAATTAAATATTTATGTGGAAATAGGTTTAGACTGAATTTGAGGTTTTTGATTTGTTTTGTTTCGGGGAAAGTGAAGAAGAGGAATGGGAGTTTCCAGATTGGGACCCATTTGTGTGGAGTTACGAAGGCAAACCAATTTTGTTTTTATTAAATATTCTGCTTGTAATGACATTCCACAAGTAATCAAGTTGAATTTTTCTTTTTTTTTTAGTTTTGTGGTTTTATTATCTATATAGGGCCTCCTGATGGTATTTTGCAATGTTGAGTGAGTTACTTTTATCAGATTCTTGTTCTTGAGTTTTCATCAGCTTGGAAGTTTTCTTATAAATAACAAAAGTGTTCATAGTTGGACTAGTAATTCTTTTTATTTGGTGCATAAATTCTCTCATAAATAGAGGTCCAAGAGGGTTTTTTTTTAATCATTTGATAAAATCTATACTCAATATATTGTACTTTGGATATGTCTGACAAGGCTGTAGACTAGCCTGTAAAAACAGGTGTGTTGGTGTATTTGCTGTGTTAGGTAACACTGCTGTCATTGTGTCATTTTATACCTTAAAGTAATTGCTTCTGAAGCTAGTGGGTTTTTTAATTTGTTTTTAAAAATGCAGCTTAAGGTACCTTGAATTCAGAAATTTTTGATTTAAATACATATTTCTAAAGTAAAATTGATTATTGTAATGAAATAATATAATAAATAATAAATTTGTTTTTTACTTTTTAAAATATGGTATTTTTTTCATTGTATAATTAAATAAATCTGGAAAGGTTTATTTTGTGCACTTTATATTAGTAGAGGCTTCAAGTGCCTTTTCCTGATTGTATTCTGTAAAAACCTATTGCTCCATAAGAAGTGAAATCTGTTCAATGCTTCCCTAAGAGATCTGTCTTTTATATTAAGGCTTTATACTGTCATTCATAAACATGTCATTGAAACACCTTCCACATAACTGGAGTATCAATAGCAAATCTCTAGTGACAACATAGGCTATATTTATATTAAATAAAACAGCTCCAAGGAATGTTTCTAGTCACTGGAACCCAATTGTCTACATTGTTAAATTGTTAGATTTGTCCCTCGCATGGTTTTGGCCCAGGCCAAATGAGACTCTTCCAAGCAACTCCTGGGCACAGTCAGGTAGTCAGAGCAGAGCAGAGACCAGCACCAGCAGATGGTTCAGATGTGCCTTGTCCTCACCTGATTGTTTTGGAGAGTGAGGCAGTTAATCGCAGCAGCACAAGCTTTACCATGCTGGTAATCTCAGCACCAGGGAACAGTCCCAGGATATTTAAGTCATAGTCTCAGGGGCTTGTTCTGCTGTCTTTTCTGGATCAAAAATGTCCCCGTGAAGATCTTTTGTTCCTTTATTTTTGTTTGTCCGTCATATGATTTACTCATTATTTTGGAGGTCTTTTGGGGTTTTGGTCATTTATTTTCACCCTTTTGAGCTACTTGTACCTAGCAGGATCAGATAGATGGATCTACTGATATGTTATTGACAAAGTATTCTGCAGAAACATCTTCACCAAAACTGGATTTTTTGCACAGCATATGCTAGTTTTCTGCTTTTTTTCAATCTGTTCTGGATCAAGTCTTTTCTAAATATAAACCGGTCAACTTTTCTTCACCATTTTATGTTCTGTCCTGAGCTTTATGGATCGTTTTGATCTAGGAATATTACTGTCTAGGTATTTCACATGAAAAGAATTTGAACCAGTCATCACTACATAAAATTACATCCTTAATCGATGGTAAGAGAAAGACACGAGTGAAATATTGGTGTATAATGGTTGTGTAACGGTGTAGTAAACTATTTTAAGTAAAGCCCATGCACACAGGGAGTTTATGTTTTACTATAATACCATGCTATAAAGTGGGTAAATGCCAGAGAATGTGGTTCATTCAAGTTCTGTTTTCTTTTGCTCACTTATTTATTTGAACACATTTAGATCGATTGCAGTAGAACATGGATACCTGAATTGTAGCAAAGTTACTATGTAATGGAAAAACAGAGGTTGCACACTGATCAGATCTTAAAGCTGGGTATAATTATATTGTTTCTTGGTGCCAAAAATAAAGAGAGCAAAGAACATAGTATACTTACATCTGAACTCTATGAGCTAACGACTGCTATGTGAATAGAGATGGATTATTCTTTTACTGGAGGATCTGAAAAACCTTTATAAAATACTATTATATTGCCAAAGTGTTGAATGACAACAATTCCAATATTTCATGTTTAAATCCATTTTCATTTAAACACACAGCTTTGTGCTCTACTTTCTCCTTGGGGCTTTTCAGCAAAGTTATTTCCATAATAATTCCTATAAAGAGGAGTCAAAATTGTAGCCCAGAAACATATTTCTATTTCTGTGTAATTCAGCTTTCTTGAGAAGTATATTTTTAATATCTGACCACTTTTGTGTTCCCAGGAAGGTCCATTTTCAGCTTCCCTCCAGCACCAGTTACTCATAGAACTATTAATATTGCTGTGAAGCAACTTCTGAAGCACTTGCAAGTATCTGGAGAAGGAGAGAGTTTCATATGATTTAACTCTTCTGAAAGAATGTGAGGTCCTGTTGCTACCAATTACTCTACTTTTTGATCTAAGTTTGCCATAAATTAGTCCTGTGTGAAACTTGAGGAATATAATATTGGATTAATGAAGACTTTTTCCCAGGTACTTTTTTCTTATATTCTGAAAGAAGGAACAGATTCTTTACAAAACCTTATTAATAAAACCCTAATAATCTCCTAATTCTATGGATTGGCTTTAGGACAAACCTAAGTACAGTTTTCACACAGTGGTTTCTAAATTTTGTTCTGAAATGTGATTTATTTGAGGTTTTCTCTGTCATGTCTTTACACCTTACCACTACAAAGTAACCACTACTCTCAGACCTCTGAGGGGTCTACCATTTTTTCACTAAGTGATGCTTTTTTTAGTTGCTCTTTCAGTAACGCATGGTCTGTGATGGTCTGCAATAATTTATTTGCACGCTATATTACACTTTACCTGTTGACATGTGTGGGAAAGTAACATAAGTGAACATACACATATAAATTTCCACATTTAACCTACAGCCCTTCAGAAGCCTAATCATGGTTACTGTTTATTTCCGTCACCTGCAGCCTTATGTATACTCTGGGAGATGTTTTGTGGGTTTTGTTTTGTTTTTTTCCCCATGTGATATGCATGCTGTTGTCTTTTGGTTTTATTTCGCTTTTTAAATGTGGTTCAGTAGAAAAATACATACTAAGCAGTGGAGAACACGTGGTTATGTGTTTTATTTTAAAGAACCACTTCCATGAGCATTCAGAAAACATCACTGGAAATAGTGCTCAGAGGTCATGTTATAATGAGCATTCAGACACATATGGTTTTTGCCCAAAAGTGCTGTTTAATCTAAGACCAGATAAAATGATTGAATCTGATGAACAGGAACATGATGAGGAAGGATCATCATGCCAATGCAAACAACACATGATGGTTGTTATTTACAGTGACTGGGACTTCACTAGAAGTGCTTATATGACAGAGAAAAGCAAAATATAAGAATGTACTCAGAATAGTCGGCAGCAATAACTGATTCGGAAAGAAGTTAGGAGAGCAATTCAAAGGGGAATTCATCAAAATATCTGCTACTAAATCCAATGCTACGCTCTCACTGATCCTATACAGCAATAGATGTTACAATTTATCTGGCATTGTGGGTGGTTGTATATTACATGAACTTGCCAGTAATATTTTGCAGATAGATATTTACCTCTTTTTTAAAAAACATTGAGGAAAAAGGTTGACAAGTTTTGGAGAGGTTTTATTACTATTTTTTTGAATTTTAAGTTCTTGTGAATCAGCAAGTGTTGAGCAGTGATTTTACAAATACCCAAAACCCTAAGCAGTGCAATCCGGTGTATCCAAACTTTTGTAAAAAAATGCCTGCTTGACTCAAACATAGGGGTTATTTCTAGCTAAGTGTTGAAATGTAAATGCTTTGTACAACTTCAGTGACATTTTCCATCAAGAGAAAATGGAAGTTCTTTTCCATTCTTTTCAAAGTGTGTTTTAATCACCAAAGATAAGATCTGTACCTTCAAGTGAAATTTCAGCACTAAAGCAGATTAACTACTACTGGAGGACAGCTCTTTCACTAGGTCTCATATTTTTAGTGTTCTGTGTAAAATGCTACTCATTGCCAGAGGAGATCTGAGGAGGAAAAATGTGAAAGAGAGCAGAAGAGTGAAAATAATTAGGAGACACAGATTAGAAAGCAGTACAGCTAGGAATATATGTGATGATGAATGCATTGTGGTATTTTACATGGATTAGTATCACTTGTACCTTTTTTGGAGGAGACCTTTGGAACACAGTGCAATGTTTGGTACTTCTTTAGGAATTTTTAGCAGTTCAGGTATTTGGTGATGGAAAAAAAATTTCTGTCCTCTGTTAGTTTTGCTAGATTTTACTAATTTAAGATGGATTCCTTCTCCAAGCCATGGTTCAGTTTGTCCATAAACTTTTCAATTTTTGTGCTTCATTTACTTTTGTGTTTGAGCATACATGTGGGTGTGAGTAGGCAGGTTAGTAGCCGAGGTTCTCCTTTCTACCAGAAAGCTGAGCACATAGCGTATTTCAGACCAGACCTTTGCCAGTCAGGATTCACCAATAATAATGTTGCAAAGAGATATTTACCTCATTTGATAGCTAAGAATTTTTTATTTAAACAGCTTATTAGGCTGAAAGCTAATAATTAACTAATTTCAAACCTAACCTAATTAAGACTAATTTAATATATGTGATGTTTTAGGCCATGTCTCTATTGTGTGTAGGACAAATTTTAAAAAGCCTGTAAAATCTTGCTTTTCATTATGAAAGTTTTATTTTCCGTGGAAGACAACCAATGGGTGTTGATGATCCTTTTATTATAGGGAAAAGATGATGTGAATAGTAGTAAAACACAATGGAGGTAATTCATGAATGCTGACAATAAATTACACTCATTCCAAATTACGTCTTTGGGCAAATTGGAAATATCACAAGCCTTTCTTAAAAATTGATGTTAATCTCGCTTGTATTTAGTAATAAGGATTTTTCTATGTTTGAAGTTAGGAAGAGCTATTTTTTGATTATATACTCCAGGTGAGCTCTTCTGGATTTGCTGGTTTTCTTACCCTGTTTCTGCTTTACAAAATTCTTCTGCTAGAATAGGAAAATGTCTAATCTGAAGCCTTTCCACATTAATTCATCCACAGAATCATAGCAAATGGGTATGAACCCGATGATTTAGTTCAGTGTTCTACCCTAATTCAGTAAAGTTGTTCTGTTTCTGATTTTCACAGTAGATTATTTCAGCTTTTACTTGATTTGCAGATAAGACTTGAGGTGAGAAAATATTTGTAACTATAACATTTAGAATCTGGGTAACATAACAGGAAATATGTGAGTTTTAAACCAATCAGTTTCTAAGGGCACTATGAGCCTTTCATGAGATTCTAATGAAAAATTGCACATTCCCTGCAGAAGGGTTTACAGAAAGTAAGAATTGATGTAGCAATTCTTGCAAGACAATACCAAGAAAGTGCATTCTCATTTAATCAGGGAATGAGGTGCCAAAGAACTAACATTTTTAGAGAAGGAAAATTAAGTTTGTGCTTAGTCTATTTTCAGCGAAGCTTCTTAGTGGATTAGGGGTTGTCTACACATACGATTGTCTATATAATTAGGCTTAGATTCATCCTGTTACTTGATACCTTGTCAGATGCCTCACTGGAAGTTTATTAACTGCTAGCTTGCTCTTTTATAACAGAAAGTTGTACCTGCAGAGAGTGATTCAGATTTAAGATATGCGGAACTAGCTAAAAATGTGCTCACTTTTGACTGTGCTTGCCCTTAGAGCAGTGACTTGCTTGAAGTGATGGAGTTATGTGTCTGGTCACCAGATTCTGGACATGGGAACAATATAAATTTCCACAGTAACGATATCTGTTTCTGCAAGTAAATTAGATTTCTAAGTTATTTTGATGCTGAAAAGCATTTCTAGGCAGACCAGGTTTTACTGAGATGTTTTAATCTCCCTTGATACAAAAATATGTTATATTACTTGTTGAGCCCTAGTTCTAATTTAGTTATGATCTGGCCTTAAATAGTCAACTAAATAACTGTCTACAATGGAAAATTTTCCAAAACACGTTTTTTAAGATCCTTAAACTACAACAATGTGAGATTCGTATCGTCTTGCTCTGGCCAAGTAAATATTCGTCACTTTTTCAACCTAGTCAGGACCCTTTTATCATCAAAAGAAAGGAACAGGCATCTTCAGGGGGAATTGATGTAGCTTGTCTTTGAAAAACAGTTGCTCTGCAGTGATGATCCACTGCCTGATGTCACTGTTACACACATGAGGTTAGGAGAGATGAATCCCATTGATACCTAAAATTTTGAATTACTGTATTCCTCTGCTTTTAGTCATACCCTCTTGTATATAATCCACACAGAGCAGCTCGTGACAAGGATGTGCATTTCTGGCTGTCCAAACATCAATTGTCTACATTAATTTTTACTTTGGGGTTGTAAATATGTTTTGTAACATTCAGCCTGATCATCTTTTCCATATATTTCCAAAATGCTTTCTAGAAAGTGTGTGCACATTTTAACTTCTGAATTCTTCATTTCAGTCAGCGAAGCCATTACTATGTAAAAGTCTAATTTTTAATCATTTATTTTTATTTCTCTTTTTACTTTTACAGTTACAATTAATGTCTCTAGTTCTTTGTGTGTTTTATTATTTTTTCCTCTTTGTCTTTGCTTTTGGTTTCAAATACCTGCATGTGCGTATAGACTTAATGATTTAATTTATTTTAGTCATTTAGAAAAACTTTGATGCCTGTTGTTTCTCTAGTTTAAAAAGAAATATTTTTATCTTTGTCTCATTTTTATAAATCAATTTTTTTCCTAAGAAAAATAATTCAGTCTTTGCAGCTAACCTGGGATTCTGTTGGTGTAAGTTCAATTTCCTTCTTCGCATAGATTTCCAATGCCACTTTGGGCAAATAATTTGTGTCTTGGCATTTCATTTCCTTCTGCTGTGCAGAGGATAAATCCATTAACCTTCTGCAGGTCTCATACACAACTCCAGTATCAGCCAGGGATAGTTTCAGGGTTTTTTGCTGTTCTCAGTATCAGCCCCAAAACAAAAATTACTGGTCATGACTGGCTAGTCATGTCTTACTAAAGTTTATTTCCTACCTTTACTGTTCTCAAAGCCCCTGGGCATTCTTTTCATACTCTTCACCACCTTTGTGTTGTTTCAAGCTGGCAACTTTTTTTTGACCCCTGAGAGATGGGAGGCTGCAAAACATGCCATGTTTTTTTCAAGAAGGTAGACAATAGTTTTACCAAGTTTGTTCTTTCCTGAAAGCCATTAGGAAACCACAGTGTAGTCAGGGTCTTCAGCATGGCAAGAGAAGTGGGAGAATAATTTTATTCCTCTTATACTAACTGATGAATAAATCAGACAGGAATCTGGAACCAGGAAAACTGTTAGGAATCTGTGGAACTTGCACACAAGCATAGGGGAAGTGTCTTCCTAACCATGACTATTTGAGAAACATGATTATTTAAGGCAAATTTTTTTACACTTGATTATGCCATAAATACTGCTGAAGTAAATGCTGTTTTCTATTCTGCTTTTTAGGCAGCGAGCTGCCAATGCCATTTCAATTTTATCTAATTTCTAGAGGTCTCTCAATTCAATGACTTGCAGGTACATGGCAAAGGACCCCTTTCAGGGAAGCACCTCTATTCAGTATAGAGCTTTAATTACATGGTTACATTTTTAAGCCTGTATTTAAGTTTCACAGAACCAGTGGCTCTTAAAGGGCTTGCTTGAAGATGGGCATGTGCTAAAGTGCTTCTTTAAATGGCAATAGATTTAAACACATGCTTAAGTGCTTTCCTGACTCAGGGACCAAATGATATCCAGGGTTAAACTCGGGTAGCTCTAGTGAGATTAATTTAGCGTACACAATTTTTATTTTTAATTCATTCTTTATATTTTAGCCACTGTTTTCCTCTAGTGTTTCCCATTTTATACTTTGATATTGTTCGTGCTCTTTTAAAATTAAGACTGTACAATTTTGTAATTCTTTTTTTTGAAATTAATCACATTTTGATGAAATTATGTATTTCAGCATGTCATCTCACTCTGATTTCTGAACACTGACACATAAAGCTGTCTTGCATTCCTACCTCACACAGTGTAGGCAAGACGTTGTAATAGAAACCACTCTGAAGCTTCATACCTTATTACAAAATAAATCAGTCAGGTAACTATTGTCTACATCCCTTGAAGTGTGTTTTGAGACAGAAACAGGTGGAGAGAGGAATGGAGATGGTGAAAAAAAAGAGCGTTCTATGATAGTATGCATTAGTTGAAACTTGTGTTGGACGTTTTAAAGAAAAGAAAAACAGGAAAGAAGGTTTGAGAGTCTAGATGTGAATAAATTCTCATTTATTCTAGATGAAATATGGACTAACTTCACTGGTATCCAGGGAATTTAACATGTGCACAGCCAAGGCTAGCATTATTAGAGTCAAAGCATTTCAGAATGCTATATGAATTACACTTATTAAAAGTAACTAATTACATTGCCTCCTTCTGTCTGAATCCAGTATGCTTAACTGTGCTCCGACCATTATTCACAGAACAGACACTCTGCTAATGGTATCTTTTTAAAAACCTGGTTGCTGACCAGCATTGTATAATTTTCTGCCAGGAATGACTTGTATATATTCCCAGTCTATAGAACTTATTGTCTATATCAGTCAAAATCATTTTGCAAAAAAGGTTTGGGGGTTTTGTTTACTTTTGTGCTGAAAGTGAAGCTACTCATCTATTTGGAAAGCATCTTTGAAAACTCAAAGCTTAGCACCTCACATGAGACTTTTCACTCATATTCAGTGCCTCTGGCTTACAAGCAAGTGTCATATGGTTGCAATTAAAAGGATGTCACAAAAACTTCATTGTAAGTAGGGTAACATATGCTCTTAAGGGGTTTGTTTCAGTTTCCAGTGCTTTGAGTCTTGCTGTGGTTGAGAGTCACATCTTTCACAGCTAGTCAGCCTTCCTGCTCCAGATATGTCAGCTGACAGGGTGCCAGTTAAAACATCTTCTGGAAATGTTGACAAGTATCTGAAGGGAGGAAGCCAACTGCTCCAAATAAATGGAGATGACTGAGGAATAGGAGTGGCAAGTTTTGTTCCAGAGGTGGTACATCTATCAGTCAAGCAAAGGTGGCATTTGAGATACGTTGCTTGTCGAGGGATAGGGGTGGGAAGGGTTTTTAGTAATGCCACTTTCTGCTGTGGAAATGGTCACAGGCTTGCCAAACATGAGCCAGAAACAGGGACAATGAGTAATTAAAAAAAAACAAAACGAAACAAAAAAACAACCTATCAAACAGCACTGAAAGCATAGAGATGAAAGAAATGTAAGATACGTGACATTCCTGTGTATCACAGAAGGATAAAGCTGCAAAAAAATGGTCATGTTACAAGAACAAACTGAATTGGTGAGGCAGACTCATCCTGCATACTTACAGTCTCAAAATGCATAGTTGCAAAATTAGTTGGATGTGTTTACAAAGAAATGCCTTGCAGAGCTATTTTCTCATTATGAATTTGTTAGAACAGGGGCAGGCATTTGACTCAAGTTCTCAATTCACTTTGGCACATGTACAATCAAATTTTCCTAGATTTCAGCATAATCTTTACATCTACTATGCAAAGAGAGCAGGGAAATCAATCTGCAAATTGCACATTCCAAGGCTATAACAACATATTGCCACTTGGTCTTCCTTCATGAAGATTTTTTTCCCTGACAAGAGACTTTTTTCCCCCCTTTCTTTTTATTCCTTTTTTTGGCAATTGTGCTTTTCTTCCCATACGGCTCATGTCTCAGTGTACACTAGTAATTCAGCTCCAGCTGTCAAAAAAATTAGCAATTTAATGTGCTGGGCAGAAAATATCTATTCTTAATTATTTTCCCATATAACCCGAATACATTCTTTCAGTTATGAACATGGGGGGGGGGGGGGGGGGGGGGGGGGGGTTCTTTCAGTTATGAACATGGGGGGGGGGGGGGGAGGAATACTATTTCAGTCTGTTGTATGACTGAACTCATCATTACTTCCATAAAAGCCTTAAACATACTCCATTTACCATCTGTGTTAAAGTTCTTACAAGGAGGTAGGTGCTAAGATTCCAGCTGATGTTTGTATCAACTAATACTTTAGCTTTGCTGCAAAAACTTTACTTGGTTACTCGGTACTGATGGAGATCAATTAATAGATTAGGTTTATGACAATAGTATCTCCACAACTTGTCGTAAAATAAAATACAAGTAAATTAAAAATCCTTAGCCATTTATAGCAGTGGGAAGAAAATATTTTTTTCCTGAAACTAATATCTTTTCCCTAGTGAATTCTGATTCTATCCAGGGAAATCTGTTTAGAATGGCAAAGTTTAGTAATGCATCTGCTTTACTGTCTGTCTTAAAGGTGATGAGGTCATAATGTTGAAGGTTTGAAATATGCAAGTAAAGTTTTAAATATGCAAGTAGTACCAAGGGTATTTACAATTTCTGTGTGGTGTGCTTTTTTTTTTTCCTTTTGAATCTAGCTGAAAATTTTCTGAATCCATTTTCTCCTTTTAATTGTTGTCAGTTGTTTGATTGCACTCTGCCTAAACCATACCCATTCTTTATGACTTTAAACTAACCTTACAATATCATATCCTGCTACAGTTGTGCTAAAATGATTTTTAAAAGCAAACAAACAAAAAAAAACCCCACCAGAAAATCAAAAAAACCTATCCCCCACCCCCCCTCCCAACACCACACTTCCACCCTCGTTGAGATTAGGAGAACAAAAATGTCTGAGGAAGAGTTAGACTGGGAAAGTTCAGAAACCGACCATATGAACATGTTTTTTAGAAACAACATTGATATTCATTAACAAAATTATTTTTTTCTTAATGAGGTGATTTTAGAAAGGGTAAGAGCAGAGTAACTTTGAATAGAGCAAGAGCAGTGTCAACATTCAGGCTGTGATGGCCTTAGTCAGAAGACGGATCCCTCTTCTCCACTTAATGGCTTACAGTGCTTTGTGGGGGTATGACCACATCATATATTTGAGGCCGGAGAGGAGATCTGGGCCCACTCTGTGTGAAGTATGACACCATGGGACAAGGACCTTCTCTAAAAGCCTATAATAATCTACTTTCTCTCTCACCAACATCTAGCACTGCATTGCTGCATTTGTATACCTTCAAATGCCTTGAGCAAAAGAGGAGTGAAAGTAATCTATCTAAAGTATATTTTGTGTTTACAATTTAGTCTCACAGAATTATGTGTTAATTTGTGTTTTCCAAGAGTTGCTCACCTCAAAATAAACTTTGTTTCTGAAGTCTTGGAATGCTTTTTTTACTTTCCCAACAGCAGTATCAATGGTCATAGCTGACAGAGGTCTGTATTTTTAAGTAATGTGTCACATTGAGAGTATTGCTAAATATGGAGGGTGGGCAATGGCATATTGCTTTTACCCCAGCTACATAGAATTTTATTATTTCTCTTCTGATTAATCGTGTTGGACTGAACATTTGCTCAGAATTAGTGTAAAATTTTTAATGCTAACACACAGGACCTTCAGCTTAGAAGTGGGTCACAGTTACTGCTCTGTCAAAATCATTATCAATTTTATCTTTCTGCATAGATGAAGAAAACAGTTAACAGTTATTCTTCAGTGGATATATCTGCATTAGTGTTTTGGTTTGAATCAGTTGTACTGTTTTAAAGCAAATCCTCCAGTTTCCCCTGTTTTTTTGTTTCATTGTTTTGATCTCTGCAGAGCAGTTTTGGTGCACTATTTCTGTTTTAAGGAAGACTTCTTTCAGAGAGCTAAGCTCTGCCAGGTATGCACCAAATGCTTTCTTACCCCTAATGGGATAAGGCATCTGAACCAAACAGTGGACCTTTGGAGGGCTTCAAGTAATACACATGGTAGAGATGTTCAGTTCAGGGGGCCAGGTAGAATGTTAATCAAAACAACCATCCTCCCCCACCCAGAAGCTTTTGTAAGGGCCTTTGTACTACCTGGTGTGATTTACTAAACCATTCCTGTTGCTCTAAATGACTTGCTGTTGTGGGGGTAGCCAGTGGTAACAGGCTAGACTCTGGAAACTGAAAGGGTCCATTATGACACCCCATCCATTATGACACAATAAGCCTAGCTGTGAAAAAATTGAAACTTACAGTTTACTTCAGTGAAAATTCAGCGTAAAAGTCATCAAAACATCCAGTCCAAAATTCCAACTGTCTTCAAGAATATGTTTCCTGAGGGAGGAGACAGACCTATCATTATCAATTCCAATGTTTTGAATCCTATCTCAGCACTGAGGCATATTTAATAACACAGTCACAATGTGTGTATAAGTACTAATTTGAACTTTGAATTGACATCTTCTCAAATCTGGGATTGTGAAGTGGTATTTTTAATAACTAAAATGGAAAGCCCATGTTCTGTTGGGCAAAAATGATCTGAACAATTCTTATTCATCTATTAAATTCAAACTGTTTTATTCCTGTGCAGTGTATTTCAATCTATATGGAAGAAAGACTGGTTTGAATTAT
This sequence comes from Falco rusticolus, assembly GCF_015220075.1. Lineage (NCBI taxonomy): Eukaryota > Metazoa > Chordata > Aves > Falconiformes > Falconidae > Falco > Falco rusticolus. The sequence goes on along the minus strand of NC_051188.1, from coordinate 40,343,617 downwards.
ATGCCTTTACTGTTAAGATGCAAAACTTGGAACAAATGGAGGACTCTAGGAGTGAAATTATGAGATTAGCACACAACTCTTCATGTCAGTTAAGAAAATCATTGTGAGAGTGCAGGTTCTGTCTGCTTAATACGTGCTGGTGGTGCTTTTGTGCAGACTGAGAGTTGTATTGATACAGTAGAAACACACAGTGGGGGCATGTTATTATGCAGATTATCTCATCAGTTAGCCAATACAGGAATATAGAAGATCTTTATATGAGTATTTGAGAAAGCTGTGTCATACCCTATTCGAATGAATTGCCTTCAGCTTGCTCTCAAAGACTGTCTGATCAGAGATTTTAGCAAAGCATTGGCTTACCTTTCAGGTGTGTTAGCAGTAGAGATTTTTCAGTTGCAAGAAAAAAAACACCTTTAATTTTTATAGAGCTGGGATAATTGTTTCCTGAGAATGCAAATAAAACATATATGTCTGTATGTTAATAATTGGAGAGAATGATTATTAGATACTGCACACTATGTATCAGATAATACAGATATTAATCACTTTTGCCTTGGACTCTTCCTATGCAAATTCAAGTACTATTCAAGTACACGAGCTAAGGCTGTTTTCAGTGTATTTTCAAATCACCAAAGATGGTTAGTTTGAAGTATTTGTTTCAAATTTTGCAAGATTGGATTTTTCCTCATCCTTTTGTGGTACAGATTTGTGAGTTGTCTGTGTGGACACTGCTACTTTAAAAAATAATGTCAAAAGCATCCTCTGTCAAGTACAATGATAATGCATCTGTTTTTGTGATCAACATTTGCTCAACATGAAGAGATTTGTGAGATTACTGTATGGCAGTCATGAAGGTGATAACCCCTTATAAACACCACATCTTGAGATTAATAAACACTCTCCTGGTTTCAGCACCTGGAGCGCGAGTTCCATTTTGCATAGGATGACCTTGCTTGAAGCTCTGAAACACAAGCGTGTGTTACTGAATTTATAACTGGCCATTAATACCAGCTAAAAGGAAATAACATGCCTTGCTGTTTTCTGATTTCTTACTTTATCAATACTATTTTATAGCTTTATTCATCCAGGAGATGAATAGGAAAATATAGGAAATAGGAAAAGAAAAGAGCATCTTTATCTCTGTTGTTCTCAATGCTGTTTCTTTTAAGATAATAAAAGAAAAACAGATGTCCTCATACAATTTGTTTTGTTCTAAGGCCAAATTCAATAGCCGCTGATGTCAGCTGAAAGATTCATATTGAATTCATTGAGTGCCTAACCTTTATTAACCTTTATCCAATATGAAATAGATAGTCACCACAGGTAACCTATTGCAATAGACTGCCAGCAAAAGGTAGTGTGCTAGTAACTTCTCATCATGCATGTTGGGTTTCTGAGTTCGTATATTTCCATGCTGGGTCTTCCGGATATTTCTTTTTGAACACAATTCATCTTCATCAATTCTGTACTGAAGAGCAGAACCTACTCACCACTTTTATAGCCAGCAGTATTTTTACTGTTGTTCAAAAAAGACTCCTAAAGGTTTAGCAATTTTATTTTTTTAAGGAAATACTGTCTGTTTTCACTATTATGAATGATGACTTTTCTATACAAGTGGAAAAATTGTAACTGCCATATGTTTTATGGATTGTCCAAGTATTTTGATTTATCGTAGTAGTGCCTTTCAAACTGTCCTGGAGAAGGACAGGGGTGATATCCATTCTATGTGTACAGTGTTTCTTAGCTAGTTCAGTGGTTGCAATGTCCTATTCCGTTCCCCTGTTGGTATCTTCTGGGTAGCGTGGTGGGCCTGTAGGCATCCCTGCTGGCTTCGGTTCTGCCCATGCCACAATAAAATCTTTATTAGAGTAAATATAACAGACCCATGGTCCTCCATGACTTCCTGACCTACTGACAGCAACATTAAGGAAACAATAAGCTGTAAGCAGTAACATATTTTCTTCTACTTTTGGATTTCAGTTTACTTTTTAATTTTTCTGAGGCAATGAACAGTGTTAGAAATCCTATGAGGCAACGTGTTGCCTAAGCCAAAGTGTGTGTGGGGAACTTAAGAATTTGCATACTGATGATACAACAATAATATTCTGAAGAGCCAAAATGATGGACCCTGCTTTAGATATAACAATAATAACAACAACAACAACAACAATAATAATAATTCTCAATGAAGTAATGATAAGGAAATAGAACAGTATGAGATGCATAGATGTTTTGATATACAGGGCCTGATTGTTTCTCAGTGAAGTTTTTCTTCAAATAGTTTGTATCCAGTGAGTGCCTTCTGATTCATAATATGAGTTCCCATCTGTTGAATTGTAGTATTCCACATGTAAGTTTAATAAAATAGCTGAGTAGCACACTTCAGAACCTAGTCACATAATAAAGCCACATAGCTGTGGATTTTAAGACCATCTGTATTGTGAATATAGCAACAAGTCATTCACATCATTTACCATACAATAACAGTCAGGGAGCTATTTTAGGAGCAATGGTCCTTACAGTACAGACATCTAGCAAGAAACTACAAAATACAATTTATTTACTCCAGTGCTCCACAAAGATTAACTTTATCCTTGGGAGGCTAATAACCCTAGGCTCCCTTAATAGTGCATAGAAAGATATAAGCTCTTTCAGTTGATTCTGAGCAGAACCCTAACTTGAAGGATGGGGACCATTTAGAAAGAGTACAGAAGAGATCAAGAAGAGATTTCAAAACAATTATCTGCTTGCAAAGATTGTAGAAATTGGAGTTGTCATGAAGGGGAGATGATGGGGGGATATGAGCATTTTAAAATACCTAACAGACTGATGCAAAGTCTGTTCTCCATGTAGACAGTGAGTGAGACAAAGCAATAACACAACAAGGAAGATTTATAATAAAATAGGAAAAATCCTCCAGCAGTACAGGTAGGGAAGCAAGCTGGAAGAATTTATCCGAGTAGATTACAAAGTCTCTGTCATCGGTAGGCTGTAAGAGGAGGCGAGACAGACATCTGTCATGAATGCTATAAATAACTGATTCTACCTGCAGAAAGGAGTAGACTAGATGATGCCTGTAGGTTTCTTAAAGTCCTATGATTTTATGGCTTTCTCAAGAAGAGACCTATTTTATGGGATGGGTTAGGGAGACTTGCCTCTTTAAATTAACTTTTGTAACAATTCCTTGTTTAGTGTGCAAGAATATCCACTGAAAGGTTGTCAGGCTGCTGTGTTCCTGCCCATAGGAGATGATCAGCCCTGGATTCCATGTTTGAAATCTTGCCTATGAGTAGCACTTCATACATAATGCACTCAACACTATATCATCTTCTTACAATACACATACATATTAAAGCATTTGATGTTATTACCTTCAGTATTGTGTTAGCGCTCTTCTCTTGAGAGATTTGATTCCACAGTGATTCTATTTTTGATATGATAATTCAGTTTACTAATAAAGTGTTCTGAACTGTGTGTCAAGTTCTATACCCAGTTTTCCTTCTATTACTTAAAGCTTTTTCAGTCATCTCTTCATTCACTACTCCTACTGAAAACATACAGGCTTCAGTGATACCTTTTCAATTCAATGAATTTATTGTCGTCATTGCTATATATATATATGTAGTAGACAACATACGGGATTTATTTCTCTTTTCATTTTTTACCAATGAAGTAGAAAAGAATTCTTATGAACTGCGATCACTTATTGCAGGTCTGTAATTCAGTAGTATTTGTCTCCGTGTGTTTGCTTATAAACAATTTTGTGGGTTTGATTCTACTAGATATGTTATTACATGCACCCTTTAGGTTTGAGCAATAATAAATATAAAGAAAAGTGAGAGACTAATGTTTCAAATGGAAAGGTATGTGGCTATTTTCACATTTTAAATTGATATATAAACAGCATTATTTTTTTTAAATCAGCAACCTTGAAATTAAAGTTCTTTAGTATTTACCCCAGCTTGAAATTGTGAAGTGTTTAGAATTCAGATCTTATGTTGTCATTTCCTAATGTTCAAATTAAACTATAATTTTGGCAAGCAATTTAATTATGATGTATACATAAGATTGAATTTTTGGTTTAATTAGACTTTTAATCTTACACCACCACCAAGTGTATTGCTAATTAACACCTTTTCCATAGGTAAAACCCCAATGAATTTCTGTCCAACACCACCTTTTATCCTTTTGTTATGACACTTACTAAACTCTTGCAGGCATTTTAATTATTCTACCAAAGTTTATCTGGTTTAAAAAAAAAAAGACAAGAAAAGGCACTATAAGCATTGCCAAGTGTATTGTACTAGAGAAGTATTAAATAGAGAAATATTAAAATGGTCACATACTTGCCCTTTGTTTGTGGATCTGACCCTACAATCACATATTCAAGTTATTAATATTACATTTAAAAGAAAGCTTAATAGTTCAGTAAAAGTATACAAACGTGAATGTGACTGTAGGCATTTAAAATTATGTTAGCTTCCTACAATAGTGGTTTAAGATCATCCTAATCTTGTTTCATTTTACTTTAAATCATACTTGCAAAACTGTATTTTAGTGCTAAGCAGCATGACTTCCTATTTCTTTTTATTTTATTCATTTTCTTTCTATAAATGATGACGAGTAGTTTATGCCCACCCCCCACTCCCACCCCATATAATAGTACAATAGGTACAATTTATAGAGCCTCCACATCCCCCACCTTAGCTGAGGTATTATTCTGCTATTGGAAGTGCACAGCGCTTACACATCATACAGCAGCTGAATGAAAAGAAACATGGCTTGGATAATTACATGGTAAAGCCATTTACTAGAAAATCTACTATGTTTTCTTAATAGTAGTAGGGGGCCCAGCAAATAAGAATGATAAATTATTGTCATGCAAAACATTAGCAAGTTGCATAATGTCCAATAGCAGAGAGGATATAAATCGGCAATTGTATGGGCAAGAGAATATAAAATTCCGTGGCATTGTGTGAAGAAACTGCCAGCCACCTTCATTGTCATTCTGCTCAGCATTTTTCTTTGTTTTGCTTTCTGGGCATACTTTGCTAAGACATGTTAGATGTTCTGAATTCAGGCTACAGTATGTAAATAAGTCGAATGTTGCAGAGATTATTTAAAAAAAAAAAATCTTTAGTCTGTTGAAAATTTTCCTGTAAACACAATATTTCTAGGCATTTTCTACGGAAAAGCAGTGCCAGTTCTGTGGGGTTACAAGTTTACATGATTAGAAACATTTTTTTCTTAAAATTCCGGAATGATGGAAATACACAAGAGCATATAATCCTCTATTACAAAAATAAGTAAATGCCTAATATTTGTGACCTGAGGAAGAAACCTGGAAATGAAAAGTTATCTTAAGAACTAAAAGAAAGCAAAAGGCATATCTAACCAACCAAATACGATTTTTTTAATGATTTTTTTATTGTTTTGTAAGCAAGCACGAATTTTGATCTGGGACTCAGGATTTAAAATGTTTGAGATTGGCAGTGCTTCATGTGTGTAGTCTTCTTGGGAGAAATTTTCTTTCAGCTAGTACATGAACCATGAAATTGCTGAAATCAAATGGAGCTTCAGGATTGTACATAGAGCACAGGCAGTTTTTCTTTGTTTACAGCAGTGGATAAAACAATGTGCCTGATGAGCTAAGCCAAGGAGAAGCATTTCTGTAAAGATATGTTGTGGGCTTTTTTTCTTTTGGATTGAATCAGTGAACCAAATTCTCTGTTGCTATAAATTGTTGCAGATTACAGTTTTGTTAAAATAGTGTGCAGTCTGTGCATCTTCCATTTACTTTCCTGTGCTTACTGTCCTATAATTCTAGCCAGAGTTCTCTCAGAATTAAGTTTACCGCTGATATATCTGATTCCCTTGACAATACCAGTTTTGGGTCACTGAAGAATTCAGAATCACCATTGGACTACACAGTGTAGCAAAGGAAGAAAATTTCTTTTGCATGCATTTCTCCAAAGGAAATAATTAAAGGGGGGGGGGGGGGGGGCGGGGAGGAATGTGGTGGAATGTGGTGGAATGTGGTGGAATTGCTTTGGGGTAGAATTAAGTATCTGATAGGAAAGCTAAGTCGTTGTCTTTGGCAGAAAGATATGGACAGTCTTTCTAAAGAATTAACTGGTATTATGTCTCTAGCAGAAGTAATTACATCTTGTAAATTATGATCTTTCTAATCCCCATAAACAATAACAATCCACAGTAGGTTCTATAATACTAATGATAATTATGTAAAAAGTGTATTGAAATTGTAATATGTTTGGTTTTTTTTCCTTAAGATGCTTTATCTGTTGTGGAAATTCAATTTAATTAAATCTTTGCAGGTCAAAAGGGTTTTTTTTAAACAACTTCATTAAATGGCTGTGGTAGTTCAAACAATAATAACTATTAAGGTCATACTTTTCCCCTTCTTCTGTCTATCATATCCTACAGAATGAGTCAGTTTCTTAAAGCCTCTAATCATTTAAAGGCAAGGCAGTAGGCAATATACTTAGAACACACGAAAAGGGTATTTTTCTTAAGGGGAATTTGCAGAAGAAATTTGACACTTTTTTTTCCTTTTTTTCTCCCTTCCCCCCCTCCCCCCCCCCCGATTTTTTTTTTTTTTAAACATATGAACTCACTGGAATTTGCATGCCAATAAGGAAATGATTTGATGAGTATAGGGAGAATATGCATATAGTCCTCCGAAAAAGTAAAAGTCCATTAGATTTGAGAAACTAATATCATGGATTCAGAAGACCCAAAAGGAAGTAGTCCCATAAACTAGAGTACCTTCACTTACACATTCATTAACATTATAAATAATTATCAAGGATTTGCACATGTGCTATTTTATACATAGCAGGTAGCTTCACTGAGTTCAAAAAATGTGTTTAATTCCATGTGCAGGTCTTTTCAGAGCAGTCTTCTAACTGCAAGTGCTACAGTATAAACTTGGGAATGAACGTAATATGGTGAAGAAAAAGAACAAGATTTTGTGGTTGGCTTTCCTTTAAAGAAAAAAAAAAATAAAAGCAGGTGTTTGACAGGTAGTCAGAGATTTGGAACATTCACAGTGGTCCTAGTGGAACAGAATACATGGACCAAGAACAGGTGAGATGTTACATGGTAAATGCAATCTGATTTTACGTCTGTGGAGTTTATTGCATGTGTCTCATCATACCAGATTTAGCTGGAGTACCTATTCATTTGACTTTTTACTTGATAACCTGTTTCTTCCAAATCATCTTTCATTGTCATCTTTAAGGTTGCCAAAATGGACAATCCCACTGCCATTGTCTTGGGCTTAAAACAAGCATGCTGAGAGGATAACAGAGAGAGCAGGACTCCAGCAGAATTCTTGATGTATGATGCTGTTCAGTGTCACTTGCCTTAAAACTACTGTAAAATCTCTAACATAAGACTATAGTTCTTGTGGCATGCAGTTCGTTGATCCTGGTTTCATTTTCCTCCTTTATATTCTTTCCTGTTTAAGACAAGCAGGAGAAAAGTGGTAAATAATGCCACTGGAGCTTTACACTCAGTTCAAACTATACCTCAGAATCATGTGAAAAGAGGTGTTTGGAAGAATAAATCTAATCTTTATTTTGGGCAAAAATTCCAAACCAAGTATTGTCTAGCCAAGGATCAAGTATTTTTATTCAGGAATATGTGCTGGTACCTCAAAAGATCTGCAGTGCAGATTTCTTATGCTCTGTAGTTTCACCTTCCTAAGTGGATTTTCAGCTGCAGTAACCTTTCCTCTGTTTTAGAAATGGCAAACAGTTACATCATGAAAAGTTCTATTTTCCGTTGGGAAAACCCCCCACATCTTTATGGAAAATTTTCAATTGGACGTAGCACATCTGTTATAAAATTTATGCCTTGTTCATGCTAGCTTAGGTAATTGCTTTCCCACTTCTCTTTCTGTTTGACCTATAGAAAAGTCTGGCAAAAATACATAGGCAGGTAGGTTATGTATGCCATAGGAACGGATGACATTAAAGTACACCACTGTATTTGAGAAGTGATAATAGTTTCCATTTTATATTGAGCTTAAAGCAAATTTTAGAAGTGTTATATAAGGGGATTATCTGTGGTGGTTTATGTAGTCCCATAAAAGGCACCAATGCCTTGTTTAATAAAAATAGGATGTAACTTTTCTTATTCTTCATTTGCTATGGGTTTTTGGGAAAAAACAAACAGACAAACAAAAAGGTAAAACATCATCAGTCAAATTATAACAGATTACATTAGTGAGACAGGCAAAACTAGGGAGAAAATGTTAAAGACCATCAAAGCTATTAACTAAGACAAATCCATTGTTTCACTTTTAAATGTGAAAGTCAGATGCACTGCTGGATTCAAAGAAGTGGATTTTCTATTTAGCCAGTGGTTTCTCTTCACACTATTCAGCCATCTAGTAACTGATTTGTGCCAGGTGGCATTTCTCCAAATACGTGATATTTCCTTGTCTCTGTTTACAGCTTTCTGGAGACCAACAGATAAAAATACACCAGCATATCATTCTACCTGTGGATACACGAGAATGCCTATGAGACTGAGACTAATTTAATAAGCACCTACAAACTAGAAAGCAAAAGTTTATTAATAATGTTAGGGTAAATGGAATTGGTATTAGAAAGTTAGAGAAAATATAAGACCACATGTTAAATATGTTAGAAAAAAGAGAATGTGCAAACCAGAAGGATGGCTCTGTACCAAATACAATAAATAACTGTATTGTAAAAGCATAAAATAAATAATACTGCTAACCTCCCTCATTATCAGTGTTCATAGCAGATTATAGTGAACTTTAAATAGCTATTATATTACAGACAGCTACTTGAAGTAAAAAAAGACACTAGATGACTGTTAGATTGACAGAACTGTCTTGGCTATTTTGTATAGGACAGCCCAGAAGTTTGCTGTAGTATACATTTAGTCCCTACCAGGCTGGAGCTTCAGAGGTAGGTCTCCCATATAGAACTGCAGAAAGGCAAAGCAATCAAGGCTTCCCATTTCCTTCTCTGTGCTGAAGACTCCCATTCGGGAACTTGATGTAGGGCGTATCTGGCCACTGTGAAACTTCATCAAAGGAATTTTGTGCTCAGAGAGAAAAAGTCCCACAAGAAAAAAGCTTGGAGATGATCTCCTCACCAACTGGGAAGGAATGTTTTCATTCCCTTTTTTTAGTGGGTCTAAAATAGGAGCCACATGGTGGTGGTATTACAAGGTTTCTGGAAGAGAAGACGAAAGACCTCAACTACTTTGCAGACAAGATGTCCCAGAAGAGTGTGTAAGAAAAATTATTCATAAAAAATGGCCTTTTATATGCATTTGGCCAAGAATAAAAAGATTAGAAAAATTATGAACAGTAAATGCAGCTTTTATTGAAAAGTTTTGCATCTGGGTAATTTTTGTAATGCTTAATATTTCTGCTTTCCAAACTGTGAAAGCTACTTCTCACTGAGGATTTTATAGCAGCAAAAGAACAAAAGAGCAATGGATAGCATACTTAACCTGTATCTGATATCTTGGACTTTTGTGCATATTAGAATAGGACTAGACTGTAGCAGAGAATCATTAGCATGTTCAAGACACAGAAAGGTACTCATTAAGAGCACCTTACTCTTGCTTCTTATCTTGTTTTAGACTCAGTCTCTGCTGTCTGGGGAAGAAGCCTAAAATGAGCTTTTGTTAGTATTCCCCAATTACCAAAATACTGTTGTCTGTTATTTTTTAGAAAAGTTCATGGGATTGTCAAACCCTGCTGTTTAAAAGCTGTAGAAGTTATACCATTAGTGGATTTTGAAAAATATGTTTTCCACTTTATTTTCTGTCTCCAAGGTTTTGTAGCAGTATTGATCTTCAAGTCAATGCATCATTATGTTGTTCTGTGAGACCACTCATATCTTACTGCTATGTAAGTGCAGCCACTGAAAAAAAGAAAAAAAAAAGTGGATTTTTAAGGAAATAATACTTAGATTACAAGCAGAATCAAAAGAAGGAAAAGAAACAAGAGGATTTTCACTTCAATGTACAATCAATAATATTTGACCTTACCCAATATTTAATTGGTTGGTTCTTCAAGTCTTTAAAATGGTGGATTACTTACCCTGGTTAGTGGAACTGTTTTACAGCAACTGTGTACCTTTGTATTGATCTCACAATACAATCTGTGTGCTTGGTCATGATTACACTGTAATGGGCAGCTCATTTGGAAGAATTTACTTGAGCACTGTTACCTTTTAATAAGTCGCCACATGTTCACAGAGTGGTGCAAATCTTCAATTCTGTTCCAGAACTGAAAGATGCTAAAGCAGTAATAGTATGAGACAATTTATAAGGCAGTGTTATCAAACTGGAAAGTTTACAGTTGAAGTAGAAAGGACTTGCAAGCTGTGAAGTTCGATGAAGTTCAACAAAGAGCTGTCAATTTTTTTTGCTTAGTTTTGGTTTTCGCTTTCAATTTATTTCACTGCTGCTGTATGGGAGTATACTTGTGTAGAAAGACATGCTTATCTACACACGTGTGCCTACACAAGTTTGAAGGTGCACTGAAAATAGAATTATGATCAAGCAATTATATATATACATATCCGTGTGCTTTATGTGTTCTTCAGTAAAGAAGGAATATTTTTTCCTTTCTTCTTCTAATTTTGAGTTCTAATTTTTATTCTAGTTTTAATTTTATCCTTGCTAAAATTTAGGACTTCAGTTAAAGGTGCATGATTACCAGCTACTGACAGCAGACATTTAGCGGTTAGAGATAATTTCCCCAAAACAACTAAGATGCTTATTCCCTATAATTTTCTTCATTTTCTTTACTGCATTAAATTTAAGTATATTCCTTCATCTTCCGTATACTGTAATAATTTAAACTAACAACTCTTTGGACTTCTTTTCTTCAGTCAGTAATACCTTCAGAGTTTGTAATTTTGTCATTAACAGGAATTCCTCTACTTACTAAACCTTCAGCTTCATGAGGATTCCAATAACATCACAGTATAGAAATTGTAAAAAGTACTCATTATCAAAAATGTGTGTCCTTTTATTATTACATAAACCATTCAGCAAAACATTTCTGTTATCATTAAACAGGCAGTTGGCTCCTATATGCTAGTATGCAACCATGACGACTTCAGCTGAGGAAATATTTAGTGTTGCAGCACATAAAATAAACACTGAACTGTTGACTTGACATATTTAGGACAAAAGAAATATACATACCATATTTAAAACAAAAAATTGCACGCTGAATATTTCTGAGTTTGAGACTATAAAATTTGTTCGTATAAATCCTGTGCGGAGTATCTTTTTCAGTTTTGAATTCAGAGCATACCCTACAGCATCTTCTCATTCCAGAGCGACTAATTGAGGGAATTCTTTCTATTATTTATAGATTTTACATTAGCTTAAAATGCCTCATAGTTCACAGTTTCTTTGGGATGGAGGAGCAGAACGTTGATCTTGATTCTCCAGTTAGGTTCAGTTAAATTCATGCAACCTTACTGCTTCTCAGCCTATATAAAAGCACTGGTTTTACCTGAAGAAAATGCTCTTCTGAGCTGAGAGAGCATGCTACGTCTTTTAATGGAATTTTTTTCCACTGGAAATTTGGCAGGAAACCAATTACAGCAAAGAATGTGTATAATGGAGTATGGATCACAAAGCATACGAGACAAGAGTAGAGGAAGCTTTAAAGGTAGCTGATTACTCAAGACTGTTTTGTAGGCTGTAGATTCATGCCATAATCAGCGTTCACAGTGCAATTGAGTACATCTATCCAGAAAAAAATCTGTTGTCTTAAGTAAAAAGTTATTTACAACAAACAGCCTGATTGTCTGTGTATGTGCATATAAAGGAAGGAGAGACAATATTTATATGTGGCTTTTTTTTCCACCAGAAAGACAGTGCATTTTAAAACAGTGAAATCTGCACATTCGAACAATGAAAAACTTATTTTCTTAATGTAAGTAACAACTATAGCATGTTTCTTTTTGTCCTACAAGTGTCATTTTCTTTAGCAGGCATACCTTTTTGGGTTGGAGGACATTTTTCTTCTTGGTAACCTTTCAAACAATCACCTGTAAGCAGACAAGTGTAATGAATCATATTCTGTTTCAGTTCCACTAGGTATTTGTGACAGCATAGTTCATTACAGTCTTTTCTTCTGGAAGTCGCCTCAAACTTTTTTCCTAACAAAAAGCTTTTTTTTCCCTCCTTTAAATAAAATTAAAATCAAGCATTTCTGGAAAAGTCTTGATGGAACAGTGAGATGTAAGCAGTAATTCCAAGGACTGGATAAAATGTGACACAGTCCAGGATAATATTTGTGGCAGCATTATTTAATGTAGAAAACACATTTACAGTTATGTAAGTTTTCAAATGCAGACCAGAATCTCTGGGGAGAAAAAAAAGAAAGTTTTGCCCTTAGTCCAAGCTTATTTTTATTAACTGAACATTTTTAATGGTTTGCTTACATATATGACCCCAGACAACCAAAGTTACATTTCTTTTTATATTAGTGGAAAATTACACAAATTACAACAAAGTCCTTGATGTATTTTATTGGTTTTGCTACAGAGACTCCCTATACAATAAATATGCCTGGGACTGTGTCAAGGCACTGAGACCAACTGGATAGCCCACATCTACGTGAGCCAGCACGGTTGGTCTCTGGAGCAGTGTGGCTGCATGCGGCTTGCCTGCTGGGAACAATCGCTGCCCCATGCTCTCCCTGCCACTGTGCCTGGAAGAGGTTGTTCCAGGAGAAAACCATCCCAGGTGCAATCTCACTCAAGCACTGTTTTTTGATTTTATTTGGGGTTTTTTTTTAATTTACTCATTGTGAGCCACTAAAATAGCTGAGAGGTTACCTTTAGTTGGTTAGCCTTCTAGGCTATTTGACTGTATCACCTAAAATAAAAGTGAAAAAATTAAGCCCAGATTTAAAATATTCTTTGTTAGAGACATATATATGGCTAGACATGAAATTACACCTCTTTTTAATCATACCCATTTCTCTCATATAAAGAATATAATCAAGTGATTATAAAGGCTAATTATTCAAAGGTTTTGCCTAACAAAGTGCATATGTCAGTGATATAGAAAGCAAACTACTGCTTGAAATTGTTCATCCACCAATCAACATTGTGAATAAATTAAAAAAAAACACAACAAAGCTATACTTTCTTCTTTGATTAGCTTATAATTTAGATTTTTTTTTAATAAGCCTAATTTAAGTGAACCCCAAATGATACAGAATTTCATCTGCATTATTCGAGGTCATCCTCTGAAATGTAATGAAGTTATATTAGAGTCATAGTCTCTTTCCAGTCAGTTTATTTAGAAACTATTTATTAGGTGTTGCTCTGCAAAATTTTTATAATTTCTGTTATATGTTTAAATTTCCTTTCCTGTGCTTAGCATGTTCAATAAAGAGGGGGAGAAATACTTTACTTTGTGTCCATTTTGTCTCAAAATTTACAATTTTATTTTAATAGACCAACAAAAATCTGTTTCTTTGATTTTACATTTTAAACCTGTAAATATTGTTTCATGGTTGATATTTCAGTATCGCTTTATGTGGTGAGTTTTAGCAGCATTTGCAAGACTACCTATGCTTACCACATAATTTAAAGTCTGCATCAGGATTTTGAATATTTTTATATTTTAAGAAACTACTTTTAAACAGCATTTCTTCTTATTTAATTTTTATCATCTGATTTCTTTTTCTGAATACCATGTATGCTAAGAGGTGAAGGTATAGCAGAGGAAATTATATATGCAAATTTCAGCATGAAAATATCTGAAAAACTGAATATACTCCATGGTTAGTTTAAAATTTGTTCTGAAATATCTTGACTAGCAAACATTTCATTTGCTGTATTTATTACTGGACTTCGCAGTCAAAAATACCATGGCCTTAAGCAGGAAAAATATTGGTTAAAGATGTTAATTGGCAACTAAACAGGGATTCTGATATTATTTACACCACTATACTTGAAAAAATGTTAGTGGAGCTCTTACCAGTTTGAGTTCAATATCAGATTTTGGCTGGGAATAGGCAGTAACTCAGATAAGTATCTGAGAACATTTTTCTTTAAAACACTTTTTTATGGATGCTTCAAGGGGGATGAACAAAGAAGGGGGCCAGCTGCAGCTTTCTTTAGATGGCAGAGCGTGGTGCCATTCTCATTCTTTATTCATTATTTAACTCTCACTATTTCTTCATTGCCTTTTCAAAAGATCTGTATCATCAGTTACTTTGAAAAATATGAGTATTTCAAACCTTTTGATTATAGGTTGCCAGGAATGTAGCCTTCCATTTCTCTATTTTACATATCTGATTTGGCCTTAGATAATCTGAGGGAGCGCCTCACAGGTCTTTTTGATTAATATTTATAGTAAGTGAAAGTGTTGCATTTTTTCTCTTCTCCTTTGAACAACAAAAGTTCATCTGGATAGAAGAGGACTTCTGTAAACTTACTTAGGGACAGCAGAAATTCTCCAAGGAAATCCTGTGATTCAACTGTCCATACATGAGATATATAAACCTAACCCTCATGACTACACTACCAATAATTCAAATCAAATAATGTATAAACTGGCACTGGGTCATAGCAAAAGATACAGATGTTATTGCTGTGCACTGATGGATGAACTAATATAATAATGTCAAAACCTGATACTGATTAATGACGGTTCTGTTACTTTCAAAATACGGAACCTTCACTTTGCCTTCAAAATATGGCGGGGAAGGGACTGTTTCCCTTTCTTGGTCTAGGTAGATATTTCAAAAGCTCATTCCCTGATACCTGTATTCACAAACTATTTGTACTAGCTGTTTGGATTTACAGCAGAGGGGATTCAGTCTACATAAGAAATCATTGTCTGGAATCAACAGTACAGTAGTGGTATGCACAGCATAGAAGATAACCTGAGTTGAGCAGAGGCCACAAGGGTGTGATGCGAGTTAAGCTACGTATGCTTTACTTATAACTATATTGCATCCCTTTGTGATGTGTAGGTGACATGATGCATGCTGTGAATCCTAAATATTTGCATTTCTCTTCCAGTTTTGAGGAGGGAGAAATACTGTGTTCTGTATTAATTGCATATCTTTGGCTCAAGCTTTTAAGTGTGACAAATGGAGATGTGCCAAACTGCCTGAAAGTAATTTGGGCTGTCAGTGAACCACAGTGGCTGCCAGTTTGCAGACAATTTCTAGTTTTCTTGGGTCTGTCACATCTCTTTCACACTGCCTATTTACCATCTGAATAGAAAGCCAGCACTCTGCGACATAAAGAAATATATTTGTCTTTAACATGAGAGTGTTTCTGTGAGGGACTTGTGTTACATTGAGCCACACATCATAAACCAACCTGAACTTCTGCAATGACACAAATTGCAGCCAGGTCTCCTCAAGCAAGCAACAATTAATGTGCCACCATAAGCCAAAGAACATAATTAAGAAGCAGGCAACTTAGAGGTTGCCATGTAATTTTCTCATGTTGGAATGATGTTTGTGTTAGATTAGCTCATTCTCTCCAGGACACCTGAAAGTATATTTGCAATAGAACAAACAACCTACCCCTGCGGATGCAACACCAGAAGGCTTTGTTGCTTTATGAGTCTGGTCCAAAGCTGCCTTATGCTCCTTGGTTTACAGGAAATGCAGGATAAACTTTTATTTACAAGTAGGGAACACTTGCCAGAACAGAATAAAAAAGCAGCTGATTAATCAGCATGCAGCTTTCATCTTGAAGGCCTAGCTGCCTGGACCTTTTTAACATTCGGAAGATTAGCCTTGGTGAGAGAAATGTTGTGTGGAAATGCCTTTGATAGCTCTGTGATTAAGTCTTATCATGCTTCGAAAGGGGATAGCACCAGGTCTGAACAAGTGTGCATGATAGAACAGAGAATGTTCATGTCTGGGGGAAGAAAATACCTCATTATAGTTCCGTACTGCTGTCTTTGAAGGAAGATGAGAGGAAAGCTTGCTCTGGTACTTCAGCAGATAAAATCTACTTTCTGGAAAATGACCAAGCCTAAACATATATTGTCTACCAGGAATAAGACAGACAAAGGATTATATTTCTAAATAGGCTTGGAACATCTTGGCAACTGCTAAGAAAACACAAATAAGGAACAGTGCCCTGCTAGTCTGACCCTTAAATTAAGCAGCTGTTCATTACCAGAATGATATATCTCATGCTGCCCTTTGGAAAGAAGGCATGGTGCACAGAGCTGGAACAATTACTGAATTATAGTACAATAAGAAAGATCTCCTAAAGTGTCACATGCATGTAGAGGAAGATAAGAAAGGCCAGCTTCTTAAGTTCTTGGCATTTTAAAGAAGGCAATCAAGAAAGCCTTTGAATTCTTTGGCTTTCTTTCCCTGCAGTACATCTACATTTTTATGCAAGTCTGACAAAGCATCCCATTCATGTGTCAGCACTCTCCGTCTCTGGATGCATTAGTGTTTATTACAGGCTGAACTTGCAGATGCTACCATTTGAAAACAGTAATAGAGCCAGTTGTGTGGCCTTAATATTTATATAATTACCAATGATTTCATGCTTCCCTCCCCAGTGCTTCTGAAATAAAAACGGCTACATTAGCATGGTCAAGCATAACAGTGCTCCTTACAATCCTGTAAGCCTAAATTGTTTTGCTGTAACAGGCTTTGCATTTCACTCTGAAATAAAACATTTTGTGTTAATCAGCTTACCATTAATGAACGATTTGAGTGACACATTTGGCACATTTTTGCATATTTAACTATGATCTGATTTTTTATATATATATTAATGACACATAAAATGTATACTCCGAAGAGTGTGCTGGAGTGTCTTCAGTCTTTTGTATTTCTGATTTGAAAATAATAAGTTGTATTTTTCATCTCCCAAAAGCTTATCCTTTTTGTCCAAAAAAGGACTATGGTTTGGAAGTTAGCCTAATAAAACAATTCTTGTATTCCTTATAGTTACATTTTCAGACACTGTTCCTCTTCATGCATTTCAATTGTACTGAAAATACTCATAATCATACCCATTCTTTTGATGAAGCAAAAGTCATACAATATTTCTAGTTAAGATATTACTTACCCAGAAGTAAAGCCTGTTGATAAAAAGTAAGAATTGCATTCTCCTGGCCTATTTAGTACAATAGTGTTCAATATGGCTGTGTGTTAAATGCTTCCTCATATAGACAAGACTAAAATACATCAGGTTCCCTGTTTTATTTCATATGTTGAGAACAGGAGATATCTGTTATTCCTATGTTTTGAAATTAAAAAAGAAAAAAATAATTAATAGATGTTGGTAGACTAGAAGAGCATTTAAAGATGTGTTCAGTTGTTCATCTGTTGTCTTTTATTCTGTTATTTTGTCCTGAGTTTTGAAGGTGATGAGTTCAGTAAATTCTGTGTAATTCAGGATCGAATCCTAAGTAAAAATTCTGTAAAAATATACAGAGGAATAATTAAGGAAGATTAATGTTTCAGAATTGGTCCCTCTGTTGTGTAAATATTACATGACTTAAGCAAAACTAAAAGCAAAGCAAAACCTTTTCATTGTAAAGATGAAAAAAGGAATGACTTGTGCCTTAGAGGATCTTGCCAACAGGGTCTCTATATATGTCTAGAGTTTGGGAACAATGTGTGAACACAGAGAGAGCTCTGATAGACTTGCAGTGTGGCGGTGCCTAAGAAACAGCACCCCCATTATCAGAGCTGAAAGGCGCTTTTGTTTCTTTTATCTCACATGTTCTGTAACTATGTTCACAGAGTAGCTTTACCAAAACTTCTAAGGGCTGTGCGTGAGAGTTCTTGTGTCTTTTGTCTTATATTCCATTTACTTTGCTTTGCTGTAAGCTAGTCATTAAAAGCTTGTATTGCTGCTAATTTCATTAAAATCTCTGTTGTGTAGACTGGGCAGAAGTCACTTTTCCCTTTGCTGCTTTCTCAGTGACCCAAGAACAGGATGGTTGAGAGGGGAAGTAATTAACACTGTCATTAAAGCTTGTCACTGGCTACTTGAACAAGGACCTAATCACTGCTCAAGCAGTAAAGTGTTTGCATTACAAGGGACATTGTGACTGTCTTCTGCAATGACAGCTCAAAAGTCTTTCAAAGGTAAAAGATGTTTTCAAGACATCTGTCCATCCTCTGCTCAGTTTCCAAAATTTAAGTAGACTTCTACCAGAAGCAAGCAAACCCATCAAGAGAGTAACTGTAGTTCTCTCTTTGTCAAAACCATGCTGTGGTGGAGGATGCCCTGCAGGCAGCTGTGTGCAGGATGCTGGTCCCCAGCCCACACGGTCAGGGTGCGAGTTACATAGGGACATCGCTGTGCCTGCACAGCTCCCGCACCAACTGGTATTGGGTTGTGAACGGAACTGCTGGGGTTTATTCACTTGCGTTATTTCATTGTGGTCAATAGATGAGGTCAACAGAGGAGGAATTTCAGGACAAGCAAAAAGGTTTTGAAAATTTTGTGAGTGAGAGAGTTCCTGAGAGGAAGAAAGAGATGTGGGCTTATGGGCTGAGTGGAGGAGAACAGAGGCTCCCTTAGTCCCCTGATAAATCTGCAAATAGCATAGGCATTATTTTAAAAGAAGAAACTGTATGTTACTAAGATCTTGCCAATACAGATTTGAATCATCTTTGCAGTTGTAAATGAAGGCCATTACTAGGACAGTCTCTTAGCTTGGTTGTTGAAAATTAAACTGGAAAAACTTGCCATTGCACTGACAGTTTTAAAAGTTTCTCTGATGAAAGCTTGGTTGTTTTTTGTTTGTTTGTTTTTTAATATTTATATTTATCCATATTTCTAGCCCTGTATTTCAGCAGGTTTAGGAATATGTTTGCTTTTGTGGAAATTTTGGGTTTAGATAAGAGAATTGCCAAACTGCAGTAAGGTAGTTTTGGGTGCCCTTCAGTTTGGTAATGTTACTGGCTCTCAAGGTTCAGAGCTCTGGTTTTGATCTTTCAGTATATGGTTTGAATCATGTGATTTAACATGTCCAGATATTTGAACTTGGTCTCCCAAATTTCTCTGTCTCTTTAATCCATAAGATTTCTCTAGTTTCTGTATTTTATTTAGGGTCATGATTTATTATAACAAGTAAAATGCTATGTAAATGCTTTGAGGGAAACACAATTTTTCTATTGAAAAACAATACCTCATTAAGTCTTCAGGTTTTGTTTCTTGTCGTAGCACTTTCTTGTCCTGGGGATCTGGTTTAAGACTTCTGTGAGCTGTTCTGCCTTGAGAAGAAGAAGAAGAAGAAGGAAAAAAAAAAATTTACATTTTGTGATTCTTTGTTCCTATGGAAATTGAAGAGACCCTTTTTCTGTGAGATGAATTTCAACTTTCCATATCTTCTTGATAATGATTTTCAGGCACTATGGGAGAACAAAAGAGCTTTTCTAAGTAGGAAGAGTGCTTTCAGCCCAGACACAGAAAACATGACACCCCCCACCAGGTTTGGCTTGCTAGAGGGGTTACTAGTCTGTCATCTTTACCACAGTTATCTCAGCACTTCTTTTGAGTGACATAAGAAGACTCAAATTCAGGCCTGTGAGCTGCAGATAACTTTTCCTGAGATCAAACAGAGAAAAAAATGTATATTTTGGCTTTAAACATCGGATTGTAAATATAGTGCTGTTGTTCTTACTATTGACAAGTACTTCTTTGTACCTATTTCTCTGCACTCTCCAAATTCTATCATCAGCCATTAGCTCTAGACAACCTAACAGGAGATTTTTTTTTTTTATTTGCAGCAACTTCGAATGCCTGCCTTCTCTTTATGGCTGCTGCTGCTGCTGTTAAAATATTTATATCCTTGATTTTAAATAAATAAGGCCTCTATGTTTCTCTAAATCAATGCGGTTAAAAAACCCTTTCTCCCAGGGAATTCTGGATTAATGCCAATTTAGGCTTACAATAAAAAGTCACTTTCCTGCCGGAGATTTGTAAGCTCTGGCTGAAATGTGAGGATGATTTTGACAGCAATTCTAAGGTAAATGAGGAGTAGTTTAGCTGAAGTCAGTTGGTGTTGGTGTAAATGAGAACAAAATCAGCCTTTGCATATATGAAACAAACATCTATCTTCTCAGAAAAGTCAAAGTATAACCCTAGAAATGTGTTGCAATGAATTTTTCACTAAGGATTTGAATGCTAGCAAACATCTCCCTGATTGCTGTCTTAAAAGAGGACAAAGAAAATTCAGAAGGATGTAACATTTATCAGTGGTCAGTAAACAAAAGGAATCTTTTGTTGATACAGCAATTTTTTATTTGAATCATGAGACAAATGGGACAACTGGTGAGAAAAAAGAAATACATATCCTGTGTGAATTCTCTTGTTCAGGAGGGAGGGATACCCCCTCTTTCAAAAACATCACTGTTACTGTTATGATTATTCATAGAGGGCTGTACACAAACCCCATCCTTCAATGGCACTTCGTTTCAGGGAAATATCAAATGGGCCTCTGAATATAAAACAGTTTGCAAGTTTTACTGTCTGTTCTTCTTGGTTTCTTCACTGAACAGTCCAGAAGAGGCTTAAGTACTTACAGGGCTTCCACTGACATGATATTAGAGTGCCATGTAATCCACAACCTACTGCTTTGCCCTGTATGGTAAAGGAAATTCTATTATCCTCATTTTATAGATGAGCAGTAAAGACACAGAGGAACTAAATGACATAGTTAAGGTCACACACATTGTCTTTGATTTAATAGATATTTTCAAAGATCTGTCTTCTGTTGCTTCAGCTGTAGAAGCTAAGGATCCCACGTATACATCTGATCTAGGCACTCTGGGTAATTTAGTACTCAGCAGGGAGAAGTAGACACTTTCAGGGCACAATTCATCTCATTGTAAAGTAAAACCTAAAGGAGTTCAGATGAATCACATTGTAAAAGAGCCTGTTTAAAGAATCTAGATGATTAGCTGAAAGGTATTCTTCAATTACAAATGCCAGTATTTCATTAGATAATTCCTTCTTCTAGTACTTTCTTTTACTAGGTGCAATTTTTTGAAAGTATGCGAATGCTGGACAGCATACATGCTGAAAAATCCCACTTTCTTGCTAAGAAGTCTTATCCTTAATGCTGCATATTCTCTGTAAGGAATTGTAAATCCTTTTATCTATCTTGTGTTAGAAAGAGTACGTTGTGACTGTAGTGTCTTAATACTTTATTACAATGCAAACTTTTATTGTACATCAGTTGCCATTTTTGGAGTCAGAAATTAAGAAAAGAAATGTAAGAGTATAAACTTCCATTAATATGCACAATAAAAATAAGTCTACTGTGTTTTTTTGTGGAATTTTTGCTAATATAAGAATCTAAATTTTGGGAAGGGGTCTAGTAGTCTGTTGTCATAGACATGATGTTATCAGATTTATTCTTAGGACAACACTACCTTTTAATTTACAAAGTCATTTTACGTCTCTTATTTTTTTATTCCTGCTCTTCACCTTTTTTTCTCTCTGGTTTCATTCTCCTAAAAGAAACAAAACTAAAATCTCCTGGCCTTCCCTAAAACAAAAGAAAACTCCTGTCTTTTTCTTTCTTTAGTTCTTTTGATAAGATAACTTGGCCTTTACTGATGGTACTTCCCAGTTCTGTGTCAGGAGCAGATTGTATCAGCCATTTACGTATATTTATATCAAGGTTATTTAAATATTATTCAGGATTAGTTTTTGAATGCATGGAACCTCTCTCCAGCACCATACTTCCCCTTTCAGCACTATCTATTCATTCTTGAATCAGCCTACAGGTTCCATTAGCATATATTCTATCTAAACTAAAATAATTTCTTATATGGCACTTCATCACATGCTTTACTGGAGTCCAGAGAGATGAGATTTACTCAATTTCCTTTGCTTCTAAAAATGAAGTAATTAAACATAGTAATCTCACATAATCTACCATTCTTAAAATATGTGTGGCAGATCTTCTCATTTATCAGTTGTCACGGTGTTATACTTTCCTTTTTAATGCTGTTTAATTCCTTCAGATCAATTCTTACAGATTTATAGTGACTTGTGCTCACTTTTCTCCCCTCTAAGATTGCGTGTACATTTATGACATCCCAGTCAGGTAGCATTCATCATATTTATAAAACTGGTTGGTGCTGAATTTGGATTTTTCCTCTGATTAATTGTGCCTGCCCCATAAGGGAACCTTAGGTGATATGCAACAGAGTTATCATGAAGTTGAAGCAAGTATTTCTGGTTGTTGCTGTGGCTGCTGCAGGCCATGCTGAGGTGGGCATTTGTGCAGACAAGTGTTGCGGTCCTTACTTAATCAGCCTTGCCAACAAGGAGATTTTACTGCCTCCATCTTTTAGCCGTAACATAGTAGGACCCTGAAGGTTTACTTAGTAAACTAATACAGACCTAGAGAAACACTGTCGATGCACAAACATCAGGACAAAGAATGTTGTTAATGTTACTGCCTTCTGGAAAAAGAGCACTGTGGAACAAATGTGCAAGCCGGCAGTGAATGAATTCCCAAGGTGTTTATGACATTCCCATGTTCTTTGACAACACAGGTAGAGAAACTGACAGAGTGTAAAGTTCCTTTGAAAGTCAGACTGCTGAGAAGTTGCAAAGTGATTACCTGAGACTGTGAAATAGATTAATTAGCAAAGAAAAAAAATGCAGTGCTTAATAAAAAAATTCATATTCAAGGTGTCTGCCAGGTGTTTTCTGCTTTTCAGTGCTGTTATTCTCCCCACAGCAGGCAGGGAACAACATTTTCCATTTTAATCAGGAATACTGCTAGAACTTAATGCCTGAATGGGGCAACAAATGCAATTTACGATGTAATCCATCTTTTCAAACTTTTTTGAAGGGCTTTTCATCTCACCTTGCAGTCAACAAAGCCATTAGCATTAGAGGGATTTTCAGTTGTTTCTTTATCAGTTTTGTTGGCCTGGCACACTACAACTTTGGTCCCTTAATACTGCAGAAATCCATACTGCAGTGGTGATAGAGATCTGCAGTACTGTGAAAGTGAATGCTATCCCTGGTATTTCTATGACATTCCATTCTATTTTGGGGTCACAATACAGAAAAAAATGAAAATTTTCTCTAGAGAAAATGTCCTGAAACTCTTCAGCATGTGCTTGGAGACCATCTGAAAGCCTTGCTAGAGTAGGAGCTCTGTTCTGTCCAAATGAGATCCACTCACAAGTAACAGGGATCAGGAAAAATTAATTATTTCAATGGACTTAATTTTGTAAGTAAAAAATTCAGCGGTTTGATATAGCAATTAGATTTAAAGAAATAATTAACTGTGTAAGGAAAGTTTTCCTATTCTTCCTAGAATTCCTATATTCTGTGCATGCCCTTTAAGAGATGGAAGTGATGAAGTGTTATGGCAAAGCCAAGGGTACGATATAGCTCCAGATTCAAGTGCTAAATTTAGCGATGTACAATATAGTATGTACATAACAGGTGCCTTAACTTCTTCTTATGGCTAATGGCGATCTAGTCAGAACAGTTTGTATAATACAGAGCTGTTCAGATAAATTTCTGTACATTTGGTTTCGTGAATTACTGTATAGTATTGACTAGACCAATAGGACAGACAGGGTTTTTGTTAATTAAAATGAAAGATTAGGGAATACTTGTATCTATGGTTCCTGTGTAGATATATACACCATGGACATCTAAATTTTGAATCTGAATCTCAGTTCTATACTTGCTTTCTCTATGGCATTTCATCACCTTGCAAATATACAAGACAAAACCTCTTTGCATGATCAGTTCAGATGACTGTCTCCAAAGCTGAACCATAGGGTGGAATGGATCCTACCTTACTAATGACTGTATTTAAGCAACCTTGAGTTTTATACCTAAATGAAGTACAGAAAGAAGATCCTCACTCATTTTAAGTGAAATCTGGTAGCTAAATTCAGTGATATAAACATGTAGGAAGACTTGTCATCCAGTCAGCTGGGAAGATGGTAGGAGGAAATATTTTTTTGGAGAAAAAAACAGGGATTCTGATGAGATCTGAGTTGAAAGTGTGTCAAAATGAGAGTAAGCAGAACTATATATAGACAATGTGGAAAAAGCAGCTTTGAGCTGAAGAACCTGTAAAGGAAGAATTGGTGTGGTGTATAGGGATACTAAATGCTAAAGGGATGACTTGTAGTTCACAAGGGAATTGGTTTGTTTCTTTCAGTGCCTGCCTTCTAAATCAGGCTTGCTGGTGAAATTAATTTGGTGTTTTATAGAGACAAAAGACCTAGTTTTGCACCCAATGAAGGCAGTAGCAAAACTCCAACCTATTTCAAAGGAGAAGAGGTACGTGTCCGATGGATGTGTGGAGAAACAGCTGCCTGTGTCTGTTTTCCCACCGAATACATTGACCTGGAATACTTCCGTTTGTCTAGCAATAAAGCATTCTGGCATCTCAGATAAGTCATTGTGCTTTTAAGTGTTCGGCATTGTTTCTAAATTACTTGCTGCCTCTGAAGTTGCCATTTAATAAATTAACTCACTGGATACAAAGGTAATAATCTTCTTAAATGTGACTGTTAATTCCCTCGTAACTGCAATTTTATAATAGTTCCTCTTCTAAAGTTAAATTGTTGGCACAAAGCCATGCATTACTAGCTAGGGTTTGCAGAGGAATGCCGGGTGTCCTAACCAGGTTTCAGTTATCCTTTTCAGCATTCTTCAGCTTGAATCAGTCATGAACCCAAGTGCATGACAAAGTCATTAACGGAACAATAATTCTTAGGTGTTTTGACAAGGCATTCTATAAATGGTAATTAACATCTGCACCGCAGTTCCTGTCAGGGAGGTGAAACAGTGGAAATGTTAAGTAAACTAAATCTGGCAACTGGAATTCTTCATGTACTTTTCATATTTTGGTAAATCAGCTTTTATACATGTGTGTGTGTATATATATATGTATACATATATGCAAGTAAAAAGATACACGATTACCTTCACGTTGTTATTTTGAGTTGCTTCATAGTTTTACAATTCTACGAGTTCAGTAAATACAAAGCTGTTCATAGTGCCCATTATTTTCAGAAGCTTCAGTGTGATAAGCCTATAACATACCTCAATAATTATGTGCCCAAAATTATATTATGCATTGATTTTTTTTGTTTTTGTTTTATTAGTATTATTATTATTATAAGATGGGAAAAAAACCCCATTAAATTCAAATATGACATTAGTGTTTACATCTCAAACTGGAACAAAAAAAAATGTCCAGTGAACTGCCAAGTATTCACAACTCCATTATAGGTATTTTTAGTTTCTTATATGACGTGCAAGGAATTTAAGTTTCTAGCCACATTTTATAACAATGAAATGAATTCTGAGGAGATAAGCAGGTCTTAAATCTTGGGGTTTGTATTATTAAAAAAAAATGTTTTAAGGAAAGAAAAATAACAGTTGTACTTGGTGTGTTCCTGCCCCAAAATTGCTTTACACATGAACCAAATTTCCCAAACTTCCAATGATTTTTTTGATTGCTTGAGAGACCAAACTGTGTAAAATCATAAAGGAGCGTCTAAAGAGCGTATTATATGTCTAAGTGTTCATGGTCTGTGCTCATAGTGACAATTTTTCCTTCAGCATCTCCCTGAATCCATTTTAATCCATTTAAAATTCAGTAATATTTGTTACTATTTGTTTGCTTTAAAAAGTTTGGGCACCAGGAGAAGCCATCAAGGATACTCCTCTAAATGTGTTAGTGAAGACCTACCATATGTGCATTTTGTGCACTAATTTCAGCCAACCTTTTTACTGTGTACTTAGATTTGGATACAACTTAGAGCGATCTACTTTCTAGCTTCTCTTGCATGAATAAATGTAATGCAGTAAAGACAAGTGCAAGAGGTTTGGAAGGCTTGGTTTACTGAGATTTTTCATTAAATTGAAGACAGAAGAAACTTGTCAGCCTCCATTAAATGTAGATTCACTATTCATTGAAATACGGTTCGATTTGCTCTTCATAATCACAAAGATTTTTTTCTCTAGTCTTCCACATAAGATTTGAAAGCCTAAAAGTATACTTCTTGCCAAGGATTTAAATAGGACTGTGTGACTAACCAAAATTATTTGGAAAGTAGTGTATACAGACATTGCTTCTATATTTATTTTCAGTATACTGAATATAATGACTAAATGCAGCACAGGTTAATTTTCCAACAGAGTTTAATAAAATGTGTTTTGACTCAGGAACATTTGTTTAATGGGAGTTTTACTGTAAACTATATAAGCTCATAAAAAGACTTATGGATATCTCTTCTGAAGAAATGGTTCAAATGAACATAGCTTTTAAAGAAAATGGAGGGACCGTAGCATGGGTGTAGCTCAGACATAATGGACAAAAGCACTTTCTAGTATATTCTGTGGAACATGCCTGTAGTTCTGACAGCTCAACTGGCACCAAACTGAATTTTACAAAATTAACTAAATGAGATGCCATTATAGGAGCAGAATTAGGAAACGGTTCTTTCGTCTCTGGCTTACTTTAATGGCATCTCTGACATCTGTGTCCTGTGAAATTTATCAAGCATACATTTTGTGTAGGATGGAAGACAAAATCAACAATGTAATCAAGCTTACCAGGCAACTAATTTAAGCACTCTCCTTTGTTATGTACTTCAGTTTTTCAGATTCATGTAGTTTAAGTTTAGAGAACAAGTTCCCAGATTTAAGTCCTAATTCTGCAAAGAGAAATGCACTTCAAAACGTCTTTTCAAGTCAGTTAAATTACTTATTTACATAATAGCACTTACACATAAGGCATCTGTCATGAATTTGCAACATCTTCAGTTTAACCTAGATTTGATTTTGGTCTGAATTGTACTGAAGGAAAACAGGAAAACACAAAAGTGACAAGAAACATGTATTAGCAATAGGGCTTCACAAAAAAGATGCATTTCAGCTGAAATTTAATGTTTCTTTAGACAGCTGTAATTAACCTAATTACAAAATAATTTTCATATTTCTGTGCAAAAATAGTCTTAATTATATTTTGTAATTAACATTGTTTTTTTAAACACCATAGTATATGTATGCAGTTTCATTTTGCTCTTAGAAGAATCACTGTCTGGAGTACAGAATTTGTAGCTTTTTAGTAGTTTGGTGGGTTTTTTTAGTTTTCTTTCCCATTTTTCATTTATTCCTTAAAGCAAGCAATTGATTTTTCCCCTTTCTTATTCAAAAATTATGGGGAAAATGTTTACTTTGGCACTTGCCACTGTACAAAGGTTACTCTAGTGCTAAGAAAATAATACTTAGGAAATAAAATTGAATGATTCAAAATACAACTGAGTGATAGAATTTGATATGAAGCTACACTGATTGTTTCTGGTGGCAGCTTTATGTTATAAATTTGCTGAAGATATCAAAGTTAATAACTTCGAACTATTTTTCCCAAGATTAAAACCAAGATTTCTTACTTTTGGAGAGAAACAAACTGACAACTCCAGTTAAGAGCACCTCTGATTTGAGAAAAAGTAAAATTTACAAGAATGCAGAAATATACTGAAATCTGGTACCAAATTCCTGGAAGTCTGGAAGGGTTGTAGGATAGTGAAATAAGCTGTATGCCTACGTTAAAAAAAAAAACAAAACAACCACACACACACAAAACCCCAAAAAACAAAACAACACAAAACAAAAAAAACCCAACCCTTTTCCATAAAGGACAGTTTTAT
Organism: Falco rusticolus; assembly: GCF_015220075.1. NCBI lineage: Eukaryota > Metazoa > Chordata > Aves > Falconiformes > Falconidae > Falco > Falco rusticolus. Next base: position 40,315,905 of record NC_051188.1, on the reverse strand, counting down.
TGATGAATGCTACTATTTGTGATTAAATAAGAAGATAACTCCTGATGTGGTCCGTATCCTGGTTTCCTCTTTACACATTTCTGTGGTGGATAAGAAGAGCAGTAAGGTTATTTTTTGGAGGCTATAGTTCTCCATTCTTTTTCATCAATTTCTGTTGGATGCTCAGCCTGCTGCTATTTCTAGAATTTGCTTGAAAGACCAGTGCAACTTTAAAACATGTGGTGTCCATTTAAAGAAAAAGTTACTTTTTATTTGAATACAATACTTTCATTAAAAATATTCTTGCAATAGAATAAAGAAATCCTTGTTCTTAAGCTCTCAAGTAGATATTAAACTAATTGCAGAATATTATTATTAGTGATACTTCAAGATTACAGGAAAATTGGCAATATTTGGGGCTTAGGAGAAAACTGGAGATATTTTTGAGAATAACTGAATGACTTATCAAAGAAGATTTACATAAGATAACAAACCCACTAAAATGTAGTATATGGTTTGGGTTTCTTTAACTCTGTGTATGGGTTGAGAATATCCTGGAGATAAGTACAGTAAATAAAACCCTATGCATTTCTGAATACAAACTTTCTGCCTAATTTAGAACTCAAATAGATTTCTGGTGCAGTAAATAACTTACAAAGATACCTTTCTAAATCTGGCTTATAAATTCAACAATTTCCACTTTTTCACAGTTTTATGTTTTCCGGGCTTTTAATTGTATCGCCAGTCTTACTTTCGAGGATTTGGAAACCTCAACAATCACAGTCTTCTCACTCTTACAAATAGCAGCATTTCAGGGGCTTCCACCTATTTCAACCCGTGGAGGGCTAAAGTTGATTGGAAGTATTAATTTTCTGTGTATATATATATATATATACACAGGACAGATAGATAGATAGATAGATAGATAGATAGATAGATAGATAGATAGATAGATAGATAGATAGATAGATAGATAGATAGATAGATAGATAGATAGATAGATAGATAGATAGATAGATATCAGGATCCCTCCAGTAAGTGTCTTCCAGACTTCACAGAATCTTACTTCCTGAGTATGGTTGAGATGCACTGCCTTTTGAGTATCTTGTGTAGTCTAAATTATCTGCTGGTTTATTCACTGGCTGCTGGAACCGCTTTGCTTATAATGAAAAAGCTTTATTCGAGTGCATTTTCAAGAGATCAGAGGGAGTTACTGGAATGGCGAAAAAAGAGCTAGACTCATTACATCCATTTAAAATACTTAAGGCGAAATGTAGTCACCATCCATGTGTTCCTTGTTCATCAATGGACAGAAACTCACCTCCAGAAAGTGAGTCAGGTCTTCAGAAAGCTGAATCAATTTTCAAAAATGCTTTTCTGTTGTTTGATAGTAGGAGGCTAGGACGACTGCATACCCAACTTGAGCACAGCAATTAAATTGTTCCTTTTGTGTGAATGATTACTTTAACTTCAATGGGTATCACTCTATTAATTCCATTCTGTTTTAAATGAAGGTTAAGGACTTAGATGGATAGACAGTATATGTGTGTGAGTGTGTGTGTATTTATATATATATATATATATATATGTAAAATATGTGTAAAAGTATAGAAAATATATGAGATGTATAGAAATAAATCACATTATATATATTTTTTTACAGAGCACAGTTCATATATATATGTATATGATGATGAATTGTGCTTTTATTGAGTTGTGGATTAGTAAAGCCTATATCCTTACTTTGATAAAATCACAAGGTATCATGCCTGCCCTCATTGCATGATCTGTATTTATCATAAGTCAAAAGATCAAGCTTTTACTGTAGGTTAGAGAGTTATCAAGAAAAACTATGCTTTGATATAGACTTCTTTTAAAAATCATAAAAATAAAATTAAATTCAAGGTAACTGGTTTTATTTTTTTTTCTGCTGTATGTGTGTTAATGGACACGCATATAACAACTCCATAAAAAGTTTACAAAATGTACAGTGTTGAAATAAGTGTTCTTCAGCTCTGTTTCACAGCATTCTGTCAGTTTTTCTGATTTAGAATATTTCTTTTTCACATTGAATCCTACCTTTTTACACACCCAATTGTAGAAATTAATCACCAAAATCTGATTTTATGATGAACAGTTGACAGAATAATCCAAATTGAGACATAAGTTGTTTTTGACTAACAGGAGGTTCATGTTTGGCGCATATCAGTAGATCAGAAAAAGTGACCGTGTCAAAAGTGGTGCTGTCTCAACAGGTTGCTTGTAAATCAATTCACAAAATATTTTGATCAAGTACCATAAATATTTAGGGATGAGAGAAAAAAGATAGTAAGTGATTGTGACCATGGGATGCTTTATAAATACTTTATTATCACCATCCATCATCACCTTTTGGGAATAAAGACATTTTTAGGCAGCAAAATGAAGAGCTACATAACAAAAAAAGATGAAGGCTGAAAATCAGTTATTCCAAATAGTTGAACACTGACTGTGTTTTTTTTCTCATTAATTGATCCAAACAAATTTAGAAGGTTCATTTGAATCCTCTGTGGCATTTTGATTTGTTAGATTTTCCTGCTAAAATTACATGTGTGGAAGGTAAAAATGCTAATTTTGAGGAAATAAAATCAGATGAGTTAGCATTCTTCATAGGTGTAGCTTCAGCAGACAAGAAGATGGATGAGTTCCATGCCATGCTGAAGATGGGTACAAACTTTAAAAGATATGCTGTCTGCTATTTGTGTGCCACAAAGTCTGTCTAACAATATCCTCTCAGGGAGATAATCTGTTGTTCTGGGTGCCCATGTATTATTGTATTTGGACTATCTCCATTTGCAAATGTTGACTTTTCATCTGTGACCAAAGAATGAAATCTGTATGAGAGATGTGTAAAACATTTAATCTTTATTTATTTGTTAACAAAATATTATTTTTGCCAAATCCTGTTTGCATTTCTTTTCTCCTGCTCTCCCTGGAAGGTGACTGCATCCACAATGTGACACTTAAGCTGAGAATAGAAATTGCAGTAGTTTGTGGGGGTTGGTTTGTTTGTTTAACGACAGAATGCATTTAAACCAGAATAACAATCCCAGATATCATTTTGTATCTTCTGTATTTCTAAAGAGGATACTACAATTGGTTAGATTTGTTCATGAAAGTTTATACAGAATACAGTTGTTGTTAATATTTGCTGATACATAGATTTTTAAGACCAGAAAGAACCACTACAGTATCTAGTGAAACTACTTTTTTTACTACAAGGTATAAAGTTTCACCCAGTTAAATTCAGAAATAAAGAAAGGGTGGCATAGAGATCTGAACACAAGGCAGTGTGCAATCCATGATAAGTAACAAAGCTGGATTTTGATGACAAGTGAAGAGCACTGAATCCTACAGGTTTGAAGTGTTTAGTGGGAGCTCAGCACCACTCCAGACCGTGACAGCTTTGGAACACCTCCTGTGGCATATTTCTATGCTGTTTATTGCATGGACCATGCCCTTGTGATTTCAAAGTGTTGTGACTTGCCTGCAGAATGGTCGCAAGTCTGTCAGTCAATTCACCTATCTATTGATAAAGACTAGACAGCACTAAGCAAACTGGACTGCTACTGTCTCACAAGCATAGCAGTGTATTCAGTAGACTTTAGGAAATGGGCTGTTTGCTGTCTTCTATGGATAACTGAGGCCTAAAATTTGGATAAATTTCTGACTTTACAAGCAACCAAAAGGAACTGCCACTAGGCTATAAAAACTTACTTCTTACTGTAAGGTGTTGGTAAGAGTTAAGTCCCAAGTAAATTCAGTATTAAATAATTTATGTTATTTAAAAAAAAAAGAATAGAATTAAACCAGAAATGTAACAACATACAGCTGAATTAATTTCAAGGGTATGTTTAGATGGCAGGAGCAGAGAGATGTAAATGTGGCCTGCTTATAGACTGAACTTTCCATTTCCAGACAAGCTGGTTTGGAAGACTTCATGGGATTATTAACAACTCTAAACTACTAAACTCTTCTGAAATTCCTTATATGCTTTCTTGAAGTGTATTTGTTTAGGCACAGCAACATGCAAATTTAGTCTTGTGGCACCAGCTCTGCATCTAGCTGGACAGTAAATAAAGTAGCCTATTTGTTCCCATCTGCAGAAACAGGCCACAAAATACCTTCCAAGGAATGTGTAGTAAGCAGGTCTAGGAAACCAAAGGCTTTATTCTCAAAAGCATTGTAAAATGAATTCCATTTCTTGGAAGGTGTCAACTTTTGGAAGGTGTCTAGTATTGGAGAATGCAAGGTTTTGTTTAGGCTACCAGTGCTTTCAAAGGGTGGACTGTATGGTACATGACTAATTCCTGAACATGCACACATGAAACACAGAAGTTTATGTATCAATATATAAGCAATTGGAAATAGGCACAGAAAGTTAGGCTGGATAAAAACATGTTGACAGCAGAGCCATTACTGGTGGAGGTGTAACTTGTAAATTGTAATGTTATTACATTTCTAGGAAGGTTACCAGAAAAAAAGAAGTAAAATACAACCACCTAAATAACAATCCCTTTCATTTTAGCTTTTGTAGCGGAGCAGCTATAGGTGAAAGGAACTCGAGACAAGAAATACAGAACACTTTCTGTAAGTGATCATGGTGTTAACATCTACCTTCTGTACAGTAGAGTAGTAGTTTCAGCATTCCTCAGGTGTGTGAGAAGTCCCCTTCTCTGCAGGGTTACAGAGCTGTCTCTCATTTCTCAGAATAGTTCCTGTTACCCAGATCGAGGTTGATCCTTATACATCTATAGGAGAGAGGGACCAGAATCTGTCAGGAAGAAAAGGAAACCAGAGTTGAGCTTTCCAGAAGTGTTCTAACCACAAGTGGCCTCTGCACAACGTTTGAAACAAAAGACAGGTGCCCTTTCTGTTATCAGCCTATGGGTATAAACTGGAGGGGGAAAAACCCAGACTACTGTGCTGCTACATTGTTCAAAGCTACGACCTGTTAGCATATGTTAGTTGTACTCTTAAAATGATAAACACATTGAGATATTCAATATATGAAGAGAAGGGAACACTTATTTTCTTAACTCTGGACAGATTTAGACACGAAAAATTCATCTCAGTCATCAGAAAATGAGGCAATTCTGGGTAGAAACAGAATTTCAAGTACTTGAATAACGTTGCATTTCAAAATTTAGCTGCCAATGGTGTCAAAGAAGTCATGCATGATTTTTGAAATTATGGGTTGGATCTTAGACGGCCAATATTTCTGTGGAAGCCATCTGGATCGCTTAAGTGCTTCACAGAATTGTGTACAAAATCTTACTCTACTAGTTTTTTTCCTGTTTGTTCAGAAAATACTTCCGTTGCTGCATTTCTGTATTCTGGGCAGTAGCTCCTATGCACCCTTACCCCGCTGCCTACTGTCCCTCCTGTTACTGCGCTAATTAAGGATGCTGGCAGCTTATCTCTGCTAAGTAATACAGATATAAGCTAACTTCACAGCATTATTTAGTTCAGTAGTGATGAAAAAGAAGCTTGGGCCATGACAGGGAACAGAAACTGGCAGGGGTTTCTTGATCTATACCTGAGCATGGAGGTTGCAGCTCCAGGAAGAGGAGAGAGAATCGGCAGGTTACAAGGTGGTGGTGGTGAAGTCTACCAAAAACTGGCAGCAGCAATGATAGGAACCCAGGGACATTGGAACAAAGTGACTTGGGAACAGAATGTGATCTTACCAGCACTGACTGTGCCAGGTGGAATGACCATGGAATAAGCCACTAAAAATACATTTTTAGTAGTCACTGAATCTTGCTGTTAATTAATAATACCGAGAAGATACATCCAGCACAGCGTGCATGTGGCTTTGTAGCCTTGGATTATTTTTTTAACAGACTAGAAATAAAGAACAGTCTTTATCGTTTATTTGGCTGGTATTTAAAAGCAAAAACAGTCAAAAGAATCTTTTTCATTATGAACTATTTTCCAGTGTTTACATTTAATATATACAGTAGCTGCAAAACCTCTATGAAATGTAATAATGTCATTTCAGTTCCAATATATATGGGGAAGGCTGTGAAAACACGTGGTCTCAAAAAAGGTCATTTAGTAAAGTAGCCCATGAAAGCTTAAAAATCTTTCTGTATTCGAGGTTAAATAGAGCTGAAAATGTTGTTGCTGTTGTTTTCTTTTTTCTTTTTAAGATGCAATATGGAAAGTTAAATATATATGATTGAAACACAGCTGTAGCCATGTTCAAATCCACTATACTTAATGTTAGTGCCCTCAGCAAATAGTACCCATTCATTTTTTTGAGACCAAAAAGCCTCACCAAATAGAACTTACCTTGTGGTCTTGATTCTCTGAATTGAAGAATGAATTTTCTGGCTTTAAGCAAGAGTTTTAAAGAAGCAGGTTGAAAAGCAGCTGGTCAACACACCAGAAGCTAGCTGCTAATTGCAGCAGTAAGTTAATCAATGAAATAGCAGTTTAGCTTCTGGGTATAATCAAAAGAGATAAAAGACCACACAGAAATTCCAGTATTAGGCTATGACCAGCTCTTGAGTGGCATACATTATCTTCCTTCTTACACCTGTCTGATTTTGAGTAGGCAAGTCATGCATCTGCTTGACAGCTATTAACAGAATAAACTAACAGCAAAAAAGCATTTTTGGGTAAGATCTGATATAAATATTTACAAAGACAATTTAAGGGAGTGTTTGTTATGCACTTTTGTGTTTGCTTTCAAAACATTTAACTCCAGGGACAGATGGCTTGTACAGTTTTATCAGCACTTGTGTCATTATATATTCAAGCAGCCAAGACTGATAACCAGCCTCATGGATTATGGATTGTTCAGAGAACAAATACTTTGGAAAAAAATACCTCACATATCAATAAAGTACTGCAGTGTGGAAAAACTTGATACAGAAATTTCAGAGACATTTTTATGAAGCAAAAGGAATCAAATTAATACAATTATAAAATTAAAGCAGCAGGAACAGGTTTTTAAGTGCTGTCATTGTATGTGGTAATGAAACAACACTGGAAAATTGGGTGAAAGCTATTTTTCAGCAGTGGTGGAGGAGAAAGATAATTACCGTTAAGGCAACGTTATTCTTTCTCAGTACAAAGAAGCCAACTCTGCAGTGCAAGCTACCCCCAGAAGATCTCTCTCCCATCATCTTGCTCATGATCATTTCACTTTACACTACTGAATAGGAACCTGAATAATAAGGAGTCCTAGAAAAGAATAAACTGTCTATACTTGAGAACATAATTACACAAAACAGAAGCTGAAAAAAACCCATATTGTTGAAAGACTGTCTTTGATTTTTCCATTTTGTGGGTGAGATCCTTTTTTCCCAAGTCTGTTTTTTGTCTTTTCCCTGTTTCTCACAGTAGAACATTTATAGAGTGCCCTAAATCATGGTCAACATCATCATTATTAACAATAATATTTACAAAAACATTATACTTGTATCTAAGGGCCTTAACTGGAGATCAGGTGTGACAGACACAACACACATAAATGAAACTGCATTTTTCTTGAATCAGTAAGCATGATCATGCCTTGTAGTAGTTCAACGGTAAAATATATTATTTTAAAGATTCACATTTCAAAAAAAAAACCACAAAAAACCCTTTGTGGATTTCTTTTTCTCTTGTGATGGCTTAAACTAAAAGTGCTTAAAATAATGGTTGATAATTTTATATTAGTTTATATTTTTTAAAGTCTTATGAGGCATTTTGTAAACTTGAACCTCACAATATTTTAATAAAGCAAGTAAATATTCCCTGTATTTTACAGATTGGAAAGCATGAGTCAGAGTACTGCAAAATAAGCATACTCACTTGAGTAGGAGTCCGAACCTGTTCTCAGTTCTGGACATGCAGTTTAGTCATAGATTTTTACATACACGTAAAAGTATGTAGAGTTGTATAAGTATACAGTAAGTCTGTATACAGACTTATGCCATCCCTCACAGCTATTTGAACAGTTACACAGCTAAAAGAAGTGTCTTACAGGTGTTCCACTGGGATTTCCAGTCCTGTCCTAAAAAGATGGGGCCTCACTGTCTACAACTGTCACTTGGTGTGACCTACATCCATACAAAAATTGTAACTGGCCCACTACAGAGAGTGCCGTAGTCTTGCCTTTGCTTGAAACCTCTGCATAGGTAAGGTTGACTAGAGGAGAACTTGCACACAATAATTAATTTTTGAAGTCTAAGTTGAACAGTGGTATTTTCTTACACAAAAAAAAACCTCAAGGAGCTCCTCTTCCTGGACAGGTGATCATCTTGGCATTGCTACCCCATTCCTGTCTGCTCCTTACAGTAACAGATACCTAAATATTTCAGTGTGCTACAGAAAGTTCATAAACTTAGAGATGCCTAAAGAAAAGGATGTTTAAAATCTATTCTGAATTTAAGAGCATTAACTGCCTTGAACTCTTATTAAAGAAAGAAAACCACATGAAGTAAATCTTCCAAAGAGTTTGACATGTAGTTTAACATAGGGCCACATGCATATTTAGTACGAAGTAAAACGAGCTTATTACTCATTTAAATTTTAAATGGAAATGAATGTCTTTTCTTTTGAAATTTATTTAACTAAACAGAATAAGTAACTTATCCCCTTCAGAACTGTAGTACTGAAGGCTCTCCTATTAACCTTTTATTCCACTGTAGATTGGAAGCACAGAGTGCATGCACTGTATTTCTTGAAATGTGTCATTCTGTGGTGAATGGTTTTTTTTGTGTTTTGAAAGTTTTAATCCTGCAAAACCTCTCCGCCTTGGTCAGCAAGATAGTATTGTACTGTGAAAGCAGGCAGGTTGAAAATAGTTCTGACATTTCTCACTCTTTTCCTCAAAAAATGGGAAAAAACCTAATTACAATTAGATTTCTGTTGTCAGGGGCAAAAATCAACTTATTCATAGATTAACCTGTGGAAATGTTAATTTACAGTGAGTACTTCCTTTACTTATTATTTTTTTGGTTTTGGTTTTGGGTTTTTTGGTTTTTTTTACTAAGTACCTGCCTCAGTTTGATTGTAACTTCATAGTAGAGGATTCAAATAAGAGCTTTATAGAAAAAAGAATTTCTCTCTTCCAGGGAATTATCATAGTTCTCATTTTAGAATCAAAGATCTTGGTTCTCACTGAAATCTTTTCTAAGCTGCTACTTTACAGTTGCTTTTTCTTTTTTTCCTAATGGTTCTGGCTTAATTATTTCATCTTCTATTGATCTAAATGGAAAGTAGCGTTGATTCTATACATTTTTCATGTTCTAGATATCAGCAGTAGAACACATTCTTATATGGGAAATGCAGAAACAACTTTTATTATGCTTTATTATATTCTGTTACATCATCAGCACACTGTATATTCTCCAGATACTATCTCCAGAGGGGAGTTACTTAGAGATAAGATTAACTCCGTACATTGTAACATGTAGAAACATACCTGGCTGCATTTTCTACATGTGTAAAAGCAGTGGGTTGATAATCTTTGGAACTTGCTACCATAACTTGTTATGTGCCAGTAAAAAAAAAAAAAAAACAAAAAAAAAAACAACTGGGAAAGAATAGCAATTTCCATACAATTAATTGGGATATTTCAGTATTCAGAAAAAGATCTGTTTCTAAAGGTAATTTGTTATACATTCATGGAGTACAAGAAAATGAAAGATTCAATTATATTGTTTTGAAGATACAATTTTGTTGCTGATACACCACTGACCTTTTTCTTTTGATTAGTACTACTTTTTAAGATGGCTCATATTCATGCCTACTTGCTAATGCTCTTTCTCAAAAATCAATCTACAATTTCCTTCCTGTCACTGAGCTGTTTAATCGAGGAAGAATTGTCTCCTTAACTCTTTGAATGTCTACAGCAGTAGCCAGTTGATTTACTCTGAAGTCGAGACAAGGCATCTCAAAATTCTTGGTCAAAATTACAATACAATTAGCAAAGAATTATGACAAAGCATGTCTCAGATATTGAGAATTATCTAACGAAGACACACAAAGTGATTTCTCTGCCTTTTTCCTGGCTTGCCCTTCCTCATACATCCAGTCTGATCAGATGAGTAAATTAAGCCATTTAGAAATGCAGTGAGACTGAGAGGAATTCAGTGCCGCTGAAGACACGGGTGACCTGTCTGCTTGATTACAAGATGCCTGCAGCTGGCCAGCTGTGTCCTCAGCAGTGTGTGAAGAATTATGTGGATATTTAATATGCATAGTACTTCAGCAGACTTCATTTCTGTCTCCTGTGGTCTCATATTCCTGACTTAGAAAGAATTACGAGAACAATTCTTTCCTAAACTCAAGATTTACATAAGCCACCTTTTTTTATTTACCCCTTGATTTTTATGGGTGCATAGAAGTTATCTGAGATGTGTTTAATGGTCAGAAGAATTACAGATTTTATTCTCTTTCATGTTGTAATGTTTTGAAGTGTTTCATGGTTTCATATTAAATATGGCAAAGTTTAAGTACTTTCTTACTAGTTGGGAGTGCACATCATAGTTTTATACACAGGGTAAATGTCTAGAACTATGCACCAAACTAAGTTTGTAAAATAATGGACATGAGAATGATCCTGCGTACAAAGTGTTCCTTTGGGCAAGCCCATTTTTGGACGGTGCCGTTGTTTCTCAGTTTGCGGTAGCTGTCAGCTCCCCGAGGCTCTGCAGAAGTGGAGTGATTTGAGAGCAGAAGAGCACACATCCAAATCACAGGCCTTTACAAGCAACGTTAATTCTCACTCAGAATCTGCAAGGGTGTATTTACTTCCTCTGACATTTTCACCTACGTAACTATTTTCTTAGTGTGACAGAAAAAGGGCGTTAAGTTTATTCATAGTAGGATCTGGGACTGATAACATAGGACTAATTGAAATGTATTTCCACTTTGGGGAGCTATATAGGGAGAATATACAGAGAGTATATAGCCTACAAAGGAACTTCTCTCTAATAGAATGAAAATGTGTGTAGGATTAACCACTACAATATATTGTTGAAGAATAATTGTTAATTTTCTCATGAGGTATATGTATAAAGGTAATGCTAGATATCACAATCTAATACTATGTCTTTTTTTTTTCTTCCTCCCTCTTTCTTTTTTCTCTTTGTTTTTATTCAACAGATGGGCCTCTTGGTCCACGAGGATTAGCTGAAGCTACAGAGATGTGTACTCAAGAATGCCTGGTTTTGGGTCACTCAGACAACTGTTGGATGCCTCCCAGCCTGGGCCCATACCAACAGCCAAAGTCTCCTCTCTCCACCTTTGCACCTCAGAAAGAATGGGTTAAGAAGGACAAACTAGTTAATGGACACACATTGACCAGGACCTGGAAAGAAGATAGCAACAGAAACCAGTTCAGTGACCGAAAGCAGTATGGTTCCAGTGAGGGCCATTTCAACACTGGCAACCACATGACTGACATTCCTCTGGCCAACTTGAAGTCTTATAAACAGGCCTCAGGAGCTGTTGAGAGTCCAAAGGAGCACCAGCTATAAGAAATGGTTACTCTGGACCAATGACTTTAGCCTACTTAGACTTGCTAATACTATGTGTGTGTCAGAGCTTTATGTACTGGGTAGGCCTCTAGAACTATGCTTCACCTAGCAGAGATATGCATATCTTTATGTTAGCGTCGTGGAAGGTATGATGTCCTGCAAGATGGAAGAGTGTTTCTACTAGTTGTGTGGTTTTGTTAAATAGACATGATTAAAATCTGCAGAAATCTCTCCAGTTTGCAAATAGCCTTTTTGTTTGTTTGTTTGATTTTTGACCCTGGACTGCTGCTATGAACAACAGAAGATGCATTTGGAGAGTGAGAGTGCGAGAAAGTTCAGTGGATTGCAATGATTGAAAAGCATATCCAGTTAGAAAATTGTGCTTTTGTTCTCATTGATCTATGCTGGGACCGTTATACTTGAGATAATATTGCAAACAAAGCAAATGAAACTGTAAACATTAAACCTGTTGTGCTATTAACAATGTTAGGGGACACTTATAAGTCCATCAGTGTTCAAATAGTTGTAAATAGAAAGTTATTACTTACAATTTTTGTGTACTTATAACGTTCACTTGAAAAGATATACTGTAGCATATTTCTGTGTTTCACAGTTGCTTTTTACTTTCTTTCATTTGCTTCCTGTTGTTTTGCTTTTATTTTCAGTGATGGTGTTTCTGTGTTAGTAGTCTGTCTGACACACAATGTTCCAAGGAACTCTAAACACTTGTGTTAAACCTGAAAAAAAGGAGTGATGGGGTGGGAGGGAAGGTTGGTTGTAGAAAGGGAAAAAAAAAAAGATTTTTCTTTCTATGTAGGAGCAAATGGTGCCAGCATTCAGGTAGAATTTCTTCTTCTTCCTTTCTTCTTTTTCTTTTTCTTTTTTTTTTTTCCCATTTATTAATTTTAGTATTAAGAAATGAAAGGACTTGTGTAAGGGCTTGCTTAAAAATTTAACATTTTTTTTAAACTTCCATAACGTTTCATAAAACAGGGAAACTGCAAAACAAAAGGATAATATTTAAATTTGTGGTGGTGGGTGAGAGAGGGAAAGCTGTTAGTTTGGAATCCTTGATCATGCTAGCTGCAGTCTGTCATTTAATGAGTGATAGCTGACATTGATCTCAGCTCTAATATATGGAGGAAATTCTACAGGAGCAAAATACAGTAATCATATTTTTCCAATTGGACAGGTGTGTGTCTATACCTAAGACAGTTTGTATTGCTGAACCAGCAGCATTTGTGTTAATCTTCATCTGCGTTAACGTTGTAGTAACACAAGTGTTTTTAGACCATAGCCACAGAATATTTAATGTGTTGTGCCTTCATGATGTAACAGAGCATTCTCCTGGTAGGCTAGTTGGGGGAAGTAAAGGGTTAAATCTCTAATTATTGCTGTTTAACTGTTTGTTATCATAGTTGGTCATTGCCTGGCAGGTACCAATATCATGTCACCTCAGTCAAACCAGCAGAGTGACTCCTAATGTTATTAAGATCTGAGTTGCACGCAAAGCAAATCCAAATCCAGCATTTTTAGATGGTTTTTGTTAAGGCATGACAGATGATTTACACAAATAAATAGCATGCAAAAAACAAAAAAAGGTAAAAAAAAAAGTCCTTACAGAAAAAAGCAAAAGTTACTTATGCCACATTGACACATCAGTCTTAAAGTAATAAAGTTAGCTAATCTGAAGATTATTTTATTCTTACCAAAAATAGAACGTGGGTTTTTTTATTATTCTTTTGTATATAGCAGTTCATTAATTTTTTTTTTACGTTTCTATCCCTCCACAGTATAAAAGGCATAAAAATGGGTTAGGGGTGCATTGCTTATTGCAGTACTTATGTCAGTTTGTGAGGGGTGTTTGATGACTTTGACAGAATAAATATCTAACCAATTATCCTTGTTACTGCTTTGCCAGTTCAACGTTATTTAGTTATTCAGCTCTTGCAATAAATGTTCTGAATTCCTGATTGTGTTGTGTTAGTTCTTGGGCAGAAGCCTAAGGGACTTTATTCTTGTTAATTTCTCTTTTCTTTCTGTTGTTGTTGGTTTTTTGTCTCTTTGTTTCATTCTGGATTTCCAGTTATTTTTCTATGCATATCATGGTCCATTTGGTTCATTTAGATATGTATAAAAATGGAATATACAACAAATGATAAATCCTGAGGGCCATATTCTGTCATTCCTATGGTAAGTAGGAACTTATTCAAAATGAGTTATTTGAAATAAGTGTTACATACCCAGCACAAAGGTGACAGAATCTAGCTCAGATTTGTTAGGCATACAAGCACATGTGATAAGCATCCTTGCATGAGTCTTTGTTACAGTGCTGTGGTAGCATATAGGAAAGTCAGCACTTAACCACACCTCAGTCTTTCTTTTGAGCGTAGAATAGTCATATCAAAATACAGTAAATACTTCCTTACAAGCAAAAAATTGTGTGGTTATATAATCACTTTTCTTGCAGCACAGTAAAAAAAAAAAGAAGAAAAAAAAAGGCAAACAACCTTGAAAAAGATGAATCAATAAAAGTAACCTATTTTTGAACGTGCTGAGTTTTAAAGCAGAGATCCCCTGATTTCTGTATTAAAACCAGAAATGCAATAATTATTTGAAAACCCCAATAGCACCAACGATTTTAAATTATAAGTGCCTTTCTAAACAGAATATGCTTGAAATAATTTCTATCATGGATAAAAAGTAAATAATGTGACTATTGCTACAGAGGGAGAACTATATTCTATTCCAACCTTCAGTATTTCGTGCTGCCACCAACCTGTGCAGGAGAAACACAAACAAATATGATCTAAATTTCTAGCAAGTGAAACTTCTCTCATAAAATTTTCTTAAATTCTGTGTAATTTTAGATTCTTAAGGCCTCACCCTACTTTTAATTATTTATCAAAAAAAGGCAGAAAGAAAAGAATTCAACAAGAAAATAAAAGAAAATAAAAGAAAATAGGATAAATAAGAAAGAGAAAGAAAAGAAAAAATAGGAGAAAGAAAATAAAAGAAAGAGAGCGGGAAGGAAGGAAGGAAGAAAATAAACATTTGCAGTACTGAGACCAGTATCTTAAACCCATTTAAGCCAAAGGAATGTAATGTTTTCCAGAGGTTTCTATGGAAACTGGATTTGGCCCTAAATATGTATACAGTATGTTTCCATTCATTCATAACCATTTGATTTGCTTCATCACTAATACTACTGCTGTTGCCTAAACTGCACAAGTTAAGAAAAGAAAAAGAAAACAAAGGGGGAAAAAAGAAAAAAAGTTAAATCCTGACAGGAATTCAGATGAGGAGCTTAAAAAAAAAAAATACTTACAAATCTCACTGCACAGAATGAGAAGACAACTGAATATTGGTGACAATATTTAAGTTTACTAGCTGTCAGGCTAGAAGTTACTTAAAATTATTGGTAACCTGGCATGACATGGATGCCTCTCAGATGGCAGTTCTAGCTTTTTTCTTCAGCTAGGAAGATTGGATATTCTTTGTGTACTTAATTCGTAATGCACACAGTTGAAAGACTGCTAAAAAGATGCATCAATGATTTTTTCAGTAGTCTTTTTTGTTTTCTGTCGCTGACCAAACCCCTTCGCCCAAATAGAAAATGGAAAGCATGCATATATATATATATCGGTATTTAGTCTCATTTAATCCTATGCAGTACCAACTCTTTCTAAAGATAGATGAGTCAGGACCTCTTTCTCAAGGAACTCTCTGGAGGCAGTCTAAGAAATACATGGAGCAGAATTAAGGAGGATGCAGAAATACACATCAATTTTAACAGAGATGAAAACTATATTAACAATACTTGTTTAATATGATTATTACCTTTTAGCAAGTTATTAATAGGAATCAGGATCAGAAATCATCTTAAGCATGGAGTACACTAAACTTTAATGGAGAAACTCAGGAAACTTTGGATACATGTATGGCATAAGAGCAGGAGATGTATTTCTATGTGAGAGGAAAGAACAGGAGTGATAAAGGCTGACGTAGCTGACATGGTAAAACAAAGAAATAGGGAAAAGACGATCACAACATTGATGAGAAGTTTAATCTTGGGATGTGAAAAAAGAGAGGCACTAGTACCTTTAACAAAAGAGGACGCTGTGAAAATCATGGGACGTGGCAGTAGGTGATGTCAGGGATCCATGAGCCTCATGACATGACAAAAAGCATAGGGGTAGGATCTAATAGCCTTGGGCAGTAGTGTCTGATACCTCAAAATAAGTTACAAAACTATCGCTGCTTGCAGGAGAGCACAGCAGTGGTGTCATATCCAGCTCAGACAGAAGAACAAGTGCTGTGATGACTGATTTCTTGTGCTCCACAGCACATGTGCCAATTCAGACAGCGAAAGCAACTAAGTACTCACGACGTTACCTCTGAATGCTCAGTTCTTTCCTTTTTAGTACACTTCTTCAGCAGAATTGTGTTCCAAAGTCTCAACTTTATTTAATTTATATGCTTGCAGGCCTTGCTGCTGTGATGAAAAACTTCACAATGGAAACCAATTCTAGAGCAGAGCAAGGCATTTTACTGTACAGAAAACATGATACAATATCACCCAGAGGTGTGAATCAGCTCAGTATATCATGGACAGTAAAGCTCTAACTCAATTAATATTTGTTTTATTAACTTTCACTGCTGATCACTTTAGTGGACACATCCATCAAACCCAGAATCCAAAACCACCCTTGACTTTTCCTCTTGTTCCAGAAAAGCTCTCAATGGTAGATGCTTCCTTGTAAAATTATAAGATATCCTTTTTCACACATTACTTGAGTGGAGTGACTTTTTCCAGTTTGGCTTCTCCAAAATACACCTTATATAATACAGCTGATTTGTATTATAAACTGTTTTTCTCGTGAAAGCCCATTCTATACTTTGTTTTCAACCAGTTAGGCATAGTAAGATTGTAACACAGAGGGACATACTCTAATCCTTCAGGCTTTGTTGAACTTCTTAGGAGGCAAAATATCAGGACCTTTCCCATAATTAGTAATAGGAATAGCAAGTGCTTTATTATGCAGTGGACTAGCAAATGCTTGAGAAGTAACAAATTTATCATTTCCAGGTTTTTACAATACAATGTAGTTTATAAACTGAAATTAATGCTAACAAATGCATTTTTTTAATTGACGTAGACACATCACTTCACTGGACAGTAATAGAACTTACGTGCTGATATGTATCCTCATCCTGACAAAATACTGTGCAGCTCTTTTGAAACAGAGTACATCTAATTTCTTTAGAACACAGCAGTAAGCATCCTCTTCTAGAAGCAGCTTAGCATTTCACAGGACTGGGTCCACAATGAGAAGAATATCAGAGACATGCATGTCATATGCTATGTTTTGAAGCCAGAATGCTTCCTCTAACTGAAGCATCTCATGGCTCTAACTACAGCTTTAAGCTTATACTGCTACTTAATTGTACAATAATAAAAGTATGTCTTTAACTACCAGAAAGGATCTAAAATTTCACTGTAAATTATGAAAAGAAAGAACTGAAATAATGTCCCTCATTTTCAAAAATAAGTTGTTTTTATTTTTACCACAGCCATTCTTAAATCCACCTGTTGTGCCTAGGTATTGCAACACATTCTAATATTGCATGGCATGTAAATAGATACCTTAATTACTCATAATGATATGATTATATACACATATATAGAGAGAGATTATATATATATATATATATATATACTCACTTAAATATTACCAATCACATACTTACTCAGTATTATTTAATGGAATTTTGGGACTATGGATTTTGTTGTTTGATGTACTTTAAATTGTATGACGCAGCATATTCTTAAGACTACCCTCACCAATGCTTTTGATTATTTATTCATTAAATAAAGTGCTTTCTTCTGCTTGTTATACTGTTTGTACAACCATGTGATAATGTTAAAATGGGTAAGTACTGTATGGGAATTATAACTGTTTCTTTTCTTGTCTAAATATATACCTATAACAATATTTATTAGTGATCTGAGTTTTAAGAATGTGTCTTTTTATGTGTTTACTATCTCCTTACATATGGTCGAAATTTAAGGTAAAGCTGGGACAACATTTCTTCATGTAACTCTGAATACCCCAATGGCTTTTAAATTTCCTTTTGCCTTTATTCACAAGTGAAATTAGGATGAGACCTGTACTTCAAATCAGCCATAAAATAAATGCATAATGCAGTAGTTAGGGTTTGGTTACTGTAGCTAGCATAAGTAAACCTACATTCTTCATTTCTCAGGTAATGATATATTAAGCTTCAAGTGGGTGAAGGAGAAGCTCTTCACTTGGAGGATAATATTTAGAACAGCTGATTTAAGAGAAGATGAGTCAGAAATCTTGTACACTAAAGAGTGGGGTTTTTTTTCATTTTTCACAGTCAGTTTCCATCTTTGTTTTGTAGAAAGCATCAATTAGAATGTGTGCTTCTTTGAGGAGCTCAGAACGTTTATTGCTGATAAAACTGTGAACTGGATTTGGTAACCCTTAGTTATATCAAAGTCAATGGGAGTTTTCTTGATCCTTTAAAAAATCAGTGTTTCACCAGCATTTAGATGTGCATTTGTGAGGAGGAAACTCATCCTCTGCTTTCTTTGCATTGACTGCAATATTCCATAGAAAGATTGCTCCCTTCCCTTCTTTCCCACCTTATTGTCTTGGATGCTTCCTGGACAGGGCTGCAGTGTCATGAAATGGTAGACTGAACTTGAAACAGATGAGGGTTCCTAGTACCCAAATTGGACAGCTCTTTTAAGTTCCTTGGTTCCTTTTTAGGAAATGCCAGATAGGCACTGTTTCCACCAGGCATTACCTAAGACTCTCTCCTACAATTTGCTTTTTCTCACATCACTTGAGAACCCACCTGTACTCCTCAAAGACTTCAACATTAAGCTGAATCTGTTCCTATGTTATGTTTACCTGTACCACGTCCTTCCTAGGGTATACAGAGGTATTTTTTTCCTATTTTTTTTCAGATAGGGAACTGAAAGTGGGATCTGTGTGGTCCTGCAGCTATGTGGACATTTTTGAGAACTTATCATATGGGTACTAATAAAAAAGAAGGCTGTTGACCTAATTGGTTACAATGGAGCACATGAGAGAGAGTGTAGCAGAAAGATGGATAAGGGAGGGGATAGCAGAAGGCTGTATGTGGTAGGGAAGCAGTAAACTATGGCAGCAGTGAAAAGAGTAAGTTTGAATTTGATGAGGAAAAATATTATGAAGGCCTTTAAAGACACGTTCTAAGTCTTCGTATCTCTGTAACACCATAAAAGTATACCCTCCTGTCTGTATAAGCTTGTCTACACACAGAATATTTAACACTATTTTCTTGTGAAAAAGGGGTATCGAGAATTATGGCAAGGCTGTATCATTCTTCTGATTAATTTCTGCCATTTAGTATTCACATTCCTTCTAAGAAATGCTTTTTGAGACATTGCTCCTCTGCCTGCCACATGAATATAGAGACCAGAAACAATATCATGCAACTTCAGTAACTGAACACTGAGTTTGACTAGTGAATTCTTAATATTAAATGCTTATAAACCTGTTAGCTACAGATAGCTTGCAAATAATCCATAGGTCTGAATGAATAAGAAATTATCTGTTACCAATTAGAAAAGAGAAGGAAAAAAAAGAAAAGATAATACATAAAAATTAAACTCCTGATAAACAATGCAGACACTTCTACCCCCCAACCTCCCACAAAAGAGCACATCTGATAAAGATGAAGTCTTAATGCCATAAAGTGATTGGTGCATTTTTTTTTCCATGTGCAACATTCTGCAGAATTCAGAACGGGTTGTGAAGATGTTTGTGTTCTAATCTGATATTTAAATCAATTCAATGTGAGATTAAAGAACTTCAGGTACATAAAAACAAAAATCTGATATCACAATAATATAATTTTTTTTTTCTACTGCGAGTCACTATTTAATCATTATGCAACAAGTGCTATATCCTTCTTGCTGCTGGGTAAGGAGATTCTTTAAAGACAGTGCACTTCAAGTTTATAAATATTACTTTATATTTTTTATAATGCAAGTTTATAGTTTGTTTTCTTTTGGAAAAAGAAAGTTTGGATTCTGTTTACAGTGTTTGTACTTTTGATTTTTTTAGTATTTCTTTTTAAGATTTTTTTTCAAGAATTTTTTTCAGTATTATTTACCATAGGGAATGGTATAAGCCTGTGCTCTTACTGCGTGATCTTGTACTCCTAGGACACTTGAGCTATCTTCAATAGGAAATTCTTCTACATTATTGATAAAGATCATGCATAATTACCGTCCACCATGTGGTGTTAAGCCCCCAAGAGACAAAAGTAAAAGAAAGGGAGGCAGCCACATAAAGACAATTTTTTTATTCACACAAAATACTGTACTGTGTTATGAAAGCAAAATTTACAATGGCCTATTCATTCAAGTCAGAACTACCTACTTACTGATGCTGACTGATTCAGCAACACACCCTTTGTTTCCTTTTTTAGGAACACCACCAAATGAAATTGTGAACAGTTATGCCTCATGATGGGTCAAAAACCTCATTCTGAAAATGATCTGAAACATGACGAGTCTCTGGATATATGGACTTCGAGGGAATGCAATCTTAGGCAGGTCTATGGCTCCTTAGTTTTAGGTCCACAGCGGAGCAACTTTTTAAACAAGTTCCCTAACATGTAAAGAGCTATGTTTTAAGATCTTCAGAAAGAAACCTTTTATTCCCAAGTTTAGACACACTAGCTCTCTGCTTTGTGGAGAATCAGAGTGCAGAACCTATTCCAAACTTTGCAGCTGACAGCTGCAAAGTCTCTGGATACTTTACCATATCAAATTACCCATCACTAATATTGAAACCCTGGAAACCTATAAGCAGAACAACAGTGAAAGAGAAATTGAAGTTAATACGTGAACCCTCTGGTTAAAAAAGAAGGCAAAGAAACTTTGTGAAAGGATGAGGGAAAGATAGGTACAAGATTTTTTGATGATTTTTTTCTTTGTAAAACATGTAGCTGCAGGGAAGTATATTGCTAATACTGTGGGGTTTTCTGGATGTCCTACTATGCATGGTTCGATTACCATGCTAAAGGCTAAACTCAATAAATTTACAAGCAACAATTCTACACAAATATGCATTCAGTTAATATATGTTTTTCCTATAGGAAGTACAAAGAAATTGAGTTTATCTGCATTTCTAGACTATCAACTGCATGATTACTATTTATAATAAGCTTGCAGTCACAGACTCTGTAATTCTTAAGTCCTGAACAATTGCATAATTACTAATTCAACTACATTAGCATTGGGAGTAGACATGGATGATTTCAAAAGGGATACTACTGATTTAATGAGGTCTCAGTCTGTACATTTTCAAAATTACAGAAATTCTGTTTAACACCCATTGATGCTTTGGGGTATTTGAACTGCCAACCAAAAAAAAAAGCATTAAAAAATGAAAACAAACAGAAATGAGAATGAGATTGCATTTTTCATGATATGCAGCTACCAAAATATTATTTCCTGACTATTTTCCAACAGTCTGGCTGGCTTTACTACAGACTGGTTGCTGCTGAATCTATTGAATACCTTAAGCTGCCATTTGTGACAGTGCTTTTGTATTTTGAATGTTTATGGCATTCTGATTGTGCTAGAATAAACATGACAATAGG
Organism: Falco rusticolus; assembly: GCF_015220075.1. Taxonomy (NCBI): domain Eukaryota; kingdom Metazoa; phylum Chordata; class Aves; order Falconiformes; family Falconidae; genus Falco; species Falco rusticolus. The sequence goes on along the minus strand of NC_051188.1, from coordinate 40,294,717 downwards.
CCACGGGCACAGAGGAGCTATTCTGAATTCATTGCCCTTCTCTTGTATTTGCCACCTCATTTTTTTGTGATAGGCAGGAGCTGATCACATCCTCAAGTTGTGGAGCTGGCATTTTGCTGAAAGTAAATAGTTGGATGGTCTGTCTAGAGAGGAATTTGTAAAATTTTGTGAAAGTTGCTTTTTTTGTCTTGAAGATCTCATTATTCTGCAAAGGTCCCTATATTAAAAACTCCCTTTGATTTCTGTAGGAGATGAATTAGCTCAAGCAGTAGTTTTCATGTCAGTAGCCATTACACCAAATAAGGATGAAAGCATATGTCATTCAGAGACACCGTAAAATCCTTAAACTCACATGCCCCAAGTAATCATGCTGTGTAACCGACAATTATGTAGGTAGAGGAGTAAAGGGGAAAAACAGTCTTAATGCAGAAAGATTCAGACTGCCTAAATTATAGCATGTAGTTGCAGATCTACCACACAGCACCCAGCTGTGCCTCAGCACTACCTCTTCCCATCAACACTAAAATTAACATTGACCTCCATCAGTTTCAATATTTTTTTGGTGCTACAGTGTAGGCTCTGCACATGTTCATGAATTCCTTACACATCTCTATCCAACAAGCTGCTCGTGGACTTAGGCAAATACTGGCTTCATCAACATGTTAACTGGATAAAATCAATTAGATTCTTATCCTCAAAACAGGACACCTGAGCCTAAATTGCAAGTGTATGGGGAAATCTTAATATTTCCTAAGAAGTGAAAAATGGTGAGAGCTAAATCACAGTGTTTGCATTCCAGCCAACTTCTGAAGATCAGGCTGAGCAATATGAACCAAGTAAGGGTGTCCTCAGCTTGCTTTTTAGCCCTGTCTAGAAACAAGCATAGGTAATATGGGAGACAAGGACTACCTACAACTTTCTTTAGCATTACATAGAGATGTTATGCTATATTAGTCCCCAAATAGTAAGCATACAGTAAAAGTAAGCTCTTTGTTACATGAGCTCCTATGGCAGAGTTGTAGTGTAGGTGGCAATGTGTCACACGTGGGAGGACCTCCCCTGACTTCTTCTGGCCCATCCTTAAGCGTCAACACAGCTGTGCAAAAAGGACCTCTCTATACTTCCACCACTGAAGGACCTCTCAGCACCTCCACTACTGTTACTGAGGACAACTGACTTCTTTAGACATCCTGGGAGAGCCCTACCATCACTATGAAAAAGCTAGGATGAGCATCGGAGTGTAGACTAATGTGTCCTCTTCAAGCCAGAGCACTCTACTTACATAAGGAGTGCATATACTGCCACTGGAGAAGGAAAAAGAAATAGTAAAAGGTTCACCTGGGAGACCTCCTCAGATGTGACATGTATTTCTTTTCCACCTTTAACTTCTGCTAGTGTGTGAAATAGGCGCAATTATCTTTTGATATCATCTGCCTGGTTGTTCCCAGTCTTATTCTAGTAGCATTTCAGCCTTCTGGCTGTAAGAAATGGATGTCAATGTTCTCATGCAGTCTCTCAGTCACTCTTCCTACCTGTCTTTGCTCTACTGCAAAATCTCCTAAGATATCCAGGGTGAGTGACGTATTTTAGAAAATCCTAAGTCTCCTAACCCTGCAAGACCTGCTTCTCTCTGAATCTTCGTAACATTGGTGGAAAGGCCACTCCTTTTCATCCTTTACAGCCTCATGCAATGCACATTGGCCGTGAATTCAAAGTTTTGCACAACAAAGCATGTCCCAGAGACGATGTTGAATTGCTTCAAGACTTGCTGTAGATCACCTATATATGAGCGCAGGCAGTACCTCCATATTTTGAGGGGAAAATCCAAATTTTCAAGGCTGTCACAGGGTGTACACTTGTAGATAATTATACACAGCAGCTGCTTTCACTGTGAGGGTTTTTGAAAGGAGCAAGAAACCAGGATAGGATGGGATGAGTTTGACTGTCTGTAAAGAAATGGAAAAAGAGGAAGAGAAAAGAAAGATGTTATATTTAATGTTTGTGCTTGCTGTACCCAAGATCAGATCTGATGTCTTCTCAGGGAATGTGTCTCTGTGATGTCTGAGACTATTATGCTTGACACAGGAATTGTACTGCTAGACCATGTAAATGTTGATGCAGATATTATTACTCTTCCCCCTCCAAAAGTAGGGGAAAACATGGAAATAACTCAAAAGAACAAGGAATATGTAGTCCAGTTTTGAGCTGTCAGACTCATGGAGCAGGTGGACTGCTGTGTATATGCTGTAAGTGAAGATCTTCCCCAGAACTCTGGGAGATTGCTTGGTGACCCAGAAATGCAGGCTTGCTGGTAGGAGTTAGAATTATTATGGCAGTGCTAATTCAAGCTTAGAAGAGAGGTTTTAATACTCTGGGAGGCTTTCACTTATAGAAATATTTCTTGACTTCAACACTGGCCTTAAAAGTCATGAGTTCTGCTGGAGTTTGAGGCAGCCAGGATGTCTCAAATTCAATAATGCTCCAACACAACAACCACCAACCAGGGTGCTGGGCATCCTGATGTACTTAGATCACTACTTTTCTAACCTCTCTGAACTGTAACTTGCCTCTTCTCCCTTGTCCACACACAGCACCTCCTCATTTTCTTGTCCAGATTTTGCTCTGTCTGACAGTACATCCCCACACAAGTTCCTGTCCAATCACATTAGCCACGTGTTGCCAGACTCAACCCTGAATTTTCTTTAAAGCCTGCCATTATCTGTAAGTAATCTTCAACTAAGCTGTGGGTCTTCTGTGTCAGTCAACTCCACTTGCACCAAAACCCATGTGCCATTTGTTAAGGTCCTTAAAATGTCATTATAATTCAGGTATCAGGATAGTCATGCATGGCTGCAGACTGAGTAACAACAGAACCTGGGTGTCTCCCCAGAGGTTTTATTTTGGATGGTGTTAATTGGTACTCACAGTCCAGGCAAAACTGAAGTAATGAGTGAGAGCATATTATGAATACATCTAGAAGTGGGATGTTAATTTTAATGTATGTATGTATATGTATGTATATATATATATGGACATCTACAACCCTCAAGGACATCCACTTCTAGTCAAATGAGCCATTTGTGGTTTAATTATCACAACCTATCGTAATAATTATTTTGAAAGAAAAATAAGATGGAGTTTTTATTTTCATTTTTTTTTATTTAGTCATGAGACTAATGATTTCCCTATATGTTTACCAACATCTGATAATTAATTTCAAATAAGAATTTCAAAGGCAAAGTGTATAAATAAATAAATAAATAACAAATAGTAAAAAGACTATATAATCATTCCTGTACTGGCTAATTTGAGTTGAATAATGTTAAAATGCCATAGAAACTTTTTATTTTAGTTGTTACATTGAAGAGTTTCATTGTAAATCTGGAATGAAATTGAAGGCATACATAGGTCCAGGAATTCAGACACTGAAAGCCTAATCTCAAATCTATTGAAGTTAATTAATCCTCTTCTATCATCGTTTAGATATCAAAATAATTTCATGAATAAATCATTAGCTTGACTATCTAAAGAAAAAATGTGACTTTAGTTTTATTAATTAAAGTGAGGCTTTGGAATTAGTACCTTAACATCAACTTAAGTGTAAGACTATGTCTACTAGGTGGTTTTCACAAAAGAATCCCTTCTCTGACATTTACCAAATTCTTTTTGGCACCTTGTCCTTCAGGAGTGAAGAGAATACTTCTCATTGTATTGTCCTGAAATATTGTAAGGGGTGGAAAAGAAAAACAAACAAACAAACAAACAAACAAATAAACAAAAACCAAACCCAAACACAGTGCATTACTGGAATGCCTTTTTCCAAATGGCTTAATGTGTAGTAGTAAGGGTTGCTGCTGAGATTTTCTTTTTTCTTGAATGTCTACTTTGTTTGCTATTGGTGCAATACTTCTGCTTAGATATGCAGGATCACAAGCATCAGAAATGCCTCTGAGTTGCCAAATTCAGATTTGCATTCTGCCTCCATAGGGAAGCCAGATCCAGCCATATTAGCCTCCTCTGCTTGCACTCTGTAAGGAAACCAAACACAAAGGTTAGCAGTGAACACTAATGGCCTCTTAAATGGAGACATCTCTCCTTGAAAATGTGTTAGCAAGACCATGCATGCTTCTGCTAGTAAGTTCAGGTTCAACCGAGTCTCTTCAACTTGAACTGCGGTGTACCAGTCTTACCCATCTATTGTCCTAGCAATTTTTATTACTTGAGGTTGTGTTTCAGTGTATCCTTGAAGTGGTTCATCTGTCTGTCCTGGTTACATGCTGCTTCTTCAAGTCCACAGCACACCAGCTGCTGCAGGATGCTGGTGTCTTCTATCCTAGATGTGTGACCAGCCCAGTGCAGCTGTTCTATGATGATCATGGCTACAGTCCCTGGAACATGGCTCTGCTCTGAAACTTTCTTATTGAAAATTTTATCCTGCCATCTGATGCACAATATGGTCCACAGATGGTGCAGATGACAATTGTCTAGGAGTCATATATGTCGTCACTAGTCCATGTCTTCAGATCATTTAGCAAATTGGACAACAGTGAAGCTTTATAGACTCTTAATGTGATCTGTCATTTAACATTGAGCTGCTATTTGACTCGGAGTAGCCTGCATCCTGAACCTCATGGTTCAGCACAGAAAGTTGTGGTTTTTCTTGGACTTTTTAGAAGAAAAAGAAAATAGTAGAAGAACGAGGGGAAGGGCATATTATTGTATTCTTCTAAAGGTTTGTTTGGGATTTTTTTTAGTATGGTTTCCATTGTTTAAAACAGGAAGTATTCCACTTCACATTTCTGTTGAGAATCAATGCTTAACAGGTACAGTGCACTTGTGTTTCTTATTTATTGCTATAACTCATAGGTCCTTCATGTAAGGGCCAGACTTTGATCACAGCAGGCAGCAGGGAGTTAAATGTCTTATAAATTTGAGTTTGTAGATAAACAAGTAGGCTGACACTGACAGAAGACATCTGCTTATATGTAACAAATGCTATATATAACTAATTTTACAGAGCTTATCTGTCATATTCATAATGTTCAGGACAATTTTTTTTAAAAAAAGGAAAATTTTAAAACAATAACAAAAGCCCACCACATCTGCTAACTTATCAGATTTCCCCTCTTTGCTTTGTCTATAACATAAGGGGAATGTTTCATCTCAAAGACTGCCTGCCTTCCATTCCCTTGCCTCTGAGGAAAGGACAACTAGTAAAATCTCAAGATCATATGGGGCTAGGCTTCAAAACCTTTATTTTATTGTCACTGTCAGGCTTTAAGATTGCAGGTGTGGTAAGCCCTCTGCCAGTCACATGGATGAAAAGCAGTTACTTCTGCAGTGAACCTCAGTTCTACAGTGAGTGTTTTTGTGGACCCATCATCCTGAAAAGAAAGGGAGAGAAAAAAATGTCTGGACATTCTGTCCCTGCCTTTCTATAGCCTATTTTAAGGTTATAGAATTAAAGGTTAAATTTTATGTATGGATGATGGAATTTCTCCTTTATCTGTTTTTATGGAAGAGAGTAAATGAAATCTCTCAACTTCAAATTACACTATCCTATTTCATTACTGGTATAGAGGATATCTTTTTCTTTCAGGTCTATTACAAACTATTACAGACTGTTGGGGTTTTGGGTTTTTTCTTCCCCCTGGTTATAATCTACATGACTGTGGATGACCAGAGCTGACTGATGATTTAGGTGATGGCACTGTTAAATCACATACTACTTCCATAGTACTTTTTCTTTCGCAAAATTTTCTATTTTAAGATTCTTTTCTTTAAAAAAAAATAATCTAAATTACAGGCTGAACATATGTTTCCGTGAGCTTCCCAGGTGTTTAGCCTCAGTGACTACAGTTAATTTAGAACCCAGAAACATATATGAGTAATTCAACTCAAATTATTCCTTATGATGTGTTTTGCCTGTAACATACCTTATCTTTTATTCAATGAATCTCCTCCTCATTTGTCTAAATTTATTAGCTCCCATTGGAGTTCTTGCCTTTTGTATTCTTCTCTGAGGAACTAAGCATATAACCCAATGTATTTTATAAAATTGACTTAACAAGTATATGGGGTCAATTAGGTTTCTACTGGTTTGCATACTTGGCTAGTTCCTTTGAAGACTAGATCCTTTCCAGTTCTTTGCTTGAATATGACTGTACCATAGTCTGCATTCATTCCTCAGATGTGGGCATCAGACTGTTTGCCATCTTGTCCAGACTAGTAGGTAATACTAGTGCTAATAATGCCCAGTGTAAGCCTATTTCTAGTCTGACAATGGATCTTTTTTGTCCTGCTCTGAGGTTTTGTCTCCTGAACGGCACATCATCCATAATAGCCTTTAATCCTCCTCCTAATCACATCTCTTTAAAGGCTCATAGAAATCCCCAAAATGGTGTTTTGAAACCCTGAATATATGTACTAGTTTGTCTTTGTTATTTTATTGGCATGGCTAGAAATCTTTGACTCACTGTGTACTTGCTGCAAAATTTAAAGTCGGTCGACAGAAGAAAAGAAGAAACAAAGTGCTTCCTAAAAAAATAATATAAATCATTAACTGCATACTCCAGCAGACTCTGTTGACTTTCAGGCTTTTTCTCCTTTTGTGGCTACACAAACAAATTAAGTTCTATCCTCTGTATTCTACTCTCCATTAAATATTGCTATTATGCAGTGGTAAGACTTTTTCTCATAAGGAATGAATAACATTTCCCTTCCTTTCCCATCCATCCTCTTAGGACCAAAACCAGCAGTGAGTGAAAGGACTCCCAAATATAAATATTTCAAAGGAATTGAAACCCTTCCTTTAAGTATGCAACAAGTCTGTTTTTCTCTTTCAGGACTTATTAATCGTATATACTTGTCTGTTTCTGATTTTAAAATATCCTCAAAGGACGGGCCAGAAATTTACAGCTCAAATACAATGTGCGACAGAGGAACTGCAGAATATCACAGGCCATCTACATAGGTTTCACAAATACATTTCTGATGCTTGATCTGTGTCAAGAAAAACCCGGAATTTAATCACTTAATGGCATGTCTGTGTAGATGTAAGCAAAGGTCTAGCTGATACTGATTTGGGGTATTAGGACTGACTCTTCTCTTCAAAATTCTTTAAGTACTGTTTTCTAAGCTTATGTTTTAGGGCAAGGATTGAGTTTTTAGAGTTGAAATACAGCACAGGTATTCAAAAGTCACAGTCACTGTAGTACTACTAATTCAGCTATGTCACAAATTCCTATTACTATGTTTCTAGTATCTTGTTAAAATTACAGTAAACTTAATATAGATGGATTATGCATATTTTTTCAACTCATACAAACTTCAGATATCAAGTTCAATAGTTTGTTTTTGCTCCAGAAACCAAGGAAAAATACATCCTTGGAAAATGAAACAATTGTTTCATGAGGAAGGGAGATACTGAGGCCTAATCCTCCACAGAGCTGCATCTGTTTTTCCACAAGCCTTCTTCCTATATCCCCTGGTACAGACCTACAGAGCAAAAAGAGCACATCTGGAACTAAACTTGTGGTGATTGACTATGCAATGCACTTGATGGATCAACCAGTTTTACAGTAAGGAAATAGAGGTTCCTTACCTCGGAGAGGAAAGGAGCACCTCCAGTTTAAATGAGCTGAAATTATGTGTATTTACAGTTAAATATTTAATATATTTTATATATCTCAACAGACTTTTTGAGTGGATTGAAGGCAGGCTTTTTTCCCCTCAATCATAACATTTTGACATTAAGATTTTCAGAGAAGGCAGACACTCTATACATTTAAACAACCTTCAAGGCTCAGGCAATTCAAATGATAAGAATTTCAAATGTCTCATTGAGTCACTTTGCCAGTTCTTCCATTGCCTGAAGATGATAAAAATCCTGACTCAATTGAGTTTCATTTTTAAGGCAATTCTTAAAAGTATGATGATAGATCACTTCATTGCATGGTGTTTCTAGGGGTTTAGTGATGTGATTTGTGTCTTTTTGGGTAAGTGTGCTGCATGTTTATGTTTATTGACAATTTGGATAATCTTATAATGTTGGGGGGGTGATGGTGTCTCTCATTTGCTGAAGATTTCCCAGTAACTGAAGGGTTTTCTAGAGTTTTTGCTGTAGTAGTTCGCTAATCTGCATCCTATTGGGAGAGCATTTCCACATTACATCTTGGGTTTCTTTGCCATGGTAGGTTTGTTCATGAGTGGTTGAGGATTTTTCTTGGGGATTTTTTCTTTTCTTTTCTTTTCTTTTCTTTTCTTTTCTTTTCTTTTCTTTTCTTTTCTTTTCTTTTCTTTTCTTTTCTTTTCTTTTCTTTTCTTTTCTTTTCTTTTCTTTTCTTTTCTTTTCTTTTCTTTTCTTTTCTTTTCTTTTCTTTTCTTTTCTTTTCTTTTCTCTTTTCTTTTCTTCTCTTTTCTTTTCTTTTCTTTTCTTTTCTTTTCTTTAGTTTTCTTTTCTTTTCTTTTCTTTTCTTTTTTCTTTTCTTTTCTTTTCTTTTCTCTTCTCTTTTCTTCTCTTTTCTTTTCTTTTCTTTAGTTTTCTTTTCTTTTCTTTTCTTTTCTTTTTTCTTTTCTTTTCTTTTCTTTTTTCTTTTCTTTTCTTTTCTTTTCTTTTCTTTTCTTTTTTCTTTTCTTTTTTCTTTTCTTTTCTTTTCTTTTCTTTTCTTTTCTTTTCTTTTCTTTTCTTTTCTTTTCTTTTCTTTTCTTTTCTTTTCTTTTCTTTTCTTTTCTTTTCTTTTCTTTTTTCTTTTCTTTTCTTTCTCTTCAGTAGTGGATTTTTTTTTTTTTAATACTTTCACCTCTGAAAAGCCTTTTGCTTTGATTTTAACCTTATGCTCTTTTGGAGAGATGCAGATTCATAGAACAAAAAATGGTATAACCGAAAAAAACCCAAGCAGTTTATTTTTGCTATGATGTAAATCTATGCTTCTTTATGATTTCTGTTAGAAAAATCACAGGGAAGTTCCATTATTTATAGAAATAAGAGAGAAGTTTTTTTTAGGGTAACAATTACTCTGACTGATAGGAAATGCATAGTTTCTATAGATTTTTAATGTAAAACCGAGGCAATTTAGGGATGCTGTTATGCAATAAATCCATTCACAGATTCAAGAAAGGTCTGAAACATTTTATTTCCTGTAGTTCATGTTGTTACAGTGTAGGGAAATGTTGATCCTTACCCTTACTACTACTGATTATTTCAACAAGAACTAAAGGAATTTTCCTGGGCTGGTTCTGCCACCTGGTACATCTCCGAAACAACTCCTCCCCCTCTCCACCACCCCCCCAGCATCCCAGACAATCCAACCACCCCTGAATTACGAAGGTGTATAAAGAAGGGTTCTCTATAAGGAAAATGATTCACCCTCCGTTTTTGTATCTTCCCCTTCAGCTTAGAATTAGAGAACCATAGAATCATTTAGGTTAGAAAAGTTGTTTAAGATCATCAATTCCAACAGTTAATCCAGGACTGTCAAGTCCACCATTAAACCATGTCCTTACGCGACACATCTACAAGTTTTTAAAATTAAATTTAAATTTTAAAATGGTGATTTTATCACCTCCCTAAGTAGCCTGTTCCAATGTTTCACCATGCATTCAGTGAAGAAATTTTCCATAAGATTCCTAAGATTCCTAAAACACAGTCTAAACCTCCCCTGGGGCAACTTGAGGCTGTTTCCGCTAGGTGTCTGGGAGAAGAGACCTACGCCCACCTGCCTACAACCTCCTTTCAGGTAGTTGTAGAGAGCAATTGGGTCCCCCCGAAACTCATCATCTCAAGGCTAAGCAACTCCGTTCCCTAAGCTGCTTCTGCTAAGACTTGGCTCTAGACCCTTCCCCAGCTTTTTTGCCCTTCTCTGGACATGCTCCAGCACATTTATGTCCCTCTGGAAGCGAGGGGCCCAAAACTGAACACAGTAATCAAGGTGCAGCCTCACCAGTGCCCAGTGTAGAGGGACAATCACTTCCCTGGTCCTGCTGCCCACACTGTTTCACATACAAGCCAGGATGCTGTTGGCTGCCTTGGCCACCTGGGCACACCGCTGGCTCATGCTCAGCTGGCCATCAGCCAGCACCCCCAGGTCCTGTTCTGCCAGGCAGCTTTCCAGCCACTCTTCCCCAAGCCTGTAGTGTTGTGTGGGGTTGTTCTGAGCCAAGTGCAAGACCCGGCACTGAGCCTTGTTGAACCTCATACAACTGGCCTTGGCCCACTGGTCCAGGCTGTCCAGATCCCTCTGCAGAGCCTTCCTGCCCTCAAGCAGGCTCAACAACCACCCAGCTTGGTGTCATCTCCAGACCTACTGAGGGTGAACTTAATCCCCTTGTCAAGATCACTGATGAAGACATTAAACCGGACTGGCCCTAATACTGAGCCCTGGGGAACACCACTTGTGATCAATCACCAGCTGCGCGTAACTCCATTCACTACCACTCCTTGGACTTGGCTGTCCAGCCAGCCTTTAACCCAGCATAGAGTACACCCGTCCAAGCCATGAGCAGCCAGTTCCTCCATGAGGATGCTGTGGTAGATGGTGTCAAAGGCTTTACTAAGGCCCAGGTAGACAACATCTGCAGCCTTTCCCTCATCTACTAGGTGGGTCATCTTGTGGTAGAAGGAGAGCAGGTTTGCCTAGCAGGGCTGCATTTCACAAACCCCTGCTGGCTGGGCCTCATCTCCTGGTTGTTCTGCACGTGCCACATGATGGCACTCAGGATGACCTGCTCCATGGCCTTCCCTGGCACTGAGGTCAGGCTTATATTTCCCCGGATCTTCCTTCCAGCCCTTCTTGTTGATGGGTGTCACACTGGCTAACACCCAGTCTTCTGGGACCTCTCCAGTTTGCCAGGACTGTTGATGAATGATGGAGAGTGGCTTGGTGAACTCTTCTGCCAGCTTCCTCTGTACCCTCAGGTGAGCGGATGCCATCTGGCCCCACAGACTTTTGTACAACTAAGTAGTTTAGCAGGTCACTAACTGTTTCCTCCTGGACTGTGGGACTTCACTCTGCACCTTGTCCCCGTCTTCCACCGCATGGGGCTGAGTACCCAGAGGGAAGCTGGTCTTGCTGTTAAAGACTGTGGCAAAGAAATCATGAAGTACCTCAGCCTTTTCCTCATCCTTTGTGGCAGTGTTCCCTGCTGCATCCAATAAAGTCTGCAGATTCTCTCTAACCCTCCTTTTGTTGCTAATGCATTTGTAAAATAATTTCTTACATTCTTTTATGTCAGTGGCCAGCCTGAGTTGTAGCTGGGCTTTTGCCTCCCTAATTTGGGCCTTGCATAACCTCGTGACATCTTTATAGTGCTCTGGAGTTGACTGCTCCTTCTTCCAACGGTGGCAAACTCTCCTTTTTTGCCTGAGCTCCAGCCAAAGCTCTCTGTTCAGCCAGGCCAGTCTTACACAATGCTGGCTCATCTTTTGGCACATGGGCATAGTCTACTCCTGCACCTTTATGATCTCCTTCCTGAAGAATGTCCAGCCTTCCTGGATACCTTGGCCCTTCAGAATTATTTCCCAAGGGACTCTTTCAACCAGGCTCCTAAACAGGCCAAAGTTGACACTCTGGAAGGGTAAGATAGTGGTTTTGCTGACCCGCTTCCTTCCTTCTCCAAGAATTGAAAACACTATCATCTTGTGATCACTATGCCTATGTCTTACATTACTGAAAGAAGTGGAGCCCAGGAGAGTGCCTTGTATAACAAACTGGTGCTTTTCTCTTTTTTCTGTTCATTTTGTCTATGCATATAGACCAATATGAGATGCCCAAGCATGAAATCATCCACAAATCTATAATCTAATGTACTTTCTTGGGTGGGACTGAGACCTGGTTTCCAGATGCAGAAACATTGTATTCATTTTACATTGTACGGTTACATTATAAAATGTGGGAACAGTCCTATGAGCCAGGATCTCAGCTATACGTTTCAGTGTGCACATGTAGTATATAGGTATTATGTTTGATTCTTTTCTGAGTATAACAGGGATTAAGATTTGATCAATTCAAACATGTCCCCCTGATCTTTGTAACAGGCAAAAAAACCCCAAAAAACCCAAAATCACAAGAAAAAAAGTCTTAAGAATGGTAATTTCTGTTCTGCTATGAACTCCTCTACAAACACCAAAGCTCTGGAAGTGTTAGCAGATTACTCCAACTCCCTGCACCATCTTCAGTCACAACTCCTGTCTAAAAATTCCTCTGCTGAGAAAGGAAAGGAAAGTAGAGCTGTCAGGCAGCATAGTCAAAATGCTCACCCATTTATAAGGAGGCCTCTGCTGAGGCCTCAACATGATCTGCTCCCTGTTTGTCTACAGCCATCATCTTCTACAGAAGTTATTTTAAGCGCTGAAGAGCAAAAAAATTGTGAGCTGCAGATTTTTGTCTCCTTCACTGGGATATAAAGCCAGCTCTCCATTATGCTTTTGCTCCACTTCTCACACAGGGAAGCATTCATTCCTGTTTCAGCTAGAGACAGCAGAACTGCCTATGCACGGTTTTATATGTATCTATATCTGATGAAGTTTGTCTGTTGGCATGCCTTGATCTTTAAACTTTCTTCAGTATCTTTATTTTATGTAGCCCCTAAAATATGAAATAGCTCAGCTGCCTTAAGTTTTGTGGATTTTTTTTTTCCTGATGATCTATTTTCTGAGAACAGAAAATATTTTTCCTAGGGCTGATTTGAAAATATTGTTGGTAAACAGCGTTTGTGACCTAAACTAACACTCCTGGCAGGAAATCATTCAAATAGAATGTCTCAAAGGGATACATGGTCTGGGGGGCAAACAGCAGTGCTGTATCACACTGAAGTAACTTAATGAGACTGTAGAGACAATCAGGAAATCTGATAATTTTTCCCCCTTCTTGGATTTTTTGTAAGAATTTTATAACAGAAAGTTGTGACCTATTAGGGTGGAATGGGAAGTTTAGAAGAGCTCTTTTTAAAAAGGGAAGTACTTTAATTTCACATGCAGAAGCACTATGGTTTTCATTGTTAAGGCCAAAAGCAGCATCAACATTTCTACGTGACACTAACCCTTACCATAACTTTGCTGGGAAAAGAAACTGTAAGACTGCTTGCAATGGCAATCATGCAGAGAGACTCTGCAGGCAAACTTCTGGACTTACTCCAGTCATTACACGTTTGGAAAGAGCTTCACACAAAGGTATTCTGTGCATGAGTAGTCCAGAGGAATAGATTTCTGGACCAACTGGTGTGTAGCTAATTTTAAAAAGTCAGTTTACCATAACAATTATTTTATGGGCTGTAGAGCAGATCTCATTAAAGTGGGGAGAGAATCATAAATTAAAGGAGAACCAAACACATTAATATGTCTAATACTGCCTCTTCTTAACAGGAACATTACAAATGGTAATGAGGACACCGTTTGTCTTTGTGGGGGATGGTGGTAAACATGGTAAAAAGAGACAAGCATTATATTCTCAAGCACAATTTTCTGATATTATTTCTTCTGTACCTTTTTTTCTATGGTACTACATAGCAGATTTTTTGTAGTCAGAGACCCCTGCATTGGCACCCTAATTATTTTGTTAGGTTACTTACTTATTAGCATATTACTTCCTCCTTTTTAGAAATGCCTATGTATAAGTTAACCATATTTTGCCTCTGCTGGAGCTTGGAGCATTCAATTCTCATTACTATCCATTCTCTCACCTGTTGCATTTTTGTTGCTTTTTCATTTTTGTGCAAGTCTTAAAACATCTAAGCTCATCTAGTTGTGTGTAACATGTACAAGTGCATGTATGTTGATATATTCACAAGCTATTTAAGGTGATAGGATAAAAAGGCAATAAAACCCCCAAAATGAAAGATATGCTTTTTTTCCCCTATGAATCTGAAAGCATACTTCTCTCCAGGAAGCTCGTAAAGTAGATCCAGTGTCCAGAAACACTACAATGATATGTAAAAATTTGGGGTTCACTCTAACAACACAGTAAATCACTGTATGGAAGACTAAAGATCACCTGCATCTGCTTCAATGTAGTCAATAACTGAATCACTAAGCTTTAGTTTTACATCCTTGTTTCCAAATGTAATGTATTTCTACAGATTCATCTGTATTTACAGTGATAATTATTTAAAATATTAAAAATATACTTTTTCCTTTGTTTTCAAGTGCTATATTTATACATTTAACTTTAACTTCAAAAATATGTGTGTTTTTGTGTACCAATCTCATATAAAAATGAAAGATCTTTTCATGGTGCTTTACTATTCAACTTTTGTTCTTCCAACTTCAGCAGTAAGTATTAAAGAACAGCAATAGTAATCAGCAGGAGTTTTCCCTTGACTTCAATGAAATCATACTTAGATCTGAGCTGAGTACGTTTAAAAGCTTACACACTATTAAGCAATTCTGAAAAACACCACAGGGGTGCCTATAAATCATCATTTGCCATCCAAAAGGGAGAAAACTCTTCTCACCCTTTTTTAATAATGTAATAATAGCTACTTCTTTCATACTGCTTTTATCAGTTGGTCTTGGATCTCTGTGCGGGCAAGGTTGATTTCATACTTCCCACTTTATGGACAGAGAGATGGAGACACAATCAGGGAAATGATTTATTCTTCTCAGCGTTTGTGCAGATTTTCAGTACTGATCTAAGGCCCAAGATGATTTTACAGAGAATAGTGCTTAAACAAAAAAATACTGTTTGGGAAAATGATCATATGAATCATGAAACATACCTGAGGTAAAATGATGTCTTTGGTGTAAGTGAAGTGGGTACTGTAATCATGGTAAAACTACTTAGAGTGCCATGCGCCTGAGCTCAGACTGGACCCTCAGTGATGCGTGGCTCCTCCACCCTGCCCTGGCTGCTGTAGGGTCTTGCAGTAGTGACTGAGTTGAGTGGTTCTGACTCTTCAGAGTATGATAAATAGGACAAAATTGCTAAAGCAGACTTGGTCTTTCTCTAGCTTTCTCTCAGGTGTATATGTCTTTGGAGCACTCTGGGTCTGCTCATGCCTAAGAAGTAGAAAAATTCAAAATGAAAAAAAAAAAAGAGATGCTGCTTTAATTCATATGAAACAGCACAATAGTTTTCATTGTTAGATTGAGAGAAGTGTTGGCTTTGTGACTTTGTAGTGACTGCACATAACTTTGTCGAGAAAGCAAACTGTAAACCTACTTTTCTGATGCCTTTCCCCTCCCTCCCCCAGCACACACACCACCCCCACCCCCCGCCCCGATCGTTCTCATTTTCAGTGTATTTCTGTCTCCACCTGTAGGTGTTTGTGTGTTACCCTGGGTGTGTAAAAGTGTTACTGTATCTGGTAAAAACTCCAGCAATGAAAACAAGCATGAAATGAAGGCTGAGCCTCAGCTCCAAACACCTATTTTAGATTTCTGCTTGTCTGTCGTATGCAGATGTACATGTCAAAGCTTTCATATTGCTAGTGGAGCCTAGAAAGAAATTCAGCTTGCAGCTTGATTCAATTATCTATACATAGATGCTTAGCACTAATTTGAGACTTCTAAAGATAATCAACAAGGCTGCATGGGTCTGCATATATGACACAAGTCCTATAGGACACAAATCCAGAAACATTGGCTAGATGCTAGCCAAAGTATTCTTACAGCTCAAATTGCAATAGATATAAACATGTGGGCGGCTGAACTGAGCTGATTATTGACCATAATGTGAAATCATAATTTTAATACATAGACATACAGATACCCTTATTAAGGTTTCATCATTAAAAATGGAATTTTGTCTCCTATAGCACATATGAGTTTGTGGAAACCAGATTGATGGAAAAGATCAAGTAGTATTCCATATTTATTTTTTGTATTTAACAGACAAAAATTAAGAGTCAATCCAGCGCTTCTAACCAGTTTACCTGAAAATGACACAGACAAGAATTCACATAGCCATACAGTCAATGAGCTAACAGACTTCAGTTCAGTTCAGAAGAGTAGCAACTAATGTCATGGTAGTTGGCCTGTGCAGCCTACTTTGATTTCCAATGCCTTACCCAGAGAGCATGATACTCCTGCAGGTGTTACGCTGTATTTTTTATCCCTGTGTGGATATCTCAGGTAACCTAGAGTATTTAAAAAAACAGTAGTTGTTTTCTGTGTTTAGGCAACTGAATTAAGCCGTTAATGTCCTAGCTACAAGGGAAAATAAATAGTATTGATGTCTGAGTTTCTTGCAAAATGATGCTAAAAGTAGTAGAGAAGAAAAGGCAGTATGTAACAGTAGGCATAAACTTATCCATACTTGTGCTAGGAAGTATCATAAAAACAATTTGTAACAAATAATGTGCAGAGGATGAGGAGAAATGTGCCTCACCAAAGGACAAAGTCCAGACTTCAACAAGTTGACTAGTTGATAATTAGTAAGTGAAATCCCATTTATGCCTTATAACATACATGATGGAACATTTTTAAGAAAATAAAGAGAAGAACATCCATAAATGAACAATTGAAAGACAAGAATACTTTGATGTAGAATTAATTTAATCTCTTTGTATTTCTATAGCTTAAACACCCAAATCTCACCTAACAACTTTGATCATAATTTATTGCCAATGGAGAGAAATAGACACTTTCACAGAGCCAATAACCCAGTCTTCCTTAGACAGCTGTGTTAAGGTGAGATGAATCTTGCTTTAGAGCTGTTTCTCTCTGCTAAGTAAACTGACAACTTTCCTCTTCTTTCTTTCATGATGAAAAGCAGGTCTCAGGCAATGCTGTCATTTCACTTCATCCCCTAGAGCTTTCATTTGTATGATCCTGTAAAATCTGTTTTCTCTATTTCATATGTAGGAAAGAATCATTGAAAAATTTATGGCACTGTAAGTTTAATTGACATGACCATCCTGAACATTCCTGGACGTGTATCTTTATCTTCTTCAATGTGGCTGCATCAATTTGACAATATATGTAATAATCTGAATGAGTGTCAATCGAATAAACATCAAACTGAATAAGGCATAAATAGTAACAACAAAAAGAATAGGATGTTCATTATGGCTTCTAGTAAGGAAAAATGCTGGCTGGTGGGCAAGGAAGGGAGAAGTGAGGTCTGCTTCATATACTTGCAAATTTTCTCTATTATCATCTTGGACTAGTTTAAAAACAATAATTATCATTACTTAACAAAAAGAGAGACAAAATATATCTCAAATGAAACATCTATGTGACATTGTTCAGAACGGCAGGTACCAGCAAAAATATTACTTGTATATTCATTGGGGCATCTGGACACTACAGGGATAAAATAGTAAAGACTGTTTAGCTGATCGATAGTAGGAAGAAAGGTAAAACTGTGCTTTAGTGTTAGCTCACAGAGGTCAAAAAGGAAAGGACTGAATTCTGTTCCAGACTCCCTCATTGCCTAGGTATGTTATTAGCAGACTGTGGTTTGATCAACGTAAATAGACTTATAGAATTTCACCCTTAGTCTCATTATCCTTAAAAATCTAGTCTGAGACTGATCTAACATTTAAATACTCTGATATGCTAACAAGAAAAGTATTTTTACAATTATAAATATGGTTTGTTTTTGTTTGGTTGGGGGTTTTGTTTGGTTTTTGGTTTGTGTGTGGGGTTTTTTAATTATTAGAAAGCTGATGGTCAAAGGAGGAAGCCATAAAAAAGAAAAGACTACACGAGTTGAAAACTAAAT
Source organism: Falco rusticolus (assembly GCF_015220075.1). NCBI lineage: Eukaryota > Metazoa > Chordata > Aves > Falconiformes > Falconidae > Falco > Falco rusticolus. Next base: position 40,277,057 of record NC_051188.1, on the reverse strand, counting down.
GAAAAGACATAACAGTTTCCAATGACAGCAAAAAAATCAATAACACAATACTAGCTGTCTTCACATTGGCTTGTGTATTTGGACAAGATTTCTGGAAAAGAAGATTAATTTGAACTGAAGCTAGACAAATCACATGTAACTTAAAAAACAGAGAAAAAAAGAAAATAAAATATGTAACAATGCTGAGTCAGTCTCTGCTTTCTCTTGATCACTTTTGAAAAAATCATCATTTAAGTAATACTGTTTATTTGGCAAATTTACCTGTCTTGTTCTGCTGAAGGAAGAATTTATTGGGTTATAAAGGGCAAAATTATAAGCTTAGTTACACAGATAAAGCCAAAAATTTAAATTTGCCGAATAAAAATACATAGTCATAGCATTTCTTGTTGTAGTGCTGGATACACAGAGTACAATTGCCATTTCAAAATTACAGGTTTTTTTCCTTCAGTATTATTCCTTGAGATAAATTACTCTGAAAAATTGTTATCACATGTTCAATGTCAAAAAATGTCCAAATATTATTATATATTTTTTCCTGTAAAGAAGAGAAAAGTTCATAAACCATATGGCAAAGGGTGAACTGGTTACAGATCTTACTGTAGCCTGCCTCTTGAGCATTCATTTATTTAAACTGCAAGAAGTAAATGAAACTTACTTCCTCAATGTTGAATGTGTTTGCTGACCTCTGCTAGGGCCAGAAGTACTGCTGTGTGATGCTGTCACTTCCTTCACAGTTGTAACTTGGCACTGTGGCTATTTTCCCTTCGGCAGGGATCCCTTGATTTGGTCAAAGATCAGAAAGCATCGCTTGTGCCTGGTATATTTATAAACTGACGTATGTTGTGAATCTGAACCTTGACTGTCCAGGGCAATAGAATGAAAAATAACAGAGTTTATGCATGCTTACTGTCCTCTTTTTTGCTGGGATAGAGTTAATTTTCTTCTTGGTAGCTGGTACAATGCTGTGTTTTCGATTTAGTATGAAAATAATACTGATAACATACTGACGTTTTAGTTGTTACTACATAGTGCTTACTCTAAATCAAGTACTTTTAAAGTTTCCTATGCTCTGTCAGTGGAAAGGAGTACAAGAAACCGGGAGGGACACAGCCAGGACATCTGACCCAACTAACCAAAGGGATATTCCATATCACAGAATGTCATGCTGATTATATAAACCAGGGGAAATTGGCCAGGGCTGGCCAATCACTGCTTGGGAACTGCGTGGCATCGGTCAGCAGGTGGTGAGCAATTGTACTGTGCATCACTTGTGTTTGTTGTTTTGGGTTTTTTTTCCCTGTGTTTTATTCCTCTCTCTCTCTCTCTCTCCTTTCCATTATAATTATAATTATTACTAGTATTGTTGTTGTTATTATTATATATTGTGTCTTTTATTAAATTGTTCTTATTTCAACCCATGAGTTTCACCTTTTTTCTGATTTCCTCCCTATCCCGCTGGGGCAGGGATGGGGGACTGAGCAAGCTAACTGCATGGTACTTAGTTGGTGGCTGGGGTTAAACTGTGACACCTACATATACATATTTTTTTTTTCTTTCTTCCCCCCCCCCCCCCCCCCAAGTGGCCTACTATTTTAAGTCTGTCCCTCGATTCATTCATATCCCTTTGTTCCAAATCTTGTTCAGACATTTTAAATACTGCATTTAAATATTTTAATGTGGCATGAATTAAGTATTTTTTTCCTGTCTTAACCACTTCCTACACAATGAAATTGTCAATTCCTATATAACAGTGATGTTTTTATTCATTACAGTTTGCTTACCGTATTTTCAAGCAGCATTTTGCTTTTGTTGCAAGATAAACTAAAATTAATGATCCAGGTATAATTCTGCTGTTGGTCAGGTTGCTTGAAATGTATCTGCATTCTAGTTACAGGTACCTGTTTGTAACTAGTGATTATTAAGATAAAACATTTATTTGCTTTTAGTCTTTTTACTAGCACTTGTCACTAGCATATTTTTTTTTATTTAGTAGCAATCTAAAAGCATGATTCAAAACAAGAATTGAAGTGTTTGCACTGTGAAATGTTTGTATAACTTCACAAGCATTTTATCTGTTCTCAGTGCTATGAATACTCCTCAGGAAGAGTAACACTTAAAACTTTAGATTATTCTCAACCAAATAGGTTCCTATGTAAAGAAGTACAATTGAGCTTCATACAGTATGCCTCAGCAAGGTAATGTCTTTAGAATACATGAAACATCCACGTTGAGGTTATCAGAGGGAAAAAAGTAGGCATGGTGGACGTAAGACAACTCGAGAGAAAGGAAGGCCTGATCTGAGTGCCCCAAACCCAAAGGTATTCATTTGATATCCTACAGTTCTAAAAATGTTAAATGGAAGAATTTTTTTGCCACTACAGAAACATTGAAATCTTCTATTAGCTAAGTCCGGAGAATGGCCACAGAGTATTGACAGTCAACAGCCTCAAAATGCATTAGAAATTTTTACGTGGAGCTGAAAATTGCTCTCATACTTCAAGAAATTATCATTGCTTTCTGTGGGTTCAGTTATAATTTTAGGTTTTGATCAGAGGAGTTTGCACTTCAAGAGGACAGATTGTTGCCAGAAACTCCAGAGGAAAAAACAAACAAAGAGGAAAAAAAGCCCCCTGAAACCAAAACAAAACACACTGTGGTATTATATGTTATCAGAGTTTAAATCCACAGCAGAAAAAAACGGTACTGATTTGATACCCAACAAACTTTCAGGGATTTGCTGAACTCGTGAAATTGACTTAATTGAAGCTTAGTCTTATTTCAAACTAATGCAGACCCAGACTTCCTCTCATTCATGAAGACAATCCTTGACATCATATCTGTACTTGGTGATCAGCATCTGGCTAACTTCATTGGTTTGTAATTGAATCTAGGCTATTATTAAACTGACAAAGCTCAAGATACTTGTGAACTTTCATGTCTAACTTAGGCACTGTGGGCTATACCAAAACCACCCCTATGCTTGGTTTTTCTTTGTTCCTATTTCAGTAATTCATATATTCATATATATAACATAAACATACATACATATATGTATATATATAATTAATATATTAATTCCAGTATTCATATATTGCTCGTAATACATACCACACAAGCTGAACAAAGCATAAATGGCACAGGAAAAAATCCAACTACCACAATTAAAGACAAACATGGCATGGTAAATCAGCCAATAGATTTGCTACTACTGTACATGATGCTCAACTTCATTTAAATTATATTTCTTGTCTCAGTGTTGGTCTGGTTTGCAGTAACTTTCTTATGAAATAAATCTGTTGTTTATAGTGATTCTAGATGCTAAAAATGCTGTAAATCAAAACCAAATTAGACTGTTAAAATATTTACTGCAATTTTTTTGTTACTTTAGTATAGTTCCCTCCTTTGAAGTCTGCTAAGACATGAAATGCGTAGGGAAGGACAATGTACTTCACTTTTACTTATCTATCACACTTCAGAATATAATGTTAAAATAGTACAAACAAATTAATCAGTATGCTAGAATTCTGAACTAGCATTTAGTAAGAGCATAGTCTTCACAATTGTCTTTCAGTTTCCTTTTGTTGCATCCATTACATGTTTTCCCAATGAATTTAAAATATAACTCTTGCTACTACCATTATATATCATAATATAAAATATCTTCTGCAACACTCTAGGCAGGATAGGCATTATTTTATTTAGTAATGGATGTTTGTACCTATAAAAGTCTGTACAGGGGGAAATTGCAAGATCAAAATTTCCAGTTGTTTTTTTCGTTTTGTGTCATAAATTGCAAGAAATTGCAATTCCTTGTTAGATGTAATTTCATGATGACAGTGTGATAGTAGGGAAAAGTATATCACTGTACTGTTGTCTTATTAGCACTCTCCTTACCAAAATTTTACTAATGAGTCCATAAAAATTGATCAATAAATACGTATGAGTTTATATACTTTCAACTTTATATCAAATCACGTTGGCTGAAATATTACAGTAGCCAATAAGGTAACCACCTACCCATTTTCACTTTCAGTTTTGCTATTATACTTTAAATTGTAGCATTGCTTTTTCTGCAGCATTATTGTTTCTGAATCCAAACTGCCAAAGATCAGCTCTGTCTATAAGCCTCTTTTCAGCTGTCTCACTTTTTTTTCCCCATTTTGTTTTGTTTCTCATTTATAAATAGAAAAGGGTGTGGAAAAATGTATTTCTATTCAAGTGAATCCGCTTCTACATAATAAAACAAATGCTGCAATGTGATCCCTTTCAGGCAAATAGCTCAGGAAAGCAACTGCAAGCTTTTTCTTACCTCACTGCTATGCTTTATTGCTGAAGTAAAACACTTCAGGGAGGTATTAAATATGCATGCTATTCTTTTTTCTAATTTTAGTGTGAGAATTACCCTCAGAACTGTGTTTATACAGTATGCAGAATATAGCAGATCTGTGGCAGAGTTAAGAAACCCGTGAGGAGGTATCAAAGTTTATGCATCTTACTTCAAATTAAATCTCTGCATCAGCAGGGTGTTTTCCTCTTATCTTTTATAGAGGCAAGGAGATGGGTTGAGAAATGTCTTAGGTGCCTTGTGCTTCTTTGTCTTTTTTTCCCTTTACTTTCTGAAGCTAAAGAGACCTGTTAAAACTGTTCATGATAAGCTTTAAAATGTTATTTGCTATCATCTGTTTTTACAGTTCTGTGAGATATTTTGCTTTTTCAAAGAGTCCTGGCTTGGAATAATTCTAAGTATCTGCATCAACAACAACAACAACAAGCTTTACATAACTGCCTTTTGTGAGGTTTTAAGCTTTCGTTTTGGAACTAAAGTGTTCAATCTGAAGTCAAATTTTGCAAAAACTTCATGTTTCAGTAGGGCTTAATATGTTTTTGTGGGGTTAATTTATAACAAACAGTGCCCAAATTCCTTTTCCAAATAATACACTGACTCTTTACTTCTTTATTTGAAATTGGAAAAATAATATAATCTTTAAAAAAATCAAAAAATGGTGCTTAATTAATGACTTAATTCAGGGAAGCATATAAGTACCTGCTTCACACTGATTACTTAATTTGAGCACCATCAAAGTCAGTGGGAGTTAAGCACCTCCTTAAAGTTAAACAAGTATTCATATGCCTAGAAACAATGTCGACAAATACGTACTTGGGGCAATATATTAATTTGCTCATTTGATGACACTGCAGTACAGAGGAATATATTCATTTGCTCATTTGATGACACCAAATGGGAGCCAGTGAACTCCTTGCAACACAGACCCAATAGCTTATTAAAGACACTTAACTTTGTAGGATACTAATGATCAAACTTTTGTTTCTGGGCATAGATAATCTCCAGAAAACAGATATTTCGTTACTTAGTTAAATGCTGTGATTTGTTAGGTTTTTTTGTGATCATGCAACAAGAGATAATTGCATGAATTGCAAAGTGAATGTGAGTGCCTCATTTGGACTGAAGGTCCTGCTAACATGTGTGTACATAAAAACTAAGTGATGAAAAACCTAATGGTCATTTCTCTTGAAGGCCTCATCCCGATTCTATTAAAACCTTTGGAAAAATTCCCACTGACTTCAGTCACCATAGGAGTCTGCTTTTACAGGCTTTCACTCAGACAATGCTCCCAGGGGACTCTCTACATGGCGGAGAGAGACCTAGATTGAAAGTGACTTTGGCAACAGACTTATTAGAGTAATTGAATGTATTTTCTATTCGTTACATTAACATATAGCCTTTCACAAGGTGAGGTCACATATAAATGACTTTCATCCAAACTGACAGCAAATCCATTTGAAAAAAACAATTCTCTTCCATTAGGTCTCTTCATGGTGTTATGTACAACCACATGAAGTTGCATTGTATGAGATAGACTCAGTATGAAACAGCTTAATCAAATATGGCAGCATCATACAACTGCATTAGTAATACAAATACAACATATTTTTAGCATATCTGCCATTATCAATCCACTGCTGGACACAGGACTCCCCGCGCCTTACATCTTCTGCAGTACCTGGCTAGTCTGTACCCCTGCTGTTCTGGCTTATCTACCAGGTTCTGTCTCTCTGCGATTCTGTTTAGTCTCTTTTGCTGGGATTCCCATGCTTTGGCAACCATTCCAGAACTGTCTGTATCAATTTGTCACCTTTCCTTTTGGTGACACTCTTGTACATTGCCATTGCTGTTCTGGGTCTTCTCATATGTTACTTCACATTACTGTCTAACCCACTGCTTTTGCTCCCTAATATTAACATAATTATTATTAATAATTTATTTCATTATTTGCGGAGCAACATATTTTTGATATTTTTTTTTCACACTTGTGGAAATAACACAAACCTACCTATGAATGTTATGGTATAATCCTCTCATTTTTTAGGCAAATGTAAACTTTTCAGGAGCTAATGTAACCTCCTTAATATGTCAACTTGACAACTCATTGTGAAATCTCTGTTCACTGATTCAAAACCTATCTCACACAACTACTTGAAATATATAGTGATAAAATTCAAGTCTGCATTCACATCTGGCCACCTTTTTACCAGAAATACATTGATGAATTGAAAAGAATGAAGCAACTAAAGCAGTCAGGGAATTAAACTGATTTGACTTAAGATACACAGAGATGAAAGGATGGTTAGTATTCACAGATTTGCTAAGGGACAGCAACAAAGCTTCATGGTAAGTCCCTGGCTATTGCTCAAAGATGTACATACCAAAGACAGAAATGGAAAGGATCACAGAAATCCTGTTCATGTAACAGGAAAACAATACAATGAAATTAAAGCAAAGCTGTGAAGATCAGAGATTTCCAAGCCTGAGATCTGGTGTATTAGACTATCATTGCGGTGGGGAAAAAAAAAAAAACAACAAACAACCCCAAAAACCAAAAAGCAACTATGTTAGTGGGATTATTTAAGTCAAACTGTAAAAAGTATAAATACATGGGGATAACAGCGCAGACATGAAAGGCAGGAGAAGATTACTATTTAAAAAGGAAGTACTTCTAATATCTTGATTTCATGTCATACATACTAGAGACGGAGGAAGAATGAAGTGAAAAACAAGTATATGCTAAGGCTGAATCAAGTAAGAAATATAGGATGCTTAGATTGTCTTGCTATTGCAAAGAGGGCAAGATTGGTCATGGCCTGGATTTCAATCAACAGAAATCCCTATTAATTAAAATTTAGTCCCCTATAGCCTCTTTAGTGCCACACAGCATCTCAGTCTGCCTACTGTCCAGGACTGCTTTACCCTGAAATTCATTACTTAATCTTCTGAGCCTGAATGCTCACTTGCCAATGACAGTTAATTTGTCATGCCTGCTCAGAAGTGCCTGTTTTGAGGGAACACGTACTTTTCTTCAGGTTGGAACTTGGATGTGACTCATATGCATGTTCCAAGTCCACCAGGAAACCCCAAAACATAAATGTGATTTGCCACTGTCAAGTTTGTGTATGAACATCATGTCTCATTTGGTAGCTGTGATGTAGCGTAAGCTTGAAGTAGAAATTTATAAGCTGTTTTTTTGACCCTGTCAGACGGAAAGGCTTTGAACTTGTATCTCCTAGGACAATGCTGTGACAACCAATCTGTGGAGTATCCTCAGTAGGAGATCTTACATATTTTGAGGCTAGATCACTGTGCAGTCATGGATGAGAATGTAATGAATTTAGGAGGAATGCAAACTAAACTTACACAACAGTTAGGGCTCACATGTAGGGATGGGATGAAGTGTAGAGACACTATGAAAGCCATGGTAGGCTCAGATACTATTTTCAACTTCTGTTTTGTTTTGTTTTTGTTTTTGTTTTTTTTATTAAAAAGAAAAATCCCTACTTGATTAAGTTTTATCCTCTGAAGGTGATGAGAAAAACTGATTCAGGTAGGTGTGTATGCCTAGCATTTCTCACTAGTTCTTATGCATAAATTAGAATGTGAATCTTCACTGCATCTGTAGGGAATTTGATTACTCCTCTTCTTGAAGGCATCTAAATTTTTACCACAATACTGTTTATATTGTGTACCTGAATTAGAAGATCTGTGTTCTACCTACAGTGTTATTTCATTAACTGAAAGAACTGAGGTAAACAAACATGCACAGATATTGACTAGTAACCATTTGTCTGAGCTGAAAGTGTATTAATACATGACACGTATATTGACATATATTGGCATGTATCGATACTGTCAATGACGAAAATTGGGAAAATGACCACATCTGGCTCATATTACAGCATGATAGAACATTACATATGAAATATGGTTATTATATTAAGTCAAAAAGCAAATAAATTTGCCTCTAGCTGAATAGGGAAGAAGAGTTTTACCTTTTCTGGAAAAAGAAATGTACCCTACAAATGAACAGAGATGAGTAAAAACTGGACTAACAGATCTAGTAGAGAAACAGAATAGGGAAATGTAAAATGAGAGCTCTTATATGTCTTTAATCTTTTTTATGAGTTTAGACAAAGCTCTAAGTTTTTGGATTTTTTTAAATTAATTATTCTTTCTTGAAATCTGTGAAAATAAAGATTTTATACTTTTTCTTGATCCTTTTGTTAAATTTTCAACTATTTGTAATCTCATTCTTGTTCCTCTTAACCAGTAAAGATTATGATAGCATATTGGCTTAGTTATGATAACATATTAGCTTCAATAGGTAAGGAACGTACTCTTATATTGAATGTGTTTAAAGAGAAGACACATTCTATTAAGCACACATTTGAAAATGGGCATATGTATACACAGAAGAGTCTAGTCTTTTGGGAAAAGAGGAATTAATATTTCTTATGTCTGGGACATAACAAAAAGTTATTTGGTCTATTTAAGAACTGATTTGGGCAGATAATTAGCTCATTCTATTTAACATCTGGTCTCTTTTATGTCTTCTCCTGAAGTTCAAGGACTGAGGGCTGTAATCTGTAGGACCGCTTGGTTACGAGTTGAATGCCAACACTTTCCTACCATTGTTATTATTCCTGAAGTCTTTTGGATGCATTGGTGTTGTCATTTACCCCCAGCCAGCAACAAAGTACCACACAGCAGCTCACTCACCCCCTGCACCCCAGCAGGATGGGGAAGAGAATCAGGAAAAAGGTAAAAATCATGGGTTAAAATAAAAGCAATTTAATAATTGAAATAAAATAAAATCTAATAACAACAATAAATGGTAATGAGAAGGGGAGAGAGTGAGAGAGGAATAAAATCAAAAAGGAGAAAACCCCAAACCAGCAAGTGATGCACAATACAGTTGCTCACCACCTGCTGACTGACACAACCAGTCCCTGAGCAGTGATCAGCTGCCCTGGCCAACCTCACCCAGTTCATATACTCAGCATGACATCCCATGGTATGGAATATCCCTTTGGCTAGTTCAGGTCACCTGTCCTGGCTGTGTCCCCTCCCAATTTCCTGTGCCCCTCCAGCCCTCTCGCTGGCAGGGCCTGAGAAACTGAAAAGTCCTTGGCTGAGTATAAACATGACCCAGCAACAGCCAAACCCATCAGTGTGCTGTCAGCATTGTTCTCACACCACAGCCAAAACACAGCACTGCACCAGCTACTGAGAAGGAAATTAACTCTATCCCAGCTGAAACCAGGACAACTTGATACTGTCTTCTGGGATTTTCTGTAACTTCTTGTAGCAAACAGCTTCCTTACCAGCACTACTTTTATATCCTGTTTTGTGATGAAGAGGTTTAAACTAAATAAGGAAATAACTTAATGGAAAGCTGATTTGATTCTGGTGAATCTAGCCATGTGAGAAAAGTTCCTCTGTAGCTTAGTGCTGTGTACCAGTATGACCATTCCTTCAGCCTGCCTTAACGGTGTCTGCCTGGGCTATTGCAAATTCCTTGAGCTTTAGTCACCTCTAACACCAGCAGTGGCCTGGCTCCTAAATTCATCTGCTCACCCCAATCTGTAGGTTTTTTAGCTCTCTGTATTGGGTTTGTGTGGCAAGGTTTTTGTAGCAGGGGGGTGGGCTACAATGGTGGTTTCTGTGAGAAGACACCAGAAGATGCTCCCATGTTGGAAAGACACAGTTCCAGCTGGCTCCAAGACAGACCTGCTGCTGGCCAAAGCTGAGCCAACCAGTGATGTTGGTAGCACCTCCATGATAACATAATTAAGAAATGGTTAAAGGAGTTTAAAAGGATTAAAGAGCTAAAAAAACTCTGTGTAGCAGCAGCTGGGAGAATGAAGTGAGAACATGTGAGACAAACAGCTCTGTAGACACCATGATCAGTGAAGAAGGAAGGTGAGGAGGTGCTCCAGGTGCCAGAGCAGAGACTCCCCTGCAGCCCATGGTGAAGGCCATGGTGTAAGTAGGTTGTACCCCTGCAGCCCATGGAGGATCATGGTAAAGCAGATATCTATATCTATACTGCAGTCCAAGGAGAATCCCATACCTGTGCAGTTGGATGTGCCCTGTAGAAAGCTGCAGCCCATGGACAGCCCACACTGGAGCAGGCTCCTGGCAGGAACTGTGTCCCATGGAGAGGATCCCATGCTGGAGTAAGTCTTCTAGCAGAACCTGTGTGTGACCCCTTAGGGGACCCATGTTGGAGCAGTCTGTTCCTGAAGGGTGTACCCTGTGGAAAGGACTTGTGCTGGAACAGTTCACGAACTGCAGCCTGTGGAAGGGACCCATGCTGGAGAAGTTCATGAAGGACTGTCTCCCATGGGGGGGAACCCACAATGGGGTAGAGAAAGAATATGAGAAGGGAGGAGCAGCAGAGCTCAAGTGTCATGAACTAACTGCAACCCCCATTCCCCATCCCCCCGGTGTTGCTCAGGGGGAGGAGGTAGAAGAATTGAAAGTGAAGTTGAGCCTGGAAGGAGGGAGAGGTGTGGAAATCTTTTCTCATTTCTCATTATCCTATTCTGTTTAATTGGCAATAAATTAAATTAATTTTCCTGAGTCTGTTTTTCCTATTATGGTAATTGGTAAGTAATCTCCCTGTCCTTATCTCAACCCATGAGCTTTTTCTCATATTTTCTCCCTCTATCCTGTTGATGGAGGGGGAGCAATAGGGCAGCTTAGCGGGCATCTGGCAACCAGCCAAGGTCAACCCACAACACTGTCTCATAAAGTGCCAGTCAGGAAAAGGGTCAGTAACAACTTACCTAGGATCAAACATGTCCATCATATGTCCACCTTGGTTAAACACATCCACAGACATATTCTAGATAAAACACAACAATGTCTCAACTTCATAGAATCTGATCCCAAACTATAATTTATAAAGAAGATGTGTAGGCTTAGAGATTAAATCTTAGCTACAGGTATAAATGGTTTTGTTGCTTTTTTTGTTTCCCCCTTCCAGTTCTATTATTAGTTGTCTCTGTGCAGCCTACAAGAAAAGAAGACAGAGGACAGAGTCAAAGACTTATATGTAAATGGGTGTATAAAGGCCAGGACTGAAAAGCAGCAGTGAAATTCTTCTTGTATGGCTTTTCTGCATGGTGAAACTTGGTTGCAACAGTACTTGTATCAGCTATTTGCCAATATCAGATGACTTGGAAGTTAAGTCCTTACCCAGTGCTAACTCTGAAACATGAACTCCTGAAGACCACTCTGACCAGAAGTCCTTTCCCTTGAAGAAAGAACTGACTAAAGAAAGAACAGTTTCTGATTAAATAGGTATCAAACATAGTGATAATCATAAATACTCCAGGTAGAAATGATGGCAGCAAAAAAAATCACACAAACATAGCTTTCTGTTTATACTTTTCTCTTTAAGATATACAGTAGCCGTCACACTGTAGTTTGCAGAACATCACTCCTCTGAACTGCAGTGCATCTTGTCCCTGAATTCTTTTTTCATACATCTGTCATATTAGATAAAGTATCAGAAGCTTCTCAAAGGGACAAATAATTTATGAAGATACCTAACCTGTTTTGGAAAACAGATGTGTTTTTTTGAAGTGAGAATGACAGAAAAGAATGGAATTATGTAGTATTGATGATGAATATTAATACATTACTTGAGAAAAGTTGAACAATACTTTTGAAAAGGATTGCCTCATTTCAGCTTTCTACATCTATATTTAGACTCTTTTAATGTAACACTCAGCATCTGATTGCTACTACTACTACTTCATAAAGGCTTGTACAAAATCTGGAAGGTCATGCCAGTGACACAGTTTTGACTGGCCCCAAGCTGCTGATTATTTTATAAGCTCTGTTCAATTCTCTCTTGTTTTCAAGAAAGCCGTGTGTGCCTGCAAACAATGTGTAATGTTTGTTATTTTTGGATGAATGCACTTAATTATCTCTAAAAATCATTTAATCAACAGATGTCTCCTCCTCCTTCCTTTGTGCTAATCATTCTCCACATTTGCAGAACTTTTTTTCTGAGTCTTTGTGTTCCCTTTTTTCTTATCTCTGAAGGAATTCTCCTCCAGGGCAAAGCTCTCTCTCAAAACCAAAACTATGTAGCTGTCTAAAGCACACCATAAAAGCTTTGCAAACATTCCTTGGTGTATGTTTAAATACATCCATGAGATCTGTCCAGACAATTTAACAGAAAGAAAAAAAAAAAAAAGACAAAAAAGGGGAAAAAAAAAGAAAAGAAAGAACAAACCTAAATAAAAGCACATACTTTTACTAATTACTGCAGTGTGTCGTTAACGACTAATGCTTCAAAATACTCTACAGTACTATTAATACTACACTATGGGTAAGAGATCAAGAATGTTAAGGGCTCAGAAATCAGGAGCTGTAAAAAGAGAAAGTTACCTGCATAAGGTTAACATCATAATTAACAGTGGTTACATTTACTGGTAAATCCTAATGACTATATGGGTAAAAAATTTAGAATCATATTTCAAAGTAGAAAGAGACAATATTGTAAAATCAACTTAATTTTTTTTACACAATCATAAATTTTAAGTGTTAATCATGCAATACTTTAATCCATTGCTATCATACTACCTGTGAAATAAATAGAAGAAATACTAATAATGAAAAATCATAGAATCATTTAGGATGGAAAAGAATTTAGTATCATCAACTCACAGTCAAACAAGGACTGTCAAGTCCATCACTAAACCATGTCCCAAAGGACCGCATCTACATGCTTTTTAAATACCTCCACGGATGGTGATTTTAACACCTCCTGGGCAGGGTGTTCCAATGTTTCACCACCTTTCAGTGAAAAACATTTACCTAAAATCCAGTCTAAACCTCTGCTGGCATCATATATATATATGATTTAAGGTCATTTCCTCTTATCTTATTGCTTATTATCTGGGAGAAGAGACCTACGCCCACCTGCCTACAACCTCCTTTCAGGTAGTTGTAGAGAGCAATTGGGTCCCCCCGAAACTCATCATCTCAAGGCTAAGCAACTCCGTTCCCTAAGCTGCTTCTGCTAAGACTTGGCTCTAGACCCTTCCCCAGCTTTTTTGCCCTTCTCTGGACATGCTCCAGCACATTTATGTCCCTCTGGAAGCGAGGGGCCCAAAACTGAACACAGTAATCAAGGTGCAGCCTCACCAGTGCCCAGTGTAGAGGGACAATCACTTCCCTGGTCCTGCTGCCCACACTGTTTCACATACAAGCCAGGATGCTGTTGGCTGCCTTGGCCACCTGGGCACACCGCTGGCTCATGCTCAGCTGGCCATCAGCCAGCACCCCCAGGTCCTGTTCTGCCAGGCAGCTTTCCAGCCACTCTTCCCCAAGCCTGTAGTGTGTGGGGTTGTTCTGAGCCAAGTGCAAGACCCGGCACTGAGCCTTGTTGAACCTCATACAACTGGCCTTGGCCCACTGGTCCAGGCTGTCCAGATCCCTCTGCAGAGCCTTCCTGCCCTCAAGCAGGCTCAACAACCACCCAGCTTGGTGTCATCTCCAGACCTACTGAGGGTGAACTTAATCCCCTTGTCAAGATCACTGATGAAGACATTAAACCGGACTGGCCCTAATACTGAGCCCTGGGGAACACCACTTGTGATCAATCACCAGCTGCGCGTAACTCCATTCACTACCACTCCTTGGACTTGGCTGTCCAGCCAGCCTTTAACCCAGCATAGAGTACACCCGTCCAAGCCATGAGCAGCCAGTTCCTCCATGAGGATGCTGTGGTAGATGGTGTCAAAGGCTTTACTAAGGCCCAGGTAGACAACATCTGCAGCCTTTCCCTCATCTACTAGGTGGGTCATCTTGTGGTAGAAGGAGAGCAGGTTTGCCTAGCAGGGCTGCATTTCACAAACCCCTGCTGGCTGGGCCTCATCTCCTGGTTGTTCTGCACGTGCCACATGATGGCACTCAGGATGACCTGCTCCATGGCCTTCCCTGGCACTGAGGTCAGGCTTATATTTCCCCGGATCTTCCTTCCAGCCCTTCTTGTTGATGGGTGTCACACTGGCTAACACCCAGTCTTCTGGGACCTCTCCAGTTTGCCAGGACTGTTGATGAATGATGGAGAGTGGCTTGGTGAACTCTTCTGCCAGCTTCCTCTGTACCCTCAGGTGAGCGGATGCCATCTGGCCCCACAGACTTTTGTACAACTAAGTAGTTTAGCAGGTCACTAACTGTTTCCTCCTGGACTGTGGGACTTCACTCTGCACCTTGTCCCCGTCTTCCACCGCATGGGGCTGAGTACCCAGAGGGAAGCTGGTCTTGCTGTTAAAGACTGTGGCAAAGAAATCATGAAGTACCTCAGCCTTTTCCTCATCCTTTGTGGCAGTGTTCCCTGCTGCATCCAATAAAGTCTGCAGATTCTCTCTAACCCTCCTTTTGTTGCTAATGCATTTGTAAAATAATTTCTTACATTCTTTTATGTCAGTGGCCAGCCTGAGTTGTAGCTGGGCTTTTGCCTCCCTAATTTGGGCCTTGCATAACCTCGTGACATCTTTATAGTGCTCTGGAGTTGACTGCTCCTTCTTCCAACGGTGGCAAACTCTCCTTTTTTGCCTGAGCTCCAGCCAAAGCTCTCTGTTCAGCCAGGCCAGTCTTACACAATGCTGGCTCATCTTTTGGCACATGGGCATAGTCTACTCCTGCACCTTTATGATCTCTTTCCTGAAGAATGTCCAGCCTTCCCGGATACCTTGGCCCTTCAGAACTATCTCCCTAGTGACTCCGTAAACCATAGTTGGCCCTCTGGAAGTCTAGGGTTCTGCTAACCCCACTCCTTACTTCTCCGAGATTTGAAAACTTTATAATCTCATGATCGCTGTGCCCAAGACAGCTTCTGACCACCACATCACTCTCTTCTGTTTGAAACAGCAGGTCCAGTGTGGCGTCTCCCATGGTTGGCTCACTCACCAGCTGTGTCAGGAAGTTTTCCTCCACACATTCCAGGAACCTCTTAGAATGTTTCCTCCCTGATGTGTTGTACTTTCAGCAGACATCCGGTAGTTTGAAGTCCCCCATGAGAACCAGGGCTAGCTATCTTGAGACTTCTCCCACCTGCTTGTAGAATGTTTCATCTGTCTCTTCATCCTGGTAGGGTGATCTGTAACAGTCTTCCACCAGGATACCTACCTTCTTGGCCTTCCCGCTGATTCTCACCCATAAACACTCCACTCTACTGTGACCATCATTCAGCTCTAGGCAGTTGAAACACTCCCTGACATGCAGGGCTACCCTACCGCCTGTCCTTCCTTGCTATCCCTTCTGAAGCATTTATAGTCATCCATTGCAGCACTCCAGTCATGTGAGTTATTCTACCATATTTCCATCATGGCGGTTATGTTATGATGGGTTTCAGCTCCTCCTGTTTGTGGCCTGTGCCTCAGGCATTGGCATAGATGCACTTAGGCTGTGCTGCCTCCCACCCTGGCTTGCTGCTCCCAGGCTCATCTCTAACAAGCTTGGTTTTATGCCTGTCACCCTTAGAATCTAGTTTAAAGCTCTCTCAATGAGCCCTGCTAACTCCTGACCTAGGATCCTGTGTATTTTGTTTACATAGTGTGAAACAAAACATTGTCAGCTAAAAAATTTCTGCTCTTGTGCTTCAGAGAAGCATGGGGCTCTGACACAACCACTTAGGTTATAAGAAATCCAAGAAAATACTTACCTAGGATAGCTTAAAAGGATATAATTCTCCAATCTGAGAGAAACGTTTTCATGCTTTTAGCCAAATATAAAGCCATAAAGATGATAAAGTCTGAAAGACAAAAAATGCCATAGTTTTCAAAACTACATTTCTTTTTAGAATGTGCTCACAGAAATGCCCCATAGGCTTGTTGACATAGAATACAGTCTCTTAAAGAAGTATGGAAATATAGTTAAAAGAAAGAGCAGCCTTTGACAGAAAATCCTAACAAGTGTTTCCCAACTGCATGACCAGGAAAATCACTCTACAATTATTTTTTCTAAAGGATGTAATTTATCCATTTCTATAAAGTCATTTAACAAGCATAACTACTCATCTCAATGAGAATTTCAGACAGCTTGTTATCAGAATTTATGCAGGCTTATTTTTCCCAGATCCTGCATCCCAGTATATATTAGAGAACAGAATACTTTTCCATACCTATTCATTTTAGTATTAGTACTACTTGTTACTGTATTATTACTACCCATAATGCCTAAAAACATTTACCATGGATCAAGACTTTACTGGTTTTCACATTGTGCAAACACATATAGAGACAATTGTCCTTTCTCTACAGAGCTGACATTGCAAATAAAAAATAGGTGGTTATAATGTTTGTTACAAGGTATGTACTTCGTATGATAAAATACAAGCATTTCTACTCCAGTGTAAATGAATCTGTGGAGTTAGTCTCCCGTCAGAGTCAATGAAGAAAAATAGGTAGTCTTAAACTGCAGACCTAATTTAGAAATCTAAAATAAATAAATAAACCAAATAAAAGACCCTGCAGCATATGCACGGGTATTTCCCTTCATTAAGCACGAAAGGATGGCAATGATACCAGCTCAGACAGAGACTTCTGCAGTGTAGATAACGTAAGTTACATGAAATAAATCCAAGTCATACAAAGAATTATGCTGAATAGCTTCAAGGATGTAGATGTTTCTACAACCAAAAGACCTAATGAGGGAAAGATAGCATCATTTAGCATTACATGGCTTAAATATTTTAATATTTTATATCATGTGTTTGGTAGAAAATATCTGTACCATAATCTAAATAGTAAATTCAGACTATACTGCTAGTGCAGGCATTTTGGAGCAAAATGTCTGAGCTGTTAAAACCAGGTGTTTTGTTGGTTTAACTAGTATTACATAGAGAAATTGAGCAAATTTTGTAACAGAAAGTCCTTTTTGGCATACAGTATCTGTACGCATGGGTTCTGCTCATAGAGCTATGACTGTATTGCTATTTGGCAATAGACAGCCTGTAAAATATTCAAGCCTCTCAGGGAAACAATTGCAGAAATAATTAAGGAAATCTAATTTGCACAGGCCCAAAGTTCCCTAAAAATGGTCCCCCTGTTAATAGTCAGTTTGAAAGATATTCTAGTGCTAGTCAATCTCAAATATAAATGTTATGAATAGAGGCTACTATCAAAGAACAGCTGCAACATATTTATTATGTATTGAAGTATCAGTGTGACATGGTGATCTTAAAGACAAAACAATTATTTCAATGATTAACTCTTTGTCTGGTAACACACTTGGGAATAAAAATGCTACCTGAGACAGAGTTTAAGTGATTTTGTAGTAACAGGACTACTGTACATGACTACTGAGACATTGGACAGATGACATGTGATTATACAAGTGTTTTAGCCTTATTTATAGAACCTAGGGAGCTATCAGATGTAGGAAACTACTTACTGAATTGCAAAGCAGTTATCTTTAACTACTAGAGACTGAGAACATTGGGATTAGTTCTTGTCATCACCCGTCAGATTTTCAATATTTCAATATTATGCGTGCAGCAGTGTCATCTAATTTTTTTCCACAGTAAACAGAGAAATAATGGCATTTTTACAGAGTGTAGACAATCAGGATGTGGAACCAAAGGTATCTATACAGAGGAGAAGAGTGCAGACCATCAGGATGTGGAAATAAAGATATCTATACAGAGGAGAAAACCATCATCTTCTTGTAACTAGTGTCCTAAGTATAACTTTTTGTAGTGATCTTAGCAGTTTCTCACAATGTGGGAAAGGTTTGGGGCCCTCCTTAACAGCTTTACCTTGAAACTCATTGCAGGTCTTGCTTCTCAGGTATTTGTCCTGAACATAAGCTCATTTCTCTGTCTGTTCTGTTGAGGTTTAAGCACTGGCTAGAAAAAATCAGGCAGAAAACTGAGCAAAGAAGAGTCTAATTCTTTGGTTTGCTCATGAAAACATGGTTATGGGAGGAAGAGAACCTGCAATCAGATCATCAGTCACAAATAATTTAAATGTGACTCTGGTCACTGGAAAACTGGAATATTTTTTGACTTAAGAATGGTTTTTTGGGGCTCTAATATTTGTATCTCTAAACTTGGCCTCCTGAGAGAAAGAACAAACTGTGTTTTAATTTAAAAGAGGGGTTTCGGCCAGTATTTATTTACTTGGTCATAGTGTCCTTAAGGAAAGAAGTACTAGTGCCAGAACCTAGTCAGATCTGAAGGACATTTAGAGAAGTTAGGAGCTGCCCCTGGCCAGGACCCTCCTGACTGGCTGCTGAAGCCCAGGCTGGTGCCCAGAGACCCAGGGTCTCTGCCCAGGCTGAGGGACATGTCTGCTGCTTTCCCCTTTGCACTAGTGAAGCTGTTGAAGTACCAAGACTGAGTGTGTATCCCGGACACACACAGACACAAACAGAGGACATGGACATGGCTGTAGCTGTGGCTTCACAGATGGCCTCAGACAAGGCAGTGCTCCCAGCAGCCCCCACGTTCAGGTCTCACACCAGACACAGACACAGGCAGCCACGTCCCCTCCTCCTCTTGGGCTGGCAGAGGCAGAAGGTCACCAGTGCAGTGCACACACCACACTCTCCAGGTTCATAAATACATACACATTTGTGGGTCCTCTGAGCACCGGCACAGCCCTTCTGCCTGCTCGGCATCCTTGCCTGGATCCCAGCTCCCCTCAATACCCCATGGATCTCTCTCAGTGGCTGGCCCAGTTTGGAGTTTGCCAACAAATCCACATGCACATCCCACACATACCTGGTTTGGGGAACATACAGACACTCAACCCGAGCAGCTGTCACCAGGCATATGGACTGTGACCCATGGTCCCCATCCAGTGCTGAGCCCCTCACTCACCCCAGTCCCCCCAGTAGCTGTTTTTGGGGGGGACATACATGCCGCCACCCCAGTGGCTCAAAGTTAAAAGACTTCACTGGCTCCACTGACACCACAGGCCAGGGGTGCTTGCAGCCTTAATCTGACCCCAGCAGCTGGTACCCAGTCCCCTCACATTGGTACCTCCAGTAGCTGGCACTGAATCCTTGCAACACTGCCACACATGGGATAGAGAGTGAGATTGTGCAGAGAGGTCGTTAAGAAAAGATTTAATAAAACAGGGCAGACAGAGATGATCAGGTACAGGGCTCAACCAGACAAGTATATGATGGGCCTCGTTTTGCCCCAGATTGCCCCTTTTATATCTTTCTCTGCCTGTTCCTGCTTTGTTCCTTATCCTCCTCCCCTGCACCAGCTAGCACAGTCTCATTGATCCACGTACCCCCACCCCCAATATCCCAGACCTTCAGGTTTGCATCCTTACCAGCTGCAGTCTTGGTTTGCCTACAGTTTTGTGACAACCCATCATCAGTTTTTGTGACTGGGCAGGTTTGTTTCTTGTCTTTGTCTCCATTAAGTTTGTCTGCAAGGTTTGCATCTCTGTTAATTTTGTTTATGGCTTCCTCATTTTCCCTAGTAAACCATTTGGTAATGTTCTTGTGCAGACAGTCTTAATGAAATAAACATTTTCACAATCCCACGTATCCTTATCAATTAGTGTGACTGACCAGGTTTTGTTCTTCTATGACCCCCCTTTTCACTTGTCAGTGAGGCTTGTTCTCTTACGTTCTTGTTTATGGCTTCCTACTTTACTTATCCCTTTTTGCATTTAAAAGCTTGTTGCCTAGACACCCCTAAAATAGCAGACACCTCTTCCATATACATTTACCAACAAAAGTATTTTTCAGAGGAATGTAACAAGTGCTTGGAATACAGGTATTTGTGTGAGGCTGTCTTATGTTATAAGAAGCTGATACCCAGAAGCTGAGGGGATGCTTAGTTAGAGACAGAATCCAAAAAAACCCACAGGGGCTTACAGGAAAGCTACTGAGAGAATTTTTACCAAGGCCTATAGTTACAGGACAGAGGCAATGAAAGAAGGTAGGTTTAGATTGGATATAAGGACAACATTTTTTACAATGAGGGTGGTGAGACATTGGAACAGGTTGCCAGAGAAGTTGTGGATGCACCATCACTGGCAGTATTCAAGGTCAGCTTGGATGGGGCTCTGAGCAACCTGGTATAGTTAAAATTTTCCCTGTTTATGGCAGGGGTGTTGCACTAGAACATCTCAAAAGGACCCTTCCAATCCAAACCATTCTGTGATTCTATGAGTCTAGCATTCCAACTGGAACAATAACATGTAAAGAATTAGCAAATACATGAATAGACTTTAGACTAGAAATTTTAGGCCAGACTTTTCAACAATTTGTTTAACTATATACGAAGAGGTATGAACTGCACAAAATTAGTTCTGAAGGTAACAACATCTCGTTTAAACTCTACTTTGTAAAACCTATCTATACTGTTAGCAGTTGTGGGTTTACAGTGCTAGGACCCCCCTGGTTTTTGTTCATCCTAGTTTCCAACATCCAAAAATTTTCCCATGTAATTATTACACCATCCTGTTTTTATGGAATTGAAGTAATCTTTGAACATTAGCTTTAGCCTTTCTTCACTATGGCTTTGCCACTTTGATCCTCCTAGCACTGTGGTCTGTTCACACTAAGGACAGTAATTGTGAAAATGTGTTTTTTATCTTAGTTCATATTCACCTTGTACTTACTTCACAAAGGCACAGATATTTACACTTGCTGAAAACTGATGGAGAATCAAGCCCAACTAATTTCATTTGCACCTATGTAATACAAGTGAATATACCACACAGAGTGCAAAGCAATGGAATAGAACAGAAAATGCTGGTACAGCTTTTATAGGATGCATAAAAAGTACTTTGTTCTCTATTTTCCTGCATTCCCTAGCTGTACATATAAAGAGGAATGGAAGAAGGAATTTTAGCCTGGGTTTTCTGTATTAATAAAGGGGTGGGGCGGGTGGTGGGGAGAAAAATATTACCTCCTATGTCAGGCATATGAGATAACAATGAAAGTAAAGTAGTTCTAATTCTGATTCAGATTGTGTACTGTCTTGAAAGAACTTTGGTCCTCATCCTGAATCTTTTGTGTTCTTTTTGGGAACTGAGAGCATTATCCCCAGCTGTGCAATAGAAACAATTTGTTCTAGGGTCCTTAGCCAGCAGTGTTCCAGAAACAAGACAAACTACAAAGCAATTCCCCCAACACTTTTGTCAGAACAATGTGATACATGCCCAAATGCAATAGTAGCAACAAAGCACTGATGATATTTCTAAAGCACGACTTAATTAAGTTGTTGTTCATGCAGTAAATACAACATCAGACTCCCAGGCTTGTCCTACTGTGTTGAGGGACATTAGAGTTACATAGCAGACATCGGAAACGAGGACATGCTTGAGGCATAATGAAGAAACCTTGGGGAAAAAAAAAAAAAATCCAACCAAATGAGGAAACAAAAGGAACCCATGACAGATAATGCGGTAAAAGGTACGAGGTCAAAAGCTATTTTTTTTTCTTTTTACGTAAATGAAAATTCTAAGGAAATTTTCTGTAATAAAAATGAATGGACTGAGGATTCTCTACAAAGAAGAAGACAGTAGAAATAGTAAATAAATAAGAATATGAATGATACTAAACTAAAACTTTGATTTCCTATACAGAAAAATTGGTCTGTAGTTACAAACAACTGGTGTAATTAGGAAGGACTGAACAGCTTTACTTTCTTGGCTATTACCAAACTAGATTATTTCTCTGTTGTGACAGATGTACTCAAAGGGAAAAGGTATTTCAGATGTTGTATTTACTGCCCTTTTAAACCCCTGAATCATAAATCCAGACATATGAGAGAGATGGTGAAAAGTTAATTTGTGTACAATATTAGCACTTAATTATTTGTAGTGTGAATTGTGGTGCAAAATAGAACTTAACAGGAATACTAATGAGAATTTTACTGAAGTCCTTATTTTTTTTTTAAGGAGTAATAATGGTCTACTGGAAGAAAAAGTCCATTGTACTTGCAAACATATTTCTCAGTTTCCAGGCTTATCTGAGTATAAAAAACGTAGAAGCTCTTTTTCCAACATTTTCAACAGGTACAGGTATGTCTCACTGTTCCACGACAGTGATGCTATGGACTGACACATTCCTGCTCTTGTTGTTTAGGTAGAAAATGCAGCATAGGTATGCCTGTCTATGCCTGCCTCTGCTTGATTTCATCAGTAAAGAGGCTATGGAAGTTGGCCTTCTTCCTCTCTATTCCATTAAAGGAAATGAGGATCAGAGCAACTGGATTTAGAAATCAGATTTTTTTGTTTGTATGTGTTCCTGAGAGTTTAAAGCATTTGATTGCATAGAAACATATAACTTAATTCTGTGATTTGTGTCCATCCTACATGGTGATGGAAGTAGCTTGTGATCAATGAAAAGCATAAATTTGTCGCCTATCAAGTAATATTTTAGTAATTCTACATTCCAGTTGGCAATTAATGTTTTTAACAACAGCTTTATTTAATTTAAAAAAAAACCAACCTGGGTATAGTTTTAGCCATAAGCGTAGCTTATCTTTCCTTGTCCTCTACTTGAAATCACATCAGTCTATTTGCTCCAATGACAGAATTAAATTGTGAATTAAAACTTTTTTTTCAGAAAATGTGATTGGTTACGCAGCACTCCGAAAGGCCTGAAGAGTCACTGGGTGTAGGACACTAGTATCCCATTTACTTAACAGTGATTGTTCTTGCTTGCTTTCAGTTGCTGCTACAAGTTGTAGACCTTTATTGTGGATTGTCCATGGATGAAGATGCTTTGGGGAAGTAGGGGTGGGAAAAGGGAAGGAGGAGAGAAAAGAAAGTTGTACCAATATGGATAGAAACAAACAAAAAAAAAAATCAGACTGAGGACCTGCAGACCTCCCCTGGAAGTGCAGCCCATTTACTGGTTGCTAATAAGGATTGATAGTAGAACTGGAGTGCTGTAGAAATAGGGGCGGGGGGGGGAAAGATGTAGTTGAAAAAGGTGGGAAATGAGGGGGGAGAAAAGCAAACAATCTTTAAAAACACAGTGTGGCTTGCTTCTTTTTTTTGGCCTCTGTTTTTGCTTTTCCCAGGGAGTACAACAGGCCAACCAATGCAAACAGAGTTAAATATGTACATGGCATTTTCTTGTTATTTTTAATCTATAGAGATATTTTTATTCCACACCTCCCACCCCACCCCCCTGAAATGCTGAATTTTTACAAATTTATTTTTGAGATATCTCTATTCTTATGTATGGGAAAAATTGTTATGTAGAGTGTCTCACAAAATGAGTATACTGTATTGATAAAGCACTGAATGGAATGTTGTATTTTAAAATTGTTTTATTTTGTAGCATCGCTTTGGCAAGACCCATGAGTCCTGTAACTAACAAAAACATGTGCCCTATGCACCTGGAGAACTAATCAAAGCATTTCCCCAGACTGATATATTTATAATGTTACATTCAAGGTCTTTTGGGTTCAGAGCTCATTTAAGAGGGACACACAGACAGACAGTTGGACAAATAAGCACATCTCTACACAAATTAAAAAAACTGCATTATGGTTTGGTAAGTCTCAGTATCCTAGAGTTTCATCTAAAGAAAAAAAAAGAATCTTAGATACAGCAGTCATCAATAAATACTAAGAAAACTGCTATTAAACTTCATGGAAAAGTTACATTTGGAAGTTTAAATTTTAAAAGCTTACCATTACATTGAAGTGTCTATTAAGAGATATAAGTGTTCTTCATTATTGGGGGGAGGGAGTGGGTGGATTATATGCACTACATCTTGCCATAAAGGCTTACTGTGGAAATGCCTTATCTTGGAAATACTGTCATCCTAAATCTACTAGTCTTTGTAATACCTTTAACAACAAGGATATGTGAAACCATGATTAGCATTTCTAAGGTCAACACCCTCTTTTATAACCACATTGTTTCACATGCTACTTTGCAGCTATTTTCATTCATTATTAGTACATTTACCAGTTTTATACTTTCTATGACTAATTTAATCTCTCAACATTGAATTCTTAGGCCACTGCTATCTGAGGAACCACAGTGACTTGTCATCTGATATTTCATATAGTAAATCCAGATAAAAGGGTAATGCTGCACTTAGACTTCTTTATCACTCCTGTCTCCTGTGGAAAGTCTGGAACTGCTTCATGGAGATCTTGGCAGCATGATTTCAGTTTTCCCTTTGAGGAATCTTAAAGATGTTTTCCTTCAAACAGGAAATTTCTATATTTCTGTGACACATTCACCATGAGAGCAATGTGCCACAGTCACATGTGATGGGACGCTATAATATGCATACACATGAGACTACATTGCTGCTATTGAAGTTAATCCTTTGGCATTTTTGGACAGCACTTAAAATATGTGACTGAAGAGCTTGTTCATGTTTCTTTTTACCTAGTGCTTCCAAAAAAATCTTCAAGTTCTGCATTAATATGAAATAGACCTTAAATAACTTTTTAGATATAGAAAGCAAAAATTTTCCCCCATTTGTGCCAGATCTTTGTTCAGTAATTCAATTTATAACTACTTTTCTCCAAATATCTAGAACTACAAAATGGGTAAAATATTACCAGACTAGACAAACCCTCAAGATCAAGTTTTCATGTGCCATGTATCAAATTAAACCCACTTTCTTTAGCAAGCTTTTGAAACTTCTAATTGATCAAATCACTGGCAGTTTCCAGTATATTTACAAATGAAATTGCATCCTGGTAAATAATGTATTTCCATTTCTAATAAAAGGTAATAGTGTTTGTACTGACTTGATGGTCCTCAGGATGATCAGAGCTCTTCTGACCTAGTCTTGGCTGAGCTAGTTGTATCTTGTAATAATTCCCTATATATATGCAATATAGAGATGTATATATACATAGTGTAACAGACAGGCTACTGAAGGCAAGAGCTGAGACAAATCTGTCTGACATGCAGGGAAGATGATAGTATCTGAACCTCATGGTATGCTACAGATGGTGAGGGGAGCAAAGCAAGACTGCGCAGCTCAGAATTGAAGAGGGGACATTCTTACTTGTTAGATAAGGTTTGTAAGAGTGGCTTAAAGGGTCATGGGGTGAAATCAGACTGGAATAAAGACAGAAGCAATATAAAAATGCATATTCCTTCCACAAGAAGAAAGTTCAATTAAGGCATGAAATAGGATCCCAGGATTGATAGACTTATACATTTACTTATAACAGTCAATATTAACCCAGTAGAATGATAAACCTCATATAAAAGGATTGCTTCATTTAAGGATACCGTTTGTTTTTTGTTAACTGTACAGAACGATGAAACAGGATAGTGAAGTGATATTGTGGCTTAACCCCAGCCAGCACCCAAGCACCACACAGCAGCTTGCTCACTCCCTCCCACCCAGAAGGGTGGGGAGAAGGATTGGAAAGAAGTGTAAAACTCAAGGGTTGAGATAAGAACAATTTAATAAGTAAAGCAAAAGCTGCACACACAAGCAAAGCAAGAAATTCATTCACCACTTCCCATAGGCAGGCAGGTGTTCGGCCATCCTCGGGGAAGCTGGGTTCCATCACATAGCAGCTACTTGGGAAGACAAACACCATAATGCCAAATGTCCCCCCCTTCCTTCTTCCCCCAGGTTATATACTCAGCATAACATCATATGGTATGGAATATCCCTTTGGCTAGTTGGGGTCAGCTGTCCTGGCTGTGTCCACTCCCAGTTTCCTGTGCCCCTCCAGCCCTTTTGCTGGCAGGGCCCAAAGAACTTGACTCACTGTAAATATCACCCAGTAACAACTAAAAACATCAGTGTCCTATCAACATTGTTGTCACATCATAGCCAAAACACAGCACTGTACTAGCTACTAAGAAGAAAATTAACTCTATCCCAGCTGAAAGCAGGACAAGTGTTATGTGGTGGATTTGCTCATGTACTGTCACAGCACTATCAAAACTAGTCAGCTGCAACAAGGCTTTTACCATCCCATACCAGGTTAACTTCAATAAGTAGTTCCCACATCTTTCTCTGGCACAGCCACCAATCTCCCTCAGTTCCAAAAGTTGATCTACTGTCTGTGGTGTCTCGTTATCCCCTTCAGGCCAGTCCACCCTGCTTCTTGCTTCTGCTGCATCCGGATTTTTCCTCCTCTGGGCTCCGCTTCCAGGCAGCCTCTCCCCATCCAGGCCCTCTTCTTCCAGAGCCTCTCCTTGTCTCTCCTACATCCAGGGCACACTCTCTCTCCTCCCTCTGCTTCTTCCAGATCTCTTCATTCAGAGCTCTTCTTCTGTACCCCTTAGAGCTATTTAACTACTTAGCAGGAACCAGCCACAGCTGTACATTATCCACGTCAGCCAATCCACCGCCCCTGAAGCCAGCCCACAGCTGTATATTATCAATGTTAATTAATCTGCCTTCATTCCTCTACAATTCTTCTACAATATACAACTTCAGTGATATTGGTATGAAACTTGATCTAGTCAAGCTTGGAAATAGGTGTATATAGCTCTAATATGTAGACCACGCTTTCCTGAAAATTTCTCAGCTTCCTGGAGATTGGTACTATTCAAACAACTCCAAACCAACCAGTCCTAGGACATATACAGCATCTGCTAACCACTAGTTCAACACTTTCTTTATTAGAAGAATATAGAAAGGACGATGGAGTTGACAGAGGATGAAATGGAAACTGAGACTTGTATATGTTTTAACAAAAGCCTACTTTAGCATTAAAAATGTTTACATTTACAGAGAACTTAATTAATCAAGTTAGCACATTTGATTTTTGATGTATTGTGTTCAATGCTGCTTTAAAAATTGTAATATATGATGCTGTATACATCAGCAGACCAAACTGGTATAACAGACCAATATATAGACTGGAGCAATTACAGGTTTATATTTCTCAGGATAACAGTAATGGCACTTTTATTGCTTACTGCATGGGGTAACTACAGGGGTAGATACTAAGAGAAAACAGATGGAATGGAAAAACTCTTTTATAACTTCACAGTTTAAAAATGAACCCTCCAGTGTAAGCTAGTTATCCAGATTCCTGCTATATTCTGTGTGAGAACTGTATCCTTAAAACAAACCATTTGGCAATAGAGTTATCATCCTACTGGCTCAGTACTTCTGGATCTAAACCCAAAAACCAACACACACACACACACACAAAAACCCACATCAAAAAGCCAATCAAAGAAACAAACAAAACACCAAAAAACCTAACCCCATATGAATCACCGTCTGGGGGTGTTTATTTCTGTCCACTGAGCACAGAGGGAATATAAATGACAGCTTTTGACCACAGAATTAACATTGATGCAGAGAAGATTTTTAGATTAATTCTACCTATGCTTGTACACTGAAAAGATTATATAATTTTGAGTAATCACATATTCTAAGAAGAGAATTGTTCTAAACAGAACAAGATGAATACTGGTAGAGGAGCGGATGAGTCATCCATGTCAACAGATACACTAAATATTGATTTCACCAGTGATTTATCAGCATACAATGGAGTGTCACCTGTTAAAGATTCATTCACCAGATCAGATCTTTCAATGAAGCTGATGTTGAGAAGAACACATCAGTTGGCAAGCTTTTTTTGGTGTGGTACATATAGATACTTCAGTCACACCAAACACAAGGAAATAATAGTAGTATGTCTTAGCCTAGCTTGGAGAAAAGAATGACAGACTCATGAGAGTTATCTGCTGCCAACTTATTCCAGATTTGATCACAATGTAAACCTAAACAAGAAAAAAAAGAGATTTTGTGCCAGATCTGGGTGGGATGGAGTTAATTTTCTTCATTGCAGCCTGTACAGTGCTGTGTTTTGGATTTGTGACTAGAATGGTGTTGATAACACACAAGTGTATTGGCTGGTGCTGAACAATGCTTGCACAGCATCAAGGTTTTTTCCTTTTTCCACTCTGCCCCACAAGTGAATAGGTTGCCAGCCAGTGGGGTGCAGTGGATGAACTACCTCTTTGCTATGCTTGCATACTTAGCTTTTGCTTCACCTATTAAACTGTCTCTGTCTCAATCCATGAGGTTTCTCACCTTCCACTTTCTCTCCATTCTGCAGGAGAGAGGAATGAACAAGGAACTGTGTGAGTGCTTAGCTGCTGGCCAGGGTCAACCCACCACAGATGTATATATGAAAAAGGAAACAATAAAAAAGATTGAGTATTTATTTGATGTGAGGCTTCTTCACTTCCATGGTTGTTTTCATAAGCGTATGCTTTTTTTATTCTTGGTGGTGCTGTAGGCATGCCAGTGTTTGCTAAATGAGAACCTGTCTTTAGTTCAAACTGTGTTAGGCACTGACTGGACAGGGAGAAGATAGCAATGTAAAATGCAAGGGAGAGGATAGCTGAGAAGTATGTGCAGTACAAGGTAGCAAACAAGCACAAACACTCTGTAATGTAAACTCTTCTATGCCAAACAAGGTAGATCAGTCCCTGCTGTCAATAAATCCTAAGGAAGTAAGAGATGTTATATGAAAAAACCTGCTGAAAACCTCAGAGGAAAACAGGACGCCAATTTTCCTCTACAACACTTTAAAACAGAGGTTTTAAGCAGAGGTTTAGAGTGAATGAAGGAATGACGTTTTAGTAGTTACTTCCTAATACACTTTTTAGGCATACTAGTTTGTGTCAATCGCTTTCATGAACACATTATGACAAATAAGTCAAGTTTCATCCTAGTACTTTGTCACTGGTTTACCATTATCAATCACAAAATGCACCTTCTTACGTATTTTACCTCCTTTTCCTTTAAGCAATACTAATATTAATTTTAATGTTCTTTTAAAGTACCATTAACCATACAATTAAAGCCAACTGTGAAAAAATGTACATGTGTGCAGTCACTGGGCCAGGACAACAGTGTTGTGTAGATGCTTGTGCAGATTTTCCTTCATTTTACTTACAATTTGCAGCTCCATTTGGTTAAGTTAGTTTTCAGATGTTAAATGACTGAGGAAGTTCTCACTGGAAAAGTTACCTTTTTTTGCAGTCTATGCACATTTGAAATATCAATCACGGATACTTTTTCCTAAACTTACTTCCTGTAAATTTACCAGTGTGCATATATGGAATGTAATTGTATTAATTTCACCCACACATCCTCTCTTTGCAACAAAAAGACATAGAAGATACCCACAGATTTTTTACCATCTACTGCAGTCTCTGCCAACATTCTTTCCATTATCTAGAAAAGCACGTCTGTGGTGCAATGGGGGAATGCCAGTTTTATAGCTGGGACACAGCAATTTTTACGAGCCTTATTTTTTTCCTTGCATAAGATCTTATTTTTCCCTTTGACTTAGAAAATGAATACAGGTCCCTGAAAATATAAACTCTAATCTAACTCACTTCTACGCATTAATCATTTTTAAGATTAAACTTTAAAAGACACCATGATCTGAGAACACAAAGCTTATCTATTGTTTCAGCTCTATTCAACTAAATACATGAATCTTATAAAATGCAGTACAGTGAAAAACTTGGTGTTCTTTAAGTATTTATTATAACTAAGACCTTAATTTTCATTCAAAGGTCATTTTGTTACTTAAAAATACTATTGATTACTTACTTTAGATAAGAACTAGCAAAACAGAGTTAAAAGACTCTTCATATATCAAATCTTCAGAGAATTATATGTCATCTAAGGTACATGGAGGTCATTCTTCACCATGTTTCCTGAATTCTTTTTCTATACCTCAGTGTCTGTTTCAGAGTGTCATGGAAATCTTCATTTTACAGTTTTAAACAGCTTACCTATTTTCTAGATATAATTTGAAAAAAAAAAATCCCTGTTGTCCAAGAAATACAGAAGAATCCATTTTGAACTAGGTTGTCAATTATCAGAGTGCTGACAGCAGCATGCAAAATAGCATGGTGAAAAACTCCTACATTTTCACCTGTTCCCTCTTGAGATGATCAGCAAGAACTCATTAATGGAACTTTCCACATTATGCTTTAAAACTGTAGCTCCGATAGACTATGTTGAGGTTTTAATAGGACTTTCATCTAAGAAGAAGAAAAAAAGACACGAAAGACTGCTACTACAAGCTCCTGGTTTTTTCAATGTAACCATGCTATATTGCAAAGTTTATGTGACATACAGAGTTGCAAACTGTGTGTGCTTTAATAATTGTAGAGCAGATTAGACTAGGTATTCTATTGAGCCTTTCTGGCCTGATAATCAATGAACAAGTGAACCTTCTCTGAGGCTTGAATCTCACTCCCCATTACAAACCTACCCTCTGGAAAAGCATTGGAAAAGCATTGGTAGCAGAAAATAGTATGTATCATCTTAATTTTTAAGAAAACCTTTAAAATAATTTTTTTGCTACTTGGCAGTTAAGAATGTTCCTATCTTTCTAGCTAAATTATTCTAGGCTTTTTATATATTTTAAAGGAAATTACTCATATTCGTTAACCCAAGATAATTTTATATCCATTCTCAAAACCAGCAGGTTTTGCCAAGTGCATTAGAGTCTAAGCTCTTTAATGGTGGTGATATTTGTTGTGTGGTCTCTGAAAGAGGAAAATTAACAGTACAATACAACGAATTTTGCATAGTAATTATGTTGTGTGTATTGACAAATTGAAGTGAAGAGACTGGGGTTCAACTTGGATAATAACAGAAGATAGTTATACAATTAGGACATTAGTTACTGAGATCCCATAATTCAATTTGAAAATGTCAGTAATATGTGGGAATTATACATGGGAGCTAGAAAGTTTGATTGTGTTTGTTATAAATGTCTGTGGTTCTGATGCATTTGGTGGGCATTTCAGATTTCTAGTGTATTGTGATCTCTGATATTTACATTTTCTTATACCCAAGTTGTCAGCCATATGAGAATAGCAGAACAATCTGCCTGTAAAAATGCAATATGTAGACAACTCTGCTATGTACCTACTTAAATGTAATGGCTATTGATTTTCTATATAAGAATCTCTGGGGTTTTTATAATATATGAATGTGGGATGTCAGTTCTGTAGTTACTTAAAGCCCTGTGCCAAAACTACAGACCATCCTGAAAAGATTGTTGGCTCAATACCTTGTCAAAACTGTACTTTGAGCACAAAATTTTAACTGATTGGGGCCTTATTCATACAACTCCAGGAGTCCAAGTCAAGCAGAAAGTAATTCTTAAAGGTAAGTATTCTCTCTTAACATATTCATCAAAACCAATAAACCAACTCTTCAGTGACTACAAATAAAAAAACACAAATGCTCTTAGGGTTATATTCCTTCCCCCCCCCCCCCCCCCCCCCCCCCGCCTTTTATTTTCTTTCTATTGTTAGTAATAAAAAAAGTTGAGCTACAAGGAGAAATTTCTCATCTTTCTGAAACACTTGTTATCTCATTAAATAAGATAACATTGTGAGTGGAAAGACTGGAGCAATCTTAATGGAAAAAAGAGCTTTTAGACTGAGTCCAAATGGCAAAAAATCTCAAATTATTGCATGATATAGTGAGCTAATAATACTGTTTATAAACATATTTGTCTACAATTTAGACAGCTGACACTGTAAAACCAAATGCATCTGAGCTTCTTAACACAATTCATATATCACACTACAAGCCACTGGACTTCTAAGAGTGAGTCACAGACCTACTTTTTTGCTTTCTTTCTCCTAGGAAACTAGTTTATTGCAGTCTGGAAGCAAGTATGCTTTATTTTCAAGATTTTTGTTATTACATTTAGCTGTTGATGCAATGGAGATGTGAAAACTAACATAGGGATTCTGTAGATGGCTTTAAAGCTGGTGATTACTTCTCTGTGGGGAAAAGAAAAGGTCTTTAGCCACTTTCAACAACCCTTTTATTCTCCAAATTGGGTATTATGATAACTACTTAAATCAGTGATGCCATCTGTTTCATCATTCTGAATTTTTATGACCTTCAATGTAAAAATAGTTTATTAGGGAAATATTTTTAAAATCTAATATATTTTTTTACAAAGCTAAATATTTGTGATTGGCTATTTGGATTTATAAAGCTTTAATCTTGTACTCCTTCCAACTAACTGAAAATCCATTTCTGAAGCATATTATTTGTGGTCGGCTACAGGCATACAGACATAAGGCAAACCTCTGTACAGGTCCGATTTCAAAGAAGTGGTGTAGGTTTCAAGTCATACTAAAAGAGTTGGTCACTGCAGAACTCCATGCTGAGGATTTTTGAGATGTGGTCTTGCCATCTAATCTATAGTCATCAGGCTAGATTTCTTTCTATCACCAGAATTTCCAGTCATAATACTAAAAGAGATCATAATTCATAATCCTTACTTTAGCTTACCTGGAGGCACTGGCAATGTGGAGAATGTATCAGTCACTATTTTTTGACAGTGTTTCCTATGGAACTGCCTGGCATGGAAGTATACCTGGAAGACAGAAGTCTCTATTCTTTCCACCTGATGACAATTTCTAGTGAAGATTCCTAAATTAAGGGCCACACCTACTGTGTTCCAGACAGTCTATAAATTCCCATACATCAAGGCAATTCCAATCTGGAGATTTATAAGACTTAACTAATAAACTTATTCCAATGCAAAAAAAATGAAAAGAAAAACACATAGCATATGGAAGATAGATAGAAAAAATATATATCAGAAAGCTTAGTGTTAAGTGTTACTGAGTATTTTGTACCTAGCACATAGATTTAAGTGCCAGAACATGTTTTATGGTATGTAGCTTCATCTCTGGTTACAGAGCACCAATTCCCTTCCCAAAACTCTTTTGCTGTTTTGCACATCAGCTGTATTCTTATAATTGAAACTCAATCTAGGCAGTTTATGCTGTATTTCCAACAGCATCCTGTACATGCACTCACAGTACCCAGCTTAGCCTTCTGCACTGCTAGAGTAAATACCTCAAGCGCATAAAATGTGAATGCATTTTAAGATAAATATTGCAGATTTGGATGACTTTGGTCCATTAAATGTAATAGGCATTGACATAATCCACATTAACAGTTCCTTTGGAGCAGTTTTTTTGTAAAATGTCAATGCAGATTATGAATAATATGTTTTGTACATGGAACCTACTGAAGTCAGTGCTACATGGCCACAATAGTGCATGCTTAATACAATTAATTATGAAAAAGCCATGTAAATTTACAACAGCTATGTTATTAATATTAAAAATATTCTGCACACATTTTCATCGGAATATGCAACACATTCTAAGGTTAAGCCACAAAGCTTTTTAGATGCCTGTGTTCACTCTGGTTGATATTGGCATCCTTAATGCCACCACTGAGCTGCTGTATGGACTGGTCAGTATCTAAAACCTTCATTACCAAGTTGCTATCTACCATACCCATATTTGTGACTGTCACGTCAGGCATGCTCCCTGGATTTAATGGAATCATTGCCATCAGACATTGGAGTAATTAAAAATTCAAATCATGCCAGCTCCTAAACCATATATCTTGAATTGAGAAATATCCTCCACCATTTGGATACTCTCTTAAAAACATTATTGAAAATCTAGTTGATGAATGCATAGTACAAACTGATTCCAACTATAAGTTACCACATCCAAAATTTTGGAATGCTGGAGCATTGCTCTGCTTTAAGGTTAAAATCATCCTTACTTCAAGACATGTTAAAAGGAATGAAAATACTTATTACAAAATCCAAAACATATGTTATACAGCTAAGTGTCAGATATGATAGAAATAAATTCTAAAATATACATACTTTTCTTAAAATAAGATCCAATTCCAAAACTTCTCCTTCAAAACCAGTTCCTTCTCCGTGAGGAACTGATGAATTGTG
Organism: Falco rusticolus; assembly: GCF_015220075.1. NCBI lineage: Eukaryota > Metazoa > Chordata > Aves > Falconiformes > Falconidae > Falco > Falco rusticolus. Next base: position 40,242,966 of record NC_051188.1, on the reverse strand, counting down.
GATGTTTACCCAAATCCATTATGCAAATTTCCCTGGGCTGCAATTACAGTCTTTTGGTAATTCAGGCTTCCTTGTGTACTTCATCCCTTTCTTGAGCATCTATTTGCATCTTTCTCTTTTAAAAAATTGTCTTTTACTTATCTAGTACCTTTGATATCTCCTCAGGTTGTGTACTGTCCTAATCACTTCAGAAATTCTAAGGCCCCTTTGGCAGACTTTCATATCTTAAACTTGATTCAACTTTCAGGAAATCAATGAACTACTCTCATTGTAAAGCCTCTCTGTATACAGAATTTGTGGGACCATGTGAATTGAAAAACATACTGGAATTAAATGTGGAAATAGAGTTAATATGTGCCACTGATGCTAACTCCTGACCAAGTCCAGTGAAAAAGGCTGTGTCTCAAAACAAAGAGAGTCAGGGACCAATCCCTGTCTCAGAACTCAAGTGGAAATGGCTGGCTTCCATCAACAATGCTTAGAGCATATTGCCACTGAGCTAAGACAAACTGGATGCTTTAGCACTTATTCACTTCAGTGCGGGCCTCCTTTGGATCCCAGCTGAAGCCACACATCTGTAAGACACTATTTTGTGCATGTCTTTTTCATATAAAATGTTTATAACAATGAAGTGGCATTTTCATGGTATGAAGCTGAAATTATATGCTGTATGCAAAGTCTGCTGAGACAGTTTTAGAAGAATGTGTTGCACTAAGGGATTCAAACCCTGTTCCAATCATATTTCCCTTGAAAATGGTCCCTTTCTTTTGATATTCTGTGATCAGAGCTTTGGTTATGTTTCTGGGAGCTCTTGTTGAAAGGAGCAAAATTGTACTCAGCAATTAATCTAACATTGGCTGAGTACTGTGGATTATCAGTGTTTGAAGTTCCACCACAACTTTCTCAAAAGTATAGATGTAGCCAATAACATTTAGAATGTGTTTACAGAGATCAAGCGTAGAGGGATATCAAATAGTGATGACTTTTAAATAATAATGATGCCTCACCTATTTTAGCAGATGAACATGACTCCTTACACAATGGCATTTTCAGAACAGATTTATGTCAGGCTTAGTTTCCATGCAATGAAATACAGCTGGACAAGTACTTTTTCAGTATTTGACTATCTTTAGTAATATGTGAGTTTTTGAATATTTCACTCTCCAGAGTAATTTGCTGGGAAAAGTATTCATCCTCAGTTGAGTGTGTTAGCTATTAAGCACTCCACTGAGTGTTCTGTAGTAAATGTCTCTCATTGACTTGTGTTTGAAATATGGCACATTAAAAAAATAATGAAATGTCAACTGAGTAGATCATCTGTTTCAGGGTTGCTTTTTTCCCATTTTAAGTTAGTGTCATAGACACTGAACTATAAAACAAAAGTGGGAATCATTCCATGTAATCCCATCTGCATTGGAACATATGTGTCTAGATCTGTCTAGCCTTGTCAACATCTGAAGGACATCTAACCTACATCAAGAAAGATTAGATTGAATCATCATTCTGTGGTGGACAAGCCTTAATATATGTATAATGAAAAGAGGTAAGGAGCTGGCTAAGGTATCCTGGATTTCACTTTGAAGGTCTACAAAATTCATATAAATCTAGATTAGCTTAACTGAAAATTTAGGAAGTTAGTTTAGGTGGCCTGGATTGTCTTGCTGCCAAATCAGGTGCACTAGTTTTCTCTCTTGCTGTCTTGACTCTAATGCTGCATTCTGTCTGGAATCAAAATCTAAAAACGGTCTTGCTTGCTTTCTGTGAAATGACCATGAACTGACTCTTAGTACTGAATTTAAATGTGCTAACCTTATTCACAATCATCTTTAAATAACAAAATGGTACAAAAAAGCAATTATCATAAATTAAAGCATAAATTTTAAGCAGCCAGCTCTTAAAAAAAAGTCTAATCAGACACTTACTGATTCAAGATCTAATCCTGCTGCCATTGAAGTCAGGTCATATATTATTTTAATTTCTTCTAGCTATCTTGCTAGTTTCTTGTTCTTGTAATAGCATCTAAGTGTCACTGAGGAAGTAGTAACTGCTCTAACTACTGGCAATGATCCAATCTTTCTTTCTGCCACTCTTAAGGCAGTTAGAGCTAAGAATATATTTTTATTTATTGTGTTTTAAACCACATCTTTTTTTCTTTTTCTTGTCTTGTGTTTTAACTCCTCTTAGATTCTTCAGCGCCACCTTTAGTGATGTTTGGAGAATTTTATATTTTAATTGAAATAGTGTTAAATTTGGGTTTGTTTTAGTTTGATCAGATAAAGTTTGGTCCTGTTGTTGAGAAAGTGCTGTACCACCATTTTTTTTTTTATTTCCCCACTATTGTCGCACTGCCAGATCCTATGGAACGGTTGTAAATGCAAGTTACCATTATAAGGATGGACATATTCTATGAGATAGCCCAGGCATTAGAGATTAACAGATTAATTTTGAAGGTGGCTGATATAGGATGACTGTTTCAGGAGTCATCACATTAAGCAGTGTTCTGGTAGAAAAGGGCGTGGATTTTTTTTGTTTTTGTTTTATAAATAAGGAGATGCCTTCGTTCTGAATTTGCTTAATATTTTCTTGTTATGGTGCTAATAACAAAAAGCCAAATATTAACAAGATTCCAGAAGAATGGAAGATGTGATGATCTATCACTACTGCGATGGGATGGAAGAGTATCTTTTATTAACCACTACTGAAAGTGATTATTAATTCTCAATAAAGATTCATCTGGCAGTCCTATCTGAAATAAAATGAAAGAAAACAGGTAGCTTGCTTGAAATGCACAGCTTTAAGCATTTTATTAACAAATTCAATAGGAAGTAACTGGTGGAAGATACCACCAGAGACATAGCAAATAAGCTGCAAAGGATAAGAGAAAGATACAAAGAAAAAAAACTTTCAGGTTAGTGTAGGGATACCAAAACAGGCTGCTTAACCATGACAAATACATAAATTCTGAATGTACTAATTAAGACCAGTGACATTGTGAGTCTCCTGTTTATGTACATTGCTCTATCCACAGCACAATTTCAAGTCTCACAGCTGTTCCCAAAAGTCAGCCTTAGTCCATTACTTTAATTAATCTATGCTCATTATCAGGATGGCAGACTTTCTGTGAACAGAAAGTCGAAGGAGAATATGTATCATTAGTGAAGTTTTTAGAGTAATTTACAGGAAACTGAGACATTAAATGTTTTCTACCCCCAGTGAAGTTCTTTGATCTGTAACAACAACAGCAACACCTCTAAATGCAACCTTGAAATAAATACTTCAGGGCTTGCAAATCTGGTGCATAACAGAAGATGTCATTCATACTAACCAGCTGCTTTCTCATTTCTCAATAAATTAAGGGGTGTTACCTAGAACATATGGCTTTATCATGATCTAAATATTCGTCCAAGATCATGAAAAAGTACCTCTTGTTAGAATAGAAATATGTAATCACAGCAACTTATTAAAAAAAAAATAGTGGGAAAGAATGCAGCTATACAGGTATGGTTTGAAATCAGTGCACTCTGTTGAAGAAAACCTGCAGAACCTACCTGATATAGGGCGAAGAGTTGTCTCTATCTCCCTTTCTCTCCCTATGTATATTGTACAGCTATATAACGTACGTAGCATGAAAATATATGCTGTGTTTAACTCTGTTTACTTACTGTGAAAATATTCTTTACTGGTATATTATCAAAAAGATAAGTACCTAACTGAAAACTACACTAAATCTGAATTAGAAGTAAAAATGTAGGATATAACTAAGGGAATTTTGCAACAGGAATATTTAGAAATCATAATCACATATATTACAACTCCAGAAAATTATTTTTAGATGATGTACCTAAAAAAAATTACCAAATACCAAAACAAACAACAAAAATCTGTAAAGCTGCAGATATACCCCAGTGAAGTACCAAATGAAGATTATGTCTCTCCAATAACAAAATAGTTCTAAAAAATGCACACCAAAATATTTACATTACCTGGAGGTTAATAAAAGAAAATTAAAAGCAAACAAAATAGGAAACAAAGAACTGCAAAATTCCAAGAAGACAGGGTGTAACAGGTATATTTTACCTTTTTTTTTTTTTTTTTTTGTTAAATAGGCAAGGAAATAAAGCCCTCTTAGGCTCATTTATTTTCTATCAACAGAACAATGAATACAAGTTTTCAGAAGTACTAATTTTATTCCCAAATATATCAACAGTATGTATCTGCCACCCCTATATCTAAAGTATTTCTACTTCTTTCTCACAGTGATCAAATGAACAGTTTAAAATTGGACTAAAATATGATTAGAATCTGGTCTAAAGTCTCAAATTGTTATGGAAGAAGAACTCAATGTTGCTCTCTATAGGACCCATTCATGGGTTGGATTAAGCGATTTCACAGAATCATAGAATAGTTGGAAAAGACCTTGAAGATCATTGAGTCCAACCATTAATCTACCACTGCCAAGTCCACCACTAAACCACGTCATGAACTGCCATATCCACATATCTTTTAAATATCTCCAGGGATGGGGACTAAATCACTTCCCTGGACAGCGTGTTCCAATACTTTGCCACCTTTTCAGTGAAGAGATTCTTCCCAGTATCAAGTCTAAACCTCCCCTGGTGCAGCTTGAGGATGTTTCCTCTTCTCCTGTTGCTTGTTGCTTGGGAGAAGAGACCAACACCCACCTCGCTACAACCTCCATTCAGGTAGCTGTAGAGAGCAATAAGGTCTCCCCTCAGCCTCTTTTTCTCCAGGCTACAAACCCTGTTCTCTCAGATGCTCCTCATAAGAATTGTTCTCTAGACCCTTCATCAGTTTCATTGCCCTTTGGACACATTCCAGCACCTCAGTGTCTCTCTTGTAGTAAGGGGCCCAACACTGAACACAGTGTTCAATGTGCAGCCTCACCAGTGCCAAGTATAGAGGGAAAATCACTTCTCTACTCCCGCTGGCTGCACTGTTTCACATACAAGCCAGGATGCTGTTGGCTGCCTTGGCCACCTGGGCACACGGCTGGCTCATGCTCAGCTGGCCATCAGCCAGCACCCCCAGGTCCTGTTCTGCCAGGCAGCTTTCCAGCCACTCTTCCCCAAGCCTGTAGCATTGCACAGGGTTATGAGACAAATGCAGGAACCGACACTTAGCAAATCTCATACAGCTGACTTTGGCCCAACACCTGAGGCTGCCCAGATCCCTCTGCAGAGCCCTCCTGCCCTCAAGCAGGCTCAACACTCCCACCCAGCTTGGTGTCATCTCCAGACTTACTGAAGGTGCACTCAATCCCCTTGCCAGATCATTGATAAAGATATTAAAAAGAACTGGCCCCAATACTGAGCCCTGGGGAACACCACTTGTGACTGGCCACCTGGATTTAACACTGTTCACCATCACTCTTTGGGCCCAGCCATACAGCCACTGTTTTACCCAGTGAACACTACACTCATCCAAGGAACAAGCAGCCAGGCTTTCCAGGAGAATACGGGAAATGGTGTCAAAGGCTTTACTGAAGCCTAGGTAGCCTTTCCCTCATCCACTAGGTGGCTCACTTTGCCATAGGAAGAGATCAAGTTTGCTAAGCAAGACCTGCCTTTCACAAACCCATGCTGACTTGGCCTGATCATTGGATGTCCTGCATGTGCCACGTGACTGCACTCCGGATCATCGGCTCCATCACCTTCCCTGGCATCGCGGTCAGACAGACGGTCCTGTAGTTCCACAGATCCTCTTTCTGGCCCTTCTTGTAGATGGTGTCACATTTGCTAATTTCCAGTCAAATGGGACCTCCCCAGTTAACCAGGACAGCTGATAAATAATGGGAAGTGGCTTGGTGAGCACTTCTGCCAGCTTCCTCAGTGCCCTCAGGTGAGTGGATCCCATCCCATCCAGCCCCATAGACTTGTGTGTGCCTAAGTGGTTTAACAGGTCACTAACCATTTCCCCTTGGATTATGGGGGCTTCATTCTGCTCCCTGTCCCTGTCCTCCAGCTCAGGAACGAAGTACCTCAGCCTTTTCCTCATCCTTTGTCACCATGGTTCCCCCTGCATCCATTAAAAGGTGGAGATTCTCCTTAGCCCTCCTTTTATTGCTAACGTATTTAGAGTTGCCTTTTGCAGCAGTAGCCAGACCAAGTTCTAGCTGGGCTTTGGCCCTTCTAATTTTCTGCCTGCATAACCTGGTGGCATCCTTATAGTCCTCCAGAGTTGCCTGCCCCTTTTTCCAAAGGTGGCGAACTCTCCTTTTTTGACCTGAGCTCCAGCCAAAGCTCTGTTCAGCCAGGCTAGTCTTCTTCCCTGATGTCTGGTCTTTCAGCACATGAGAACGGCTTGCTCCTGCACCTGAAAGATTTGCTTCTTGGCTCCTTTGACTTCCTGGCCTCCTTGGCCCTTCAGAATTATCTCCCAAGGAACTTCTGTCAGAGCAAGGCTCCTAAACAAGCCAAAGTCGGCCCTCTGGAAGTCCAAGGTGACAGTTCATCTGACTCCTCTTCTTACTTCTCTGAGAATTGAAAAGTTTGTCATTTTGTGATTGCTGTGCCCAAGACAGCCTCCGATCATCATTTCATGCACAAGTCCTTCCCTGTTCACAAACAACAGGTCCAGCAAGGCGCCTTCCCTAGTTGGTTCACTCACCAGCTGTGTCATGAACTTATCTTCCACAGACTCCAGGAACCTCTTAGACTGTTTCGTCTCTGCTGTACTGTATTTCCAGCAGACATCTGCTAAGTTGAAGCCCCCCATGAGAACAAGGTCTAGTGACCTTGAGACTTCTCCCACCTGCTTGTAGAATATTTCTGCTGCCTTTTCATCCTGTTTGGGTGGTCTATAAGAGTCTCCCGCCATGCTGTCTGCCTTGTTGGCCTTCCCCTCTATTCTTACCCATAAACACTCCACTCTACTGCCATTATCAAGCTCTAGACAAGTAAAACACTCCCTAACATACAGGGCTACGCCACCACCCCTCCTCCCTTGCCTATCACTTCTGAAGAGTTCATAGCCATCCATGGCAGCACTCCAGCTATGTGAGTCATCCCAACATGTTTCTGTGATGGCGACTATGTCATAGTCTTGCTGCTGCACAATGGCCTCTAACTCCTCCCATTTGTTGCCCATGCTGTGTGCACTGGTGTAGACGCACTTCAGCTGGGCTATTGATCCCACCAGCATTTTGGGGGAAGCTGCCCTAATTCCTACATGACCATTCTCAGGCACTTCCATGGTTTCTAACCTTGTGTCTTTGCTGCTGCATCTGTCTCCATCACCTGCCTCCACTGAGACAGCAGACCAAAGGACCTTACTAGCACACAGTCCCTCAAATGTTGGCACGCTGCCCCCAGGCTTACCTCTAGCGAGCCTGGTTTTATCCCTTTCCCCCTTCAAATCTAGTTTAAAGCTCTTTCAATGAGCCCTGCTAACTCCTGTGCAAAGATTCTTTTCCCCCTTTGAGAAAGGCTGTCACATTTCTTTTTACTGGTCATCCTCCACTGACTGATGCCCAGCCAGTCCCTGAGCAATGATCAGCAGCCCCAGACACTACCCAGCAACAACCAAAAAATGTCAGTGTGTCATCAACACTGTTTTTACACCAAATCCGAAACACAGCACTGCACTAGCTGCCAAGAAGAAAATTAACTCTATTCCAGCCAAAACCAGGACACAGGTGTACCCCATCTGCTGCCAGCAGGCCTGGTATCATGTAGACCAACCCATGAAGAAAAAAATATTCAAAATTCTGCTGGTGGTGCCAGGCTTGGAGCAAGGTATTGATCTGCTGGCTCTTCCTGTTTCTTTCCTCATCATTCCCTACAACTGGAAGCATAGAAAATAACAGTACTTGTGTTCCTGATCCCTTAACCAGTATTCAATATGTTGAACATCTTGGTACATTTAATACATCTTTTGATCTAGAAAGACAGGTATATAAATTGGAAGAAAACCAGTCAATAATGATCTTCAAAGGGAGCCAACAATGTATGTTACTGAGTAATACTGTGAAAACAAAGCTAATGTGGCTACCTAACAAGTAATCAATATTTTTAAGAATGGGAACTAATGATGTATATCTGTCTTCTGTCCTAATAATAGCTATATTAGGCATAATTTTGAATTCTGTATAAACCCTCAGGTTAGAGAAGGTCCAAAGAAATATTAATTAAAGAAACAATTCTGTTATTATGAATTATCCTGTAAAGGTTTCATCTTCAGCATGTCACATACATGGGGGGAGGCGGGGGTGGGGAGGGGAAGGAAAATTATCGAGTTAGGGAAAGGTTTCCTTAAAAGATAAAATTTTACAAATTGCAGCAGAGGGTATCAGCATTGAATTCTGAATTCTGACATTTGAAGTCTCCAGCATTCAACACGTTTGCAAAGCAACTTGGATTCATGTGGCGTATGATGAATGGACTCCGGGAGCGGATCGAAGGCATGAAGACACCCGAAGACACCTTGAAGACACTTTATTAAAATCAGGCAAGTCTTTTATACCTTTACAGGGGGCTGACGTGTCAGCCTGTAGCTATGCTCAGTAATTTTCCACTCTTAGCTCTTTTTTCTATTACAGACACAGCAACTTAGCAACTCCCTTTATCTACAAGGCCACAAGCTCCACAGACTACTCCGTATCTTAAAGTTTCTCTTCTTGCTCGCATGGCCTCCTTCCAACGAGCACAACTGTGTCTCTCTCCCAAGGTCGGTTCTCGCTCACTGACACTGTTGTGCTAGCTTGAGACATACCCACAGATTAATAGTATGTAGTTTAAAGAGTAATGCATAATTCAAATGCTCCTTTTGACTTGGTCACTGCGCAGATCACAGATTTAGTGCTTTTTTTTAGTTGAGGACATAAATAGTGGTGCATCCCCGTAAATATAATTTTGCCATTAGCAGTAGAGTACCATAGACTTTGAACCGACCTGACTCTGCAGGGTCTCAACAGTTGTCTGAGCTTGTCCTGTCCTGGCTGGTTTTAGCTCATCAGTAAAGCCAGTGGACTTCAGAGAGCATTAATCTCACCCTAAAGTGGACATTTACATTTGACCAGCCAATTCTTGGTTGCTTTAATTATATTATTACAAATTTCCCCCATGTACTGTAGATGTGTCTCACTGCTTCCTTTCTGATTTGGCACCTGCCTGTACCAGTTGTCTTTGTGACAGCATAACATAGCTGGCATTGGGAGAGAGAAACCACCTAAATCCTTCTTAGACAGACCTTGATATTTCCTGATAAAGGAATAGAGGGAAATTGTAGGTATCATCAACTTAGTCTGAGCTCAAGCTATCTAAAACGATAATACAGCTAAACAAATCCAGGTTTAGCAAATCTTCTGAATGCCTAGGCTTTTAGGATTTTCCAATTCAGGTAAGTGCAGATTAGGAACACTTGCCTGAGGACAGAGTTTCAACATATCTTTAAAAATATCTTTGAGATATGCTATATTTTTTCTATTTAACATGCATCTTTCCACACAGTTTTGTGCTCTACAAATGCTTATGTTCTGAAAAATATAAACCAATAATTTGTAATATTTCATGTCTATACGTTCATCATACAAAAAGGGAGAAAAAAGATAAAAGCAAGAACATCTACATTAACTTAAAAAATATAAAATATAAGAAGCAATATAAATTATTTGGTATATTTATATCAAAAGTTATAAATAGATCTTACATGTACAAGTAACAGTGCTGGATATACCACTAACAGTACCATGTATTCAGATATTTACTCGTTATGCTGGTCAGCGTTGCCTATTTTATAAAGTATAAACCTGAGCTCACCAAAAATTAAGAACTGGACAGTAACACAAATCTCAGTTATGCACATGTACCTTATTATTCATAAAGTTAATTAACTTAACTACAAATAGTTAAGAAATACCCCTATGGAATAAATCCATGAAACATTTACAAAGGCATAGTTTTAGCGAATAAGTTTCCAGACTCATAAATCTATGGGTCAGATCCTGTAACAGGTCATAGCTCTGCTGAAGTCAGTGGAATAATATTTTTCACCAAATAAAAATGTATTTCTAAATATTTTTATTCTCTGTTATCATATTCGTTGTTTGTTGTCTCAGTCATCTCTGATTTTCTATTTAACTTCCAATTATATAGAATTATTTTGCATGTGGTTTGAATTTTAACTATTTGCCATACAATACATTTCAACAACAGCTGTACTTTTAAATCTATGCAACGAGTTTTAGCTATGTGATTCCCATTAAAGTCAATGGGAAATGCGCACTACAAGCCTTATTTGCCACTTTGAAAATTTATGAGCAAGAAACGGAATAAAAAACTTCAGTGGCTACAAAAAGAGTCTTTGTTCGTTGTTAAACTCGCTCAATATTCAGTGGCTCAGCTTGCTGAGCTGCAAAAACCATCATCCACCTATTCATGGGTCCCAGGATACTATGGAATGGTCCTCAATGTGCACAGTTGTTTTAAAATTAGGAAGGAAAATACCAAGAAGGATACATCATTAAAAACACCTTAAAAAAAAAAAAGGGCAAAAAAGAAGCTCCGTTCATGCTCTAGTTCTGGGCATTGCTTTTCATTTCCAGTCAGAAAGAAGTCTGAGGCTACTTTGCAGCATACAATGTACTTTTGTTTACTTGTCTGGAATCCAAGAAATGAGAAATATAGAATAATTAAAAATTTTAAAAAAATATTCCCAAATATACAATATTTCTTTTTTTTTTCTTGAAAGATATAATCACCAAAAGAGATTGCATGCTTGTACTGAGCACCATTTGGAAGCGTTGCTTGGCATAAAAAGTACTCAGCAGAGGATGTTCTCCATTTTATAAGACAAAAGAATGCAAAGCCTGGAGCCATTACAAGAGTCAAGTTAGAAGCATTAGACTACAAAACACTCATATATTATTAAGTATCTCAGCTGTGGCATCTGAGTACTTCTTAATTCTCCTCTCCACTGAAATAAAAATTTTATTTGTTAATCATTAAATGGGACAATAATGTTAAAAAAACCACACCAAAACAAAACAGAAAACAGAACAAAATCCAAACAATTGTGAATAGAGGAACTTTTGACAAAATAAAATCTCAGATATCCACCAAATACTTCGCTATTTTGAGGTAATCTCAAGGGTATGATAGTACTTGAGGGGTCTAGCTTGTGTATACCACATGCTCCACATGCTTAGGGTCCTAATTTTGGTATACTATTTTAAAAGATGCTTTTGGGGGTTGGTAATGTAAGGAGGAAGTGTGGAAGGGCGAAACAGGCATGTGTGGCAACCCGCACATTTACAGCATGAGGGAGAGAGATTGGAGTGAGTCTTAGACAATGCAATTTCTTTACTTTGAGACATTGCCATATATATATTATCCTCATGATTTACATTCCTCTTGTGGGTTGTAGTAAATAACTTTTTTGGGCCACCTGTCTATTTGGCACCTATGAGCAATGACAACACTTCTATTTGGGGTGCAAAAGAAGGACTGCGCCAGCTGAGTTTGTTTTTCTCCATCATCACTTGGCCCGCCACCAAGTGTCTTGCTGTTTTGTCGACACAACCCGTATTCTGCTAGTTCACATTTTTAGTTAGGTAATTTTGTCGAGACATTAGTGTTGATTTACTTAACAATGTTAGCTGAATGTCGAAACCTTATTCATTCTGGCTGGCAAGACAGCCCATGGTCCACAATAGTGTCAGGGCCCTGAGGACACTCACAGGCCCCACTGCCCCTGCCCAGCCCCGCTCCCACCCCCCACCCCCCAGGGCCTCTCTGTGCCCTGCCCAGGGCCCAGGACCCCTGTCAGCCCCCCAGAGCCGTCAGCCCCTGCCCCAGCAACACGGCAGCAGGGCCGGTCTCCAGCTGCCCAGCCCTGCCCTGCCTGGCCCGGCTATGGCCCCACCGAGCCAGATTCGCTTGCGGGCCCACAGCCTGGCTTGGCCTTGGCCTGGCCTCATGGCCACAGAGGTGCCCAATGCCCAGGGCTAGGGCTGCCCCAGGTGCTCACTGGCTGCCCTGCTTCTGTCAACACAGCCCACAGGGAACAGCTGGCCAGTGCAGCATCCTGGCAATAGTCATGTTGAAATTGCCCAGGTTCATGTATGGATTATCCTGGGATACTATCCAGCAATGTACCACCTACAGTTTTGGCATATTTCATTTAATTTAAAAACTTACCCCTGCATGAATCATCCTCTGGGTGCACCTATGCTTCTGTAGAATAGCGAGGCTTTCAGTCAAAGTGGGTCAGTTATTAAGATATAGTCAGAAAATTATTTTTCTCATTTTCTTTGAAACCCTTATGGATGTGGAAACTGCTAAATATACCTAGGACCTATATTATTAGATGGGATCTCAGTATCTGTATATCGCACACAAACTCCCTTACAGAACACCTATAGCTCCTCAGGTGCTGAAGTGCATCAAAATGAACAAAAATTGTAAAGGAATGAGGTGAAAGTCAAGAGGAGTTTCCAATGGCACATATTTCCAGCAATAAATCTCTCTCTGGCTGGCTTCCCCCTGAGTCTTCAAGCTTGCAAACAGTTCCAAGTAAAAGTCATGTGCCACATGGTGACAAGAACTCAACAGAGTGAAATCCTAATAATTGTTGTTGGCTTGGCTTAATTTGCTGCTTACTTAGTGGTACCAACCTCTGTGGAAACTTCTTTGAACATAAATATATTCCTGTTTGCTAGTGCTGAAGAAAATGAGAGACACTATTCCACCTTTTCTGTTCTGTGTGTAAAATGTGCAGTGATTCAGTAGGTGCTGTGCAGTGTAGATACCACGCAGCACGTGGCAAAGGCACCTATTTCTGTACTTTAAATATCTCACATACAACAGACAATAAAAGACCCTCATCTGTATCTATGAGATAATGTGAATAAACTCAATAGGAAGCACTTAGTAAAAATATATCGTTGGTAATATAATGCAATATCCTAAGGTAATTGTGTAAATGTGAGTTAAGATACAACTATGACTTTATAACATGCCATTTCAGAGGCAAAAAATCTCCATGCATGATTAAAAAACAAACTTTGTCTGAGCATACTGAAGATTTTTAAAATTGCATCATTCCTTTTATTTCAGTTTCTTCTTCAGATATAAGATCAGCTTTATATCTTCAGGTTTTAATTTTCTAAGTAGTGTTAACATTTTCTCTCAAGGAAGAAATGAAACAGAACGAGATGACTAATGCATAAAAATCTCTTTCCTCCTTCTTCAAAGACAAGGGACAGTGCACTTTTAGGTTTAGTGATGTAGCTTTTACTGACATAATTCCTCATTATTCATGACATTTTGTCCATTATACCATGAGGTTCCTTGGAAGATAGAAATAATCTTCCAGAAGTACAGCCCAGCTAATTATCTATTGTCTGAAGAACTGAGTTGGTGTAGTGGATGAAACATCAGTTACAGCAACTGGTGGTGTCTACTGACAGAAGAAACGCATCTTTGAAATTACTGTACTAGAATTCTCGCTCTTCCTTACCTGCCTTCTCTAGATGGGAAGAAAAGCTCATTTGCAGCAGATAATTAAATACACGTATATACATTTTTTTAAAAATGCCTTAAAAGTAATTATGGAACATTATGTAAACACTACTTTTGTAGAATGCACAAGCTATTGCCTTATTTCTATTGTTTTCATAAAGCTATTAGTGATTCTGTAAAAGCTTAGGAGGTACTATATTAAAGAACTTATTGGGTGTAGGAATGTATGTTTTTACCAGATTCACCTGAAGTCCATTTTTTAAACATATGCTATTAAAAAATTGTGCTTTGTTTCTTGTCTTAAATACACAAAACACTTCAATTGCATATTAGAGTTAACAAAAGGGCAACATTATATAAATAGTTTAGCATCTAAGCATGACTGCTTAGCAACTTTTACCGTCGTAGGGCAACTTTACAAACATTGTTAATTAAGGTTAACAAGTAACTAGCAGGGAAATTTAGACATTTGGGATTCCACAGGAAGGAGCTTTGACAATTGTACTGGGGACACCTAGGACAGCTAGAAACAAAAAAAGACAGACAAACAAAAGTCTAGAAAGTGAAGGAACAGATGAAAAGAAACCATGTATGCGGAAGTTAGAAATGGACAATGAAAATAACAGAATTAGATAGGGGCAAAGTAACAAAGACAGGGTATTCATGTGAAAAGATAGAATGCAAGATAAGACATTTTTTAAAGACTAATTTCTATTAACTTTGAGAAATAAGACCTGAGGAGAAAGGGAGATGTCCTACATTAACTGTGAATAGAATCTACCGTAAGAAATTTGGGCCTGAGTTCTGCCTTCAGATAAACTACAGTGTGAAATATGTATAGTACAGAGTCAGGATTAGGCCCTTTTTCTTTACCATTTTAAGGTGGTTGATAATAAAGAGAGATCAGAATAAAACAAGATAGCTGGAGGATTATAGGCATAGTCTCTTTTCTCCATGGTCTGTTCTTACTTTCTTTAATCCATTTTGAGCTGTGTTTCATTTGCTGTATCTGGAAAGGATAGGAGCTGGCATTCTTATGGAAGACTGAACTCTTTTCAGAGCTGGTGAGGAAATGGAGATGAGTGTTTAGGTACTAAACAAGGCACAGAAATGGCTGTAGTTTTCTGATGGAATGATGCCAAATAGTATTTTATCTGAATCAGCTTTTTGTGTGCCTGTCTGGTGTTGTATCATGGTGGAGGTCAAAACTGGGTACCAATTTTTATCAAAATGCAATTTAACTAAAACCTTTTGTAACACTGGCTTTTCTGTTTGTAAGTAGTATTATCCACACAGGGAAAAAATACCAACAAACCAACTAATCTGCAAAATACAAGTATTACATATGAAAGCCTTTTTTTGTTTTGAAAGTGTTCAAGGGAGTTGTAATTGTGAGGTTCTGTAGGTTTAGACCTCTGCTCAGTTCACAAGTTGGAGAGTACTCTTATGAGAAAATGTATCCTTTTCCCTAAAACAAAAGGCATGATTAACAGTAAGACATACATTCTGAACAGTGAGTGATAGCATGAAGATTCAGCACAAGGGACCAAATATCAGTGTCTAGAAAAAATAAAAATATGTATTTAAATCTAATATAAAAGCTAAAAAATTCCCAGAAAATTTAGAACAACATGATTTTTTAGATCCATTCTAGAGGCAATACTGTTTACAGAAAACCATCTATATCTCATATAATCACCTAATACTCTTTTGAGTGTTCTCCTATGGCAGAAATTTTCCCAAGAAAGATTGGTTTTGTTCAGGTTTTATTGTACTCTTACAAGTTAGGAAAAATGAATCACATGAATAAATGAATTGACATCTTCAGGAAATAAGCTCACAAATACATAGGAGTATTAAAGTGATAATAAGACAGGTACACTATACAATGAACCTCCAAAGACAGGAAAAAGAAATGGAAATGAAAACTTGTATGAAGAGATAAGGAGGGCAAGTTAGGTTAACAAGACTGTGCTAATGGATTATTTGATTTAAACCTGTTTCAGCCTCCCTGGTATTAATTCGGAAATCTCTGAAGCATGCTGTAGAATGGAGACAAAGTAGGAAGATTTAGGATTTAGTAAATGATCGCTTTCCTAAACCACTGCATTAACAACCCAACATGGAATAGTTTTTGCCTAATCTAGATTGAATTTTAGCTAATGACTGAGGTAACAGAAATAAATTATTGAAATAATAGAAGACAATAAAATGAAATGCCCACGCTCCACAGTATGCTTATTTTGCTGCATTTTAAAAATAGCATTATTGTATACAGAAAGAGCAGGTACACAAAGAAATTGTAAAAATGGAATAAGAGGACAACAGTAAAGAATAGCATAAATTGTGAAGTGAGATGCAGTAGGTGCTATGACCAAAGACACTGTAAATTGTAATACCATATGGGTTGCTTTTTAATATTTTGAAACAAATAAAATATTGTGACAGTGTCATCTACCTATAAGCCTTTGATTTAAAAAGGCTGTTACATGTATATAATTCTAAAATGCATTTGATGTATGTGAAGTCTTACATGGTGTAGATGATGTCATCCCTAGTTTCACTTTTCAGTCTATGTTGCACAATAGTACAAGGAGGCATGTATGGATATGAAGGGAAGTGAGAGTGGACCACTGTTACCTACAAAAAATGATTTGACCTGTGTTCCTTACACAGGACTATAGCAGTATACAAATCCTACTCTTGCAATATAAATAACATGGCCCAGGCACCTAATTTGATAACGTTAACTGCCACATAGTATTGCAAAAAAAAAAAAAAAAAAAAAGTCCTTATTCTGAAGCTTTAGAACTGGTTTATGATCTTGCTGAAAAGTAGCAAGATAAAAGACTACAGAATCTTTAAAATCTTTACTAAGTCATGTTGATTGAAGAAAGTATAAGTGCAAATTAATGAGCATTAACATAAAGAAAGAGAATTGTCTCTTAGGAAACAAGTGCCTACTGATTTTCTCATTGTATTTCTTTCAAGTCGTACAAAAGTTTTGTTATTCAAGAGACATAGCTCCTTGCTGAAACCCAAATTAATGACTTGTTTGGGATACAATTCTATACATGAAGATTTTTTATTTTGTAGTATGGCATTCAGAATTATGAGATCTCTGGAGCCCTTTTCCTGATTGTTCATTCTGTAGGTCTTTAAAAAGCTGAGCTAAAAAATTTGTAAGGTTGAAAAAAGAATAGCTTTGAACAATGTGTAATATTTGCAGAGAGATTTTAGTACAGCAACTGAACCTTGCAATTGATATTGGATAATATCAATACATTTCATGAAGGTATGAGGTGATTGAGAAAAAAAAAAAAGTATTTTCATTATAGCTACAAATGGGCTGAAAAAATGAATCTATAATTCTGGCATACACAAATATATTTCCAAAAGAAGGATGGTCATACAAAGTGCTTTAAGATCCTTGGATTCAGTTTGTGGCAGATACTGCTTAAATAATTTAATAGGTCTACTTTATTTCTCTAACTACAAAATTAGATAATATTGTTCTCTATACTTTACCTACCTTGTCTTTGTAAAAGTTAAGTTCTTCTGATTAAAATATTTTTCATCTTATAATCATATCTATAGTTTCAACAAGGTGATAGCCTGAATTTAGTAAGCACCTCTGACTGTTACTGACTGTTATCTAAAAATAACACGGATCATGTATTTTAGGAAGTCAAGTATCTAGAACATTATCCCAAACACTTACTTTGATAAGTTAAATAATATAATACACTGAAATAGTCATTAGAACAGGGTCTAGAACTTCAAGTCAAACAGCAACAAGAGATGGAGGGCTGCTCTGCAAAGACAAACCAGGAGGTGAGGCTAACCTCAGTGTAGGAAGAAGTAGTGACCTCACTGATGAGCGTGTAGTCCCAAAGTAACTGAAGGGTTATCACTAAATATGAGGTTACAAGTGTCCTGATTTAACCCTGGCTGGCAATCAAGCACCACACAGCAGCTCGCTCACTCCCCCTCACCCAGAGGGATGGGGAGAATTGGAAAGGAATGTAAAACTCAAGGGTTGAGACAAGAACAATTTAATAGGTAAAACAAAAGCCGCGCACGCAAGCAAAGCAAAGCAAGGAATTAATTCGCCACTTCCCATTGGCAGGCAGGTGTTCAGCCATCCCCAGGAAAGCAGGGCTCCATCACGCGTAACAGTTACTTGGGAAGACAAACACCATAATGCCGGATGCCCCCACCTTCCTTCTTCATCTCCCAATTCATATACTCAGCGTGATGTCATATGTCATGGAATATCCCTTTGGCTAGTTCGGGTCGCCTGTCCTGGCTGTGTCCCCTCCCAGTTTCCTGTGCCCCTCCAGCCCTCTCTCTGGCAGGGACCAAGAAACTGAGAAGTCCTTGATTTAGTATAAACATGACCCAGCAACAAATAAGAACATCAGTGTGTTATCAATATTGTTCTCACACCAAATCCAAAACATAGCACTGTACCAGCTACTAAGAAGAAAATTAACTCTATCGTAGCTGAAACCAGAACAAGTTTCCTGAAACTTAGGGCTACCACATAGAATAGTGTGTTGAATTTCATGATTTAGAAACAAGTTTAAGTGAGTAAAGAAACTGGATTTGTCAAGAAGACAGATTAAAACAAAATAGGGTCATCATTTTGGCACTCATGCTCATACAGGGCCATTGATTACCTGAAGCTCCAGTAGCCTCCTTGCAGAATTTATAGCACCAAATTATTTTTTATGTCTCACTGGTCTATCAATCTTAATGCTGGAGCATCTGAATAGTGAAGATATTCAAGAGTATTTTAATGTGCATTTCAATAAGAAAAAAGTAGTTAATTATGCATTTTTTAACCCCATGTCTTTTTCATTGAAAAAATCTTCTGGGAACTGTAATACATACAAGATGGAATACCTTCTCAAAACTGGAGTTAGAGGAACCAAGTTCATTCAAGAAACATCCCCCTCCCATCATCATCATCACCACCACCACAATAACAATAATAATGATGATAATAACAACAGCTGCCTGAGACACTTTCACTGTCAAAGACATTTTGTTCTAGATAGACCAATAGAAGGCACCTAGATTTAGGTACAGTGAGGTCTTTCATCCGTCTCCCATGCCAAGGGAAAATTATATCCAAAAATGTGTAAGGCAACCTTCCAAAGTATCTAGACTTTTAAGGAAGTAAAGGCTTACTGTTCTTGTAAATCTTACTAATAGCTTTGCAGTTCTGGTCTGTTCTTACTCTGGTGAATACAGATTATTCAGTCTTAAAAGAACTGTCAAAATAAGACTGAATCTACCCAGTCTCTAACTGATTGGGAATGTATTTGTGCTGACAATGCCTTTTAAATGTATGAAAAAGAATTCACCTTTTAAATAGCATGTAAGACCTGCTATTACTAAGTATTAAATTTAAAAAAGCATTGACCATTGATGTAGAAAGCCTTTTTGGTATTACTGTCTTGTGTTACTAGGTAGACATTTGCTTAATGAGAAAACTCTACGCTTAAAAAAACCACCAAAACCCGATCCCCTGTACCAGTTATCAAATGCTTTATAGGTTACCTTTTACTATAAAACAATACAGACAGAAATGTTGATGATGCAATCTGACATGATTTGCTTCAAAAGATTGTTTTCAAATACATTTATTTCTTCATTTCTACTAACTGGAACAAAGTAGGATATACAATCAGGTAGTAGAAGGCTTTTTTTCCTAGTAACACAAGTATTACGCTGACATTTTTTATTCTTGTAACTTCAAGAAATTTTACTTTACATCTTTTTCCTTATGCACCTGAATATTTACATTTTATTGCAAAATTTTAACTTCGTCATATATTTTATTAACTTATTTTAATAAGAAAACTGTGACATTCAATGATTTTGTCTTTATAAGACATGTTTGTTTTCCCTGTATACATGTGATTTTTTTTTTTCAAATCTTAAGATTTGATCTTTCAAATCTTTTTTTTCAAAATCTTAAGAAGAGAGAAATCAACCTGATGATTCACAATACATTTTTTTGCCAGATTGAATAAGTGTTAAAACATGAGAGAAAAAAAACATTTCTAAATCACTGCTTCTCTTACATTGTGGCAGCTAACATTTCTGATGTAGAAACAAATGGTTAAGTCTGTGTTAAAGGTAATGAAATTATCTGTTGTTACGATTCATTAATGTTCTAACCATTTTCGCCTAAGAAATATTTACTAATCTGAGAAGGAGCATATGTTTGTGCAAATTATATTCTCCCTTAAGATTTTTTAATAAGATCATGATAATAAGCAATTACATGGTATTTCTTTAGCTTAAACTTTTAGATTAAACACAGAAAGGTTTTGTGCATAACCTTACTGTCAAGAATATGCTTTAATGTGACAGATTTATCTTCAATTAGGTCTTGCTAAAGAGTCTTCTTTTTAATATTGTGCATGTTTCGGTTTAGGACAAGGATAGTGTATTATCTTTAGAGTTATATTAATCTAAAAGATATTCTGTTGATCATACTGCTTTTAGGGAATAATTTGAAAAAACTTTTTTCTAATTGGTTTCTTTTGTATGCACAGATTAGCTTTTGATGATCAAGATGACAAGATAATGCAATATCATCATGCAAATACTGTAACCAACAGGTAAGTCCTATGCTGCACAAGAAATCTATCTTTTGTAGTTTTATCTTATTGTTTGTAGGTGTCAGCTAAACCCTATTTAAAGTATTTTATCACAAACAATTTGCATGTTTGAATGGTTCAATGCCTTTGGGTTTAGAGAGAAAGTCTAACTACAAATTCCAGTCTTCTGTACTTTTATCTGACATTATCAAAATGTACCACAGAGGAAATATGTCATGTTATGCCATATTAATGACAAGTTCTGTATAAACACATGAATAGCAGATCTTTTATCTGGTATTAGTGAAATAAGTAGCAAAGGTATAAGTGTCTTCATTTATAAAGGGACTAGATACTATAAAGACGAGTGAAACCTTTTAAACAGAATCTTTTAAATGACTGTATGCTCATAAAATAACATGGGAGAATTGGAATGGGAACATTCTTTGCAATAAAATAGATGGCATCACTACTTCACTGTTGCTTTTTCAATGATAATTCTAGGTTCTTTCATGTTGACTGAACATTCCCACTTGACTAGATAGCACAACACAAAGGGGATTTCTGGTGTGTCTGGAGTACAGAGGAGAGCTTTCCAGTGGCAGGGTGTATGCACTTTATCAGCTAATAGATCACTATGAGAATATACTTGCCACTGCAACTTGATCACCAGTGAATTCTCACGAGAAGACTAATGGTTTTGAATAAGCTTGCCCAGCTGTCTTCTGAAGACAGATGTGCTCTGCAGCAATTGAGGCAATGTAGAGAAAGAAATGAAGCATTACAGTACAGAAAGCAGTGGGATATGACCTGTAGACTCATAGATGTTGGAGTAAGAATAACAAGGATTGTAGTAACATAGGTGTCACTTAGAAATTAAGGTATTCCCCAGGATAAGACAGTACAAGAACTCAGATAAAGGTGATCTTTATCCATATGAATATACAAAGAAAACATACCCTGTCTGAACTCAGTTTTATATGGATTATTTTAATATAAAGTAGGTAAATAAAACAAAGAAATAGTAATTATGAAGAAGATACTTTAACTGTTAATTTTGTATATGTGTGGTTATAGTATGATGCTCTTGGTAATAAAAGCAATTAGGGTGCTATTAGTTGCTTCCAGATATGTCTCTCAGATGTCTAAGGCTTACCTCATTCTTTTAACTGCTGCTATAAACAATGCAGAGATACCATAGCTCTCAGACCATAAGTTACCTCAGATACTTATCTTAAGGTACAATGATATATTGTTTTATGGATGTTTCTTTTTTTTTACCACTGATTATTAAAAGAACTTAACTCAGGCCAGATAATTTCTCCCCTATGACACTTCTCTGATGACAGCATGAATCACCCTTCTAAGCTCTTGTTTTCCTTCGTCAACTAAAGGAAGGAAGTTAGGTAATTATTTTACGTGAATTAAGGGGGAAAGATATAGTCCTTGGTTTTCAACTGTTGCTGAGTTCTGCTACTAATCTTTTAGATTATATAGTGATTATCTTTTTTGGTTTTTGTCTATTTTTCTTTCTGTGAACAGATTAAAAAATGCTGAGAAAAGAAACTACTGTTTCTCCTCTAAGAAGCCACCCAACTTGATTTCTAGTATTTCAGATTTATACTGAGGTTTTACCCAACAACTTCAGTCACAAACTAGTAAAGAACAAATATATCCATAAAATTAACCTTACCTCCCATAGTGATTTTATCTGGGATGGTATTAATTTTTTTCATAGTACCTATTAGGGTGCTATATTTTGGATCTGGAATGAAAACAGAGTTGATAAACACAGGAATGTTATAGCTATTGCTGAGCAATGCTTGCTCAACATCAAGGCCTTTTCTATTTCTCACACTGCCCTACTAGCAAGTAGGCTAGGGATGGGCAAAATGTCAGGAGAAGCACGACTGTGACAGCTTACCCCAGGTGATATAACATTTGATGTCATACTCAGCAATAAGAACTGGGGAAAGAAGGAAAGGAGAACGTTCAGATTTATGATGTTTCATCTTCCCAAGTAACTGTTATATGTGATGGAGCCCTGCTTTCCTGGAGGCAGTGGAACACCTGCCTGCAGATGGGAGGTAGGAATTAATTCCTTTATTTCCTTTGCTTGCATGCATGGCTTTGCTTCACTTTTTAAAACTTCTTTACCTTGACTCATGAGGATTTTTGGTTTTGCTCTTCCAATTCTCTTTCACATCCCACTGCAGAGAACTGAGTAAGTGTCTGTGTGGGGCTTAGCAGCCTGCAAGGGGTAAGCCACAACCACCCCTAAATATCTTATGCATAACCTATTTTTGAACGATTTGCTGTTGGGGATCCTTTTAAAGGCTGGCTTGCCTGTTATAAATGTATTTGCACCTAGAAAATAATTTAGTATTATTTTGTTATTACCTGCATTCACTGTAGGGATAAAATGACCTAAGTATTCTATGAGAATATTCAGCCCTTTTTATAGAATTACTAGGCTAGCAATTAGTCTGAACTTCTTGTCAGGAAAAAAAAAAAAAAAAAGTCTGATTAAACTCCATCTCTAACCTTGTGTTCCTCCTTAGAAAGCTACATATTCATTACAGGCATTTATTCCAGCCCTTTAGACGTGCACAGAAGCACATGTGCACGTGTACACACACACACATGCAGTCGTACACAGACACAAATCACAGCTCTATAAAATGAAGTTTTGAGACAAGTTGGAAGTTTTACTGGAACAGCTGAGCCATTAGCTTAGCAAAGACATTTTCCACAGATGTTACAGATCTGGTGCTGTGGTATCAATTCCATTAACAACATAGAGCACTCACTGAAGGAAAAATGTTATTCACCTGAAATTCTGTACAAATGAATGACCGTTGTGATCAGATATGTCCAAAGGTCAATGTGAGTTCTGCAACAATATTCTAAGACTTTGACATAGCTTGGTCAATCTCATCTAAAACCCTACATCTGGGCCTCACTTTAGGAGCTTTCTTGGCTTCTTTTCATCAGTGGTTTTGCTTACAGGGGCTTTTGAAAAAATCTGAAAAATTTATTCAAATAATTATTATTTATTTAGGTTCGGTTTTGTTGGTTTTGTTGGGTTTTTTCCACAGAACCTCAGATATTCAACACATTAACTAAAGAGACAACTATATGAATTATATGAGCTTTCTCTATGAGGACAGTTTGCCATATGAGCTTTCCAGTGGTGTGTGTCTGAAAGAAAAAAGTTTGAGTAAGATTTACTGAGTTTATTGCAGTGTGGTAGCACTATTTACTAAATGAAAATTTTACACTAAAAGACAGTAAAAAGAAAACTTGGATGACAAATACCATATGTTGACAACTTTTCCACCTATAAAGCTTGTCAAAAGCTACCCACAGAAAGAAGGAAGTGTCTGCAAGTCTTTTTAAAGTTATGAAAAAATAGAAAGTCAAGGAAAAATATTGAACTGTTATTCCTGACCTGAACAGAAACTAGAAGAACTTAAAATCTCTATGAAAACACTTTCATAAGATTAATTCTGTAAATTGAACAGACAAATCTCTATCTTTTAAAAAAATCTTTTAACAATTATAACAATAGTTCAAGATTTTTTTTGCATATTAAATGCTGGCTCTCTGATTTTCTTAAGAAGTTCCTGATTATAAATACTAATATTAAATTTGTTTTCTGACAGTGTTTATTTGCTGTTATGTTGTTGTCAGAAGACACTGATATGGTCTTTTAGACTGGAATTGATATCAAGTGATGTTCCCAATTTGGCAGTGAACAAAGGTTACATAGTGTAGCAGTAAAACTAATTTCTTATTGTACTTTGAGGACCTAAACTATAACGTAAAAGAGTTAGGGTCAAGTTTTCTCCCCATGCTTTGCTGATACACTCATATTTCTCACTTGTACATGCTCAGTATATAACTACTTCCTTTCTAAGAAACCATTCTATTTCCCTGATATCTATTCAGGTTTAATACCACCTGCTAACAGCAGAAGGAAGGTTTATGGCAAAAATGCCAAACTGTTAAAATATTTTATATCTCAAACTACAGTTAGCTTTAAATAAATTATCCTCTGCTCTATATTTGAAGTTTTCATATGAAATTAAGTTGGATGCTGCTTGCATATGATGCATTCAAACGTAATTTTAAAAAGTTAAAATCTTTAAAATTCCCTTACATTGAGGGAGACTGGAGTTAAAAGCCCATGTCTGAAAACTAGCAACTGAAGTTAATAACTCTTCAGAATATAATCAACATTTTGGATCATATCATGAAACCAGGATAAAACCACGCCTGAAACCAGGATGAAATTGTTTCTTTTTTTAGAAGCCTCTATCAGAAATGAAGTGCATTGTACCCTAGGGATCAAGTCATTTGCCTGTAGCACTAGCAGAAGCATTCAAGTTGTACTGAAGGTGGATAACCAAGAATCCCATTATCATCATTGGTAGTGGAGGATCACACCCTTGTGTATTATGGATAAAGACTGAAATAACACACAAAATTAGGATCTGGATTAATATAAATTAAAAAACCTATATGGCATTCAGTAAATTTTTAAAGGTAATTTCTAAACGTGCTTAATAGATTATACTTTTTTTTTAATGTGTTCCACTTTAGCTGCCTCTTTCTGATGGTCTAGATGACTTTCACATAAGTTTACAGAATTGTCAGAATAAAGTAAAAATCCTCTTGTAGCAGAAAAGTAAGAGATCTTACAGCTGGACTGATTTGGTCTTCAAATTACCTATCATCCATACTAGAAAGATATTGGCATTACTAGGTGCTTAAACAACAACATATTTATTTCATTCAGTGTTTTACTTATAGACAATGCTATTCTGTGTGATCGTCAGCAGTAAGCATTTTTAGCACGTTCTACATATACTTATAACAGTGAATAGTTCTCTTCTGAATGTCTCTTCCCCCTGCTGCCTGGTCCTCTAGAATGCAAATCAAAAGAGCAGATGTGTAATTTGTGAATGTCACTAGCAGCACTAAACTTCAGTATCTTTTGTTTTGGCACAGTTTATATAGAAACTCACAGTTTTCCTGGCTTCTGCTTCTCATTTACCAATTATAGGGTTTCCCCTTGTGCAAACAGACATTTTATCATGTGCATGCTGTTTAAAAATGAGCCAAATGGCAGATTCTGGGAAAAAAAAAATGTATAGAAAGCAAAATTTCCTAAGTGAATATATTATTAATGTAACCTGCAAAGAGGGCATAGAGAAACAAAGCCAGCCCCTGTAAACTGCCTTCTCTGCTTGACACTCAAGGCAAAAAGAGCTAATAAAAACTGCTGCAGGAAGCAGGGCTACTGCTTTCATCTTCTGCTGTTGACTTTTACCAAAGAAGGAGAAAAAGTTTGCAGCAAAAGGACCTTTTAAAAAAATAATCATTAATTTCTGTGAGTAATGAGAATGTTTCTCTGCCCCAAATGTCCCAGATTTTGGGAAGGGGAGGAGCCTGGATTACAGCACTCCAGGATTGTAAGCAATAGAGAACAGAGGTGAAAGTTTAAGGCAGATAAGGTTTATGAGAGAGATACAAAGAACAGATAAATGTGTAGAACTTACAGGAAGGCTGGATATCAGAAAACAAAGATTTATTGAATTTGCTATTTGTGTAGAAATTGCTAGATAAAGAACTGAGATTCTTAGGGAAAAGTTGGTGTGAAGGTAGAACTTCAACATTTTTTGATGTCTTTTCAAGCACTGCAGATAAATATTATTTCCTTAGTATAGATGCAGACTAAATTTGCCTTAAATATGCTACTAACTGTGTGTGTGTGTTACTAGCACCTTTCCAGACTTATCTTCTGGGTAATACTGACACCAATTCCACTTTGAAAACCTACAAGTACTTGTCCCTAAAACCTGCAACAATTAATTTAGAAGGTTTGAAATAGAAGAATGAGGTAGTAATTTAAGGGAACAGAAGGGGGCAGGGGAGGGAGAGATTAAGATAACATTGAGATAAATTGAAAACAATCATGTACAATCTTCTTTACAATTTATGCAAACTATTTAAGCTCATGTTATCAATTTGTTAATTCTATCCTAAAAGCTAAAACATATACCAACACTCATTCTCATTGTTAACAGTTTCATTGAATGTACATTCTGTAGATTCTTTGCCAAGTGGCTTTTGTACAGACAGTCTTAAAATAAGAAAGTATGAGTTGCAAATCCTCAAAGATCTAGTAAATGCATAAGACATGAATTCTGTTTACCAAACCTTAGAAAACTTTGTGATTAATTTGCTGGTAAGTGTAAATAATTTCTACCTTCACCCCTTTAAGAGTGCATATAGAAAGCAAGTGAAGAAGCAGTCAGAATTCTGAGGTGGAGATAGGAATGATGGCCAGAAATGTGGAAATGTTCAAAGGTAGTGTAGTGGGATAAAAGTATCAGGTAGACCTCGGTGCTTAGGGTAGGTAAGTGAGTGCAAAGAAGATCCAAAAGACAAGGGAGAAAAAGGAGAGACAAGGCTAGGACAACAGAGGCAGAGCTTACCTGAGAACTCTACAAAACCTGAGACTTAATGAAAGGAAAAGAAGGAACTAATAAGGAGAGGCGTTTCAATTGCCATGACTGGCTAAGGTGGAAACACCATCGCTTGTTGCAGATGCTTGTTGAATGGTAGAGCTCCAGTGTTTAGAATATTTGGAAACCTATGACTATCACTTCCTTTATCATCTACTATTATCAAGGCATCAGACAGATAGGGTACAAATTAACTGGAATCCTCATTACATGCTCAGCTTCTTGTTTGTATCATCAGCCATTTAGCCACTGAGCTTCTTTTCTTAGTGTCATTTTTCTTCCCCTACTAATGGTATTTACTTGCAAAATGACATTTACTTATAAAGTGACACTCTTTTTCACCCTCAAGTGACATTTCTATGGCACACTGTGCAAATATTTGGCAAAGATTTGCTGGATTGATTAGAAGAAACAAAGGAAAAACACACAACAGATGTTGATTTTCTTGTTGCTGTGACTATTGTTTTGAAAGAATGATACAGAATTTTCAGGTTTTTCTGTATTCTTGGCAGCAATATTAAAAAGCTTGCCCAGCTGCAACACATGTACTTTCACCTTCATTAAACTGGCTCTGCAGACTCCTGATGAGGGAGGCTGCATGTCATCTTTCACAAGATGAGCTGTTCTGAAAACAGCAAAGCCATTACAGGACAGTCACGCAACAACCATGAATTGGATGTACTAGCTTGCATGTATAAAACCGATCATACAAGTCTTTTGTCTAACATCATAGTGGTCAAAAAGCCATTTCCCCAATCATTACCTTTATTTAATTATTGCATTCATTTTTGAGAACAATTAGATTTTGAGGGAAATCCTGGGCCTGGTGGAATACTTTTATTTTAAAGTATCAGGTTTTCATTCCTTTGCTAATGCAAATTTTCTGAAGAAGAGGATACATTAATGAAAACATGTTTATTACTTCAGGTGACCTTCAGGAACTGTTTGACACATTCTTTTAGATTTGTGCATTTTCTGACTCATTGCAGAAACAAGAAAGAATCTGTTTTCAGCCAAAACTCAGTCATTAAAGACCCCATGGTTTCAGATAGCTGAATGTTTAGTTCACTAAATATGCCACTACTAGATCATAATCTCTAAGGTCAATTTTAAAGAAAACAGAGTTGAAAAGTAATGTTTCCATGTTGGTTTAACCATTTTTAATAAAATTTAAAAGCCACAGGAATAAAAGGTAGCTGGATGTTTATGTTAAACAAAGAAAACACTCATCCAAAAAGAAAGCTTCCATTTAACTGCCTAACTGTAATCATATAGAGTCATTTTACATGCCTGAAAATGTCTGGGATGCCTACACGAGATTTGCAATACACAGTGCAGACCTTTGTGCAATACCCAAAAGCTTCTAGAGGAGCAACCGGATGCCAAAGGGAATACTCTTAAGGTATGTCAAATGGCACTTAAACACTTTAAGTCCAAGAGGCTTGATTTTCTTCTTGCTTGAGATTTTTTTTTGGGGGGGGGAAATGAAATTCATTGCCTAGTGTTCTGTTTCATACAAAATATGGGATTGGTTTTCACACTTGCATCGAGGTTTTTTTCCTGTTTCCCCAGTTTCTTCTTTGTAATAAAGAGTTTCTAATCAGATCCTTTAAGTGTTCAAAAATGACTACTTCATAAAAAAAATGCTCCTTAGAAACGATAAGCCAACTAGATGCTAAACTGCATGGGCAGACTTAAATTAGTCAGGTCCCAGACTCATCCCACCTAATTATATTTGTTTAATGCCTTACTTCAGAGGCTAAGTGATCTACAGTTTTGAGTCTAGTCCTAATTTAGTTTGGGACTCTAGTGTCTCATGTGACATAGAACTGAGTATCATGGTAGTGCTCAGCCTAAAGACATCCAGCTAAAAATGTTCAAAGAGTAAAAATGACTAAGATCTGCCTTGTCTCTTGAAAGGAGATCAGTCTTCACTTACTTTAAAAGGAGCTTTCAGTAAGTATAATTCTTAGTTCACTGCTTAAATAGATGGAATGAATCTAGCTTTTACTGTAGTTCTCAGAGCACTGCTCTCATATGTCATTAAGCAGAGGTTCCATTCAACAAGTAAGCTGTTGCACGTGGCTTGCTTCATTTTCCTAAATATGGTCAGATATGGCCCTTCTATCAGACACACCAATAATTTAATTGGAGAAAATACAGTCTCTCCAACATGAGACCAAGAAGAGCTGACTGTTACTGAAGTGTGGCCATCCACTAGCAGCTGGGAGTCTGGAGTAAACTTTAAATGAGAGCACCAGTGACAAGAACAGAAGTATTAACTCATTTAAAGGCACTGATACTGTTTTCCCCAGCTCACCATTATGATGTCAGTTTGGTCTGAGCTGAGTTTTGGACAGATTTCTCTCATTCATGGACTATTCTTGATTAAATGACATTTCAGATACTGAATAATGTTATAAAATAACCTTTTATTCTGTTATTCCTATTACCAGGTCTTTAGGAAATATATGCCTCCTTATGCAACTTAATGTAATGTATACGTTATAGTAAATTTTTAGTAAACCAATTCTTTTTGTATTGTTTAGTTAATTTTCCTGAATTTCTTAAATTGTCGTTATGAGTATTTGATTTTTTTTTTTTCCTTCACATGCTGAGATGATGTCTTCATTTTGGATATCATGAAGTGTGGTCCTTGTCATAACATCAGGAAGGCTCTGAAGGTGTGCTTTTTAGTGATTGAAAAATAAATAAAAGGGTGAATTTACAACTAAGACCAATGCTGTAAATTGCTACAGTCCTGTGAGTATGATTCCATCTAAATTATTATTTATGCTGGGTATGAATTCATGCAATATAAAGCAGAAGTGAGAGAACAATTTGCATTATGAAAATGTTAGATTTTTAAATTAAACACAGCAGGCTGGACAATGCTGAATAGATTTTAAAAAGAATTGCTGCCCACACACTAACACACATTCACATTTCTATCAGCATCAAACAAATTACAGTTTATATAATTTTTATGCTGTGCTATATATATATCTATTTAAAACATTTTTGTAATGTATGAATACACAGGCTTCCAATGCTTATTCATCTTAAATTAATGCTATGACTATTTTTAATGTGTTAAGGCCACATGTAGACTATACCTATCACATAGATTTCGTCTGAGGACCTGTGTGCATTATTATGATATTATTTTATTTAATTAGTTCTACCTTTAAGAAATATTCTGTGTTTCATCTTTCACCACCACTGAGTTCCCCAAATGTATTCTATGTATTTGTACAAGTAGTGATAATCTCTATATTCTTTCAGGAAATCAGTTTAGATAAAATTAAATTGCATTGCATTTAAAATCTATTTGTGGGGATAAAAATATCTAATATTAAAGGTTATGTTAAATATTAAAAGGTGGCAGTTACAAGTAGTAATTAAATATAGAAATAGTACACCATAAGTTCTGATAAAGTAGGAAATAAGAGAGTAATCTAAAGCAAATAAAAAAAAAATGCCCAGAAATGGAAGCTCTCACTTTCACAGCCTTTAGCTTACCCAAATCATAAGACAAAAACAGTGAACAGAAGCTTCAATTAGTTTGAGAATTAGATTCCCTAAGCTGGTATGGAAAAATAAACCATTTATTAAAACATCATCACAATAAGAATTACAAAGAGTAATGACTGTCCTTGGGGTGGGGGGGTGTGGGGGGGTGAGGTGTGAGGTGTGGCAGAGAAAAAAATCCTTGAGTAATTAAAATTTTAAAATATACTGGAGGAAGAAAACTAATGAAAATAGTGAAAATGCTTTTGCCATAAACAACCTATCCAAGGTGTAAAGTACAAACTCCTGTTAAAATAAGACAAGAAGTGTTAGTGAATCTTGTAATTGTGTAGGCAGATGGTAATGATAAAATAGCTGCTAATGCAGTGAATCTTATTTCATTTTAGGTTTTGCACTAAGGTCTGATACAGTGATAAACCTACTCATATTTAATATCTTTACATGGTGGCATATTCGATGACAAGAAGTTTCAGATATATATAATACAGAACTCTAAGGGTGCAATGAATCAAGTAAGTTGCGCTATGAGGGTTCCAGTTGATTCTACTCTCCCCCCCCTCCCCCACCCCCCTTTTTTTTTTTTAATCAGTTTCATCTCAAATGTCTGAGAACTGTTTAGGGCTGCTATCAGTGAATGTTAAAGTACTAGTGTTAACTGCAGTCTGTTAACAGGTGTTTATTTAGTTATGCCTTGGAGTGAAATATTTCTCCTGAGACTAGAATTTGAAGGAGCTCATTTGCTAGATAATTTCCTACAAGGGTGTATATTTTATTTTATTTCTTTTTATTAATCTAATAGAAACTAGATCTAGCTTCTAATGACCTTGAGTTAGATAACACACAGATTGAGATAACAATACTACTTATAGAAGACACTGTTAGCCATAGACAAACCATGGCCAAACAATTTCTGGTCAGTGCTTAGAGTCACATAATTAAATTCTGGATTTTTCTTTTAGACAGAGATTGATTTAGCAGTCAAACAGTGTACAGTGAACTTATTTTTTCTAATTTAACTCCAGGCTAACCCTTTGCTTCTGTGAGCTGGAAGGGACAGACTTGCTTCATCTTAATCCTTTCAAACTGATACCTGAGAACCTGTCAGACACTCAGGCAGGCACTCAGATAATTGTGGGGATATAGGGTGAATTCATAATAAACAAATGTCTTTGAAGGTCTTGAAGGAAGACAAAAGGAAAGAGGAATAAAAGTCAGATGAGACGTCATCTCAGTGAAAAATTTTTATGTATATGAATCATTGGAAAGTAACATCAAAATTGCTTTTCCATGCCAGATAATGAATAACCAGTTAGCATTCAAGATTTCCTTGGAATTCCCTTTGCAGATTTCTGTGCCTCCCCCATCAGTATATATTATTCAGTTTATCGCAGTTTGGTTCTGGATCCCAACACACTCCATGTAAGCCAAATGACCCAGAATCTTGAAGTAGATACAAGCAGGGTAGGAAGAAAGACTTGACACAAGTATTACAACAGTTAAAGTTAAGGTGCATGTTTGTAGAAGAGAGCTAAGTGAAAGGCTATTTTAGAAAATCTGGACACCATCACTTCTTATTTTGGCAGCATTTTTGAAAGGAACAAACTCTGATTGTTGTACTTCTCATGGCTCCCTGTTCTGTGTGCATGATAACATAATTACAGGATCCAATTTCTTAATTCCAAATTAGCTACTGTTTAGGGCACATGCCTCTGGGCATTCATAGCAGCTCTGTACTCTAAAACCAAAGTTTCTCAAGGAGGAGTTGTAATGTGCTTAAATTGGTACATGCTAGGACTTATATTAATGCATACCACTAGGACAGCATTTCAGGATAATTTACAGAGCCTGAAATGTTACTTATACGTCTAAATTCAGGACTTCAATCTATAAATGCTACCTAGACTTCACAGGCACCTGATATGCCCTAGGTGACTAAGAATTCTGTCAAAACCTTCCCTGTGGGCTGGAATTTGAACCACTGTGCATTCTTAGAGTAGTCTTCAACTTTACTGTGTTAATTTCTTCAACCAAAGACTGTTCAATTAAAAAAAGTACATAGCATTGCAAAACTCTCTTTATTCAGACAGCTGAGATGAATCTTACTTTATTGACATTCAGTCTCTTCCTGTGTAACTGGTGATCTTTGCACAGCTGTTTAGTGGCTAGGTCACTCTTTTCAGAAAGGAGCCCAGCCTTTTAGGCAGCCTTATCCTTTAAGAAGTTTGGATGCCCAAACTTTCAGCAACTTTGATTGCTTAAAGCCCCACCCAATACAACCTTGAACATTTCCCGGGATGGGGAATCCACAACTTCTCTGGGCAACCTGTTCCAGCATCTCACCACCCTTATCATAAAGAATCTCTTCCTTATGGCCAGTCTAAATCTACCCTCTCAGTTTAAAGCCATTGCCCCTTGTACTATTACTACAGATCTTGTTAAAATGATGATAGAAAATGTGACTCTGGAGCCTTCACCCTTCCATTCAGCTGCAAGGAGGAAAAAAAAAAAAATCATCCTATCTCCTTAAGTTATTTTTCCTAAGTTTTGCCTTTTTTATACAATGCTTCTCCAGTATATAACAAAGAAAGCAGGTGATGACAAAAGTCAACAGAACTAAAATACCAGGTTCTATCCTGCAGGACTGTCTTCATTCAGAACAGTCTGAAGTCATGGGAGTTGCCTCTGTTTAATGAAGCAAGTTTGATTTAGATAACAGATCAATAGCAAATACTTTGATTCAAACCACAGTTCAATCAGCAAAATTGTAGTGTAACTTCTGATGATTATGTGTTTCAGATATTACTGTAACATGTATTGTACTTTGAATATAGTACTATATTTTTTCTCCTATATAAGCAGACAAATCACATTGCTTATACCAGTACATTGTCCTTTCTTCCTAATTTCCTTATAAATTTTGCTATTATTATCTTGAATAATATTATAATTACTTATTATAATTATCTTTTATGTTATTAATCATAATAATTTGTTCTAGTATTACCATAAAGCCTAGAAATCTGTTCTATGGTAAGAATCCAGTTGTATCAGCGTTAAATAACACGGGGGGTGGGGGGGTGGGGGGGGAGCAACAAACCACCAAATCTTTATAACACAAAAGACTTCCAAATTAGTGCAAAAGCAGTGATTCAGGTGCCAATTTAAATGCTTTCAGGTATCTAAAACCTCAGCACAGAACTGGAAATAGGGCATGAACCTATGAAAAGCCCTAATCATTCTGGATCAGCAGCTGAGGACAAGCTCAGCCCTATGACACTGAAAATGGACATTAGACACATATTACTGGATCAGTGCCAATGTGAAAGAAAAAGCTGTATTCATCCTATATAGTATCTCTGTATTTAAGTATTAAAATATAAAAAGGATCAATGAGAGTTTCTCCTGATTAGGGATGGTGTTATTCAGACTATGTTAAGAGCCAATGAGGAACAATTTAGCTAATCGGCTTCCACTTTAATGATGTATCTTTGATACAGGTAGAAAATTTAAAACTCTCAAGACAAGGCCTCTTCGGAATGAAGTGGAATGACAAACACCACCCAGACCCTACAGTGATACAATAGCAATAACATTTTATTTCCAAGAACTGTGAGGTGCAAAATGTCTCTTATCTGAGAGTGGATGGAAAGTGTATTTATGTCTACCCTACGCCTTGCCTACTCTGTAATGCTGGTTTTGACCTATGTCTCTTTTTCTTTTCCTCAGGTGTGTGATACTGCATTCATACTGGTCAGGCCAGAAAATTAACGGACATTTTTTACTGCAATTTCAAAAAGCAACTTTAAAAGGAAGCCACAAAGTATGCAAGATCTAAATAAGGTCTAGAGACAGACCTTGCAGAATTACTGGAGTTTGCCATGGGTCATTGTACAGAAAGAATAATTATTGAATTGATTTACTTTTTAAAAACTATTCAGAATTTCTTTTCATGTTTGCTGTGAATTTAAGATTAAAATTTCTCTCACACATATTACAGATGTTCACAGAAACTAGGCAGTTTATATTATGCACAAAGGCAATAAGCAAATAAATTTGTAAAATTAGGAACCCTTGGTAAACAAGTTATAAACAGAAGTAAGAGTTAAATTTGCAAGTATTAGTTTGACAGTGCTGATCTAGACAATTTTTATTTTATTTAGCTGGGTTAAAAACCACTGATAAGTCTGGATGAGCCATTCCAGGTCTTAAAAATGCCCAAGCTAATATTTCTGTAGGATAATAACCTTCTTCAAAATAAATTTAATTTAAGATGAGTTTTTTAAAAGCAATCCTCATCTCTAGGTCTGCCTGTCATACGCTTGGCACCTTAAATGGAATATTTGCACGTGAGACTGATTTTCAGATTGTAATGCACTTGTTCATGATTTTTGCAAACTATATTTAATCTATATTACGGGTAGAAAAAAACCCAAACCAACAACCCAAAACCAGACTCACAGCATGCATTACAACAAAACCCATGCATACCCAGAATGACACTGGAGTGAACCACTGATCATCTTGTCGTCATTTCCACCAAAAGCAGTCTTGGCTTTGGTGTTACACATGCTACACGCTAGTTGCAGGTCTCCCCTACTCAACACCAGCAGATTGAAGGGACACTCACTATCTGCTAAAGGGACTAGCTGACCAAGAAACACCCAGTGGGCTCACTAGTCAGGGCTTGTAAGGAACTGAAGAAGGCCACGGTGACACTGAGGGTGAATAGCAACTGCGGCTTATCATAAGGCTCTCAAGCAGATGCAGAATAACATACCATACCTCTGGTCTACTAATATAAGACTACATTAACCATACTTATCATCTGTTACAAAAAAGCAGAGATTATTTCTGATTGCCTTGTTTCTTTGTTAGTTCGAGTCCTTTCTTCTGTTTTCTTCTCCATTCTCCTCTCTTCAATCTTTTGTCCTTAATAGGCTGCTAGTTATTACGCAAAACCAATTTCATATGTCCAGTCAGGGGTCTTGTCATGCCTGGCTCAGTATTGATCCTTATTTCTCTTCTCTTATGGCTTTGACATTTGTCACGTCACCTGCTCTTCCTATTTTTTTGTGATCTTTGAACTGACTTACTTTGGTCTATATTAACACTTAGTTAAACTGAATGCAAATCACTCTGAATTATTCCAGGGACAGCTGTTTTTCCCAGACCTTTCTCTGGCTTCTCTCCAACAGTTTATTTTGGGGTCTACACAAAGGCAAAACAGAAGCTGCAGTGGGAACCAGTCTATCTCCTGATGTGGAGAACAGTGAGAATGAGATTGTAGGAGTTGTAAGCAAGTGTCTGCATGACATTCTAAGACATTCTAAGAAATGAGTGATTGCATTGCTGGGCAGGAAGGTGGCTCATTGAAAAATCCTTCTGTTGTGAAGTGGTCAGTGAAACTGAAAGAGGTGAAATATTGAAATAAAGTATGCATTTCAACAATTTCCCACCTAGATTGGGAGACCGCTTCAGATTCACAAATACAGGCATCTACAGTGCAGAGGCCCTTATGCATGGTATGTGTCTAAGATCTCATTATAGTCAGCCAACACAGCTAACAAAGCTGAAAGAAGAATTTAATCTGAATGTAGACACCAGAGGTTCCATTCAGTTGCTTTAATTTAATTGTCTAGCATCTTTTGAGAAGTCCTAGGTTATTTTTATTATCTTCACTTCCTGGTTTAGAAAGGTGGACCTATCTTGCATGTCCTGTGTCAAATATAATAGCCCTATATGGCTATTTGGCTACCCTAGTATGTCTCAAAAGGCACTCCTTTCCCATATTTAGGCACCTGAATCAAACTATATGTCTAAATATTTCACATAGTTTAAACGTAATGTTAAATGACAAAAGCACAAGACAAGATCCCATGCAACTGTCATCACTTGAGTAAAATTGGTAGATATTTACTAGTCTGACCAGGTTTCCTTTTGGTTAGCTAAGATAAGCTAAATTCAAAAGGGGTTTATCATCTAGATTACTTAGTTGACTACATAGAAGTAAAAATACTCCAACAGACGGAAGTACTTGATAAAGCACAAGGGCCCATAGTCAACATGATTACATACACACCTAGCATACACTTAAGCATTTTACTGTTTGAAGGGCAAACAGAACCTTACAAGAGAACTAATTGGTTTCAAGTAAGTTGCCTCCCATCTAACAGTGAGGGTTAGCACGTGGCTGGCACAGCTGTGACCATATGTTTATACCAAAACAACCATATATATAGAAACAGAAAAGGACAGGTCAGATAAGAGCTATTTGGAAGAAAATAATATTGTTATCAAATTTCTGCTTGAAGATTGTTTTCTTTTGTTTCATCTTTGTTTTCAGTTTTATGAGAATGTTACAATAGGGGATGCCCCTGTCATGAAAAGGGGACATTTGTTTTAAATTTTACACAAAATTTTTCACTAAATGCATTATAAAGAGTAGAATAGGCTAAGCTTTTTCATCTTTGAAAAGCATTTTAGATGTCTATAGTCAACTGTAGGCTTCTTCTGCAAAGGCAGCTACAACCAGTTAACAGATGATAAACTGCCTCTCACTGATAAGTGTTGCTGAGACATATCATCCTTTATCATTTACTCCTGCAATTTGAATAGGATTCTGGGTATAGTTAAGGGTTAAGGCTAAACTCAGAGTCATAAGTGATGTATATTATGAGATGCCGTGCATTTTTTGTTTCTGTTTTGCTTTATGTCTCTCTCCTTTGCCACAGCTCAAATTTGACCACAGGGTTTTATAAGATTTCTCTACACCACCCCGCCCACCCCCCCACACCCAGCCCCCTTCATTTCTAAATAATGTAAAGATCCTGGCATGTACCATCTTTGACAAGTCAGAATGATTATTTCTAGAGTACTGTCAGGTTAGATAAGCTTTTCATCCTGTGTTAAAGCCTGTGTTGGAGTGTTTAATTCTAGCACAACCTTCCAGAGTTTGACAGCATGACACTAGGAATCTACTGCTACATGGAGGAAGTACATCTGGAAACCAAATGATTCATTGAACTTTTGAAATATGCATTCCTCTGTAAGTTTCAAAATTTATTAACACAATGCAAGTTAAATGATAGTATAAGACTTCATAGTGTTAAAACTTTTTCAGGTACATGAGATATATAAAAATATATTTTTAGAGATATATATGTGTGTATGTGTGTGCGTGTGTGTATACATATATAAGTGTGTAAGCAGAGACGTCGCACTGTGTAAGCATTAAAGTTATGTGCATACTTTACAGTAAAATCATTTATTCAAACAGGCTGCAGAAAGTGTTTTTATGATAAGTTTGTTTTGGTTTTAAATTATTGTTTCATTAATGGTTTTCTGTTTCTGTTGATACTGGCATGGAAATACAAGTGACATATCCCTAGAAAGACAATGTAACCACAACCTTACGGAAATTTATGACAAAGTTAGTGATTTACTTAACTCTACAGTTAAAAGTTAAAAGGCAAGCTAATTATATTCCATTAGTTCTTAACATGAAAAAAATATTTCTAAAAGATACACATTTCTTAATGTAATAAGGAGAAGTTTTCTAAGATCCAGTAATAATAAGTAAATCAAGATAAATTTGAAATAGAACTAAAAGGCAATTGTTTAAAAGTTATAATTTTATTTATTAGAACTATGTACCCTTGGATGTCCAGGATTCTCTCCCACTTGAAGTCTTTAACCCAAGAAAGTCATTTTTTCACTGAAAATTCTGTGTTCTATTGTGAAGCTATGAACTTGACAGACAAATTTTTTGGTGGAATTCTAGTGGGCTTGGTTGTACAAGAAGTCAGAATGGATTAAGACAATGATCCCTTCTAGTCAGAAAATCTATAAATAAGTACAGACTTCTATAATCTATCAGTTTTCCATTTGTGGCACTTTTGTCCCCCCCCTTTTTTTTTTGTTTTCTTTTTTTTTCCCCCCCTGAATCTCTCCTTGGGAAAGGGAATTGGCATTAACTTTCTGCTTTGCTGATGCCTCAGCATGTACTCTCTGGCATGTCATAGCCAGGGAGCAAATCATGTGAAAAGAAAACTTGGGAGAAAAGAAAGTGGAGACAAAAAGCAAAACCAGCTAGAACTTTCTAGATTTTTTAGAGCGCAGTGAAAGGTGAAACAGAAATTTTATTTTGTGCTTGATTGTAAATTTCTGTGAAACAAACCAACAAACTAAAATGTATTTAGGGAAAAAAAAATCCAGTTGATTTCATCTATGTCTCTTGCCACAAAATAGATTGGGATTTTTTTATAGCTTGATACAATGAGGAATGAATATAATAACCTTGAAAGAAAAAAACAAAACAACAAAACAACAATATTGCCTATGCCTATTGCAATTCCTTATGTTTAAACAATTTTAAAAAACCATCTTCCATACTCACCAATCTATTTTACCTGTCAGCCTATACAGATTTCTAATGCCTTGGTGGGCACTTAGATATTCCTTGGCAAATTTTCATCTAGTGGTGTGCAATGGAGAATTCTGTAGGGCTCTGGTTTGTAACTTTAATCAGTTGTTGTATCAGACAGATGTTTCAATTAATGCGATTACATTTAAATAGGTAGAGGTGCCCTGTCTAGGAATATAGGACAGAACTTCTGACATTGAATGATATCAAAATTCCAGAAGGTATGTTTTAGGTCTCAAAGTAAACTGAATTTTTTGCAGTCTATAATTTCTTGAAGTTTAGGGCTGCTTTATGAATGTTGCTGGTAAAATGCAAGGCTATATCTAGCAGTTATTTTGCACGTGCAACATTTCTGCTGGTGAATATCCAGATACAAAAGCAGTGAAGCACACATGCATTTAAAATATTTTAATTATTTTCTTCCTATGTCATCCAATTTGTCCTGATATTTTTAATTTTCAGACCAGTATAGGATATGCTATTGTATTTTACATGCTACAAGCCTTCTACTAAACTGGAGAATAAAACTTACGTGTAATTTCAAAGTCCATGTATTTTCTTTTCCCCTGTCATAGAATATTAATGGTGGTTATTTAAGATTTTTGAAAGAAATTCAGCATGACTGATATTGCAAACTACAGCATTTATTATATGGAAATTGTCCTAGTGCTTAGATAGGTATTTTTCATTAAAATTTCTATCTATCATTTATACTACTGACTAATAAGTAGAACTAATGAGTGTCTTCTAGTAAATGACAATGGCTTTATCTAATAAAGGATGTGAGGATTCTGAAAACTGGTTTCTGAAGCATCTACCTTTATTCTGTAGACACACATCTCTGGTTTAGGTGCCTAAACACCTATGCATAATACCAGGACAACCAGGTACCTCGAAATGGGATCTGGAAAACAACATTCAGGAAAGAAAAGATAGAAGCAGAGGTGCATCTCTTCCTAAGTTGCTGCCAACAGAACTGCCACTTGGAATTGACTATCTGGAATTGGTTTGATGAAAGCAAACCAAAAGGCAATTCTCTCACTCTCTTGAGAGAGAATATAACCTGTATTAAATTCTGCTCCCTGGGAAAATGTCCTAACTTTTTGCTATAACAAGCACTGAAATAATCTCCTTTTGGTCCAGTCTTGCTGTGTTGGTTCTGAATGACATTAGGCTTCAATCAATTCAGACTCCTAAGTCTGAGATGTATACAGAGGTGCAACCTTAATAGTGAGGTGAGCATTCATGATAAAAGGAAAGTACTACTCAGGTTAAGTGACTTTGAGTTGAGGGGACAGATGCTCAGGAACTGACAGGTTTAGCTTGTGATGTCTAAATTCTGCTGAATTCCCACTCCAAGGACTGTGCTTGCTTTTTGCCTTTAACGTATATTACGCTTTCACCCACTGCAGATATCATTGTTGCTTTTTTTCTGGGAACTGGAGATTAGTTTTCTTCAGCTTGTAAGTTATTTATATATATATATATATATAAAAGTTAAAATTATATATGTAAGGTAGAGACAATAATAATATATTTTAAAGTACCACATAAATTAGAAATTAATGGCATCTCTTTAGGATATCACTGATCACAGTTAATTACTATTGCAGAATATAGATTGCCATTTTGCTGTCTGTGTAATTAAAGTTTAGGCTCTGTCTCGAATTCCTTTTGTTCTCTGTAACCGTGATTTGGTATTTATAATGTTTTAAGGTAACATACTTCTTTCATGGTGTTTAAATGCTTAAGGTGAAAACTCCTTAGGCCTCAGGATTGTAATTTTGAGGCTGTAGTTTCTAATGAGAGTTCTTCAGTTTGACCCTTTTAGGCATTTCTGGTTCATTATCTTGTCTGTGACCTTCAAACATTCTGGAAGGAGATACTGAGATGATACCATTTCTACTTCTAGCATGTCTGTTTTATGTACCTCTAAATGGAGGTAAGAAGGGCAGGAAGGGATTAGTGTCAGTAGAGTATTTGCTGCTATTATTAAATACCCTGCCCACCCCACTGCTCCCTGCTCCCTCCACAATAGCCCTTTCTAAAGGACTATTTATCTAATCTCTCTCTGTGTCTCATATCCTGCATCTGGGTATGATTTCATGAGGATCTTGTCAGAGAAGGAGATTATAAATGGTGGACAAACTGAAATGATGGGCAACAATGACCTTTCCATAGTGATTGAGTTGGATTTAACCAGACATTGACAAGGCTGGGCTGCAGGAAGGTCTGCAGGTTATTTCAGCTCATGTTCACCAACGACTATTAGCTGTGAACACTAATTATGTTAAGCAAATACTAGAAAGAGTACAAGAAAAACATGACTAGAATGATTGTGGATAATGTCCCATAAAAAAACACAGCTAAAAACTTTTAAAGCAAGCAAATGCTAATCCTTAGCTAGGAAACCAGAGATCAGGAAACAGAAGAGCAGTTATTCCAGAAATATAATGGTATCCCCCCTCCCCTTTCTTTTTGTCTAGTGAAGGTGTGAGCATGAACACATATACATTGTACCATGCCAGTATAGTATACAGTCTTCACCACTGACCTTAGTGAGACAAGATGCCTATCTAGCTGATATTTAGTAAATTCACTCACATCAAAGATATAATGTAGTCGATATGTTGAAAAAAACCCCATTGAGTTCACTGTGACATTTGAACAGCAAGACTTGTGTTCCTTCACCCACACTGGTCCAGAGCCTAAGAGTATCAACTCTCTTATCCATGGGAATATAAATACCCTTTTTCAGACAAAGATCTATACATGCAACAAAGATCAGTAGAGTACCCTGCTGCTGTTATCTTTATAATTTATTAAACAAAAATGGCATGAACTATGTATTCAAAGTGAGAAATAAACATTCTGATAAGAGATGACTTTTACTGGTTTGGTCAGAAAGTAAAATGTATGCCTTAAAAAAAATTAGACTTTTGATACTGGATATGTATTTACTGCCTCCAATATCACAAATAT
Organism: Falco rusticolus; assembly: GCF_015220075.1. NCBI lineage: Eukaryota > Metazoa > Chordata > Aves > Falconiformes > Falconidae > Falco > Falco rusticolus. The sequence continues at coordinate 40,201,403 of NC_051188.1, read as the reverse complement.
CAGTAAGCAAGCTTTGACAATGCAGGTATGAATTGCTAATTCCAGCAGTTCTTATATACGATTTGACCTCAAATATTGAGGAAATAAGAGTAATCAATTCCTCAACCCCAGAGTTTTGAAAGTTAAGAAATACAATGACTGGTGGCAGTAACACCTCTTCTAGATCTAAGTGCTGTCTTCCTCCCAGAAAGACAGCTCAAGAAAACAATGGCCGGATCTTCATTATTTTCAGCAATGCAAGAAGAATTCATTACATTTATTGACTGAAAGTTTTTCAAAAGCTTCAATTATTTATGGAATTTGGGATGAGTCAGAAGTGTATCAGTTCTGTTATTTAACAAATTAAATGATTAAAGATTCATTGTACCCTTGATCAGACAGAAGCAGTAGTGCTGAAAGTCTGAAGATCCATTCTGTTAGATAGTAGGCAGTTCCTACAAGATGTTTGAGAAATATCTTTATCTTTCAAATCTGAAAAGCTTCCATCTGGAGCTGTATTCACCCTTCTTGCTGAGTAGCACTCTTTTGGCTGAGAAGCAAAGTCATGGTTTTTTTGGGAAAGCTTATTTATTTACTCTTGAGCTTCCCTTCATGAAGTAATTTTCATTGCTAGTCAATCTTCCAAGAACAGTGATTTGCAGAGGCAAATCTCCACAGAGATTGGAAAGCTTTTCATGTGGAATGGTCTGGGTATATCACCTCTGCATAGCCAGTTAATCCACCACCTTTTCCTTTTAAGAGTTTTTGGTTGGTATTTGGTATATACTGATAGGAAAAACAAACTGAATGAGACTAGAGCTATAGTCCCATGTGGAAAGTGGTATAGTACAGTGAGATTTGAGATAGACCACACATGCAGCACAAGAAATCGCTGACTTCTAGTTGTCTGTGCATGTGATGTTGCTGAAATACATACAGTTTTGCAGAGGCAATATACTGGCAAGGCACTTATTTTCAGGCCAGTGGACAAAGTAGTATATGAATAGCAAATCTTAAAGGCACAACTTGGTAGCTTTAATTATCATTTGCTATTAGTGTGCAGTCCAAGATAAAACACTAAAATATTTTTGGTCTCAGAGAGCTTTGGGGGTTTATAGGGCTTATGTGTTTTTGATCTTATTTTCCTTAAATCAGGACATAGTCCTTCTTGTGACATACAGTTCAGTTTGGAAATAAGAAAATCATTGCTGTAGTCCTGGCATTAGTGAAGTTGCATACATCTGGCAATATGGGGTAGTAGATATTTTGGAAGCAAAAAAGAATGTTTACTGTGTTTATGCCAGAAAAGATGTTTAGCCCACAGCTATCTCATGGCAGTATAAGTGTCCAAGATCGGACAGAAATGGAATACATCATGCTTACTTGTGGACATTTGACATTATTTTTGCATGGAAAATATCAGCAGAAAGAAAGTCTAAAAAGTCCTATTCAAACATTCATGGCATTTCAGGAATAACATTAAGCATAATTATTTACTATACATTACTGTAGATAAATGCCTTTGAACTTAATTTCCACCACCACTGCTTCTTCACTTGGCCTCTTTTTCTGCAAGTAGCAGGGATGTAGTGGAATCCAGCAGAAAACATTCTCAATTGATATCTATCTCAATTGATTAACTGTCTAGAAGATTTCATTTTCAGAATAGACACCCAAGAGAGATCCAATTCATTAGTGGTTGTCCACATGTGATTAGAAACTGTGGGAGGGATAACCCCCTCTTTTAATTGATCCAATTTCATATTCCTTGTGGTCATTAAGTGTGTTAATGGTAACTTAGCACCTGCATTAAGAAACCAACTTAACAACATCCTATAAATGACTTTAAGTCAGCAGGTGCAAAATTTACAGGAAAAAAATGACATGATTGCTGTTGTAATGTTACTGCAGGAGGGATATGAAGTAATAAAATGTTGCAATTGTTTAATCCATCACAATCAAGCCGTCAGCATTTGATGATAACATGATTGTTATATTATTGCTATCCTTTGTTACTGATTGCTCCTTCTTCACTCAAGGGTATCATTCCTGTTTTATGTTAATAACTACAACGACTTTGTAAGGAAGTAAGACTTCCCACTTTCTTCACTATAATGAGATTGCAAATAGCAGGCTGTTGTAGTTACAGGTTGTGCCAGAAAGGCTCACATATTTTTTTTATTTTTTCGCTGTATTTATACAGACATTTTGCTTGAGAAATCTTTCTGTAAATCATATGAAAATAAATTCTCACTCTAATAACATGACATTTCTAGTGTTTTCTGTTTCCACCAGGATTGGCAGTACTTTAAAAATGAATTCTGAATGCTACACAGCACAGACTTTTGGAGGGATTATACTGATTTTTTCATTGTTATGTTATTTTTAAGTGTATAAGTCTAGAAAGATTGTCCAAGATTTTCTTCTTTCTTCCCAAAAATTACACGTGTAAGATGTCTGCTACTTAAATTTCAGGGCATGGCTAAGTACCACAAGTACAAATTCTTAGAACTGTACCTCTTCACATGCCAAAACCTGCCCTGTTCTGAGCAGCCATATGCCTAAACCCTGTTGGTTTCCAGAAATTAAGTGGAGAAATGTCTATACTCCCTAAAGGGTTCAATCTGTGAAGCATTTTGAGAATGTTGCATTTAGCCTGCACCTATTGGATTAGATTTTCATACAAAATGGAGTTATTCTGGGCTTTGTTACTGCACAACAGAGTAATTGGCAATAATTTCCCATAATATCTGGGTAATCAAAGAGAGTTCAGAGAGAGAAGGGGAAACAGGTCTGGTTTAAGCTATTACACTGGGTACCCCATACAGTTAAAAGACAGGAGGAGATACCAGGATGACAACTATTCTTTGGAATTGGTTAGCATTTGAAATAATTTAAGTAGGAGAATGTGAAAGATACAGGTAAGGGAAAGAAAAGAATAGAGAATGTGAGAAGGAAAGAGACGGGTTAGGGTGGATGGCTGGCAGACGAACAGAGAAACATCATCCTCTCAGAAAATGGATTAAGTCTCTAATGCTTCTAATGTTACGGAAAATCAGTCTCATTGGCTTCTGGGCATAGCCATAATATAAAGTAAGTATAAACTTTAAACAAAATGCTTTTCAGAAAAGAAGTGATGATTTGGAACAGAGATGTACAAATATGGAAAGATATTTCTCCTTTCCATTAACAAATTATTAAAATGTTTAAAATTGGACACTACACATATGTTGTGCCACTGACTGCAAAACTGCTAGACCGTGGATATATCCTAGGTGGTTCCTCAAAACACTGGAAAATACAGGGTCAAAGAGTGTCCATCATAATGTACTGAGAGGTATTATGGTAACAAGAAAACAAGCATACCTAAGAAAATAATTGGGATGCCTGACTGCTATCAATTGTTATCTCCTAGAATAATATAGAGCTCTATTGAGAAACCACATCTCTTTTCTCCTTTCCTCAAAAGCAGCAAGCATTTCTCTTGGCTGTGAAGGCATGTTTTCTATTGCCCTGCAGGAATAGTGGGGAAGAAGTTTGTTCCTACAGCTGGACTCCATGCTTAGGTGAGAAGTGCCACCTGAGATGCAGTGTTGACTGCCACTTCTTGAAAGACGCCAAGGCTGCCACCATCAGAGAGGAGGAAGTGAGCTCTTCAGGTATTGAGCTCATGCCAGAAGCTCCTTGGTTTTTTACTCTACAGGAAAGGTGTTTCTTATGATGAATCCTTCGCTTATTAATTTCTCAGGAGTCAGAAGTCTTTGGATGATTGGCTTTCAAAAGAATAATTAGTAAAATTTGGGTCTTGTAAATATTTACATATATATTTATACATATGTGCCTATATAATGATATCAAATTTGCTTAATTAGTTCAGCTGAACTAACAGATTGTCATGACTGACATAATGGTGTGTAATCAGCAAGTTGCTGTGTTAAAGCCTAGAGTTCAAATTTAATATGCATGGGCAATGTAGCACTCTTCATGCTTATGTTTGATGTCACACTTTTTATCTTGGGAACCGACAATATGAATATAGTTTGTTCAAGAAGGTGTAAAATATGAGTCTGTTAATACCACCTCACACAGTAAGTTTCTATAATCCTTATATTCTTATCTGTGTCATATCTTGAGGCAGAACAAAAACATTGCAAGACATTCTTCAATTATGTAGTTAAAGGAAAAAGTGTAGGAGCCATCTGTAAAATCCCACTGTAAAGAAATTCCAAATGTTTTGTATTTTTGTGCTTTTTGAAAAAAATCCAAGACATTGAAACCATAACTCTAGAGAAAAGTGCAAGCATCTGAAAGCAATATTATGAACTTTGGGAATAGTGATTGGACCAGAAGGTGGGCATTTGGTTTCAGTCTAGTAATGGGAGATGAAAGGGAGTGATACAGGTATAGGCCTAAACATTTTCATAAGACTCTAAGAGAATGGCTAAGCAAAACTCCCCAGTATACAATATGACTTTTTTTTTTTTTCTTCCTGCATCTTTCTCTGATTTTCTGATCTTCTTTGTGCAAACTCACATGGGCTACAGCAGTAAAAATAATTAATATTTATCCTGGCCTAGACTTTAGGAAAACTTAAATTTATTGAAACTTTTCATTAGTATTTCCTTGCTTGTCTTTATTTCTCGATGAATTTCTCATGGGGAAAAGAATAATTATTAACTGACTAATGAATACCTGAGTCATAAATATAAATTATGAAGATTCTGTAGACAACTACTAGGTACAAAGTAAATAATTTAATTCTCCATTAACTCCTTAGTGTAGTGAATATTCTATCATCTTGAAAAGTGTTAGTTTTATTAGTAAATTTAATTTAATGCTTATACTTCTAATAGAATATGAAAACATATAAAAATAGCTACATAAATAGAAGTCTGTGTAAACAGTTTTCACAGAATTCCAGCCAAATTCTCAGTTAATGTGAATTGATTTTCCTCTAACAAAGTCAGTGATGAACTTGCCTGTTTATATGCCTGTTTATAGCAGTTGAGGGCTTAGCTCTTGATATCATAGAAGTTTTATCTGTTTCGGGACCCTACTGGATATTGCATTCACTAGTTGCTAAAGCCTTGTGCATTGATACCCTGCTATGAACACTTCAGACTGGGATTTTTTTTTATTCCAGTGCAAAATGGGAAATATTTTCTGATATTTCTGAATATATTTCTGAGAGAGCTTAGAAATGCACAACTAGCATTAGAGCTATACATTGGACAAATAATTGGGAATGTATAGTAACTTCAGCTGATGTAGAAAAACACATTCTGCTGACTTGTTACGTTTTCAAAAACTGTTGCTTTATTCTAAGCAATTGAAAGTTCTTGATGCATGAAAACTGATGGATGAAGATAACCAGCTTACCATGTACTGTATTGTACATATAAAATTTCATAGGTTACCATTTAGATATATCTGTGTTCATTATTTTAATAAAACATTTATGATGATGAGCAGTGGAGAAAGTAGCAAACTGTGTTTACCTGGTTACAGGACTTTGTATCAGCTAAAATGCTCCACAGGAAAGAGTGCTTTGGAGCTCAGGGTAAGGTAAGTAGTGAATGGGAAATATGATATATGTATATGTGCATTTGTCAGCAGATATGGAGATACCAAAATTCAGGTGATTTAATCTTCTACTATATCCTACTGCTATAATTTGGCAAAAAATTGCCCCCAACACAGCAGCTTCCTTGCCTGACTTCTAGTCTCAGGTAGGATTTTGAAATCAGATGGTCTTCAGGTCCCCTGAAGGACTCAGTCTAACAGGCCTTTTAAGAACAAGCCTACCAGGAAGACCAAGGCCTTCCCAACATGCAGTTGTACGTTTTACTTTTAGAGTGTTCCAAAAATAATTAATCACTTTTTATGTGCTTACTGGTTTGTGTCTTCACAGCAATTTTCTGAGTAACTACATCTGTACTATTCTGCATAATAATATTTTTTCTTTGTACAACTTAATTTGTTTGTTTGATATCATTTAGAGCAGAATCAGCTCTTGTAGGCATACTTCAGGAATGAAACAGCATTTTTTTCCGTTTGGAGAAGGTGATTATTCTTAATAACTTAGTATAAATACACAATGTATTGTTCCTACTATGTATATATATGCTTTCATGATAATAATTTGGATGGTTACATGATGTTGGAGGATTATGGTTTTTAAGTTATACTAATGATTATTTGTTTTTATGAATATTATAATTAAAATTTGGATCTACAGCCGTAACTTTATATATTTGCCAGACATAATTTTTTTCTTCATTTGCCAAATAGTTAGGATTTAAGTAATTTTCTGACACAGTACTCCTTTAGGTTAAAGGCTTATATATTTCTTCTTTATAGTTAATTTTTTTCCTTCTACCTCTTCAAACTCATAGAAAAGAAACAGGAGTCGTGCACTTTGCCTGAGTTTTGCATGAGCTAACCTACTCTTGTTAAAACCTTCATACTTAGTCAATGTTTGTAGCAACGATCAAAGGTTTAAAAATTGCTTACATTTACAGAAGTAGTTCCACTATGAGTTGATGGGACCTCAGTAGGATTCTGGGTCAGCCTAGCAAAGCAGGGTCAGCTATGAGGCAGATTAGGTACCTCAGGAATTTATGCAGTCAGGTCTTGAAAACCTCCACAGTCCCTTTGGATAAACTACTCCATTGGTTGTCTGCTTTCCTCATCATGAAAAAGTTTTTCTTTCTAGCATATCTGACCTTTTATTGGTTTAGCTTGCACCCATTGCATTTCACATTGTGCTTGTATGATGTTTTGGTGTGTATGTTTGGAGCTGTTTTAAGTAATTTCACACATTTCTCTTACAGTACTGTCAAACAGACAATTAAATTAGCAAACCTGAAAGGTAGCATCAGTTTCCTGATCAGGGCACAAAGCAGTAAGGAATTTCTTATGCTGGCTGTGTCAAAAATAAAGCTATGGCCTTCTAATAAATGCAGGTCTACACAGACATCTCAGAGTGCCTTTAATATTGGTCATTCCTAATGGCTGCCTTTAGAATTTCACCAAAATGCTAGACACTCCTTTTATTTTAAACTTTTGTGGTTTTTTTAAAACTATTTTTGTAAAGGATTTTGCTTTCTCAAGTTGTATAGTTCTTTTTGTCCTACTCTTTTACCTGTTAGGAATTTAATACTTAAAGTACAGGAAACTCTTTTTTTTCAAACTTTTACATTCACAGTGGAATACACAGATTGGAAAACTTAAACTACAAATAAGTATCACTGCCCTGAAAGTTAAAATGAAATCCTAGTTTTCATAGTCCCTCTAGACTTGCTGTGCCAAAAGCTGAGATTTTGCTACAGTTGTTATACCAAGTAACCTCCACTTCTGCAGATATAGTTGTGCAATGTCATTTGATTGTGTTCTATCTGGTACTGTTCTGTTTACCTGATAGTTTTGTTATTTTTTCTTTTTTTCCCCTTTTTTTCTTTTAACATATTTCCACCTATACTGTCTTCTTGTGAAAGTACTTACAATTCTCTGGGACTTCTAATTGAAATGAAAGGCATTTGTTTGCACTCAAAAATAGCTTTCAGTGAATTTATCATGTACTGGTAATAGAAGAATCATCTTTCAGTTATTAGTGCTGCAGAATAAGCCTATGGTTAATACCTTATTTAAACAAACTGAAGACTTTTGTATCCATGTTTGGTGACCTTGAAGTTGCATTGTGTTCAGTGCCCTTTTTATAACCTTAATTACCAGGGAATACAGAGCTTTAAAGAAAGACTAACATTTCACTTTAACATCCACAATAATCTATTATAAAGCCAGCTAAGCCAGTCCCCAAATACAGAGGAATGTTATTACATGCTCAGCTAGCTGTCAAGGGGCCATGAGTCAGTGGCTTACAGTTATCAAAAGTAACAAGGTTGTTCAGAATTTCCTCCAACAAAGCCAGCCAGCTTATGAAGGGATTAAGCTCTCTTTGATTAGAACAACTGGAACACATCCTGCCCTTTCAATTAGCAGTCCCTTTTGCTCGGTTTAGGCTGGTAATTTGACACTTTTACTAGCCAATGCAAGAAAAGAGTTGCATTTTTGGCCTACCCATGAGTATTATAGCAATAGTATATTAGTGTGCACTAGCTGAAATGTGAGCAATCTTAGAGATCATGTTCAAAGGCCTATGAAAATCCCAAGGCCATAATGTAAATAGCCACAGTGTAATAATAGACAAACGCAATGTGTGACAGCAGATTCCATGACCCTTTAGGCACAATATATTGCCCTGAAGCCACAATCTTTCTACCTTCCATCCTAGACAACCAAAAAGGTATTATGTCTGCTTTATTGATATTTTAGAGGTTTACCTTTTACTTTCTAACTTAAGGCAAGTAAGTCATAGTGATATCTGTTTGCAATGGTAAAGAAATGAGTGAAAAAATATGTGAAAAAATTGAAATGTTAAGATGTAGACAGTTCATCTTAACTGGAAATATCATCCTTGTCATGTTGAAAAGAAAGAGAAAGGGGTATTTTATTAGAATGCAAGCTTGGTTTGGGATTGTCTGCCCTTACCCTTCACCTGCTCTGATACCTCTGTGTTGCCTGGTGTTTCGTAAAGATTAAGGAAACTGCAGGTGACCAATGTCCTCTCCAGATTTCAGTTAGTTATGCAAAAGTCTGAGTGTTATACTGAGTACATACTGAGTGAAATGTTTGTCAGTGTTTGGCAAGTTACCTACTTTCTCTGGTACCTTTCGTTGACATGGATTTAAAAGAAAACCCACTGTATGTTGCTCCTCTTTGTCTCAGACAAACCACTTAAATGTGTGCTTGAGAACGTCCTCCTGCTCTCCCCCACATCCTGTTCTTCCCTCCTTTCTTCTGTCCTTATTATGCAATATTAAGTGCAAAAAATTCAGTTCTGTTCAGCACAGTGGTGACAGTCAGAGAAGGCTATCTCATGTTTTAAGAGCAGCTGCTTATCTACTACTTTCCACCCACCAGACATTACCCCATGCTCAGATCTGCCCCTGCTTGTGTAATCACTCCCTAACTTTGCTAAATCAAAATTGTCTGTGTTAGAGAAATTCTAACTTTTAAAGAGTTTGAGCTAACCAAGATCCTGAAATAAAACATTTCATATTACATAAATTCACTATTTTAATTTATTTTGAAAATGGGTAATCAAACTCAATAAAATATTCAAATTTTACTTTTATTTTCTATATTTCTTATTTCTAAATTATGAAAGTAGCATAGGATCTGATATATTACATAAACTTCTGCTAGATCACTAAACAACTAATTTGAAGATACAGAACTTTTTAAAAAATAAAATACCTGAAACATTAGATTCCTGTAGATCAATGGGAATTAGATTTAATGTATTACCTCCTAAAGCTATTATTGTATCTCCTGTCATCTCTTTTCTGTCATGCAATGGAGGATTAGAAATGGACTAGAAAATGTAACCCATATTTTTTTAGGTATTTAGATCTTCATTTTCAGTTCATGCCAGGATTTTGGGCTCATTAGAAGTGCACAAGCAAACTTAGTTACCAATCCTCTCAAATTTTGTAAGTTGGTACTGTTTTCTAAGGGCAGCAGAGCTGATTATATGATGTCTCATAGCAGTATTAGATTTTAGAAAGACTGCTGGGAATTACATAGAGTATCCTGGGTTTTTTCCATTGGCCTCTTACTTTAAACATTTCATCTCTTATTGGGTTATTAGTCTACCTAGAGGCTGGAAGAAGTAGAAATTACTGTAAAAATAAGTAGCTAAAACTGCCCTTCTTAAGACAGCTGTGCTAAGGCACATCTCTTGCCCCTTTTCAGAGTCTTCATTTTTGCGTTACCCAGTTCATTCTGCCTGACAGAAATATTCAAAGGATATACTTGAAGTTTGGTTTTCAGACCTCTACAATGTCCTACACCATTCTATAAGCTAAACTGTGCATGTTTACAAAGTCTACATTCTAACAGAGAAGTCCAATTCATTTTCAGGGATAGCATTTTAAAAACCCTGTTAACATGGAGAATATTTCTGGACATCAAAAAAAAAGTAAAATTATTTGCCCTTGAGAATGACTAACCTTCAGAGAGCTGATGTAGTTTTTTGACTTAAGAAGAATTTCTGTTTTCATGAAAGGAAGAATTTTGTTTCAGATTGCCTGTCAAAAATAAGATCCCTTACAATGATGTATGAAATGCCACCACAATGATTTTTCTCCTTGATGTATGTTTTTAAAATATGACAGTCATATTTTGGTTTGGGCATAATAATTTGAATGATGTAAATCATTGTAGTCTTTTTGTAAGTGATTTCCTGTTTCTTGTTTTCCAGCTTTTTAAATGTATCTTTTAATGTATCATTTTTAATGGGATGTAAAAAGCATGTGAAAGTGATAAACCACTTAGCTTCAAATAGACGTTTTCAAGAAGAAGTTTTCTTGAAGGACAAGACATGAAATTAAGTGAAAGAATGAATGGGTTTTTTCTCTTCTTTTTATAGAGTCCATTCAGACATTTAAGGCTCTATGAAATAGTATTTTTTATGCTATGGCTCTCTAATGTATAAATAACATAGAATTAAAGTAATTCAATGGAAGATATGAGGTAGTTATTTTGTTTCAAGAATATTAATATAGAAACAATGTTGGTAAGCTGGAGTATTGAAGATAAAGACAGTAATAGATGATATCATTTGGAAACTGGAAAATAGGCCAACAAAAAATACTCATGGATATATCCAGAATGTGATGAGAGGTGAAAAAGACCGTGTTTTATGCAGTTTCTTAGACATTTTAGTTCTTTCATACAACAGGATTGCTCAAGAGAAATATTGTGAAAAATACTATTTGATTTCTCTTTTATGTGTGCCATGAACATCTAATAAAGAATTAATTACACAAAAAGGAAAGGTACACTTGTCATTTGCTGGTTTGACTAGAATAACACTTTGATTTCATCTGTAGATCTACACACATATCAGATTAAAACAAAAGGTGGCATAACACCTAGTAAACAAATCACCTGGGAAGAATTAAATTGCTAGGATCACAGAATCACAGAGTCACAGAATGGTCAGTATTGGAAGGGACCTCTGGAGATCACCTATCCCAACCCTCCTGCTAAAGCAGGTTCTCCTAGAGCAGGCTGCACAGAGTCACATCCAGGCAGGTTTTGAAAGTCTCCAGAGAAGGAAGCTCCACAATTTTTCTGAGCAGCCTTTTTCAGTGTTCTCTCACCCTCTAAAGAAGTTCTTCCTCATATTCAGATGGAACCTCCTGTGTTTCAATTTGTGCCCAATGCCCCTTGTCCTGTTGCTGGGCACTACTGAAAAAACTCTGTCCTATCCTTTTGACAGTCACCCTTAAGACATTTGTAGGCATTGATAAGGTCCCCTCTCAGTCTTCCCTTCTCCAGGCTAAACAGGCCCAGCTCTCTCGGCCTTTCCTCACGGGGGAGATGCTCCAGTCTCCTCATCATCTTCATAATCCTCTTCTGGGCCCCCTCCAGTAGTTCCCTGTCTCTCTTGAATGAAAGAGCCCAGAACTGGACTTAGTACTCCAGGGCAGAGTAGCAGGGCAGGATCACCTCCCTCAACCTGCTGGCCACACTCCTCCTAATGCCTCCCAGGATACCACTGGCCACCTTGGTGACAAGGGCACACTGCTAGCTCATGGGCAACTTGCTGTCCAGCAGAATTCCCATGTCCTTCTCCACAAAGCTGCCTTCCAGCCCATCGACCCCTAGCCTGTACTGGTGCATGAGGTTGTTCCTCCTCAGGTGCAGGACCTTACACTTGCCGTTAGTGAGCTTCGTCTGGTTCTCATCCACCCAGGAACTCATCAGGTTTCTCTCCCTCTCTAGCCTGTCCAGGTCTTGCTGAATGGCAGCGCAGCCTTCTGGTGTATCAGCCACTCCTCAGTCTTGTATCATCAGCAAAGTTGCTGAGGGTACACTGTCCCTTCATCCAGGTCATTGGTGTATACATTGAACAGGACTGGACCCAGCACTGACCCCTGGGGAACTTTGCTACCTACAGGTCTCCACCTAGACTCTGTGCCACTGATCACAACCCTCTGAGCTCTGCCATTCAGCCAGTTCTCAATCCCCTTCACTGTCCACACACCTAACCCACACTGCCTGAGCTTACCTATGAGGATGTTATGGGAGACAGTGTCAAAAGCCTTGTTGAGGTCAAGATAAACAATATCCACCACTCTTCCAGTCAGTTGTTGTATCACAGAAGGCTATTAGGTTGGTCAGGCATGATTTTCCCTTGGTGAATCCATGCTGACTACTCCTGATAACCTTCTTTCCCTCCATATGCTTTGAGATGACCTCTGGGATGAGCTGTTCCATCACCTTTCCCAGGATGCAGGTGAGGCTGACCAGCTTGTAGTTTCATGGGTCCTCCTTTTTTTCCTTTTTGAAGACTGAGGTGGCACTGGCTTCCTTCCAATTATCAGGCACCTCTTCTGTCCTCCATGACCTTTCAAAGATGGTACTTTGCTCTTGTTCCACACACCCACATGCACATTTACAGACAAAGGTATACTGTGTGCACAGAGACCCATATATTTGTGTCTGCTTATGATGACACACACACACATTATATATACTGGAGAGAAAAATATATAGACACTCTTCACTACAGATGGGAATATTCCCATATCTTTGTCTCTTACCAGATATCTACTTGTGTTCATCTGTTCCCAACTGATTTTTCATTTGCCTCATTGATGTAAACAATGCAATCTCAGGATAAACTAATAAAAGTTTTTGTGTTTATATTAACAATTCATAGCTGAGCTTCAACAAGAAGAGAAGAGAGCATACCCATTATTAGTCTATGCTGATGTAATTCAGTCTTCCAGGTTACCTTACTCTTGCCTCTGAAGAGGAAAATTTTAGGAACATACTTCTTTTTTCTATAAATTTTTTGGAAATTCAAAGTGGTTTATTTCATGCATGAAATTATATTTTTCTTTAGTTTTGAAGGAAGTTAGTCTTTGGGTTTTTAATTATGCTTATTAGACATAAGCTTCAGCTGACGAGTAAACAAGCATGCACTACAAAACTCTGGAGTGTGTGCATATGACAGAAGTGGAGGGATACAAAAGAAAAGTATATAGAAATATATAAAACCCCCAAAAGTCTGACATTAAAGCTGTGTTTAATGATGTTAAATAAAGGAGACAGGAAAAGTGTAATTTAAAGTTAAAACAATATATCCCTGCTTAAGCCCAAATCTATAACACATTTTTTTTGTTAGTGCAGTTCGTAACATATGATTAGATGTTTGATGTAGTTATTTATTAATGTACTCATTTATTTTACATTGTGTGTACAATAAAGCTAATTAAATTATGCCTGATCAAATTAATTTGATCTGGGAGGGAAGGAACCAAAATTACATTCTTGGGAATGCTATAAAAGTTCTGCAGAAAAAAAACCCAACTTTTTTATTTAGGCAGAATAGAGGAAGCCCTCATGTCAGAAAAAGTTCAAAGCTAACTGTATCAAAAAAGATGTTTCTTTCTACTTGTTTTAGAAGGTACTGATATTGATAAAGGATATGAATAATAATATTAAAAGGAATGCATCCTTAAAAAATATTTCTGAAAGGACCGTAGTTTAATAATAATGTAGATGGAAACTGGGAAATGCATTGTAAAATAATGAGACTGGTTAAGGGCCTGGTAAGATGTTGAGTATTTCAGCTATGGTTATCTCTGTATGAATATTTAAATATGTATAAATATGTTTGGACAACATTACAAAGTGACTTTATTAGCCAGTTATCACAATGCTTCCTTCATGAAAATGCAGATATGATTGTTACTTTAATTTTTTCTCTTTTATATGGTATCTAACTTGTTGATATTCCATAGGTGCAAAGATATGCTATCTTCTCCATCAAATTCTAAATTGTAACCTGCACAGTTTGTATGGCTCAATATAGCAATAACTTAAAAAAAAAAAAAACAAAAAAAACAAGCTAAGAAAAGGAAAGATAATGTCAAAGTACCTAGAAAATGCCATCTGAGCATAACAGCATACTTTTCATGGTACTTGTTCACCACAAACTTTAGAGATCCAATTTTTGTGCAGTTCAAATAAAAGGAGAATTAATTTTACTGTAGTTCATATAAATTCAAATTAAATCATGTAATGGTTATATTATTCTTCCTATTACTCATTTTTAGTCATAAATTGTGTAGAAAACAGTGTAAGTATAGTAGACTGGTGGACTCCTTGAGTTAAAGGAACACTTTGCAAACAAATCTCATGCAAACTCTTTTTTGAAAGCTCAAATACACATTGATAGAATTTATTCCACTTATGTAAAACACTCCTGCTAGCTATAAATTTGTTAAGAATCAGAACTTCCCAGGTGCTACTTAAGGAAATATTCCTGTGGTACCGGTAGTGTGGCAGAAAAAAAGAGAACTACAAAGTTTGTGAGAGAGCTGATTTTCTATCTAACCATAAGCACGTGATAGTCTGTCTAATCATAAGCATTCAATAGTCTGTCTAATCATAAGCATTCATAGGTCATGCTCATCATTTCTGAGCTGTGCCACAGCATACCTCAAGATACTAGTCATCCTGACTCACAGTCTTTGGGTGCCATAGCTCTGTTCAGCCTCAGTATATCTAGCAACTTTGAGAAAGCCATATATGTGGTACAGAGGAGTCTAGTGCGTTGGACAACTCCTTACACTGAGTGGAAGCAGGGAAAGAGAAAGAAGCTGGGAAGCATTTCTGTGTTGCTTAATCTAGATGCCGTGAGGGGGACAACATGACAATTTTAGGCCTACAGTTACCTTAAAGCACAGTTGCCAACAGTACATATGACTGCAAATTGATCATTTTGGTATAACAATGAATATATATTGAATTCTTATTGAATATAAGTTTTGTCTGCAATTGACTGCAGAGCTGCATCATACAGAGCTGGAAAATTTGCTCCAGCAGGCAAATATTTTGGATAAGACTTTCTTATTACACATCTGTACTTTTCAACGCTTATCTAAACTGAAAATTCTCCAGATATCATTACTTCCTATATTATTCAGATTCCGGGGGTGTGGGGTGGGGTGTGGGGTGGGGTATTATTAATTTCCTGAGACTTTTATTTGTGGAAGCAGCTGCAAAACTGTATGCATAATTGCAAGTCACAAAGTATATAGGAATAGTGCATGCCATAACACAATGCATGAAACAAAGTAAAATTACAGCTCTTAAGTTTCTTTTCACTAGAATTAGTTATCCAGGAGAACCAGTTCTCTGCTAACTGGCTAGTGAAGATAGAACACATCCTACTCATGTGCTGACAGACATCCTTCTGCAAAATATTAAGCATTATGTTTGAAAAAGGCTGCAAACAGATTTGATGTCTTATGGCTTTGGAGGGATGAGACCTACATCTATCGTAGCAAAATAAGAATAGCATAGTTCTTTGGTCCTGAGGCCAAATAACATGGAAAAATTTTCATCCATACAGCTATAATCCCTTCCTCTGCAAAATATGTTGTCTCTGTTGAAATAGATAGGAACAAACATCTTAGCATTAGTGCTTCCTTGTGCTAAGTCTGAGGAATAGCACAGTTTTTTACAAGAAAGCACTGTTTGACCTAGACCAAAGCTATGCAAACTGTTGAATACTTTGGACTCGTGCCCTGGCCAGCTCAGAATTTTAAATAAAGATATAGCTGACTTGTCTCTAGTCCATACACATGTACACTGTACAGTGAAAGAAACTGGCAGGACTTCTATAAAAATCCCACACTAACATCCATCATTCTCTTTGTTATTAAAAAAAACAAGCCAACCAATCAAACAACAAAAAACCCAACCCCCTAAAACCCAACAAAGACAAAAAAACAAAAAAAAGCCAAATATTTATTCCCCCCCCCCCCAAAATAACCCAAACCAATCAAACGAAAAAAACCCCACTGCTTGGCCAGTGGTTTTCCTTTCCCAAGTAGGCCTGTCTTTCTAATTAGTATAGGTAACAACTAAATGGGTTTGTTTCAGTTTATGTATTTCTTGAATGAAATATGATATTTCCAAAAGATTTATGTCTTAACCATGAGATTTATATTTTCTTTTCCTCTCTTTTAAAGGGCTTAATTGATCTTTTGTGACTTCTGGAAGAAAACTTTTATAGTTGTCAGTGTTTCAGTCGTTTGTGAATTTCTATGAAAATCCTAATATTAAGCAAGAGTTATATTGATATGCTAGTAGACTGCACACTAGATGAAGTCTATATCAGTTCTTTTACTTCTTCCAGGACAGCAATGTTGGGAAGATGTGAGGCAGTCAGTGCTGTCAGTGAATCTCTGCTTTACCAGATCACGGGCGATTAGCATTACCTAAAATAGCTCTGGTATTTTCAAGAAGCATTTTCATTCCTCAGTTGTCAGAAGCATGATTAATAAACATAGGGCCTCCTTTATTCCTGGCAGCTTTTCAGCATCAGAATGCTGATTCCTTCCTCAGTTAAGTGTCAAATGCACGCCTTATTTAGTTTTAGGTATTTAGCTCCATATACCTAAATACACTATTAAAATGGAAGCAAAAAACTTTAGGAAGAGCTGCTCCCAAAGATTTCTGAAACCTGTAGCTGTTTCAAATTTTAAGTCTTTCTTTAATATTTCTGAGAAATTTTATAAATAAAATATATGTTATGGTTTTATAAATAAAAATATGCTATTTTTAGAGCAGTATAATTAAAATTGCTGGAAACATATTTTTTTAATGTGGTTGCATATTCCAAATTGAGTGTACGTCTCTGTAAGATCATTCTCTCACAAGTTTAAGAAACCTGAGAAACAAAATTATATCATGGTACTGGCAATTACATTTTTTTGATGTTTCTTTTCATTCTTCAGATGAAATGGTATACACCTAAATATGTTGGGATTATGCTTCATCATGCTCTGAAGAACTTCACTTTGCAGGTTAATCTGGTTGTATTAAACTGTGATTAAAACTCTCGGTTGGAGACAGAAGACATAAACATTGCTTGTAGGAAAAGAACAAAAAAAGAGGCTTTTATTTCTGCATTCAGCCAGGTACATTGGCTTCATTGTGCCATTGATATTCACTGTGACATTGACATTCATTGTGTCATTTAGGGCGTTTCTTGAGAAAAGAGACGGTAAAGGAAGTACTCCAAAGAATGGGAGTAAAGCTGCAAAATCAGTACATGTGTACAGATCAGAGTAGCTGATAGATGGATTTAGGGGATCCTTCATATGCATGAGTCACAGGTTTCATTCCCTGAGCGAAGATATGGGAAAACAATCTCAAAGAAGGAAGTGTCTATTTTATAACATTTTTCCTGTGATTTACCTCCTATTGGGAATAACTACCTTACACTCCAAAAGCCTCTCCTCATTTAAATATATTTTTATTTTTCCCCAAGAAGATCCCTTCCTTTATGACTTCTTTCCAAATGGGTGTGATAGATTTGAAATGGATAGCACCCTGGTGTATTATACTTTTTGGATTCAGTTTGCTGAAGATTAACATAGACTGGGCCCCACTTGCCAGGGCCTGAAGGCACTCACTGGCTTCACTGCCCATCCCCAGACCCTCTGGGGCTCCCCCCACTCTGGTCCAGGTCCCCATGTCAGCCGTCCTGTGGCAATTCTTTAGAATTTTAGAAGCTTTGTGAATGTGTCATGCAAAGAATGTGCATTCAATAAAGAAAAATGTGGTTTCTTTGCAGACTTAGAGAAGGAAAATCCCATTCACTCAAACTAAACTTAGGAGGACAGTAACTCTTTCTAGAAGCCACTAAAGGCACATTAACTTTTTCCACTAATTTCTAGAATCCTTCACATTTACTTCAGGACGACTGGGATCCTAAAGTTCAGATAGATTGGATCCATGGTAAAGCTGCACAGCAGTTTAATGGCAAAAAGTGGCACACACTGAATATGTAGCCTAACAGGATAGGAAAGAAAGTTGTGATAGGACAAGTTGTGATAGGACATATCAGATAGCTATATTTGCCTATGTTCAAATATCTGAAATTCAGAAGTTAATTTCATCATGTCTATGGCTCATGTCCTTGTGTCAGCCACCCTAGGGACATGGCATGTCCTTTGTATATCTTCTGTGCACGCCCAAAATATTTGGGAAACTGAATCATTTATACTGAATTATACCATTTATATTTAGTAATCCTAGAAAGTTTTCTAAATTTGCATGGAACAGAAGATGATTTTAGTCATGATAGGGCAGTATGCAGTATGTAGGCTCCAGTTAAACCCCAAATCCATTCAGAAAATAAGGACTTATTGTCAGGTAGTTATAAAAGACAGAAAGTTAATTGAAGAACTTCTGTAACTGTTCTGTTTAACAGTTTTGAAGAATTGTCAGGACTTGAAAGATTTTTGTGGCTCTAGAAAGTGGGCCGTGATGGACTATAAAGTTCAGAAAACATGCACTGAATATAAAGAACCAGTTGACTACACACATGGTATTTTTGCTGCTAGGGAAAATAAAAACTGAAGAAATACTTCAGAAAATCCTGAATAAAGAAACAGTTTTGTTTTGCCAAAATGCATGCTTCTTTATTTGTTGTATATAAGTATTCCATTGATGAGTTTAATGTCTGGAATTTATGTTGAAATATCATATTCTGAGCAAGTATTAGAGAATATGCCTAGACAGTGAAGTGTGAACTCATAAATGTGAGCAATTGTACTTAAAGCTATTTCTTATTCTCCTAAGCTATGTTCATGCTTTGAGCACCGTTAGCTAATGTTACTATTCATAATAAAATACTCAATATCACTTACTTCACTACTCTTCCTGCCCTAATAATTACTTGCTCCACAGATTAAACTTCAAATTCTGATGACATGGTTACAGCAAATATGAATGTTAAGGTATTCAGGCTTTAGCACTTCAAATAGGAAAATAAATTTCAGAGTCAGCAGGGCCAATACCTGACCAGTGTTTTCTTCTAGCTTAAAGTATGATAACTTCAGGTTAAAACCTGCAATGGACACTGTCCACAATAGCTCAAAAGGGAAAAGATTAAAAAATCCCACCCAAGATTATTTTTAACTGTATGGGCTGATGTCAACAGCTTTAGTCCTGCTAAAAACTCTTAGGCCTAGCTCATAAAGCATTGCTATATGCACCCATCTTGATGGTGTTGCACTACCCTGTGTATCTGAAGAGTATCGAGCTCCACAATATCAAGAACTTCCATAATTTTGTTTTGAAACATCCTATGGCTCTCACAATATTTTACAGTGGAAAAGTTTAGACTGAGTTATCTTAGATGCTTTCCAGAATTTATCTTTGGTAACAGCCAGAAAACAACATTTTTTTTCCTCTTAGGGTCTTTACTATGAAATTTGTATAGTGGATAGAAATTTAACATCTTTCCTCCTAGGTGACTTATTCCTGCTTTGAATAGTGAACAACACAATTTACTGGTATTCCTTCTTGTGATGAACATCTTGAACTTTTTGAGGACAATAACATGTTACACTTACAAAAGGCTTATCTTTAGGAAATCTAGCTACCATAATCATAGCCAGGTACTCCTGCTGTGACTGGGAAATAAGAAAGGACTGCAAAATTGTTCAGGCACAACAGAGTAAAATACTGCTAGAATATGATCCCATCTGTCAATGGTACTAGTTGGAGTTAAGCCCAACTTACAGAGAATTAAAAATTTAATACAAAAAATGGAGAAAACCAGTAACTCAGTGATTTAATGGAGTCCTAAAGTTATGTGTTCTCTAGTGACACTCACCAAAATTCACCTATTTTTCTTACATTGCAATAAAAATATTCATTACACCTTACAAAAACCATGACAGGGCAGCTTTTCTAATACAGCTAATCAAAAGTACAGGATTTCTGAGATAAGGTAAAAAAAAAAAAAAGAAGGGCAAAACCCAGTTCTCCATTCTTCTTTAGTGTTTTCTCATGAACAATACACTGGTTTTGAGGTAGGATGTCCTGTCCGTAAATAAATAACAAAAAACCTGTGCTGAGTGCCTTACCTGTTTCAAAGTTACCTATGATGAGAATGGAAATGTGATTTTGATCAATTTTCTTCCACCAGCATCACGTAAAGGAATGCTGTTTCACACTTGAAAATTCCTTTACAGGATTGGTTTTATGCCATGGGATTCAGGAATTATAGAATAATGCAATAATTTCAGTTATGAGGGGCCTATGAAGGTCAACTCATTTAAATTCCCTCTTAACTAGATTTGGCTTTGAAGTTAGAGCATATGCATCAGGATCTTGTCCAGTTGAGTGTTGGGTATCCAAGAATGGAGATTCCTCAGCAGTTCTATGCAACCTGTTCCAGACTTGGACTGCTCTCACTATGAAAAAATCTTTTCCTGATATCTAATTTATTGCAACTTTGTCCACTGATTCTTGTGCTTTTGCTGTACAACTTTGAAGACTGTGTTTCTGTTTTCTGCATAAACACTTTTCAAGCAACTGAAGACACCAGCTGGGTCCCCCTAGCCTTCTTTTCTATCCTTTTTACGTTGTGCTTCAGCCCCCTAATTGTTGTGTTATCTCTCCATTGGATTCACTACTTTAGCTTCAGTCTTTCAAGTGCCAAACAGAGAAAAATAATCACTTCTGTTGACCTGCTGACTGGACTTGTACTAATACCTGCCGCTTTGTCGTTGGTTTTCTATGCTACACCACCACACTTTCCTCAGCTTCAGCTTACTGTCCACCAGAATGTGTAAAGTTGCTTTCTAGCAAGACAGTGCCCAGCCTTTATTGTTTTATAGAGTTATTCTGTTCTAAGTATGGGATTTTGCATTTGTCTTTCCTGAACTTCATAAAATTTCTGTTTACTGTATCTTCAGCCTGTTGAGGTCCCTTTGCTTAGCATAAGACATAGTCTCTAAGACATCCTCAGCTTGGTATCATGTGTGTAATCACATGGGATGGGATTGAGGGTATTTTGTCTATAGATAATTACTGGCATTTGAGACATCCTGGAAGAGTTGAGATATCCCATCGAACTAACAGTTATGACACAAGACCTTTGGAAAAGTATCTACTTTTTGGCACCAATAAAAGTGGACCAGAGTGAGTTCCCTATGCCACCCAGACACTTAGGTGTAAACGCCTGAAGTGAGTAATTATAGTAAAGTAGTCCACATGCATATGCTGACATGTGAGCTGTCTGCTGTTATTATGGTCTGTGGGGATCTGGAAATTTGTTCACTTGCCACATACAGGTGCTTAGTGTCAGATGAGAACTTTAATGATGTCCAAGGTGTCTGTGTGGAGCTAGCAGATATAACAGAAGACCTGCATGGGAGACCTGTTTAGTCCTGTTGTAGTCCTGTACTGGCACCTGAGGTCTAACAGGACATGACAAAGCATTTCAAATGTATTGTGTGCCTATTTTGGAAAAATAAATCAAGTCTATATTAAAGTGGAGATGGGGATTTCTAAAGAATTATTCAATTCAGCTGTTAGAAGACATGCAAATTTAGTCAGCTGAACAGTTTTCTAGGTTGTATAAGCCTAATTCAATTGCCTAAATATAGGCTCCTGGTGCCATTTGAGATATGCTAGGATATCCAAGACATATACGCAGAAGTGGCAGATGGGACCTAAGGCAGACCTATATCTTCCTGGAGTGGCAGCTGGAGGATTTGCAAATGGCATGAGCTGAACACTTTTAAACAAATTGTTCAAGTTTCGATGTCTATATTGACCATAGATTTAATCTGTTGACCTAAATTTAGGCACTTACTGCAATTTTACTTGCCCTAGAGTATACAAGCCATCTCACAGGTTTGGTACTTAGGCCACAATACTTTTGGGACACCTGTATACTTCTGAAACAGAAACTGAAGGGCAGACAAAAAAATGCCCAATACCAAAAATGACACAAGTATTCTGTGTGTAGGCAGCTGAACCAAATCCTGCCTAAATCTGAATTCCACTTCCATATAAGATGATAAAGTATACAGGAAAGAAAAGACTAATTAGAAAAAGAATGACCCAAGTAAACACAATATTGATGTGTTTTTAAATACTAATAAATATGTAAATGTGCACTGTAAGCCTTATGTAACACAGAATAAATGGTGCCTTAGCAGTATAAGGCAAGAAAGAGAAAATAATGCTTGTCAACCAAACCATTTAAAAGTCTACAACATAGCAGTATTTAAGCAACCATTTTTTTTGTTTTTCACATAAAACTTCAAAGCAATAAGAAACAATTTCTTCACCCATTTTACTATGCACAGAAATACTAAAACCTCCAAGACTTTTCTGAAATGATACCCCTAACAGAGATACCAGGTGTGGTTTACAGAAGCGTAAATCTTCCATCTGCTACATATATACAAGTGCCTCTGCCTTCACATTTCTGCTAAAGATGATCTCAAACTCTTTTATGGGAACAGCTAAAATGATGGGTTGGGTACACTGGAAGAAGAAAATATTATATTTACAGATAAATGTTGTTGAAAATTCATAACTTGAATGTGTGTGCCTTGTCACTGCTGGAAACAGGGAAGATATTAAAAGGAGGAATAAAATATCTGGTTCTGAATTTATACTTTATATTAACAAGCATTGTAATGCTGCTACTCATAACACCCTGTAATTAAGTTTGCAACAGTTCTACAATAATATTAAATAAATAATTACATTTTTTAAAAAAATGTATATACATGCAGAACCACAGAGGAATTCAGGTAATTAGCAGAGCTGAAATCAAATTTATTTACCTACAAGCAACATTCTGGAGAACTTCCCCTTGTCCCATCACTTAATTCATGGTTTGTTGCCACTTTTTTTATCTGTGTAGTTCCTATTGATTTCAATTTTAACTTTTCCTATACTAGAAATTATCCTCACTTCAATTTTCTCATGTACACAGAAATGAATTTGTATTATGACTTAAAAAAAAAACCCATACCATTTTTTGTTCGTATATAGTTACTTCTTGAAGTGTACCTTCAGATTTATTGTCATCTCATCAGAGCTGGGAATTATCTTGATTGAAGTTGGAGGTTGCGATACAATAATGTGATATTCAAACAACATGTATAAATCAGAACTTTATACTTTGGCTAGCTGGTTGGATCTCTTACCTTCCTTTCTCCCATTCAATGCATACATTCATTTTTGGAACTTCCATAATCCATGTTCATCAAGCTCATTGCTTCCTTATAATTGTTGCCTTCCAGTTTACTTCAGTAAAATATTATGGTATTTCCTTGGTTAGGAATTATGATGAAATAGCTTTGACTTGCAAATGCATTTTTTTAGTAAGAAAGGGGACAATAAGAACTTTATCTAGAAAAAAAATCATGTTTTCAGGTACTGTGTTTAAATAATACATCAAAAATATAATGGAGGTGATGGGTGACATGAAACAGAACCATGATATTTCATTAATCCTGAAGGTATATCACATAATGAAGGAATGACAAGATATTCAATAATTCTGAAAGAAAAGATAATTTTAAATGTAAGTTTTACTTTTTGAAGCAGGCATGTTTAGACAGAGTTGAACAGCAGAAGGAAGTACAGCTTAGCTTGTTGCTTTGTGTGTGTGTGCACGTGTGTATCTGACATTGTGTTCCTAATTTAACATCTCTGAGGCTGTGTGAAGGAAGTACACTTTAAAGACATATGTAGGGATAAGTTTTATTTTAATTGACTGTTCAGAGAATTGAATGAAGATCAAAGTTAAAAGCTAATGGAATTCTAAGAAAATTTTACTACAGAGAATTTTTCAAAGCGTTATTCCTACATTTTCTATTAAATATTATGGCCTGTGAAGTATAGTTTGCACTGAAAAATATTGTGTAAGTTTGCATTAAGTAATTTTTCAGGGATCTGAACATCTTCTGTATCTCAGATTTCTTGTATTACGTACGTATGTAGTTCAGAGAGCTGGCACAGTGTCTATGCCATCTGATGTGGTTCTTACTCCCAGCCTAGCATTTGAACTTCTTTATCTTGGTTTGAAGGATGTTTCTTGTAGCACTTGCTCCCCACCCCCCGTTTCTTTTCCTCAAGCAGAACAATCAATTTTGTTCTAAATTTGGTCAATGTTGAAATACACTTTACAAGGTAGCATCCTGTTTTACTTTATTTTGGCTTGTTCTGTTAGCTGCCTATTAAACTGAGGGGAATTTGGGTTTCTGCCTACAAGCTGTTAGCTTGTCCTATGTTAATCCTATCAATTTCCCTATTGAACATTACACCGTAACATGGTGTATAAAGTCTCAGTAACTTGTGAATTCGAGTGCAGCTTAGGAATCAAACTTCAGAATTCCATTTGTCCTTCGATGATTTAAAGTCTGAGGTGTCTAATCCTTTGAAGATCAGCTACTACAAGACAGGCACTCCCATAAAGTCTAGTTAACATATAAAAGGCCACACATGCATAAATGCCACA
This sequence comes from Falco rusticolus, assembly GCF_015220075.1. Taxonomy (NCBI): domain Eukaryota; kingdom Metazoa; phylum Chordata; class Aves; order Falconiformes; family Falconidae; genus Falco; species Falco rusticolus. The sequence continues at coordinate 40,176,991 of NC_051188.1, read as the reverse complement.
TGTAATTCTATCATAAAGTGCAATACAGATATCCATGAGAAATAAATCTACAGTTTAATGAAATCAAAATATATTGATGATCTATTGGTGAGATCAGAGTTCTTTCTGTATATAAATTAATCTGAAATTCTTGAGCAGGAATTCAGATGGAATGACAATTTAGTCTGTCTCCCTAGAATATTGGATCAATTAACAGTTAAAATTTCAAGGCATAGTAAAATGAAAACTGGTCTGGAAGATAATACTGTAAATGTTACAAATCCTTTGCTACTTTCACAAATAATTTAGGTTTGAGTCTTTGTATATTAATATCTCCAAAATTTATTGTCATCAAGACATATTCATACTGTGCTTTTATGTTGCCCATCTATGGGACATGGGACAACCTTTCTGAAAGAGGAAATTTTTAGGAGTACTGAATATTCATTGAAGCATATATCAACTGGAGTCAATAGAATGTTCTTTAGTGTGCTGGAAAAATAGTGAAAGGGTATCATAATCCTCTCATCTGGGTAAGCAAATCTTCTACACTTTGTATAGAAGCATATACAGATCTGCTTAAAAGTCATGTTTTATTTTTGTTTAATTTCAGTGAATAATTCTATTCATATTTATAAATAGCAAATAAAACTGTCTATTACTGTAATCGAAAAATAGGTGCTTCAATATCTATAATTTCAACACATCAATGATGCACTGCAACAATAACATTTTTCTGAACTCCTGTTTAACACAGGACATTGTGACAGATTTGTCCAATAACGTAGAAGTCTTTCTTTGTTATCTAGGAAAGTGTCATGCTTTGCTTTCAAAGTGAGAGTAGTAATCTGATATCCGAGTTCAGGGACTATGTTTTCAAACTATCATATTTTAGTGTGAGCTACTGACAAGCTGAAATATGAAAAATATGAAAAAGTCTATCAATAAAAAGTGAATCCAAAGGACCTTTAAAAGTAACCTTAAACTGAGTAACTGATTGTAAGCTTATGATATTGGAACTGCTCACAGCTATCTCCTAAAAGAGTTCTGTAGGTTTCACATACATTTCATAACAGCCAAAGTAAAGCAGGCTAACCCAATTTTTGTAGTATCAGACTTGCCAAGGCACCCAGATGATCTGTGCAATTATATGGATTTATGATCCAAGAAAAGTAGAAATTCCATGAGGGGAAAATAATAAAAGAGAAGCACTGAAAGAAATACTAGTTTCACAAAGAAAATAGGAATCAGTTTGTGATAAGTACTTTCAGTTCAGATATCTTCATACTTTCAGAAATGTTCATTTTATAGTGAGTATCTTATTAGGTGTGCTGGTCTTTTCTGGGATAGGGTTAATTTTCTTTATGGTAGCTGGTATGGGGCTATGTTTTGTAATTGCAAGCAAAACGGTGTTGATGATATAGGGATGCTTTTGTTATTACTGAGTAGGGCTGACACAGAGCCAATACCTTTTCTGCTCCTCACCCCACCCCACCAGTGAGCAGGCTGGGGGGGCACAAGAAGTTGGAAGGGGACACAGCCGGGACAGCTGATCCCAACTGACCAAAGGGATAATCCATACTATATGATGTCATGCTCAGCACATAGAGCTGGGGGAAGAAGAAGAAAGGTGTGTGTGTGTAATTTTAGGAGTGATGGTGTTTGTCTTCCCAAGTAGCCATGATGGAGCCCTGCTTTCCTGGAGATGGCTGAACACATGTCTGCCAATGGGAAGTGGTGAATTAATTCCTTATTTTGCTTTGCTTTGCTTGCATGGCTCTTGCTTTGCCTGTTAAATGGTCTTTACCTCAACCCATGTGTTTTCTCTTTTACTCTTCTGATCATCCCAATGGGAGAGTGTAGGCAAGTGGCTGTGTGATGCTTAGCTGGGGTTAAACTATGACTTTAGGCTTCCTAAAATAGGTACAAAAAATAGATGCTGTTTTCCTATTAGATAACAAGCTCAGCCTAATGGGAGAATGGAATTAATTTTTGCTCCTGGGATTTTACTGACTTAAAGATACTGTGGCAGTTTGCTTCAGTTCACCATGCAGTGTAAATTCACTGGCTAAGCACCAGATCGAAGAACTACAGTACTGCTTGAAGTGCTATGAGCTACAGTCTGACTTGCAGAGGTATGAAAGGAAAAGGAAGGGAAAGGCAAAAAAATAAGGGATGAGACAAATCGCTTAACGTTATAGCATAGTGGCAAAGCCCACAGATACAATGAAAAAAGCAAACAACAAAGCCACACTGTAACTCTCCAGTAGTAGTTTTCATCTCCATAAGGAAAAAAAAAAATTAAAAAATCAAAACCACTGATTGAAGTATTCTATAAAACAGTAACAACTATATTGAAGAGGTCAGGTCATGAAGCAACATAAACTATTGGCTAGATCACTTTCCCAGAAGATGGGACTATTATGGGACTATTTCTCTGAATCTCCAAACCCCTGAAAAATTAAATTATGAACTTCAGAAAACCCAGGAAAAGATCTTGGGAGGTCATCACTGCAACAACCAAGCTACAGAATGTTTTGGGGTCAGTGATGAAGAACCTTGTGTTTCTTTACTGTGGGCAATTTAAAGACAAGAAATTATATTTTTCACATACAACTTTAACAGTCTAAATTTAAAGTATTTAGTTTACACTAGTTATATTAGTACATTCATTTGCCAGTAGGAAAAAGACAGATGCTTGCAGCTGTGATGGGTAAAACTGTCCTATAATGCTAACCATCTATTTTTAAAGTGATTATTGTAGACTATGCTTTTCAGTTTTACATGTCTGGGGTCTGATGGGAATCTCATCCTGAAGGATTATTTTGAGTTCTCAATGTCAGGAAGGGGGGAGGGGGGAAGTCTAAATGTATGGGTTTATGATTCAGTTCAAAACAGGTTTATTTTACTGGTTTTCAAAGTTAAAATACAAAAACTTGTGTATTGTTCATGTTCTAGAAGGCTGGCAGAAATATATTACTGTTTAAGAGTAGTGACCCCATGATGCTGATGATGGCAGTACTGATGATAACCTGTCTTGCACAAAGCATTTTCAATTCCTTTACCCCGAAGAATGTATTGAGAAACAGTGTATACTGTATGACAGTAAGCCAATTGGCGTATTGTAACTTTTTATGGTGTAATGAAAACTTTTCTTCTGCAGTATTACTACAGTACTTTAGCCATATCAGCAACTTGGAGACAACTGTGTTTCCACTGGCTGTCAGTGTGGAATCTCCTAATGGAATTGGTACATCCACCGGCACGTGCTGGGGTCTAACATGCTTCAAATCCTGGTATACAATAAAAATGTGCAGATTAAAAGAAATCACTGAGGAATAAATTATGTACTTAGGCAAAAGAAGAAAAGTCTGTTTCTAGCTTGCAGGTATTTTGAAACAGAAACTTAATAACTTCAAGTAAAATATAGAAAAGTTGGTAGGAATTACAAGTAAAACTGATGCATAATTGAGTTGTGTCCCACAGGGAGACATTCACCTCAAAATTAGTACTTGAAGAGATGAAATGCTTGTTTGCTACAACACTATGATAATGCTGTTTACACCACTCACAAAAAAAAGAAAAAAAAAAGAAAAAAGAAAAAAAGGAAAAGAAAAAAAAGAAAAAACAAAGAAAGACTAAATTTCTGTGAAAAGTTTCAGACTCGTGATATGAGAAAACAAACCTGCTATTTTTCTTGGGAGATTCAGACTCTAGTTTAATTTAGATAGATATGTTTCATTTTTTAATTCTTTTCCCTATACAGAGAAGCAGACTGCAATTAATTTTGCTGCATGTCCAGCCATCTTCAAACTGCAAAACTACAAAACTTGCAGACATTGGTATCTAAAAAATAAAATGCATGACACTTATTGGCACTCTCTACTTTCAACCGATTTCTGAGACATAATTGTTATTACCTGCTTATATTGAACTGCATTTCAAATTATGACAATGCTTCAGGATAAATTGAGGCACTATATGCCTGCTTTAGAGTTTATCACAGCTCTTTATTTCCATTTACTCAGTGTAGTCAAATGCAAGGATGGCGTACATGGACTACAGAATGCATGCTACTGTCACCTCCTGTGACTAGCCATAAGTGTAAAGTGGAAGAAGCCATGAGACACTGGAAAAGTGATAACTGACAACACTGCTAAATAAAAGAGCTGCCAGTTGGGAGTAAACCAGGACAAGATGTCATGGTGCTGTGTGGGCAGCAGGGCCTGCAGGGCCTCTGTGAGGTGGCCAGGGCTGCCCCGGGCCGGGCACAGCCGGTTCCAGCCGGCTCCGGCCCACCCACAGCTGCAGCCAGCAGGGTGCCGCCTCAGGGAAAACGTACTTGAGAAAGATTAGAAATACTACACAGGCAATGAGGACTGAGGAAAAAAATGAGGAACAATCCCGTGCACACTAAGGTGAGAGAAGAAGGTGGTGGTAGAGGTGGTGTAGGTGCTCCAGGCAGTGGAGCAAAGATTCTCTTCAGCCCGTGAAGGACCACAGTGGAACAGATATCCGCACTGCAGCCTGTGGAGGACCCCATGCTATAGCAGAGAAATATTCCCTGAAGAATGCTGCACCCCATGGGAAAGACCCACACTGGAGCAGGGAAAAGGTGTGAGGAGGAATGAACGGCAGAGGGAAACTGTTACGCACAACTCCCATTCCCCCATCTCCTCTCTGCTACTTGGGAGGAGGAAGAATACGATTCAGGAATACAGGAGTGAAACGGAATGTGGGAAGAAGGTGTGTGTTGGAGAAGGTGTTTTAGGTTTTGCCTTTGTTTTTCACCATCCTACGCTGTTTCAAATTAACAATACATTAAATTAATATTCTCTGAGTTGCATCTGTTTTGCCTGTTACAGTAACTGGTTTGATCTCCCTTTCCTTATCTTGACTGATGAGCTGTTTCATATTATTTTCTCCCTTGTCACGTTGAAGAGGCAGGGAGTGAGAGCAGCTGGGTTGGCATCTGGCAGCTGGCCAAGGTCACCCCACCACAATGACAAAGCAGGGTGGCCAATTGAGAATCCAGTACATTAATTCACACACTGCCCTTCTTTTGCTTAAAAGCAATGGTATACCCAAGATAGAAGGTATAAGAAAAAAAGTGTCAATTGCTTTCTTAAGGTCTGAAGAGAAAAAGCTTTCAGTGCAACCTCAAAGCTAAACCTTGGAATGAAAGATTTTTTTTTTTAGGAAGCTACAGTTGTATTCTCTAAAAGGCAGCAAAATATATCTTTGTAGATTCAGAAAATTGTATGATCATTTAGTTTGACGTGATATATAATGTGGGGCACAGGATGTAATTCAGTGATTTCTGCAATTAGTCTTTAGCCAAAGAATCCTGTCTTGACTTTTTCTGACTTAGGTCTACTATTGCCCTTTTGTGCTTATAGGGCAACTTTTATTATATTTAGAAATATTTTGAGCTGGTGAGATTTAAAAATTTAGGAAATTTTTCCTTTAAGCCTCATTTGCCATCTTCCCCTTTCATTGTTCTTGGATGATTAGTTCTTTGATGCTGCAGAGGTATCTGCCTATATGTTGCTAGTGACCTACTCTTTCTTGTAGTCTTGTAATATGACTCTTGGTAATGTGACAAGCAAAAAAATGGCAATGTTGTCATTTCACTTCTACCAATCCAGGTACTGGTGCCTTATTTAGCTTACTGTTAAAAATGCCAGCTTATAAAAATGCTTTATAAAAAACTTACGAAGTTACTGTGGAACTTGAAATATAGGAATCATATTTAGCTATTAAAACTTATTATTTTAGAAAAGTGTCCCATATATTAGAGCATGGTAAGAGTGGGAAACACCTTCTAATAGACCAAATACATACAGTAAATGTATAAAGACTGAGGAGTGCGGATCCACTGCCATTGAACGAAAATCTGCTGAAGTTAGTGAATACGCAAAATTTCTGATCCTATTAAAACAGGCTTTCCCCAGCTGCAGGACGCATAAGTTTTCATTTAATAAAAGCAAAAGCACATTGTTCTTATACCATTTCAGAATTCCTAACCCCAGCATATAGTGTATTTCTTGATTGTGTAAAGAACTTTTAATGGCTATATCAGATGAATAAAAGAAAAAGCAAATGAAAAATATGATTCCCATGCTATCTTAGTAGCAGAATTTGAGCAGCCCTGAAGATACCCTGTGCACACACATACACCTGCAGAGAAGGCTGTGGGTGGTAAATTCATTGACAAACAGTTAAAGAGAAAAGTCAAATCCCCCTTGGTTAATTGCTTATGTTGCCTGCTTTCACAGTTGGCATTTTCTCAAACTAAGATGAAGTACTCTTTTCCAATGCAAATTTTTAAGACAACAGAAATGTTCAGTTGCTTACAAACCTAGTAAACCATTTAGAAATGTTGCAATTAGAATGTTTTTAACTTTCAAGTTTAACACAGGAGAAAACCAGAAGAACAATAATAGTCACCATCAGTTATAAAATTTTAGGTGAATGTATAAATTTGAACTAATTACAATCTGTGTCTCTATACAATGACACCTACAAGGAAATCAGGTAAATTAAAGTTGCTATATGATATGATAGGGTGAAAACCCTAAATTATTTCACTGTTTACCAATGAGAACTCTACAGTTATTTATTTAGTCAAAAGCAATTTCACACATTCTGCGATGAGAACCACTGTAGTTCTTTTAAGAAACAATTGGTGAGTGAAGAAAAACTATTCCCTCCACCAAAACTGTTTCCTCAGTTGATTGGCCTGATGGGTGAGCAGCGGCAGCCTTCACTTGGTATGCAGCCAGTGAATGATGTACTCCAAGTGCTTCTCTTCCTCCACTGACTGTAATTGAATCTTTGAATGACACAGATTTCCTAGCCTGCATTGTTGATTTCAACAGCTGGATAAGATGAATCCCCTGGCCATACTGATCCACAAATTCCTGGAAGGCATTAATAACAATTGAGTTGTAGAGAAGGCATAGAAAACATCTTGAGGATGTGACTGTAATTAATAGATTTTATTCTAATTAATAGAGAAAAAGTGATTGGGAATATCAAGGTGGGACATAGCTAGGAAGACTAAGTATGAAATGGTTGCATTCATAGTCTTCAGAATACAAAAAAGGAAATGAAATAGAACTGAAACAGGAAGGCAGACTTGAAGAGAAATAGAAATTTGTATGAAAGACTTCCTAGAAGCTGTGTCACCTTGTGGGAAAAATCTGAAGTGTTATAAGTGCTAAACTTGTCTAAATGACATGCATTTTATTGGTCTCAAACAAAAGAATAAAACATTTAGAAAATGAAAACTGTCTTGTTGATACAAAAATTAGCATGGAAACACAGAACAAAAACGAAGAAATGAAATATAAGACTAACTGCTAACTAAAATGAGCTAGCAACTGTTCTCTGTTTTTCACTAATGAGCTGGCCACATAGGCAATGTACAGCCCTTAGCTCTGGATCTGATACAACATGGGAACTCCAGTGTAGTGGAAAACTGAGGCTGTATCTACAGAAGTGAAGTAAACCTGGCCAGGAATGTTTCCTGGCATCAATATCAACTAACACCACATAGCTTATGTGCACCTTGCAAACTGAATTTCCAAAAACTGTGGATGCAGGCAAATTCTCTAGTGGAGGTGGAGCCAGCAAAATTATGACTCTCAAACTGTGCTCAGGAATGGCCAGTGCTTGTTGGAATGTGCCAAAATACTGCCAGAGGATTCTCTGTCAGTTTGTGAGCACAGAGAATTTTGTTTCCATACCTGAGATTGGTCCTATACGTATCTGAATTTATAGACACAGCCTGAAGATAAGCACTGTTGGCCGCAGTGTATGACATGAAGGTATGTAGTGGGGATGGACACTATAAAGCTTACTGCAATAGTTTTGGGGAACTGTAGAAAGCTGAGGGAACCAAACCTGATACAGTCTCGTTCAAATTACTGAATCGTACCTTCATATTGCCTCACACATTATGAGGTTTAGTGAACCAAACCAGTGCCAAACAATGTGTAAACTATTATCAATATGAACTATAGGTGTCCTATGCCCTACTTTATTTAGTGTCAGAGATATGGCTGGAAAGTTGTGGAGGGTTCTATTTGTTTTAACAAAAATGTCATCGATTATCAAATGGTTAATGCAGTTTGTCAATAACATCAATACAAGATGAGGTCTCATCCTTGAAAGAACAGGTTAGAGGAGACTTTAACAAATTACAGGTTTTATATTGTCTGGAACTGATGAGTTTCAGCCCACACTATTTAAAATATTAGTTGGTGGAACCTGAGAACTATCAGCAGTTATTTTTGAGAGATCCTGAAGTCTTTTTGAAAATATATGATCTTCTATCAAAAGTCTGGAAGAAAACAGCTTTGGTTTCATCTTCAAAAGAGGAACATAGGGAATTATACACCTGTCATCTTAACTTTGACATGCAAGACAAATACTGAAAGAAATATTTGGAGTCATCTATACAAAAACAAGGAGATAAATTACAGCCAGTATGGATTTACTAGGAATCAACCAGTTTCTATTTATAAAATGACAGAGGAATTGTGAACAGAGGAGCAACAAAGGTACCATGTATCTTGATTTTGGTAAGGTCCTAATCAAACTGGGGAAGGCCATCAAAAATGCAAGCATAACAGGCAGACGTAACCAGGAATTGTAACCTGGAAGATATGAAGCAATCTCTCTACTCTGCTCAGCGCTGTACATTCTCAGTAGGAATACTACTTCCAGTTTTGGGCACTGTATTTCTGGAAGTATTTGGGCAACTGGGAATAGCCAGGACATAGTTAAAAGAATTTAAATCAAATGTTTGATCCATAGGTCTAAATAAGGAAATCTTGAATAAATGTATATGTTCAGTTCAAAAAGAGAAAAAGAAGGTTGAGCAGGGAATGTAGTAAGCAGCTGCGTACGCATAAGAAGGCATCTGTAAGAGAAAACACAATAATGTTCCATTCTTTATTCCAAGCAGCATAGGCCAAGTAGTATTGGTGTTTAATTGTACCAAGGAAAACTGAAGAGTAGGGAAAAAATTGTAATTGAAATGCTAAACTATGGAAGAGATTATTCCAGGTATTTAGGAGCCTTAATCATTAGAAATCTAACTGAAGAGCAGACAAATGTGTCGGTAGTGACTACATCTACTTGATGGAATACACTGTCTTTCAGAGTCCCTTCTAAACTTACGGTTTTATGAAGTACCATGGCATTTTGCAAAGCATCAGTTTGTATTTCTGTGAATACCCACAGGAAGCTTAAACCTGATTTTGTGTTCTGTAATTCCTGTTTGTCTATGCTGTTTCTCTTAATTTATCCTCTCACCTCTTGGCATGATGTGATGTGTTTTAAGAAATCCAAAATATCCTGAGGACCAAGCTGAAACTGATTTTCATTTGTTGGGGTTTTTTTAGCTTCCTTTCAAGTTCTACTGATTTGCTGCAATACAACCTACCTGAAAAACAGATGTTGTAAGTATCTTAACTCTACAGATGATATTAAGGACCTGGTCAAATGTAGTGCAGAATAGCTAGTGAGATGTCAGTAGAATACACTTTCCTAAAATCTGAAAAGTGATGAAAATAGAACACTTTAAATTAGTTGTTGGGAACCAATGTAGAAAATTCTTCCTGTGGACTGCTTATGAATATATTTTCCCCCAGAAAAACCCTTATTTTTAATTATATATTTAAATATTAGGGACATAATTTCCAGCTGATAATTGACTGTGCATATTGCATTTTAAATTCTGGTTTCTCATTAGCTGTGTGGCCTTTGGTTAAGTACGAAAATAAAGAATGTCAAATCAGCAATGGCTGTAGTTCCCAGTCTTCAGATAATAATTTGTTTTCCAATTATCTCCTCCTTCCCTTTATTGAATCTTATGGTTGAAGTGACCGACTACACAAGTCTGCAAGTACTGGTGGCAGACAAATGATGACACTAGCAGGTGTGCAGAACTGCAGCTTATAAGGAATTCAGAAGCAGCTGCAACACTAAGCAGCAGCCAAAGTCTGGAGTGCCACTGAGCCCACAGAAGAAGTGAGGATGGATGGGTTAGCTAGGTAAGCAAAAATTTTCATAAGCCTCCAATCAATGAATTACAAACACCTATATTCAGGAATGCATTACCTTATTGACAAAGTATTTAGAACTGATAAAAGATTTATTTGTGATTTTTTTTAAATACCCCTGCCCATTACTTCTTTGCTCATCCAAACAGCTCTCATATTTTTCAAGTGTTTCTGGTTTTCTAACGAAAAAAGAATTCTTTTTCCTCTAACTTAAGATTTTTTTTCCTGATTCTATTTTACTACAAGAAAATCAACAAACTACCACACATTTGATTATTTATTCATGAACAGAAGAATTTAGTGGTGAAATACATTTTTTAAGCAGAAATACTTAGCAGAAAGCTGATGGTTTTAAGCAAAACCAAGATCACAAATATTTTGTGTAAGGCATTAGGCAATAATATTGAAAACTAGTACTCTGCATGACTCAGACTGACCTGGGATGGTGAAAGCAGAGCTGAATGAGATAGTACAAGGGGTTGAACAAAATTATGCAGACATGAAGCTCAGGCACATGTTTTGTAACATAGCAGCTTATATCGACAGTATTGAACTTTGTGGCTACAACTCCATGCACTTCATTTTCTGACAGAAAACTCTTTTTGTAGTTGGCTTGTTGGTTTGGGGGGTTTTGGGGTGTGTTTGGGGTGGGGCAGGGCACGGTGGTGCAGTGGTGTTGGTGGATTTGTTTGTTTTTTCCCAACATGGGATTAAACAGATACTGAGACTTCAAAAGCTTCTAGGGAAATGGAATTGTCATTCTCTAGTCAGCACTACTTTCTGGTGCTATTTTTACACTAATTTCCAAGTCTTGATTTACTTTTTTTTTTTCCTTTAAATGCTCACTGAAAATTGTGTTGAATTCATACAGTCCTACTTGAGGTCCACAAGTGTTTTCCATCATTCTGAGAACTTTTTATATATAAAATCTGCAAACTCATGAGGTCATGACTGCAAAATATCTTTTGCTACTGCTGTTGAAATCAGTAACAGAGCTTTCTTGACATGGTTTCTCATACAAAAAACTGAAATGCAGCTATCTACTGAACCAGTAAACTTCTTTTTCCCATGTTGTCTTCTGTTTTTACAGTTCTTTTGCCTCTGGCCCTAGTGTAGTTCCACTGCCTACACATTTGATAGCTATAGAATGTCTAATGCCAGAAAAGAAAAGAAAATAAAAAGCTTTCTGCCTTACTTTAGTGTTTTTTCCAGTACTGTCGTTAACTCTTACAAAAGATGCAACTTACAATCTGCACATAAATCTTGTAAAAGAAAAAAAATTGAGTTAACTTTTAAATACTGTAGGTAGTTGTTGCCTTCTGCTTCAGAGAAATATTCTGAAGGAAACTTCCTTAGAAACTGTTCTTGAAAGTTACATAGAATAATGTGTCCTTTAACAAACCAAAATAAAGATGTACAAATACTACCTTCTATTCTAGAAAATATTATGAAATCTTCTGCACAGATGGACTGAGAGTTGAATTGCAGCAACCTCAGAGTGTTATAGCCATCACTGTTCTCTCAGAGTTGGAGACACAGCAACAAAAATATCCATCAGGAGCTAGTTTGACAGATCTATATCAGTTATGATTGCAGCCAGATGCTATTTCATTTATGTTGCCCAAACATCCAAAAATGTTGCCATATCCTTATTACTGTAGGGATATCTATTTTTAGATATCTAATGTGATATTTCAAATACAGCAGCAAAAAATGTCAATATGCAAAGGCCTAATTAATGATGTAGCTTACTTAAAATGATGCTCTGAATACTTGCTTTTTTTTTCACATATGGGAAGACAATGTACATACCACTGAATTCTTGTTCAAGAATTCCCACTGTTGAGATGCTGCATTTCAACTGAAAAGCTCTTCTGCAATGGTCTTCTACTAATAGCCTATGATCATGTATACAGAACTGTAGTATAATGCCATATATATTTTTCTGATAAAGGGTAAAATGCTTTGCAAAACGGGAATGAATCTTATTATGGTGAACATGAATATAGATGACATAATATTCCTTTTTTTATTATTTTTTCCCTGCTACATATAAAACCTCTCTCTGCTATTAAAAAAAAAAATAATCAAAAAATGAAAATGATGACATTGTTCATAATGGGAAATATCTTTTTGAAAACCATGTGGACTATGATTTTTTGAAAACCTAACTAAGTAGCACTGGACCACAGTGGAAGAAAACCGTAACAGTTGTGAAGAAAAGCACTCAATAAAGTAAATATAATTCTACTGAGTTTATGGAATAGCACATGCATAACGTCACAGCAGGCAGCCTTTTAATCATCATCAAAATATTATACAATACATACCATCTTTTGGCTTAATCATATGACAGTACTTATTTGTAGGTCCTGCTTTTATATATATGTGGGTCCTACTGGTAATGGAAGAATCAGTGGGGATTTGCACTTCCCTTCTCCTTCTACAATATCTTGCAATAATTAGGAAATGTTTAAATGGATGCAGACAGGCTGAATTTATTCCAGTAATGCCTAGAAGTGGTTGGATGTGAGACAGCTACAGTGTGGAAGCCAGTTATTTTGATGTGGCATTGTGCATGAGCTAGTATACCCTACTACACAGTATAACTTATTCTCAGAAATGTTGACCTACCATCAGCATTTTAATTTGTTCACAGGGTGACTTAGAATCAGGATGAAAGGCTCAGTTTCTGAGGAAAATATGAGGACAGTTACGTCTTCAGAATACTGGTGGAAATTCAAATTACATTGGTTAGTATATGCTATTCATGGTAACATAAACTGAGCAGAAGACAAAATTCCCACTGTAGTTTCTACTTTAACTTTTGGCAAAATCCTTAGTCTAGAAAAAAACATGAAACCTGCATGTAAATAATTGAAAATATGATAAGAACAAATTTGTTTGTGTTGCTGCACAGAAGTGGAGGTGAATAAGTGCTTTATGTTCAGCATACAGGCTTGCACAAAGACCATTCTGCACTTCTCAGACACTTTTTTTAAAATGCAGATGTTTGGTAAAGTTCATAATTTTAAAGCTTTGATAGCTTATTTTTTCTATCCCATTTAAAAGGATCATAGTGGAAGGATTTGACATAATTATTACATCTCCCTTGTGTTTTATGGATAGGACTTATATAGCCAGGTGCTTCTTGTAACCACTTTTAATCATTCATTTCTAAAAAGGCAATTATAAATTCCCTATCCATGGTAAACATTTAACCTCTTATGTCAGCAGGGCCTATCTTGTTGTCCTAAAGAGATTTTAGCTGTGAATTGCAGATGGATTGAATTAAGTGTTTCAGCTCCCTGGAAATTACATGAGCATCCTACCAACATCAGTCTAATCAGAACACTGTTTTAATTCTTCTGCCTTAAATAGTTACAGTTCAGGCTGTGCATAGGGAGGAGGGGAAGAATTCCTTTAACAAATTTCACTACCGACTTTTCCTCAAATGGTACAAAGTGACATTGCTAGTGAATAGAAGGTGCTGACTGTTATCTGTGGTTAATAACATCTCTCACTAGCCTCCATTCAGCTGCCAGTTAGCACAAAGCCATGTCTGCATGACTTTTAAAGGGTCTGCATTAATACACCCAGCCAATCAATGATTTCTGCCCCTTCCACAAGGACACTGGTCTGTCACCATCGCTAGATGCTGTCAACAGAAAATGACACAGGAGTCACAAAAGGTAAAATGGTGTCAATTTAATCAGAGAGCAGACAAAAGGCAAACAATGCTGCACTGGGAAGGAGTATAGCAAGGAGACTCAGAGGTTGCCGTAAGCCACACTCGGCAGGTTCCAGTGAAACCAGATTGAAATTCAATGATACAAAATCCAGCAATGTGACACAGAGGATGAGAGCTGTTGTTTCCATTCAATTAAAGTTGGTGACTGCTGCTGGCATAAAATATATTTGACAGAATATCAAGAGAATCTGTATTGTAGGTCAAACTATTTTTCTTCTAAAGTGAAAGAAAATAACAGTGGTAAATGAGTTAGTGCAATTGTTGTCTAAATTACACAAAATAATAATAAAAAAAGCCTCCTGCAATTTCCTGTTGACTATGAATTTAAACAAAACTCTACTGATTGAGATGATTCTACCATGAAAACTAAGCAATTTAAAGTGTTTACATATCTATGAAAATGGGCTCTAAGAAGTGTAAGATTCTTCATTTTTTAATTCATAGTGTGTTGTTGTCCTGGTTTCAGCTGGGATAGAGTTAATTTTCTTTTTAGTAGCTAGTACAGTGCTGTATTTTGGCTCTGATGTGAGAACAATGTTGATAGGACACTGATGTTTTTAGTTGTTGCTGGGTGTTGTTTATACTAAATCAAGGACTTTTTAGTTTCCCAGGCCCTGCCAGAGAGAGGGCTGGAGGGGCACGGGACATTGGGAGGGGACACAGCCAGGACAGGTGACCCAAACTAGCCAAAAAGCTATTCCATACCATACGATGTCATGCTGAGTATGTAAACCAGGGGAAGAAGAAGGAAGGGGGGGGACATTTGGCATTATGGCGTTTGTCTTCCCGAGTAACCATTATGTGTGCTGGAGCCCAGCTTCCCCGGGGATGGCTGAACACCCGCCTGCCCGTGGGAAGTGGTGAATTAATTCCTTGTTTTGCTTTGCTTGCGTGTGCAGCTTTTGCTTTACCCTTTTCCCCCACCTTTCCATTTTGCTATTATTATTATTATTGTTAGTATTATTGTTATTATTGTTGTTCTTACCTCTTTATTCTGTTTAACTTATTAAATTGTTCTTATCTCAACCCTTGACTTTCACAATCCTTTTCCGATTGCCTCTGAGTGAGGGGGAGTGAGCAACTGGCTGCATGGTGCTTGGTTGTCGGCCGGGGTTAAACCACAACAGTTGTGCACATAATTTCTCAAAAAGGTGTTTATTTTCAAGGTTTTATAGAAAAATAACATGATATCAGTTCATTTATGTGTGGAAAATTGAATATAGAGGTTATTATCTGACCACATGAGGCTTTACAGCCAGTCTAGTTATTCATGACTTTAATGTGGGTGTCCTGTTCTGGCAGGATACTGTAACCTGACTGTATGTCAACACAAAGTGTGCAGCTTCCGCCTTCCTTCTGTGATCTTTCTTGTAAGGAAACCTTAGTGCTTAGTCAGGAAAGGATCCAAATAGTGTCTAATCTGATCTGCTTGGATTAGGAGAATGAATCTCATATATTGGGAGAATGAATTTCATGTCTTGTGGCCTAGATGCAGGTTTACAAACATTTAGGCTCAGGTTCTTTTTGTCTAATGTAGGGCATCAAGCAAGAATTTCTACATTTCCTTTCTAGCTGTTATAAATCCAAAGGGCTATTTGATGTTCATGAGCTCTGGGTCAATTGGAGATCTCTGTGTCTCTCTCCACTGCCTCCACAAGAAATGGAAAGCTTAGTTTTCTAATATTATGTAGGATAACTTCGGTTCTTCATGTGTGCACATAAAAAACAGTCATGTGATGAACTATAAAGATAATTGTTAGGGTTCAGAAAACTCCCCAGATTCTTCTGTGTTCCATATAAACATATATATATGAAAAAGGTTTATGAAAAAAACCACTACCTTTATTTGGTTGTAAATATGCACTTTAAAAAGGTTGCAGGCTGCTCAAGTTGATATAAAAAATCATGGTCACGTGAACCAGCTATTTATCAATTATTGGTAATGTATGTAAGTTTATATTAATGAACTCTTTGACTAATTTATATGATAAACTTTTCTGTTCTGTTTTACTGATAATTTATTGGGGTATAGCAAGGATTTTTGAGTATTTGCAGAGTTTTACGTATGTATAATTCCTTGACCTACATAATATTGCTAGAACTGAGTTGAATATTCTGAAGACCTTTCTGGTCATCTGCATATAATTTCTGCGTGTAAACTACTTCAAAATAAATGAAAGTAACTGTAATCAAAATGTCTTTGTAAGATGTAAAGTGACGAGGGCATGTGCCAGCCTGGTAATAGCTCTTCAGTAATATGGTGTCCTACTGTGAAAAACAGCTGGACTTTGATTTATGAATGAGGATTCATTAAAAAAACATCAGTATAATCTTGCATGGACAATTAATCTGGTGGGAAGCCACCTAACTTGGATCCTGTGCAAGGCAGACTGCTGCTCTTCTGAAACAGCATGGTCACTCTCATTGCTGAGGGAGTAACTTGTAAGTAGACAGTGACATGAGTTTAAGATGTAACTGGATAAACCTAATGTGTTGTTCAAAACAGGTTACTTATCCTTGGCTTTATCTATCCTAACCTCAGGTACCTGAAAGATAGGCAGTTATAAATTAGGTGTCTATGCCTGCCATAAAGCAGATGGAAAGAAGTCTCTCTAGGAAAACAGACATATTCCATACTAAAACTTTGAATGGGATAACTTATGCCTTGGAAGTGCATCTTTTTTCTGTATCCACAGACATTTTGTTTTTCCACCTAAACTCCTTATTTTCAAGATCTTTAAACTTAGGCAACATGAAATGGAAGCCTTATGTAATGATGTTCTACTTAATTTCTGAGAGTATCAAGGTTTATACAAAAGTGTGACTTTAGAAAACTACTTTAATGAGCTTTAATACTGTACCATGTCAGAAAGTGTTTGTAAATCAGTCATGGTGATGAGAATATTACTAAGAAAAAGAAATATTAAAGACATTTTTTCCTTCTTCCAGTGTATAATTATTGGATCTCATGTGTGACGAATTTTTTGTACTTAGATTTTATGTATTTGAAACTATATTATTTCTTTGTAGAGTGATTCAAATTGATTTGGGTAATAATACTTTCAGTGCATCTGAGAAGAGAGAGAGAAAAAATATAGTATTGATTTTTGATACAAATTGATTTACATGAATAGAGGATTAATTTTCCTACATAATGATACATACACGATAAACAAAAGCAATGTGGCTTTACGAGACTATTGTTAATGTAAAATATGATGAATTTTGCACTCGATTTATTTTAGTCTTTCTGACCAAAAATTGCCTTTTAATGTTTCCCTGCCTATAAGTTATCCACAAAGAAAGCAAGATACTGTATGACATTTGACATTACAGTACACTCATTGGCTCAGAATGTTTAATGTAAAAGACTAGGGTTACATTTGCTTGTATTTTATCTGACTTTTCTAAACATTATTTCATTTTACATTACATTGTAATAGCAACTACTGATGAAGTATAAGTGTACATTATAACATTTATAATAATATTACCTTATATCATAGTGAGCACAAAGAGCTGACATATTTCATTACTAGAATACATGATTTCCAATGTATCTGACTTTTTGCTGGGCTATGTCTAGTAATTATTTTTAATTAAACCATTGATATTTGATTTCTAAATCACACAATAGCAGGTTGATATTAATATGGATATACCACTGAAGCAGTAGATGCTGAATAAATTTATAAACATCCAGGGTGTTATTCAGACATGTAATCCATGTTATACATCCCCTTTTATGAGCTATGGTGGAAAGTATTCTGTTTTTCTAAAGTAAAGTATTACTCAGGTGTACATAGACATTTCTGCCAAAATAAATGTAATTAAACTGTCTAAACAACTTGCGCACACTTTTTTTTTTTTTTTTTTTTTTTGTGCCTGAAAAGTAAAAAGCAATTAGATGCCCTTGGCAAAAAGCACAGTGCTAATAGCTTCAGTATAATAAAAACGTTGGTGCCAGCGTTGTAACAAATGGAATTCCAGAGACTTGAGAGCGTGACTGACCTTCTACAGATTTCTAGGCCTGTTCCTCTTTATCTATCCATCAAGCTTCTGCATGAACTAGAAACAGAGGTAATTGAAAACCTTCAAAAACCCCTAATGCCTAAATTTCTGAAGTTGGGAATGAGTGGAGTCACTGAAAAACTGGTATGACAATTCAAAGTTTGAGTCACTTTTCAAATGCTCATTTTTACTTTGAAGTTGATTTCTGTGTATCTATACTACAAAATGACTAACATGAGAACCTTTTTAATATGTGAGCCTTTGTATTCATAACTCTGCCATCAGAATTCTTTAATATTAATGAGAATAGAACAAAAATATCACAAACATTAAAAATCAATTAATGTTTAAATGGTAGCTACATAAAAAGCAGTAAACATCTTAAAAAAAATTCAAAAAAACCCTCGGTTTGTTCTGTGCTGGTTTTCATTGGGTTTGCATGAGTTTGTGTGTGTGTGTGTGAATGGATCCAAATGTAGCCACTATGGGCACCGTTCCAGTTTTGTCATGAGTCTGGTTTAAAGACTTTTTCCAGACGGTACTTTTTTCCACTCTTGAGGTAGAAGTTTAAGATAGGTCAAGTCAAGTACATCTTGAAAATTCCTATTTCTCTTCTTGAATTCTTAAGGGAGTCTAGATGATTAGTTCATATGGGTATCAACATAGCAGAAGTCCAAAGTTATTAAGGTTAATCCCATCCTATGCATATGTTTGAGGAGAGACATTACACACTGTTTCAATGCAGATGTCAGCAAAATCTTGCATATGGAGCACCAATAGAAAGCCACAGAAATACTGTGATTGACTTCTAGTCTGCTTTATAATATTCTTGTTTTATTTGCTCTATGTTGAAATCAACAGGATGAGATTTGGTTTGTTGTATTTTTATAGCAGAGCATTAACTATGTTATTAATATAGCTTAAGTGTTCAACACATTAAGAGCAAGTAGTCTGATCTAGTTTCTGATCTGATCCTTTCATGGCATTTTTGTAGACTAGGATTTTTGACCAGAAAAGTGTATTAAAATGTCAGAAAAAGAAAAGACATTTCAAAACCAGTAATACAGTAGATGACATATTTTGCCTGTTTTCAGATGAAAAGCTGTCTATTATTGATGCAGTAAATGGTTTTCAGTTTAAATGGATTTATTTCTCAACTTCACTGACAACTCAGAGGGGAAGAGAATAACATGCAGGAGCACTTAAGCAATAAAGCATCAAACTTTAAAATACAAGGGGACTGGGACAACCCAGCCACTTATTACAGCTGTGTTAGATAGGAGATTGTGCTCATGCATGAATCTCTGCAGAAACAAAATAAAAAAATACATTTCAGGAATTGTTTTTGATAGTTGTAGAGCTCAGATACACAGTGCTGGTATCCCAAGTTATGTCCAAGCCTATTTTATGGTTATTTTGTAATTCCAGTATCAAACTTAACAAATTATAATTTTCTGTAACTTCTTTCAGTTAAAAATGTCATTTAACTAGATTTGATTGTAAATGGGTTTCTATTTGATCAAAGGGGTTGTTATAACAGTACAGGACTGCAACTGAGTATCCAGACTGGATAAAGCCCTGAATAACTACAGTGGTCTCATAGCTGACCCTGTTTTCCAGCAGAGACGTGACATTCTTCCAGCCCAGATCATCTAAAAGGCATGCAATACTTTCAGGAAAAGTGCTTGTTCTCTCCTGGGCTCCAGCAGGCCTTTTGTCAAGCAGCTGGAAGAAAGGTGGGATGTGCAAGGTTACCTGCCAAGCAAACTGCATCACCTGGATTACGTGAGGGGTGACATTATTGCTCTCTACAGTTTCCTGAGGAGGAAAAGTAGGGAGAGAGGTGCTGATCTCCCTGGGATCCAGCGATAGGATGTGTGAGAATGGTTCAAAGCTGCACCAGGGGAGGTTTAGACTGGACATCAGGAAGCACTTCTTTACCGTGGAACAGGCTTCCTAGAGAGATGGTCGATGCCCCATGCCTCTCAGTTTTTGAGAGGCATTTGGACAATGCCCTTAATAATAATGCCAAACAATCAGGTATTTTCTTTTTCAGGAAACCATGTGTATTCTGTTCTTGCATTTACTTTTCCACACCTTTATGAACTCTTGTACAATAGTTGCCTCAGGGAAGGTAAGAGTTTGAGAATGTTATAGTAAAAGGGGAGAAGAATCACACAGAGATCCATAAATTAAGAATTATTCCACATTATGAATGTATCTTGAAACCTCTACAAGAAAGAAAATGCCACATTTCAAGGAAATAAAAAAGTGTCAAGCTGAGGGCTGTGTGAGGAGTCTTCACCAGTACAAGGGAGAAACAGTCCTGAAACATGCGCATGTGGAGGACAATAGTAGCATTTTCGAAAGGCAACAAGAATATTGTTGTGGACAACCTAAGAACCTCTGAGAGGGTATGAGAGGATCTGTGTGTGCAAAGAGGAGCTGAGCTGAGAGACAGAAAGGCAAAATGCAAAGTTTAGATGGAAGAGCTACTTAAGACACATAATCATATATTGACTTCAAAATCTTTATTCAGTCTTTTTTTATTGTATTGAGATTCTATTTATTTCTTATTATGATATCTAAAAAGAGGAAAATAAGTTTGAAAACAGTGGTAATGTGTTCAGTGCAAATGAAACAATTCTGCTAGTTAAGGGAGTTTCAGGTGTGTATTGGGATGTTAGTGCTGGGTTTGGGCTACTTATCTCTTGAGTGGATAGCCTGCATAGCCTCCACTTTTACTGTTGACACAAAAGGACTGAATGAATTTTCCTTCAGTAGATGCAGCAGGCACAACTTTATTCTGGGTCTCTGATACTTGGAAATACTAGAGACTCTGCCACTCAATTTTTCCCCATTGGGATTGGGGCGATACCAGTTTTAAACTGTTCACTGACATCCAATGTAATTTCTGAAAAGCAATTGACTTTTGTTCTTTGTGATGATGATGTATAAAACCTCCTTGAAAACAGGCAGGATCTAGTACTTCCACATATTCATATCCTTCTTGAAGGTGAGAGAAAAAAAAGATTTTGTTTCAGTTTTTGTTTCTCAGGAATACTGTAATTAGCTTCTGTTTTTCCAAGTGCATGAAGTAAAAGATCACCTTTTGATGACAAAGGTTAAGAGCATCTCAGACTTCAAATGACTTTATCAGGTCAATTGACCATGTATAGGCAGGACCTCCTATCAAACTACATTCCATTTTACAGACACAGAAAGGGGGGAAATGATGCTTTCCCCCAGGATGCTTATTCTGGTTTCAGGTACCTGATTCAAATGAAGTGTTTTCAGAATCTTATCAATTTTTAGACTGCAGTCACCTTAAGCTATTTCTGCAGTCACTGAAAGACTATAGCATATTCCTACAAGTGATTTAATCCACCTCCAACCATGATTTCTGAAAGATTTTTCCTCTTTCTCTCTGGACAAAAATATGACTTGGGTTCTAATTTAAAGTGTTTCTCCAGTTGCATAGAAGGATTCTGGGTCCAATTGTGTAGTATCTTGCTCAAGAGCCAAATAACAAGAAAGAAGATTACAATATGAATCATGGCATATTTCTTCTAAATCACTCATGCCTTTTCAAGGATAATTTTCATATGAGATTTTGCAAACATAAAATAAAACAAGTTTTAAACAATATACATTTCAAAAAGTTTTAGTAGTCACAAGAATGGTTTCTACTTTGATGGCCTGCTTGTCCAAAGATATTCCTATAAATGGATTACAACTTCTGTTAAAACTTGTTGCCTTGTACCAAAATGTGACAACAAATGTAATTTAAAAGCACATTCGGAGAGGGAGCATTACCATCTGCGGACTCTCTCAGAAACATTTTTGCCTTTGATACTGTCAGACTGTGGGTTTATACTATGTCCTCCAGGTCCCTCTCCCAGATTCCCTATGCCTTTGCTCCAGAAGTGCAGATTTATATTAATTCAATAGGCTGGTCCTGACCTTTATCTTCTAATGAAATCTGAATCTTCATCTGCTGGAAGAATTATATACTGGTTACCAGAGATGGGATTTGTCTAGACTTTAATGGTTTTCTTAGAATAACTACTTCCTTGAGCTTTCTTCTGCTTTACATTTTTATTTGTGATTTAGTAATGGTGTGAAAGTCTTGCTGTATGGTGGAAATTTTTATTTATAAGGAATCCAGTCTCTCTGTGCAGGAATGCACAAACAGTACAGACTTTTTAAGCAAATGTTTTAAAGAATGATATGTATTATAGGCTAAGGAATTTTTAGCCCCGTTTAAGTAAGTACTGTTTTGTGCTTAAAATTATTGTGTATTGAATAAAGCATTGAACAAACTTGGAAAGATCTTTCTCATTTCCCACTAATCATGCACACATGGGCAAAATCTGTCAAGCTAGGAAAATAAAGAGATAATAAGAAACTAAGCATCTATTTTCATTTCCAAGGGGCTGTATTTGTTCAGATATGATAGCTCCTCTGTAACTTTAGAGGTTAAAAGCAGAATTTCACCTGAAATACTGGGTGAAGGATTATTGATCCAGAAGAAAAAAAAATAAGAAAGATAGCAAAATAACCTTCTTCCCCAGAGGGGAAAAAAGTATAAAATTAGATTATTTTTTTTTCTAAAGCTTTCTAAAGCACTTAATCCAAAAACAAGAAAAGAAACAAAACACAAGGAAAAAAAAATCAAATAGGATATGCAAGAATAATTTGTCAGTACACTAGGTAGATCCTGTGAAGTATCTCATTTCTATTTTAAAGCTGAAAACATCCTTTAAAAAAGAAGCTAAAACTGGTCAGGATTTATTTTTTTTAAAACAAAAGTTCCCAAATACCCTGGTAGATTTTATTTCCAATTACTGCAATCCCTAATCAAATGTATGGAGAATGAGCAACTGCACTTGAGTGAATACAATTACATATTTTAAACAGATGCTTAAATGCCTTATGTATTTATTCCATAATATTATTTTATTTATTGTTATCTTTCTAAATGCTGATGTGAAAGCTTCTGCCTATTATGCTTTTTTACAAAAACATTTCTTAATCACTTCACGTAATATCAATGAATACCATTGAAGACTGTGCTGAAGCTTACTGACATAATTTCTGAATAAAAGTAGGGAAGTGAGAAGAATTTGTACTTGTTAGTTCTTAGCTAATATCATTATTATGTATCGTGGGCAAAACAGATTTATATATTAGAACATAATGTTAAGGTAAGAACACCTAAGATGGCATGGAACTGCTTCAGTTAGAGAACAGAGATGCATTAAATATTGTAACAGGCACATAACACAGAGGAACACAGTTTTTATTCTTTCACTGGCCAGTCTTCCTCTGTTATTTGGTACAAATCAAAGCCTTGTCTGGCTTTTAAAACTAACAAAACTTTTCAGTTTTCCACAGCCTTTCATTTTGCCATTGCTTCTTCAACTTACTAAAAAAGGTGGATGGTGACATGTTTCTATTCTGTACATTTGTACAGGATCTATTACAATATGTATTTGTCATAGGGTCTTGCTAATTGAGACATAAAATGCAGATTATGCACATCAAAACCAACTTTCCAGTGACTAAATTAATACATGTTATTCAGAGTACAAACAAAGTGCTAGTAGTTCCTTTAAGAAATCTGGCTTTCTAGATCAAACAACTCTACTTTGCTTACAAAGTGCCTTCATAATAAGCATATCATGCCACTCAGAGTATATGTCTTCTGCATGCTGTGGAAACTTTCTGCAAAGACTTTGGTGAAGCCTGGTGGAAAACTTCGAAAGTTCTTTTTTTAAGTAATTCTGCAAATATCAAGTATTTGTTTTTCCTTTCTCATTGTAACATGTATTATCTAAGATAACAGCTGTTGTATCTCTGTTATGAGTCTTTCTCTCTGAAGGCAATAACCCATTATTTGTGCATGATACCTATTCTGAGTCACGATATACACTACCATTTCATTCCTTTTTCCTTTTATTATTTAAGGTCAGAAAGGGGGCGTTAACGGTAGTATTTCCATTTTGGTCACTGTAATTGTGACAGTCTCTGTCAGTCTTAGAGCAATTTGTCTAGCCTGAGGCATCCCTAGAGGACTACAGCAATGATTTTTTCTCCCCCGCCCCCTCCAATTTATGAAATAAAATTTT
Organism: Falco rusticolus; assembly: GCF_015220075.1. NCBI lineage: Eukaryota > Metazoa > Chordata > Aves > Falconiformes > Falconidae > Falco > Falco rusticolus. The sequence goes on along the minus strand of NC_051188.1, from coordinate 40,153,046 downwards.
ATCATTCTACGGTACAGTTAACTCAGTAACACCATCTCTATATATGTGGGCTAAACATCAGATATGACACAATTCCTGTTTATGCTTGAGCATTTTACTCTCTATGATGTGCACTGTCTTCATACCTCTCTGTTAATTATACTTCTCTTAGATGACAGTTAACTGGTGAAAAGAAAAGGTGAAGGCTTGTGGGAGTGAGTTGTTTAAATGAGATTGGAAAGAACTTAACTCTGAATAAAATTATGTGCTTGTTGGGTCAATTTACCACCCATACACTTTTTGCATGCAACTGAAAAAGAAAAGAGAATAGAGGGCACAAGAAAGGCAAGAAAATCAAGTATTGTAAAGATATCCACAATGCATAAATTTAAAATATAAGGAATTATTTTGTTTTCTTTCTAACCAGAAAAGGGGAATATTCCACAAAAACAGATTTCTACATATTGTCTATTTCTCTTTCCCTAAGCATTCTTTACTGGATACTTTAAGAAGTAAAATTGGAGTTGGATTGCAGTTTACAGATACGGTATGGATGCTCCTATTTTCTTATCTGGATTTGTTCAGAAAGGAGAACAGCTGGTTCTGTGAAAGACTTTATGTGAACTCTAGATACAAGAATGCAATGTTTTTAAAATGTCAATCAACTATATATCTGTTTTTTGTTCTCTTCCACTGCTCCCCTGTGCCCCTTCCCAGTCAATGAAACGAAGGAAAGAGAGCAGAAAGGCATTGACAGTGGCTTCATGATAAGGGCATTTCTGCACTTAAAGGAGGAATGTACTTGTTATGCTTGAAGTTCACTGCATACTCCCCAAAATTACACTGTTGCGACTAGCATTCAGTGTTTAAGATTTTGAGTGTGGATAGAATTTTCTTAGAAATTACAAGTAAATCTGTTTCTTAGTATATAGGCTAATTTGAAAACTGTTTAAAAAAATACCACTTCCTATCAGAATTTGTCACAAACCTTTTAAATATCAATAGTTCTTCAGACATGCTGCCTGGCAAGATCTCACTGAATGTTGGTACACATGCAGTAACTATTATCTATTAACTATTATCTGAATACCTATTTTAGGATCCTCTCCCCCCCCCTCCCCCCTAGTATTAGACATCAATGAAAATTTGGTTTTGGTGACTTGAGGGACCCACTACTTTTTTTCCAGACATGGCACTTAATTTCATTTTTGAACACAAGAAAAGTACTATTTTTGAGATGTGTAGACCTAATTTTATCTATTTTAAAATTGTTACTGTTTATGCTACTTCCCAACCTCTTTCTTTCTTTCAGATACTTCCCCCAATATTTTTTTTTAATATATATTAAGGAAAGAGAAATCAACTCAGTGTATCTTTTTCTGTCCTTAAAGCAGAAGAATCAGTGTTATGTACCCCAAAACTTTAATTTAATCCCTTAGATGCCCATTATACAGGACTTGGAAGGCTAGAACCTTTATCCTGTTGATTTCAAAGGTTCCAGAATCTCAAGTTCTTCGTGCTTTTGCATAAATAGGTGAAAATGAGAAAACTCTACTCCAGTCAGCACTTCAAATATAGCTGATTAGGTTTTATAGAGGAACAAAACCAGAAATATCAATCTATGAGCTCAATTCAAGTTTTCTCTGACAAAAGCATCGGGATTAGCAGAGTAGGAGTGATCAGAATACAGCTATCATTCTTATCCGTTTATCATTTTCACCTGTTTTCTGCCACAGATAGCTAATAGTAGGAACCTGACAAAAAAAGAGCAAAGGCATAGTAAAGTTAAAACCCTTTAGTATTTTGGTAGAACAGTTCACCTGACTAATTTGTTTCTTGGTTCAGGTTAATGCAACAGAAGACACAAGTGTTTTCTTATGAGTTTTCAGAGCACTGCAGGTAAAACTTTCTTTTATCTGAGGGAATCAATGGCGATATTCCCTTGCTTAAAATTATGCATTTCTTCCATCTCATAGTCATTCTGATTAGGTTCACTCCCTTCAGCTCTCTAAAGTAACCCTCTGTTGACAGAGTCTGCAGAGTAACTTTCCAGACTCAATAGGATACCTCATGCAGTTCCCTTTTTAAACTGCAGCTATACTCTTTAGGTCTTTAGCACTCTGAGAATTTAGTAAACTTGAAAAAAATCTTATTTGGAAGTCTTAGGGAATGTAATTTCCATATATCATTGGGTTTCATCATGTCTTTTCAACACTATTATCACCTGTCATGCTGATGATACTTGTTTTCATATCAAAAGTGTTAATTAAATGTATACAGCACTTAGAGAAAAGGTTTAATATTATAAAACGTTATTTCATTGATATTTTCTTCATTACATCTAAAACAGTCTCAGAGTGATTACTCTTCCTTTTATTTTTGATCTACAAATTAATCTTTCAAGTTTAGTGCATTTATTCATAAAAATATTCTAATGAAATACTCTAATAAGTTAAAAAATACTATGAGCTGTACATTTTTTGTAATCTGACAAAACTGAAGGTATATCTTAGCCATGCTTATATATGATCGTTTTTATCTCTAGCTTTGAATTAGTTTTCTACATCTATCTGATTTAGAGATGCTTTGTAATAGGCTGGAAATCTCATACAGGTAACACTAGTACTGTTTCAGGTACTGTAGTTAACGTTGATAGCTATAATGAGTTAAGCAGCTTTCCTGGATAAAAGGGTTGGTTGAAATAAAGACAAAGGAATCCGCTTGGGAAGCCTGGTTAAAATACTGGCTACCAAGTCTAGTTTACATCAAGAAACTGGGGAAAATAATTGTCTTCATTAAGTATAATTATGCACACTTATATGCATATACGTCACATGCAAAATATGTTTTCCCTTGTAAGCATAGTGCCTATGTAAAACAAAGAAAAAAGCCCAAACCAAACTCTAGAACAGGAAAAGGAGCAGGGAATAGTGGACTGAATTTTGAAAACCCGAAGTTAATAAATGAAGACAATATGTGTGTGCGTGTTTCTGTATGTTTTGAAGTGAGACTCATCTTTAGCACTGCCTTAGCATAGTCAGGTTCCTTAGAGAGAGTGAGAATGCAGTAATGCAAATTTTTTTTTCATAGTCGGCTTTGGCCTTCTCCTCCTTCTGTTTGTCCATTATATATACAAACATATGAAAGCTCAGAGCTTAGAAAAGATCTTTTATGATGTCCAGCAGAAATATTGCTTGTATTTCCCAGGAACATTGCTACCCAACTCAGTTATGAGATTTTATCTTGTGGTACTTATTAATTTTCTCAGCAGGTTGCTATGTTGTCCAAGCTCAGTAACAGCCAGCTCTTCACTTCCATAAAACAACTAAGCTCCATAAAGGATCCATTGTCTGTAGAATCCTAAATACAGTCCTTATGCAGAGGAAGCACTCTCATCAGACACCATCTGGTAAGAACATCATAGGAACATCATCTGTTCCTCTGGTGGGGGTGGTTAGTACCTATCCTAGTCATGTAGAACTGTGGTAATTGAGGTCTCAGCCTGGTCACAGTTGGTGTTGTTCTTCTGCAGTTTGTTAGCCAGTGGGAATAATACAGCTGTATTGCCCCAAAAGTCAAATTGTACCAAAATGTAAAAAAGTATCACTCAGGAAAAGTTTTTGATGTTTTGCTCATCTATTAATTTCTTCTTGCTTGCTAGTAACTGTTGCAAGAGATTTCTTTCAACATTCTTCTAACTTTTTCCACTTCAGCTTGTTAAAATTTTTTGACTTTTTTCTTTTTTTTGCCAAGGTACGCTTCTCCTTGGAAGTCAAAAGTTTTCATGAAAAATACAAGTTATGATAAAACTTTCTAGGCTTCAAGGTGAAATTATTAATTATAGAAGGGCTTTCCACAGAATAGCCACAGGCTTAGTGGTTCAGTTAATCATCTCAAGAGTGAGCAAAATTTTAATATCTACACGAAGGTATTTAAAGCAAGAATTAAGTTTGGCTCTTCCTAGAGTCAAGCAAGTACCTTATATAACTCCATGTCTTTGAAGGATTGTTTATGATAAATTTCAGTTTTATGTTGGTTGAAGATGAAAATAAATTTCAACTGCTTGACATTATATACATGAAACAGAATTCTTGTTTACCAGACAGTTTTAATATCTCTGATAAAATTTCCTTATTTAATCCCACAGCCCCAGCCTATGGGATCTCCTACATTCTGACAGCTCAAAAATTTACTTGTTCATCTTCACACTACAATCATCCAAACATTGTTCTGGGTTTGAAATTGAGTGCAGTCCATATGTAAATATTCACAAAGACTCTTTTCTCTGAATCCAGATAATTCACAACATTCTTACAGCACAATGGAAAAATGAAATAAGAGTACTTGACATAAACACATGATATATCAGATTCTGTCTAAATGTATCCAAGGCATAAATCCTGCAGTTCGGCTGACAGTTACATTTCATTTCTGCAGATGAAGGGAAATTATACAAATGGGACAAGTAGGAAAGAAAGAGGGTTCATTTCCTTTGCCATTTTGAATGACCAGCAGTATCCCAAATATTCACTAGATACTACTTTATGGGTCTCCCGTAGTTTCTGTATTATATCTACCAGCTTCTTTTACCTTGGGTATCTCAGAGGAATTCAAATGACACTTCAAGCCTCTGTTTAGGCTGCTGGCTTGGGTTCTGTATACTTATTTCTTTTTGATCAAGGATAATATACAAATATAAGCCTGGAATGGATTTCTTCAGTACCACAGGCAGCTAGATCATGTAAATCTTTCACATACCTCTCATCAGTGCAATTTCATTCTGAAAATGTGACTATGATGTAAAGTTACATTAATTAGAGGGTGGTTATTACATATTTTGATTTTATTTTTAATTACAATTAATAGTTCTACTGGTAATTATGTAATCTTAGAGTCACAATAACATACACTGTGAAACTACCTTTGCTATCTACATGTAAATTTAGAAAGTCAGTAACTCAAACCAAAATTATTAGTTAGTATTTGAAAGTTATATAAGCAGGCATGCTTTCATATTTAAATAACAGTAACAATTTCCATGGCATCTGATCATTCAGGAAGACTTCAATTCTTAAAATGAATTCCCAATGCCAAAAGGAAAGTGCAATTTATAGCTGCTGGAACATAAAGCATCTGCTATGTTCTTCTTCCTTATTAGTTCTTTCTATCAGATACAAAAGCAATGTTTTAAAAAAACATTTTCACTAGGCTTTGTGACAAAATGTCTCAGTTCAGAAAACTATATCTACGAATTGTTTAGTTTTCCCTTTCTTTTGCTTTACAAAGAGGACTCCACAGAATTTCTTCCTGGAATATCTTTTAAACCACAGAATAGGAACTTCCTGTGTTGCCTGGGAAACAGTTTTAGGTAAACCAAAAAGCCACACTCAGTTGGCTTTGTTGACATGGAGAATTATACTGGTATAAGCTCAGAGTTTTAAGTGTGCTGGTATACATATATTATGCTGGTGCAACTGGTAAAATTTGTGCAATGTGGATTGTTACTGTTGGTACCGAGCATCTCTATATTATGAAGCTGTCTGGTGGGCCCTTTTCCAGAAAAGCACAGAACAACATTATGGGCTCAGTAGACAGTTGCCAAGGCATTTTCTGTCAGGGATTTGTGAACTGATTATGAATCCTTCATAGACTACAGACTAGTTCAAAGCGATCATTACTCACAGGAGAATTAGGTCAAATCTCAAGTAGCTCCTTTTAAACAAGCCTCAAGATCAAATGAATCATGGACAGACTCATCAGTGAACAGCTCCAGACAAAGCACTATGGATCTAGTAGGTGCCATTAGGATTTCTTTGGATTACCGTCTCAGGTGCTTTTCTCAAGACATACTTTACTTGCAGGACTGTTTCCATCTAGTCTCCTTTAAAATGCTCTAGATTATACCTCCTGTAAGCCCTCTGTATTATTTGCCAGCCTGTTTGGATGTCTTAAGTACCCTAGGGCATTTCAAAGAGTATCAGATGAGGAAATTTAGGTAACTGAATAGCTCCCAAAGTTAAAATATTCAATGGAATGTGGAGCCATTAGGCTGCGCTTCAGAGATACATTAATTTCACTTACTCCCATGCAGGAGTCTCATGTCATTTTAGATGCCCCATGGAACTCACTTTACCCCTAGCTGCATCATATCTATCAGCCTCTGTGGATGTCCTGGACATCATGGTGGCACAAAATGCCTATGTTGTCAAAATTCTGCCCTTTACTTCTAAAAGCTAGCAACCTGTACCTGAGAGTTCTTCTGGAGGCCAGCTGACACATATTCACCAAATGTCATTTGTGATGCCCTTCAACTACCTGTCTGCCAGGCACACCCTGAAGACTCAAGCAGGATATATATCTTCCACAGGCCTTCTGACATATTTATCTGCACATTTTGGATGTTTTGGATACTGTAGGTTCTCCAGAGATGCTTGTCTGTGGGCCTTTAAACTCCCCATACAATCATTCAGTGGAGAGAAAGTCTTCTCCAGAGGCATTGATCTGAACAGTCTGACACCAATCTTAGGATGAAACTAAATGAACCTGCAGGTGATTTTCTCAGACTTAAATATCCAACACACATGCTTTTATCACTGTTTCAAATGCTGTAGGATATCCAAGACTTCCATGTGTGGCTGATAAATATGTTGTGGGAACTGGGAGACCTGTGTCCTGGAGCAGCAACTGGAACACAGACAGGATAACCAATGGCATTTTTAATAGCACTGCAAATGAACAGCTGAATCTAGAACTTAACTTTTAGAAACTGAAGGTAGAGTAGAAGAATCCCACCACTGGCCTATTGGAAAAAGAAGGCTGAAGTTGAATTATGCAAATTCTTGAAAAAGGACTGAACCTTCAGTCTTACAAATAGGTGGCTTTTTCATGCCTGATTTGAGGAGGGTATTAAGGCTAGTGAAATCTGGCTATCTCTGCTTACCCAATAGTAACATAGAGGTGGGTATAATGTCAGATACATCATGGTCCTCACTCTTCCCTGTTGTGTGAATGATGTTCTGAGAATACCTGAAAGTACTGTTGTATGGATGTGTGCAGACAGATGCAAGTTCCTGTATACTCTGATGTGTCTATGTGCTGGGCTGATGTAGTCGTAAGCCTTCTAAAGTGAAGCTGGTTTATAGCTGAGTGACTTGGAGCATATGTCTGCATCTTTCTACCTATACATGTGTGTACCTACACCCTCTTCATTTTTATAAAGAGGAAAGCTTTGATTATAGCAGAATTTATGAAAAAAACAAGTTTTGAAAACAAAGTATGAACTAATATAAAACCTTCTGAGGAAAAAAACCTAAGTTTTATTATAAATGGAGAATAAGTCCATAAAAAGGACAATGCTTTAAAAGTCCTTTAAACATGTGTTTTGATTGATATAGAAGCCCTTGAAACCATTAGTATGAAATATAAAATTTCTATACTAAGCGTTATTAGTTTTGCTTATTCTTTTTGATGGCTGCATCACATAAAATAGTTTGCCTGTACTGTTCCAGGATGTGTTCTTGATATGAAATACTAAAAAATATTTCCAAGAAAACATTAAAACACCATCAAAGTATTTAATCCCACTGATGGTTGCCTTGTTCAGAAAATTACCTGTGACAAAATTTGGAATTCTTATTTTCACTTTTTAAAAAATTTAGATGTCCACTCATTAGTTTCAACATGATTATTTTTCACTATCCTTGCAAAGCAGTCTGTGTGGGAGTGTATGTTTGTGAGAAAGGACTAGAGGAAAGGATTACAAACAACCTTTAAACACTTTTGTGAAAAGTAGCAAAATAATGCATTTTCTGGCAACCAAGCTGACTGCTGGATATAACATCTTGATACTCACCAGAGATGCATAAATCTTTTAAAATTCTCTCACTAATCATTTCTTGTATTCCAGCTTCTCAGTGTATTAAAATCATATATAATGAAGTCCAGAACTAGTCGTCTTACATTATATTAATTATGCCTATAAAGACCCCTATGGGAGAGTCAACCCTATTAAGTACTTTCAGCACTATTAGCTATAATAAATCTAACATACAGTTGGCTTTATGTATTATACGTACACAATTACGGACTTAGAGTTTCCAACTCCTTTAAAAATTTCTCACTTTTCTGTTGGTTAGTAAAAGTAGCACCATACACTTGATGGTGAATGTGGAAGATAGCCAGCAATCCTGTAAACTTACTTTTGTCATAGCTGCCATGATGTTGCCCTGACATATATGGGCTGTAACAGAATATTAGTCCCATAATTTCAGGAGAAAACAGGTCACGAATAAATTATTTTTAGGGCAAGGATAAATTTCTGCTCCATTACCAAGAACAGGTTGAAATCATCATCAATATTTTATTGGATCAATTAATTTAAAATTAGTAACAGTGTTGTTAGAGAAGGAAACCAGCAAGAATCTTTGGTTATGTAGCAATTGTACTGCAATGCAAGTCCAATGTCTAGAAGGCTCTGGCTGGATTAGGTCAGAGTCAAATTCAGCGTTCTTGATAATGTAGTAACAGACAGTCAGTTTCTGTAGGAATTTTCAGTCTAGATTGCTCCATAGCCCTCTGTTAGGTAGCAAGACAGACAAAGTTAGTAAGTTATTTTGCCATACAGACCAATGCATATGATGCATATGTTTAAGGACATAAACATTCAAATAAGATAGAAAACATATTAAAAAAATCTTTTTTATGATTAGACAAGGTTTTCCATCTAAATAAAAACATGTGTTTCTGGAATTTTTTTCAGATCTAATTCAGCTTTTGGAGATGCATATCTGTTTTAACAGGCGTAATAAGGTGATTTCAATTATATGTGTTCATTACCAAAATTAAATAAGATCAATTGAGGTCAACAAGTAAAACTGGACATAGGAATCACCAATTGTGCACACTACATCTGTGCAACTAGAATGAACTTTGTCTTTATCTATATGTTTGTTTGTTTGCTTGTTTTAATCCTATTATAAGTTATTTCTCCTTGTTTTGTGAAAATTAACACTTCCTGGCTTTCCTGAGAGCTGTTCTGTGTCCTGGTTTGCAGTAGTTTGCTTTGTATTTTGTTCAGCTTAAGTGACTTTGACAGCTCAGAATGCTTCTTTCTTTGTAAAGCATAGCACATACTACAGTTTTATATAAATGTTCGTAATAATGATAAAGCTATATTTCCTATTAGCGCTAGTATTTACCAAGGGTGATATTCATTCCCTGTTCCTCAGAAAGTTGGAGTGACAGCTTTTTCTATAAAGCACCACAAGATGAGAATATACATAAATATGAGAAGTTATTAACAGATAATTCAGATATTTTGAGTTTTACTGAGAATAAATCGAAGACAGTAAAATGTTTATTTTCATTGGCTAATCCTAGTGTGTAAGTAGGTTCAGCATTCTTAGGAAATGAGGTAGTTTATCTTTATTCTTAGTGCAGCACTAGATCTTCAGGAATAACTATTGTCCTTGGTTGTCCCTCCAAAGACCATAGTTGTGAATGCAGATGAATGGTTTGAGTGTTTACAAGGGCACAAAGACTTGGTACAAAAAGCAACATATAAAGAAACAGGTATTAGAAACATGACAGTCCTTGAGAACAGTAAAGAGATCATAACAGGAATAGTGTTGTACTTAGCAATCTTTGTTTCCTGTGCCTTGGGCAGAATAATTTTGCTGATTATGTGCTCAGTGAGAGAGACAACATGATCTTTCTGAGGTCTTTCACTTGTAATGCAAGACTTCTGCTTACCATGGGGTTTTTTCCAAATGAAATCACCCAAATAAAGAAAATATACTACAGTAATAATTTCATTTTTAATAAAACTCAAATTAATAAGCTCCTGCTTGCATGGCAGAACACTTTAAACTTTTACTATTCATTTGTTGTATTGTTTTTAGCTATCAGGGCTTTTTAAAAAATGCTTTAGAAGCAGTCTATAATATAACTCCATTTGACCTGAGCAACTAGTCAAAGTTCAGGATCCAGTGCATTGTTTCCAGTGGAAGAAGCAACTGATTAAATTGAATCAGGAGTTTCTCATGCAATTTTGGTTGTTTATACAAGAGAAAGAAAGTTTTTTTAATCCCTGTACACAAGATGACTCAAACAACAGGGGACTTCACTGTTATTTCCTATATTGTTTCTACTGTTCAACATACAGTTCCCCAAAAGACTCCCTCCCACCCCTAATTCTGCTGCTACTACCTGGTTTCTGCACTTACCCATCATTATGTCTCTGCTTTGTCTCTCTGCTGGTATTTCTACATGTGCACTTACAGGTAAACTCAGAAATTCTCAGTGATGCTCTCATTCCATTTAGGTCATATTCTTGAGCAGATTTCATGTACCTTTGCTTGACCACAGACTTTGCTTACCATGGATACTTGAGTTTTATAAAGCATATTTCTACAGCATTAAATTAAGGACATTGATCATGATACTAGTTTCAACAGTATTTTCTTTATCTCAAAGAAAGCTTTCTTTAAGTTTCTAAGGCTGAGTTATTAACTACAGCCAGGCTTTCTAGTATGTGGCTGGGACAAGTAATTGAGGTGGCTACCTAAAGCAGGCTGAAAGCATTAGCTTGACCATCATCAAACTTCTGGAAAGAAATGGCCTGTTTCACTCAGCACTTTTCCAGAAAATACCTAGGCACAGTTCCTAGTAGAGTCCCTTTCAGGTACTGCTAATAGTAAGAATGCGGAGATGTGGCTACTCACTATTATGGGAAAATGGAAGGAGAGCCGAATTTGATTATGTGATCTGGACCATATCACTTGGTGAAAAATTATCTCTGCTTTGTTTTGTTTAGACATAAAGTTGTTAATATATAGGTATTATAACTAACTAACTTAGAACTAGAAATGGCAGCCTGTCTGTAAAACATAGTGCTGTTCATAGCTTTTTCTTTATTGGTTTAGTCGTAGAAAGTTTAGGCTCACCTCTGCCTATTTATCTTTTTCACCTCACATGCAGATGAATGTGATAAAAAAAGCAGATGCTGTCAGTACTTAGAATTCTTCTAAGTTGTAGGAAGATGGCTAAAATGCGAGAGTCAAGTGGCTACGTCTGAAATGCCTTTTGAACTGAAACCTGTCATCCCGTCTATTGTATTTTTGTTCACTCCAGTATGCAGATTTAGCCCTTGTGGAACTGTGGGACAATCCAGCACAAAGTTTACGTGCATGATCCACTTTAACATAGTTCCTGTTACAGTCCTGTCTACACTGAGCACTAAGGTTAGCTAAACAGTCACCACATATTTTGATGGGTCTGAAGTGACCAGTCTCAAGTTGACTATCTAGCTGTCTGTGGGATCATTCCTACATGGCATAATTATCATGTGTCTACATGACAGACAGCATTTGAGGCAGTGTCAGGATGGGCTATTGATGTAAAATTGTAAATACCCCCTGCTTAGCTACAGATATACCATAAAGGCAACAGGGATATGATTTTCTGGTTTTCACCTTTTCTTATGTTCATTATTTGTTTTGGCAGTGCTGATGTAACTAGTGCTTCATTTCTTCCTAGTCTACCAGCATGACATATGGTCCCATAACTTACTTTCCACTCTTTAGTTTGTACTTGGTGGCATCAATCACCTAATCAAACAAAAATGATTAAATTTAATTGAAAAGTCATTGTGGCATGTCTCGTGAAGGAGTTTGTGGAAGTGTAATAGATAAGGAAACTTCTACAATGAGAAATCAGACACCTTGCTCATATTTAGACATTTCAAACAGTTAGTGCTGAACTCAGCTGAATAAACTACACGTTCATTGCCATTCAAGATACTGTTAGTGCAGCTCTTCTGTTCTTCAGACATAGAAAACAGGTTTTCAGCTGGTGTGGATTAGTCTACCAGCCCCATGAAGATCTCTCAGATATCTTTGGGTATTGTAAATGTATAAAGAAATAACTAGAGTTCCTAAATTTAGTTGAAGTGAATGTTACTCAGGATGATTTCCTGTAGTGGAATGAAGCTGGGTTAATTAGCATTGATAATATACAACTGTGGGCTGGCTTCAGGGGCAGTGGGTTGGCCAATGTAGATAAGGTGCAGCTGTGGCTGGTTTTGTTAACTGGTTGAGAGTCAATGAAGAGAGAGCAGCCAAGGAAGAAGCAAGAGGAGAGAGAGCACAGCCCTGGATGAGGCAAGATGAGGAGAAGGCAGCAGAGGGACTGTATGAAGAGTATGCTGGTATGAGATTGTAAAAGACCTTGTTGTGGCTGGTAGTTTTGAGAGTGCTGCGACAATTTCCAATTGTCCTTTGATAGAGTTTGTTTTGTTCTGATTTTAGATGAATGAGTGCCCTAAGATGATTTCTGTTTTCTTCATTATTATTGCTTGTTTGTGGGTGCTATCATTGATGTCGGCAAATTTTCTTAAGCCAAATAAACAGCAGGAGTATTTTATAAAACTGTGTAAATAAGTAGATACTTGTGAAAATTTGGAAATGTACCAATATGTTAACTAATGGACAACTAGATAAATAGATTAAATATATTTCCAATAAATTTCTTTAGCTTCTAATTCAATTTTAAAGGAACCTGTGCTGACTGCAGAGTTTTCTTATAGAAAGGATCAGCATGTGAGGGATTAGCAAGGTATAAGTGAACTAGAATGTTTGTAGCTAACACAAACTTATCACCTACCAATATGCTAAATTCTGAAACTCAATACTAGATGAACTTGCCTGTTTGTGTATGCTTCTACAAATACAGCAAGTAGTGACCTTTCTACCATGTCAGATGGTGGGGGGAGGGGAGGAGGGGGTAAGGAGAAAAGTATTGTTTTTCCTCTGGTTAGTTGCATTCCCTTGTTGTTCTACAGAGCAATGGAAGTTTCATATAAAGATCAATGACACCGAAAACTGGTTTATAACTCAGTTTGACAGCTAGTGTGGTCGCAGAATTGCTCTGCTGTAATCTACCCTGTCTTCCTTGGTTAGCAAACATTATCCAAATGACAGCTATGCCAAATATAGGCAGAACAGATGCTCTTCATAACCAACAAGTAATTTCTAACTACATATTTATAAATTTAAAAATACCGATTGCCAATTCAAAGTGCATCACAACAATGGTTAAAAGAGAAAAGAGAAATATGTTTGTTAAACTATGATGAGGCCTCATCAAAGCCAAAATATTTATTGATGTTTCTGGGGAAATGGAATTACAGTGATAGGGTGAGGTAAAGATTAAACTCAGAGGTGGAGGAAATCCTGACAGAAACCATTCAGATAAAATTTCAGTTCCAGTTATCTGTGATGGAGAAAGATACATTAAATAGAACAGTTACAGTAGATGTAGAGTTATAAAATAAATGAATACCCACTGAATAGAACATGTGTAATTTCCACATAAGTTAAACAACTTGGCAAAACTGTCAAGTTAGACATTAAAAAAAAATATTAAAAAATACAGTCTTACCTCTATGAATGCTGTCCTTTGGGTAATAGTAGTAGTGCATTAACAAACACTTTCAGATAGAGGAAAGCTATTTCCTGTGGAAGAACAGTTGTACCAGATCTCTAGCCCAGTGTCATGGTACAAAAGGCATTTAATAATGGATGCCTTGGAAACAGAATAAGAATAAGGCAATCGATATAGATTCTTGGAATAGTTTATTTTTCTGTATGATACCGGTATGGCCACAAACAGTCTAGATACAGGTTGTTCAAGATTCTTGTTCAGAATTAGAAATGTAATTGTTTATTTGTTAGCTGGAGCAATTAGAAAATGACTATAAAAGTTTAAAGAGGGGAAAAAAGGGGGAAAATACCGGTATGTCCAATTTATTATAGATACTGACAACTATGTTTTAATTTCTATGGGAAATGGCATTATTTCTCTTTCATCTTCCAGTCAGCCTGTATGACTGGAAAAGAAAACAGATAGTTATTTTTAATTTGAAAGCTTTATAAATTGAATGAACAGCATAGCATTCTTTTCATCAGTACAAGGTCCTCAGATGCATGTAATGTATTAACCTGTTGATCCTTGCCAGTGGCTTCAAGCTTGGGGTGGGAAACTTAAGCCTCAACATCCTCATGTTAGAAAGGATATTGAGGCTTTATCTCTAAGTTTCTGAATGAGTACAAATATGATATGATATTTAATAAGCATAATCATCTGCCTTTTTTCAATCCTCACTTCCACATTTTTCAATTAAAGCAGCAATGGCTGCTGAATGTTGTATTTACCTTTTTTTCTTTTTTTTTTTGGTGTGTGTTTGCTGTACTAAAGAATATCTCCCATTCCAAACGAGGTTTTCAGCAAAGCATGATAATGTGGATTATTAATGGGGTGAAGTATCAAACAAGTGTATAGTAGCTCAGCCATGCAAAGATGGCAACAGTCCTGGTAATTCATGGCAGCAGCATGCTATGCATCTTGAGAATTTTCCTAAGGCAATCTTATGTGTCAGCAAACTCTTCTCAGGTTGTTTTAAGGATTATAGACTTGAATTTTGGTACTTATATTATTTCTGAGTGCCACATTTAGTGCCCAGGAGCCTTACATCTGTGAACCAAAGCTTAGATTAGAATTTTGTCTGCTTTCATGGCTCTTAAATTCAAGTCGCTCTTTTTATAATTTTTAGTTGCAGATACTTTGGAAGCATAGAATATTCAGAGACTATGACATAATTGTTCTTTAGGACAGATATGTTTTTATTTATTTGCTTCCAGTTGTGTTCCTGCCTAACTGGTTCAGGCAAAGCATATTTTCAGGATGAGAGTCACTGAAGGGGAAATTAATACAGGTTTCCAAGTCTGGATTAATGAAGTCAATTTCTTCAAAGTTTTACAGCCAATGGGGAAAAAGATTTTATCCTTTATAATGTTCAGGAAGATTAGTAACACGAAGAACCTGAAACCACATTAAGAGGGAGTGCTGATGTACAGACAGGACAGATCATACTCAAATCAAGAAATAATGTAGGGCTCTGACCTATACAACAAAATGTTTTTGTTCAACCTATACTGATTAGTTAATCTCTCAAAAATGTGGAGAGTCTTATCTGTTCAAGAGTGTTAAATTTTATCTCTTTATTTTCTGGTAGGCTTTATAGGTTTGGTTTTGTTAAAAAGTAACTTTGTTTTATGAGAGCTAGCTAATTCACTAAATAGTCCTCTATTAGCCCCTGAGAAAAGACAGGAGTATGATACAGGATAAATAAAATCATTATAAATTTCAGAGACTGAAGCATGAATTTCCACTCCAGAAGGAGACAACCCATTCCAAGAGGAGGAAACATGTGGAAGGTTTGCAGAATCCTGGCATTTATGTAGAATAAGTGCAGTCAACCTAGCAACTGTAGCACAATTTATTGCATTTTATTTTTTACTCCTATGTAAAACAGATTGTGAAAAATATTTAAACAAGGAATTAATCAAAAGCATAATATGCTATTATATAAAGCTATCACATGCTTGACGTTTGAATATCGTATGCAGATCTGGTGACCTTATGTATTTCTGTTCCTCCAACTATATGACTATAAGTAGATATAGACATAAATTATAGATAGAATATGACATAATAGAAGTATACGCAATAGAACACACAGTAGAGAGATGAGGAAAGGTCAGAAACAATTTCAAGGAGACATGAAATACTCTGGACTTCTAAGGCTGTAGAAGGCATTGCTTGGAAAAATTTGGAAAAGAAAGGGGAAAATATAACAGGGTTCCATGACATAATGTATGATATACAGTAGACAAGAAATGGGAATTTACTACTTAAGATTTGGATGACACTGAGTGAGAACAATCAGGTAATATTTTTAATAAATCTGAAGAAAAAACTGTCACACAAAGCATATTAAAGTAGAGAACTCATTCCTGCAACATGTTGTCATGTGCAAAACCAAATATGTGTTAAGAAAAAAATGGACAAAGTCATCATAAAGGACAATTAAACATGATGTTTAAATGTGACCTAAATTTTTAAAAAAAGGCAGCAAATAGCAGAGTCGACAGTTTGTAGAGATAAATGAATGAATTTACATGGATGTTTGACCCACTTAAATCTATATTTTAGAATCACAGAATGTTTGGGATTGGAAGGGACCTCTGGAGATCATCTAGGCAAACTCCCTGCTAAAGCAGGTTCTCCTAGAGGAGATTGCAGTCATGTCCAGACAGGTTTTGAATGTCTCCAGAGAAGGAGGCTTCACAGCCTCTCTGGGCAGCCTGTTCCAGGGCTTTGTCACCCTCAAAGTAAATAAGTTCTTCCTCATATTCAGCTGGAACTGCCTGTGCTGCGGTTTGTGCCCATTGCCCCTTGTCCTGTCACTGGGCACTACTGGAAATAGTCCAGTCCTATCCTTTTGACATTCACTTTTAAGATATTTGTAGACATTGATAAGTTTTCCTTTCAGTCTTCTCTTCTCCAGGGTAAACAGACCCAGCTCTCTCAGCCTTTCCTCATAAAGGAGATGCTCCCGGCCTCTCATCATCTTTGTACAGCAGTAGGATTATCAGCCACTCGCTTCTGGATCTTTGACCCAACACTAGGACTTGTTTTTCTCCCAGTTCATTCCATCATTTCAGCTGTAGCAGACATCAGGCAAGCTCCTCCCTGCTGAAAGAGTAGCAGTTTGAGAAGGAGCTGTTGCAGTGATTAGGAAGTATAGACACAATTGTGCAAGAAAAGGGGCCAAAGGGAATATTAGTGGAGAAAGCAGTTGCTGGCAAGTAGAATGCTTGTTCCCCAGTCAAGGATATAAGGATGTATCATCATTCCATCCCAGATCCACAGGTCTTCAAATCCCTTGTGATATCTGATGCTCCTTTTGCCACCATCATCCTTAAAACTGGACTGACTTCTCCAGTTCCCTTCTCTTTACCCCACTGAACACTGTTTCTTATCTCCTTCTAAGCATGCAAACCTCCTCTGACCCTTTTCACCCCATTCATTCCTTATTGACAGTTTCAAAACCTTCTTAGGTTTCCTAGCCTTACTCTCTCTGTAATCAACGCTGCCAATGACACAATACTGGAAATTTCACCTCCAGCATGGATGAAGTAAATCTTTGTCCATAAGGAAGCACAATTCAGTTTTGTACAGAATGCTGAAAGATCAAGAAGGTAGTACTTCCCTATCTCTGCCTATTTTTTTCTTATTTTTATCTTTTTGTTTGTTTTTGTTTTCCTTCTGCATTTTCGGCATGACCAGATGTGCTTTGGAAATGCTGTTAGCTACTGGCTTGGCTGAAACACTATTAGTGACCATATGAATGTTCCTGTTCTGTATAAATCAAAATGACACAGATTCACTTGAAGGGTTTCCATGGTTTTACCTGTACGGATTTCAATAACAATAGTGTAAAAGCCTATGTACAGAGAATAATTTAATCTCAGATGATGAAAAGTAATCCTTTAAAGAATTCAATCAGGATCATATATGCTTGTCTGATATTTTTTTCTGCTTGCGCATGTGGTGAGGGTGTGGAAACGGTCTGAGTTTTTGTACTGTCTCATCTTACTTGATTTATGTATTACCTAGCATGAGAGATTCCAGTAGTCAGATAGGAATTCTGAGTTCTATTGCCATACACAAGCAATTATAACATTTAGAAGTGAAACTGTAAAAATTGCTTTTACTAGTTCCCTTTATGTTCTTTCCTGAAAAAATTAGCAAAAGATCTTCGTGCAGATATTGTAAATTGTCTCCATTTATCACAACTTAAAAGGAATTATTTACCCTTCATAATCTACAGAAATGCCTTAACGTGAAAAAAAGATGATACTGCAAAAGTTGCATTAGTCTTCAGTAGAATATATTCATCCACTTTATTGTACATATCACTTCTTCCCTAAGAAATGTAGCTCTACTTCAATGACCTGCTGACATAAATGAGGATTTTAAAATTTTGGAGTGATGAGAAGATCTGTTAAAAGAGCCTGTGAATAACAATTCTCACATCATCAATGAGCTTTCTTCAACACCTGCTAGTGATCTAGTTGAAACTCCCCTCTGGGAATTCTGCCTTTCACAGTGCAGAGAGATGGCACGTTTATTTAATTCTTACATAACAATGTCACAGAGTTGCTGTAGTTGAAGCTCTGAAAGCATTTCCATGAAAGGGTTTATACCACTGAGTTAAAAAAAAAAAAAAAAAAAAAGCAAAAGCCATGATGGTTTAAAATTTCTCACAGAATCACAGAGACTATATCTTCTTTAGTGGTTAAATATTTAATATTTTATGCAAAATATCCAAACAATCTACAGGAATGAGGAAGAATATTGACCTTGCAAAAAAATACTTGCATCAACTTTGCATGTATGACTGAAGTGTTGCTTAGTAGCTTAACCCCTTTTGGCTTTCTTGGGAGTTGCACTCGAATCTCTTCCTCACTGATAGGATGTTTCCTGGTGAATGGAGCTTAGTGGATAGGCTTGTCGGGAGAAAACAGTAGTACAGAAAGTGAGGATGGTTCAAGGGTCTGTGACCTTGGTGACCTAACTGCTTTTTTCTATCATCATTGTGGAACTACAATATTTTTACTCACTACAGTACAAGGCCAGTTATATGAATGTGTAATTGATATAGATTCTTAAAAAAAAAAAAAAAACCAAAACCACAGAACAAGAAAACATGCACTTTCTAACACTGGGTGTCCTTTAAGGTTAGAATGTGCAATTTATTTTGAATACCACTTAAGGAAAACATTTTTCAAAAGACGCAAAGGAACAATGACATTCACTCTTTAGGAGTGTTTTAGAACTGTTAACATTCCATCTACTAAAAATGATCCTGCTTCACAGAGGAAAGTATTACTCCTATCAAGAAATACTTATTTGGGCGAAGTGAGCTATTTTCTGCTATTTATCTATATTATTCTGTAACACTGATAATACAGACTTAAACGAAGTAGTAACACAATTATTTACTGGGGTTTTTTTGATTACTTTTCCTTCTGCAACACAAAATATTAAATGTAATCAGTTCCAGCTGGAAACACTTCTGTGCTTCATCAAGGACAAGTGCACAAATTAATTTTACCTGTTATTTATATGGTTTGTATAAAAAAAACCAAACCCAACCAGTTAAAAGGAATGCAATTACATTCCTTATAACAAAATGTTTAGGAAGTTTTTCATAAGGAGAACTATTTTCACATCAAAATGTCAATAGTTATGTGTAAGGAATATGCATTTATTTTTCTACAATCTAGAGTGTATTTGGGGCACTATATGTGAAATATTTAAGTTTGGGGATTTTTATTTTATTTTTAATATCACAGTAAGAAAAATACAGTATTTACCATAAATATTAGTATAATAAACATGTGAAGATACTATAGTGCTGGCTGTCAAGGTTTTGGTCAGTTTTTCAAAGTTGTTTTGAAAGATGTATTATATTAGTAATTTTGAAAGTAATTTGGACTTGTACATAGATGTCTAAATAAGAAATTAAAAGACCAATTTTTTCTTTCCAGGTCTGCAATGAACAGTGTGACTATTCATACTAGGTATCTTTGTCAGCTTTCTATTCTCTACCTCTTTTTTTGAAGAGAGGTTATATTTGGATAGCATTTCAAAATTTGTTTTGGTGATCAGAACAACCTGTTTCAACAAACTCTAAAGCAAATAAAAGCCTCATTCCAATTTTATCTTCTTTCCTGGGATCAACCAGAAATGATTGGCTAACACGATGATTTCTGGTGAATTAGTATCACAAGATTTTTATTTCAAACATTTCTGTAATTCAAATTTTTGATAACTGTCCATGGAGATTTCAGTGAAAACTTGCTGAACACAGACTTTAATATACTTTCCATCTTTTGTCCATTAAGGCCTGTTAAAAATTCCATATCTTACCATAATATTAACTCTGATATATCCATTTATTGCTTAATATAACAGCAGGTTTATATTTCCTGTTTTTCTGAGCTTATTGGTTGTTTTTTTTAATGTTTGTAATGGCAGGAGACCCATAGGAGTGTGTTTGGCTGGTGGAAATGAAATAATCTAAATGTTGTCTTAGGTTGTGCTCAGTGCCACATAGTGCTGGCTGTTCTACAGCAACAAGAGCTGAAGCATGACCAAGATCTTACTGTGCTTTCATTCTTTTCAGTTACAGTAAGTGAAGGTCTCGTGTAATTCTGGATCTGGCTTTAGAAATCTGGCATTATACAGAGATTAACAGTGTTATTTTTTGCTAAGCAAAACAGGCAAACCTTTTAATGTGCCAGTTTTAACAGCTTCTGCCATACAAGATGCAATGTACTGCACATAACCACGTAAATGTACCCTAGGAAATGTCATTCTGTTAGGAAAACAGTCGCATTTTTCCCATTACAACCACCACACACACTTAGAGGCTTTTAAGATAAAAAGAGAGGCACAATACATTTCCCTAATACCATACTGAATTCTTTTCACTAGGATGGCTAAATAGTTCAAAACTGCAGCTACCTAGAAAATAAATGACTGTGCTGAAAGGAAAATTAATTAATTCAGATAAACTAAGTAAACTCTGCAAACTGACTAATGTAGCAGAAATTACTGGGTGCTGATACTGCTGTTTTAATTATTAAGCCTGCATTAATTAATTTCAAAGCTACCTTTTTAAAAATCCACAGCTTGACCAACACTCAGAGTATAAAACATGCCAAGAGCCAAATTTTGCTTAGTAACACATTTGCAAAGGCTGAAACTTAGTCTTCATGCAACTAGATGCGGTGAATATTAAAAGAAAGTTTCAATAAACAACATAGGATCCAAATAATTGTGTGGCACTTGCTTGACCGAAAACTGGGACACAGAATTTGTTTGTGCCAGCCTATTTCTTTCACAGAAGGAGCTAGGCTTTTTGTTAATTGTCAGTATAGTTCTGAATATAAAGGGAACTTAATGCCTCTGAGAGCTGCAGTAGAATCAGTGATCTTGGCTACCCATCACTTTGCATAGCTACTGGACATAGTGAGATTCAGCCATGACCCACTTTGAGATCTGAACCTCACTGAACTTGAGCTTTGTGTGCTCTGTGCTTCATATTCCTCAGCATGTCTATTTGGCTGGTAGTGGACGTTTTGTAATTATTATTCTATTTTTGAAACCTCGAAAGATTACTGCCTTTCGTTCAAAATAATTTCCTGATAGGTAGGTTTTGTAACGCTTTGTTATATCTATTGAAGCAGTGACTTACGGTCTCAAATGGGTGAGAACGGATGTCTACCAACATTATGTGTTACGTTACATTTAATAGTTAGTGTCAATGATTCTTGCACATCAGGAGAGAAGAAGCATAAAATTTATTTATACCATACTTTGTTCCCTAAAACTTACCATGTGTTGAGGACTGTTTCAGATATTCCAATGATTGAAGTCCTTATTATATATTTCTGTTTAGGAATGTTCAGCAGGGATTTTACTACCTATACATTACTCTGAAAAGGCAGAAAGGAAGGTATTGTCTATTTAAGACTGCCACAGCAATTAGTTCCATAAATTGCTAAAAAGAAATACAGCCCGCAAATTTATCTGTTGCATAACACAGCAGACAGCAGTAACATCAGTACAGTAACTAGAACATACATTCCCGCAAGGATTTTGTTCTCTAATCCCTCATCATTTTGTTTCATTCTTAAAATGAAAACACCTGTAGCAATAATTTCTCCTGACAAGCTGAAAGGCATCAAACAGAACAAGTTTAATAAAACACTTTAATTACCATCTTTAGTATACCTTCACCATGTATCAACACCTCTTATGAACATCTTAATCAAACTAGCTTTTTCTTGTCTTCACTTGAAGCAAATTTAAATTTTGAGAACTCTACATACAACTTCAAGGGCCAGGAAAGAATCTCTTTGAGAAAATCACAGACAAATAGATGTGACAAAACCCCTTATCAGCACTTCATGTCATGTACTCGAATTAAAAACACTTAAGAGCAGAACAAACTTACAGAAACTTTATCAGGCTATTCTTTCTGAAACAATCTACTACAAAAATTCCATATAGGCCAGATCCTTGCTTAGTTAAAAAACAAACCAAACCAAAAAACTTACAACAAACCAGATTTTTTTTAAAAACGCTTTTTACTTCATTGCCATATTAAAAGCAATTTGTCATGAAAATCTAGATAAATACAGGACATCTTCAACAGTGTTACTCACACCACAAGTATTTTTAAAATATCCCCTTCTGTGTACTTTGAAAGAAAGAAGTTACCTTTCTTCCCAAAGAAGCCAAAGGGATATTCCATACCATGGGGCATCGTGCTCTGTATATAAACTGGGAGGGGTTGGCCAGGGCTGCTGATTGATTGTTGCTCTGGGACTGGCTGGGCATCGATCAGTGGGGGGGTGAGCAGTTGTGCATCTCTGGTCTTCTTTTTTTCTTCCTTCCCTTTGGATTTCATTCCTCTTCCCTTCTCCCTCCTTTTTGTTATAACTGTTTTTGTTATTTTGTTTTTATTTTATCTCAATTATTAAATTGTTCTTATCTCAACCCTCGAGTTTTACATTCCTTTCTGATTCTCCTCCTTTGCTTCTCTGGCTGAGGGGGAAATCAGCAACCAGCTGAGTGGTACTTAATTACCAGCCAGGGTTCAAACGCAACACTGGGCAACCTGTCCCAGTGTCTCACCCTGTTCCTAAGATTCACATTGACCCACTTCTCAAGCCTTTCAAGATCCCTGTGAATGGCATCCCTCCCCTCCAGCATATCAAGTGCACCACTCATTTGGTGTCAACCACAAACTGCTGGGGGTGCGCTCAACCCCACCATATCATTAATAAAGATATTTAGCTGTACCAGTCCCCATACAGATCCCTGTGGGACACCACTTGTTTCTGATCTTCATTTAGACATAGAGCTATTGACTGCAACTCTTTGTATGTGGCCATCCAGCCAATTCTTTATCCATTCAATGGTCTATCCATCAAAGTCACATCTCTCCAATTTAGTAACAAGGATGTTGTGTGGGACCTTATTGAATGCCTTACAGAAGTCCAGGTAGGTGACATCAATTGCTCTACCCTTATCCACCAATGCAGCCACTCCATTGTAGGTGGCCACTAGATTAGTCGGGCACAATTTTCCTTTGTAAATCCATGTCAGCTGTCTCTAATCACCTCCCTGGCATCCATATGACTTTACATAGCTTCCAGGAGAATCTCTGCTCCTTCTTCATGTTCATGTAACTATTCCTTAACCTTTTTTTCCCCCTTTTATTTTCTCCACACATTTTTGTGCAGTGTTTTCTGCCTTTTCTTAAAGGTTTTCCCAGAGGCCCCATTATCTTGGCTGAGGGGATGAGCCATGCCCTGTGGTGGGTCCATTTGAGATGTCTGGAACTGGCTGTGCCTGGCAGGCCACCCCTGCAGCACCCCACTACCAGCCTGCAGGCACAGACACCCAATACAGTGATATTCCTGGTTGTTTAAGAGTAACATAGTCTACACAAGTGTGACAAAAAAAAAATCATTCATTAAACATATATTCTACTGAAGATGTTAATATCTATCATATACGTTATTTTTCTGCTTTTCCCACGTCAACTACTTTTTTGGTTCTGCTTTTATATAATGAATATCAGGTGAAGGTTTTTTTCCCTCCTTCCAGTTATACATCTGTGGTTTTGCTATCCTCAAGAAAACACTGTTACTAGAAGATTATGCTCCAGTATACCTTATAGTCATATAGATCTTTCAAATTATAGGATATTAAAATGCAGATTTTAAAATTGACTCTTTTGAACAAGATTAAAGTTGCTACTATAAAAATCTGTTTTCTTTTAATTCAAGTAAAACATGTAGTTCAACTAGGAAAAATCTGTTTCTGTAAACCAAAACTAAATTGAAATAAATTTTAAAAAGCAAAAAATGTAAAAAATTTCATTTTTAAAATTATGTCATTGGATATTTCAGCAAACTAAATAAAAAGAAAAAAATTTGTATTTCTGCTGGTAGATACTTGTTTTATGTCAAACATGCATTTAAAAGGAGTCAGATTTGTATCACTTTGTTCCAAGCTTTAGACACAACGACCTTTTCTATCCTTGTAAGGCTAGCTCTTAAAATGCAGGAGCTACCCTGTGGTTTTAATAAATGTTCCTCATGTAAAAAGCTCGGAGGCACATGAATCCAGAAGAAATATGAACGTGACCCTAAGAAACGCTTCCTGGAATTCCCCAATACCATA
Source organism: Falco rusticolus (assembly GCF_015220075.1). NCBI lineage: Eukaryota > Metazoa > Chordata > Aves > Falconiformes > Falconidae > Falco > Falco rusticolus. The sequence continues at coordinate 40,128,899 of NC_051188.1, read as the reverse complement.
TGGATATAGCTATCAGCTGCATTTCCAAGAGTGCAGCGTGTGTTCTAACTTGCAGAGGTCTAGCTTAGAAAAAGGTGTCATAGGCAGCTTATCTGCTGCTTGCTTTTTTTCTGCTTATCCTTTAGTAATAGTCCAGTGGAAATGAAATAATGTGCATTTTTAAAATTACTTCCCCTTCTATACATTTTAATCTATACTTAACTGTAAGCAGGAATAGGTTCTTCTAGGTACTGGAACATAGCAACTTGCAATTTCCCAGATGGAAATTCTGAACAGCTGAGTTTCTGCTGTTTGCTTCCTGGTACAAGAAAAGGCATTTTTAGATCAAGCAAGCAGCAGATGGAGAACAATTGGAGTATATAATTATTCGGCCTGGGCTCCTTTTAAAAGGGTAGGCTGAACTCTGTCTATTTGGCTGGGAAGACAGAGGAACAGAGTGGTACCCAGTAGATAAAGCTTCCAAAGATTGCTTAAAATAAATCTAGGCAAATATGTGAAATAACTTCATCAGTTACCAGGGTCTCTTTCACTGTGAACTCCAAAATCTGGCAAGTCACTGTCAGTCTGCTTTTGAAGGTTGAGATTAATACACAGCCTACCCAAACACTTCTGTATTAATAAACTACATTGATTTCAGTATGTTACCTGAGGACTCCATCTGGTGACTCTCCTTTACTTTGCCAGATTTTGAAAAGCTGCAGCCTTACTGTGATCTATTGCCAAAATACAAAATCCACCACAGGAAAGTATTAACACGTTGTGATTCTTGCTCTGTGGAAGTGAATAATTGAATTGTGTGACTTTCTGAAACTGACCTCATAGGAGCATTACATTTTGTAAGCTGACAGCTAGCAGTAAGAATACATGCCAAAATCAGTGTCTAGAGACCTATGATTATTTTCATTAATTATTCAAGATTAAATGGGCATATGAAGGAAAATACATAGACATCAAAAACGAGTAATAAAGTATTATGAGAAAATGAAGCCAATCAGAAGAATTAAAATACCAATAACATGAATTCAGAAACAAATAGAGGACAGTAAAACATGTCAGAAGACAAATTGGAAGTATCCTACCTTTGTTCTTAACATACCTAGACTGCCTTCTGAAACTAAATAGTCAAATCAGAAATTACAGATATATTTTCCCTACAAAATGTTTCATAGCAAAGAAAGACTAACAGGACAAAGAAAAATGGATGGAACATTTGTTTCTACTAAGAAAAATAGAGATCAGAATTACAGCTACATGTAGTAAAATTTACTTTTGTTTAGGAAATGGATATTGAAAATCAAAATTGATTTAATGACTGAAGAAAATTTTAGGAGTTATTGAAAATAATATTTTATTGTGTTAAAATGTAGGAAAAATCAGGACTTCAAGCTATCAATTTAAAGTAAAAGGAGCTATGAATAAGAAGAGAAGTTGAGCAGGAATGAAATTGCAATTGAAATGTTGGGTACTTCCTCCTTTTTTTTTGGTTTCTGTCTTCCACCTTATCTGAAGTCTCAGAAGTTCATTCTTTGCTATGAAACTGTGACAACAAAAATTTAAATTCTTACTGCTTCCTTAACTCATGTTACTCACATGTTTAAAGACATCTGTGGATCTCAGTAAAAAATTAAAATTTAAAAAAATACAGGCAAACCAAATAATTATGCAACATAAATGTATCTTATGTGCAGTTCATCCCTTCAGCTTGTCATCTCTTGACTAAAATAAGGCTGATAAAAAAACCACTGAAGCATATGCAACAGATTGCCAAAGGTGCTTGGTTCTCAAAGTCAAAAAGAAATTTGAAGAAAGTTGGATCTTACATATGCATTCTTAGAAGAAGTCTCATTGTAACTCAGTACAGAATGACTACGCAAAATTAGGTAACTCCTAAGTTATGAGTCGAATACACTTAAAAAAATACAGGTATCTGGTAAAATATGTACTAATTAGAGAACATTCTTAGGATCTTACTATTAATACACATCACCATTTTTAGGGATGAAAAAAAGATTTCATACCCAGTTTCTCAAAAATCTTTCCTGAAAAGTGAATCTTTTTTTGTGGGGTTGGGGGTTTAGTTAAGCAAGGAGGTGGGCTATAAACACAATAAATTAATCTTTTGTTCATTTTTGAACTTTAATGCATTTTAGAGATCCTGTTTTATACAAATACAAAAAGTAAACAAGAATACACAGACAAAGAGCAAATCTACACCTCATTGAAAGGCAGCAAAATTGTCATCTAGATTATTTTATGTTTTCTTTCTATGAAGAGGAATGGGTATTATTTTGCTTCAGCAAAGTTGACATGGGTGTATATACACAGACCATTGCACACAGGCATGTTGGTGCATACACAACTGCACATACAGACATGCACTGGGGAAAGCTCTGAACAAGAATAACAGATGTTAATAAGCTGTCCCTTCCAGTCTAAGTGCTGCCATTTTTAAAGTAGCCTTAAGAAAGTGATTACATCTGTTATATATTTAATAGTCTTTACCACCATCAGTATGACTAGAATTTGTATCCCATGTGCATTATTCATAATTACCAGTGTGTAAGAAGTCTTCTGCCAGAATTAAAATTCTATTAATTGGATTTTATATATTAAATACACTTTGGAGTAGGTAGAATGCATACAGTAGAAATACGTTATCTTTAGAACATGTAGTAGACAAAGGGAGTGCAGCTCATAAATAAACATGAAAATTTCAGCTCAAAGAGTTGCCTATCCATGGTTTACAGCTGAGAGTGAGACTTTTAGCCTGATTATTTAATTTTACCTGACTTAAATTACAATTATATTTTCTAGCCAGAATCTGCACCATAGGTGCAGTAAATACTATATTACTCTAGCTGTACTCAGAGAAGGATGTAATCCTTTCGGTCTGTCACTGAGAGTGCACTTTCTTAGTTTTCACCACTACAATGTCATGGCAATCTTCACATATAACAATGACTTTTTTTTGGGTGACGGTGGTGGTGTATGATTTCTGCTTATGTTTATAACTCAGAAAAGTGCAATACACCATTGAAAGAAACACAATAAACTAAGGTTATCTTAAATGTCATGTTACTAAAGCCAGAGATAAAATTAGCTTATAGGGAGCAGAAGATACAGGATTTAGAGCACAGCTGTTACATGACAGTCAAATATATAAAGGAAGTAAATGTGGTAATTAGCGAGTCATGAATCTGGCCAGTGATTGTTATTCAAACATGCTTCTGATAAAAATAGCCAGTGTGAAGTGGCTGCACTAAGCACATAGCATTTAATAGCATAATGGAGTTCAAAGCATTGGTCCACATTTTTCACTCACCTGGTAGCTATACCTGTTATTGATACTATGACAATATAATGTTAATATGAACTAAGTCATCTCTGATCACTGTTTGGAGTGGAAAAGGAAGTCAGTGTACCTAAAGACTGATCACTGATTCTTCAGCTGGTGGGACTCATGGATCTACATGCTGTGCTGTGGAATGAAAAAGGAGGGCTTGAGTACTGTTGCTTGACTGTACCATAGCATATTTGTATTTATTCTTTGTTTAATTCACTGACATTGCAGTCATCCTCTACTTCAATTATATTAATATCCTGAAACTGGGAAAGGAAGAAGTTTGGAATTTAAAAGAAAACAGACAATTAACACTGCCATATTTCCTCTTGTTGCTATGGTTATAGCTACAGCAGGCAACCTTTTGATGTCTATTGACTGTGGAGGTTAAAACTAGCAAAAGACAAGCAGAATCAGGTGATCTGTCACACTAGGTAAAGAGGAACAGAGTTTACTATGTCAGTCACTGAACTCTCCCTTTTATTTACACATCATTTTGGAACACCTGTTTTTCTCTTGCAAAAGGCTATATATACACAGATAAGCTAAAAGTTTCAGGACAAGGAGAAAGTTGTTTTGCTTGAAGATGCCCAAAGGTGACTTTGCAGATGTACTAGTTATGAAAATAAACAAACAAGAAAGTATCACTATTGATTTTGTCTAATGGTAGAACTATCCACACGCATATTCTTCCTGCCGCACAAGTCCATACATAGGCTTGATTCTTATTCTGCTGTTCTTTTTTTCCCTACTGATATACTTGCTTCGTATACCATATTTCTTTAGTTTTCTTTTGCTGTTCTATGTACTGCTCTTGAGAGGACTGCTTCAATAATCTGAAGATGCCATGCTGGATCTTCAGTATGAATAGTCTGGATGCTCCAATAGAAAATATTTGCATATGATACCAAGCTCAGGAAAGAATGTAAGTGTCTTGGAAGACAGGAATAAAATTCAAAATAGTATTGACAAATTGGAGGTAGGCTTGAAATAATAGGATGCAATTCAATAGGGACAAATGCAAGATACTTAAGCAGAAACAATAAATTGCACACACACAAATTAGGGAACAGCTGTCTAGGTAAAAGTCCTGCAGGTCTCCAAGTTAGAGAGGATCCCAAGGTGGGGAAAAAAATAATTGACATTATGCTAAAACATTTCTTGTGGCCTGCAAGTTGCATGCAGTTATACTTTTATTGAATTCAGCATTCATGAATAGACTTGCATAGTACGTGAAAATTGTTTTTCACCAGGCTTTATAATGAGTAGTTACCAATTGGTGAGAGTGCAAACTGAAGCAGAAATACTGATTGAGGGTCCTGAGATTATAATCTGCAAGGAAGGATAGAATAAAGAGAAGATTTAGTAAGGATGTGGTAATAGATTTCAAGACAATAAAAAACTATTTCAAAGAAAGGTATAATATGCTTTATGTATCAGAAAAAAAGTAATGGGCTCAAAAGCAGGAAAAAACATTCATTGTCTAGTATAAAAGATAGTAGAAAACAATTTTAGAAGGAAAAGGTAGTGAAGAACTGGAAAGTTTGGCAAAGAAATCCATTGACCTTCTGTCATTGAAGGTACTTTTAAACAGGTGAGACAAATGTCTGTCAAGAACGCTTTAGTCTTCCAAAGTCTTTTTCATACTTAACATAGTATAAGGAATCTGAATTGAATTAAGATAAAAACACTTTCTTCTTCATTCTTCCTCTCTACATATTTTCCTCTTTCCTTTCATATTTCTGAAATGCTTCTTATTTTTTATGAACACCTGACAATAATTAAGGATAGCACTAGGAACGTGTGAATTGGAGTTATATTCTTATTCTCACTTTGTTGTATTTTAAGTATTTTACTTTTCTTTCCTGTATTTTGCTGTGGGTTTTTTTTTTTTTTTCTTCTTCTTTCCAGCACACTGTTTTGTTTCTTACATAGGTGAAATCATGTTGCATATTTACATCCACTGTCATACTAGTGTTGATTCTGAACCTGTTCAATACTAAATTTCTGTACACTTTCTTTATGTCTCACCTCAGACTCCTGTTATCTTCAGCCTTCTCTGTGTTTCTGTGCAGTACTTGGAAAAGACAAATAATGTCTGTAATGTAGCTCAAAACTTATCATGGATAGCCTATAGCCGATGTTCACATTTGCATCCTTAATATATTATTTTATTCAGCTTCCTATCACTATCTTTTATATCATCTCCTTTTGTTGTAATCACTGTGCATTCTGAGATCTGTATGAACTGACATACAATTAAATTGTACTGTGAATTCGCAAAGTGCTGGAGCAAGTTTATGTTTGCTGGAATTGTTTAGAACTGAGAAAACAAACAGGAATACAAACAAAACATGTAAATGATGATGAGCTATGTTGCAAAAAGGATTTGTAACAGAATCAGAACTGTAACTCTGGTTCTCCCCCTTGGTTTTTTTTTTCAATAAAAATAAAACCAACCAACTTGTCCTTTTCCCCAGTGTAAATATTAAGCACAGTTTTCTAAGCAAAGGTTCTCAACACTCAGCAAAAGAATTTTTTCATTTAAATGGAAAATATAAATGCCAGTTAAAAAATACTCACCACTCAATGTCTTATTTACATACTAAACATAGTGTTTAAGGTTGGATTTGTAAATTAACAGAAGGAGAAAGATAAATACGTGCAACTTGTTGATCTTCTGTGTATTCTGTAAAACGCATTGGTCTGATGATACTTCTGGGGAAGGTTGAAGGTGTGAAGTCTGATATATGTTCTGTATAGTTACCAGCTGATGCATTAATTTCTATAATGAAAGTAGGCTGCTGGGTAATATTTGTAATATAAAGTTTAATGGCTTGCCACATGAGAAAAGATCTGAAAAAGTAGAAACAAATTTGTAATAAAACATAAAACATTTTTATTTCTATTTGTGCTCTTATGAAGATTTTAAAAATGTATAAGTTATATTGATAAAGGACAATATCACAAAAGAGTGTTGATGGTGTGTCTGCAGGGAAGTGTGTATGTTCAAGCAAGTGTGCAGTCATCATTGGTGGCAAAGCAAAAATAATCAGGAAAACAGGTTATGGTTCATTAATAATTGCCAAGTAAAGTAGAAAAAACGGAAAAACAAGAAGTTGGACACTTCCAATACCGAATTAATCCTGCTCTCTAAAATCAAACAGTTCACATAGTTGCAGAATGGTTGAGGTTGGAAAAGCCCTCTGGAGGCAGCCCATTGCTCAAACAGGGCCACCTATAGCCAGTTGCCCAGCATCATGTCCAGACAGCATCTGAATATCTGCAATGACTGTGACTCCACAGCCTCTCCAGGCAACTTGTGCTGGTACTTGGACATTGTTACAATGAAAAAGGTTTCCTTTTGTTCAGCATGAACCTCCCATGTTTTGGGTTGTGCTTACTGCCTCAGGTCCTGTAACTAGTCACTTCTTGAAAGACTCTGTCAACTCTACAATCTCCCTTCAGATATTTGTACATGTTGGTGAGATCTACTGAGTCTTCCCTCTTCTAGGCTAAACAGTCCCAGCTCCTCAGCCTTTCCTCCTATGGGAGATGCTCCAGCTCTTTCATGATCTATGTGGCCCTTTGGCAGACTCTCTCCAGTAGTTCCATCTCTTGTCCTCTTGCAGCCCGAAACTGGACACAGAACTCCAGTGGTGGCCTTAGTTAGCACTGCTGATGTGAGCAGAAGGATCATCTTGCCTGACCTGCTCTAAGAACTCCTCCTTATCCAGGCTGGAATACTGAAGGCTGCCTTTGCCACAAGCGCACAGTGCTGGTTCATGTTCAACTTGCTGTCTGCCATTCACCCCTGCCCAAATCCATTTTGCAGTTCTGCTGCTCCCAGCATGTACTGATGCGTTGGGTTATTCCTCCCCAGGTGCAGGACTGTGCTGAACTTCATGAGGTTCCTTATGACACATTTCTCCAGCCTGCTGAGGCTTCTTTGGATCAAAGCACAACACTTTGGTGTATCAGTCACTCTTCCCGGTTTTGTGTCATCAGCAAATTTGCCAAGGGTACATTCTGCCCCATCATGAAGACCATTAATGAACATGTTGAAAAGGATTGGATCTAGTATGGACCTTTGTGGCAAACCACTAGTTACTAGCCTCCAACCAGACTTTACATCACTGATAACCACCCTCTGAGCTCCGCTGTGCAGTCAGTTTTAAATCAGCCTTGTCCTGCCAAGAGAGACATACAAAATGTCTGACTTTTTTTCTGGTGCTAGCAGAGGAAAAGCAAGGAAAGCCCAAGAAAGCTGTGGGAGAAGGGAGGTAAGGGTCTCCTGAAGGGTCACTTTATGGGCTGCAAAGAAGCAGCACCTGGGTCAGGGCAACCCCTGGTATCAATCCAGGCTAGGGGATGAAGGCATTGAGAGCAGCCCTGCTGAGATGGACCTGGAGGTACTACTGGATGAAAAGTTCAGCATGGCTGGCAATGTACGCTTGCAGCCCAGAAAGCCAACTGTATTCTGGGTTGCATCTAAAGAAGCATGGCCAGCAGGTTGAGGGATGTGATTCTCCCCCTCTACTCTGCTCTTGTGAGACGCCACCTGGATTGCTACATCCAGCTCTGCAGCCCTCAGCAGAGGCAAGACGTGGACCTGTTGGAGTGGGTCCAAAGGATGGCCACGGAGGTCCAGAGGGCCACAAAAATGATCAGAGGTATGGAACACCTCTTGTATGAGGAAGGGCTGAGGGAGTTGGAGTTGTTCATTCTTGGAGAAGGGAAGGCTCCAGGGAGGCTTTATTGCAGTCTTCCAGTATTTAAAGGAGGTGTATAGGAAAGATGAGAGAGACTTTTTAGTAGGGCCTGTTGCAATGGGACAAGAGGTAATGGTTTTAAACTGAAAGAGGGTAGATTCAGACTAAATATAAGGAAGAAAATTTTTAATGAGGGTGGTGAAAGACTGGAACAGGTTGCCCAGAGAGGTGGTGGATGCCTCATCCCTGGAAACATTCAAGGTCAGATTTGAGCAGCCTGATGTAGTGGAAGACATCCCTGCTTATCGCAGGGGGATTGGACTAGATGATCTTTAAAAGTCCCTTTCAACCCAAACCATTCTATGATTCTATTATTTTATGTAGTATGGATAGCACAGGAAACTGAAGGGACATAATTTCTCAGGAAGATATGGAGGGACTCATCCAATGCAACAACCAAGATGCTAGGTAAAGGTTTGTGCCAAGTACATGTGGATCAAAAAGCTACCCCAGAACCTCAGACTACTTATATGCTTCTTTCAGCATCTGCATTCCTTAGGCTTGAGGAGCCAAAGACTTCCTGCACGCAGGTAGGTGCTGTTAGTAAATAACAACCAAATACCACAGAACAGAATTAATTTTTTTCTTCTCACACATTTTTCTTGTTTGTATTTCTTAAACAATATTGCTACATTTTCATTAAGCTGCAAGAACAAGCATTTAGGATGACCGAACATGTGAACTGATCAAGTTCTGGGCATGTTTTTCACAATGCAAGAAACAGCTCAGTTTTATCATTCGAGTCAGTTTGTACACTACAGCTTTAGTCTTCCTGTACTACCTTTCCCTGGAGATTAAATCCATTTAGAAGCTGTTCACAGGGAATGCAGGAGCTACATCTGCGCTGGGATTCTTGTAGAGGTGAGAAAACACAGACCTGTGTGTATTTCTTTCCTGTATCTGTGATGCATCTAATTATGACAACAGATCAGTTTGAGCACTTGCATAAGCTTAATTAAGAACTCCCTCACCCTGATGTCCTCATGAAAGAGCAGGTATGGCTTCTAAGAGTCAAACAAAACTAAAACCCTGCTTGAGCATGGCTGCTCACTGAAAGGTTTCTTATTCAAATGGTAAAAGTGAAGTACATTCAAGGTGGAGGTAAAATCTATGACTTGGTTTCCCAGAAGGAAATAAAACAATTTAAAAATATGTGAAGATATTTGCAATAAAATAAGATTAATGTAAACAAAAAAGAGGATCTAGTTGTCTTTTCATTAATTAAAAAACTCATGGCTTATCAAAAGTAGAGAGAAATCAGAGCATATCAGCACAGTCCATTTGTGTCAACAAAGCTGTCTGGTTCATGCTGTTTGAGAATCACTTTAGATTAATTCATTCAGTTTTGAAAGATTTATTCAAAAAGTCAATTAACAGTCAGTGGAACATGGCCTAGAATACTTCCTCTTCTAAATGTCTCCAGCCAGTGATGTCTGGTTAGTCTTTGCATTTTAGTATGTTTGTTGTAATAGACTCAGAGTATACCCTCATGCAGGCCTGATGATTAGGTCACACATTGGAAATATGGGCACGATTCTCTTAGGAGAGCCAAAATGTGTTTTGCATTCATCACAAACTGGTGTGAAACCACACTACTTGCAGTGATGCTGGTGTTTTCCCCTATACCCTCACATGTCTGCAACCCCATGGCATAGACGTGTAAGTATACATGTAGCCTAGTAATGATTAGCTCAAGATTTTGAAGATTTGTATTCTTATACCTTCTAGTAGATACTGAGCTCATTCTACCTGTAACACAAAGCATCATTATCAGATTGAGTCCAATAGGCAAGCGAGCTGAACAAGCATCTAATTTGTGGATCATGATGGAATTTGAAAGTTAAGCTATTTAATTATTTACAAACATTTCAGGCATGCCCAGGTGCCATGCATTGCAAATACTTCCATAACTAGGTATCAATATTGTGGAGTTTTTTAGGGTTTCAGTTTGGGATTTCTGTGCTTGTAGCATATCACTTAGATGACTAAACCTCAGCTAAATCTTTCCTGTTGACCCAACTGTTGAAATTTACTAAGAAAGAAAAAAAGATTGTCATTTTTAGAAGGTGCAAATTAAGAAGGACAGAGACTAGTTTTGGTGGGCATAAACCACAAATGTCTATCAACTGTTACTCTGAGAATGATACTTTGCTCTTCAAGTTAATTATAAAATTAGCATCTAAAGATGAGATTGTCTCAGTTTTCATGTGTTTGTATATTTATAGTCCTTTTTTACTGCACCAGGACTCTGACCTCTCTGTGCCTTTACTCAGTTTTACAAGCAACTGATGAGATGTCAGTCTTTGTCAACCCAGAAATAAGCTGGTTCTTGACACTGGGGTTTTCTCATTGATTAAATTGTCATGGTGTATTCACAGCCTAAATGCTGCCTTCTGGTCACTGTCCTTTTCTTGTGTGGAAAATGACCTTTGTGAATAACTGCATGCCCTAGATGTGTCAAAATGAGGAGGAAGCAGCAAACCGAAGTAATAACGCTATAGGAACTATTTGTCCCTTGAGTCTCTTGCAAACTCTATTGGGGGAAAAGAAAATGAGAAGAAAAAAAAGTACCCGATATTTTTTTTTACCAATGTATAATTGAAAAGTAATTTATGGTGTATTTAGCAGACTTTATTTGTACTTTGTATTCTGCTTTAGGATATTTTAATGATTGCCTTGTACTGCTTATAAGGATAAGTCTATATACTTTTTTGAGCCACATGTCCAGTCACTGCAACAATAGGCCTGGTTTTTAATTACCTTTATGCTCCTGTGTGTGTGGCTATTAAAAAGTTATAGGTAATTTATAATTTTAGGGCTACAGTCTTTTATACTGATATGGAAACATCCTTAAGAATCATTATTCTGGGTGGGAATTTCTGCAGTGTAGTATATTCTGGCTGCATTCCAGTGTGCTCCAATTTATCATCTGTGCTGTAGGACTTAAATGGGATGTCACTGAAATGATACAGAAGTTCTTTCTTCACCTTGTTGAATTGTCCAAACTCAGAACTGAGCAAAACTTTACAGTTAATGATTCTTCTCTGAAAATGGTTAATCTAATGCAATTAAAGGCTTTCCTTGCAACTCTGTTGACTTAACAGAAACTTATCAAAACCAAAGCAGATGGGTTGGAAGGCTCGCATGAATGCCTGTTTTTCTGTCAACTCACATACCAGTCAAATGACTGACATGTGGTTTCCCTGGCTCCCTGAAATCCCACCTGTCTGTGTGTGGGCTGCCCAAGCGCCTGGGAGCTCTGGCTAAGTTATAGTACAACTGGTAGGATACAGGAATGCCATGGCTCCATGGATAACCTAGGCTGAACGGTTTTCTGGTCAGGCCATTTCCTGGCTGACTTTTTCTGGATCTCTGCCCAGAAAACAGGCACAGTCCTAGCTCCCCAAGCTAGATGGGGTAGATCTAGATTGCTGGCCTACAAATGGTAGAAAATATGCACTCTGCCTTCTCTGAAACAAGTTTTACTTAACAAATTATTTTTGCTATAAATTTTGCATTTTTCATTCTGAATCATAATCAAAAAAGCCCCAAATTCTAAAATTTCCACAGAATTAAAACTCTTAATTCCTGATTTAAGTGACATTTCAAAGAATAAAGGAATTGATTGCAAGAGGCAAAAGACAGACTCCAACAAGTAATCAAATCCAGATGAAAATTAAAGCCAGTTTTTTTCAGGAATGGAACTCAGAAATACTTCTAGAAATGTGGAGGAGAAAGTCAGAGTTATAACCTAAGTGGAACTGCAGAGTCCCATGGTAACTGTGTACTGACAGTTCACAGGTCTACATGTTACGGCTTCTCCCAAAGATGATATGACCATTCTTCAGAATCATGACAGAACAGAATTTTGTATGCAGCTGTGAAACAGAAATATGATATGAGCTCCATTTCCTGTAGTTTCTTTATATTGCTTCTTGTCTCATATGTCTTTTCTTGTCTCATAACCAAGCAATATATGAGATCAAATTACCCCAGCCTAATGTTGCATGGCTGTATTGGGGGTTCTGAAGTTGTTTTTTGTGTTCGTGTAGCTTTATTCTTCCTCTTTCAATGAATAGCAGATTCTTACAGATAAATAATGCTAAGATGCTGTTAAAAGGATCTGTTAAAAACTGCTTTCAAATACAGTTCAAATACAATTTCAAGCCCTCATCTATGTATGCATAGAAAAAGATATTTTTTTTCATCTTTTGATTAGAACTTAGCACTAATTCCTCAATTTTATATGGATCATTATTTATATGGATATGGTATTGGCTTACATACGTAAACCTACAGTTAAATAAAGAAGTATGTATTAATTAACAGAAGCATGCTGATAAGCACTTCTAAAAACATCTAAGAACAGTTTTTTCACAGTCGTAAGGTGCCTCTGCTTGCACATACCACAGATACACATACACATTCCACTGTCACATGGATCAAACACCGCTAAAGTAATTCTTCCTGTTTTTTTCATAAATCTTAGGCCAGGCTCAGTATTTACTCCTCAGCGAACAATGTAAGACACAGAACATCTTAAGAATTTACTTCATTCAGAATCTAAGACAGAAAGCAACCTTCCAGCTTATTTTGGAGTATCATCTGCTTGAAAGATACATGGCAAAACTAACAAAAATATGCAGAACATGTCCCCAAATCCTAATGTTTATTTTTATAATTCAAAAGAAAGAAAGGAATATGCCATAAAACAACTGAATGACAAAAGGTATTACAGCATATTTTTCTTTTGCTGATCTTCTGATTGCTGGCTAAATTTGTATAATTTTGCTTCTTGTAAATAAAGGTTTTGGAGATAAAAACCCAAAACAATTAAAGTTGAGGTGTTGCCTCATTGATTTTTTACTCCATGGTCCACTGAGCAAGGAAAAGTATTCAGTCAATCAAGCATAAATGACAAGGAGGTATATATGCTATTATGTTAGAGTGAACTCTAAATTTTACTAGGGTCACAGGTTTTCTATTTTATCTGTGTGCCATATAGATTAATTCACGCAGTTTCCATCTGTGTGAAATGGAGGAGTTATACTAATGACAAAACTTTAACAGTCTGTTGGAGAGACCCTCTTAGACCTCTTCACCTGCATACAGTTTTTTGATCCAGACCTGGCTCTTGGGCATGACAATGCCATGTATGCTATTTCCAGGCTTGATCAGTTGCTGATACACTTGCCCTTCTAACCTTAACAAATATTTTGTGGTGGACAGGAGGTGATGGGAGGAGACTCAACACCATCTGTTTGAAGGCTGCCATCAGTTTAAGGCTTCAGACCCTGCCAGACTGATAAGGCTGCTGAAAAGTTCCTTTTGACTAGATTGTATCAAAGAATGAAGTTCATAGAGTAGTTGACCTGAAGGACAGGACAGTGAAACACTAGTTTTGGAAACAGGTGCATAGGATTATGGAAAAAGAGAAAGGGGGCAGGGCTGTGAGCTGTTAGGTGCAATTACTATCTGGATCCTCATGTTGCTGAATACTTTGAGTTCCCTGCCTCCAAAGCACCCCTCAGGACAAGCAGGACTTGATTGTGTACCCTACTATTTACATTACCAAAAGCATAGTAAGTATCAGGATTTTTTTGTAACTCAGATGCAGTCCCTGGAGGTTTTGGTTTAGTTTAAAAAAAATTATGGTGAAAGTAATATGTTCTTTCCTGCTCTTCTGAATTTTGCTAGTATGGCACTTTCTTTTCCTGTGTGACCAGTGTCTTTGTGTGAAGTCAGGTAGAGCCTTGTAGAAGAAGTATCCTAGATGTATTATTTCTGTCATCATTGAAAGATCGACCTAAATCAACAATGTGTAGGTGAAATAAACAGAATTAGAGCAGCAATTTTAGAATGGCTATAACTGTGGAAAGGTACTAGCACTGGGTAGGTAGCATTAATGAAAAAAAAATTATTGCCTCAATCAGTTATTTCTGAGCCCACAGCATGAAAGATCAGAGTCTTTGGCATCTTCTGGCCTGTGATGGGCAGTCAGGAAAGGGTGCTGCACTTGTAAGGACAGAGAAAAAAAAAATTACTTATGTGCATGGACATCTGGATGTTTTAATTCTATGTATGTGCTAATTGTGAAAGAGAAGTCTATAATGCCAAGCTCAGCTACCTTACCTGGGATTACCTGACCCCCTCACAAAAAGGAGCTATGCTGTTGTCCTCTTCAATCCAAATGAGCAACAAAGAGCAGCCATCGCTGTGCAATGACTGAAACATGAATACTGCATGGATCTACTGGGCATGTCTTTTAGGAAGCAAGAGGGAAGCTCACAAATCCAATAGATTTGTGTTGTTGAAGTGTACAGAATGGTGGGATGATAGCTGTACAGTAATGGCAGTCTGTCCCATGTGCAGAGTGGACACAACTATCTACCCCAAAGGTCTCAAGACTATGGAGTATTGCATGTATAAATGCTTTATTGAAGTGAGTGTTTGTCCAGAAAACTATAATGTGTTCTGCACAGCTACCTAAGATAGTAAAGATGTAGCCTAAGTCACCTAGAAAAAAAGTTAAATGAAGAAGGATCTTCTGCCAGCCTAATGTCCAGCAAGGCTAACCTAGGTGATTCAGGCTACTCTGTTCATGATGATCCAGTCTGACCAGCTCTCTGCTGAGAAGATTTTAGTTTTTTGACCTTGATCACTGTGCAAAAAGTAGCAATAGTTTCACGGTAGTTCAGTACTCCTGACATGATCTGACACAGAGTTCAGTCAACTGTCCACATAAATGTCAGCTGCAACAGAACACCAAGTTCATGTTACCAGAATGCATAGCTCTGCACACCTTGTGCAGTGACAAAATCAGTCACCCAAGCAACACCCCTAATCAGGGATGCACCTAAGGAATAGAACACTTACAGAGTAGACATTCCTGGGTATATTTTGACTTGACTGTTATTCAGTAGGAAGTTTTTAAGGACCTAAATCCCCCCTTTATACAGGAAATGGCTAGATCAGATCCAGTCATCTGCTCACTCATATTCAGCTGGCATGACTCAAATATCATTAATGAAGAAGAAAACTATGAAGCCTTGTCAGAAAAAAGGAAAAAAAAATTAAAATGCTAAGAAAAAAGGATGACTTCGTACACAGTGATGTAATTGGGAAAAAAAGAAAAAAAACCCCCACAAATAAAACCAACCCGGTAAAAAGCCCATCCTACTAGAAAGTAACATCCATCTTATTTAGATATTGTGAAGAAGAAATACATTTATTGTAATTGTTAGAGGTTATATGTAAATGTCAAATTAAATCTAATCTTATGAACATATCTGTAATATAATTGTATTAATTTCTGTAGCAAATACAGTATTTGTCCAGCTTTTGGATGCAGATTGGGTATTATTGTTGAAATGTTATTAAATGAAATAGTACTTTGACAATCACAAGAAAAGATCTGTAAATATTTTCTATGAGTTATATAGATCTAACACATGTGAGTCTTATTTATCAATTGAACATTAAAATACTGAAGTCAGCTAAGTTTCTTAAAAGCAAATGATGCTGTATGGTTCAAGTTCTAGCTTTAGCTCTATGCTTATGACTGACTTACAAGAAACAAAAAGTTATTAAATTCTGCAGTCCAACCCTTAGAAAATTAAATGGAGCTTTCATACAAGTTATTTGTTGCTAGAAGTCATTTATGCAAGTCTTAAAATATTCAAAGCTTTACTTACTGATTATGTGCATATGCTGCATATAGACTATTTACACATGAAACTGCTTCAAATACATTTGATGATCTTCTTTCAGAAAAATACGTGTGTTGTAGTTCTGTGACTGAGGAAGACAAAAATATTTGTGTTCTCATTTGCACTGCTGCAATTTGGCAGCTGCTCTTACAGTGGTGTTTTAAAAATTATATACAAGTTAGTAATTGCTTTCTCTTCCTGTGCAATTTAAATCATTCCAAAGGTTCTAATTCACCTTCATGCCTATCAATAAATATTTCACTAAATGTAAATGCTGCATTAGCAACAATGTGCTTTTACTACATCTGTACTTCAAGCATGAACAGAACTATTTGGGTGACATCCAGGTCCAACACTCTACAGATTCAATAGGTTGCTATATTTCATAGAGTTTAAGAACAATACTTCTTGTTTTCAAAGGAGGCTGTTTTTTAATCTTCCATTAGTATCCTAACTGATATTTATTGTATTATTACATCATGCCCTAAATGTCTCTATTTTCCTCCATTTCTTCCCATGTCCCTGAATCCTACAATAAATGAAACAAGACAGATTCTTTAGAAATTATCTTTACAGGAATAAGATTTGGTTCTGAAATATTTCAGAGCAGTATTTTTTTTTTTAATTCTTATTTGTATCATACCTGAATCAATTATAATCTCATCTTTATCAACATTCAGAGAAATATTGATTATAAGATTTTGCTTAAGAATGGATTTGTTTCCACTTTCAGAATGTCATAAACCAGTTAAGGGTAAGAAAATCACATTTCATGGCTACTTCCTAGAGGTGTATTGAACTGATTGTAATATCTCTTGTCATACCAACAAAAGAAAGAAAATAAAAAAGGCAGATTCCTAATGGAGAAGGGAGTAAGATGGAGTACATAGACAGGGAAATGTTTTTTATTTTGAGGGTCAAATATGGCTTCAAAACACATTTGTTGGTCTACATGATAGTAAATGACACTAAAAAAATCCCCAACTGAAACAGCAAATACAATAACAGTAATACAATAATAATATAATCCAAAACCTAAAAGAAGTGAGTTTAACGCTTCAGTTGCTAATGTGATGGAATAAATTTTTAGGCTGCATTTAGCTTATGGGATACAAGTTGCTCAGTCCTATCTACTGCCAAATATATGACTAGATTTCTTCATGAGGAAGTTTCTCTTGACATATGGGTCTTCTGCTTTTCAGTGACTCCTGTTCCTGGAGGAAGTCTAACATAAACAGTCATCTGGATTTTTATTTCCTCTACAAAGGACACTGTTCCCTCCGAGCAATGAAAATCTTTCAAATCACCCTCATAATGGGAAAACTTGGAGAGTTGGAGTGATTGTGATTTGATGGTATGGTAAACTTTAGATGACAAGTTTAATCACCACAAATGGCATAAATCCTTTCCTTGCATTACCTTTGAGTTTTCTTGGTCATGGGGCTATGCCGTATGACTGTTCCCACTACACCTTTGTGACGCATGTTCCCTACTCTTATCACCATGCTGACAGTTATCATTGCTGAAAGTCATGTAGGGCAGTATCTGTGAATAAGAAACTAGCTGATAATACAGTAACCAAAGAAAAGAAAATATTCTCTCACTGCACAAAAAAAGCAGATGCATTTAGCTGAATCGACAGCTACAGTTTGCATCCAACTTTCACTACTTCAAGGGACTCAATAACGTGCTAAAATGTTGTGCAATATGATTTTGTATGTGCATTAAAAGTGTCTCGCCTTTTTCAATCATGTATTTTTCATGAAGTAAATTAACAAACTTGGACAAAATTAAAAAGCCATATGGGTAGAGAAAGCAACTGTTCACAAATGAGCAGAATGAACTTTCTAAAAATAAGAAAAATCTGAGATTCAAAATGGGAATGCCATACTATATTAACATTTTCAAGGACAGAGAGAAAAAATGTAGTGGCTTAACAGTGAGCCCTCTGGCTTCTAACTGTGCCAGTTAAAACAGAAGAGGCAAGCATCCTTTTACCACTAGTAGGCATTGGCACAAAAAGTAAAAACAGCTGATTTAAGGCTCTGCTGGATATTCAAGAATGCACATCACGACTGTAAGTATATATAATGTCCTAGAGGCAAGATCTTCAGAACAACTTAGTGCAACTCATAAAACATACGCGGATGGCATATCTGGAAGGCATGCTCCTGTAAAATGCAGTGCAGGTGGATATTTATTGACCCCTAATTTGTTTTAGTTGCCATAATTACTTCAGTGTTGTATTATCCTATTTCATCTTTGAAGAACATGCCACTGCCTACTTGTATTTTTGTGAAGGTCGCTTTACTGTGTCCATAAAAATGGACCTTCAAGTGGGTGTGGATATAATTGACTGTAAAAGAGCAGCACAACCTCAAATTCAGAAACACAGAGCACTAGTGATGTAGTTTTATTTTTTCTAGAAGGAAAAACATACTGAGATATAACAGAACAGACTGAATTTGTCTGCTCTTTACTAGAGAAGAGATTTCATACTGAAATGAACTGTTTTCATTCAGAGTTGACAAATTATTTGGAGTCACAATACCTGATTGTTGAACAATTATAGCTGATCTTAAGCTGTCTGCTCTTTCTCATCATTTATCATCTGGTTCATCCATGGCCATCACATGTTGTATAGTTTCTGAAAAAAAAAAAAAAAAAATTGTAAAAATGCAGGTTGATATTCAGGATATCTACTGTAACATGGTAAAATATCCATAAAAAGTAAATAGTTCTTTTCTATCATAAAGTATCAAAACAATGTAATTAATGTTGTTGTACAATACTTGATAGAACCACTGTGTTTAAAGGATAATTCATGGGAATAGAAGACCCATTAATCTTCCATTCTGACTCATCAAGGATGAAAATTAATGCCTTTTTGATAGCACAAGATTATAAATAAAACCCCACAATAAAAATGTATAGATTTTTTTAGAAAAGTTTTGGTTTACACACCTATTAGACTAAACAATTGAGAGATCAATTTTGAAACATAAAATTGGAAATGGCCAATAAAACTCATTTTTTCCCTATAGTAATTTTGCTCTTAGTTTTTTAAAATCAGTCAAACCTTCCTTCTATAACACAGCTTGTTAAAATTATACCTCTGTATTTTGAATGTAAAGTGAAAATACACTATTATAAAACTTTGAAAATATAATATTATCAAATGTTGTTCAATACTTCTCTACCTTTCTGTTTGTCTTTACTGTTCTCATGAATATCTGGGAATTTGAAAGTTATCATTTGGAAGCTTTGGACACTGAAATTAAATATTGCACCTGAGCATAATCTCAGAAAAGTTTTAAAAGCTGTGTATGCAAAAGTGCATATTTTCAAAGATGATTTGAGCTTTGATATTTATATCTTTACAGGTTAATCCTTACAAGATACATGAAAAAGAATTTCCTTGAGTATGTCAAGTTGTGCTAATATTAAAAACACTTTACAGCACTTTGAGGGCCTGTGGGAATCCAAAACTAAACAAGAACCTCTAAATAATTGATAAAATATCAAAATACTCAAAATGCTCTGCTCTACCCTAATAGTAGATAGTGGATGGGAACACAAGGTAACATTTGACAGCTGAAAAATATTTAAAAGATTAATTTGGAACAAGAAGAAATGCAATTTCTTCAAATTCCATTTCCTACTTAAGATTTCAAAAGGTAATCTAAAAATAGTCTGTCTTTAAATAATTGTTTTATGTCTTTCTCTTTATTTTTACAGTGATGGACATTTTTTGCAGGACATGCAGGTATGAGAAATAAAACAAAGTCCAGCGGTGCTCTTTCAAAGTTCTTTTTGTTTCTGGATAATTTTGACTAATAGAGCTCTGCAGGAAAATTGTTACTGCTTTGTATAGTGGCTACAGCTCTTTCTTTCTAACGTTATCTCTGTGTTTTAGATGAAATGGTCAAATAGCAACAGCATTAAGGTAGGCTTGGACAGATCAGATAACCTGTGGACATAAAGCTGAAAGCCTTTGATGATACTAGTTTCTTGAGTGACTGGATATATTCTGGTAATTTGATTGGAGGATTTGTTGTCAGTGGGAATGTTTGTAGTTGCCTCCAGATAAGTGTTAAAATGTACGTTCTTGTTATTAAATAGAAGGAGCTAGTTTAAAATGTCAACGTTTTGGCAGGCTGGCAGGAAAGAAATCTTTGTATTGTGATGCCTTTAAAATAGCTAAAGGGTGAGACAGAATCTATTCCAAGTGACTTTGATAGAAACTCAGGAGAATGAATTAGGGCAATTTTGCCCTCATTTACATCAACATAAATCTGGAGCAACTCCACTGAAATAGATAGCTAACCCTGAACATAATCAAACATAATTTCTTCCTTTTATTATTACTATTAGAAAGTAAGTCATAATAATTTTTGTAAGTTATAATTTTTTGGCCTAATTAATTTTCCTCAGGGCTTCCCTTGGGAGTAGGATTTTTTGATAATCTGCATTTAGCTATTATAATAGATGATGTCCCCCTTTAAATGCTTTTCTTTCATCTGGCCACTTTTCCTTCAACCTTAAAGCTAATTCTTTGGTGATCTCAAGTAGAGTTTCATTGTTATAGGGCAACAGTGAGGAACCAGCTGACATATCCCTTTCTCCCAGACTGGGCTACAAGGCAATCTCCGTAAAGAAGGCTGTCTCTGCATATAACTTAAGGGTATGATCCAGCCTGATGTTCTTGTTGTTCAGTTTATACAATGTTCACTATCCAGTTTGTACAATGCATAAGGGACATGACACCTGCCCCAAGCAGTTTGCAATCTAAAATTAGATACTCTACAGTGAGTAACAAGTAATGACTTTTGTTGCAGTATAAGAGCTGGTGGGCTCATAAAAGAAAAGAGGGAAATAAGTTATAATAAGTTTGCATGAATTTTCAACTTCCCGACCAATTGTAGTTATAGACATTGTATTAGTTAGTCAAAGGGTTTCAAATAGCTAATATAATTTGTCTGGACTAGAGACTGTGGATGCAAATTAAGAAGCACAAGAGGATAATAGAGCAAGATAGCAGTGAGAAGAACTTATCAGCACCATTAGATCATTTTAATTGTTGTAGAGGACATGATATAGTTTTAACTGTCTTTAGTTGCATAGCATTAGGATGATGGTCAATTTAGAAAGTACAGTAAAATATCTGGTAAGACTTTCCAAGGCAGTACCCTGCAATTAATGGGTTGCAATTACATCTGGGGTCAGTGGGATTTTTCAATTGATGATCCATCAAAAAATACTTTTTAGCAGATTCCAAAATTTTTGCACTGATGTGCTAAGTGGCTTGCTAGAGACAGAATATCAGAGAAAGATGGACAAAAGAGCTATATTTCTAGTGTTTACTTTGAAATTGAATCTGAATAATTACATTTATGCCAGTAGTAGATCTTAACTGGCTGGTATTTGAGCAATACTTTGGAAATGTAAAGCGGTGGTGTGTTTGTGCAGAAGGGAGTATTATTATCATGTGCTCCTTTCAGGAAGGATTCACTTGGTTCTTTAGTTAGAATTAAGAGAAGTCCAAAACAACAGATGAGAACAATAGCTCTAAATGACCCACATGATACATTCATCTTAGTTCTGGTTGGCTCCTATGTCAACTTTTGCACAGCAAGATAGCCAGAAGTCTATTTAGTTCATGTGCCAACAAACTGAACACGTGAAAGGACGGAGTATGAGCACAGCAGGAGGATAAACTGGCAGTGTGGTTTGGGTTTTTTTCAGTCCAGGTTCTCCAGCAGTCTATTATACCTGTTATGATGCCTCTGCTATGGAAGCTTAACTCTGTCCTGAGGCCAAATTGCAAATGACCAGCTCAACTCAGTTTCAGGCTATTTTGGAGTAGAAAGCCATACAGTGTTCTGTTAACCCTGGACTAGTACTGTTTACTCAGTTTATCAAAAGCAACATTATGCCTGGCTAAACCACATAGATAGCAGGTGATTTTAGAAGCCTCATTTTTATTTTTTATTAATTCATTTATTGAATTTTTGGAAACTCTTCATTTCCTGTAGAGCTTAAATTCTGGATATTAGTAAAAGGAATTTTATAACATCGAGTTAAACTATTTTTTTTTCAGAAGAAATAGATATTGTTATGAAAAGACAATAACCTCTGTCTCTCTAGGCAGCGGGAATCCTGCAGGAATTCAGGGCACAATGCAGTCAGTGGGTGAAGTAGGTATTCGTGAAAAAAGGACTGAAAGACTTTAAGGCATGAGGAGATATATTCTGATCTTCTAAAGAATCTCTAGGTTTTCCTTGGTTTTGAATCAGACATACAGATCTCTGCTTCCTTGCCATTGCCTCTCCAAATAGATACTGCATGTATAACTTGGAGATAAGTCTAATTTAAGCTCAAAAAACCTTCATCTTCTGAAATCTCTATGATCTTCATTTGAGTTTTAGGTAGAATATAAATAGCCTTAACCAGTCTCCCTTCAGCTGTACAGCTACTTACTTATTTATTACTCTAATTTCTGTTGCACTGTTTTTTTGTAAGATTTGATTTTAAACTACTGTCTAACTAGAACAAACAATTATGCAAATGAAAAATTAGATCCTTCAACACTGCAGAGAACTGCTACACATTTAATTGCTGCAAGGAGCCACAAAGAATCAGTTAATTCCCGAATAATTCAACATCTGCTAACAAATTTAAAGAAGATACTGAATTTATTGTAGATCTGTAAATACTCTGCAACTTGGCAGGTGTTATTTTTTACGGAACAGAGAACAAAACAAAACACACAAAAAAGATGAACCTAATTTTCCCAGGTAAGGGACATTGCTGCAGTATATATATAGAAAATATTATAACCTTTTACGCTTGGGAAGATTTTGTTGTTGCTGTTGATATATTTTTTTAAGATTTTATTACAACTTTGGAGCTCATTTCATTTGGTGTTACATATGGAATTGTCTGTGCTAAATCTGCTATCTCAGTGGTTCAGGTATCACATTTCTGACATACTGCAGAAAACATCAGGCAGTTCATTTCCACGGGACATTTTAAAGGGTGTTACAGTCACAGCAGAGCCTGAGGAAAGAGCGAGAGATCTCATGGAAGGCTGTTGATCTCTGCAAAGTTCAGTTTATGTTGCAAAGAATGACACATGAAACGTTTGCTTGGAAGTGTCATCTGAGCTGGCACAATTGTCAGATGACAGGCAGCTGCATATTGTGTACAAATAGCTGACATTACTGCAAGGCAGGATCACATGGGATCACAGATGGTAATTCCTGAAACAGGTCATTTATAAGGGTGTGCTTTTAACTTTAGATTCCTAGTTTGCTTTCATCTTAAAGCTATAAGGGTTGAGATAAATAGTCTTTGAAGTCTGAAATCAAAATTCAAGACTTTCAAATACTAAAAATTATATAAACATGTTTTTGTAACAGCTGATCTGGTAAAACCTTAAGAACGTGACCACTTTTATGAAAACATGTTGAGGCTGAATTGTTTTTCTCAGTAAAAAGATATAGTTAGTGATCATGGACAGGTGCCTTCCATTTTCTATGAACATAAATGATTTGCTACTGTTACGCTTGTCTATGCAAATGACTGACAGTGAGTCATAGACAAGATGAACTTTAAAAATAGGCAAAGAAGTCAGTGGTCTATGACAGGGGAAAAAAAAAAAAAAAGATAAAAGGTGTCCATGATAATTTTGCTCATTTGCTTTTTTCTGGATTTGTTGGCATTATACAGAAAGGGGAGGAGAATGGAGACACAGTGGCTGAGAGCAGTTGTTGGTAACATGCGGTCTTTATTAACCTCAAGAGGACTCAGTGAAACACCACTGGGGAACTGGAAGGATCAATGAGATGAAAAGAAAATGACAGCTTCAATTTATGAATTGTTGGGAATTTTTGGTCTACTTAACTTTCCCTTCTACTCTTGGTGTTGTCTACTCAAAAGTCATTTGAAGACAAATCTCTGTTAATTCCACTGAATGAAATTGAAGATGAATTCTTGAAAAGTCTTTAAAATGAAAAACTATTAAAAAAAGAAACAAGGAGAATTTCAGCTCAAGGTCAATTATTGTTCATGTTTGATAATGATCGAGACTTTTTTATATACACATTCTTATTTATGGTAAGGAACACAGCTAAAATAGTGATGTAATCACATATCACAATTCATAAGATTTATTTTTTTTTAATTATCCAGCTACCTAAATAAATATTAGCCAACTCTTTAGCTATATCCCTGTTAGAATATAAGACCAATTAAATTCTATGCAGTAAGGTTCAATTCTTTGACTATGGTTCTGTTCATTCTCATTCCGTTTTCTCATTATGCACATGACATATTATGCACATATCTGAAGTCTCCTAACAAATTTTGAACAATTTCAATGCAAGACATAAATTTCTATCTGATATTCCCTTTACTCCTTTCAAAGCTATTTGTCTTTATGAGAAAATAAATAAAACAAAGAGTCTACTTTAGAATACCTTGTATCTATTCAGAAAAGAACTCAGACCTGTTCCCTAAAAGGTGGGAGGATGAGGTAATTTGAGCTTATGTATAAAAATGCACTGACAGAAAGAAGGTCTACAGTGTGCAAATGCAGCTTGCCTTTGAACATAGGCTTTGAACTGAAAAGAAATTCCATTGAAGATAGCATGGATATATCTTGGGGGAAATATTGAACTTTATCCATTTGTAAATAGTGATATTGTAATTTAGAGTGTTTCTTCAAGATTTGAAGAGAAATTCCATATTTCTTGTTGCTATATATTTAAATTTCAATGTTAAAATAAAAAAAAAGTTCTGGTTAAACAAAACAAAACACCACCCACATTAAAAACATGTCAAAGTCAAGCCAAGGAGTTGTATTTGGACCCAAAATATTATGGAAATAATGGTACCACTAATAATCCATTGTGGATGGAATAGTATCAGAGGCGAGTTTTTTGTACTGACTTTCTAGTCTACTATGCTATTGAAGAGTTCCTTGAATAGGCACAGTTCTAATGGCAGTGGATCTGGTATATGGTCATTAACAAATAGAAAACCAAATTGTTTTCTTTTAGTCATTATAGTATCATTTTCACGCTTGAAACATCATTTCCTGTTGAAGTCACAGTCTTTCCATTATTTAGCTGCATTTAGCTAAGTAGAGAGAAAAGAAAGATTTGCATCCTGTAGTGTTGCAGCTGTCATCTATCAAATATTTTGTATTTGGAAAACTGTCTTCTGTGAAACAATAAGAATGAAGCCTTGATACATTGACTAAAGAATATTTTTTACCATGAAAAACTTAAACTAAATTATACTGAGGATCACCAAACTTTTACAAAATGTTATATTGGATTTTCTACACATTTTCCCAATATTTCTTGCTACAAAAGGTGGCAAAACTTTCATCTTATATCCTGGTTAAGACTAATTTCTTTAAACTCAAGAAACTTGCTTTCATATTTAAGCAATGTGTTGTACAGGATGACAGAAAAAAATTATCTAGTCTATAACTTTCATAAATATTTATAAAGCAAATTACCTGTCTTTTTAAAAAAACTTAAAACATTGTTGAAAATTACTTTCTATAAAATCTACTATTATATATGATTTTAAGACCCATAAAAACTTTCAGATAATATATTGGAGGCTATAGTCTGATAAAAAAGAGATAGTGTTTGTCTCTCGTTATACTTTTAGCTGAGTACTGAATTAGGATAAAACCACAAATAACCCCTGGCGATACAAAGTGCCATTGCAGATTCCCATTGTATCACATGGATGTGGGTTATATTTTGCATAAGAATTACCTGCGACCTTTTTCTCAACTGGAAATCAGAAACTGAATATGTCAGTATAGTGGTCATCCATATGCAGTGTCAAGCTTTCTGGGATGGACCTTTTTTGTTTCCCTCAGAATAATTTTTGTCCTGTGGCCCTGAATGTAAATCACAAAGAGCATATTTCAGATCTTACATATTTACAGATAATAATACTGTACAGCCTTCTTTCTTTCAGTAAGTACACTTCAACATGTTCCTGAGCAAGAAGGAAACATCAGTTAGGTCTTCGAAGACAATCACTTGTAAGAATGCAAGGCATTGTCCCAGGCACCCTCTCCTCCTCCTCTCTTTTCTTAACTAAACACCTTTCACGCCCCTTCATAGCAAGGAGGCAAGACTCCTGTCACATTAGGGAAGAGAATGATGGTCCTGTGGCTGTATAAGGACTGTGAAGGGGAATTGCCACTGTTCTGCATTCTCTTTTTACAGCTCCCCACTCTACAAGCCCTTTGGTAGTTCTCTTGCAGTGACGAGGCCAATGCAGACTTACAGTTTCAGGTGAGGAAAGTATTTTTTTTCCATATGGCAAAATCATTAAATCTATGCAGGATTTTTTAGATGAGTCAGGGTAGACATATTTAACACTGAAGACATTCCTTTTTGTGGTTCATTTATACTTACTGGTCTTGCAAGTTTGGAAAATGATGTACTTGAGGCCTCTGTGAACCACTGCATTGACTGAATATGGACCCCACATACTACAGTACACTGTGGGAGTACTTGCCTCTGTCAGAATGCTTTGGACAGTCCCCATATCTCTTACTTCCAACATGTAAGAAAGAGGCGTGCAGAGACAACAGCTTCAACACAAATTTCTCAGAGAGCCTGAAGGTTTAAGTGAAATGCAGCTTTCCAGCTTAGACTCAAACCTAGTAGCATCATGCTATTTGTACATATATGTAAGATAACATGATCAAAGTGCATGAGTGATTGTTTCAGCTGCTTAATATTTTTTAAGTAATCCAAATAGGTACCAATAACTTATCCAACACTGATGGACTTAGAACACTCTTATAATGCTCTGTAGAACAATACATGTAAAAAGTACGTGTCTAAAGCACAGCTTAAATGTCTAAAGAAAACACTCACATGCCAAACACAATGTTCAACAAACTTTTTTTTTACTCTGATCCTTAGTGGATAAGGCAAAGTAAAAACCTAAAACTTGATATATAAAATTGAAATACCCATGAAAGCAAATTTATGCATGAAAAAGTAAGGGTAGTACAGAAAGTGTTACCAAATAATGTGCATTTAAAACTTTAAGTACTAAAGTGAGCAGATCATTAAATAATTTACTTAATTTAATGAAAAAAATCTTCATTTTTATAAAGAAGTATAAGATAATACATACTGAATATTTCAAAACTGATTTCAAAGAATAACATTTTTTTGAGAAGAAAATTATGTAATTTTCTTTCATTCCATTAAAAAGAAAGGATAAAAATAAGATCTAAGAGGGAACCTCCCCATTTTAATTTAGACTGATTAAATTGGAAATAAGAAGAGACAAATCCAAACATTTGGAAAGACATTAGGTGCATGGAATTCTTCTGAGACTAAATATAAAACCTACTTGTCTCAAGGCAATAAAAGCACGGGCAATAAATTAAAGGCCGTTAAGTATGCTGAGATAAATTCAATTTTAATTATATTCTTCCCTTGAACATTCAGAAGTCCCTTCAAACCCCTATTTTCATTCTGTGATCTTTTCATTATTATATTACATGATTTACATTCTTCTGTGAAGATATTATCTATCTTCTTAAGCATTTTTGCCCAGTATCACTTTCTTAAACTAGGACCCCAAACTCATTCCATTTTTATATATCATGACACAACCCCCCATCTGGATGTCTTCTGTTTTCCAAGTTCCTTCACTGTGTTCTCTTACCTGAGAGAGTAGATGCCACTATGGCCTGACCTATTAAGATCAGCGTAGCAGAGAAGGTGCAGGAACCATACCACAGTGCAGAAGCAAGCAGCATCTTGATGATAACCATTTCTTTATGAGGGGGAGCCGTGAAGGTCATGTAAAAGCTCATTTCTCCTTTCCCCTCCCCACTTCTGCTTAATTGTATGGCAAAGCAAGCTAGGGAATGCTTTTTAATTTTATTAGTGAAGGTTTCTCATATTTTCATTAAGGCCCCTTAACACTTCAAGGGAGTGTTCATATGCGGAGTTCTACATGCATGCACAGTGTGGGGACTGGAAGAATTTGTAAGGCTTCACTATACTAATCTAGCTGGAAATTATTTAAAGTAAATAAATAAGCATACACAATACCTGCAGCTTTTTAAATCACACTGTACAACTGCAGACTGCACAGATGAACTTTCCTCACACTCTGAAGGTTGTATTTAATTCAATATACTTTGTGTAGACCTGATACAATGTCAACATACGTTTCACTGTTCTATTGAAACTGGGTTCCAAAATAGAACAGGTAAATGTAACATGGCCAGAATATATTTCTGGTAAAACCTGTTCAAAATTCAGTTTTTCAGTCACTGAGGCAGGAACCCTTTCAAATGAAACACCCCTGATTTTGCAGGTAATAAAGCATTCCAAAATTACTTTGGATAAACACAGTGCTATGGAATACTATATCTCAGCAGCAAAATCTAAGCTTATCTCAGTGCAAGAGAATAAATAAAACTTTAGTGGTTCTCAGCTCAAATGGAACAAATATGTCCCAAAGGGTTGACTCCTTAAAATAGAAGTTCAGACTTGGAATCATTTTGACTGATTGGCGTGTTTATATTCTGTACAGACAATACTCTATGCTATTCGAAAATACGTTTTTGTTCTTTTTACCTTTTCCATGTAATAAATATTAAAATTTTACCCTGGCAAAGCACATGAACAACATGAAATGTTTAAATAAATGTTAACAATCTACTTCTGCAAAAAGCTGCTCCTTCCTGCACCTTTTAAACATGGGTCCAGGTTTTTGAATAAAGGAGGGGTGCCACTGATATTGCCAAGGCAAAGATAATTCCCATTTCCATAATCACTACAGGTGAAACTGTTTGCTCTTTTAGCTTAAAAATTCCTGCAGTTCTTTTTTCTTTAATTTCAGTATAACAAACTCCACTCATGGGCATCCACAATCAAAATCAGTAGTAAGAATGACTGTCTCTGATTGAGTTGCCCAACATTTTGTCAGTTCTTCTAAAAACAAACTCAAAACACAGTCCATGACTTTTTATCTCTGAACTTTGAAAAATGTAATCAAATTCACCTATTTAGTTCTCTTTTCTGAATACAGACATTTAAAGGTCTGTCTCAGAGAGAGAAGTTGCCATTCACATATCTATTTTTTTCCCAACTTTTTCCAGACTTACAAAGTTAATGGATTTAGAGGAAGAACTGAGATATTGCAGCTTTGTTTTGTTTTGTTTTGTGGTTTTGATTTATTTTATTTTGTGTTGTTTGTTTCATTTCCTTTTATTTCCATCCAGTTATCTGGAATACAGGTAGCTGAAGTCTGCAACTACCTGATTTCCATGACTTAATGTTTAAATGGTCCATATGGGCCAGTTGCTTCACAATTCATACTCTGTGTCCTATGCTATAAAGAGTTCAGCAACTCTAGCAATGGGGTAGTTATCTGTGGAGAGTACTAATTGAAGGAGCAGATACAGTGGAATAATCAGAAGTTCCCTGAGACTGAAGATTTTGTTCTAGCCCTCCAGATATGTTCTGCAAGAAAAAGAAGAAAAGGAGCACATGGATAGCCCATCTACTAAATGTGGTTTATAACCTCTTGCTTAAAGGCAACTTTGTCTCACATGCCTGAAGAGATCTGGGCAAATACAAACCTGGGCAGTGGAGAACAGTACCTGATGAATTAGTGAAAGTATAATAAAGGGTAAAACCAACAGATGTCTGGATAAATATGATTTATCAAGGAAAAATAACCACAACTTTTCTACAGGGGAATCATGCCTTACAAAGTTTTCAGAATTCTTTGAGACAATCATGCAGGTAAAGAGTATCTGGGTTGATACAACCTATTTTCATTTCTCATGGAGATTAAACATAGCTCCTTACTAAATGTGTTTGAAGAAGCCAAGTAAGGGACAAGAGAGGTGTTCCTGAATGGAAAACAGAAAAGAAAGAGGAAGGGGAAAGAAGGAGAAAATAAAGGGAGGAAAGGGAAGAAAAAGGTAGGGAAGAAGAGGCTAGGGAAGGCAAGGCATAGCAAGGTCCAGTGATTGATTTTTATCTCAGAGGTTGACACTGATAAAGTGCTTCAGGAATCTGTGCTAGATGCAAAGCTCCTGTACATATTCTTATAAAGTATGGAAAAGGGCATGGGTAGCGAGGTGTTCAAATCTGCTTATATCAGCAAGTTACTCAGTGCAATAAAGAAGAGGGCTAACTGTGGAAAACTGCACAAGGCTGAGTGTCAGGGCAATGGAATTGGTGTAGTTAAATGCAAATTCATGAACACAGGAAAAGTCTTGATTTTGCACTTACAGTCATGGATTTTGAAATTACTATAAGTACCTAGGATGAGAAGTTTGGGCTATTTTAAGTAACTCCGTGGAATTAGCTTATCTGAAGTGACTAGTGATCTGAAGAGGGGAAAAAAAGGGAAAAAAAAAAAGAAGTAAATGCTAGACATTATTAAAAAAAAATGGATAACAGCAAAAGCCCTTCCCTCAAAACACAAACAGACAGAAACCACTAAGCCAAACCCCTGAGAATCTTATCACTTTGTAAGTCCCTCTTGGGCTTGCATGCTGAATATTGTGTGCAGTCTTGGTCATGATATCTTGAAAGGGATATAGTAAACATGAAAAAATTCAGAGAAGACAGCAAAGATGACTGAAGATTTTTTACGCTTCTATACAGGGAATAACTATGTAAAGCTAAACAACAAAAAAAGTAGGGTTTTTTTTTGCATAGCGCATCTTTCCTGCAGAATATTAAGTATGGTTAAAAGTTTATAATAGTTTAAGAAAGGAACCAGACAGATTAATGAAAGAAGAATCCACAGACATAAGACACAGACACAAACAACTCATCTGGCTCATGAGGGTCCTGAGCGGCAAATTATTGGAGTCTATGAAAGTGTTGTCCTTTACATTGTAAATAGCATTTTGTTAGCTATATTTAGAGACAGGTATGAACAGCAATGGATCTTTGGCCTCCCCTACTCTGTCTACTCTCAAACAATTATGAAAATATGTATGATGACATTTTATCAGTGTTATTATAATTTTTCTTCTAAAGTCTTCTAGCATTTTTTTTTTTCATCCCCTATGATGAATACCCTGCAGTCTCTCCTGGAAAGCTTATGGTTTACTTGATTTTTAAAATGAAGTGGTTAAATCTAGGGTGAAATCTCAAAAATAGTTATAATGAGAATGTTTAAATCAGAGAAGACGTAAGTGCAAGAATTTTAATATTAAGAAGCAAATGCAAAAACTCTAGAAGAAATTATTAATTAAGTA
The DNA here is from genome assembly GCF_015220075.1 of Falco rusticolus. Lineage (NCBI taxonomy): Eukaryota > Metazoa > Chordata > Aves > Falconiformes > Falconidae > Falco > Falco rusticolus. The sequence continues at coordinate 40,097,783 of NC_051188.1, read as the reverse complement.
TTGCAAGATACCTACCTAAGAATTGCAGTACAATTTTATGTTGAAAAAGATTAAATTGATTGAAGGTTATATTTAATTATGAGAATCCAGATGGTATTGCTGAGGTGTTATTTTTACTCATCACAAACTGTCTAACGAATGACTTAGCTTCACTTGGATCACAATAAACTATGCTATCATCAAATCAGTTCTTATTAGCTGCATCAAAATAAGCAGGCCTTGTTAGCTACTATGTCCACAGGGGACATGAATAAATGATTGCCTGAAGTTTCTGAAAATAGTTTCACTGCAGAGCCTGAATGAACCAAAAGGATCGTGCACTTTAAAACTGTACTGTAGTAAAACTGGATAAAAATCCATCACCCCATAATGCAGGCTTCCTAACTAGAGTAATCATTGTTAAAACACATCAGTTAATGGCAATATTTAAAAAGGTCATTAATAATAAATGTTTCTTAAGAGAATGCTTACTGTTAAAGTATGAAATATCTGCTGCTCTTTAAAATAAAGTGTGTTGAAGTTTATACAGTATATATTTTAATTATTAATTTTTTTTAGAACACACATAAATACTAATAAAGAAAATAATCCACATTCTTCAAAATAATGTATCAGGATCCCATCAGGCTATTACAATGGTAACTCCCCAACTACATACTTTTGTTTTCCCTTTTCTACAGAACCGTTCTTTAAATTTGTTATACATGGTAATGATAATTGTAGTAGTCTTGTGCAACTGATATTCACTGCTAGCTAAAATATCTGTGAAATACATACACACACACATACAAATATATATATATTTTTTTTTTTACTGCTGTTGAAACAGTTGCACATGCCTATTTATAAATTGATGAATTACCTCGACAGATTCAATGGGTAACTGGCCTGCTTAAAGTTAAACAGCTGAATCATGGCAGATCCAGGATTGTATTTAGAAAACATTAAATACTCCTGGTTTATTGATTTGAAGCGAAGCATGTAAGGAGTAAATTAAACCCCAGTGAAGCTGATGGTATTGTTTGAACTGACTTCAATAAAGTTTCGATCAGTCTTTCACAGTAGGGATTTAGAGTAGTTTTTAGGTGATTACCTTTAGATGATAGCCCTGAAAAATAGTAATTTTAATTTTCTGAATATTTTCAGAAGATTAATATGTAGAACTTAAATTCTTTATGTAGAATACAAAATTTCTTGTGGAAATATCCATTCAACTATAAAAATAACTTATATACCAAATAATTCTTCAACAAAATCTAGTATACTTAGTGGATCAGAAACACTGTAGTTCAGATCTGACGAAGAAGATAGGTGACTGAGGCTTATGAAGATCAGCTACCAGTCCAAGAGAATATGGCTGCATATAATGCTTACAGAAAGAAAATATTTGATAACAAAGAGCTTTCTACCCAACTGAAAAAAGGAAAAAAATCAGTGCCAGAGGCTGAAGTTAGATCTACTTAAACTTGAAAAAAATTCTAAGTACTTTTGAGGTATAATTAGACATCATTGAAAAGTCTCATTCAAAGGAAGTAGAAGAAAAATTGCTCTTTATTATCTTCTTAAGGTAAAATTGATTTTCTTTTCTAAATATAATTAATTATAATTTTCAGGGGGAAATTATCTTCCTTGTGTGTGTGGAGAGGGGATTTTACAATGTCCTTTCTGGCTTTGGAATTGGTGGTACCTGGTCCCTGTATTTATCTACTTTCTTCATGAGGCTGGGTCAGAAGTGTTTACTTTACATTTCCAATGTTACTTCAGGTATAAAACATGGCTCTCCCTGCTTCCTTAGTAGGTTTGACTTATTAAAGGACTATCAGCTTTGAAAATAGTCTAGAAGTTGCCCAGGTATTGATGAACTCCTTTTTTTTTTTTTTCCCCTACTTCAAGCTTATTTGAAGAATGATCCTAATTCAGATCTTGTTATTTTGCATGTTTAAAAATACATCTTCTTTGAGTACTTTGGCAATGTCATCTAATATTAACAGCACTCTGAAATCACAAAATATGAAATATAGACTGTTTATCCTCCCATATAAACAGTGTACAAACTGTTCCTCATACTGGATAAAATTAGAGTATGTTTTTATTATTGCTCAGGACTCTTGTTTTCTTCCGGCTGACATATGGCCATCTTCCAGTTCTCTTAATTTTCAGTGCTAGTGGGACATAGTCACTGAAGGTGACATGTGGCATGTGTTGCAATTATACCTTTGAGATCCAACAGATGTTCCAGTAACTTGTCGTTCATATCTTTTGAGTTTATTCCTTAATTCTTTAATTTTGAAGGAGGCTTATAAATATGCTTAGGTGTCTAATGCCCACTGCTATCACAGAAGCTGGCTGCCCAAATACCCTCAGAAATCTGGCCCTGTTCAATAGAATAGAAGTACACAAATGTAACTCAAATTTCAGCAAGTAAATCTACTCCTTTCAAAGATTATGAAAGAGGAGAAATGATACTTTAGTTCAAAAGGGATATTAAGTTATTTGCACAGTAATTACTACATAGTCAGAAGAGTCAAAATGCCACAACTGGACCCAGACTTTTAAAAGAGGCTAGTTTCCATAAAACCAAAAACATGTAAGAGGAAAGTGGTTTAGCAGGCTAAGCATTACTCTAGTGTCCAGACAAGATCAGTTCCAAATTCGGCTATTCTCTGTTTTGTCCTAGATGCCTAGTAACATGCATATAAGCACTGAACAATCCTTCCCCCTCCCCCGAAAAATAAAATGTGTCAGTGAAAATTTGCATGAATTAGTATCTGTTGGCCTGGTAAAAAGAGTTACGAATGAAAACATAACCTTTAAAATCTTACTTTGCATTGGTATCTTATTGGCAAAATTAAAAACTCTGAAATCTTTAGAGTAATGATAAACTGTGGCAGTAAGAAAGAGCCATCTGTGAATAAAATGCTCAACTTGTTTATTAGCAAGTGCTGTAAAATCACATATTTTAAGAAAAATGTACTGCAAAAGACACTCAGGCACAGCAGCTTAACAGTAAGCACTACTGAAGCTGGATGTTGAGAGAGAGAATAGCATATGTGAAATATGAAAATTTTGGTACCTAGAGGCAAGGTCAAACTGTCTATAATGTCTCTAACCATAAGAAGTTCTCAGCTTGCGATCTCTGAGCAGTGAAATCTTCTGTGTCATATTTCTTTCCAGATCCCACATTTCTCGCTTTGTCTGCAAGATAACCTCTGGTTATTGTGGTATGTGGTTTTGAGATGAGCACTGTCAACAATATGCACTGGCTGTAAGTATCTGTGCTGTTTGCCTCAATTCACTACAAACTGCTCTCTTCAGGCTCTGAATTCAAACTCTGCTGTTGATTATCTCATGTAATATGTAGACTATTTTACTGAAAAGAAAGAGTACCCAGCTCAACAAAGCAAAGATCTAATCAACTGCCAGTCTTGCAGTTATAAAAGCAGGTGGTTTTCCTTCATTCATGCATACATTGGAATTTATACGGTTGTTACATTTCACATTACTATCTGAATTTCACATTACTATTTTGAATTTTGGTTCATTTTAATCATAATGAAGGGTTATTAAGTACATAATGTAAACAAAAGAAAACCACTTGAAAACTAAAAACATTTTTGCAAGTGAAATGTGACAGCATTCTCTAAAACCTTAGAATCTGGCCAATGAAGGCAACTATTTGTGACAGGACTTGATCCTGTCCCTTCTCAGTCTACTATTTTCTTTTCAGGTCTCAGTATTTAATAAGAGTTGTGGGTTAACACTGGTAGGCAGCTCAGCCCTACACAGTTGCTCACTCATTCTGCCACAGTGGGATGAGGGATAAAATTGGGAGTGTAAAAGTGAGAAAACCCATGGGTTAAGATAAAGACACTTTTGTAACTAAAGCAAAAGCTGTGTGTGCAAGCAAAAGAAAAAAAGAAAAGAAAAAAAAAGAATTTGTGGACTACTTCCCATCAGCAGACAGATGTTTAGCCATTTCCAAGAAAGCAGGGTTTCATCACATATGAGAGTTACTTAGGAGGTAACATCTTAACCCTGAAATGTCCCCTCTTCTTCTTTCTTTCCCTGAGCTTTCATTGCTCAGCACAACGTCAAATGGTATAGGGTATCCCTTTGGCCAGCTGAGGTCAACTGTCCCGGCTTTGTTCCCTTCCAACTTCTTGGGTACCTCAGTCTACTCACTGGTAGAGTGGTGTGAGAAAAACAGAAAAGAAGCGGCTTGACACTGTGTAAGCACTATTCAGCAACAGCTAAATCATGGATGTGTTATCAACACTGTTTTCATCACAAGTCCAAAACATAGCACCGTATGAGCTATGGAAGAAAATTAACTCTATCCCAGCCAAAGTCAGTAGAATCTCCACTCCTTATTCTATACAATTTATGTCATGCCCAATACATTCTCATTAGATACCTCCTCCTTTCCCATCCTTTGATATATACACAGATATCATTCCCTTAGTCTATGGACTACTCCTGTAAAATGTCCATAAAATGTCCATAAAACACCCGTTGAGTTAATTTAGTCCATGATTTCAGTTCTGGTGGTCACTTAGGACAGGAGAGGTGGTGTGTTGCATGGAGTTAGTGGGCATCAAAGCTGGCTCAGGTCAGGTCACAGCTGCGCTTGCACTGCTACTTGTAAGACTCATCCTCCATTGACTTGTGAGTTTCCTGCTATAGTACTTCCTATAACATGCAACTCAGATCAAGGGTTACAAGAGTTTAAAGGTATTAAGGTAAGGCAAAAGGTAAAGTGCACATTTAATATTTTATATTCCTTTCTAAGAACTATAATTCCACTGCTGTTCCATAAAGAAATTGATTTGACATTTTTAGGATAAAACAAAAACTTGGCATCCCATTATACACATATATAGAAACCTCCCCAGTTTTGACTATAGAAATTGTCAGGTAGTCCATTGGAAAAAAAAAGCTGATTCTCAGGGTAAAAAGAAGCATCACAGAAATTAATTCAACTTTATTTACCTCTATCAGATGAGAATTTGCCCCACAAAATAATTCAAGTGACAAAAAATCAGACAGAAAAACTATTAAAAATGAGAGCAGAGATTCAAGCAAATGCAAGTCTAACTCAGACCCAAAACCTCAGACAATACACAAAACCAGAGTAATCTCATTTACCTTTGTGGAGTTTTGTCTTGCCTTTCTAGTTGCAATATGGTCCTGGACCAATCATCAGGACTACTAAAAATATGAAAATTTAAGGAAAAAATTATAACATCTCCATAGCTTTGGTTTAACAGATTGGTGGGAATACACTTTAAATGTGATTCTAGAACTTATTTTTCCTAGCAAGAAAGAGAAACAACAACTTGTCTTATTTAATAAAACTGTCCAAGATGCAGCTTTTCAGATCTCAGTAGAAAATGGTTATTCCAAACTATTTATCATCCAAGGAGTCTATCAAGCAATCATGCACCCTTAAAACTCATTAGATTTTTTTGAAATATAGCGTCTTACCTAGTACAGAAAAAATTCTGTGCATACCTTAGTCTAATCAGCTCTATGCGAACTGCTACCTATGGGCTACCTGTATTTGTAAACAGGTGTTATGGGCTGATGCTGACTGGACACCATGTGCTGACCAAAGCTGCTCTATCACTCCCTTCAACTGAAGAGGGGACAAAAAATACCATGAAAGGCTTGTAGGTCAACATAAGGACAGGGAGAGACCACACACCAATTGCCATCATGGGCAAAACAGACTCTACTCAGAGTAATCAATTTATTGCCAATTAAATCAGTGTAGGATAAGAAGAAATAAACCTACATTTTAAAAACAGCTTCCCCCACCCCTGCCTTCTTCCTGGGCTTAGCTTCACTCCTGACTTCTCTCCATTCTCCCCACCAAGCAGCACAGGGGGACAGGGAACTGGGGCTGCGATCCCTTCATCACACATTGTCTCCTCACACTGCTTCCCTGCTCCAGGCGGGGTCCCTCCCGCAGGGCACAGTCCTCCCTGACCTTCAGTGAAGGACTACTGCCATTCTCAGACTGCCTCAAAGCACAGCGGTGCACCCCGCGCAGGCAGGGCAGTGCTTTTCTCTGTCCACAGCCTGGCCCAGCGGTCACATGGACTAAGGAGCAAAGCACCTCCACACTGAAAGCAAGGGCAATCGAAGGTGAGTCTGGCAGAGCTCTGGAGGCACCCCCAGCTCATTTCGGAGAACTTTCCACAAGGCTTAATGCACATGCGCATCAGCACTCAAAGGCTGGCCTCGAGGGAGGCTCTGGGCAGAGACCAAAGATATAAACGTGTGGCCCACAGAGGCCTGAGGCCAGAGCGCGGGAGGCTGCAGGATCCAGGCTACATGGGATCCACAGTTGTTGAATACTTTCTATTTTTTGTCTCTGTTTTCTCCTACATTTCAAGTTCACAGATCCCTATGTCTGAAGTTTGAGAATTCAAGTTTACTTTGTTTTCCTGTGCGATGTGTTAAGAATTCAAGTTTACAAATCTCTTTTCTTTTGCCACATGCCAGTGGCAGTAAGTGAATCGACCAGTAGAAGTTGCTGTTTTACACCAAATCTCTGCATGTACTTATTCCTAGTTACCATGCAGAGAATCAAAAACAACCTTTCCCTCTTCCCACCAACTGGGATGGGAGAATTTCTCGAACATAAGGCCTTCCCACAGGCTGCAGGTCTTCATGAACTGCTGCTGCTGCCTGGGTCCCCTGTGGGGTCACCAGCCAGCAAACCTGCTCCAGCCTGGCTCCTTTCTCTACAGGGCCACTGATGCTACCAGGGGTTTACTGCAGTGTGGGTTTCTCACGGGGTCACAACCTCCTTTGGGCACCCACCTGCTCTGGTGTGGGGGTCTTCCACATGCTCCAGGTGGGGATCTGCTCCACCATTAACCTCCCTGGTCCGAGGGGCACAGCCTGCCTCACCGTGGGCTTCACCACGGGCTGCAGAAGAATCTCTGCTCTGGCGCCTGGAGCCCCCCTGCCCCTCCTGCGCTGGCCTGGGTGCCTGCAGGGCTGTTTGTCTCATATATTCTCACTCCCCTCTCCTGGACGCCTGGATGCTGTTGCACAGCAGATTCTTTTCCTCCTTAAACACATTATTGTGGAGCCACTACCACTGTCGCTGATGAGCTCGGCCTTGGCCAGCGACAGGGCCTGCCTTGGAGCCGGCTGGCATTGGTTCTATCGGACATAGAGGAAGCTTCTAGCAGCTTCTCACAGGAGCCACCCCTGTGGTCCCTGCACTACCAAAACCTGGCCACCCAAACCCAGTACAACAGGAAAGTTTAGTGGCCAAGTTCCCAGACAAGCTTGATCTGACAGACATCTTAACCGCATGAGTGGACTCCTGCCAGTAAGTGGTCACGATTAATTTATTAAAAAAAACATCAAGCGACCTCATTCCCCCAAAACGCACCCCAAAAAAGTAGAGAAAGCTGAGAACTTACTTTTATGCAATAAAATGTATAATGTGTGATGGGGAGAAGGAAACCTCAGTTTTATTGTATCTGCTCACCCAGGGTAAATTTTTTTAAGCAAAAAAGATTATGGTAAACTTCTAATTTGATGCCCATCACAGCTCACTGAGGAAGACCTAGGACACCCTGAGTCCAAAGCATCTTCTTAGCCATGAGAAGAAATGCCGGGAACACATCGTGTTAATTTACCTCGAACATTAATAGCTTTATTAACATAGCAAGATGAGTAATTGCTGATTGAATTTTGACTTGATAGGGATCCAAGTCCTGCTTCGGACTGTAGGACTTGGGTTCAGAGGCTGACAGATGGTCACGGATTGTTGTTCCTAATTAGAGAAAACTATATGCAGAAATCATGTCTGGATAGTTGTTCGTGGGACATATGGCAGAAGGCTAATTAACATGTACTTCACACTTACACATATATTTGACAGAGAACAGTTTTTTACAGGCAGTGTAACACAGCAGTGGAATAAGGACCAATGTGATTAAATTTTTTAAAGTTTTCCAAAACAGATTTGTTTCTGTGTTTTGATCACCTGGATTTATTTACGTAAACTGTTATTACTTGCAGACAAAACCAGGTAGGATTTCAGACTGCATGAGGCAAACCAGTTTCAGAGAAAATAGTCCTTTTGAAGTTCTTAAAAAGCCTGCTACCTTCACACAGCCCTGTGGCATTAAATGCCAGTTTGTGAAAACTTTTTAGTGAGAAATAGTCCTTCTGAATAGTGGCCTGTGCATACAGTTACCCAGCATGAAATGTTCATGATGATAGAAAAAGCTAATTGTAGAAAATTGAGACTTCTTTAAAATGCAGTCTTTATAAATCCATGATCAGTTGTGAACCAAGCCTTCATCACCTCAGACACAGTACCTGCCAGAAAAGGAAAGGAAGCTGTAGGTATGTTGTATTCAAACACATTGTGGGGGAGAAACGCTGGCTTTTATGACTTGTCTGCTTGACTTTTTTTTTTTCTTTTTTTTTTCTTTTTTAATAGCAACAACAAATCAGAAAATCAGAACTATATGTTTATAAAGGAAAACAAACCTGATGATGTACCAACATGTTTCCAAATAAATCAAAAAATAGTAGTGGTTTAAAGTGTATATTGAAAATACATGATTGGAGACAGAAGCCTAGCTATGTGACACTCTCACTTGTAAAAATACAATGGTACAGCTAAAAAGGAGAAATTTAAAACATTTATTGGAGAGGGAATCCAATAGTTTATAGAAGATAGAGTTTAAATAAATTAAACAGATTAAGAGAAAATAGAACTATTGTTGTTTTTAAAACATAAAATAGAATAACATATATTTTTTTCACTCCTGGCTTTCACAGGTAGCTCAATGTTTTATGCAGGACTGTAAATGCAAAGCATATTTATCTTTTAAAACACTTGTGTTAGGGCCAATCCATTCAAAGGAAATTTTCAGTAATTTCTGATACCAAACGCTAGGAAACAAAGGAGCTAAAATAGAGAAAGGCAGACCATGAAATACAATTTTGCATAAGTATAGTAATATTTTTGCATAAGATACTAAGACTTTTGCATATGAAGAAATCTGAGTTTTAAACTAGACAAAAGAAGCTTCTTTGTTAGTGTTTTGAACATTACTTGTGAAGTGAATATACATACTAAATTGCCATGCTTTTAGATTTAAAATGTTTTACTTTTTGTAGTGAAAAAAAAAAAGTAATATAATTAACATCACACTAAACCATTACATTCTAAATGCATATTGTTTGTTCAGAATAAATTAATTTAAAATTAAGTAGAGTGCTACCAAAAGAAAACAAACATCTGCATTTAAAAAAAAAAATAATTCTTTGTTAAAGTATACTTGGAATCATTAGAAAACCTAAGACTAGAAGGACTTTCTGGGTAACTGATTGCAGACTTGTTTTTAGTGCATACTTTCTTGTCATCTAAATTTAGGAACTTACTATGTTATTTTTTAGATCCAAGTACTTATTTATAGCAGCATTACTTACGAAGAAACTCATTCTTTTAGGGGTTGAATGCTTTTAATTGTCTTACAAAGCTGCTCATAATCACCTTACACCCATGTATTAAGGAATGAACTTTATATTTAAATGCAAAGTATGTCTCCCTATGAACTGTTACTATAGATGCTATAATACTACAGTAGACCCAATTGTGCAATATAGCTATAAAACTAGTTAGTGTATATTGTCACTAGGATTTCTGGAGACACTCTATAAAATAATAATGAGAAAAATTGTATCTTTGGAGTTCACTAGGATGGTTCAGATATATAAAGGGGGAGACTATTCTCTGCTGAATACCTGTCTGATTTATCCATTCTGAAGGCACAAAGTATTCATAAACTCAAGTTGAATGATAATTTAAGCCTTTAATGAATTTGTGTTTACTGAATCGACAGAAAGGAAGTAAAGCATATTGGTAATTATGTTCATGAAGGCTTTAAAATAAATTTGTTTACCATCCTGTAACAATTCTGTTACAGTGAATAACAATTCTGTTATAGTGAATTCGTATGTCTAAAAATCTACAGGAATTTTCAGTTGGAGCTCAACACCCTTAATAACCTTCCTTTTACAGTTCTGTTTAGCATGATTATTTCAAAATACGTTGAAACCTGAATGGGTTTTCTATAAGGATTCAGGTAATACATATCATATTTCAAAAGCCCTGTATGTTGACTATTATGTTAAATTTCTTTGTGAAAATAAATTATTATTAATTCAAGAGTGTATGTTGTATCAGTAGAGTAGATCAGAAAAGTTAGCTTCAATGTTTACACAGTTGTGTTACTTTACATGTTGCCTTTCCTGAGAATGAAGAAAAGCCAAATAGAAGTGATTCTATTATTTAAATCAGGGTAGGCTTTAGCTGTGTTCTTAGTAGCTAGTTCAGTGAAAATGTCATTTCAATGCTCAATAGAGATGAAGACAACAAATTCACTATTAGAAAATAACAACCGTATAACCATGCCACTACTTACATCTTGAATACCTTCTACAGTTCTGATCTCCCAAAAGGTATTCTCTCCAAGAACTGGGAGAAGAGAAGGTGGTCAAATGCACAACCAAACGAATGAGGACCATTTAGCTTGAAAAGTAAACAGCTGGGGATGAATAAGAAAAAAGGTGTAAAATCACAAATAACATGGAAGAAACAAAAGGGGAATGATTATTCATGATTTCTTCCACTGATATTAAAATGAATATTTCATGTTTTGTTAAGTAAAAAAGCTGTATTTTGTTTCTCTTACATATTGTCTTCCACCATTTCTTCAGCCTCCCGAACAAAAGAAAGTATTCAAAGATGTGCATATATACTTACTAATATCTACTGTGACTTCGTAACTGTAAAGAGTAATGTAATAAGAACTGTTTAGTTTTCTGCTAGAAGTCTATCTTGGGTCGTAAGTACTAGTAGAAAGATGGAATGGGGAAAAAAAAAGAAATATAAACTTTTCTTATCAGGATCCAAAATGTTTCCATGCAGTGCCTCCAAAACAGTAAATCTACTGGCCATTAGTTTCCAAATCCTTTCTTTTATTCTGCGACCACATCTATGGTAAACACAAAATGTGGGCAGCATCATGGATGAGAAAATGCTGTTTGCTGAGTTAATTGTTTTAAATATATTAAAAAAATAAAAATAATAATAAAAAAGGAGGGGGGAAAAAAAGAAAGAAAAAAGGAAAAAGTTTGAATATCCACCAGAAAATCTGGCCTAGTGGTTTTACCTCTTCTGATCTGTTCTGTAATCTAGACATCTGTTCTTACTGTTAGAGGATGTATTGGTGGTATCTCTCTAATGATATCTTCACTATATTCACTAAACCATCAAATAAGTCTTGCTCAGAACTGTGTCATAGCCAATAGTGGGTGCTGGAGGATGGGATGCTTTTGTCTCATAATATTCTGATCCTCATGCTCACACTTACCTGAACACTGTGGTGTTATTAACACATGAGATAGGCAACAACTCACTGATTGACTGCATGGGCTAAGCTGAGCAGAAATTTGAAGATGCCTCAGGGAAGTAGGATACTAAATATCAAACCAATATTTGCAGACAGGTTTTGACATGGCAGAAGAGAGTGATAAAAAGAGTGCTGAAAAGGAGAAGAAAAAAGAATCAAGGAATAAAAATGAAATTATTAGAGGACATGTTAGTAAACATGAAGAATATTTTTTGTGGCTTCATACTCTGCAAATTAAGTGATTATAAGAATGTGTTTTTCTTTAAACCCTCAGAAGATTATATTGGCACAGCTTTAATGCATACATTTGAAGGCTTTCCGTTATGGATTACAGGGAGAGCTGAGTAACATATGGCAAACCTGAAAAATGGACATGATGAAAAAAGTTTTTCTTAACTGTGGTAAAATCAGTCGTCTTTACATGAAAGTAACTGTGACACTGCCAATTACATGCTGTTCAGCCTGTGAGCAGCTACTGCTATATAAGCTCAACAAATCTACATTTTTTAAAGTTGTGGCAAGTCACAATGTAATTTAATTAATAAAAATAAAGAAATAATTAAACATTATTGTAGTAGGATTTAACATGTGATTTTAAGAAGTAAAGAAAGTATTTTCTGTACCTCATTTAGATGTATTTTAAAGATTAGTACCACTTTTTTAAATGATGCTGGTGTACATACAGCACTATGTTAGATCTTCATCATTATTCTCCTGTGTATAGATCATAAGGCAACATACAAGACTAAGATAAGTGTGCAGTGCAGTTTGACTAATTGGTGGCTGCAAGATCCATTGCATCTGGCATACAATTACCAAAAAATGCATTCCATTTCACAGCCCCCTGTCTCTACACAGATCATTCTGAAGCCTTAAATTAAAAAAGTAGTGAAACCTCTTATTAAATCTTACCAAAATCCAGTCAAGCTAATTAAACAGATGCCAAAATGTTTTGGTGGATAAGAAGCTATTGGTGAGTTGGAAGTTTATATCAATGGCAGAACAATTTCTAAATACTTAATATCTGGTTGTCTCCTGGGCACACACAGCACATTTACACAGAAATGTGAGTTCTGTTGTGTAAACATCCTATCTTCTCTAATAATTCTTCATTTATGGCATTATTTCCACAAGTAGAATAAAGATCAGAAAACATCAAGCAATATATGATTAAATGGTGTAAAGAGCATCACAAAGAAAGATTGATTTCTGTCTTTATGGTAAAAATAAACTTTTGATCTCAGAAAGAATGAGATATTACAATAGTTCCGTTTCAAAGAGGCAGGATATCTCTCTACCTACAGACTTAATTCCTACAAAATAGGAATATCTATATGTCATATTGATGGATAAGAGCTATATTTAAGTTTATATGGGGAAAAAAAATCTTACTACTTCAAAGGCATACTTCAGCTCATAAAATCATAACTATAACTAGTATAACCCTGGAAAGAAAGATTAATGCAGTAAAGAAATAGTGTCCTTTTCTCTGCCACCAACATTTTTTTAATCCACAAAGATATAGTAAAATATTATTTTCTTGGCAAATTTTGAAGACTTCTACCATCCAATTAACTTTTCCTTTCTATGATAGATAATCATTAATCCGTACAAGTTTCAAGCTCTTGTTTCCTCATCAAAAATGCCCTTAAGTGCTGTCATAGTTAAGTAGAATCCTGTGATTTCAGATGTCACTAGAAGTCAACCCATTACCCTGGAAAAGGAAAACTTGAAAAGCATATTCTTAAGTCCTTTCTCAAGGTAAACCTGCACATTCTAGCTGAATTTGAGTATTTGACAGGACAAATATATGATGTGGTATATTAATGTAAATAATTTCTGGAATTCCATTCCTTTGCACACAAATCACATAGGGCAAACTCCTAAATATTGTTGTTGTTTGAAGACTTAGAATGATAGATGTTTGCACTGATTGAAAGATTTAATCATTGCTAGCTGTCATATCTTAAAAGCTATGGAATTATACATTACTGTTTTTTGCTTTTATGACTTTCCTTTTTAAAGAAAAAAACAGAGTATATTAAATGCAAAGGAAATTTCCCAAGGCAGCAGAACCGTTTCCAGGGTTTGCATACTAAAGGACAACAATTAGTCTTCAGATGAATGCTTGTGAGGCTTATAATAAAGCATAAGGGCAAGTTCTGATTCTTCATTATAAATGTTGAAGGGACACATTTCTATACATTTATAGAGAATATAAATATAGATGGTTTTATATATATAGAAACAGCCATAGATTTGTCTAGAGACACTCATCCATCTGGGTTTAATTGTACTAATATGCTTCTCTTGTCTCTCTCCTTTCCCTTTCCATCTTATTTTCAGTCTATGTAAATCCTTCTGTTCTGCTGGCCCACTTCCACTTCCACAGTAACTGAAAATAGAGAAAACAGGAAGTCAGTCTGCTTTACATGTATTGAAATGAAAAGGTGAAATTTCTTTCCTTAAGCTGTCCCAGGCCTTGTGAGATTTTAGGATTCTGATCAAGAATATAAAGGTATTGAGGCATGGGTAATTGCATCAATTAAAACTGTTAAGTATGCTAAAGTATAGAATGAAAAAGTCAGGTGCATGTTCATAAAAATATAACTGAAAAATGTATTTTAATGAAAAAAGTCGTCTAGAGTTAGATTTTTTCTCCATTTGTATCAAATAGTGAAAATTACATTATAGTTATATTCTAGTATGGAACCACCACGTGCCATGGAGTTGGGGTAGGGTGACTGCAAGAACAGAATCACAGCATTCAGTGACATATGTATAATATAAACCTTGGTGCAACACACACACTGTATACACCACACGTCAGTCAAGGTCCCTGCCCTTCCAGTCCTGTTTAGATCGGCACCATTGACTCAGTCTAGCAGGATACTCACTCAGCCAGGTGGGTATGTTCTTGACCTGACTGGCACACTGCTTTCTACTTGTAGCAGTTTCACCTCATCTCAGCCTTCTATGCTGTCTGACAACCGTATATGTATGCAGCTCACAAAGTAGCTATTGTTTTAAACACATACTGTTTCCTAAATTAGTCAGTTTAAACCTTGAAGGCTTTACTAAACATGTAGCTGTGAGTCTACCTCTTTGGCCAGTCAGTGGTTACTAAAGGATTTTCTAATGTGTTCTGATCTTCTGCCCCAAATATGAGATATTAGTGTGACTTTAGAAAGAATTATATAACAAAGTTAATGTATAGCTCTATTTTCCAGCCAGGAAGATGTTCTCACTTTGAGTAGTCTTTTTTGGATAGGCTTCGTGCTGTGACCTTTCGCCAGTCATCTTCCTCATGCTTCCAATAGGTCCACTTAAGCGCTCACTTTCAGAATATCTTACTTGCATGTCTCTCTAGAAAGAAGGGGGAAATGGAATGCAGTGACATTAAATAGCATTAACATACGTCATACATTCTTTCTGTAGCTGGACTTCGGTTTACTGGGCTCCCTAATGATAGCTGCAGGAAAGATTTGTCTTACTTTCCTACTAAGGGCATAATGGTGTGTATGCTCTGGCATTCTGAGTTCCAGCATTCAAGTGAGGCATTTATCAGAGTATGTGTAGGTTATGTTCAGTTATTTTCTGTGAAAACCGTAACAGGAGGAAAGCAAAGAAGGGAGTTACCGTATTTGCAGTTCTGTGCTTGTGTGGATGATGCTTCTAGGTACCACACCCAGACACAGACAGAAAGAAACCCTGAAGGGAATTGTGTGAAAGATTTTGCAGAACACTGTATGAAGAAAAACAGTCTTAGGTTTGTGAGAAAGGATGCTGCCTGCTCTTACTTTAAACACTTTATATTCACTTGTATTAAATAAACATTTAACTTAAAGGAATAAAGAAAAAAGAACGTTAAAAAAGTCTCTTATATAAACTTTTTATCCTCAAAAATAAATTACCAAACTTTTTACTAAGATTGATGTACCTCCATTTAAAAAATAACAATCAACAATGAATGAAGAACTTACACTGGCATCTTGGAAAAATACTTGTCAAGTCCCAGAATTTAAATAAGTCATTTTATATTATCCAAGAGGAGATTGTTTCTCTCAAGGTTTAAACCAGAAAAAGTTGTATAAACAAGTTATATAACACCAGGCATGAACTTAAGCAATTGTATACCATGGAGTCCTTGGTATGCTTCATTTGTAACAGCATCATGATATAATATTACAAATTTTTAGCATATGTTTTCTCACATCTTACTGACCTACAAGACCTGTAATATAGCATAATTGTCGAGATAAAACTGACAGAATTTGAAGCTGTATGAAATAGCAGTGCAGTAGCATCCATGCACATGAATATTTATGTGTGTAATTAGAAGTATTACTTACTTTTTAAGGACTGAAAATTGTGTTAAGCCTTCTCAAAACAGTCACACAGGATTTGACAATGGTGGTGATTTTCTAGAATAAGGAAGACACGATCTGAAATGCGTTTTAATTCAGGTAGTGTATTTCTGGCATAGAGATGGGTTGTTGGTGTTTACACAATCAATGGCTACCACTGCTGGTATATTCACAAGAGCAACAGGAAATACAGGTCAAGCTGTTATCCTTTCACTGCAATTCTCTAGTCAGGATCAGTAACATTACAACTTCGGTTGTCATGCTCTAGACCATAATGGCAAATAACTTTTCTGGCCTTAATAAACTTGTAACATGCCATGGATACCTCACTCTGTATTATTCATTGTCTTCATTAGAAACATCACACTGATGCCATTGTTATATTCTTTACAAAACATGGCCTAAGATCTACCTTGAAAAACCTTAAAGTCAGATAAACTGTTATTAAAAAAAACCCTTACAACCCAACATTAAAAATGCAAGGTTTGTTGTTATCCTGAATGAGTCAAACACCATATTTATTTTTAATTTTTATAACAGTGTTTAGCTTAAGAAAACACTATTCCATAGGGTTTGGATGGGGATTTTTTTAGGTGAAATACAGTATGCTTTTATTATGTTCTTCAACATTTAGCATCTTTTTGATCTAACAGAAATGTATTGAATGCATCATGAACTCCTGGTATTTCAGAAACAGGGCTTCAAGCTTTGGTAACTGAAGAGTCAAATCTCTTCCAATAGGGTCCATAGCTGCAGCTGCATCTTTGTTAAAGTTGTCTTAAATTAGATATAAGGAAGAATTTTTCTAGAATGAGAGTGGTGAAAACACTGGAACAGGTTGCCCAGAGCCATGGTAGATGCCTCATCCCTGGAAACATTCAAGGTCAGGTTGGATGGGGCTCTGAGCAACCTGATCTAGTGGAAGGTGCCCCTGCCCATGGCAGGGGGGTTGGACTAGATCCCTTCCAACCCAAACCATTCTATGATTTTAAAGTTATTTAGTATTTCTGTGTACTTTAATTATTTTACTTGATTCCATTTTTATTTACATTTGTCCCATCAATAGCGCTCGTTTCCCCTCAGCAATAAGCCTAGACCCAAGAAATACTAATCCAATGATCAGTCCAAGTACTTAGCAGAACACAGAGTTCTGTATTTCCTCCTACTTTCCTGTTTCTAAGCACAGGCCATATAAAATACAGCTCTCATCATCCAATTGGTCACATTCCTTTAGTGGATCTCTTTTACTCCACTACTTTGCTCTGCAGGTTTCTTCCGTGTGATGTCACTTGTCACCAAGACCAGTAAAACAGTGCATAAGTTATTTTTCCTAGGGACTGATAACTAAAATGTTTTAATTGATTGGCTAGTGTTCGGTACAGGACGTACCTGTGGTGGATTATGTTCTGTAAAAGAGTGGGATCTGTGTGTATCAGTAAGCTCACAATAGGTGGAAAAGCAGAATGGGATCCAAACTTCAGAGGTCAAAAAAATGAGGAAATTTTCATAAGGACCCAGAAGAGACTTCAGTGTTCATTGGAAACTGGGAAACCTTTGAAAGCTTTTGAACAAGGAAAAAAATAATGGACTACAGCCCTGCAAGGACCCTGTAGGAAGAAAATAAACCTTTAATGTTTTACTGAGTGATACAGAATGTGTGCGGGCAGATCTAAGTCTTCTGGTTTTGAACAATCTTATTTTAGTTTCTGTTCTAATGGAGACCAAAAAAAGGTTTTATGTCTACCTGAAAGAAGAGGGGGGAAATTCATTGGTCAAAACATTTTTTTTTTTTTTTTTTTTTGGTTTAAGCAAACAGGTTCCTATGAGTCAAAACTCATTACTGGAAGACTTCTAGTTGGTAAGTGCGTATTATGATGCTTAAAGCTATATGGTGAAGCCAGCTTAAATTTTTGCCAGCCAAATGATCTCTGCCCTGTGCTACTTATTCTGGTGTAAAGTTAGAAATAGCTGTATTTTCAGTGATTGGTCAGAGAGACACTCAAGTAAGGATAAGATAACCTTATTAATGAGCTAAAAAAATAACTATTCCAGGTGCAGGGGAAATAATAAAAATCCCTTGTTACATCTGTGTTTCTGGAACAGTTGTTTTCAGAGTAGTGGATCAGGAGAAATAGTCACTATATACATTAAACAGTATTTTTTTCTGAACATCCTTTTTTTTCTATTTCAAGCTCTATACCAATTAAAAAATCTGGAGGTGTAGCCAGGGATGCAGTTACATCTTTTCAGCAAAATGAAATAAAAGTTAAACAGTAAGCAATAGGTGCTGTCATCCACCTCTCAGCAGAAATCTGGAAAAATACACAAACAAATTATTTGTCACTGCCATTTTTCAAGCTGTTTTGCAGTGGATAATACACAGTGAAAATGAAAAGAAATTATTCCCTTCTGTGATCCCCATAGCAGATATTTTGTCGATCCTAGTACCAGTCAGACAAAAAAGATGTTTGATCTTACATGAGCATGTGCCCAAAGGCCTTTTAATCTGTCATAGTCATTAATGGCAGTGGCATTTTCACTGATCTGCTAGAATCCTTTAACTGTTTCTAGACAATGCTTTGTGACATATCCTTCCTTCCAATTAAATCTGGTGACCAATTTGTTGAGTGAATATTGTCAGTAACAAAGGGAGAAAGTGTTACCTGTTTTACAGGTCATAATGATGGCCATATGACAATTAGCAAAATATTGGGTAGAATATTTTGTAATTTAGCTTCTGACTGACCTTTTTATTCTAAGACCAAGTGATGGTAGTTTATTATGGCATGAAATATATCAGGAGACCTAGAGACTATATATTGTATTTGATACTTGCAAAGACTTACAAAAATGAATACATAAACGAAATATAATTTTGTACTTCTGACTCTTCTAAATGTTTTAATGGCAGGCATGTTCATTTAGCAGTCAGTGATTTTTTTTCCTGCACCCTGTGTACAAAGCTAGAAAGAAATTGTGTATCATGTAGGATGTTTATATTGACAGAAAATCTCTAGAATATGGAAACTAGGCATTGTTACTGTTTGTTAAATGGCCAAAATTCACTAAAACTAAACACTGAGGAAGAGGTATTTGCCTATCTTTATTGTACAAGCTCTGAGGCTTCCAGGAAGAAAAACCTCAGGTGTATTCTATCTTCTTGTAGATTTGTGTGACAATCTCTACAGTGTACACAGACTAAGCACAGAATGACACACTTCGACCACTATCGTCAGCAACTTCACATGCTGTGCAGGCAAGGCTTTTCAAAAGTTCTGTGTTAGTTATTATGGAGACAGATGGGATTCACAGGCAGCCTGCACTCAGATAACCTTACAACAATGGCTCTGAGAGTCATGAAGTTACTGAGTTTGTACAGCAATTGAACTGGACATACAGCCATCATCTAGTATCATTCTAAGCCAAACTGTACAGAAATTTAAGCTATTTTTATTTGCAAAGCTACCTATAACTTCTTGATGATTCTGGAGATTGCAGTTCTCCATCTTTTAAGTTTTTGTACCAGAATGCTATACTAGAACAGAGAGAGACAAATAAACCATTGCCTTCCACCACTACATAGTAAGCAGGGAAATGAGCCATACATAAGCTTTTATAGGTTTGTTTCCCCTTACATTTTCATTACCATTGCAGGTATGTAGAGACAGGTACTATGAGGGGAGTAAAGGTCCTTTCTATCTAATCACCATTTTCACAGCTATGGATGAGCTTTCTGTTTTTATCAGTTAGTATTTTCAGATCACCTTGCCCCACAATGTCAAAGTCAGAACTGAAACTGAAAAAATAAGATCCCCAAAGCCAGACTGTAAATCTAAGCAGAAGAATACTTGTTTTATTGAAAGCCAGCATTGTAAGCTCTGTTCTCTCCTCATGTGTGCCAAATTCAACAGAATGAGAGCCAGATAGCAGACAATAATGAGTGGCAGACCTGTACAGCAAAACCAAGGAAGTTTATTGAGAAAAGTAAGGAAAGCATAAAAGTTGTAAATGTGAGAAGAAAACAGAGACTTGTTTTCAAGTGTCAGTGTATCAGGTACTAAGCTTCTGTATTATGCTGTGTGCTCAGGAGAGTGGGAAGATTATGGCCTAGGTAAACATCTACTTCTAGCCAGTCATTTGTTGGTGTCCCATAGAAATCTCCTCTAATGAATCCTCCTTTCTTCCTGATGGCTCTGCACAAGTGCAAGTGTCTACAAGGTGCAGTGCAGTAGAAGGTGAAACTTGTAGTACAGGCATTTTTATCTGCGTTTCACTTCCTCCAATTAATAACGATTTAGGGAAAGCTGTGATAAAGCTCTTTACTTACTAATTCCTCATTAAAGACTGTATCATGGTATTCTATCTCATATTAAGGGTCTGCTTCATGTTGAGTACTATGAAGGCTGTCAGATTTAAAATTTGAAAATAAATTCGAAAACGTACCATGTGAAAATCATGGTACAACTGCCATCATTCCTGAGGCCTCTGTTTCCCTGCTAGCTTTAGGCATTTGACACATCAGGATCACAGACAGAAAGCAATTTGAAAGAAAATAACCAAAGAAAGAAAAAAACACAAAGAAACAAACAAAAACCCCAAAGCGAACAAACAAACAAATAATAATAATAAAAAAAGTAGGCAAAGCCAGGCCTGGGCATGTGGCTTGCTAAGTAAGGCCTGGGCATATGGCTTGCTAAGTAATCAGTAGAAAAACCAGTCTAGCCAATCTTATCACAATGACAAGGAAGAAGGCAAAAGGGATTTTGTTGTCCCAGTTATATTGAAATTAGACTATCAATTCTGGTGATGGGAGGTCTACCCAGCCTACACTGTTTAAGTGTCTGTCAAGCATAGTATGAAATACATACATGCACCACTCGATGATCCTGCTGGAGCTTCTGAACATCTTCTCAGCATGACATGAAACTGCTGCTATGCTCTGTTAATCTAAATCTGTGTAAAGTATGAGAAAAGTAATGCTCCATATCCTGCAGTAATAGACATGATCTGAATGTTGCATTCAACTCATTGTATAAAATATTTAAATATTATCTTGGGCATTTCCCAAGTCATAGGAAAGATGATGAAAAAGAGGATCTGCATGGGGTTTTTTATATCCACTTAATGTAGAAATGGAAAGAGCAGTCTGACAGCTATCCTTCGTAAAATTACCAGAATAGTGTTCTAGTTTGTTTATATTAGTTAGCAAACTTCTCTGAATTGAGTCTTTCACTTAATCAGTATGCAGAAGCAGCATAGCACATTGGTGTGTCTATGCCAGGAGTGACTTCTAGCAGCCATTGCATTATAAATCATTAATAAACACTAAATTTATAATGACCCTAACATTAAACTCACTGAATAGATTATAGTACATTTAATGGCTCATGCCCATTTTTTCCCCCTTTTTTATCGATTAATGATGCTTATAGTTGGAGATTTGTTATATCCACAATTTTCTTTGGAAGTGGATTGTGTTGCTTTTCACCTTGTTGTATATTCATAGCTTTGAGTAGTAGCTTTCTTAGGTTTTCTTTTTAAAGGATAAAAGCTCACCCTCCCCGTCATTATTTCTCCTTTGATTTCTGTTGAAAAAAATGCTTTCACTCTCCTGCCCTTGTCTGAACATAAAGACAACAAAGAACAAGACGAAAATACAGCAGCTCCCTTCCCCCAATATTAGCCTTCCTTTCCTTCAGTAAACCTTAGTCCTTTGAACTATCATTAAAAGGAATTTGTTTTTCTTTCTCTTAAAGTCTTCCTTATTAAGGGAGAGTTCTGCAGATCACACAGCTATGTCAGTTGCAGAATATATGTTGCAGTAAGTAGAATTAACCTCTTGACCTTCAGCTCTCCCCTCCTGTGATGTGCAAGATATTTCTCTAACCATGAAGCAGTTTTTGCAGACAAAGGATGGCTTTTTGACATTATTTCTCATTGAAAATCTAGCAAGAATTCTACAGATTTCAAGTTAATACACTTTTCAGTCCTAAGGTATTTTTGTTGTACTTAGTAAAATTACAGATGTACATTTCTACTAAATATCTATCTTTTTCAATGGCAAAAATGCATCTGTACTTACTTGACTTGGGAAAATGAAATGGAGTATTTATATTAAAAACAGGTTTATCATACTTTTTCACTAGTTCTTACAAAAGTGTATTTGCAAGAGGCTGCATATTTTTCTGTTTTGGTTTTTTTTTTAAAAAAAAAAAAAAAGCATAGCCGTGAATTTGCAGAGGATAGTTGGAAATGACGCTGTGACTGTCAACAAGAAAAAGCACAATCTGTTTTAAAAAAGAGTAATAGAGAAAAAATTATTTGACTAGCTCTATTAGGAATGGTACTGCAACATTCTGATATCCAGCTGAATGCAATAAAGCTTGGCAATACTCTGAACCTGACATAATTCAACCAAAATACTTAAGGAGAAGGATTTATTACATTTTCTAGAAATGGAAGCATCAGTGTAGTGAATAACAGAGGCAAAGAAAATATATTTTCCTATTGATAGCATTAGAACCAATAACGAACATCTTGACATTGTAATTTAAGACCTATACCTACCTTTTACAGCAAAGACAACCGGGGATTAAGGTATGCATGTAATTTGAAAAGTATTTCTCAGCTAAGTGAGAGAGAAAGCAGTAAAAACTGAATAATCTGAATGACATTTTTCAGGATAAGTTTCTGGCCAATTTAGGGAACAATTACTTTTCTTGAATAATGAAAAAACTATATATAAAATATTAGAAATATTAGGTGCTCTGTAACCACAGGACTAAAAAAATAAAAACTCAGAGACATGGAACTGTGATGAATTGATTGTTCTGAATTTTAAATCCTCTGTGTGAATGGGATGGTAGCTATTTTAGGGATTTCTCAAATACAGAACTGAAAAGGGACATTTAACTAAAAAAAAATGGGCCTCATCCATCAAAAAGACTTAAGCATCTAAGTGGGATTTGAATACCATGTGAACACCGTAGTCTAAAATTATGATCCTGCAAACACTCTCAGCTGCTTCCTAAACATAAATACTCATAAATGTCGAACTTCTTTAATTGCAAAGTTTCATAAAGACCTGAAATCCTACAGCTATGTATTCCAAGAGCTCACCTTTTGGAGAGGACTGACCAATACTTTGTTCATACCCATCTGTGGATACCACATATCCTTATAGTTAAAGACTCTGAGAATGTTGTTCTATCAAATCTGTTAACAGAAAATTTGTTACTTACTGAGAAGACTGTAGGCCTTACGTAATGGATTTGTGCCTGGCATTTAAAAAAAGAATGGAACAAAAGTATAACTGAAAGTGTTCTTTGTGTTCCTTTACTAGTCTGAAGGTGGTTACTTGATGTGTGCTGCCAATTTCAGTGGTAACCTGACCTAGCTTGGGTGCTGCATGGGATGCAGAAAGACCTAATAGGAAGTTCTGTATTCATCACTAGGAGCCTTGCATTTTGTCACTCAGGTTTTATGTTGGATACAGTTTACAGACACAGAAGGAGGAAACAAGACATTTGCAAAGGTGATAAGATGACATAATGAGATTCATTGTAGGATCTAGGGTCTCTTTTTCATTAAGTTTCAAGTCATACAGTTGCGCTCATGTCACAGGAAAGGCAATGGATTATCATATCCATTATATGGATCTAAGTAGTGCACCTAACACATACCTGATTTGCTTTAGTCCAAAAAAAGAGAAGGATCCATAAACTAGGACAATCTCTTGATCTTCAGTATCTTGAAAATATGCCAGGTATGGTTTCTATTCCACATATAACCCAAAGGAATTATGTAACTTTCTCTGTAGGTTCTGATGTCCTTTCTCTGGAGTGGAGAAGCAAAATTACTTCATTTATTATTCAGATTATTTACATTTTGAATAATTTTTGTGAAGTTAGTTTAGAGGTATTTAAGGCAGTAAAAGCTATAGATTTCAATAAATAGAATTATTGAACAAACTGTCTTTGTTCTTTTCCTAGCACAGAATTTTTCAAGAGAAGATTTTGTTCTAGAACCTAAAATTATATGATTGACTATAAAAAAGGTAGATCTTTGACTTTGAAGTTTACTAGGAGGTGATGGAGGCTTTTGCAGGTAGAGGGTATTGGAACTGGTTTAAATTCTTTAATCAACCTAACTCAGATAGATGTCCCAGAGACTTTTCTGTGTGTTACCCTTTATTTCACTGTCTCACCTGAAGGTGTATGAAGAGATTTATTCAGAACATAACCTGTAGCTTGTTTATAAGAAACTTTGTCAATTTTTCTTATTTTTTAAAGAATACATGTTATTTGATTTACTTAGAAAAGTATTATTGTGTGAAAAACTCTCTCTGACGTTGTTTTGCCCAGGCAGATGGACATATGAATCTCTGGGTGGTTTATATGTTTTATATGTTAGAGTAACACTTACCCTACTTGTGAATGTAACTATACATACAAAAACCCTCAGACTGTGCTGGTACAACAGGACACAATTTGTAAGTCTCTAAAACTATGGCACATGACTTCATTTTGCTTTCTGGCTGTGTAATGACAAACTTTTCTGAAGTGGCATATTTGTGCGTCTTCTAGGATGATACATGTAGTTTAACAATCAAGTTTTCTGGTGCAGTCAAATCCTGGAGGTTCTTTGGGCTCTTCATTGTGTGACATGTTTGTACTTTCTAAGTCCTTAAATACTGTACAGAAAGAATAAAATACTCTCCTTGTAGAACTGATGTAACTAGTGGAATGTCATCCTAATCCAGTTGACAGGTCTTGACAATACTGTGTTAATTCTGATGTGTTATTTCTTCAAGTACACGTTCTTAGCTCATGAGAATCAGAGGTAATGTAACTCCAGCTTCTGATTAATGACCTGAACTGACTTATTGTGGTTGCCATGTTCTCTAACAATGTTTTCAAATAATTTCTATTATTCTTGGTAATGTATTATAACTAGTAAACTTCTGCAACTTGATTGTGAAAAGGATATTTTAAGTTTTTATTTTAAAGTGATGTCCCCATAGGTCAAGGGATGTTTTTCACGTGAGGTTGGTTTATATGAAATTGTTTAATATAGGAGAATCCCCTATTAAGATATGGATGAATATATTTGACCAATCAAACATTATACAGTTGTCCTCGTTTCAGCTTGGATAGAGTTAATTTCCTTCTCAGTAGCTGGTGTAGTGCTGTGGTTGGATTTGGTGTGAGAACAGTGCTGACAGCACACTGATGGGTTTGGCTGTTGCTGGGTGATGTTTATACTAAGTCAAGGACTCTTCAGTTTTTCAGGCCTTGCCAGCCAGAGGGCTGGAAGGGCATGGGAAACTGGGAGGGGACACAGCTAGGTCAGCCGAAGAGGTATTCCATAACATGGGGCATCATGCTCGGTATACGCTTTGCTGGGGCTGCCGATCAGTGGAGGCGGAGCAGCTGTATTGTGCATCACTTGTTTTCTTTCCTCCCTTCCCTTTGGATTTCTGCCTTTCTCTCCCCTGTTCATTATAACTGTTATTATTATTGTTATCAATTTTTATTTTATTTTGACTATTAAGTCGTTCTTATCTCGACCCCAGAGTTTTACATTCCTTTCCAATTCTCCTCCCCATCTGTCTGGGTGAGAGCAGAGTGAGCGAGCGGCTGCGTGGTACTTAATTAGTGGCCAGGGTTAAACTGTGACAACAGTTAATTAAATAAAAGTAAAGGGATATTTTTCTTAGGTCAAACTAGCCAGTTTTATGTTATTTATGCAACAGCTGCAAGACAGTGCATTGCCTGCAAGTTGCAGGCATTGTAGTGCTTGGGGTAAAGAATTTTACTGAAAAGTGTTAACGATATTTTCAGTAGGCTCACTTTGTTTCTCTCAGGGAAAGCTGCTGGTTGTTTCTTCTGCTAAGACCACTGAAAGCACAGTGGAATGAAGCTTGCCTGGGGAGATTTCTGCCATGAACACAAAGGTGCATGTGTGCAGGTATATATACTATAAGAAATTGTACCACTTGGTGTTCTTTTGGTAGCACAGCAGATGTGCGAGAGAGATCTGAAGGGGAAGAAGCAATTGTTTTTACTAGTTCTGTTAGGATTCTTACTTTCCTGTCAGGGCAAGAACAGAAGAAAGCACAAGGTCTCATACTGGAACATGTATTTCTATTCCCAGGAGGCTGAAAGGGAAAATCAGCTGAATCAGTAAGACTGAGTAACTTGAAGAACTAATGGGTATGTTTTTCTTAAATGACAAATAAGGAGAGCTTTTTGAACTTAAAACTATGGCAAGCCTTTAATAAGAAAAAAACACAGTAACTTTTAAACATGTCAGTCATTGTAATAAGTAGTTGTTAAGGAAGAGCAGTCTGTATTTCCCTGTCAGGCTGCTTGTTTACTAAAAGTAATGACAAAAAGCAGTCTCCAGCAGAACTGCCTAAAGTTCCAAGAATTGTATTTTTTCAACCTGAAACAGTTAGAGCATCAGTAACTTATTTATTTTCTCTAAAGTGAGGAAAAAAATATAGTTGTTTAATTAATGCAACATATACATCCCCAGTTCTAAATTGGTTATTGAATGGATGTCCTTTTTTCTGAGCTCTCAGGGTAGTCTCATGGGGGTTTATTCTACATTTCTCAGTCAGTCACTTTCTACCCTGCTCAGTCCTTCAGATTCTGTCTGGCCTACAGTCTCCTGTGTGATACAAGCTGCTTTGAAATTTGAGAGAGAATCCACTTTTTTCAATCCTTTCCTAAAGAAACGCTGAAGCATCTGAAAACATGAGGGCATTGGACCCAGGTCTCACCACCAGTCTGTAGTAATTTGAAGCAGGATAGATAAGACAGGCTGTTCACATATGACAAATTCAAAGTGTCAGACTTGCTGTTAATGTATGGAATGACTGTTACGGTGTAGAATACTTGTTGTAGACATAGCAGCTGCAAAGTATGACAAAAAGATGGCACACTAGCGATGCCTTAAGCTGGAGGTGTTACCTCTCCTTTCCCATACATCTGTTTTTGTTTAAGAATCATAGGAACCGAGAAAATTGTTCCAAGACATTATGTGCCCAAGAATAAACTGTCCTGTGGCAGCAGTCTTTCTTTCATATCACCTTCTATCATGGTATTGTTGCTGCTTGAATATTATGTAGCATTTATAAGTTCTTACAATATTACGTTTTTATTTTACTTATTTTTTAACAGTTCTAACTGTACAGTTGGGTAATCTGGATTTTAATATTTTGTCAAACATTTCAGCAGTTGGCAAACCCTGTTTCAAAGGATGCTTTCACATGTGTTTCAGTACCAGAAATCTGAATTAGACTTTCCATTATTTTTAAACTGTCTTTTGACTTAAAGTTACTTGTAACATGTTCTGTGATTGTAGGTAACTGTAAATAACATTATCAATTCTGCTTTGAAAAAATAATAATTAAAAAAATCCTTCTGATACTTGTTAGATTCCTTGGAATTTTTTTCCTCTGATTTCTATATCTAAACTTAATTTTATTTCCTTTTATCTTCATTTTTCTGTAAAGCTTATCTTTTCAAGAATTTTTTTTGCTGCTCATATATATTTGCCATGGGAACAGTTTCATCACTAAATGGTCTACACATTTCTAGGCATTACATGGCAGTGTACAACAGGACTGCATTTTCTTCATAACATTAAGTTTAGACACATCACTCTGGCCTGTGTGTCAGCATCCGGTTTTTGAGTAGTAGGCTTTTCTTTTTTCTAAAGACTATGTTGATTCCAGAGAGTGTAAGATACTTGCAGAAGGAAGTTGTGGTAATGTTGTATTTCTAAGTTCAGTGCTGTTGAGATAATGTGAAGGTAATACTGAAGCAAAATCATGTATTACAGTTATATTACAGGATATATAGCTATAGCTTGCACTGGATATAGAATGTTGATAATTTCAGGAGGTGAAAAAGTTATACCTAGTTGTTTTCACAAGATGAAGCATTTAACATCGGTAATTCATCTTCCTGCCAAGACAAACAAATTATGAATATGAGAGCAAATAGCTATAGATTTTGCTTTGTGAAAATGCTTTCATGATTTTTGTCAAAAAAGAATGCTAAATGCATATCATGTTTTGGTCTTGGCTATACAGTATTTTTAGTGTAGTTAATAATCTCTTTGGTCTGCTTAGAAAGACAGGCTCTGTAAAGGAGTAGTATCTAGCTGACCCATCTTTAGTAGTTACAGCTGTCCACCTCGTTCTCTGTAACGTGAAAAATTTTATTTGCTTCTTTTAAGTTTGAATCAGAGTTTCAAAATAATGAGTCCCTGACTTTGAAATTACAGCCTGTCTCACTGTCTTATGTTATTATAGAAGCTTCCAAAATTGCTTTCTCGTTTTGAGTTCTTACTTGAAAACACTATCTTCCCAAACCTTCACTTCTGTTAGAAGTGCACTATTTCTCAAAAATTAGTAATGCAGTTTGACAACTTACTTGTTTTTTAAACTAACTCCAGACTACTATAGCTAATGCCTTTTCATGCATTTAAATCTTCCTTTACAATCATTTCCACATACCCTCATGAAGAGACAAAATGCATGTTTTAATATGCTTTAGTCATCCTCTTATGCATATAGGTGTTAAGTTTCATTGGATTCCTTAGTTAAGAGTTCGTAACATTTGGCACCTGCTCTTCATATTTCCCTCTACCCTTCTCATTTTGACTTCACTTCTCGTGTTATGCAGTATTTTGACTGAATGAAAAAGGAGAGCTCTATGTCAGGGAGTGTACTATGCTGGAAGTTTAGTATAACAGAATATAAAATTGCAAATATTAAAGAAAAGCATTCATGAGGAAAGGCATAGAAGCAAAGAAATACCTGTATTTCTCTGTCTGGATCTATATGTTCTAATTCTAAGCAGGGAAACTACCTGGTCCTAAGCAAAATGTTTCACTGGACCTAAACCTTTAAAATATTTAAAATGTGTCCTTTTCAATCACACAATATGACAACACAGTATGCCAGCAAAAATGTTCTCTGCCACTTCAGCTAGGATGGTTTTCTGTGTTTAGTAAATTCCAGTATAGCTATGTTGCACTGTACTATGTAGTATATCCATAGTCTAGACAAGCCAGATTAGGTATCTTCATATATTATATTGAGCTAAAATCAAGAACAATAACAGAATAATAGACAAGAATAGAAACACAGAAGAAATTCTGGCTTAACTGAATTAAATGAGAAATACACATTGAATTCAACTTCCCTGCTGTTTTGCTAAGAAAAACTATATTGGAATTCAAACACAGGCCTGCAAATTATGTGTTTTCTATATGTAATTCCATATCTGGCTTTTAAAAATACATATTACCTTGCAGAATTTATCATCCCTTTAAAAATACTCTTTACTGAGCACTGGAGCCTGCAAAATAATTATTTTTGTCTCAATGTCTTAAACCTGTAACATTTTTTAAGTTTAGCATTGTGCAAATCTTACCAAAGCTTTACTATCTGTCATGAAGTCTGGCATTTTATTTTTGTTTCAATTAAATTATCCTAACAAGAGTCTGAAAGAATGTTTCAGATTTGCAATCAGGTGTACACAACTGCAAGTCTCTTGTCAAAAAGGCTAGAAGGGATAATCCAAACATATTGCAGTTTTGTTTTGAGTTTAAAGGGTTTAAAATGAAAACTAAAACAGTATTTACCTCTGTGTGTGCAGAACAGGTTATACTGATGCTACTGTATGTAACTTATACATTCTTACCATAATATTTTTTCATCCTTTCAATACATTAATAATTACATTACATTTTCGACAGTATGATTATTCAGTAGGTATTCATGCCACACCACCTGCATACGTAATTAGAATAAAGGAAGAAATAAGTGTGTGAAGAAAACAAGAATTGGTCTTGCAGTCTTTCATATTTTACATTTTAAGGTATAATAATGAAGCAAAAATACACTAAGGAAGTGTAGCATTTTTATTTTCAGTCTACAAAAAATATTGTAAAAGAATTATCTTTTAATTACTTTTTCTTGCCTTCTTCATATTTTCCTAGGTGCCCAGGAAAATTATTTCAAATAAACCAGCCTTTTTACCCACATTACACAAGAAGAAACGCAACTTATGCTACTCTAACACAACCACAGACTGATAAAAATTCCTGTAGCACAAATTTTAATTCCATTTTACTATTTATATTCTATTTATGTCAGGTAACTTTGCATGCATTTAAAATCAAGTGCAACTTGCACTTGTAAATGAAAGCCCTTGCCAAGTCCAAACAAAAGTATCAGCACTCCAAAATGGCTGTTCACCTTTCAGAATCTGTTCATAAGACTCAGTCCTAAGGATAATAACAGGCACTAAAAGAAAAGAAAGAATGAAATGCTAAGCATTTCTGGAGGTATATTATGATAATTTTTTTAATAATTGTTCGTATAAAACAGATGCTTTATTATCATATTATTAAACTAACACACTTTTTATGTGCATATATGTTACTTTGTGTAATAGCATAATAAAATTGCAACTGGATAGATAGCTGTGATGAAATGAGTATTGCTTCAGTGGTGCATGTCAACTTATAGAATGCTAATGCCAGCTGAAGTAACATTTTTTGGTTCAATGATTTAGGCTATCAGCATCCTGGAAGCCATCTCGATAAGGATGTTTTTGTCTGTTTCAGCATTTAAAATATCATGGATTAAGGAAATATTTACACATATGCTAAGTATTGCATATAAGAAATACGGCAACTTTTTTTCCATTTTGTTTTCGGTATCCTGTATTGCAGAAAGAGTTCTAAAATTTTAATTGTGGAATTCTAATCCAAATTATTGAATGAATTATTGCAAGTATAATGTAGAGAACTTAGGTTAAGGGTTTTGTTTGTCCATTTGTTTTGGTTTGCGGTGGATTTGGAGGATTTGTCATTGATTTTGGTGTGGGGTTTTTTTTTGCTTTTTTCTTTTATTTTTTTTAAACATGTATACTAAGCTGCTCCTCATTTCCATGTTTGTTTTGCATTTTTAAGGGGATAGAGGTATCTTCTACCCACTATTTGTAACAAGGTTTTGAGGAATGTCTATAGAAAAATACAGTATGATGACTGGCAAGCTAAGCTGCACAGTTACCCAGTAGGTCCAGTTCAGAAACCCTTTGCCTGTACCAGTGGATCTCCTACTAGCACAAGTGTAGTTCTGTACTGTTTGGACTGTATTGTACCTGAACAGCTTGAATACTCAGTAGAGAAACTAGAGTTTCATGCATCTTATTTTGCAGATACAGCATTGGCTTCGGCAGTGTTGTTTGTGTAATGGCTTTAAATTAAGCATTTGAGCTCCTCAAACATTTAGAAAATTGATCACCAAGATTCAGCGAAGGAACCAAAGAAGAAACATCAAAGCAGGGAACAGGTGAATAGTCCACCCTTCCACAAAGATAAGAATTCTGATGTCTTTTGCATATAATATTTGGTTATTATAGTTCTACATGATTTTCCCCTGCCCCAAATAAAAGCTGTGCAAGCCTGTTACAAAATGCACCTAGATTAATGCTGAGGGCATGAGACGAGAGTTCAGGGTCTTCTGCAGAAACCAGAGGTAAATTGGTTATCTCTGGGCCGCTACTCTTGAAGTGGTACTGCTACCTCTTACTGTGCCTTGTGTGTGGCCTGATTTTTCTAGGTGTATTTTGAGAACACAGGTTTAGTTCTAAGACATATGTTTACTCTGTGTGTTAACCAAAGCTGAAGATTCCCACCACCTCCAACTGCAGCTGGCCTGTGTGGACAATACTGTTGTTACTTTTGCAGGGCAAAGGCACACATTAATTAGCCTTCTTCCATTCCACACCCAACCATGTGAGTTACTACTTCATTTATCTGCATCAAATTAAGTTGTGCAAATGCAAATGTGAATAATAAAAAAAAATCTCAACAAAAGCATTCAAAAAAATTTTAAATTCCAAGCTGTTCCACGAGCTTTACAAACTTCAATTCTTAAAAAAAAAATAATAAATAATGCCAGAAATATCTGTGTTTCTAGGAAAGCTCTGTAAAGTTAGGGACTCTCGGCATGAATAATACAGCAATTCTGGGTTCCACTGTGAACACAAGTAGAATGGGGGAGAGTTAGACACTTGTTTTTTTTATGTAAGGTGAAGCTTTCAAAAGCATGTGCAGGTAGAAAGATGATGTTAATATCTGTCACAGTTTTAAAAAGAAAAACAATTTTTTTCTGGCATTGAAATTCAGCAGCTGTACACAACATTATGGTATAGAACAGCTGAACTTTAATACTGTTACTTAGGTGAAAGTAGGAAAGTAATTGAAATTAATTCCAAACTCTAAATGTCTGCATAGCTATGTTAATCTCTCTTTGTAAAATTTCTTAACAGTTAGTAATTTCACCCAAATCCTTGAAGGCCATAAAAGTTGAATAGTAATTTTTAAAGAACTTAGTTACTGTGTATTTCAGTCAATGCCTTTATCTTCTTTGTTTCTGCTTTATTCACCTATAAAATGTGGAAAATATATGTTTGCCATTTCACAGGAATATCATGAAAGTAATCGTGGCGTGATAGTTGAAGTCTTTTGGAAGGGTGTGGGTCAGACTCAAAGGAATTCTGGTAGTAATGGAGCAAATTTACTTTGGGCTGGGATTATTTCTGATTTCAGCTAGAAACCTACTCCTAAATTATTCTGGGCTGTTTGAAAATAATAATTCACAGTTCAAATGGGTGGCATTTACCTTCTGTTTTCTTATACAGCAATTCATGTGTTTTAAAGTATAACTAAGATTCATAAAATGTTGCATGTTTAGGTTTTTTTTAATAGTCAGTTATTTTAAGATGTTATCATTTTCTGTCTTTTTTTTTCCTTTTCCTTTTCCTTTTCCTTTTCCTTTTCCTTTTCCTTTTCCTTTTCCTTTTCCTTTTCCTTTTCCTTTTCCTTTTCCTTTTCCTTTCCCTTTTCCTTTCCCTTTCCCTTTCCCTTTCCCTTTCCCTTTCCCTTTCCCTTTCCCTTTTTCTTTTCCTCATTTTCCTCTGTATCCCTACAGACATTATGTTCCCTGAGTATGATCAAAGGCAGTCTGGGGAAACATGGGAAAATGGTCCATTTGAGACAAACTGTAATGTTAGGAAGGTAAGCTTCTTTGACGACACATCCTTACTTTGCCGTTACAAATTGTCAATCCTTGCAACACATGCTCAGCTTAATAGAAAGATGAATGACAATAACAAATTAGGAAATATTCAGCAATGGTTATGCCGTTGTATGTCCTCTGGTTTTTAACCATAACATGAGTGTATGTACATGGAATGTTCAGACTAGCATATTTTTGTCATGATGATATACTTGTGTAACTGTCGCAGATGGGGTGATGCACTTCACTTGTAAGAAAGAAGCAACAATATGTTTATTGGAATAAAACAGCAATTTAATAAAGTTTGATAGTAAACACAACAGTGGTTTAATAAGATTCAATGGCAAGGTACACTTGATTATTTACTGCACAGAGAGCAGGGTCAGGCAAAACTGTCTGGGAGACCCTCCTGTTGAGTCACGAAGTTTAGAAAGGGGAAACTTGCTCTCTGAACTTCTCAGAGGGGAGTTCAGGTGTGACTAGATGCAGACAGTTTCAGATTTGGTCAGCAGTTTATATCTAAAGGATTGTATGTGCACAATCAGTCCTTTATACCACTTAGCTAAGATTTCCAGGTTTAGCATGCTGTTAATCACGTGCTGAGAATCTGTTGGCAGCAAGGAATCTCTCAACCTCAAGGACTAACCTTGAGAGGTGTCCCTGCTCAAAGGGAGATCCTGTCATGCAGCCAGCTGCTGTGCAGGAATGCTCAACAGGCCCTGGGCTGTCCACTATTCATGAAGTAAGACAGTTGGCTCACAGTCATATTTGCATACCAAGTACAGAAGTTAGTTTCTTTCAAACTTGGCTTGAGGACCTTGACCAGCACTGTTAGGTGGGTGTATTGTTCAAATTAGCCCTTGGCTATTGTGCTACCTCTCTGTGTTATCTGTCTCTCCTAATCCACTTCCAGCCAGTACAGCCATCAGGAGGAGACACATCCCTTAGGACCACCACCACTAGTGGTTATCACTTGAGCATTGTTACAGAAATAAAGGTCAGGATAGAGGCAGGGAGCACACCACCACAGTAATGTAGTTAGTTTCAAAATCTTTCTCCAAATTATTTTATGCAGACATATTTTTGAGTGCTTTTACAAAGAACAGCAATGATTTTCAACCAGTGGCCCCCAAACCCTTTAACAGCTTTTCAAACTACTTCAGTATCTATAAACATTAAATAAAACATAAATGAAACACAGTCACTGCTGAAAAGAAATACAGCAGTTCACACACCTTTGTCCAGTAGGAACCAAATATGTTAAGCTGGCTGAAATCATGCAGCTGTGTCAAAAAGGAATTTTAATTTTTAAATAGCTAACAACTTTAAAATATAAACATACTCATATCTTATTGTGTTCTTTATTTTGCATGTGTATGTGTGTTTGTATCTAGATAGAATATAATCAGCATTTTCACTGGTCACCTATATGGATCACTATTGAATCTCTTTTTGCAGCCACAACCCTGGTTTTAAATGCAGAGGAGGCAATTGCATTTAATATGACCTTCAACAGAACTTCTATAACTGATTGTAGCTGAGAATCTGTTCCACTGTTTTCTCATTTTGGTATTATCTTCACATTTAAGAGACTTTAAAAATAAGATTGCTACAAATATAAGCACAAAACACCCAGAATCTTAGTTTTAAAACCATTAAGTAGTAACATTTTATGACTTCTGGGGCCTTTTTTGTTTGGTTGGTTTTTTTAACAATAATGGATTCTTGGCAGTTTTCAGGGTATTTCTCTTCTAGTTATCTACCTACGCTCCCCTCTTCATTCTTTATTTTAAAATACACCCTTGTTGTATCCATTAGACTGATGTATACATATCTCCAAAGAAAATTGTCCCTTGGAATGAGATGTGTTAAGCTTTTAATCCCCTCTTGCTATATAAAGGAAATTTGGAAGTCAATAGAACAATTCAACATGCTATATACTACTATTGTCTTCAGGGATTATGCATGACTCCAGAGCAGAAGTATAAGAAATCATAGAAATTAATATTTATTGCAGACCATGTGTTTTGCACATATTGTTGATATTATACTTGAATCATGACCATAACCTGAAATTACTTTATTTAAAAATATAGACCTGATAAACAGCAGATTTGAACACAAGTCAAAAATATGGACAAATTGGCATTTATTGACAATAAACATTTTCATACATTTTAGATTAAAAGGACCTGAAAGAAGCTAATTGATTAATTTGACCTTGGTATTACAGCTTACTAAGGGCAATGACACTATTTAATTACAGTTTTATCTAGGCTATTCTACTTCTTAACATCTGAAATTTTGTGATGACTGTAAAAAAGATGGAAGTGTTCATCACTGTCAAATCTTGATTGTTACAGTAGCAGGGAACCAAGTAACCAGTGGACAGGCAATTGAGTAACTTTCCTCCATAAAAATCACATTTTCTTCATATTTAAGTACCGATTCATAGTGATCGAGTCCCTTTTTTACCTTTTCAATAAGCTGAAAATACTGATTTTTTTAAGACTGCCATTATAAAGCTTATTTTAAAGCTTTTGAATGACTTCTGTACACATCCTTTCAACTTCCTTTAGTATGTCAGAATTTTTTTTAGAAGTTAACACCAGAAAGGAAGAAAATATTCAAGTAGCAGTTTTATGTAGTCTGGACGATTTCCTTCCTCTTTAGTCAAATGTCTACCTTTTTAAAAGCAAACCACTTTGCCTTGAAATTGTACTAATCTAGGATGATCTGCAAACCCACAAATTGCTGTTTTCCAAATCCATTCTTAAATTATCAATATCACCTACATTCACTTCTTGTTTCAGTTCATATTGTTTTAGTTGCTTTAAAGCACATTAGAAGATAATGTTTGTAAACTCTATAATAGTTTAACTGTGAATGTTGAGCAGCTAGTCACTGTTAAGTTTCAGATATTTCTTCATGTACCTACAAGCAGACATGTAGGCTAGGATCCATTAAGTAGCATTCTAGAGGTTAAAACAAATATCTTCGTAGAAGCTGTTAATTTTGGGCTACTTTTTACAGTGAAGAAGAAGTGTTGTCTCTAGAAGGTGCTTCATTTAACACCTAAGCCCAGACATAAGAATTGTCCTCTGGAGGTCCCTGATCCTCTCCAGTGACTAGAAAAGGTCACTTGGATAACTAGGGCAGTCATAGACATCCAGTTTTTAGGTGGTCAGACAAGGAATTTGACTCTTGACTTGAGATCTTACTCCTAAAATCTTCACAGGTTTGGAGCTAGGCAAATATTTTAATTGGTTTGTGGGACAAAAGGGCAATTAGCTGAGTCTCTTACTTGCTCCTTAAATTTCACGTAAAAATACCTGAGTAGATATTTATGGAAACATGTATGGATTTCATACACAAGTTTCCATTACATTCATACTATCTGTCTATGGGAGAA
This sequence comes from Falco rusticolus, assembly GCF_015220075.1. Classification (NCBI taxonomy): domain Eukaryota; kingdom Metazoa; phylum Chordata; class Aves; order Falconiformes; family Falconidae; genus Falco; species Falco rusticolus. The sequence continues at coordinate 40,061,438 of NC_051188.1, read as the reverse complement.
TACACTGATATTGACGCAATGTCGAATAGATACTATCTGACTTGAAAATAACAATACAAATATTAGAAACACCCAACATAAACATGCTTGAATTTATACAATTGCATTCACACATAATGTTAGCTACAGCTGTCATGCACTTACAGCTTCCTGTATTAATTAATTATGTGTATTTTACATGTTTGATGTTTAAGTTCTGTCTTCATCATGATAGACCTAGATATTACAGTTGACGTTTAAAGCAAACTCTCTGACTGCTTCCATAGTGCATCTTTATTAATAGAACCATTTCAAACATTTTGCTTCTTTTTACCTAGTGCCCAAATAAATGTTTGGGGTTTTTCAATCTCCAATCTTTTATTTAATAAAACCAAGTCCGTTTCATAATATTTCTTAGAGGCAAATCTTTAGTTTTTAAGAAATTTTCTACCTGCTCTTTGATCACTTCATATAAATTATAAATTCACATACATGAGCTATCACTAGAAGTAAAAGCCAGCCAGATGTTAAGTTGAATGACACATCTGTTGGCTTAAGAAGAAGTTATATGTATGCCAAATTGGATTTGCCCTTTATTTTTCTCAGGAGACTGAATCTCATAACTGAAGCAGGCAAAACATAACAATTAAAATAATTGCTTTTAAGTCATCAGTTGCATAGCAAATACACATTTTAATGATATTATTTCTCATAATTTTAAAAATTGCATTTGAAAAAACATCTAATATGAAGAGGAAGTGCACTTTGAGATACACAACTGGGCTTATAAAATTATCATTTAATGTAATCAATATGGCATATTAACATTCAGTATAAAAATACAGAACTGCTTAATGTCATCAAGCAAATATATTTTTGTGAGCAATAAAGTAATTAAAATCAGTTTATAATTGCATACCTAAACATTTTACTGTTACAAAATAAATGGCTTGATCTATTTCTAAACAGCAAAGAGTACTAAACCCACTATAATTTCTAAACAACAGAGACAAGATATTACACTGGAAAGAACTGAGCAGGCAGCTAAGAGAAAAAACCCTGTACATTCACATCATAAAAGGGTTTGGTCTTCCTGAGGGACAAGTAAGAATAATATTTATTCAGATGTAATGAAAAAGATCTTGTTACAGAGATAATACATTTTAAACACATAATAATGAAATATCTTGCACTTAAAATAACACTGATTAGTGAAAGGAGATGCACAGAAATTCATAATACAGGAGCAAAGAGACATTGAATGTAATTGAAAAGCAACAAATTTGAAATTGATGAAAGAGAATACATCTTTACACAATACATAATTAACTTGTAGTTTTCAGTGCCACAAGATATCCCTGAGACAAGAGCTTAGTTGGATTGATAAAAGGACTAGACACACTTATGTAGATAATGAAAACTCTCACAGCCACATTAGAGAAGAGGGGGGAAAAAATGGATTTCAGCACATAATCTAATCAGTAGCTGAAAGAGCTGATAAAACTTCTGCATTGTGCAAGTTATTTCATAACGGTTCGTTGCTGAGGTTTTTGTAACTTTAATCAGAAACATCCATTCTTCCAAGACAGGTGTCCACTAATCTGCTCTTACATTCTCCTTTTTCCTGGGAGACTCATAATGTCGGTGTTCATGGTTCCTTCCTCTTCGCCAGTCTTGGATCTGTTTAGGTTTATTTTTATATATTTTCTTAATAGAGTCTGCTTATATTTTTCTTGGTTCTCTCTTACTCAGTTTTCTTGTTCTCTTTATTATCTTTCTAACTGCTTTTACTGAACAAATATAAGACCACACTCCTTTATTGATGATTGACCACCACAATTCCTATTTACAGTCTGGCACCTCCGGTATCATTTCACATTTGCATTATTCCAGTCCACAATTTATTCTAAAGTCACAGGCAATTCAATTAACCGAACATAGCTGGTCCCTACTGGTTTAATTAAAGTTCAACTTAAAACTAATTTAAGTAATGGTTTCATGTTACTAGACCATTGTTATACCAGTTAAACAAACAAATGAAAAATCTCAATTCAAGTCAACTCCCAAGACCTTACATGGTTGGGCAATAGAAAGTCTACTATCTTTCATTAGTAAATTTATGTTTACTGGGAAACTCATGGTAGCATCAGGCTTTTAAATAGCTCTTCTTCCCATTTAGGGTTAAATGAACATTTTTTTTTTTTTTTTTGCATCCTTCTTATTTAAGGAGTCACTAAAGTTAACTCGATATATTGGTGCTGAGGGAGCAGCAAGAATTAAATCATAAATGTAGAAACATTTTAATTTGGTTTGCTAGGGATCTCCGGATGTAAACTGGTCCAACCCACTGCTGAAAGGTCAGGTAGCAAAGGGTCTTGTCCAGCTGAACTCTGGAAATCTCTAAATATAGTGATTTTAGTCCTTCTGGGCAACCTGCTTCTTCATTTAGGTACCATCATTGTGAAGAGTTTTTTCCCCTGGTTGTTGTAAGAATTCTTGCTGCTGCAGTTTGTGTACAGTAACTTGTCCTTTTTCTTTGCATTTCAGAAGGGCACATCTGCTCTGTAACTGCCTTCCAGGTCACTGAAGAAAGCCATTATATCCTCCCTCAACTGTACTGTCCAGCCTGAACCAAACCAACTTACTTCACCTCTTCTCATTCGTCTTTTTTCATGCAGCTTAGTGGGGTACTGAATAATAAATAGCTAAGTTGTTTCAAACGTTTGCATCACTTGTTTCAAAATGTGACAGTACTTCTTGACAGGAAAAAATAGTTTTATTTCCTGTTGTATCCAGATGACACAGGAAATGGACATACTGAACTGTTGAAGAAACTGGCTAAGTATGCACAGCAAAATCATACAGAAATGCTAGTACTAGTATTAAATGAGTGTGGGAAAATCACTTGGAGGGGGAAATGAGAGAAAACTGGGGTCCAACAGAAGTTGTGGTAGTATATAAACCTTTTAAGGGTAAAATGCAGTTGCCACCTCTAGGACAGTTGGCATGCATGGAATCTACTCCACCATAGTTCCCTAGGCAGTGGGGATAGCATCTGCTATCCTAGAGGAGCAGTGGAGGGTGGAGCAGAGTGGAGACACCATAACCAGGCTCTGCTCTGCTGTACTTCCTGCAGGAGTGGGAACCTGATGGTACCATACAGCTGATAAGCCGCATAGCAGCTGTCAGATGGGAGATACAAAAGATGTCTGTTGCTCAGCCAAAACTGCAGCAAAATCCATTTCCTTAGGTGAACCTTGTTCATTATAATCTCATTATAATGCTAACACACATCTCCATCCCAAAATTACCCACCTCCTATTACCCCATTCAGTAATAAAAGAATGTATGACTCGAGTCACTCAAACTTGAACTGAGAGTAAAGAAAAGTATAAAAAGTAGACAAATGAGAGGAGAAGTTAAGGAAGACTCAATTGTAACTTCTGGGATCAGTTGATGGGCTTAACCTGTCTTCTCCTCTGAAGGCATGCCTATTGGGTAACAACTTTGTCTTATGTGCGCTGCATAACTAGCTCTTGCCAGCTGTTATTAGTGATGGTAGTTTTGGTTGTATATAGTTTGGTTGTATCTCATGTCAAGCTTGTTTTTGCAGACATTCCCTATCACAGGCAGTCATGAACCTTAATTAGTTGTGATTTTATATTAATAAAGAGTGTTATTTCATAAACTGTTAGTGTTAGTCCTTCGTGGGCACTAGCAGTCACTGGCTGTGGGTAACATAAATAAAGTGGGAAGACCCTCTGAGGAGTCCTCCGATGCTGTTGTTGTGTTTCCCTGAACAAGTCAGTCAAATCATCCCCCAATCCAGCAGGGCTGTTCAGTGAAGGATCCCTGTAACAGGACACTGACAGACTGGTCGGACACAAGGGTCTTGGTTTTCCTGGGGTGCTGATAAACAGATGAAACACTAGGGGTTGAGATAATCTCCCCTGACTTTATCCTGTGCTGAAACTTGCAGTATAGTTGTAGCTTAAGTAATTTCTGGAAGTATTCGAGCCAACATTATCCATCAGTTGACCTTAAAATTTCATGTCATCCCTTCTGTTCAGAGCCATAAGATGAACTTTACAAGGTCCAGAACACAGAGCTCTACAACGGAAGAAATAATATAACTTCCCTCTAATACTACAGCTGCTCAGAATCACAGCAATGTAAAGCAAGCAGATCAAAAGAAGTATAAAAGATCAGAGTTGCAAACATCATTAAGGCTTGTGTCTTTTAAGAAAAGAGTTTGAAAGTGACCTTGTTTCATTATCAGAGACTAAAGTTCACTTTCTGTGAATAACATCAATCTTGGATGTAAAACCAAGCAAAGTAAATTAACTGAGCTACACCCCCAAAAAAAAAACAAAACAAAACAAAACAAAAAACAGTTATATAGAATGCAGTAGAGGCATCTTAGAGGCCTTCCTGGTTTAGATTTAAAAAAAAAATCACTAATCAATATGGAGTGAAAAGCCAGACTCTTTAATTTCCTTTAGTGATAGTGTTTGAAAGTCCCAAACATAACATTAAAATAATAATAAAAAAACTTGATATACAAAATATTTGTACAAGAGAAAATAACATGCTAAAATCTACAGTAAAAGGTGAATTTTAATGCTCTTAAAGATCTCTTTTAAAAGAAAAATTGTTGAATTATTTTAAACAGATTTATGATGGAAAACACTAAACAGATTATCAACTATGTCAGTTGCTTTTTTTCCACTATGAGTATAATAGAAAAAATTATCTCATCCTTTTCTCTGTTAACGATTCTATTCTGTTTTACAGTTCCAGGATCAGATGGCAAATAGTTGTCTATGGAGAACCATGCATAATGAAAGATCCTGCTGAATTTTTATCCCATAATATGAGGTACTCCATCAGTGGCATCAAATGCTTCATGAAAATATCTCATGAAAGTACCATATTAAGCCATAAGGGAAAATTTTCCATAAAATTGTCATTTTATTCTTGACATAACAATCCTGAACTTGAAGGGGGATATACAAAATATTTCAAAAGCTGAGCCTGGAAACTGAAATAATTAATTCTGTTACATATTAAAAATCACAGACTTGACAGAAGCAGTCTTCTTATGGATTACTGTATTTTTTCATGTTGTCCCTTCCATGATATCCTAGTGTTAATGACTCTTTTTCTCTGTTCCTCAGGGACTAACTATCCCTTCCCTTTAAGTGCTCTACCTCAGAAACATAATCACATTACATATCGAATAACTGTTTAAAGCATTTTAGGTTAATTTTTTCGTTTCATTTCTTACCTGCTTGACAGTTTGTTCTTTTACTTCTCTCCTAAGTGGTGTAAAAACCTTACTCAATGAACCTTGCCTCTCATTTCTCTTTAGTTAGAAGCTGATCAATCTAGAACCTCTCTATGATCAGAGATCTAGAAGGTAGTAGATGGAATGACACATTGGCAGTAACTTTCTCTTTCCAGTGACTACATTTCTAGAAGTTACTCTTTAATTCAAAGTTATGTGAAAAGGGTGAGGCCCAAGTTAGTTGGCTGTGTTTTTATAGTTGTAATGATTCCCCTCCTTTTCAATTAAAACCTGTTCTTCCTCAAAGCACAGAACTGAAATTGTGCCATTGAGGTCAGCATCAAGAGTCAATCTACTGTGTAAACACAGGTCAACACTCTGTAAAAAGAATAGCAGATAGGATCCATCACACAGACATTTCATGTGAAGGGAGACAAAGAAACATGCAAGAGAATGCTTTTGCTTCTCCCACCTAGCAACTTACAAAACCTGACCGTGATTAGGATGTCAGATCTGTTAAGATCATAGCCTGAGTGGGCAGTATACTGGGAAAAAAGCAGCACTGCCAAATTGTGTGCCTGAAAGTTAGATGCCAGGTCTAATTTATGAAGGGAATTGAAGATAAGCATAATTCACTGAAACTGGAAAATAGAATTCCCGATCTGTTTCCAAGTTGCTATGCAGATTTAGGCAAGCCATACACTCTTTCTGCATAGAGCTGTACTTCCCCATACTAATACAGGGTTTAGCCTTAATAGGAAGGATTTGTTTTAGTCTGGTCTTTAAAAATGGAATGCCTTAAAGAAGTGCTGTAGATATTCTCCTCTCTTCCTATCATTTTCATGACTTCTTAGCTTGCTTCTTTGTTTTAAGGCCATTCCAAAAAAAAACCAACAAACCCAAACAACCAAACAAACCAACCCCCAAAAAACCCCAAACCAAAAAACAAAAAAACAAACAAAAAAAACCCCCAAACCCACAAAACCCCAAGAAATAAGGTTAAATAAAGGTCTTGAACTGTGGTGTATGTCTGAGATAAGTATGGTGCCTCCAGTAATAGCTAATACACTGTAGACAAATATATCAGACTTATTAGGAAGATGGGGGGTGGACCGAGCAAAGACATAAATACCAAAACACCCCTGGGATGTATTTTGAAGCATTGGAAAGAATTCAGTGGAATTCCTGGTGGAAATTTGAACGAAAAGACATTTTTAAAATATTGCCAGAATTGGTGGCCTGTGTATACATTAGGTGATGGTGAAAGATGGCCACTCGAAGGAATTCTTAATTACAAAACAATTTTTACAGCTTATGCTGTTTCTCCATAGAGAACAAAAGTGGGATGAAGTAATGTGTGCAGATATGTTTGTGTGGCAGAAGAAGTGCGGGATTAACACCACCTGATCCTTTGATTATGGCTCTAGAAAAGGATAGGGAAAAACTGAGACCTAAACTAGAAAGATGTTCTTGTTGAACTTTTTGTGTAATATATGATTGCTATGTTTTGTTTAAAAAAGGAGTTCAGGTTGTGGTTCCTCCTGTGGAGCAACCAGAATGAAGCACATTGTGAAATAAAAATTTGCACTAATGTAGGACCTGAAGTGGGGGTGGGGGGAGTCAAGGACCCTGTGAAAGTGTGAAAGTATTGGGGTGAGTTTGTACAAACCCCCATACCCGCTCAAAGGTGCGACTGAGTCATGCTGGACACATGGCAGGCTGCTTGCTGTTTGCCTGCAAGGGCATGATAAATAAGAACACAGACTTAAAGCAACAAGTAGCAGATTTGCGTTCAGGGTAAGAAAGAGTTAAAGCAGAAGTGCTGTTGCGGAGGCAGGCTTGTGTAACCTGCAGAGCAGGAAGAGCATCTCCTGCCCCAGTCCTTCTGATGGTGAGGAGGAGGGGGTTGCTGTTGCTGACAATGGAACAGAAGGACCTGAAAATGTTACCCCAATTGCTACAGCATTTGCAGTACAACAGGACCGGTAAGGGGCCCTTTAGGGCAGGGAATGGGGCCAGAGGGTCTGAGGAGAATAAAGGTGAATCTTTGATGGTCAACTTTAGATGCTTGGAAGTTGGTTGTGAAAGACTATCAGGGTGAACCTATTAGGACTAGATAAAGGTTTGGGTTGATTGTTACTAGGTAATCGTGGCGTAGAAAAGTTGATAGAAAGAACAGGGAACCTTGATAGAGAAGAGCTGGGTTGTGCTAAACTGGCAGAGGAGGAATTTCAGGCAGAAGTGAAAGAGTGAATCCCTCTCCTGTGAGCCCGGATCAGTGTGCATATTGTAGGGAAAGTGGACACTGGAAGGGAGATTGTCCTAAACTGAAGAACCATCAAGGGGTTCTGGTGACTGGATTAGAACTAGACTGACCGGACTTGGGGAATCTACCCTGGGGAATCTACTCCAGTGGGTCCACTAATTAAATTAAAGCTAGGGACTAGAAAAAAATAAAGTGGAATTTTTTTTTAGTCGATACAGAAACAACTTATTTGGTATTAAACTTCAGTAAGAAAAGTATTTGTTACAGTTGTGGGAGCTGCTGGCCACCAGAAAAAAAAAAAACAAAACACCAAAAAAACCCAAAAACCAAAAATCCTGAAACCTTTAAAGTACAAATTAAGAAAACGAATAGGAATGACAAATTCACCAAAATCTTTGTTGGGATGAGATTTATTAGAACATCTAGATGTTTAAAGAAGGAGAAATGAAGCTAAAAGTTAAAGATGATCATTTAACTGAAATCTTGAGCTTCTCTTTAATTCAACAGAAAAGTGGAAAAGAGGACCTCCCTGGAGTAAAAGAAGTCTTTAACCAGGTATATCTAGGAATAAATTCCAGGTAAGGCAACAAATGCTTTGCCTCTTACAGTAAAAATGATAAGGGGGAGGCCTGCTTAGTCTGGATAAAACAATAACCCTTGGTCAGCAGGGCTGTGGGGGTTACTGCCATAAAAATTGAAATAAAATACACTCTGTAGTAGTTCTACTAATGTAAATCTGTGTGTTTTGCCATGACAGTGACTTTTTATGGGATGCGGAGATGAAACTCTGCATTGACAACGAAGTACAAGGAATAATGTTGGTCACATGCGTCCTACCATAGTCAAGGGCAAGACTGGGTTGGCCTCTGTGTTTGCCACCAAGAAGAATCTTGAGCTCCGCTGTTGCCTGCAACCTAGTAGGCACTGAGCAGTGGGAACATATGCCATGCCACACCTTGATGTGAGGAATGGCCCCCTCTGTTATAAGAGGGTCATCCAGGAAGGAAGAACATAAGACGAACCATTGAGGCACTGACTCATAGAATAAATATTTAGACTGACAAAATTTTAGGGAGAACATGAATCAAACTGGGACAATTGGAAAAGGAAATTGTCCAGGGCAACAGTGACAAAATGGTTTCTCAGAACTCCCAAGAAAAGGGGGGTTTCGATACATGCTGGTCATGACAGATGTCTTTTCAGCGTGGCCTGAAGCACTCCCTTGCCAAACAAATAAAGCTAATGAAGTAACCAAAGTACTATTATAAGAAATAATACCGAGATTTGGGGTTCCAGCAGTAATCTCTTCAGACAGGGGCTTACACTTTTGTACATAAGTCATACAAGCAATAAGTAAACCACTAAAAATCAATTGGCAACTGCATACACCCCACAGACCCCAAGCAAGTGGGCAAGTAGAAAAAATGAACCATCTTATTAGACAATAAATTGCCAAAGTATGCCAAGAAACAAATTTATGTTGGCATCAAGCTTTACCTATTGCTCTAATCAGGCTGAGGGCCAAACCATGATTAAAAGAGAAGCTGAGCCCATTTGAAATCTTGTATGGCAGACCCTATGTGATACAAGTTATAAATAGTGAAGCTCTAGATCAAATAGGTAACTGGTATGTGTATGATTTATGTTGTAATTGTAGGGAAACAATTAAATAAAAATGCTACAATAGTATTAGAACACCAGCCTAAGTAACCTGACTATAAACTACATCCATTTAGTCCTGGTTACTGAGTTTATGTTAAGAATTTTTCAGGAAACCCTCTGCAAGAAAAGTGGGACAGACCCTTCCAGGTGTTACTAATTTCACAGCAGAATGGATAAAGGATCAACCCACTTGGATTCACTACTCCCGAGTCAAGAAAACTCCTGAGAAAACTCCTGAGAAACCATGGACTTCCGAATGAGGAGGAGCACCTGCTTTCAAGCCTTCCCAATGCTGATTCTTGGACTTTTGGTAAGTATAACTTCATCTCAAGCTCCCACTTTAGAATGGCCATGGTCTGATGCGCAAATTGTCTAATCACTTCCATGGGTTAGGCACACCGCTTTTGATGAACCTAGAGCCTAACCCAGGTCTAGCCATTTAAGTTTTATCTAACAACAAATCATATACATAAGACTGGAAAAAGACCCAGAATTCATTAAAGGTGTTAATATAATAGGGCAAGAGACAAAACAAGTCAAGCTAATAACACCTATGAAAAACAAATCACTTACATTTAGTCATATGGAAAATACAGACAATAACGTTTGGCAAAAAAAAAAAAAAAAAGCCCAGTGGAAGCTTAAACTATTGTTAGATCAGTCAGCTTCAATTATATATTTATGGGCTAGCAAAGACAGAAGTGCTGCTGAAATGTTTATCATTAAGCTTGAGAAAGTCCTACTACTAAGCCACCTATTAAAGTTCACCAGGCTTGATGGCAGCTAGTAAACGTCACCTACAACCCACAACATGAACAAATTGAAGCATATGTGCTCACAATTAGTGCAGCAAAAGAACAGACAATCTTTCCTGTATTGACGTTAGAAACCATATACCAAGAAGTCATTGTCAGACCCATGGACCATAATGTTTGGGCAAGTTATGATCAGACCAAAGGCAAATGGCAATCGATTAGCATTGAGGCATGTATCCCCAGAGAACAACTGGGATACATCTGTGAAAATGCAGTAATAGAGAATGAAGATCTATGTCTAGATATTAAAAAGGGTACATGCACTTTGAAATGTTTCCACATATTGAAGCGCAATCACAAGTGTTTTACATAGGAAATGGATGTGCATGTGTTAGAACTTCTTGTGTTAACATTACTATTGATAATTGTCATGAAAAACCCAATGGTACTAATTTTTGAGTATGTAATTTACTAGAATTGTAGGCTGTGACTTTGATTATGTTGTTCCTGTAACTACTAGACAGTTAATTGAAGCTGATTATACCTTGTATCCCGATGTACCTAAATTACAGACAGGCATGAACACTAGTCTCTTTAAAGCAATGCTCAGACAACCCGACATAGAAAAACTGGTCCAAGAAGTAAACAGAACGGCCCAAAGCATGCTTTGGCAGGTAAAACATGACTCTGAAAATCTTAGCCAATGAAGAACAAGTAGAACATTATTGGTGGGACATCTCAGCAGGACATTCCCCTAAAGCAACACGAAGTATTCCACTATTTAATACATCCCATACTAATCATGTTGGGAGGAATGATCCTATTATCCCTCTTGAACCTCTGTCTGTGGTATGAACCAAATGTCATAGTTAAAAGAACACAAATAATATGGACAATGATACATGTCTACCAAAGTCCTTTGTCTTTTAAACTTGACGAAAGAATTTGTAAGTCTTAAGAAAAGGGGGAATGAAACAGAACAAGGTCTTAAAATAAAAAGATTAGTCAGGATGAGTTTGGTACAATGCTCTGGGTGATGCTCTGTTTGTGCTGAGAAAGGAATGTACTCTGAATAATTAGATAAGATAAGGTGGGTACCCGAAGGAGATAAGGAGACCATCAAGTCAGGAAATCGTTGAACAAAGAAAATTGAAAGGTCTACTCCACCTAGATCCCACCTATTGTGAATGGAATGATTGGGTGTCAAATTCGGATGAATATGTATGTAAGGTGTTGTGTAACCTCTCAGGAAAACTGTATAAAATACCTAACTTTTCACTGAAAACTGGAGCTAGTTTGTCCGGTGCGAACCAGCTAGCTCCCCAACATTGCACAAAATAAATACCTTTGCTGCTTAAAGACAAAATTCGTCTCTGAGCAGTTACTCTGTGCCGTTTTGGCATCAGTACATCCATATGTAACTTCCACATTCCTTCCAATTAGTACTCCTGCCTTTGTCCCAGACTGGATGTCTTCTCAATACCTTTTTTTTTTTTCCTTTTTTTTTTTTAATAGTTCAGTGTGCTATTAAACTACTTTATTCCACTGGATTTAAATCTGTCTTTCCTGAACTGTTGAAACTATGATAGCTCCATTGTATTGTATTTAGTTGTGACTGTAATCTCTTTTTTTTTTTTTTAATTGCAGAACAGCGTCTAATTTTAGTCTCAAGACTACATCATGTAACCTTGCCTCTGAAAGGAACTGCCACTTTCTGTTCTTTGTATGCTTTAGAAACATGTCTGGTTTTTCTTATTAGTACAAAGCCTATGTTGACAGAGACCTGCCTGTTCTTAGTATTTGGTATGTATGTCAAGTTTATTTTACTTTCAAGTTAGAAGATGTGTCTGTCTTGTGTTCACTTTCAGTTACCTGTATATCATCCCTGTTTGTCTTAGAGCTCTGGTCCTTCTTTACTTTTTTTCTTCACAGGTTTTCCATCACTGGCTTTCTATATTAGGAATTGCTATAGAATATATCAACAACCACTTCTTCAATGCATTGTGTTGATTTCAGTTAGATCTATTGTGTCATTATTTGCTCCTTACAGTGCATATTATGTCACTATTTGCTCCTCACAGTGCAGAAGAGATAGTACTGTCTTATCAGCATGTCTTGCAACAAGACTATATCTGCTCATGGAATAGAGATGCCCCAAAGTGCCACGGCATTTGTCAGTTTTCAAAAGGTTTCAAATCTGTTTGAAGGCCTTCCCTTCCTTTGGACAATTTGAAGGTAAAATATCAATTCTTCGTTTAAATGTGTGTCTTTATTTTGTGTTAAATCTTAGTGACTTAGACTTGTGGTAATTCTTACATATCAGAACGGGTCATATATATAACACTAGTCACAAATGGTGTTCCCCAGGGCTTAGTATTGGGGCCAGTCCAGTTTAGTATCTTTATTGATGAACTGCATGAGGGGATTGTGTGCACCCTCAGTAAGTTTGCAGATGACAGCCAAGTTGGGTGGGGGAGTGTTAATCTGCTTGAGGGCAGAAAGGCTCTGCAGAGGGACCTGGGCCAATGGGCCAAGGCCAATTGTAAGAAGTTCAAGGAGAAGTGTTAGGTCATGCATTTGGGTCATAACAACCCCATGCAATGCTACAGGTTTGGGGAAGAGTGGCTGGGAAGCTGCCTGGCAGAAAAGGACCTGGGGGTGCTGGCTGACAGCCAGCTGAGCATGAGCCAGCAGTGTGCCCAGGTGGCCAAGGCAGCCAACAGCATCCTGGCTTGTATGTGAAACAGTGTGGGCAGCAGGACCAGGGAAGTGATTGTCCCTCTACACTGGGCACTGGTGAGGCTGCACCTTGATTACTGTGTTCAGTTTTGGGCCCCTCACTTCCAGAGGGACATAAATGTGCTGGAGCATGTCCAGAGAAGAGCAAAAAAGCTGGGGAAGGGTCTAGAGCCAAGTCTTATATGGAGTGACTGAGGGAACTGGGGTTGTTTAGCCTGGAGAGGACGAAGCTCTGGAGGACCTCATTGCTCTCTACAACTACCTGAAAGGAGGTTGTAGGCAGGTGGGGGTAGGTCTCTTCTCTCAGATAACAAGCAATAGGACAAGAGGAAACAGCCTTAGTTGCGCCAGGGGATGTTTAGATTAGATTAAGAAAAAAAATTCACTGAAATGGCGGTCAAGCATTAGAACAGGCTGCCCAGGGAGGTGATGGAATCACCATCCCTGGAGGTGTTTAAAACACATGTAGATGTGATGCTTAGGGACATGGTTTAGTGGTGGACTTGGCGTGGTGGACTTGGCAGTCCTGCCATAATGATTGGACCTCATGATCTTAAATGTCTTTTGCAATCTAAATGGTTCTGTGATTATGTAATAGCTTGTATGCCAGAAGCTGAGTTCAATTCTCAAGGAAAAAGCTTAATTTTTGTAACAAGGATCTTATCCACAGCTTCCATCTTTCAAGGCTTTTATATTAGAGAATTAACATAAAGATGATGAAAAAGGAATTCGCTGATATACTGCAGTATACAAATAATGTATTTAGTCAAAGCTATAGTTCAACAGAAATGCGTGAGAAATTACCAGTAAACATTTATGGTTGAGATCTCTATCTTAATAAGTTTATTTTGTGACATTATTGAAAACTGGAACAGTTTGTTCTGAAACTCTTTGAACCATTATTTCTACCTCAGCAGTGTGATACCTGTGTATTCATAATAAATGGAAGGTATGTCTTTTGTATCATTATGAAACACTATGAGGAGGATGTTTGATGTAATTATGTCAGATTGTTTGCATCCTGTGGGAATGGAGTGAGAAACAAAGGTAAGGAGCATCTGCCATTTAACATGTCAAATTTATAGGGGCCAGTGGAGTTGACAAACATTGAAGAAAGCATGCTTCGCAATTTATAAGGATCTGAATACTCATTTCCCCTGCATTTGTAACTCACACAAGACACGCAAACTAAGCTGCAGTCTTACTGAATATTTCTGAGGTTGCTAGTGTGGACAGTAAAGTAGCTAACCTAAAAATTACTTTTTTGTGGATTTAGTGTTTGAGGTGAAATCAATGACAGTGCTTCCTTTAATTGTCATGACAAATATACCATAGTCCAGCATTTGACAGAATAAAAAAACATGTGTAGTGTAATTTTCTCTCTCAAAATAGTCGTAAGGGAATGAACGGGGACTTAAAAGTCAGGAATGTAGCCCTGAATAGCTAAATGTTAATGTGGAGAGCAGATGTCTTGCTATGATAATGATAATTTATATTAAAAAACCAGCATTGTAGAATTCAAATATGGAATGCAATAAAAGTATTTCCAAACCTAAAAATACTGTGCTTCAAGAAATTGGTACATGCTAAGACAAGTGTAAAGGAAAAAAACCCAACCAAAACCAAAAAAGGAGGAACATATGACGTGCGGAATTAGACTCTATAACTCGAAAGTTATAAAGTAGGTATGTTTATTGCGCGCAGATGCACGGGGGATCGCTCCTCCACAAGCGTGCATACCCGAAGTGACGAACCATCTCACATTTATACAATGAACAAATGAATATTCAATTAACGCCTATACATATTCGTTACCTAAACCCCGCTTCGTATGTTAATTAGCTTATCCGTCCTTTGCCTGGAATGTGGTGGTCTTGCAGGTTTGTAGGTGATTCATGTTCTTGTGACCATCCGATCTTCTTCAGGTGATTGTGACCACCCAATCTTTCCAGCAAGGAGACTTAGCACTCCCTCCCTCTAGATAGCATTTGAATGTCTCTCATCTTTTCTTATTCTCTTTTAAATAGCCCCTTTGTTAGAGGAAGAAGGGCAGGTCTCCTCAAAACTGTAGTTGTCACCACACCCATGACTAGTCACCATACCCACATTCCTTAAGCAGACACATACAATCACAATCCATGTCCATTATCCCCATTTCACATTATTTCTCCATATCACATACCTGGCAAGAAAACACCTTTAACAAAGAAATCACTATCCTTCATGTCTGCAGGTCTATGGCTGTTATTTTACAAACAAAACTAAACCAAGACTGAACTGTCGACAAAGTTAAGAACAAGAGTGCCAAAGGAATGAAAGTGAATTTTAAAAATAGTTCTTAGTTTTTAATTAAAGATATCTATAACAAATATAATTCTTTCAGTTCATTTCATATCACATTACTCTTAAAAGGTGATTTAATTTCTATGGACCTAATGATTTTATAGTGTTTCTTTTTAGTGCAGAGGAAATATATCTAATGAAACAAGACTCCTCACTCAAAATTTAACATGATGCATGTACAAAACTTCAATGTACATGGAGATTACAGCTTAGGCTATATGGTAATTATCAACAGTACTACTACTATTTACAATGAGGTATTGAGCTCAATTTATATGGTTTTCACAGGCCATCTGCACCCTATCAGTTGGTACAAAAGGCTTAACAGACTTTCCTGTCACTCTCATCTTCAAACCTCTGTAATAATGGAGAAATTCTTACTTACTTTTTATTAAATTAATTGAACATGAAGTTATTACAGTTTAATCCCTGTCAAGATTAAAAGGATAAATTTTAACTGCCTCTTATTAGCTTCAAGTCTATCAGTCTATCAAATGTACATAAAGTAAGTTTGCTGATGATGTCAAACTAGCAGGAGCCATGGACTCCCTCAAGGGTACAGAAGCCTTACAGAGAGATCTGGATAGACTAGAGAGCTGGGCAATCACCAGCCATATGAAATTTAACAAGAGAAGCACCTGATTTTGCAGCTGGGATGGGGTAATTCTGGTTATATGTACAAACTGAGCAATGAGAGGCTGAAGAATAGCCCCGCAGAAGGAGGTCTGGGGGTTTGGTTTGATGGCAAGTTGAATATGAGTCAATAGTGTGCCCTTGCAGCCAAAAGGGCCAACCACGTCCTGCAGTGCATCAAGCACAGCATAGCTCACCAGTTGAGGGAGGTGATTGTCCCACTCTACACTGTACTGGTGCAGCCCTGCCTCCAGCACTGTGTGCAGTTTTGGGTGCCTCAATATAGGAAGGACATAAAACTATTAGAGTGTGTCCAGAGAAGGGCAAGCAAGATGGTGAAATGTCCTGAGGGCAAGATGTATGAAGAGCAAGGAGCAGCTGAGGTCGCTTAGTTTGTTCAGCTTGGAGAAGAGATGGCTGAGGGATAACCTCATCACAGTCTACAGCTTCATCAGGGCGGGCAGCAGAGGGGGAGGTGTTGATCTCCTCTCTGGTGACAATCAATTAGACATGAGGAAATGGAATGAAGCTGCATCAGAGGAAGTTCAGATTGGACATCAGGAAAAGGTTCTTCACTGAGAGGGCAGTTGGTCACTGGAACAGGCTCCCCAGGGAAGTGGTCACAGTACCAAGCGTGTCAAGAGTTCAAGGAGTGTCTGGACAATGCTCATAGTCATATGGTTTAGTTTTAGGTAGTCCTCTGACGATCAGGGAATTGGACTTGATGATCCTTATGGGTCCCTTCCAACTTGAGATGTTCTATGATTCTGTGATATGTTAGGTAGAATGTTAAGGAAGATTAACAAATACTGTATTCTTTAGGTACCTCAAAAAATAACAAGTTATATGGGACCTATAGGTTCACTTGTCTTCATTTTTCATGGAGAAAGGTACTAAATAAATGTAAATAAATGTTATGAACTTGCCATTTGATTACCAGGTAACCCTTGTTTACCTATTTGTTTACTTAAATAAGAGAAACACATTATTATATTAAGTGTAGCAGGCAACCAGATTAAAGGTCAAAAGGCTAGAATTACTAGGCAGAAGAATGAAGCAGTTTTAGGATGATTTGTGGAATAAAACCAGTCAGACAATGAGTGACACCTGGAAGAACTTACCTAAGAAACGACGTTTATAGTATTGTATAAAGGAAATTTATGGCAATTATTTGGGCTGAGAGAATTTAATGCTTTTTTTGGAGAAAAATTTCACCCAACTTTCAAAATTCTGAATTCAATTTTAGTAACTAAGGTAACTAAAATCTGTTTCAAAATCATGCCTGTTTTTTCCTACTTCATCTCCATTTAGAGTTAAGCACTTAAATCAGAAAAGTATGCTCAATACAGGAAATAAAAAGACACTTGATAAGTAATGCATGCTGAAGATAAATAATTCTGGAATTAAGTTCCACAAAAAGTTCTAATTTTCAAAGTAGCTATAATCAAACTTCACAGAACTGTAAAAGTTAATATACAGTACATTCTGGAAGAAACTGAAGCTTCTTCCACTACTGTAGCTTAAAAACATTTAGGGCTAGCTCTGCAAAGGGTCTTCAGCTCCTGCTGCTAACAGACATTGCTTTTTGAATGCCTCTGAGGATAAATCTACCCAACCTCAGTGCTTTAACATAGGTAGAATCTCACTCTGAAAGCTTTCTATGATAATTACCTTTTTCCAGGTAAAGCCATCAAGGTCCTTACCTTCTGACCACTGTGATTTTAAAAATCAGATTCAAGTTCAGTGCCTAGATTAAGTGGCCTAGCTCTCACTTCATAAAATTTAATGAATTCTACAGGCCTTAGCTACCTGGCTTCACAAACACATACTCAAAGTGGCTAAGCTCTGTGGTTTTTTCTCTCGGCTTCATCAACTCACTGTTTACCTGTGGTCCCATCTTTTGCTCTCAGGGCATTACTTGTGCTGCTCATACCAATTAGGCCAGTTTTGTTTACTTTGTGACCCATGGTCCCATTCCCTTACTCAATTTTAACCTCTCCTTGCTAGTATTTTGTCTATACTTTAGCTTTCATTTTTGTTTCATCCTTACTTGGCCACCTTCTCAAACCTTTGTTTTATGTCAGGTTGTATGCTGGGGACACCATGATGTCCAGCCAAGCAGTAACCTGAGGTGTTTATAGACCCAAAAAGTAATTTTACCAAGTTTCTGGCCAATATCCAAATATAACAACATGAATCTTAAGTATGTACTAATTGTATACCTTGGAATAACAGGAATTATACAAATATTAAATCTTATCTTTGGTTTCATAACTAGAGAACAAATATAAATGCCACAGAATGTGTAATGAGTATGCTGCTTAGAAAAATGTAGGAATCATATACATTTATAAAGCAAAGCATATGCTTTAATGCTTAGTTTCTACAGAGACTGCTATAGAAATATTGAGAGGAGATGAAAATGGAAGATTTGAATAAAACATCAAAACAATGGTGACAGGATAGATGTGTCATGTTATGTACTGAATGCGATGTCTTGTAGAATCAAATGTCTTTTTATAAAATGCAAAAGATTTAATGTGATTAATTTAAATTATTTTCCCAGCTAAGTATCTTTCAGCACTATATGGTGTGCTATCTTTTTTTTCTCAGAGGGGAGAACATATTTCTTTTTGTAGGGAGACCTAGAATTTTCTCAATATTGCTCATTACTCCATTCCCGTTAGAATTCAGATTTCAATTGCACCAGTTTTCAATGGGTTCATACTAACTTTTTCTTCCCTGTTGATTCTTCTTCCCACTCCCCTCTGTGGTTTTCTTGGAGACAAACTTGTCAGATTTCACTTGATTCTGATTTTTTAGGCTGATAACCTGCTCTGTCTGCCACAATTAAGACTATGGGAACTTTTACCATAGTGTGGAAAATCTCTAGAGGCGTTATCATTGTAAAAGCCCTCAGGGACTACAGAATAAATATAGGATGATTGTATCAAGTAAGAATCACTGGAAGAAACTTCAGTCCTGAAATCTTTAAAACAAAAAAGAAAGTGTGTGTGTGTATGTGTGTGTGCATGTACATATGTATGTTTGTATATTGGTTATAAAGGACTGAAAGCAGTATTTAGCCCTGCCCTAACAGCTCTCTTTGTGCACCTCAGTTTTAAAACTTGCCTTTAACCTTCTATCTGGAAGCAGCTGTGGAACAAATTCCAAATAATTTAAATATGTAACACCTCATTTTAGAGGCATTCAGGGGTGCATCAAATGATAACATGTAGCTCTGTCAGTGGCCTGATGAATGATCTATAGTTAATTGCTTTGCTGTTCTGTGTCTACATTTCTTTATTTTTAAAACAGAACTCATGATTCCTCTGTCCTTCACAATGTTCTCTGAGCTCTGTGGAGTAACTATGATGCTGAACAGCTTTTATTAACTGCAAAAGAAGAAAACACTATAATGGCAAGCAAGTTGAGGACTGTCAGATATGATTTCCATGCACTTTTTTTTTTTTTTTAATTTTTACAAGTTAGGCATAGACAATAATTTGGTAAACATGAGTTGTAGCATAGTCATGAAAGGAACTGTGGTATGTTCGTGTTCATTCATTTCATTACTAGTATTATGTTTATTTGACAAAATTTAATTGATTTGTGGTATTCATGATCACAATTTAAAGTGAAGATACAAATTAGATTTAACATAAAGCAAGTGGCTAAGAATAAGTTCATGAGTAAAGTAAACAATTTGGAACACAAGACTGAAAAACCTACCATCTACTAATGAAGCTACGACTTACTACTGCATAACTTCATAAAGAAAATTTACATTTCTCTCTGAAGTGGAGGATAGAGGTGGAGTTAGTGTCAGAGATGTATTTCTAGACTAATATAGCACTGACATAATCTATGTTCTTTTCATTATTAATAGCTATCTTTGCAGTAAAAATATTTTTAAATGGAACAATGTAGTGCCTTGAACAAAGAGAATTGATTACATTATTGGGTGGTTGATGGAACTGAATGTGTTATTGATGTTTTGACTTTGAGACAGTTGGAGCCAATGAGTGGTTCTAAGCGCTTCATTAAGCACCGGCAAATCCTTTTGTTCAGAAAAGGAACTTGGCAAGGGAAGCACCTCCATGGGAGGGATGGGCTGCTAGGATGCTCATCACAAGCAATGAGCTCAGCAAAACGAGGGGAAAGGTAATTTTGGCAAGGGGAGATCACAACCACCGACCTAAGAAATCCCCCAAACCCCAAAGAAGTTGAGACTGAGCATGCAAACTAATTAACATGAGAAATGAGAGAATTATTTGACAAATGGGACACTAAGTGCCAAGTAATGAAGGAGTTGGGTAACTTGTAACCAATGAGGATGATGTCTTTGTACGCTAAATTGTATAAATAGTGTAAGATTTTGACAATTGGGGAGCTAGGCATTTGTGGGTTACCACCTAGCTCCCTGCTTTGTGAAAACTAGAATAAAGAAATAAGGAGTATGTCGACTCGGTGTGTGAATTGGTGCTGCACAGCAGTAACAAACCTGCTTACGGGACAACATTTAGTATTTTCTGTGTATAGTCCAATGTATTCATTTATTTGCAGACTGTATATTTGCGTACAGTATTTATTCAGCATACAATATTTGAAATGTGGCGTATCTGCATTGCCTGTAAAATACTTGTTTCAAGTATTTTTTAAATTGCCTATGAAATTTGGCAATTTGATCAAACTATGCAAGGACTGTAGCCAGAAAAAGCTAAATAGTAAAATCATTCTCCACTGTTGCTACTTTCAGTGACTGCGGTTACCTCTGTCACAGGGTGAATAGCAACAGGCAGTTAAGTGAGACCTTGGCTACATCTGCCCAGTACTTAACGTACTAGATGATTCCAGTACATACTGCAAAAACAAGAAACACAGATGAATGGAAGGCTTACTGATGAGCTTTGGACTCTAATGGTTTAGGTGTGCCTAGAAAAGAAGGAAACACAGAGGAAATATCAACTTTACACCCTTTCAACACATTTTGGGCAGGAAGCCAGAATGTGGTACTAACCACTAAATGGCTTTGGGTATGTGGAAAATCAAAGAGATTGCCCTGAGTGAGGCTGTTGGTGGTTCATGCTGACCATGCAAATTAGACAGCACTATATGGGAAAACTACCCCTTGGAGGAACATTTCCATGGAAGTCTGACACCAAACAGAAGCCTGAGCCCAAGGCAGAACCACTATGTCTAACAACCAGGCTGCCAGTCAAGGCTCAGGCAGGATTATAACGCTGTAAGGGCCAGCAGCAGTGACGGCCCCTCCAGGGTCCATAATAGGAGGGCCTGGCAGCCAGGTCCTGTCCCACCAAGCCAGCCAGGAGCAGGGCAGCTAGGGCAGGCCCCAGCCCCAGGCATCAGGTACCTCCCTCAGGTCAGGGACAGCCCAAGGCTGGACTGGAAGGTGGGACGCATGTCCAGGCAGGGCAGGGCTGTGACAAGCTAGATACTGGCCTTGCTTCAGTATCATCACTGGGGCAGGGGCTGATGGCCCTCAGGGGCTAAAATGAGGTCCTGTGTCATTGGCAGGGAAAGGGAAGGCATCAGGAGATGGAGTCAGTGCCAGCAAGTCTGGTAGTGCCCTGTTGTGCTTTAATCCTGGTTGGCAACTAAGTATCACGCAGCTGCTTGCTCACTTCCCCTCACCCAGAAAGATGGGGAGGAGAATTGGAAAGAAATGTAAAACTCAAGGGTTGAGATAAGGACAACTTAAGTAAAGCAAAAGTCACGCAAGCAAACAAGGCAAAACAAATTCATTCACCACTCCCCACCAGCAGGCAGGTGTTCAGCCATCTCCAGGAAAGCAAGGCTCCATCACATATGTAATGGTTAATCGGGAAGACAAATGCCATAAAGCTGCATGTCCCCTGCTCCTTCTTCTTCCCCCAGCTTATATACTCAGCATGACATCCCATAGTATGGAATATCCCTTTGGCTAGTTCTGGTCATCAGTCCTGGCTGTGAACCCTCCCAATTTCCCGTGCCCCTCCAGCCCTCTCGCTGGCAGGGCCCAAGGAACTGAAAAGTCCTTGGCTGAGTATAAACATGACCCAGCAACAGCCAAACCCATCAGTGTGCTGTCAGCATTGTTCTCACACCAAATCCAAAACACAGCACTGCACCAGCTACTGAGAAAGAAAGATAACTATCCCAGCTGGAACCAGGACATGCCCCGAAAGGCAGCTCACTTAGCTAACATGACTCTTGCATTTCCCCAGGGTCATGGTGCTGGTCACAACTGGGCCAGGTGCCTTTATTGGTGTGCAGCTGCTCTTTACAGAGCATGTGTGTGTGTTTGTTAGAAATTAAATGATTATCCATTCACTATTCTACCCATTTTACTTAGTCATTAAATCTTTGCTGTTATGTAACTGAGTGGTATAATTCTGTTCTTCCAACTGCCTCATTAAAAATTCCCTCTGTGAAAGTCTCATCTTAAGGCTGATACTTGGTCCTGTCAGAATAGGGACCATGGTTTCCACAGTAATGCAACAGCAACTTTATAGGTGGACTATGGCATCTGCTCCAGCCTATAGACTTCTAACCTGTGACATCTATAAAACTATTTTGTTGGCTGGGAAAGAGATATATGTGTGTATGACTTCCCCACTGAACTCAAAGAAAAGCCAAACACGTAAGGTTCATAAGCTTTAATAAATTAGGTATCTGAGGGTAAGCAATTTACTATTGCCTTTTGCTTAAGTCAGTGGAGAATAAGAGTCATATAATTAGGAGATCAAATTATTTTTCATTGCTCAGATCAGCT
Source organism: Falco rusticolus (assembly GCF_015220075.1). Classification (NCBI taxonomy): domain Eukaryota; kingdom Metazoa; phylum Chordata; class Aves; order Falconiformes; family Falconidae; genus Falco; species Falco rusticolus. The sequence continues at coordinate 40,038,999 of NC_051188.1, read as the reverse complement.
CCTAGAAATTACTACCACTACTCTTTCAGAGGCCTTACAGTACCCTGCATGCCCTCTCTCTGCCACTCCAGAAACGTCCAGGTCTGTAGTAAGCCTTATATGTCAGTCCTGGCAGACATCTGAGATACACCAGAGAGTCTCAAATAGGTTTAGACAGCTATGTTCACATAACTGAATAGCTCCCAGTGGTGTCTGGAAAGCTACTTAGTTGACCAAATGTTGATGTCTATTTTAGGATGAACTGAACAGTTCTCTGTGCCTGGATTTAGTTGCTCACAGTTAGATGCTTAGTGCCATTTTTAGATGTCCTAGTATATCTATGTGAAACTGGCAGATAGGACATAAGATATGACTTGAGCTCTCCTGGAGTGACAGCTGGAGGTCAGATTAGATACTTTAAGGCATCTCAAATGGCACTAGAAGCCTACATTTAGAGAACCAAATCAATCTGCTAGTTCCTACAGTGCACCAAAATTATCACTGTATTTGATTCTTCTGGATCACTGTTTTCCTAAGCAAAGCAATGTTCTTGGGTATCTGATCTTGGCAAGAGGTCAAATAAAAAAAAAAGCAACAACACTCTGTGAAAGAAAAATTCCCCACCAGTAGGCTAGATGGGGAAAGAAACTGCACAATAGTTTGTGCTGAAAATTACGGGGCTTTTTAAAACAAAGAGAGAAAATACAGCAACAAATAAAAAACTAAATAAGTAAAACTAACTAGCAAAAATAAATATCCAATGGAAGAGCTTACTTAAAAATGTGGTAAATTCTCCAGCACGTGATGCCTTTACAGAAGACAATTCTTCCCTCTGAAAGACAGATTTCTATCTAATCAGATTTAGCTGAAATAAAAGATGGAAGTACTGTAAACTGCTTCATGACCTTTGATTTTGACAAAGCCAGATTGGGTAATCAGAAGTGATTCCTTCTGCCCGTAAAAGCTCTCTGTTAATCTACTCTACGGAAAGTTATACTGTAGAAGCCTGTATCTTTAATAGAAATTCTAATCACTGTAAAATTGGATTGTTCCTCTGGGGAAAGAATAGTCTTTTTCCTTGGGGAAATCTTGCAATAGGAAGTGTTTAATTTCACTACCTACTGAAGATGCGTTTTTTTTTTTAGAGAATGGAATCAGTCTGGATCTCACTGTGATGATATTTCTCCTTAAAGGGCCAGCAGCACTTCAATTTTAAAATTTCTAAAGCTCCTGTAGGTTGTCTATTCAACAGGCTTAAATTGGCGTAACTGTTCACACAAACTGGTGTATAGCAAATGATCAAACAGAAATTACTCCTTTTTTTTCATTTAAAATATTTAATGGTTGGAATGTTTATAATTTCTTTTAAAAATGGACAACTTTCTGCAGCTTAATCTGAGAACCTGATTAATTGACAGAGATTTCTGAGTGACTTGAAACTTGCCTTGGATAGAAACATAATAGGGCAGACTCTGAGTTGATAGGACTATATAAATATCTAGGCTGAACAATCCATTTTGAGTTTTAAGCACTTAAAAATGTCTTTCTCTTCAATTACTGTGTGTGCAAGGAAAGAAATGAAAGAAAAAAAAAGTTACCTTCTTCAACCCAAACAGAAGGTCTGTCTGTCTGTTTATACAGTCACTTAAAATGTTGATAGAAATTCTGAAGTGCCTGTGATGCTGAAAGAAGCTGCACTCCTGAAAGTGAAATACCTCGTTGATCAATCTAAATGTGGCACTTAGTTGAGGTGCACTTTCTACTTTTAATGCAGATCTCTAAATTTAACGTACATCCTTAAATTAAGAGTGCCAACAGAAACATGACGTGCCTTTCATTCACTAATAGGCCAAAATCAAAATCTCTCACAATATTTTCCAAGCACCTCAAATAAGTGAGTCATTTTAGTCACCAGCTGAGAAGGTAAACATTAGTGTTTATTACTCAGATGAATTTCTTGAACAGAGATTATCAGACTTGGGCCAAGTATTTTCATTATCACCCAGCATTACACCACAGTCACACGTTAAAGCATGCCGTGGTGCTAGATTGTTGTACATTGAAACACACTATGTAGCCAAGGCTAGCTGTGAATTTGGAATGATGTCACATGGCAGTACTAAATTTCAGGTCTATTGAGCAGTTGTGCTAACAGCATTCCTGTACAGTTGCAAGATGTGGATCACCTTCTGTTACCATGTCAGGAGATTTGATTGTTTGTATCTACTAGGGTTTTTTCAGCTTGGAGGATTGAGTATCATAACCAGATTCAGCTGCTAGACCCTATAAATTCTGTTAACGTTTATCACTCTGCTGGACTTGCTCAAGTTTATCTATATCTTTTTGTACTGTGTGACTAACCCTGGGTGAAGCAGTCTTGATTTAAGCTAATGAGTGCTGAGCAAAGGAGAATAATCACTACCCTCTATCTACTGATTACATTTATGTTGATGCAGTGCAATAAGATGTTAAGATTAATTTTTGCCAGGGCATGAGGAACCCCAAAAGTACCTCTAAGCCTTTTCCAGTAGAGTACTATCCAACCTGAACCAATATGGGGCTGGCACATGCAGGTACAGGATGTTGCGTTTGCTTATCTTGTAATCCCTGTTGTTTCATTCCAGTGACTGGCTTAGGTCCCTCTGGATGGCAGCTGAGCCCTCCTGTGTATTGACTGCACACACACATACACACACATAAACCCACAGAGTTTAGAGTTGTCCACAAACTGGTTAGGGTGTACTTTGCCTCCTCTTCCTCCGGGTTGTGGGAAAAGGTGTTAAACACGATAGGACCACGATACACCACTGAGGAACTCTATTTATAAATGGCTTCTAAGTACAGTACAATTGACCTTTGTTGTATCAAAGATCTGAATCACTTATTTTCACAGACTTTGGAAAGATCCTAGAGGTAGCAAGGTTCAGTTAGTAAGCACTGCAACTAAAAAATTAATTTTGTATAAGATGAATTCTGGAAAATGTGAACTTTTTTTTTTTTTTTTTTAAATATCCTTTGGCAGGAAAAATATGCAGGATGTGTCTTCTTTTTGTAACTGTTTCCAAATATTTCCTTGGGTAAAAAGAAGATAAAATAATTCCCAAATCAATCAGAAGTTGACTATCTGTCTTTCTTGTGGATTTGGTATCCTCGATTCAATGTTCATAAGAAAGCAGTGCTCAGTAATGGAGCTATCACAAATTCTTTCATATTGTACATGTATTTGCATTTGCTGCCAAAATGATTGCATTTATACCAAACTGTCTTTGCCAAAATGCTGAACACATGCATACTCCTACACTTCCCACACTGACAGCTGAGGTACCAGCTTGTTACAAGTTTTTAGTGACCATCTTTATATTAATTTATGTTTTCAGATGTTTTATCTCATAATTAGTTACCTATTGCCTTTGCAGAATAACATACTGAATCATCTGAGGTAAGTTTTCTCATAAATAAGTAATTAGTAAATCACTGTCAAACATAGGAACTGAGGGCCAGTTTTGATGGTGGATATGGAGAGAACATAAGAATGAGTTAGAAAAGTTGGTGACAAACTTTGCTGATAAAATTATTTACAGAGTTAAGCTGGTAGCATCTGCAATGAATTGCAGAAGGACCTCATTATACACTGTAATTTATCAACAAAGAAATAAGGGAGGAAACACTACTGAATCAATATAAACGTGCGATACACCCACACAGACAAAACTGCAATTAGCGTTGGGGTCTTAATTTCGAAAAAGTAGAACTAAACTAGTTAAAGAGATGAGTGAAAAAGTTGCTGTTGAAAGGAATAGTTAGGGCGATAATTAAGGAGATGACTTTTCAACCAGGAAAGAGATGAGGGATTTACTGGAAAGTCCATGAAGTTATTAGTGGCATTAAAAATGAAATAATGATGAATGAATAGTTACAGCTTCTTATAGGAGAAAAAATAAGACATAAATATAAAACCTTATGTTCAAAGAAGACAAGAGAGTATTTTAGATAAAGCAACACATATATATATATATATATATATATATATATGTAAAGCAAAGTTAAGCTATGGAACTCACTGACAAAAATATTTTGGAAACCAAAAGCTTATATGGATTCCAAAAGCAATTACAAAAGATAGTGTTGGGCGGAAAAACATGAATTGCTATTAAGAATAAACAAATCATCTTTGTCTGGGAATGTCTTTGAGCTGCTGGTATTTGGAGGAAAACCAAGGACATAGGTAACTAGTTTCTTATACTTTTTCCACAGGAAACATCTGGCCACTGAATAAGAGAGGATAGTGAATGAAGTGGACCACTGATATGGCTATTCTCATAATAGTTTCTTGAAAATCCATCATACTTTTACACTATTCCTGTTCTTCTGCTTTACTGATTTGTGTGGATTACATTACATTCATTGACAAAATTCTGTTATGTCTTCCCATTGTTGTGCTTACACTAGATAGCCCAGTCGGGGAACCTGATAAGCTGCAAAAATGATAGCTCCTAGTTTCACTTGTATAGCAAATCTTTGTATTTTCTCATGGCCTTTGTACTTTTGTGTAACAGAAAGATATTTCATAGTTTCATTCTTTTTCTGAGTATACATTAAGCTAGGTTCTGTAAAAATCAGGACTGCTCAGTGGTGGCAGAAAGTTGCTATTGAGGGATTTAAAATGTGCTAGGATTAAAACTAATGTCATAGACATAAATGTTATATGTTGGATGTTTGGGGTTTGCTTTTTTGGGGGGTTGGTGTTGTTTGGTTTTGAAGGATTTTTTTTCCCTAAGGAAAAAGATAATGCACACCTAGAATTCTGTTAGATTTTTAGACTGTCTGTCTTTTCTAGGTCTACATACTCTGCTAAGGTGTTTGGAAATATTATGAAAATTCATCCTCGTTCTAAAAATCTGTCTACTAATGACACTGAGCATTAACCTTTTAGTAAGGCAAGGACAGCTTGTACTGAATAATTAAATTATTTCTATTAAGATGTTACATTGTAATGAGAATCTGCTGTAAGCTGCAGTCTGTGTCATCCTGTTCTGTTCTTGAAGATCAGAACTCCACATTCCAAAGTAAAACACGATGTTTTTTCTCTGCAGATATTTGCCACAGTCTTGCTAATGGACAGATGTTTTCGGTGCCCTTGACGATAGTGATGAGACCTGATTTTTTTCAGTTGGTTGCAGAAGTTTAATCACGATGTAGGAAAGCAATACACGATGATATACAAGAAATATATGATGATATACAGTGTTGTAATGGTGTGAGTCACAGAAGTGTTAGTGAGAGACCTTTTTATTTCCTGTCTGTTACTGTATGCTATGGATCAAGATTATCAAAAGCCCCTCTAACATTGAGTGTTTCAATATACTTTGGGTACTGGTGCGCATACACACACAGTACTTCAGCTACATTACACTTTGATAGGTTTGCTGACTCTTTGCTTATAAGGAAGTCAAGCAGTTAAAAATTTCTGAAGAAAGTTGTTCGAATTCTGCATATATGCTGTGAATGAGGGATGTACGTACTGACAGGTGAGGGGGAAGTTGCCAACACTGGAAGCTAAAAGAAACATTAACTTCCTCTGGCCCCATTACCATTGTGTGATATGTATTCTGCGTCATATCACAGGCAATCTACTGTGCTTCTCCACAGTGTTCACAACTCCTTCCTAATCAGTACCGCACCTGAACTGAACCCTGCAGTGAACAAGCCTCTGAAGTAAAAATCTGTAATATTCAGAGTGAGTTATAAAATAGAACATTTGTTGCACTAAAAATTCCAATATTTTGTGATTTTTCCGGTATACATAATTTAAAAAATTAAAAATCAATGGGATTTTGTTATAACATTGATTAATAATACTAAGTGTTGTCTTTAGGTATTTCTTGTATATATGTACATATACATTTGAGAACCTATCAAAATTATATTTATCATTGTGCAAATGTTTTACTAATTCAAATGGAAGGTTTTTAACTTGGTCAAAATGAAATTATATTGAAATTAGAATAGTAAAATAAAAAATATACTTTTTCATTTTGAAAAAAAATAGAAAATTTAGCATCATATTCCTATGAAATATTTTGAATTTAGGAAAATTCTTGTTAATAGGAAACTGTTCCATCCATATTGTTTGAAAGAGCACTACTTCCTTCCACAGGGCCAGTAATCAGACTCAAACCACACTTTAGTACCTCCATTTATTGGCCTGACCAAGAAGATATAGTCCAAGTAGCCAAGCAGCAGTAAAGTTGCAGCAATATATTAATATGCTCTAGCTCCATCTAGCTTTACTTTCAGGATATCTCATACCAGAAAGACGTTCTTTGCAAATGGGGTGGAAGTTGTTCTTTCTGAACTGATCGTAGCAGTTTCAGAAGTAAATGAGGTGGTCACAATGAAACTTGAGAAGGAAGGTGCAATTTTCCTGCTGTCCTCTAAAAGTTTGGCTCAGCATCTCTGAACTGCTATTCAGTAGCAGACAAATATGCAAAATGTAGATTCTTGTGCGTCTTATATCCCTATTATTTCTTATTTTGATAGTGACACAAAACTCTAGCACTATTGTGCTGAAACTCAGATATAAATAACTAAAAGTTGTTTTACTCTTTCTTGCATTTTATAATCCCAAGGACAGAAGTCCTTATCTTGATTTCTGTAACCAATATAATTGACTTCAATGGGACTAGTCATGGGAGTTTGCTAATAGTTGACAAGAATATGTATTTTCTAAAGTGAAAATATTATGGCATCCCTAAATGGCCAAGGGCAAGGAAGGAACCAAATTGAGATCACATGGGATTAAGATTTGCCATACTTGAAGCTGTCCTCAGCACCACAGCCCCCTCCTGTAAAATGTAGCACCTTCTTGCCATTGTGTTGATACAATGGCAGTTGGGACAGTGCTCAAACAATGACTCCATTAAAGAGAGATAGTGAACTTCCTGCTGGGAGGAGGAGCTAGAGTGATCAACTAGGACCAGAGCGGGTGAGAATTCCTGATGCTGGTATTGTCAGATAAAAGCCTTTTAATATCAGACCATAGTCTATTTTTCTTCTGCTTTTCTTAATGATTTAGGAGTACCATAATATTCTAACTTCACAAACCAGAGTTTATCAGCAATCAAATATAAGAACATACAGAATTCTGTAGGTAACTGTGATTCAAACAGTGAAGATTCTTCCACCTGAATTTGTGTTTTCTGAATCAATCCTTAGCATTGTTAATAGTAATCTATTTCCCAGAAATAAATATTGCTGTATTATTCCCATAGGAAATAAAAAATGGAGGGACAGGCAAAATATTTTGTCTGCTGCACTTAATGCAATAGAATCTGCAGAGCCTTTGGTTATAAGAATCCAGGTCACCCAGACCATCCTTCTCTTTCATGAGTTCTCCTTTTTCATTATGTTTGGACATTCTGAACTGACCTTTGCTTTTGCTTGAATTTAGTTTTCCGTTGGTTGAAGGCTAAAAGTGACTTTAATTCAAAACATGTTGGAAGTGTACTGATGAAGAATGCTTGGCAAGTTGTTATTCTTATTTTTCAGGGTGCTCTGAGAATGAAACAAAACCACTGAAATAAGTGTAAAATTATTTTCTGAATCCTTCCACTAACTTGATAGTGGGAGTACTCAGCATGTTAGTATGTTTACAATTACATTTCAGGAATCCTTATAGCCCTCAACTCTTTGATGGAAAAATGTAGGTTTAACTTGGTTATACTGTCATTCTTCTGGAAGTTCAAAGAAAATAAAAGTCAGTGATAACACTAACATATCCTCCAGGGCTAAATTAGAAATGTGTTTTCAGTCTCTGCTCTGAGACCGAGATGTCTCTGCATTTATCTCAATTTTATTTAACATAATTATTTATAATACAAAATACAAATGTATTGATTTACTTGTAGGTTCTAATCTGAAATAAACCAAAAGAATACCACTATAAAATATTCCTTTATGCCATCAAAATAAAAATCTGCTCTATAACAGATCTATACCAAATAACAAGTCTAGGGATGTGTGATATTTTTCTTAAGGCTCTGAATTCCAGAGTCCTATTGTAAAGCATATTTCCAAGACAAACATACTAAGACTCAATATAGTAGCAATAAAATTGTTTCTAAGAAAAGAACACACACATACACACATATATATATGTATACATATGTTTATGTATTTATCATTTAAGTTGCCAGTGTTGTAACTGATCCTGTGACTCCAGGGGTTTCCCAGTAACTTCAGAAAATTAACAGTTGGCAATACAGTAATTTCCGCATGCATAATTACTGCCTTATGATAGAATTCAAAATGTGTTGTAAAAGGATTTATTCTAAAAAAACCCCAAGCTGTGAACTGACATATTCCTGCACACTTACTGCAATCAAAAAAAAGTGATCAGGTTTGCAGCAGTATTTAGAAATGTTGTGGGTTTTTTTTGTTGTTTATGTAATCCAAATTTCAGTTCCATAGTTTTAGTTTTTAAAAGGAAAAAAATAGAACAGCTAAATAATTGATTCTTAAAAATTATAATAACTATGATAACCAATAGATTTCTAACACATTCAAAACTAGTTCAGTCAGGATATATATCAAAATAATTGACATCAAATGCTGGCTTAGTATTGTTGAGCTATTTCTTCAAAGAAAGAGAACTCAAACTGAAACTCTAATTCAAATTAATCTGAAAAATCTTACTATAAAGTAATTTAAATCTTGTGTGATATAATGGACAATTTTCTTTCTGTACCTTCATATTCCAAATATTCCTCACTACAATCTAGGAAAAAAAGATACATTTGTAACTACTTTTTTCCCCTCTGCTGATGACTTTTACATTTGAAAAAAATTATGTCCCTTTTTATAATTTTGCCTATACAATCACTTCTTTCACATAAGTGGACTACTACACTTCTGCCTCCTGAACACCAGCTGTGCTTCACTGGTAGTTATTGTTGTAAGTCCAAAGCAGAACAACTCAAAAACTGTTCAGCTGACAAAACTCTGCTGTGCTGAAGCAGTAGGCTACCATCTGCATTTCGCTCCTGAACTCATTTTTATCTAATATATTGTATAACTGAACAATTCTACCTTATACTTGGGGAGCTTATTCTCTTTTCCTTCATCATTTCCAAATAGCTCATTTTTTTCCTTGCTATTATATCCACAAGGCTGCAAATTCTACAGAGCTGCAGGTGACTTTTAACAGAAGAGAGGAATGGATACAATGGATAATTTAAAGCAAGACAGACCTCAGCAGAACAGAAAAGTTGCCTGCAGAGTGAATGTATCCAAATTCTAATGATGCTTTCTCTACTGGAGTTTCTGTCCTGCTCTGTTTTGAAAGATATAGTTGTTCTGTACCTAATTTAATTTACCATTTCTGAACTCACTGACAGATTTCCAGATCACAAAAATTATCATCTTAACATCTGCCTTTTTCTTCCTTTATATAATTGCAGATAGGATTAAAGATTTTATCTGGTACAGATCTTTGTTTATTCTCTGCCCCTAACAGCTTGGTAAGCAGCTTCACACCATCATGTTTCACATTTGCATTTGATGCCAAGTCCCTTTCTACTGATTATCTCAGCTGGAATACCAGAGGGCTAGGGAGAAGCGAAAGGGTTTAGCAGTTATGTCCTGTAAAGGAAATAATCTGTTATTCAAAAGCGGTATGTGGTGGTCAGTTCTCAGAATTGCATACAGAACTGTGTTTTCTCTTACCCTCTGACCCTGACAATACCAAGGAAATGGAAAGCTGAAAAGTTAGTATATGTGAAAGACAGGTATAGAGATTTAAATGTAACTGTATTTTGAGCATGCGCTTATTTTGGATCCACATTTTTAATTTTAAAAAGTAAACCCCCTTCAACTACTCACAATCCTTGAGTTGGCTCAGATTTGAAGATTGCAAAAATGTAAATACTGGTACTCCACAAAATGTCATGAATAAGATTGATGTGGTAGCTTTTTGCAACCATAAACTTTCATCTAATACAAAATATCGCCCCCTAAAAAGAGATCCATTAGGAATCCTTAAAGCTAATATAAATTAAGAAGTTAAGGAAGGGTTTGTCTCTCCTTATTTTTCGGGTATGGCTAAGAAAGCAACTCTTCTTTTGGTCATATTACATAAGTTTCTAAATAAAGACAGTTTAACCTCCAATATTGGTGTGGGGGTGGAGGATAGTGAGAGTAAATGCTCCAGGAAACAGGCCTGTTATCATTTTGAACTGATCAGTCAGGTACATGGTAACTGCCATGTTTTGTTCCACAACATGAAGTTACACATTTTATCCTGGAAGATCATGTATTTACAATCCATCAATTGTCTTCTAGATACTTCTGGATGTGGTACAGAAAGCTGTGAAACAAAGGAGCAGTTGAGGTGCTGACATCTTTTTACTACTAGTACCGTGCAGGTGGAACAGGTTTTAGAAGGACCACTTGGGTCAGGGTCGATTTTGAAATCAGCCCCGAGACAGGAAATCTGAAGTATGAAGTAACTTCTTCATCATCATTAAAGATTGAAATAATGCTCTGAACTTTTGAGGGAAAAAAACTGTGCCAAGTGCCCCTTGAAATCCTTCTCCTGTGAAAGTCCAGGCTGGTGGATTTGTTCCAGTGTACTGATGCTTCTTCCCTGCCAATGTGGATAGGCTTCTGTATGAAAAAGAAGGGAAAGAAGAAGCGTTTGGAAAGGAGCTGGGATTAATGTGTGCTTAGGTGGCAATGTGCATAAAATGTGGCTAGTGAAGAACCTAACTGTGGGACTCTCAAAGTGTTTCTGGGTGCTGGTAGTTACTTGCACTGTTATAGAGCTGTAAGTGTTAAATTCAGAACTGACAGGCTAAAAAACCAAAGTGTAGTAGAACTGTGATAACATTTGGAAGAAGACTTATGTTCTAGAGAAGATGAATGGTTGAAATTAATATATATTTAAATATTTAAAGGTTTAAATGCAGGATAACCACATTGGATAAAGAAACGTGTTTCACTGGGGCCTCTGTGGATTTGTACATGCAGCCCCATTCTTTTAGATACTGAACTGCTTGTTTTAACATGAGGCTGATGGGGCTACAGAGAAGTGTGGGTAATCAACCAGCTACACAGATATATGAAAGCAATGAAGCATCATCCATAAACTGTATTTTGTATCATTATCTTTTCTATCTGCTTTCTTGGGGGGGGGGGGGGGGGGAAGGATCAACATTGCACCATAAATGCAGAAATCAGGATTAATTAAATTTTAAGGGAAGGTTTTCTTCACTGAAATGTAAAGCTGGTATTATCGGGTGGATGGAGGTGTTTTGACTGTCAGAGAGCAATTCGGTTTTCTGCTCATACATGTCGAGTTCGATTTGCTGTATCTTAGGAGTCTGAGTCATTTACTTTGTAGAGAAACAGTAGGAGATTTACATAGGATAATGTAGTGTGGCAGCTGGAGAGCAGTGAGGATACTCAGGGGTGTCTAAAATGTGTCCTGATACCAATGCTCAGACACCTGCATTCCCCTTTCAGGTCCAGAGAGAGCCAAAGGACTGTTGTGTTAAACATCACACACTAAAATATTTTTCAGAAGTCTATAATGAGTAGTAAATTATCTCCATAGTAGTATTCAAAAAGATGTGAAATAGACAACAGCATGTAAAAAGGCGGGCAATTTTTTGCCTCTTCATGACTATGCAGGCTTTACAAATATGTATTTTTGGGATGCACATTGACACACAATCTCCAACAAGAAGAAACAAAAATAATGTTGTAGAGGTGGAAAGAAATGAACTCCCAGGCTGCATCTATATTTCAGACTAGAAGTTCAGCATCAGTTGTTTATGTAAGAGAATGTTATTTTTTAATGCAATTACATTTGATTATTCTGGTGGTTAGCTATACAGATTTTCCTGTGGCTTCCATTGGACTTGTCCACTTAATGGGATTAACTTGCTCATTTAATTCATGATCCTATATTTTGCATTGCATAGCCATCCAGGACAGAGGACTTAAAGCTTTTTTGAAAAGCATGAGCATCAAGACTGTGGAAAGGTTAAACCTCTTGAAAGAAAATATCTGCCTCAACAATATAAGGAAACCAACATTTGTGAGAGAGTTTATAGCATAAAATGTATGACATGTATGAGTTTTAAGTGCTGATGAATGGTATCTGAATGGGCATTAAATTCTCCTCTTGTGACTATCAGCTCAAGGCATTGGTGTCTACATTTTACTCTGATAAAGCATCAAATTCTTATTGGGAGTCATCACATCCTTCATTTATTTATTTTTAAAAAGAGCTTTATGCAAATATGTTTTATACAAACTGACAAACTTAAGTATTTTAAGGTAGTGTTGGATTTCCATTGCTGGACAAATTGGAATATTCAAGTTTTGTTACAAAATGGAAATAAAATAAATCTATATTCTTACAGGAAGCTGTTCTGTTCTATCTTAGTGCTCCAGACTCTATAAGTAATCATAAAGAAAAAACCTGAATATGAGATATAATGTTCTATATTGTAGAAAATATGTAACTTATTCAGTGATCAAAACTGAGATTGTTAATTCCCAAGAAAAATTGCCAGAAAAGTATGACCTTTGAAGAAAAGGATGGAATTTCAGAAAAGCTTCATAGTTCATGAAAACATAACAGTGTAGCCAAAAACGACAGCAAGAGGAAACTTTGAATTCTGTTTACTCATCACCAGTCTTAAGCATAACTCACACAAAAACTGTTCCTCCATTCTGGCAATATTTGGGCATCTACTTACGCCAACATTATCACTGAAATTAAATTGATAAGCATTACTTGTATCAGAATGCAGTGTTTAAAACTTGGAAAATGCTATTACAAGTATTTACCTAAATTAAATTGAAAGTTAAATAAATCCTATCTAAAGATTTTATTCTTACTATTCATCTCCAAGAACATTTGAATGAACTAATCTGTAACTACAATATACACTAAAAGGGAAATCAAGCCATAGTTATCTGTAACTATAATATTCATAATGAAAAAGCAAAGAAGCAATTCTGAAAACTGGGCAGATTTAGGACTCAGCAAAGTCATCAAATATAACACTACCTGACAATACTCAGCATTTGCATGTTGCACTGAAAAAAAATCAACTATTTCTACAACTGATAATCATTAAAGGTGTGACAAAGGTATGACAGAGTACATAATAATAGCAGATTCAAGTGTATAAAGGTGTTCTGAGGTCTTAATTTCCTTCTTTAATTCTTTAATCAGCCTTAGCTAGAAAAATGCTAATTCCAGTGACACAACCGCAAAACATCTAATATAAAAAATAGGCTAGCTTTTTGCTTAAAGTGCACATATTTTCTCACACCTCCAGCAGAACACTGGACATCAAGTTGTATTTCTGACTAGTCTGTTTATACTTACTCCCTTTCAAGTATTTATTGTTCATCTTGAATCCATATCTCTTGTGCTATTCAAATTCACCTTTTGTTTCGCTAATCATCCAAAGACTTTTTATATCTCTACAGATCTTTCTTATGTACCAGGAGATCAATGTGTACAGATGCATACATACTTAATGAAACAACACATTCTATACTGTTTATATTATTGCACAAAGGCTCATGGGAAGAGTGCTTGTTAAAAAAGAAGGGGAAAAAACAAAAAGGGATACAAGGGATACCTTACATAGGGTAATGCTCTCGCTGGGAATCAAACATCTTGAACAGGACAACCAGTAGCTGTCTGGATGCTTACCAGAGTCTCTGTTGCATGATTTGTGTGGCAGAACCTGAACTTGTCCCAAATCCTTATAATACAGCTGCTCATGATTTTACATGGCCACTTCAGGGTATGCATGACCAATTTCTTTAGTCTACACTGTGTGCAAAACACCTGCTATCTCATCTACATACAAAACCCAGTCCTACGTGGCCACTCCTGCATCTTCAGAAACAATTTCTACTGGCTGTTCAGAATTATCTGCATATAGTTTAATAAATTCTGCATCAGGAACTGATTTGGGGAGTTCTTGGGATGACCAGATTATCCACCCAGCGTGCTAGTTAACACACTTACAGATAGAAATGGCGTCACCGTTTGGCTTGAGCACTGTAGGAGGGCCTGGGGGAATCTCCAGGGCGGTGTGAAATTCCCACCTGGAGAGGCAGTTACATTAATCAAGTGCTTTGTTGTAAAGGTGGTAGGTATAGTGGTATGAGTCAATCCCCTTGTATGAAGCTGGTCTATTGATCTACTGAAATCTATCCATTGCCTCATCTATGAAGAGACTGGTTGCATAGCTGCTTCGGACCACCTAAGGATTTGGACTGAGTGCATTTAATTTCACACAGACACACAGGTACACAGTTGTTATAATGTTAGGACAAACACTAATTTCATATTCATAACAGTCATAACTTAAATTTCATAGACCTCGGCATAATGTATTCCATGTAATTTTAGATGTATGAAGAAACATACTAGGGAGAACTGTTAAAATGAACAGAAATCTTGCACTGTTATCAATAGCAAAGTAGAAGCCAGTATTTAATACAATTAGAATCATTGTGAAGTGAATAAAAGGGATCCTGCTGGGACTGAATCTGTGTCATTCCTATATTCCCGATTGTAATTCTGACAGGATTTAAGAGATGTCTTACCTCTTGACTTCTCTAATACTAGTATACTTCAAATGTCTCTGGAAACCAGTCATTCATTATTTAGAATACAGGAGTATCTTAAATATTATTTAAAGTAGCTGCATAATGTGGTGATAGTAACAAATGCTATTCTTCTTTTAGAGTCAGAAGAAAAAAAAGTCATGCATGTATGTGAAGATATTATAAATCTAAACTTCTCAAAAGATGTTTATTTTCCAGTGAGGGTCTTTTTCCATGGGCTTAATAGAGATTTAAAAGCATGTTTAATTGAGTTGTTAGAATGTCATTTGCATACTGGTAGAATGCAAACTATATGGACTGCTCTGCTGTAAATGTTTTAAGGTTCTCTGACAAGCCAAGTCAATTTCATTATCACATTAATAGGTAGGTGATAAGTTGGGAAACAAAGAAGAGGCTTTATTCAGCTCTCTGTTAGCTTTGTAAGAAACAAATTCTCAAATCACATAGAAATATGGTGTAGCTTTTTATATATGTATGAAATATTTTGAATGTTGCCGAGTTGCATAATACATATCCTATTATCTGCAAGGTAGGTGTTACAGATTCTTTTGCATCTAAAAGTTGCTTTGTTGTGGAAATGTTTAAGAAAATTATTAAATGTATTCGTAGGACAGTGCAATAATTTGTGTGTTACAAAAAAAAACATAGGTGAGGACAAAATTTCTGGTAATCATGTCAGTTCCCTGCAACAGCAAGCATCACTTTGCATACTTCATATTGAAACAGTAATATTTTTTTCCATCTTGCCTTTACTGAATTTTCCAGAACCTTACATCTCTAAAGGTCCTAATTTCAAATCTTAATTTATGCATTTTATACCAGCTTCTCCTTGTGCCACTACGGCTCTTAAGAACAAATAGCTTTCCCCTCCCATGTGTGTCACCACATGAATGTTTATGAGCAATAATCATACTCATCTCAGTCTTTGTACTATTCAGCTAAGTCAAAGGATTACTATCTTCCTTCATAAAATAGACCCATTTACTAGTCCTCTTCACTCCCGTTTTCAGTTTATTTTCATTATATACAGATGATCATAGAGTGTAACTTATTCTGCATTAGTCTCATTAATAAATTGTGAAATGGCTTGAGTATTCTCTATTGCTACTTGAACTATCTCTTGGAGTTGTCTTAGGGTTTTCTTTTTCAATGGTTGCATCGTGTGTAGGGCTCCCCATCACAGTGTGACAGCTTAAGGTGACTGCCTTTATTTACTTTCTGGTTGTCTCCAGCTGATTATTTTCTGGCTTACAACTGAGATACCTGGGCCCTTGCATTTTGTACTACTTTCATTACATTTCTATTATACAAGTGTTCAAGGTCGTAAAGTTCTTTCTATATGAAATCCCAGATGTTGCCTCACAAATTTGAACAGCAAATATTCAAGTGCAGGGTACCTGATCACATGAAATTTAGGTGACATGAAGAAATACACCTTATATTCAAACCCAAGAATTTAGTATTAGTCTAATTAAAACCTTAGCAGTGCAATCAAAGAATTATTAGTCCAGTTACAAGTATGCTAATACTTCTACTGCAGATTATCCAGTTACTACATCTAATTTCCAATAATGATATACAGAGAGTTTCTAGCATTTACATGTTTCTTTGGTGTTATTCTGACTTCTGCAGTGCCCCTGTGTGTCCTAATCCTTTAGAGAGAAAATGGGGGAGGTTGCAGTATCTTCAGTATCCCAAGTTTTTTCTGGGAGTAATGTGTCATTAACATTGATGGTTTCTTCCTCCTCATGCAAGGTCTGCTTAACGTTATTTCTATGTTTGTTAACACAGTCTGCTTACTTGTTCTTTCTACATGGTTTTGAAATCCCCTATTATATCCAAACTTACTATATTTTATATACGTTGAAGACTCATTCTCTGTTTTCTTTGTTATTACTAAAACCAGTTTTACCCAGCTCCAAAGGCTGTGTTACTTCATTGTCCGGTAACCGACCATCTGTGATTTGTGCTTATCCACTCGCTCCCTTTTTTCTTTTCTTGTGCTTATACTTTTGGGGGACCTTTGTGTTTCACAGGTTACCTTTGCATCACACCATCCTTTATAACCTGTCACAGTATAAGAAGGCATTCAATAAATTTGGTTGAACAGAATGTGTTTTTTTTTATCATGAAGCAGCAGCCTGCTGGGTAGTGTTAAAGAGTGAGACAGGAGCTCAGAAAAGGAAAAGACTGATTGGGAAAAATAATTTTGTCATTCAGGATGTCTCCTCTTGTTCTTAGTTAAGAAGGAAAAAAAGGGAAATACATTTTTTTCTATCAAGGCTAGAATACTCATACTAAAGAAATATGTTAATATTGTGGGTCTAATCTCAGCTGATTAATTTTCAACATTTTTTATTCATCTACATCCCTTTTGACCTTTTGCCTCAAAGCATATGTCACCAGTGACTGTCAGCTCTCTTTTTTGCATTGTTTGTCTGACTCTCATATATGGTCATAGAATAAACAATGGAAAAATTATGTTGTGCTGAAGAAAAGCTGTCTCTGATGTATTCTGTTACTGATCTTGGGGGTTAAAAATGTATAAATTTTGCTACTTAGCAAATTTTCTATGTAGCTATGCAAGTATATGATATTTTTTACTTGTATTTTCATCTTTTTGATTCCTCTGTATCACTTGTATAATGGGTTTTCATGGTCTTTGTGCTCTTTGCACTGAGTATCTAAGAAACATTCTGTATCTTGACTTTATTGCTTGCTCACTACTCCTCTTGAGTAGTGCATCAGAAATGAAGTCAGTAAATGGCCATAAAGTAATTGTTCTCAGTAGTACCAGATTACATTAAAGCAGATTAGATTAAAATAGACATTCCATACATTTCTTGTCACTAAAAGGTTTTTTTATCGGAATTAGATGAGTCTGTAGTTTACATGGAAGAGTCCTATAGCAATCTTAAAAATATATGGCACTACATTAGTCAGTAATTGTCCAAAATTACCTGGATTGATTAGAAGAATGACAATTAAATTTTATTTATTAGACTGGGGAGTAGTACAGGGCAAAAATACAACCACCACTTAGAGCTTTTATAAGACACAAAGACCAGCCAGGTACCCAACTATTATTGAAAGTAAATGGGAACAGGTAGCATAAAATTGTTTATATCTTTGAAAATCTTTTCCATAAAATAGTTTGCTGCCAGTGATCAATCTTCACAAGTTTTAGTGTAAAGGAACTATTTTTATCTTAATGAAATATGGATATAATATCTTGCCTTGGTGATTCCTTGCGTGTTGACAATCTTGACTAATGTTCCTCGACTATTCTCATCCATTATCACAAGATCTAATACAAATTCTTGTGAGATATTACAGAATGAGATAGAGGGAATGTAATCCTCTGTTGTCTCCTGTAGTTTTTTATTCCTGAGCGAAGTAACTGTACACACTAGCAGATGAAGATAGTATATTCTTTCTTCCACTTTACCTATTTTCTGTAGATGCAAATAATCACTATGTTAGACACTGAAGAATTAGGAACCTTAGGTTACAAGATTATATGTAATGTATGAAAAAGGATTTAAAAGGTTTAACGTGTTGTTTCACAGATCAGTTTGAATTTTGCCAGTGTCTTCAAATGAAGTAACACGCTGAATAAATTTCTGATAATAAGTCTGGAGGCTCACAAAGGAAATTGCATATGAAAAGCCTTTTTCCCCTTTGTCCAGTCCATCCCTACAAACCTTCTTATTTTGTATTTATTATATTGTTGTTTTATTAATAGTAAACTCACTGTGGGGAGTGAAACACACTCACACAACCTAGTAATGCATAGGACAGGTTCAACTGCATAGCATGAGTCAAATATTGAACTTGTTCCTTATTTTTCTGATAAAAAAAACCCCAAACATGATGGTACTTTTACCACCTTTTCATCTGATAGGATCATGATGACAGCTATCACGAAGAGCGTGACAGACATAGGCTCACTTTGTTCTTGAATTCAAGAACCTGAAACTACATTTCCATTGAAATTCACTAATTATTAGTCTAAAGGTTATTCAGGAGAGAAGCATCCTCTCAATTCCTTCTGCCAAAGCTGCTCCAGTATGCATAAAGTAATCAAATATTAACTTGGCTTGTGAGCATATGTAAGTCTGATTTTATAACTTGGTGGTTAGAGTACTCTTCTAAAATGGAAGAGATGTATAACCTTTTTTTAATTCTAATGAGCTTTTTAAATTAGACTTAAGTATTTGGGAGGAAGGGGAAGAAAAAGCCACCTACAGTACTTAGCTGTTTCAGGACTAGCCTCCACTCTTGGTTATCAGAGACATTGGTTATGTAGATCCTCTATCATGTCTGCAAACCTGATGTGGCATCTTTTGTTTCCCCAGAAATGGTACTAGCCTCCAAAGTTAAGGCAAGTGAACCAAGCCTTTAATCAATACAACCAACTGAGCTTCCTGAGCTATTTGACTCACCATAAAATATGCTTGGTCAGCTGCAGTTTTCATTAACCGTGTTGCCTATGGCCTCTGTTTGATTGCCCTACTAGAAGTGTGAAGCCCTAATTAAAATGACCTAGTGTATCTGAAATATCTTGGCAGTGGCAGATATGGTGCAGGCTGTATGGAAACTTTTGCTCCCTGTATTTGGTTTACTTGGCAAGGTTTTGGTAGTGGGAGGGCTGCAGGGCTGACTTCAATGAGAAGCTCTTCCCCATGTCTGACAGAGCCAGTTCCAGCTGGCTCCAAGAGACACCTGCCACAGGCCAAAACAGCCTATCGGTGATGTCAGTATCTGTGATAACATATTTAAAATATATAAAATAAATATAACATATTTCAGAAGGGGTAAAATCACTGCACAACAGCAGCTGGAAGGGAGGAGTGAGAAAACGTGAGAGAGCAAGCCCTGCACACACCAGGTCAGCAAGGAAGGAGGGACAGGAGCACCAGAGCAGATTCCCTTGCAGCCTGTGGTGAAGCCCATGGTGGTGCAGGTTGTTCTCCTGCAGCCATGTGGAGGTCCATGGCGGAGCAGATCTCCACCTGCAGCCTGTGGAGGACTCCACGCCAGAGAAGGTGAATGTGACTTGGAGGAAGCAGTAATCTGTGGAGACCCTATGCTGGGGCAGACTTCTAGCAGAAGCTGTGGCCCATAGAGAGGAATCCATGCAGGAACAGATCTAGCAGGACCTGTGAACCCTGGGACACCCACACTGGAGTGGTTCATGAAGGTCTGTATCCTGCAGGTGGAACACCATGCTGGAGCAGGGGAAGATCACAAGGAGGAAGAAGCAGCAGAGACATGTGATGAACTGACTGCAATCCCCATTCCTCATATTCCTGTACTGCTCAAGGGGAAGGAGGCAGAAGAACCAGAGTGAAGTTAAGCCTGGAAAGAAGGGAGGGGTGGGGAAAAGCTGTTTTTTTAGATTTGTTGTTATTTTATCATTATCTTACTCTGTTATTAATTGTCAATAAATTAATCTTCACCAAGTCACAGCTGTTTTGCCTGTGATGGTAATTGCTGAGTGATCACCCTGTCCTTATCTTGAGACCCATGAGCCTTTTGCTGTATTTTCTCCTGTTCCATTGAGGAGGGTGAGTGATGGAGTGACTTGGTAGGCACCTGCTGGCCAGCCCACATTAACCCACTACACTCCTATACACTGGCAGGTAAATAACAAGATTTTAAATCCAGGATATCACAAATGACACTAAACTCCTATTTGAGACAGTTGAACTAAGCCCTGCATATCTACCATGAAGTGTATTAAAACCTGCTCCGTTCTTGAAGTAATGAGGAGATAGTTAGGTAGCTGAAACCAGGTATTCCCCTGTGCATGGGCATGTTATAGTAGCCAGACACTGAGAACACCACTGAACCCCCCTGAGAACACCTAAATGGAGGAGAAGTCATTTAAGACTGTGGAGCCATGCAGTCAAATAATACAACATTGCCATTGTTAGTAACAGGCTACAGTCTTTGTACTGCTGTTGCAAGGCCTCAGAAATGAGGCTTGTCAGACTTTCTTTGCCTGAACTTTTTTTTTTTTAATACCTAGAACTTAATTTTATATGGTTCATCTATAAGAGAGTGCTTAGCTATAGGTCATTTGTTTCATTTTTGCTTATGTTTGTGTGGCAGAACCATAGTTTTGTATTTAAAAGGAGAAACAAGCAACTAATTTGTTCAGAATGACCCACTTACAACTCCAATATGGTAATGTAATACAAAGAAATAAACATTAGCTGTGATAGGAGAAGCCCTGGAAAAAGAGGAACACAGACCACTGTAAAGAGGACTAGAGGCAAGAGAATAATGCCAGAGGCACAGACTAGCATTGGAGGCACCATGCCTTTAAATAGTTAAATAATCTCATACCTAGAAATGGGCAAAACACATTTCAGGGTTAATCAAGAGAACAAAGAACTGTTCTCTATTATTGAAACTTTTCCGTATGTTAGTATTAATTTCTTCTTTTCTGTTTTTGTCCTTGTTCAGTAACAATTGAATCTGAAGTAATAATGACTATTTGGATGAACTATCAAGATTTCAATCATACCAAAAAAAAAAAAAGTTCTTGGATTTTTTTCCTGTTTGCCTACAAGATTTTCAGTGTAAGCAGTTGATAGGTAAACCAAAACCAATGGTGACTCATGGACTATTAACTGGCAGGAAAAAGCCATTAAAACATCCTAGGATATCACAAATAGCTTTAAATATATTTGTGAGCAAATGAGTCAAGACAATTTTGACTGTATTATAAACTTACTTCTAGACAGATAACTAAGGCATATACTTTTTTCAGATACTTGCAATGACTCATGCTATATTATTAATGTCAAGAAGAAGAGCTATAGTAATGCTAGTTTTAAATAGTGTTAGTGTTAATTTATTTTGAGTGTTTTCTTTTATACAAAGTAGTTCATACTACTAAAGCCACTAGTAACATACATCTCATTTGCATGATTTGAAGCAAACATGTCCATTATGGAAATCAATGGACAATTTGCAATAAATTGATCCCCACAGTATCCCTGTAAAGTGACTAACACTAAATACATGATCTAATTGATTAGATCTTAAGATGCAGGCACTTGGTGGTGGTAGAAAACTGCATACATCAGGGAGGGTGTTTGTAGAAGTAACATTCATAAATTAATACATACAAAAACATATGTGTACACATGCATAAAAGTTTCGTTTCTGCTTTCTCACCTCCTTCCACCATCTCCTAGACACAATCTCCTCTGCAAGTCAGTACCTGAGTCAAACAGCAAAGACATATGGATTCAATGGAATTGCTAGACTACGAGGTTTTTAAACATTACACCTTTGACTGCAGGCTGTGTGTTCATTATGACGGTGGCAGAAGATTTCAAAGCAGATACAACATATTGCCCTGATATAACTGACTGAAAAAATAATTGTACCTGTTCTGCAGAAGCTAATGTTGTATTCCCTTTTTAGAGGTGGAAATGATTATGTGAGTCATAAGACCTTATAAAATCAGGGTTTATGTTTTTCAGAACTGCTTAATTCCCAGGTTCTGCAAATAAAAGACTGAATGCTTTAAGAAATTCTCACAGCTTTTTAGCTTTAAATGTGAAAATTATGTGAAAATAAATCAAACAATAAATAAATAAATAAAGCTCACTCAAATATTTTTCCTCAAGGAGGTTGCATGCATTCATTTTCTTTTAAAATTAGTAAGATTTTTCTTAAAAAAAAACCCAAATCCCCAAACACCCCTCTCCAAAGAGTCTGAAATTCAAAGGACTTGGAAACCAACGAGGAAAAGCAGTACTCTGTATGTAAATAACCCACTCAAACATTTCTGTGAATATTTCCCAGTCTACATGTAAAATAGTAGATTTTGGTTTTAGCAATCCTCTTTTTGAAGAAGATTGCTAAAAACCACCTCTCCCATCTCAACATTTTCACATGTCATGAAGAATCTAAGTACTTCTATTAATCTTGGCAGGAGGAGAATCTAGCAAGACTGTGTACAGTATCTGTTTTCTATTCAGCCTGAAGAGACACGCTTACTTGTAGTACTTTGTGAACTATTTATGGGATCATAAAACCCAACACCATAATAATGATTAGCTTTTAACTGGCAGAATAGAACTGTTCAATACAACTAATTCGATGCTAATTTAGATACAAAAGTCCCACAATCTAATGTGGAACATATTAACAATAATTTCGTTTGATTTGAAAGTTTCTTTATCATAAAGCTAACCCTGGAAATCTTTCTGGAGTATTTTCATGCAGGAAATTCGTTGTCTCTTTCAAAATGGAAATGAAGCAACTATTGAAGAACATCAATACGTTTTGAGAGGACCAAAATGCAATGAGAAGGAAAACTGAGATCATTATAAAATTGCCATGGTGCATAAATGTGTGAAGTATTTCTTGTTTTGTGTTCAGAGCATTAGATTGACCTGCAAAGTCATATTATGTGTTTTTTTCTGTCCTGCTTTTCTCTTTCTATTTTTTAAATTATATGGCTCTGGACTACTTTTACATGATTATGGCAGTTGTTATTAGTATTGGTAAATAACCAATATTACAACATAATTTGCCTTTGAATACATTAATTTTGAAGTGCTTTCTGATATTATATTTTGAGGGCATAGTAATATTGGAAATTTCAGCATATTTGCTCCACTAAGGGGTTATTTCCCTCATCAATAACGTTTGGGTTGCCACAACTCCACTATTTCAAAGGACTTCTAATAATGGAAAACTAGAGTGTAACAGCAGTGCTCAGTTAGCTCTCACATGGAGAAAGCAAAAGTTTATCTTTAAAAAACACAAATTGTATTGTGGTTCTATTAAAACTTCGAGAGGTTTTACATAGAGGTTATCATGGCTTAACATAAAAGCATCCTCTTTTTTCATGTAAAATCAGTTTAATTATGATTAATAAAGTCAACACAGTTAGAGTCTGAAGGCAAATATGAAACATACCTACTTATTCCCACTGAGGAGCCCCACTTGCTCCTTGCCTTGTGAATATCTGCCACTTAACCATCTTATGAGTCATTACACTCGTGCATCCCTAACTGTCACCACTTCAGACTGCCAGGTTGTTTATGAGCCTGCACAAAGTTTAAAGCATATTATATGTATTTGTTCTTATTTGTATGTAAAAACTAATTCTAGAAATGTTTTAGAAAAGAAATTTTTCATTGTCCAAGTGGGACACAAACAGAATTTAATTCTGTCCCAGGAAGATTCTGAGGTGAGAGTATGACATTTTTATGCCTACAAAAGCTATGTAAGGTTATTTTTAGTTCCTTTTATGGCTCCCTGTGAGTCTTACATGGCTTGACTGAAGATGACTTAGGGAGCCTGGATTTTCAAGTGGAAGGATACAAAATTAGTCCCAATACTGTTTTTTAATTCTCTAACATAATTATTATGATTCAATATTTGAATTGTAGTAATGTGTAGAGTCCCTGGTCAGGGATTAGGCTAGGCATGCTGAACACATTTGAAGAAAAGTGTCTTTCTTCCCCTAATGGGTAAAAAATGTTTTACTCTCATTTAAGATGTCCAAAATAAATAATTTTTAATTTAGCAGTGTTTTAATAATGTTATCACTCAGATTCATACAGATTATTTTATGGCATCTAATTGAGGAACACAGCTTGCAGCTAAAGATGGGTAGCTGCAATTGCTTACTTTTCATTTTCCTTGACATGTCTTCTTTGCTGTGGTACATTTCTTTGCATTATGAACAAAGCAGTATAGAATCAGGCTTAAGAGTTCATGTTTTCTCCAAATCTGTCATTATGTGCTAGATGTGCAGCCAGCTTCAAACATTATTCTTAAATCAGGGTTAAATTTACCTTTAGGTATGGGAGACGAGTAGGTGTCAAGTCAAGGAATACATTTTTTTTTGTACCACATAAATGTAAACAAAGGTTTGACTTACTGTGTATAATATAAAGCAGAGGAGAAATATATTTAAATGCTGTCTGAATCTCTAGAACGTGCATTGGTCTGCCCAGAATGATATGAAGCAGGCATGCACACATAAGAAGGGTGGAAATACGCAGGTAGTCATTGTGGCACTGTGTAAATATATGGTGCTGTCCTGCTTTGATCTTGGCCAGCTGCCAAACACCAAAGCAGCTTCTCTCTCACTTCTCAGCAGGGCAGGGTGAGAAAATAAGATAAAAAAGCTTGTGGGTTGAGATAAAGACAGGGAGATCACTTACCAATTGGCATCACAGGTAAACCAAATTTGACGTGGAGAAGATTAATTTAATTTATTACCAATTAAAGTAGGTTTGAAACAAAACCTAAACTTATTACGCTTCTTTTCCCCTTACTCTTCTGCGTGGCATTTTACCATTTCTTAAATATGTTTTCCCAGAAGTGCTGCTAGCATTGTTGATGGGCTCAGCTGTGCCCTGCGGCGAGTCTGTTGGAGATGACTGGAACTGGTTCTGTTCTGTACAGGACAGACCTGGCCTTTCCTCACAGCAGCCAAAACCTTGCCATCTATACTCATTGTAGGTTCATGCAACACACTGTCAATTTCTTCCTGTTAATTATCAGTAACAATAACCACCAATATACCAATGCCTTCTTGAAATATTATTCTGCAGTCCTAACAGATTTTTTACTCACCCAGTCATGCTGTCTGCTCATTCATCTGTCTACTTGGGTTTTGCCTCTGACTTTCTCCATCCTACTTCCCTTTCTCATGGAGGGATCTTCAGTGTCTCTTTGTTTCAGAAGGAAGAGGAAAAGGAATGGAGGTTGTGAACAAGAATGAAGAAACTATGCTCTATATTAAGAAATGGAACATGGTAGGGAACTTTCCTGAAGACTGAATTTTGATTGTTTGTTTTATTAGGTGTAGCAGCAAGCTGTTGATACCTATGGGAAAAATATATTTAAGAAGGGGGGAAATGCTGCACAGCAGTGTGAGTTGTGAGGGAAAAAAATATTTAAAAAGTATGAGAAACAACTCTGTAAACACCAAGGTAGTAAAGAAGAAGAGGAGGTCTTCCAGGCACAGGAGAACAGATTCCCCTTCAGCCCCTGGAAGAGACCATAGTGGAAAATATGCTTTTGTTGTTTTTTTGTTTTTTTCTTCTTTTAAACTAGTATTGCATTTGTATTGAATAAAGGTACACTGATTTTAACTGAAAGAGAAATCCTACGTGATTTTTAAGTTACAAATGGAATTCTGATAACTTAAAGTAGCTGATGATCTGCCCCATGGATTGTACCTCAGCAGCTTTGTAGTCCAAGTATCTAATCCAAAGCTGAAATCAGTACAAAGGTTCTAACTCTTACAAATGGCTTTGGACCAGATCCTTCTAATTAGGAACGTATTCAGAGCTTCCTATTAGACATTGTTCTTGAAACAGAGCACCATAAGCATCATCTGTCTTTTTCACAAGGTAGTAATCTAGTATTGTGGCAATATGCTTACTGCTATGAACTACTACCGATTGTATCGGTCATTTTCATTATGTTTTTACCTTTCCTTCCTTTTCGCTTTTTTCATTTAAATACTATTATTTTCCTTATAATACTTTTTACATGATGGCTTACTTGACTTTTGTTTTTTTAAGATATCTCTGTCTACTCTTCTCTCCCCTGTCCTTTCGTTCTGGCATAACTTGCATCACTAAAGGTTTTATTTCTTCATTCAATTATTGGTCCTTTTTTTCTGCTTTTTTTCCCCAAACCCACCAGCATTTCTCACCTTCACAACACTTTATCCTTATCCTTTGATCCTTTTACTACAAATATCTTGACCGTTTTTCTAGTTTTCTATTTTTTTGGTACTTTCTCGCCTCTGTTTGCAGTTGTATCACACCTCTTTTCACTTGGCCCATCTCATATGTCTTTTTTCTTATGTTCTTTTTTTTTTTTTTTTTTTTAAAATCATTCATTTGGTGCACCAAGAACTGATGACAGGAAAGGATTAAAGCTGAAGTGCACTGGATTTTAGGGGGCTTTTTGCAGCCATCTGTTTTTCTGATAATTAATATGAAACTCTTTCCATCAACTTTCTCAGTTTTATTTCACCTCTGAATTTAGTCTTTGTGTGGACTAGTTGAAAAGCAATTTAGACTTCTATATTCCTTTTTCGTAACAAAAAAGGAGGGAGGGAAGGATAATGGCAAATCTCTCTGAGATCTTCATACTCACTTTCAGTGGAAGGATGTAGATTATTAAATCTGCAGACCTAGGTATCCATAATGAAAGCAAAGCAAAACTCATTCCTCCCAGTATAAAACCCCTTCTTATAGTGCTTTTCAGGGAGAATACATTCAGTAAAGTACCATATGAATTCATCTGTTATGTTCTTTTGTTCACCTTCAGCAGGTGCTAATTCTTTTTCTGTGGGTGTAGAATAAAGAGGAGTCATTAACATTGCCTAGGGAGCAGTTCTAGGGGGTTAACATTCTTTTCTCTATGCATGCATGTCTTTAAGAGGGTCAAACGGAGAGAAATGCATAGGGGAGAGCAGGAAGAAAGCCAAGGGTAAGCCTTATATGAAGACAGTTCACTAATACATAGGTTGCAACATACTCCCTACACTAATTTGCCACCTTTGATTGTCTGTAATGTGCTCCAAGACCCTCATACCAACTGTAATCAAGTATATACTGTCCAAACTGAAGATAGGAATGGAGTTTTATAACAAAGTTGTTGAAGTCTTATGGATTGTGCTTCAGCAGCTATATAAAGTTGTGGAAGATACTAAGGAAAATGTAGGACTAGACCTTCAAAATATAAATACTTCAATCAATATTTAAAACAGACTTTTGATTGAAACTTTCTTATGATTAATTGAAACTTCTTTGTTTGCTTGTTACTGCTTTCATTTCTTGCTGAAAATGTCTGATTTCCAGTTAAAATAGCAATTATTAATAACTGTACAAAAGAACTAGGTGTTATGTGATACCAAGACAGACTGAAGGGAAATGGCATGTCAGACGTGGCCTGGGGAAACATCTCAGGAGCTGGATATTCATCCATTCCTGAGAAACAGAGGGCATTTTCTCTGTTGCCTTGATGCTTCTGTAGTTGTTTGCTTCCGAAGAATGCAGAAGTTATAAAATACATAAAATTTTATGGCTTTCTGGGCATGCATACAAATTGCATATAAGAAAGAAAGAAAAAAATCCCAGGTACACTGATAAAGACAATCATTAAAAGTAATTATATAGCACCTAACTAATCCCTCAAAATTAACCTAAAACCTCCAAAGGGTGATAAGCTGCATTCTTTTCTGCTTTTTCGCCTGAACATTTCCATGTCACAGTGCTAAGTAGGAGGAAAAACCTATTAAATCAAAAAAGCAGTATCATGAATGAACTTTACATCCTCTTTGCTGAAATTAAAATGAACTAAGCTGTACATAGTGATAGAAAAGACTTTATTACTTGAAACCTTTTCATATTTTTGATATAGAAGAAACAATGAAATCATGTTACATAACCACTTACAGAAACTACAAGTGAACAAATTAGCTGGTTGTTAAGTAAATGTGGTAGATCCCCCATGTCACCTCTTCATAAACATCATAGTAATAGCAATAATGTTATAATATGGTATTGAAATGCAGTGGGTGTTAGTTCTTATAGATTTTACTTGACTCTTAATCTTCTTGCTCTTTACTGCAGGATTATTTAGCATTGAAAGCATTCCCTCTGAATATAATGGAAGCTTAAGTCCTTATGTAGTCAACATCAGACTTGAAAATTTTTCAAGAGGAGTGTTGTTTGCGGCATACTTGAGAACAAATTTCCTTGCTAGCAGTGCTGTTTTGCCTCTGGTACATTCTTGGGAGTGTTGTGGAAGAAAACTAGTTTATAGACCACACAGGAAAATTAAATCCTAGAAGTCCTTACAGAGTCCTCTACTACACCTGAATGACTGGATTCGAGAATACCTTAATTTAGAATTGTCCTAAAAAATACTCCCTGCCTTACCACCATGATTTAGTTCCCAGATACTGTCATTCGCAGCATATGTCTTAAAAGTCTCTGACATAGGCAAGATACTCTGCTTCTTACTCATTCAGTTTTGATATTGCCTAATGAGAAGTGAGTACTGACTACAGAGTTGCAAAGTGACTCAGGTCTACCTAACAGTCACCTGTACCATAATCCAGTTTAGCACAATTTCTGGCTATACCTCATTCATTACTCACTCAGGTAATGTGCTTGTACCTCCCAGTATCTGAGGCCAGAATGCCAAGCAGAATTTGTGTATAGGTAGTGGTGCTGCTCAGAACTGAAGTGTTAGTGTTAGTTTATGCACAGAGATACACATCTGGGCAGAAGCTTAACAGCAGTGAGTTTTACAAACCTGGGAAACATTCTTTTGGTTGCAAATTCCCTGCCATTGTGGGATTAATTTTTAAGCCCCGGACTGCAGTGCTACTACATCACATGGGGAAGATGAAATATTGTCAGATTCATGTGGCTCATTCAGAAGTCCATTGCTTCCAATCCGTGCATGACAAATCTCTTCTCTGAGCATGCCATAAAAGATATTTCAGAGCATTCAAGGTATTTCCAGTGTTGGGATTTCACAGTGTCAGCATGCAGAATTCTATTCAACCCCTTCTACTATGTCTGACCCATTTCTCATTGCCATCCTTGTGCCAGGTCTGTCTGCCCACTAGCAATAAACATGTGTATGGAGTAGACCTACAGATATTTTGTAACAATGGATGTATTGCTAATTTTCCTTCTGTACAACTTTTTATTTATAAACCAGAACTGCTTCTTTTCAGGCACCTGTAATTTGCAATTAGCAAACCAGCTTTTACCTGGAGGTTGCAAGGGGGAAAAAAGTAGGCAAAACCTGCCTGACTGCTACCTGTAGCACTGCTTAGTCTTTTGCCCACATGTCCCCTCTTAACAGACAGTTAAACTCTCTCCAGGGAGAAAACATAAAGGACTGATTGCCCAGAAATCCAGTTCCTTGCTTGTAAATGTCATGGCTTAACCCCAGCCAGTAACCAAGCACCACACAGCCTGTCACTCACTCCCCTGCCCCGCCCCCTCCCCCCCCCCCCCCCCAGTGGGACTGGGGAGAGAATTGGAATGGTAAAAGTAAGAAAACTCATGGGTTGAGATAAGAACAGTTTAACAGTGGAAATAAAATATAATAATAACAATATGTCCTGGTTTCAGCTGGGATAGTTAAATTTCTTCCTAGTACCTGGTGCAGTGCTGTGTTTTGGCTCTGGTGTGAGAACAATGCTGACAGCACATGGATGAATTTGGTTGTTGCTGGGTCATGTTTATACTCAGCCAAGGACTTTTCAGTTTCTCAGGCCCTGACAGTGAGAGGGCTGGAGGGGCACGGGAAATTGGGAGAGGACACAGCCAGGACAGGTGACCTGAACTAGCCAAAGGGGTGTTCCATACCATGGGACATCATGCTGAGTATATATATGCTGGAGGAAGAAGGAGCAGGGGGACGTGGAATGTTATGGTGTTTGTCTTCCCAAGTAACCATTACGCGTGACGGAGCCCTGCTTTTCTGGGGATGGCTGAGCATGTGCCTGCTGATGGGCTGTGGTGAATGAATTCCTTTGCTTGTGTGCACGGCTTTTGCTTTACCTATTGAACTGTCTTTATCTCAACCCATGAGTTTTCTCTTTTACTCTTCTGATCCTCTTCCCCCATCCCCCTGGGGGGGGACTGAGTGAGTGTCTGTGTGGGGCTTGGCTGCTGACCAGGGTTAAACCACCACACAATAACAACAACAACGATAATGAAAATAACAAAAAGAGAGAGAAATAAACCAAAAACAAACAACTGATGCAAACAATTGCTCACCACCACCTGATCTATGTCTAGCCTGTTCGACCTGTTCCTCCCAGTTAGCTTTCCCCCCAGTTTAAATGTTCCACATGGCATGATATGGTATGGGATATCCCTTTGCCCATTTTGGTTCAGCTGTCCCGGCTGTGTTCCCTCCCAGTTTCTTGTGCACCCCCAGCCTCCCCACTGGCAGGGTGGTGGGAGAGGCTGAAAAGTCCTTGGCTTAGTGTAAGCCCTGCTCAACAACAACTGAAAACATCAGTGTGTTATCAACATTATTCTCATCCTAAACACAGCACTGTGCCAGCTACCAGGAAGAAAATTAACTCTATCCCAGCCAAACCCAGGACAGTAATATAGGTGGTGTGCCTGAGGATGGTTCATAAATTCTGGGCAAATTTCCTCTTGGTGTTTGCCTCACTAAGGCAGTCCTCCAGAGTAATCTGACAGATCAGAATAAATAGGAACAATGACAGAAGCTGTTTTGGGAATAAATAATATTTTTTAGGTAGAGAACTTCCAATTTCAGTAACATTTTTTAGATCTATTTCTGGAAATAACTCTTAAACATTCTCTTTTCATATTTAGAATTACTTGCTTTCATCCTGCTTATTTAAAAAAAAAAAAGATTGGGATGGTCAAATAAATTTATATTTCCTATAAAAAAGTACTGTGCTCTTGAATTGATTTAATTCAGTAACTTCAAGTGTGAAATTTTTTTCATTGAAAATTAATTCAAAAGCTTATATGATGTGCCTGCAGAATACTGTTCTTAAATGTACTGCTAATTTATCCCTAATTTAGTACATAACTACCTTTAATGGCTTGACATGCCTCCCTAGACATTTTAAAATTGCTGTAGATTTTAGTGTTTTATTTTGAATATTTTCAAATGCTACTTTCTGTATTGTTCCAGAAATACATAGCATCACTTTTTTCATAGCCGTACAACCACAGCACTTTCCTTTTGCTCTGTGAGGTTCCATAATATCGTACATTTCCTAGGTATTTTGAAGAGAAAAATAAGCTGACTGAATCCTGGTCTTACTGATTGTGGAAAAAACCTAAATGGTATTCTTGCCACAGCCAGTTTCTCAACACCAGACAACACCTTTCTAAAAGTTAATTGGGAGACAAAGCTATACTCAGAAACTTTCTACAGGCCAAAGGGAACATGCAACTTAGATGGAGCCATGAACTTTTGTTAGCCTGCTTACTATTTAAGCAGTATAATGTTCCAAATTATTTAATAAATACAGAAAGAAAATTATTCATACATTGTTCAACAAAATAATTGTCACAGTGATTACCCTTTTTTCTGCATTATGCTTACCTTTACAGTGTCACTCTGGATTCTAAAGCTGGCCCTCCAGTCTACCTCAAGCAGGATGAGGGTGTGGGTAATGACAAGTTTACAGCACATTGAGGTTTTCCTTGAGAAGAGTAGGAAGTTCCCAGGGTTGGGGAGGGGTTTCTTTCTTCCTCCTGAGTGGTGGGATTGGCTTGAATATATTTTCACAGTTTTTTCTTATCTCATTCTTTCTTAGACACTCCTAGCTGAAGTTTAGAAGCTGTTCAAAAGCCTTTCTCAGCCTCAGTTGATACAAGAGTAATTTGGGGGTTGCATAGTGACCACTTTTATGTGTGAGACTTTTACCAGATGTTCCCAGGGTTTCAGCTGCAAAAAATCAAGCAAAATTCACTTGATCACCAGGAAATCTTTACAATAAGCTAAAATTGACTCAAATCAAACCAAAGCCAGACAAGTCATGACACCCTGTAATGCCACATTCATATAAAGCCTACATCCTTGTACTAGTAAAGGCAAAGATCATATTTACTGGACTGCACTGATAGTCCTGAGACTTCACTGCAACTAAAGTACTCTTCATAAGGTACAATTTATCCAAACAGCATGTAGCACCAGTTATATATAAGCAGGATATTACTCATCACTTTCATTTCTTTGTGAGTGTGTTGTAACTTTATGAAGGAATTAGTGGATATGGACTGCTTTTTGAAGTAGAGGTATTGCTTTGATAGAGCTTCACTGACCATTTTGAAAATGCACACAAACTTTGAGAACAGATTTATTTTGTCAATGGAAAACAATCTTTGCACCTTTCTAATACTCGCATGTCAGCAGACATACAGCATGCACTTCTAGGTGTCATACTGCATAAGGAAAACATTCTTTTGGAAATATTTTTTTTCTGTAATGGGTTTTATTTCCTTTCTTTTTCCTGCTAATCTGAGAATCTAACCAAATAAATAGATATTTTTTTTATTATTATTATTATTATATAGAAAATATGGTTTTCTGGAACAATATCTTAGGAATAACTTTTGAGCTCATTCAAACGATTTTAGTTTTTTAGTTCAAACTGGTATTTGCCCAGGATCAGGAGGTAATGACGGTTATAAGCAATTTCTTCCCTGCAGAAAAGCCAGTCCTTTCCCCACTATCCATGTTAAATTATTCCATGGTTTGCAAGAGCTCTTTCCCAGCTTCTAGGAACAGCTAGGATGCTTCAAGTCTTTTTCACAATGGTTGCTCTTTATATGGGGTAGAATAAGAATGGGTGGTGACAGCAGGAAGACCGAGAGCCTCTCCTGAGTATGTGTGCTCATTTTTAAAGAAGTTTTTCCAGCATTTCAGATGCATGAGAAGTCAATCAAAAAATTCTAGACATCAGATTTTTTCTCTTAAAATTCAAAGAATAATGCAATGCAAATGGGCGAAGGGTTGTCACAGAGGAAACAAGTAATAAAATGAGTAGGTTCTTTCCTAGGTGGCTTTCCCCTCAGATAATCTGTAACAGTGGTCCAAGTTAAATTACCCATCTCATTCACTCTGAGGCAATAGTATGATGATTGTAGACTGTCTGACTTTGTTTATGGATTGTCTTCAGCCATTATCCAGAGTTTTGAGACATTGACGTAATGCCTGGGAACTCTTTATATTGTGAATATTAGTATTTAGCTAAAGTCTTTGCTGATCACACCTGCAGATACCCTACAAACTTTGGTAATAAAATGATCTTGCCTGTTAGGCTTTCCCAGTACATGTCCTGGCTGCTCCAGCTTGGTTGCAAGGACTAGCTTTAGCCAAGAAGTAATAGTCTCTTAAGCTGTTTGATGAACTCCATAACACATTGTTTGGCATCTGTTACCTTCCCACATTATTAAAGTAGGTTACTGTATGTTACCCTAGCTTAAATAAATATGCCACATTACAAAGAAAAATCTACACTTAGATTAACACAGTAAAGCTATTTTTTGCTATAGAATTACAAAATATAGTCCTAAAGTGTTGTGGGGAAAAAAAGCATCTACACAGTGGGATTACCTCAGGGATAAATGGAAGTCTTTCCTTACGTAATCATCATCATGTGAATGTAATGAAGGCACTGTTGAGGGACCTCATTAAGGGTGGTATTTTTTCTTTCAGCATTACTGTGTGAAACTTGAAAACTACATTATAAAATGGAGACTCAACTCTTTCATACACTTTGTGGGTTAAAGCAATCCAATAAGCAGGAACAGCTGTGACTTTAATCACATAAGAAATAAACCCTTCCATTATGCCCTGCTGAATGCAGAGACAGAATGCAATAACTAAACACCAAAAGGCAGGAGGCAATCAGTGGGGTATTTATTTCCTTTTATTGTTACATGATATACTAATTCCTGTTGAAGTAATGTTCATTTTTTAAAAAATATTATTGACTTAGGTGCAAATAAGATTCATAAGCAAAATTCTAGTGAGTGTTTTTAAGGCATGTAAAGGTTAATGTCATCTTCTTCAACAGACTTTTAAAACCTACCTTGCCTTTTAAACACTTTATATATTAGTTTAACAATTCTCCATATGCAAATTTGCATTTTGTTAGTTACAATACATGAGCAGAAAAATCAATTGGAACTGTAATATGTTCCAGAGATTTCTTAATCTCTAGGCCTTGAGTAAGAAAATAAATCTTTCCTTCATAAAGTTATCAAAAAGGAGAGGAAATACTTACCTGTGCAAAGCCCAAGTACAGAAGTATTTTATTTTTTACAAATATTAAAGACCATCCTTGCTGCATTTGGTGAGTCTTTTTACATAAGCAAAGATTGTAAATTAAGGCCCATAGCTATAAAAGATAGAATTACTCTGTGTAATAGGGAAAAAAAATAAAGATAACTTTATTTCAAAGCTAGAAAAAACATGACATAATGGAAGCTGAGTTTATGGGGGTGATAGAAAATGGAAGGAGAAAGTAGTATGTGCTAGGAGGAAACTATATATTTTATAATTAACCACAATGCATATTAATTTGTATTGCATTTGTTTCCTAGTGCAGGTCTCTAAGATATTTTGTTTCTGTAATTGTGTATATGATGTCTTAAAAATGAGGAAAGGACAGCACAGGGATGCAGGCAGTGGTGTTCATCCCAACTAACCTTAGACTACTGTATCCGAGATAGTTATCTTCCGGTTCTGATACAGATAGGTTCTCTTTATGATTTGTCTTTAGTGCAGCACTAATGTTAAAGTTAGGTACTTTAGGCTTAATTTTATTCTAAAATATTTCAAGATGTCTTAATTAGTGTAATGTTTAACCCTGACTGGCAAGTACCACTCAGCTGTTTGCTCACTCCCCCATCACCCAGAGGGGTGGGAATGAGAATCAGAAAGGAATGCAAAACTCCAGGGATGAGGTAAGAACAATTTAGTAACTGAGATAAAATAAAAACAAAAGAACAATAGTAATGATAACAATAACAGTTATAATCAAAAAGAAGGAGAAGGGGAGAGAAATGAAATCCAAAGGGAAGGGACAAAAGGAAACCAATGATGCACAGTACAGCTGCTCACTGCCTGCTGACTGATGCCCAGCCAGTCTTGGAGCAATGATCAGCAGCCTCAGCCAGCACCGCCCCCCCCCTCCCCAGTTTATATACTCAGCATGACATTCCACAGTATGGAATACCTCTTTGGTCAGGTCAGGTCGGCTGTCCTGGCTGTGTCCCCTCCCAGTCTCTTGTGCCCCTCCAGCCGTCCCACTGGCAAGGCTGAGAAACCAAAAAGTCCCCAACCCAGAGCAAACACTATCCAGCAACAATGAAAAACGTCAGTGTGCCATCAACACTGTTTTTACACCAAATCCAAAACACATCACTGTACTAGCTGCCAAGAAGAAAATTATCTCAGCCAAAACAAGGATAGGGCAGGCAATTTGACTTCTAAAGCAGTTATCTCTCTCCATTTAGGGGAAGTGAACCCATGGAATCTAACTCCGGTAAATCCCATCCCCTGTGATTTTTCTCAGCATCAAAAAGTAAGTCTC
The DNA here is from genome assembly GCF_015220075.1 of Falco rusticolus. Classification (NCBI taxonomy): domain Eukaryota; kingdom Metazoa; phylum Chordata; class Aves; order Falconiformes; family Falconidae; genus Falco; species Falco rusticolus. The sequence continues at coordinate 40,003,229 of NC_051188.1, read as the reverse complement.
TGGCAACGGTAGGAAGACACTTTCTAACCAGCCAAACCAGCCAAAACAAGCACAGTCATTTAAGTCCCAGTGCAAAATTTAAAGTAAGACATTGCACCAGAGAGTGAGATTAGGACAATGGGAAATTACATGAATATATCAAATATATTTGACTTTGAAATGCAAGCAAGCACTGTCTCAGAGTTTTTACATGAATTAAACCTGTTCTGTTAATTGACAGAATTTAAATGTTAAAGTAAGATGATGGACAAAACAATTCCATGAAGTCCCTTCTGCCTGAGAAAGACCATTACATGTTTTTAATGAGTTTTACACCTAGGAAATTACATTACAGTGCCTATTTTAAACATGTGAATTAGCAATAAAATCTTGAAATGACTTAACTACATAGGAATAGCAATGGCCAGAAAAAATAGAAAGAAAACATCCTTCAGCTAAAAAAGGGTTCATGACATTTTCTTAAGCTTGACAGACTTTAGGCAAAATGGATAAGGTTTCTGATCAATGATGGGTCTGCAAGACAAACTCTGGGCAGCTGTGCTGGTAGAAGCAGGTCTACAGAGATGAGGTGAAAGCTCTGGGAGGACTGGTTCTGACAAGGGTGGGCTGAATAATAGGTGTTTCAAGGAACAAAATCTACTAAAGTCTGAAAAAATATGGAGAGACTATAGTAGAGCACGGAATGGGAACATACATGATTGGGTGACATTCATGTAGTTTTGTACACTTGCATTATGCATGCCTGCTACCAAACAAGATTTCCTTCATGTGTGCTGAGGAGCTACAGATACTTTTAGGGAGAATTTTACCTGACCTATCCTAGAATGAAATTAATTGTTCCCTAGAGTACCATCCACTGAAGAGGGAGCCTGGCTTGAGTAATTTGAGTATGGATGCCTTTGTTATACACGTTTAATTTTGTCAACATGGTTCCAAGCCATCAGTTTCCTCATTTGATAAAGTGTGAGTAAAGAATTTACATCACTGTAACAAGGCCAAGAAGACATCTCTAAAGTAAATTTTACCCATCATGATTTAAGAAGTCTTGCACATTAAAGGACATGTCATCCTCAGATGTCCTTTAAAAATCTTTACAGAGAAAGTACATATCAGCCTGAATGATGTTGGGATAGTTTTCTTCTACTGTTTCCAAAGCTGAGGTATATGAGGTGTACAGACCTCATTTTCCTTTGGAACTCATTTCTTCCTTTCAATAACTTTTACCTATTCAAGTAATATAAATAGTTGTCCTTCTTCCAAATCCTTGGGTATTTGGCCTGCTTGAAGATTTGTATCTTCTTACTTCACATTCATTTTTCCATGTCCTTCTGGGTTTCTGCATGAATTACTTGCTTCAGTATCTAATGAAAATGTGAACTCTATCAATCAAAGTGTACAGCTCCCTTGTGTATTTACTTACAGCTTTAGGTCAATCATGTACAGTAGCTATTTAGTTGTCAATTTTCCATTCCAGCTAGCCCATTGCCATAGTATTTTCATGTTTTTATGGAGAGGAGTGAGTTGGACACTAAGTATATTAGTGACAAGCTCTAAGATTTTCTAAACTCTTTTAACAAATATTTTCAATAAGACTGATTACTTTTAATGATTTTGTTGTTGAAGAGGAAATTATTTGTTAAATATATGGAAATAAGGAATCCATTAAGGATTTTTAAAGTAAAATTTTTTTCTACAATTTATCAGTTGATTATTTTTTTCTTTCTGAGTTAAATGACATAATATTTTAGCTGCATGCTAGGTATCTACACGGCTTGCAAATAATTTGCAGTTTACTAAGGAAATTTCTTTGAGCAGTTAGTAGAAGTAGTCTTTTTTAAAAGTTTTGTAGTAAATAAAATACAGGTTCTGTAAATGCCTGTTGTTTTCTCCCTGTATTTCTTTTCTACAACAGAAATTTATAATGGTAGACAGTTATCCATTTCTGTTTTCCAATTTATATGAGCATAAACTTGCAGTAGCAGCTTATACCTCATTCTATGTATGAGCATAAGGAGAAATGGTACCTGGTTTCCAGAGAGCCATGTCTTTCCTCCAGCTTCTTAGAACTAGCATGTAGGATCATGGCAAAGCAATGCTGCGGTGCCAGGAACACATGAGTGATGACTAGTGGAGGGGAGCAGAAGACAACAGCAATGCAACCTAGGTAGTATGTCCTCTTTCTTGTAAATTTCTTCAGTAAATTTGAAAAGACACAAACCCTTGAGTAAACACTGCAGCTCTGAAGTAAATTGAGTTAGACAGCTAGAAAAAAAAAGAAAAAATAATGAAGGTACTGACTGCCTTTTTACTGAAGAAGATATTTGAAATGGAAAAACCTCTGATCTTTCTGCTTTCCAGTCACTAAATACCTGTATTATAGCACCACAGAACACTCACACTAGAAACAACTGTCTTCCAAATGACATGTGACCCTTAGCATTTTAAAGTCAGCATGTCTCCACTGACTCCAAGGGAAATACATGGATTTTCTAAAGATGAGATTTTTCAGATACTAAGTTTTACCTTGGAAATGGTTAGAATGTACCTATCCCAAGGAAGGGTATAAACTGTCAGGTGGTGGACAGTTTTATCTTTACTATGAACATCAATGTGGAAGTTCAGTCAAAAAATCTGTTGTCCAAAGTTTTCTCCTTCATTGCCAAAAAGCCTGTGTATGAAAAGCATGAAAGAAACTGTTAATGGCACAACTATGACAGGATCTTAAGGCTCTTGGCCAGATGCCACATTCAGCTGAGAAAACTGTCTCTGATCTTCCTTCTGTGTAGACAGTATTGTGAACTATGAAGGATCAGATGAGAGTTTGCTGTATATTGTCAATCAGACATATTTTTTTGTGATACAAAAAGGATGTATCAAGTTCAAAAAAATATACTTTGAGTATACAGACTGATGCTGTTAAGGAATAAAGAATTAATGAATCTGTAGATGTTTCCAAGCCAGTTTCCTTGATGCAAGAAGAGAAACAGCTATTTGGAGGCTATTATTCTCCATTCTGGCTCACAGAAGTAGTGCGATACTTTAGATGTAAATAATCTTGCCAAATTTAGTATTTGCAACATAGATATTTAGCGCTAGACTAGACTCTTTAAGGCTACCTTTAAGTTTAAAGCAAAGAAATAGGTACCCTTAGAAGGCAGTTCATCTATTCTAATTTAGAACACTACTCAGGCTTAAAAAATGCCTTCTCTCCACTGATTATAAAAGGAAATAGTACTTAAAAATATGTACTAAGATGTGTTCCTACAGCCTAGCTACATTGCATCATTATCCTTAGTCATGAACTCGAATAAATACGTAATTTAAATTTATTTTAACAAAATTATACAAAGAAGTTGAAGATTACAAAAACTGTCAAGTATAAGCAAGAGTAATGACAAAGAAGAATGATTTACTGTTAAATTATGCTGTCCTTTATCTTGCATCAGTGAACTTCTTTTGAGTTAAATGAATTACACTAGTTTAATTCAAAAGCTACAGATAATCAAATAACAAAAAAAATCTTAAAATACTTATTTTTTTGGGAATTTGTGACTGGTTTTGGTTTGTGGTGTTTTTTGTTAGTTTATTTGTTTGTGGGTTTTTTGTTTTTTGTTTTTTTTTTCCCCATATATTTTTTTTTTTAAAGGACAGAATGTTCCCAATCTTGAGTTACAGAAGTTCCTTCAGGATAAAGAAATCCATAGTCCATAAATGAAGTTCTGCTTTACTGCTGCTAACTAAGTAGTGAAAGAAAAAATGCAAGTCATCATTAGAACTCATTGGCTAGAACCCAATCCAATACATTTAATTTTAGGTAACAATTAAAGAAGTAACTATTGTTAATTAAGGTATACATAAAAGAAATCACATACTGCACTTCAAAGTAACCAAACAGATTACATTTAAATAATTTAATTATAAACAGTAGAATTTTTCAAAATAATTGAAACACAGCATAAGACCTGCTCTTCAGCCAGCATAAGTTTTATTATCTCTGTGGCAGTCTAGGAAGCTAGCTGAGGGTCTAGACTAATCTTATTAATATTCATAATTTATATCCTTGCTTTCTCTTATTATTTATAATCTTTTAAAATTTCTGATTCCTCTGACACTCTTAAAATAGTCAGCAAGTAATCTTTTGGTAGCTTACCAAGCAAATACTTCTCAGTTTCATTTGATGGATTTCTTCACTTTTCTTATGACTGGATCAGAATTCTTACATATATGTCATCTCATTGAAGCAAGGCAGTGCTATTTTTTCTTTTTTCTTTTTTTTTTTTTGTTTGTTTTGGTATTTGACATAATGTCAGAGATTTCCAATAAATATAGAAAATACCTACCTATTAACTCTTTTTTGGAAGTACTTACTCTAGGTTTCAATTAATGACAATCCTGCCACAGTAATGCTGTCCTAGTTACTGTTCAGATACTGGCTATGTAAACAAACAGTTTTTCTTTGACTTTACAATTCTTGTGGAGCAAAGCTGCAAAACTTCCATGGAAAGAAAGTGATAGGCTTGCCTCTGAAGAATAACATGCATCTAGCAGCACCTCTGTCTGTTAGCTTCTTTAACTGTATATGTTTAACTGTGTATGTCTGAAAGATCCTTCTGGGTGAATATGTTCATTTTTGTAAACAACCTGTCCTTTCCCATGGCCAGATTTGACTTATCCTAGATATCATAATCTCAATGGACTTACATAACAGAAGATGCCATCCAAAGTGAATAATAGTCTCAGAAGTTGTCCCTGAATATTCAGTTTTAACACAATTCCAAGTACTTTGTTCATGCTAACAAGGCTTCTTTTCTAGTGGACTACTGCTTTATTTAAGTACGGTATCAGAATCCATATCATCTGAATCACTGTGATTTTAGATTGAATTTTAGATTGATGGTGATTCTTGGTATTGCATGAATAAAAATCTTTGCTTTAGAAATTAAGATCCCAAATGTCTGATGTTTTAGAGAAAGGTCAGGGTTCTTTCTTTTGTAAAATATTCTTTGTTGTAGCAGAAATTAAAGAAAATGTTCATTAAGCTCCAGACATATGGCACAGATTAGAAAACTTCTAGGACGGAGCTCCAATTGGTAGGTTAATATTCTAATGTGATAGATTAATCAATGTAAACCACATATCTCAGTTGAAACTGCTGTTCCAAATTGCCAATTTCATCTTCATCCAGCAGAGAAAATGCCAACCTTTTCTCTCTGCAGTAAAATCTTCTTGTTATAACAATGAAGCAACTCCAGAGTTACTGTTATTGTGAAACATCTGGTAACTAGAAGATGTAGCTCCTGTGAGATAAACACATCCCTGTAAAATTAGAAGAACTTACTGAACTTTGTTGTATTTCATGTTTTGTAATACCCCTGAGTGTGGTTGGGTCATAATTCCGTAATCACTTTGCCTCTGCACCAGAAATGAAACCACAGATGCTACACTTTACTATAATGGCTACCGCTTAACATAAATAAATGATCAAAATAACAGTATTGTTCATATATAAAGTATATACACCATAATAAATGCTGTGGGATTGAAAATTGCTGGGAACACACTAAAATAGGTGTAGAAGGCCTCATTATGGACATCATTAAAAATACATCAGGAGATAGAAAAGTTAAAAAAACCCCACCACTCTTCATTTCTACAGCACTATTTGAATTGTCTCCACTTTTTTTTTTTCTTTCTTTTTTTTTTTTTCCTGTTAGAATATTTTCTTCCCAAAAGAGTAACATGGTCTGAAACAATTTTGGTAGAGTCTTCTCCTTCATCGACTTAGAAAAGAAAAAGGAGAGCAAAAATTTGAAATTTTGTATTTTGATAACACAGATAAAAGAAACATGAGTTTCTAAGTAAGTAAAGCATAGATAATCTAAAAAGACAGAGAAGGAGAAATAGAACTTTGTACCTTTAACTTTTCTTAAAGTTTTTTTTCTTTTTTTTTTTAAACTACCTGAAAATGAAAAGGGAAGTTTTTGGCAGAGCCAGCTCCTCAAAGTGAAAAAGTGCCTGAAATAATTATAATAGCTAGCATTGCTCTCTAAGCACCACTTACCCTCTCATCTGATCTAAACAACTCACAGAAAAATTAATAAGTTAGGGTATATAGGGGAAAGTAATGGTATTATAAGCACATATAATCAGTAACTTACTAGAAAAAATGTATTTCTAGATACTTGACACTTTGTGTGAAAAATAAAGAATTTGGAATCAGGTTGTTTTTTTTTTTTTTAAAATGACTGCAAATGAAGCATAAATGACATTTTTAGATATTATTATACAGGAAAAAAATGGCAATCCTAAGGTACAGCAGAGGTGTTCTTGGCAGGTAACGTCAAATGTTTTAAGGACAGTTTCCCCAGGGATAGTTCTGCACCATCACTTACTGCTTCTAATGCATATTTCAGGAAACACAGTATATATCAAAAGGAATTACTTTTTAGTTTTACAAAAAACATCATACTGAATCACATGAGAATAGAATCAAGTATTATTTAAGCAATGTTGGCAGAAATGGCACATTCTCACGTTACAAAACAGAGGTCTCTTGTGATACCACCTGACTTGCCTGTGCTACTTTTCTGTGTCCTACAACTTGCACAGACATTTCTAATGCTCTTCTAATGCTACAATTTTGATTTTATATCATTTAACAACAATTTCAGGTTCACTAACAAAAAGGTAGCCTGTGGTGACTCAGGCCTTCTAACAAAATGATATTCTTTCTCTGATGTACAGCCAATCAAATATTAGCAATAGTGATTTATTTGTATTATAATAACAAAAATGGTTTGGTTTTTTAGTTTTTTGGGTTTGTTTTGGGTTTTTTTTGGTTTTTAAGTTTTATTTAGTTATTTAGTTATTTAGTTACTTAGTTATTTATTTATGACACTTTTCTGTATCATTGTTCCTCCAAACATAGTTTGCATAGGTCTAAGTAATAAATGCCATGGTTACAGTGGACTGAATCAGGTCTTACCCTGGGAGTATTTGGGTCCATCTCCCCCATAACTTTTCCAAGCATTGTTTTGGTAAAATCTTTCTGAGTTATTTTCTTCTTACATTAAGCAGAGACAGCAGTGCACAGGGCAGCAAGAAGCCTGGCACCACAGTACACATGGAGAGGAAATAAACTTTGGGAATGAAATAAACTGTGCCTCTGCAGTAGTCCTCTGTGAGGGAAGATTCCCACCAGCTTTGGAGCTGCAATTCCAATCTGTGATTTGAACCTCCAGGAAACAAACAAACAAACAAACAAGAGAAAACCAAAACACCCCCTCACCACCACCCCAACCACCCCTGCCATCCCCTCAAATTTTCTGTGCTGGCTTGGTGGGGCCATTTCTAAGGCCCATTGCATATGTAGTGCTCAATAGCAGCACATATGGCACACAGGAAAATAACCTGCATTGTCTCTACCTGCCTTTCTTTCCTTTCGTACAGTCTTTGTAAATAGGTATCTATTTGCACTGGTGTGAAGGGAGGGCTGCCATCAGCATGGATTTTAGAAGGTCAAAACTTCTGTGACTGTAAAGCCTGTTATTGCCCAGTAGTGAATCCAGCAGAAGGTAACGTCATAAATTAAGAACGTTGTCATTCCTTCAGCAATATACTGGGTTTTGTTTTTTCATTTGCTTGGCACAGTATGAGAATGATGCATATACGGAAGCAATGGAGATTTGTCTGGTGAGCTTTAATAGGCAATATGTTACTTTTTGCAATAGCAATTCTATACCATATGGCACACTCAAGTGCTGGAGTCTCTTCAGGTAAAGGTTTTTGATAGTTTGAAGTATCAGAAGTGTCAGAAACTCACAGGTGTTTGCTGATCTGGAGTAAATATAACCAATGACATTGTTCTACTATTTTTTACTAAAATGATATGATGTTAATGGGATATACACTTACTCTGCATAAATCTGGACTAAACACCTTCAGAAATTGCATATATATTCCCAGCTGGCAGGCATGTGGCAGCACGGTGGCCACCCAGCAAAAAGCAGTGTCCTTTGATTCTCCTGAACTTCTAGAACCTGGTAGAACCAATACAGCCACACAGACAGAGCTCCTCTTCAAGCATGTAACCACCTAGGTTTCCAGCTGTGGATTGTGTGAAGGACTTATTCCTACAGGTGGAAAGTGATTGTAACCAAACCTGTGGGAGGTGCCACTGTATTCGCAAACTGCTGTGCTTGGTGGCTGTGTTGCTGGAGGAGGTGGGCAGACAGACAAGTATCTGTATCTGAGAGTCTGCAAGGGAGGTTGCTCAGTGATGCACAGAAGGCAACTAAGTGTGACCACTACAGGGGCAGGTGCTGGATCTGTTTTGTGCCAGGAGGAAGGCAGTGTCACAAGGGATAAGGTTACAAGTTACTGTGCAGGTACTCAGTAAGCCAACTAGGAAAGATGCTTTCCTGGAGTTGCTGTTTGTGAATAGGGAAGGACTCGTGGGAGATGTGATGGTAGGTGGCTATCTTGGCCACAGTGATCATGAAATGGTGAGTTTAAAATTTTCAGTGTAATAAGAAAAAATGACAGCAGAGTTTCTATCTTGAACTTCGGAAGAGCATACTTGAAGCTATTCAAGGAGCTATTTGGCAGGGTACTGTGGAAATATGCTTTTAAGGGCTTATGAGTGCTGGTCAGTTTTTAAGAACCACCTTTTAGAAGCACAGGAGCAGACAATTCCACTGTTGTAAATCAAGCAAGCAGGGCAGAAGACCAGCTTGGTTGAACAGGGAATTCCTTGTGGAGCTCAGGAGGAAAAAGAAATTATATGATTTCTGGAAATGAGGTCAAACTTCGCAGGAAGATTACAGAGCTGTAGTTTGTATATGCAGGGAGAAGACATGAAAGGCCAAAGCTCAAGTAGAGTTGAAACTGGCCAGTGTTGCGTCAGATAACAAGGGCTTTTTTAAGTGCATTAATAGCAAGAGGAGAGGTCTAAAGAAAACATTGGACAGATACTTGTTGGAGAGGGTCATTTGACTAATAGGGATGTGTGGTGGGTTGATGCTGTCTGGATGCTAGCTGGCCATCAAGCTGCTCTATCACTGCTCTCCTCATCAGAACAGGGCGGGGAGAAAATAAGATGGAAAAAATCTTGTGGGTCAAGATAAAGGTAGTTTAATGAAGCAGTAGCAAGTGTTACGTGCATGGAAGCAAAGGAAAACAGATGTTATTCTCTGCTTCTCATCAGCAGATGTTGTTTGGCCACTTCCCAGGAAGCAGGGCTTCAATACATGTAGGAATTGCTCCAGAAAACAACTGTCATAGATAATGAATGCCCCCTCGCTCCTTTCTCTTAGCTCAGATGTCATACAGTATGTAATATCCCATTGGTAACTTTGGGTCAGCTGTCCTGGCTATGTCCCGTCCCAAGATCTTGCCCACCCCCAGCCTACTGGTGGTGGTAAGACTGGAGAGACAGCCTTGATTCTGTGTGAGCACTGCTCAGCAGAAGTCAGACACTGGTGTGTTATCACCACCTTTCCAACAACCAATGCAAGCGCAGCGCTATGAGGGCTGCTGTCGGGCTCAGCCAGACCCAATAAAGGATGAAGAAAAGGTGGAGGAATTCAGTGCTGGTTTAGCCTCAGTTTTTAATAATACTGATGCACCTTGAACTGCCCGGTACCCTGAGTCAGAGGACCACAGGTGTGGGAACAGTGACTTTCCATTTGTGGACACTGAAATTGTAACGGACCAGCTGTAGCAGTTGAATGTTCACAAGTTCATGGGGCCTGTTGGGATCCATCCCAGACTAATGAAGGACCTAGCAGATGTTATGGAAGAACCCCTCGCAATCATCTACCAAAGGTCTCGGGAGGCTGGGGAGGTTACTGGTGACTGGAAGCTAGCCAATGTTATTCTGATTTACAAGAAGGTTATGAAGGAAGACAAGGGAACTACAGACCTGTTAGCCTAACCTCAGTTCCTGGAAAAGTTATGGAGAAGATTATACTGGGTACTATTGAAAGGTATTTATAGAATAATACAATCACTATGCACAGTCAACATGAGTTTACAAGGGGAAAGTCCTGTCCAGTTAATGTGATATTCTTGTGTGATAAGGTCACTCACATAGTAGATGATGATAAGGCAGTGAGTGTAGTTGTTCTGAATTTTAGTAAGGCTTTTGATACTGTCCCTCACTGTAGCCTTCGGAAAATGTTTTCCAACTATGGAATAAGCAGGTATATGGTGCACTGGGTGAAGAACTGGCTGAATAGCAGGTCTTAAAGAGTTATAGTGAATAGGACTACATCTGGCTGGTGACCGGTCACCAGCGGTGTTCCTCCAAACTTGGTGTTCTGTTCAATATTTCTATCAGTGATCTGGAATGCAGGAGTTGAATGTGCTGTTAGCAAGTTTGCTGATGATACCAAACTGGGAGGTGCTGTTGACAGTCTTGAGGGACAAGGTGCCTTGAAGAGGGATCTAATAGGTTGGATAATTTGGCTATGATTAAGGGGATAAAATTTAACAAATCCAAATGCTGGATTCTGCATCCAGGACAGAGTAATGCCAGGCACAAGTATAAATTGGGAGAGAGGTAGCTGGAGAACAGCCCTGCAGAAAAAGATCTGGGGGTGCTGGTCAACAGCAGGCTCAACATGAGTCAGCAGTGTGCCCTGGCAACCAAGAGGGCTAAATGCGTTTTACGGTGCATCAAACACAGCACAACCAGCTGGTCAAAAGAGGTGATTACCCTGCTGTATTCAACATTGATTTGGTCTCACCTTGAATGTTGTTTGCAGTTCTGGGCCCAACAATTTCAGAAGAATATGAAGGCCCTTGAATGCATCCAAAGGCAGGCAGCAAAGCTGGTGAAATGGCTGGAAGAAATGTCCTATGATGAGTGGCTGGAGAGTTTTGTTTTTTCTAGTTTGGAGAAAAAGAGGCTGAGGGGTGACCTCACTGATCTCTGCAGCTTCCTGAGGAGGAGAAGTGGAGATGGAGGTGCTGATCTCTTCTCCCTGGTACTCAGTAATAGGATGTGTGGGAAAGGCTCAAAGCTGTGCCAGGGAAGGTTTAGACTGGACGTTAGAATCATAGAGTGGTTTGGGTTGGAGGAATCTTTAAAGGTCATCTATTACAACACCCCTGAAATGATCAGGGATGCCTTCCACTACATCAGGTTGCTCTAGAGCCCCATCCAACCATCCCTTGAATACTTCCAGGGATGAGGCATCCACCACCTCTCTGGGCAACCTGTTCCAATGTTTCTCAAAAAAAATTTCTTCCTAATATCTAGTTGAAACCTACCCTCTTTTAGTTTAAAACCGTTAGTCCTTGTCCTGTCACAACAGACCCTACGAAAAAGGTCTCTCCCCATCTTCTTTATAAGCTCCCTCTAAGTACTGAAAGGCCACAATAAAGGTCTCCCTGGAACCTTCTCTTCCCCAGGCTGAATAGCCCCAAGTATCTCAGCCTTTCCTCACAGGAAAGGTGTTCCATGCTTCTGATCACTTTTGTGGCCCTCTTCTGCACTCACTCCAACAAGTTCATGTCTTTCTTGTACTGGTGGCTCCAGAGCTGGGTGCAGTACTCCATGTAGGGTACACTAGAGTGGCTAAAGGGGCAGAATCATCCATGCTTCTTTTGATGCAGCCCAGGATGTGCTATCTGGGCTGTGAGTGCACATTGTTGGCTTATGTCCAGTTTTTCATCCACCAGTATCCCCAAGTCCTTCTTGGCAGGGATGCTCTTAATCCCTTTATCCCGCAGCCTGGATTGATACCAGGGGTTGCCTTGACCCAGATGCAGGACCTTGCACTTGGCCTTGTTGAACCTCATGAAGTTCAAAAGGGCCCACTTCTCAAGCTTGTCCAGGTTCCTCTGGATGGCATCCTGTCCCTCAGGCATGTCAACTGCACCACTCGACTGGGTGTTGTCTGCAAACTTGCTGAGGGTGCACTTGATCCCACTGTCTATATCATTGATGAAGATATTAAACAGTACTGGTCCCAATACCATCCCTGAGGGACACCATTTGATCTCCACCTGGACTGGACATCACTACCCTCTGGATGCAACCATCCAACCGATTCCTTATCCACCAAACAGTCCATGCATCAAATCCGTATGTCTCCAATTTAGAGAGAGGGATGTTGTGGGGGACCATGCCAAAGGCCTTAGAAAAGTCTTGATGCTTAGGAAGCATTTCTTTACTGAGAAGGTGGTCAAACACTAGAACAAGCTGCCTAGAGAAGTGGCCAATGCCCTGAGCCTGTCAGTGTTTAAGAAGCGTTTGGACAATGGCTGTAATTACATGCTTTAACTTCTGGTCAGCCCTGAACTAGTCAGGCAGCTGGACCTGAGGATTGTTCTAAGTTCTTTCCTACTGTGGTTCTGTTCTGTTCTGCTCTATACTGTATTTGAAGTAGGTCCAGACCCCTCAGACTTAGAGGAAATGATGAATTTTCATTTTTATTCACTATTTTTACTTTCAGTTACTTTGGGAATAGCTAAACTTCTGGAGACAATCTGTGCTCTTGTGCCTCAGTTTCCTATAAGAAAATGAGAATGCTTTCATTTATGCATTTTGAAGTGTATGAAAAACATAGACAAGTGTTATATATCACAAAACAGCGTACTTACCAAAACAGTCTGTTGCTACCTTCTGACTGAAGTCAGAACAACATTACGTAGTGCTAGGTTTTTTGGTTAGTATTGATTTTCTAATTTTTCATTTGCACTTCATATTTCCTAATATACTTTCCTAGCATAGCTATAAATATACTTTTTCTGGCTACTATGATTTACAGTGGCTTTAAGAGTAAAGATAGTTGGGAGGAAATAATGATATATTTTTCCTTTTGCCTTTTTTTAGTTTTGTAACTAAAACCAACCAACCAAAGACAAAAACAACAAAAAAAGAATAAAAACCACACCAACCATAAAAACTTGCAAGGTTCAATCCTGCTAGGTACATTTCATAACATAAAAGCCACATCATCATGCTTCTGATTTTCCGTCACTGTTAGTGTTTTTGTTTTGATGACACAGAGTTAACTTATTTTAACATGACTTATTAAAGACTCTATTAAAGAATAAAATAGCCATATAAATCAAACAGAAGTTTTCCTAACTTCAGTGTACTATATCTGAACCCATTGTCTGGCTTTTTAAATTCTGAGCATTTCCTGGTTATAGCATTATTTTTTATTGTACCAAATAATATCTTTCATTAAACATACAAGAATAATGGTTAAAAATTTCTTCACTCTTTCTTTAACTTGCACAGTAACTCCCTGTGTGGTCCTGGGCAAACTAGTGGAAGTTCCTATTTCAGCTATTCTCAAGATTGCAATGAAGACTCGAGCAATGAATATAGGCATGTAAATGCTAATAATGCCCAAAGGTCTTGTAGCTATTGTATGTGAACAGGCCTTTACTTCACTTATTGACTTCATGAAGGCATTAGGACAGGCTCATGGAACACCAACTTTCAGAGCAGTCAGAGCTTGATTTCAATAGCAAATTCCAGCAAGGCAGAATTTTACAGGCAAGGCTAGGAGCTTCTGCTTCACAGAATTGTTATCAGACGTGTCCAATCTGGTGTTCACGTGCTGCACTGTTTGATCTGTTGATTTGCTCATGCAGAAAATGAGAGTAAAGCTATGTCTTGGTTACTTTAAATCTGATGTGTTAGATTTGTTACTGATAGGTGACCTTTTACTTATGGAAATAAAGAGGTCACAATTTCCTAGTATCTTGTAGTGATGCAGATTTCTCAATCTGGAAATTAATGGCAAAGTAAAACCCAATAATATTCTGTAAGCAAGTAATGACTTGCTCTCTATAGAAAGGCAGCTAAGCAGGTTACACTGAAACATAAATATGAAGGTCCAAAAGATCAGTAAAAACATATTCTGGTGTGGAGAATGAAATTACTGAATTTCTCAGTGCTAATTTATTTTTCTTTTAAATCCTTATGAACAGAGAGAGTATGGATTCCATACTGAATATAGATAAAAGGCTGCACAAATAAATTTAAGGTACCTGTATGTAAGCTTTTGTGAGATCTTTTGCTCATGTTAGCATTTTTCTATCAGAGTAACCAAATTTCCTCATATTCCACAAGTCTTAATTTTATCTAATACTTAAAAAAATAATTATATTAGTGACTCTCATAACATATTAATGGAGAGAAGCATTATGATACACTACTAATTCAATTTGTTAGAAAGTGCAAACGTTAAGACTCACATTCAGCTTTTTCTGAAAAATATTGAGCAACCCTAAAATTACCACCAATACTTTCAATGGACAGATGCTTCTCCAGTGAAGATAGATTGGGAATGTCTAGTTATTTCAGAAATGAAGAAAAACAGCATTTTTTTTTTTAATGCAGTGAGTTATTTAAAAACATCTAAGAGGTCCAAAGTACGATTTCCCACAATACATATACGTTTGCAGCCTTGATTTTAATTAAATGCATCAGTGATGCACAAGTGTAACTGTAAGACTGGCACATCTATATGTATATGTAATATGTATATAGGTTTCGTAATATACACCTATATATATACATGTATATGTAATGAAAAATAAACTCAGCTTTATAGACTACACTCGTGTTTGAGTATTTTACTAGGGCTTGTGTCTGCTATAAACCAGCTCAATCTTGCTTTTCTGAGTCACAGCTTTCAACATGGCTGTATAATACTTGTTAAAGCTGGGGGGAAGAAATAGTCATAATGCGGTTATGTGTATGCTTCCCAGAATCAGGAAATTAAATCTTTGGGTCCATTCCTCTGCTAGAAAGGGTTTAATTTTTTTATCTTGCAGTGATATCAACAGCACCCATTACTTTTAGATGCCTCTGCAGAAAAGCACAATTCTCTTCCTGTTCCACAACAGATGCATTGGGTACCCACAGGAATCCTAGGAGGTACTAGACCTTTAGGCAACGCTGTCCAGATCACACTTTTTTCCTCCTGCTTTTGACCTTTTTCCTGGCTGAAAGAAGTAAATAGCATAAAAATTGTTACAACACATCATCAACAAGCCAGTAACTCCTTGTAAAAGGTGAGGAGAGACACAAATGTAAATAATCTGGGGTTTGCTGGTTTTAGGACTGCTGCTCTGTGTCAGTGGGTAGACTGTGTGAAGAATCCACATACCTCTAGCTCTGATACAGCCCCCTAATGGTGCAGATAACTTCCTTTGTTCCAAGACCTTTCTTAATGTTTGTGGGGTTTTTTATTTATTTTGCATGGTCAGTGCAGCAAGTTGCTTTTTAGCCATTTTTTTTTTTTTTTTTCTACTTAGGTACCTTTTTCCTGCTATTTCTGCCTTGCTGTATGAGAGGACTGACCATGTTATTACAGTGTTTTCGATCTCGTTGTGAATGTAGGAGCTGTTGGGACAAAAAAAAATTGCATGACACACACTTACTTCTTTAGTGGTGTTAGCTACTGAAGGAAAGGGAAAGAGTCAATAGGGTAGGAAGGGGAATTTGGGAGATGTCAGTTAAGATAAAGAAGCCAAAATATCATTAGTTTCTATTGTATCCTCCTCTGACAAATTCTGAGTACCTTCTGGTTTCCCTACTTGGCATGCAAGTCCCTTCTTCAAAAAAGCAGAAGGTACCGAAAGGATCTAGTAGGGCTGCACCATCATTGGCAACATTTTCCTACATAAGGTACCTCAGTTATATGTAAAAAGAAAATAAGTTTAGGGGAAGATAATCAATAAAATGAAGGAGAAAATAGAAAAATGACAGGAAATAAGGATGACAGAAAAATGGAAATGAATGGCAACTGAGAAGAGACACGCAACCCCCTCCCCAAAAAAAACCCCAAAACACAAAGCCAACAAACAAACAAAAAAAACCCGCTACAGAATCAGTGATATAGGAAAGAGGAAAGAAATTGGAAAGCAGAAAAAAACCCTTAGGAAGATCAACTTCACACATAGTGGCTGATGTGAGAAATAATTAAATATGTTCTATGAATGAAGTGAGATGGCTGGAATTTTAAAGGATATTGGCATAATACTTTAAAAAAGTCTGTTCCTTCATTACATTTGTACTTCATTAAGTGAAAACTCAGGTCTTTCAAATACTTTTATGTTATTTTATCTTAATATGAGGGCTGGACATGAAAACCGGTTCTGTTTTCTTTTTCAGATTTTTACAAAGTGGAATACAATTTATACTAGTTTTTTCTGGTACTTCTCTTTGTTATACTTACTACAATATTATTTTTTTCTTCTCCATTTCCTCTTGCTCTTCTATTTGATTTAAAAATGGCTGAACAGGAAAATCTCAGAACTTTCCCTTGTTTCTCTCTATTTTAAGCTTACAAAATTGGTTCAGAACTTTTTAGGCACATTCTTAATTTCCTTATTCAGTCTTACACTGAAATTTTAGCCATATGTTAGCAACAACTGGAGTTTAAAATTAGAATCTTTCACAGATTCGGGACAGAGTGGGCTACAACATTTTTTGTTGTAAACAGAGGAGTGGGAAAAAAAAAACATGTAGTGTTATTAACTGGATAGAGGTTGACAAAAATGCAAATGGCAGACTTTATTGTCAATAGGTATGGTTATAAAGTGGTGGAGGTGAGTGGGATACTGGTATTCTGGCCACAGTTCATAAGCTCTGACAAAATACTGTATTCTAGTGATACTTCATGTAAGCTAGGAGGCATGCGGCCAGGGTGCAGAGAAAAGCATTCATACAGATGTTGTTATAAAAGAGACTACTGATTGATGAAATTTACATGAAGAGATGAGGATCTCACTTGACTGGTTTGCACTGCAGCATACAGAATGCAAAATGTATAAGAATACTTTTTTTTAACTTTAATTTTCTAATATTTTTGTCCACAGCTCCTATATATGTTAAGCGTCTGGTTTCCCCTGCAGTCTACTTTACAGATTGCTAATCTATAAGGGAACAATAAACCACTGTGCAATAGGATGTTCTGAAAGATAACAGTTAACTCACCAATTGGTAATTTTTCTCCTGTGCTTTTCACAATCTTCAACTATTTCTATGGTTGTTGCCAAACCAAATTTATAAAATAAATGAAAATGCTTTTGCAAGAAATTGAAGTGATTCAGGTATTTTTAGAATGTCATATTCTAAGTTTAAGCATGAGGAGCAATAAAATATATTTCCTACCTGAAAATATATGTAGGAAAAAAGTCACTTTGGTTTATCTTTTGACTTATTCCAGTGGGTAGATATTGAAAAATTATTTATCTCTGGTCTTGTATGTGCTGTTACTACCGAGAGGAAGACTGAAAAAAAGTACACAGATTTGAAGTAGGAATATTGAGATGTGAGGTGTTTTTTGGGATCTTATGTGAGTTTGTGTGCTGAATTGACCCCATGCAAAGTTTTGACTCATGCACAACTAGTGCACAGTTCAAATAATTTGATTTCCTATAAACTGTTCTTCTTGGCTGGAAAAAATATTTCAAAATTTTCTAAATGTAGCATTTTAACATTTAAATATATTTGGAGCTATAATTCTTCTAAATTTCCAGATTTAAAATGCTTTACTAACAAAGCTTCAAATAAATATGTTATGTTGTAAAATAATACTACAATCTTTGTAATATTTACTTTTTTCTTGTATATGGATAAATAACCATTTAACAAGTTAGTATTTCTAATGAAATGGGAACACTACTTAGACCTGAATGTAAAACCTTGCCTCAGTCTGCTTCTGAAAAGGAATTGAGGAGTCACTTGAACTTGTTCATTAAGACAGGAGAAAAGTTTACAAAATTCTGCTTTTAAAGAACGAAGTATGGTAAACAGTTTCACATTCCACAAGAGATTCTTGCACTTCTTTGTGAAATGTGGAGAATGGAGGGGGAGAAAAAAGAGGAAAGAAGCTGTGGCCAGAAAAGCAAAGTAAAATAGATGCTTTAATCATATTCACAGCGCTCTCTCTCTCCACCTTTACCCCAACCCCCCACCCCCACCTCCCACCCCCACCCCCCACCAAGTCATACAAATCCTACTCAGAAACTGAAAATACTTTTCAGATAGTGACTCAGGTAATGACTATGATTTATTTTACCAAAGTTCAGTTCTCACAATCTGTTAGTCATGTAACTTCTATGGGTATCAGGGAGAGACAGTAATTTCTGAGAAGTAATTAAGTCTGTTTTAAAGTAGATACTCCAGTTAGGTATGAAAAATTGCTTTCTGGAGGTTTCTGTATCCAGTATTTGCATAGGGGTCTCAAATCTAATAAAACCAAACCAAATTAAATCAAATCGAAGTCCAGGTATAAAAATCCAGTGGCATTTATGATGTCCCACAATATCTCAGACATCTTCACAGAACTGACAAATATGAAACAGGGTTTATGGGAATCACATACTTCTGAAGGAATAACTGGGTGGTAGATGGGATACCCTAAAGCACCTCAGCTATCACTAGACACCTGTCTGTGGGAAACTAAGAGAATCCAAGGAGATTAGACAACTACTTCAGATTGGATGCTTAACTCTCCAGAGGTGGGATTAAACAGATCAGATTAATTCATGTTCATTTAAGTGTCTACAGTGATACTTTGATATGTAAACTGAATGTCTAAGTTACCATTATAATAAAAAAAGACTAGAGATCCAGCTCACTAATGCCATTTAGATCTTTAGAATATCTCACTTCCAGTTGCTACACCAGAAAGATTTAAATCTCTCGTAGGTTTTGTGTCATCTTCCTCAGTTCCATATAGATACATCCAGTATCCTAGCACGCCTTAATGACATTTCACATTGATTTGAGGGCAACCTAGTTGAGTTCTAGCTCTCCATTAGCTACAATGGAAGTTTGTGACCCCTGCTTATATATACTGGATCTAGATATCATGATCTGGAGCTGAATACTGTTCTAAATGTATAAATTTAAACATGATTTATTACATTCTATGTTTCAGATTATATGTCATAGCCCAGATTAGGCTACAAAGTTTGTTATCATCCCAAATTACGTCATGACCTTTGTCAAAGCACTTTTCAGTATAATTTCTGAGGCAACTTGACAGCCTTTGATCTGATGTTTTTCAGATAGATTTCATTACACTATTTTTTTTGGCCTCATTTTCCATTAGATGACAGTGGCCTAGTTATTTGCCTGTAGCCCAACGATATACATCATCATAAAATCACGCCTGCAGAAATTGTAATGATTTATTATAAACACTACAGTGTGAATTACATGCATTCTAATAAGTCTCCAATTATTTACGTAGTGTATTTAAAGCCTTACCTTATCAGTAAGTAACATGAAGTTTAAAGAATGCTGAAGGTTCTTATCCTGCACATACCCATACTGTTTTCAGCCATTTTAGCCACTTAATGAATACAGCCCCTTACTGACATGTTAGGCAAGGAAAAGTGAGCCAAGAGTGACAGCAAGGAGGGCAGGGCAGTGCCGTCATGGACTGACCTGCAGCATCCAAGCAAGAAGAGCGGTGACTGGGGTCAGCCAAGAGTCCCACCATCACTAGACGGGGTGATGGTCATGAGATAGGTCACGACTAGCAAGGCACAAGGGCTAGCAGAGCATATCTACAGCACAGGACAGCCCAGGCCAGGAGCCACGGCAAGGGCCTGAGATGAAAGACGCAGTGGGGGAAAGCTGTAGGTGTAGCTTCTCATGGCTTTTCTCCCAACAGTGTGATTCAGCTGCACCATATCAGAGCTGATCTTGAACATAAGTAAGCAAATCCCTGGCAAGAGAAAGTCCTTGCAGAGCAAGATTACTCAAAAAGACTGTTCCAGCCTTACCAGGGCAATCACAGCCTAGTTGATGCAACCAGGTCTCTGATATTATTGCCATATACTTTGTCATAGCAGAGTGGAGGATTTTGTAGGACAAATATAATGATTTCAAATCTGATTAAATTGAACTAATAAATATTTTAAATATTCATAAATACATATTTAAATATATACTGGTTTTATGTAATCAAAATGAGCTTAGATTTTTTTATTCTAATATTGACAGAAAAAAATAAAATTGAACAAATTATCATATCTGAACAGTCAGTTTAACTTTTAAATTTCATCCTTTTTACCCCTGATTCCTTCAATGGTACAAGCAGATAACATTTTTCTCTAAGACTACAATGGATGGTTCAAATTAAAGCCACATCAGCTACAGGGAAGAGTGAAAGGACTATAGATTCTCTTGTTTTTTTGGTTATACAAATCAGCAACCAGGCCAGGGTGTGCTGCAATACCTCCCTGTCTTGTGGACTAAATTTTTTTTTTCAGAAACAGGATGGAAGGAAGAGGAAAAGAAATGATAGGAGGACTGGCATGTGCACAGTTTAAGAATAGTTTTAGTTTATATGCACATAAAAGTAAAGGTCTTGTATCACTGATTAATAACTACATTCAACCCAGGTTTATATTCAGTAGTGATTGATGGTTTTGACTGTAGTTTTTCACCATCTGCTTTTGTTTCTCTGTCTCTCAATTTCTTCCTGCTTCTTTATTGCTCTTTGTTTCTTTCATCCATTCCAGATGTTCCTCCGTTTTCAGGGGTTTCTTCATTCTCCTCCTCTGTTTGAAACACTCCTTTTGAAGATGATGGAAACTTAGTCTGCCTCCTTTGTTTCAAATATGCTCTTTAAAAGTCATTTCAGACAGTACACTATGTAAGATGGACAAGAAATAAAATATACCTAATACGAATGCAGAAAATTATGCAAGATTATTATATTGTCCATGGAACAGCCAGACTACCATCTTTACATAGTCTCTACCTTATGAGAAGCAGCACTGTGCCTTACTCTGGCATTGAACATCCTATTTTTTGATAGAGAATTAACTCTAAAAATCAAAACTTCTGTCTTCAGAGTACAGATAAACCTCTTGTGGAGAAGGCATTACTGTAATTATTGTGAGGTACATAGCCCATATCACTGCAGTAATAACAATAATTCTTTGATGAGTTTTTAGCTTTCACTGTACATATGCAAGAAATAATAGGTTATGTCTTAATAAGCTCCAAGTATAACATATACCTAGAAATACATATAACATACCTATATAATGCTTAGCCTTGGAATGGTGTAAACCACAATACTCCCAGATTAAACTCCTGTTGAACACAGATAAATATAAGTACTTATGTTTAATTTATACCCTTAATTTCTGAGACTAAGTTCCCACTTATTATTATGTTAGTTTCAGAAAAAGTGTGTCAGAAAAGATAACACTCCAGACAAGCTAGTTAGAATGGCAAAATTAAAAAAAATATTCCTTCAGGTTAATCAAATGTATATATATAGGTAATTACTATTCAAAGATGCAGTCTAAATGTTAATCTGACTTCTCTACTGCGAATCTTAAGGCCCTATTATGATATGATTAAGTTTTTCTTGTAGGAGGTATCCTAGATATTTAAAGAAATGTCACAAATTGTAGAAGTGCTCTATATTGAAAACCGGTACAAGTTATGTCACATGGGAGCTCTCTAATATAAAGTGCTCCAATTCTCTCCTTCACAATGTCAATGCTCTTCTGATTTTTAGAAGTATCTATGTTTTCTAGGATTGTAGTTCTGTCTTAACTGAAGGAAATTTTGTTTACCTCTGTTCTGACATGGATGTAAGATAACTGAGATCATGTTCCTTTCTGGAGACATTTACATTCAGGGCTACAAAGTACCTTGGCCCACGTGGCCATGACAGTAACATAGTCTTTTACCACATTCAGAAATAAAATGAGAGAAAATTCATTTGAGTGTTGAGTTGTTGGTAGGTAGGGGGTTTGGTTTTTTCCCTTTTTTTTTGTTTTGTTTTGGTTTTTTGTTTTTTGTTTTTTGTTTGGTTGGTTAGTTTTGGTTTTAGTAAAACATACCAACAAAGCTACATTACAATAAAGTAGTAAATAATCACATGAAATACAGCTGTTTGTTTTTAACCAAAATAAACCGCCCCCCCAGCATTAGACCATATGTACCAATTAGCTGTCATATCATAAAATCATAATATCACCATGGTATTCATTGTTTTCTGCTCACAGGCTGTTATCCTACTTCAATATTACATAAGGCCAAATTATCTACTGACTTGGACAGAAACATTGTCAGGTCTCCTCTCATGCCTTGTGTGGCTAAGAAGCAAAACACTGTGATGGAATCTTCTGTGTGTAATAATTTATATAGAGATGATCCTTTTGATATTGCAGAGTCCTTCAAACATCAGTGTCAAATAAGTTGAGCAGTGTTCTCATTTCACCAAGGCACAGCAAAAGATTAATATTATAAAGAAAGTGACTGGTAACAATTTACTGTACATCATTCCTAACACATTTCACAGTTTTAACCTTGAGACATGACACTTGATGCAATGTCAGATGCCATAGTGAGAAAAGTATTCTTCACAGCAAGCCTCAGGCTACTTGTTGGTAATTGGTTTCATGAACATTTAGAAAGTGATGAAATCATTTTGCCCATTTATATTTGAAATGACTGTCTCAAAAAGAATATTGGCCTACTAGGCAGTATGCCATCATGTCAAGTGTTCCATTTATTTTTTGAAAATCATCATAATCTAAACCACTACACTCAAAATCTTATTTATGGGCAAAGAGGAAGCACATTTTATATATACCTAAAACCGAAAATGTATTGTTAATGTAAGGAAACTCTTAAGAATCTCATGATAATTAGTCCAGGTCTGATTGTTACAGAAAAAGAAAGAACAATGCAGTTAAAATTGTTACATACACACATTATTTTCTACCGCTCTTTTCCAATGTTATGCTCACCATTCCTCTCTCATGTGGTTACAAGATTGTTTATTAGCTTGGTGGTAGTGGGATGTTATGAAGAGTCACCAGCACCTGGAGTCTTTCCAAGAGAGATATGATAGTTGTGTTAATGGTTTCTGCTTCTTCATTCCAGGGTCCATTTGTGGTCATTTAAAATGTTTGCTAACATATTTTTACACCTTGCTCTTTCTTCACTGGTGTGCATCTCCACCTCACATATGAATTTACTATATATGGTGCTTTTTGTATATTTTAGACACTGTGTCTTTGTTCTATTTGTTACCCCTAAGATAATTTTTTTCCAGCTCCAGGTTTGCATTTCTTTTACTGACCATGGATGAGTTTACAGCTTTGTGCTTTCTGGTGTCAGCCATGTGCCAGCCTCATGCCTTACCCTTGTGTGCATGTATGAAGACATCCCCCCATTCTCCTTCAGACTGCTTCCTGCACTCTTGCTTTTCCAGACTTCTGCCATTATACCAGGCCTGTACTTCTCTACATCATTATGTTGGAATCATAAATGTCTCATTCTTCTCAGAACAATTGCTTGTTACTATATAAAACTATGGTTGCACCAAAGATTACAACAATTTTTTGTCTGAAGTACATTATTATGGATTTATATTGATTTTTTCTTAATATTATAATGACAAATACATTGATGAGCTGTTTTCTTCAGTTTGTCAGTCCTTTGAATCATACTCTTCACTTTGAGTATAGCAATCTTTTAGTGCATTTTTTGTTATTACTGTTTTAACTTCTGTATACTTGTTTACTTTTGACAGATTATTACGATTTCATCTTACTGAGAATCATAGAATCATAGAATCATTTAGGTTGCAAAAGACCTTTAAGATCATCAAGTTCAACTGTTAACCTAGTTCTTCTTTCTAAGAAATACAAACATAAAATACAAATAAATTGTAGTCCAAACAAATTTCCTTATTTATAATCATCAAACTCCTTTGTTTATCATGAAGTACCTATATATACTACTCTTATACCTGGTTGAGACACTCTCATCATTGTAGTTTGAACTGTGGTCCAATGGACATTATTCAGGTTCATTAATCAGTCTTGTTTAGGCAGCTGAAGAAATTACCTGCCCAAAAGCCTTTCTTGGCTACCACTTTACCCTTCCAGATTTTCATTTTATAAAATTGGTTACTGAATAGAACAACTATACTTGTATTTAAATAATATTTGGTATACTAAACTTTAGCTGAAATTGGAAGCAAAGTACAATAATAATTTAAATTTGATGCAAACTAGGAGCAGACATAATTTTGTTAATATTTTCTTGCCATAGAAGAACTTGGATATAATGGTGGACATATTAACTTTTTCAGCCTTTTGAACAACATTTACATAATATGTCACACCTCTTAGTCTACTTCATCTATAAAAATAGCCATGATTTCCTCTAACGTGTTAAGTTGAATATATCCTTAGCTGTATAATCTTTTCCCACAGAAAGAAAAGCCTGACCGTGCTACTACTTACAAACACACTGATCAATTTGTTTACTTTCTAAATAATTCATGGTACTGTGTGCATGGTACAGTTGAAGGCTCTTTTATTTCCCATTACCGGGCTGTCCTGGTTTCAGCTGGGATAGTTAATTTTCTTCTTAGTACCTGGTGCAGTGCTGTGTTTTGGATTTGGTGTGAGAACAATGCTGACAGTACACTGATGGGTTTGGTTGTTGCTGGGTCATGTTTGTACTATGTCAAGGACTTTTCAGTTTCTCAGGCCCTGCCAGCGAGAGGGCTGGAGGGGCACAGGAAATTGGGAGGGGACACAGCCAGGAAAGGTGACCTGAACTAGTCAAAGGGGTATTCCATACCATATGATGTCATGTTGAGTATATGAACTGGGGGAAGAAGAAGGAGGGGGGGACATGCAGTGTTACAGCATTTGCCTTCCCGAGTAACTGTTACACATGATGGAGCCCTGCTTTCTTGGGGATGGCTGAACACCTGCCTGACAGTGGGAAGTGGTGAATGAATTCCTTGTTTTGCTTTGCTTGTGTGTGCAGCTTTTGCTTTACCTATCGAAATGTCTTTATCTCAACTCATGTTTTTTCTCACTTTTACTCTTTTGATCCTCTCTCCCATCGCCCTGGGGGGGGACTGAGTGAGCAGCTGTGTGGCTGCCAAATGGTGTTAAACCACAACAGACAAAATATAAATTCAAACAGAGCAGAATATTTGACATTATCATTCTATTGCCTTCCTTATAATGCGCTCACTTTTCATGTTAAGAAACTGCACTTTAAACTCAAAAATTAAACAAAATTATTGCCACCTGTTCTTTATATAATCCAGACCATTGTTTAGATGCTGATGGTTTAGCTACACGGATGTTCTTCCTCAGAAATTCATGAGACCCAGTTGGCTGTATTACTCTGCAGGTGATGACAGTACAAGTTTTCTTTTTTCACCTTGTTGATGTTTTATAGAATAAGGGTAGGTAGAATATTAACCACTCCCCCCCCCCCCCCCATTTATATGTTTTTCTGTTTGGATCCAAAATAAATGTCTAAAACATGCTAATGTTGTAAGTATATCAGAAATTTATCTAATGCTACATTAGAGGCTATAAGAAGCTGAAATTAACCCCCATATTTCTGCATGTATATTTAACTACCAAATTTTAAGCAAAAACCTGATGGAATTAATCTGTTGTATTCTCCTACATAGGCAATGGAGAAGAATTAGCAACTCTAAATGTGATGCAGATCTCAGGTGAGCAGAACTTTTCAGTTTTTCTCTTGCTTTCCATTGGCATCATACTAAATCTCTTATAGGAGCTTTTCTGATACAGATACATTGGTGAGACCAGTTTGGAGCAAAGATGGCAAGTAATGTATTAAAAAGTAGTTTTGTTACTTTTAAGGTTGTTGTGAAGCATACTTGTGTCCCATCAACAGATGACACAACAAAGACAGATGATCAGAACATGTAGTAGTAAGTATTCTTTGGCTATTTTTTTTTCTATTTATTCCTATAGTTTAATGAAGATAGACAGTAGTACTATCAATACACTAACTCTAGAGAACTTAAGACATCAAAAATATTTTGTACTACAATGAAAATAGACACATAATGCAAAATTTAAAGTTACTTTCAGAATGAAGTTCCAAATTATTGAATTTTGCAGTAGACTGTTCTTGTAAAAAACTTATTACTCCCTTTTATATTAAATATTTGTATCTGTTGAATATATCATCTATACCCTAACTATGAATAGACTCATAACATGTAGTAACTTACTCAAGCTTTTCTGCTAAAAATCCAAAGATGTCAAAAGTTATAAGGTAAATAAAAACACATAACAGAAAATAAGATACTGGTTTTTTCTGACCTGAGTCTCATGATCTGGCTGAAAAGACCAAATCAAGCACATGTGGTGCAAACTGAATGATAAAGAAATGTAGTACTGTTACCCACAAAAGCTTCAAGACATATGTATTTGGGAACATATAATACAAAGTAAGTTGTCTTCATAGGAGTTTTAGAATTGGATTGTGCTCTAAAACCTCTTTAATCAAAACTAAAAATTCTGTGATGGAGTTACGCTATTTTTTAAACCTTTAATCTATAATAGTACTGTTTTGTTGCCTTAGGCTATCTTGAATTGTTCTTAAACCATTCCTTTTTAATCAGTTAGTGTTTTCTAAATGGCAGGATCTAGGAATAAGTACTGCTCATTTCACTGTTTATCTTCATGATAATGGACAGACATTAATAAAATGACTTTTAGTTGTATTCAGCGTCTGCTTTTTTTTTTTTTTTTTTTTAATTCCTTGCAGGAAGGTAAATCCAGTATTTAGACTGTTTTACGGTTTCTCTTTGCTCTGGGGACCAGAAAAGTAGATTTTCATTTCTATTCTGGTTAGTGTTCACAGGTACTTCTGTTACAATATTTGCAGAATAGAATCTGTCAGATGATTTTTTTTCTTTTTCCTTGCAGCTTGGTACTTTACAAAAAAATTGTAAAGGTTCCTGTATTTTTCATCTGCTCATATGACCTGCAAAAGTCAATAAAATTCTCTACAGGAAATTAAATCACAACTAATTCCTTTACAATAATTATTGCATTTGAGAGGAAATTCTGAACAAGTCTGACTGTCTGCTTGCTCATGCAAACCATAACTTTGGTGAGAAAAACTCCACGAACTAGCTCCAGACATCTAAAAGTTAAATATATAGATTTGACCCAGTCACTCTAGAGCTCTTTGTAGTCAATGAGAAGAAGGAACCTCCACAGAACCACCTCTCATTTAAGTAATATGAGTCCATTGGTTATAAAACTTTCAGGGACTATAAAGCTAAGTTAGACCTAAAAATTTAAGGCATCTAAAATTGGGTCAAATTTTGTTTTGTTCATGTTCTTAAATTATTTTTACATCTATAAGAAGTGACTATGAAACATGAATCATGATTCCATGATCAGAATTTGCAATTTGAGAGCTGGAATCCAAGATAAGGTCTGTATTTATTGGAAGGGAAACTTCTTGAGCGTAAAAGAATATATGTCCAGGATGACTAGATGCAGCATTTCTTGAAACGTAGATATTTAAAATTACTTTGCCTTCCAAAATGAGAAGCCTAATGATGTGTGCTATTCAGTTTTCAAAGTTCAACCACTTTATTCCTTTAGCAAGACCTGTGTTTCTTCAGCAAGCAGAAGCATGGTAAATCAGATCACTGATAGGAAATAGACTTGAGACCTTAGAATAAGAACATTTAGGACATAGGCACCCATGCTAGCTTTTTCCACTTATTCAATAGAATATGCAAGTCATTAATACAGGTGTATGTATTATAACAAGATAGTATATTTGACATGCTTTACAAGTGGGAATGAACTTGGGAGTGTTCTTGTGAGCAGAGGTAAAGATAAATACTAAGTTTAAAATCTGAATTTTTTTCCTTAAAGCATGTTGTTGTGTCATAGATCACATCCTTTGCACTATCATGTATTTGATCACATTTAGCTGAACCCCTATGTAATGTAAATGTAATGTAATGTAAAAATCATGTGAGTATGAAAACTCGAAAGTGTTGTATGTCGGTGGCTATAAATATTTAATGAATGTAAGATAAAGAGATACCGCTTTCTTCTTCCTCAGATACTGTATTTTTAATTAAATGCTACCTAAATTGGAGGTTTTGCCTTACTGTAGATACTATTTTCTTAATAGGAAACAGGTGTACTATGGCCTTACTTGCAGAAAGACCAATACTAGACTCCAGTTCTAAATTGAAGACCTTTTCTTAAAAGCACAAGATTTATCCCTCCTAACCTTTGATATCTGCTGTCTACAGAGCTCAGGAAATTGGGCATGATCAAGTTGACTTGTGCCAAAATGTGATTTCTGAGCAAAAAATGTTGCAAAGAAGTTCAATAGAGTATTCCTTGCCCATTGCAGTTTTTAGTATTTATTATATACTTTTGTTATTATTATCTTTTGAAGTCCCCTTCATCAACCTTTCCCAGTTTTCCAGATTAACCATGAAGGAAAGACAAAACAAGCATTTGTACGATGCAATGATTTTAGTGAAAGACGACCCTGTCATAGTACTCTGGAAATAAAAGTATAAGTAAGTTCCAAATTCTCTGCCTCAAAATTAACTTAATAACAAAGCAATAAAGATTAATCCTGTTTGATCTGTTGCACTCAGATTGGAATCACTTCCATTATCCTAATAAATATACATAAAATTACATATTGGCTTGTAGTTGGTTTTGGGTTTTTTTCATCATTGACTACAAAAACATTAATACTTTTTACATTTGTAAATACAATCTGTAAATATTTTTTTTAGTATATTATGGCAATATATATGTTCTACCCACAGTGAATTTGACCCCACAGTGAATAAGATGCAGAGTAAATCTATCATCAATGGTGTTCTCTGTCTTCAGTTATGAATTTATGAATATTAGTGGAGCTGCAACTAATAAGGGATTGTTTTCTAGATCAATAAAATATCTTGAGAAGGTATCAATGAGTAATCAATAGTGTTATGTCTATTTCAAACAGACACAAATATTTAGAGAGAAGTCTTGCTAAATGTCTTCCAACACATCTATTCAATTAACAAAATGTTTACATGGCTGCCATAGGTACAAAACTCAATGACTTTGGAACCTGACATTTTTTCAGACTCCATGTTTCAGCCTCTGCTTCAAAAAATTGAAATAAAAGGTTTATTTTCAACAGTATTATTCCAGGATTTTTTTCTGGAAGAGAAGTTAATTTTTAGCTTTTGTAATTTGAAAGGAAACCTTCTGAGTCAAAGATAAATAGAAACCATGCTGTTTGAAATGGCTAACAACTTTAAAGTAGTATTGATTAAAAGGCAGTACTTTAACAAAGAGTTAGCTTCATTATTTTTCAAGATTTATTTTACACCATGGACACGTAGAATTTGTGTTCCAGTTTCACACATGGGACATAAAAGTAGTGCTAAGGATTTTTCTCCCCCCTTTTTTTTTTTATTTTTCTTAAATGCGCTTGTTTTAACTCCAGACTATGAGACACTTTGACATTTGTGCTTTTTAAATTCAAGGCTAAGAAACCATAATACCTTTTGCTGAGAACCAGATTCACCACATCTGTTTGCAGTTGCATTTGTGGTTCTGATTGAATTGGTTGGTCAACCAACCACAGTCTTTGAATTCCTCATGCCCCATATTTGGCACCAAAAAAAAGGAACTGTGGTGAGTTAACCCTGGCTGGGTGCCAGGTGCCCACCAAAAGCACTCTATCACTCCCCTCCTTCAGCTGGACAGCAGAGATAAAATATAATGGAAGGCTCATGAATCAAGCTAAGAACAGGAAGAGATCACTCACCAATTACCCTCATGGGCAAAACAAACTCGACTTGGGGGAATTAGTTTAATCTATTACCAATCAAATCAGTAGGATAATAAGAAGTAAAACTAAATCTTAAAAAACACCTTCCCACCACCCCTCCCTTCTTCCTGGGTTCAACTTCATTCCTGATTTTCTCTACCTCCTCCCCCTCTAGGCAGTGCAGGAAGATGAGGAATAGGGGTTCTGTCAGTTCATCACACGTTATCTCTGCTCCTCCTTCCTCCTCAGGAAGAGGACTCCTCCACTTTGCTCCTGCTCCAATGTTGGGTCCCCTGGGAGACAGTCCTCCATTAACTTCACCAATGTGAGTCCTTCTCGTGGGCTGCAGTTCTTCAAGAACTCCATGTAGTCACAAGTTCTGCCAGCAAACCTGCTCCAGCCTGGGCTCCTCTTTCAGTGGGGCCACAAGTACCGCCAGATTCCCTGCTCCAGTGTGGGCTTTCCATGGTCTTCACCACGGGCTGCATGGGAATCTCTGTTCTGGTGCCTGGAGCCCCTCCTGCCCCTCCTTCTGCACTGACCTGGGTGTCTGCAGGGCTGTGCCTCTCACATATTCCCACTCCCCTACCCACTGCTGTTGTTGTGCAGCAGTCGTTTTCCCCTTCTTAAATGTGTTTTGACAGAGGTGCTACCACCGTCGCTGATGGGCTCGGCCTTGGCCAGTGGCAGGGTCTGCCTTGCAGCTGGCTGGCACTGGTTCTATTGGACACAGGGGAAGCTTCTAGCAGCTCCTCACAGAAGGCACCTCTGTAGTCCCCCCACTACCAAAAGCTTGCCACACAAATACAACATAAAATAAGAAATGTTATTATATTTTTATATTAGTAAAATGAACATTAAATATCTTAATCCTTTTCAGCGTATTTAAGCATGTTTGTCTATAAATGTTTCCCATGACCATTCAGAGAAGAAAAAAATGTCATTTTTACATCATGTTTTATAACGGTAAAGTTACAAATATTGTGTATTATTATCAAAATTTTAAAACCAACTATTATCATAATACACTGTCTGGGCCACTCTATTTCTGATGAAATGTTTGCCTGTTGTATCAGTTTTTCTTCCAGCTGTCCTCTGGAATGTTATGAATAGGTTTATGTCTCTGTTTTCTATAGATGAGCAGAAGGTGAGATCTCCAAGATGTCTCCATGTATTTATTATATGTATTAATTTACACAAAAGAACTCAGTGTCCTGGTTCTAAGTTGTAGCAAATAGTGCAGTACAGCTCTTAAATAAACTCTGTGGATAGCAAAACTGTAGGTTTGACCTGCCTCTGGATTCTTTATCCAAGAAGTGAGAACAGTTTACCAAGAATGTAGCAATGTCCCATTGACTGCATTTGGGATTTCTTTGCCATAAGATTTTTAACAAAAATTAAAATACAAAGAGTAAGGACAACAAACTAAAATGCTGGAGACTCCAACACCCACATTGATTATTTTTAATTTCACTTTGGTTTAGACCATCCCAACCAAACCTTTTCACAATGAAGACCGAGTACACTTTGCTGGACAGTTCTTTCAAATTAGTCTTCCCAAAAGGAGCTCTTGATGAAACCTCTCTGCCCTAAGCCATCTTCCAACACTTTCAGTAAACTGCATTCTCAAATATGCCCTCATGCCTTTATGTTAAATTGTATGCTATTTAACCAGCTCTTAATTTCATGCTGTAAGAACAACAATGCAGTGAGCAGATATAAATCATTCATGCTATTTTGGGCTGTGTCATATGAAACCAAAACAAAGCAAAAAACCTTACACAGACACACAGAGACACACACAGACACACACACAAGTTATGGCTTAGGAGCATCGGGTCACACCAAAGGAATGTATATAAGCTACGTTGTGTGAACATGGACAAGAAAGGGACAGCACTGAGCAGTATGAACATGCAAATTGATGTAGTGTCCAAGATTCAGCTCCTCCCCACCCCCACCCCCTTTTTTAAAAAAAGAAATAGAGAAGTCTCTGCACTACACATCTTTGTACTGATCTCATTGGTAACTGTATTACCTGAGTTGTTCTGATATCTAAAATCACTTCCTCCAATACCTGGAATGCTGAATTGACTGTATATCTAAAATCTTTCTCTTGGTCTTGTATTGAATGCAAAGGAGGTGGGGTGGGGGCTGGGGAGGGGAACCACCTTCTCTTTTACAGAACAATCTTTCTACTTTTACCACTACTGCTGTCACAGATGTGGTCTCCCATGGAGCATGTCCAATTGTTTTTCCAGTTCTTGAACACCTTTGTAAATTTATCTACTGAATGCTGTAGGACTCTAGTAAGATATCTTTTATTGGTCTAGCTCTCAGAATATTCACAAGAAATATTTCATTCCTGGGCTTTGGTTTTACTTTTATAAAAAAACTATCACAAAATACTGCACCAAATAACACTTTTGAATGCTAGAAAATATTGTCAGATACTAAATATTTAACACAAATTTTCAGTGCAAAAGTATATAAAAAAACTTATATAGCCACCAAATCATATTTATTAAATCTTATTTCTGTGTGACTGACTCTGGCCCTCTGGAATTCACTGACAAACTTGCCCCATAGAGTAGTAGGTCATCAGGATTTAGAAAAGACTATCAGTGACTTAGGACACAGAGTTTACTATTAAGAGAGTATTTAATCTACCCTGCATAAAAATATATTGGTTGGAAGGTAACATGTTGAAAATCAAAGGGTGTAGGAGGTTGCAAAATGATCCTAATTTCACAAAGTATTGTAAAGTGTAATCAATTATGTATCCTCCATGGAGTTTGGCCATTCTCCTAGAAATGTATGGATCTCTCATAGATACTGTGTCATTTCAGCAGATCAGGATGGAAATAGTAGGATATCATGGATGGAAGTAGATGCCATCCAGCCTATTATATGGCATATTTGCCAGTAGGAAGGAAGTGAACATCTGGAATATTAATGGTCTAAAAGAAGATTTCTTGGGTAACATCTTTTTCTGAAATGAACAGCTTTAATTATGACAGTTGTCCTTTTGATCAACAGGTTCTTTCTCTATGATGTCTTTTAAACTGTGCAAAATTATTCCTATCAGAATAGAGAGCTTAATCCACAGCCATTATCACACGGTTTCAGCAACAGTGGCTGCCAGGAACAGGAGATTATATTGTTTGCCATAGGCATTTGATATAACTGTTTATTCAATGTTTTTGCTGCTGATTGAAGTTAGAGAAGTCAGAGCTGAATAACAAAGTATTTCCCCGCTTTGTGTTTGTGTGTATACAAAAACATTATTTTCCTGTAGAATTTCTTCTAAATGTTAAAACCAGATTTCCCTGAGTCTGTCATTGCAGTATCATTACTAAGCTATTACAATTCACTTTATTTCAATGATTGTATCTTCTTAATAACCTCCCTCTCTACATGTGCATACAGTACACCTTAATAAGTTAAATTAAAAATGTTCTTACTGCCTTTAACTACAGTGTACGTTCTGCTTAAAAGCCTGGAAAAGAACTGATAGTTGTGAGTTATTTTGCTTTGAAAACATGTTATGTACTAACTCAACTGAAGAGTAAAATATATTAATCCAATTGTTTAGATGTAATATCAATAGTCAATTTACACTGAAACGTAGGCTGATTCATAAAGAACAATGAGGAACCAGGCTAAAATATGTGTGTGTGTGTGCACACGCACATGTTGTATTTAAACTTGGCTTCTCCCAAAACAGCTGCACATCTGAACAATAATATGTCACTGAACACAATAATCTTTACACATTGGATCCATTTTGTCTAGATCTTACCTTACTTGGTATATTGTGTGTATGATATCACAGTGTCTGCTGACAGTCTGGTTTTAGGGGTTCCCATCTTTCCTCTCTCCTTATGGTGATATGATACTATTTCTCATCACCATAGTTTTACCAAGAGTCCCACTTAAAATTGAATACAATTATTTATTTTATATGGATAATTTATAAACATTTTATTTCCAGAGTTGAGATGATGATTAAGTAAAGCAGTAAAATTTAGAAATCTCTTTAACCGGGAAAACCTGTTGAAAAGTATTCACTGGCATTCAAAACTAAAAAAGTAGTACACACCCTAAGGAGCAATTCATTTTTCTGAATTATAAACACCACCTGGGATAATACACAGTACTCAACTCTGCCTAAAATTATCCTTGGTGTTTAGCTTTTTTTGTCTGTATACAGACAGTTTTGTCTTTTAAGAAGTGACTGGTGTCTACTCTTTAAGTTTTGATTGCAATTCAGAGTTCTGCAACAGTTTGTTATGGGATCAGTTAAGAACAAGTAAGATAAAGGCTGACTCTAATGAATGGTTAAGAAAATTGTTTAAAATTGTTTAAAAGAAAAGACATTTAGGTAGTCCTCTCCATGACAGGGATTTAATTTTGATTGATTTAATCTTGGCTTGTTATCCAGCATGTTCTAATAGGAAATAATAATAATTTTAAAATATATATAAATATTTATTATATGAATTTATAAAATTATGTAATATATAAAATAATAATAGAAAAATATAAAAAAATTAAAATACACTAGCATTTCAACGAAATAAGTAGGAAACCAAGTTTTGGTCGTCATAATCACAAGTCTAAAGTGTTAGGCTGAAATGATGTTTTGAGGTTGGGGGTATTTATTTGTTTAAATATATATGTATATATACACATGATTGGGTGTACCATCTCCACCATTTATGCCCACAAACGGCTCACATGAGGATAAGTGAAAATGATCTCACAAACTGCAATTTATGGCCTGACTGTGAAACATTGCTATACCACACTGTGCTGAGATGGAGATTTCACCACTGCAGGGTAAAATAGGCTGAACATTCTTCTGACCAGTAGACTGTTATGGACATACTGTCACCACCACAAGTTAAATAAAAACGCTCAAAAATTTACTAAATAGGCTGGATGGAACAAATGGAAGTGTCTGATATTTCCTTACAAAATTAGATGCCATAGACTTTTAGAAAACAATACAGTTAAGAAAAACTAAGTAGATAAGTATAATACAAATTTACATTAAACATGCTGAACTCTTACAGAGGTGCTCCTAATTCAGAATTAGAATATCTCACATTCACTGTAATTTTAATTTCTGTGATTGTGTAATAAATGCAGTGTAATGAGTAACTTTATTCCCAGAATTGGCTTCTTCCTCATTACTGTTTTGGTTGGTTTTGAAGTGAATCTTCTCATTGTTCCCACTTATCATTTGTTGATTAAATTTAATGAATAGTTTTGCTCCCCACAAAGTAGATTTCTGTGAGGGGAAGCTAAACCAGAAACTACATTATATGAGTGAACTAACACACTTTAGCTTCTTATTGGGAAACAAAGCTCTGAACCTTCAGACAGCTTTATATTAAGTGCGTGGTGGGCATGTTCAGTAAATGTGATCAGACTAAATCTAGTTAGGAGTAAAAGCTCTGAACCTCACTTGGTGTACAAGAGGCATCCCCAGCACTGATTACTTTGATCTACTGCTTCTCTCCTTTCTGAATACCTTGATAGTATAAAGCCAGTGAGAACCAGTCACCTGATGCTGAATGTGGTTTAACTTCTATATGCTTTTGTTAATTTGTTTTAACTGTTTTAAGTAACAATTTTCCTCCAAAGTAAGAAATTAATCATGTAGCTTTTTATTTTTTTATTTTTGCACTGTAGCTTTCTGATTAATCTCTGACCTGAGATTCAGCTGCTTAAGCTAATTTTCTAGTGCTCTTTTGTATATGCCTCCCTCTGAGTCTTCTGCATACTTATTCAGAAGATCTCCCATAAAACTTCCCACAGGGCATGTAACACACTGATTAACCCCATACTGCCTCTGAAAACATCTTGCATCTGGGTGACTGAACTGAGCTCAGCCAGTCCTTTATATGTTATTTCCACATAGACCATTTAAAGAATTTGATAAGAAGTGCCTGTCTTCCTGTGACACCTAGATCATAAACAATCCTATGTCCCAAAGTCAGCTAGTATGTTTTCAAGTGTCAGAGGATGAAATTAGTCTCAAAGAGAAACAATTCACCATGTTATTCTATTAGCCTTTTCTACCTGGCCAAAAAGTTCAATATTCCTGGCACAATACTACTACCTTAATTTGTAGGGTTTTTTTGGTTTGTGGTTTTTTTTTTTGTTTGTTTGTTTGTTTGTTTTGGGTTTGTTTTTTGTTTTTTTTATTTTAATCTTGCTTCTATTACTGTATTCTTGAAGATTGCATAGAAGGGTCAGTACATAAGAAATAAGGAAATCTTTCTGATGCCACATGAAATGTTATTAATGTCAAATCTCAGATTTTTCTGATTAGAAGCAGAGATTACAGAACCATAGCCATCAAGACACTGATGGCTTTTCCATGTGACAATTTATGACATAGAAAATAAAATAGGGTATGTAGTCAAATGATTGTGATTTTTTACTTTGATAATAAAATTGCTTTGACAAAGTGTTATGCCCTGGGTTGTGCTTGATAGATCAGCCATTAAGCACTTCAGGTCTTTGTACATTACTGACCAAGAAAATGATAAGCTACAGATAGGCCATGCTTTTTATAGCACTAATGGAACAGTTTATTTGCTTTTGCATACACAGGAAATTCAATTTCTCAAAAGAAAAGCAATGCATAGTATCATGATCTGTATTTACGAACTTAAGGATGTAGCTGAGCATTTACACAGACATTTAGCAAAGCATTTATCGGTCTAAGAAGCCATGTAATGTGAATTTAATGACTTAAATTCAGAACAGTGGCTAGACAAAATGGTGCCTCATGTTGTCTCAGTTGTGCAACAGTGGAAATCATCCTACTACGTCTAGGCAGATTCAGTGGGTTTATCTGCATTTCTCTTTGTCATGTCATGATTTCTTTATGTTGAACAGAGAGAAAAAGGTTATATAGGGTGCAAGTCATCTCAACTTTAAAGAAGCATCCACAGGAAAATGAAAGGAATTGTGAACTATGAATATCTTCTTTGCAACAACTATAAAGGGAAATTAAAGTAAAACACTTGTGAATGTCTAAAATTCCAGCATCTAAAGCTGAGTAGAATATGGAGGTCTTGTCACTGATCTGTTTTATTAATAATTTTTATTTAATGGAAAGAAGTATCCAGATATGTTGGTGAGGAACATCCCACTCCCAGCTCACAGTGATAACTGCAAGATGACAAAATCAGCTTCTTTTACTTAGTATATTTTTCCATTTATCTGGAGGTTTATATTCCTTTCTGCATAGGCTTCCTCTTTCAACTGGAGAGCTAAAAAATGTATTCATACCCAAAAATCCACATTCTAGCAGTTAAAGCTTCTTCTTAGCCTGAGCAAGTTGCTTGTTCAAATTGCTTAGCCTGAGACTTGTTTAAACCCTATATATGTGACTCCTGGAGTAAATACTCTGCAGATAAGTAGGTTTAATGAAGAAAATCATGCAGCTGCACAGTGCTTTTATTTAACTTCTGTGTACTCTAAATGCAAGTACAAACACCAGCCACAATAGGTATGTTATTAGATATTGGAATACCTGTTTTCTGCAAACTAGGTGGCCATAAGTGAGAGCTAGCTGTCAATGTAGACTACCTAGAAAGCTTTCAGGGAATTGGCAGAGCAAAGCTGCATGCTGAGTAACAAAACATATGTCTAGGAAAACTTCATCCGAAAATTTAAGCATCAAGGCAGCAGAATAGTATTGGAGATTTTTTTCTGAATTTCTATCCTGAACTTCAATTTCTAACTCTCACTTAATTTGGATCAGATTTTCAAAGGTGTGTCAGATTTTCAATGTACCTTTTTTTTCCTGATGTGTTTCAGAACTCAATATTGTAACATAAAATATCTTTCAGTCTATAAACAAGAAAGAATGTTGAGAGTTGATTTCATTGTAGAAAAGTATTTATGTCATATATACATTAGAAAAAAGTCATGGGTTCAATTGAGAATAGTCCTATGTGATTTTTCCCTCCTTGCTGAATAATCTTATCGAAACAAGTCAAATGACAATAGCAGAACATTTTAAGGGTTGAAAATGGATGTGAGAAGATCTTCAAAGGAAATACTGAGCTAAGCAGGTTTCTGCCTCCTCACAGAGGGGATTCCTGCGATTATTGAGGCAAACATTCTCAGGCCTTGATCAGGGTAAACTTGTTCTGCAATAGAGATGTATGATCAACAGATTCTCATTGCCCCTGAGTAAAAAGAACTTTTGAAGATAACATGTATTTAAAGTCCTTAGTTTCAATATTTAACAATTATAGGACTGGAAAACACCTCCAGAAGATGTCTTATCTATTTTTGCATTAAGATCGAATGAACTATACAATGTTTTCTTTATGAAAATGTGGAAGAGTTCTTGAATCAAAACAGAGTTTTGCAGAACTCAGTAAAAACAATTGGGAAATGTGGGAAAGCCTGATAAGAATAACTTTTATGGAAGTTTCGTTCAAAAATCTGATTGAGCTGTTTATGTGATATGAAGGACCTGAGAGAAGCAATGTAGAAATTAGATATTTATTTATTTATTTCCTTTGTGAATGATAGTATTCTGTCAGTGTAGATGTCTTCCAAGTTCTGTACAGAAGCTTTAGATTGCTCATGATTTTGGATTGCATTAATTACACGCAAGTCTGGTACCATCAGTTGCGGAAAATTCAGTAACTTATATGTATCAGCAAAGAATTTCAATGGGTAATGTTGAAATTTTTTTTCTGTGCTATTATAAAATTACTTTCTGTCTCCCACCAAATGAGAATGAAAGGTTAATTCTGAGTGCTAAAATGATTTAGGTCTACAATACCAGTATAACAGTAGCATGCTAACTTTGATATTTACAAGGAAGTAATCCAATTTTCCCAAATATCTGCTTATATACTTTGATATAATTTCTTAGGTTTTTGCTCTGACCGTGGTAGGCTTTCTAAAAGGTGCCTCTGAGCTTCAGCCAATACAGAGAAAATGGTAGACTTACTGATTAATATTTCTCCACCCCAACTGACTGAGGATGATTCTTTTTTCTCACTTTGTAATAGTTTTCTTGGGTACTGTTCATTAATTATGACCAAAGAATGATGTTCACATGTCATGTAGTAATATAGTTACAGGATAGCTCTGCATGCCAAAATCGAAATAAATGATAACAGCCTGAAGTGGCCTGCATGTGGTGTTACTCTAATTGTCTGCTATTTTCCTTTTACTTGTTGCTTTTCTTAAGAGAAATTGTCTTCCCGTGACTCCTTGCTAACAAACCTCATGAAAATCAAGCTTCATGTACTTATTCATATACACAGTAGGTTATTAACTCTCACTAAGGGAGAGGAGGGATGTTCACCATAGTTTAGTCTAAGCGGATAATAAGAAAACCTGCGGGAATCTGTATGTTACTGTAAGAAGCTACAATAAAGGAGTTTTGATCCTGTATTAACCTCTGTGATTGCATCTATGTCTGCTTTGTAAGTGGTTCCTTTGTCTTAGTGAACTGGCTTGAACCTTTTTACCGGTTCATTGGCCAAAAACAAAGTACCAGAAACAAGTTAGAACAGCAGTATGGCACACTCAAATAAAAAGTCATAAAAGTTTAGAATAAATAGCTTTCCATTAACTCAATATTTTTGATAGCAAAAATATACATGGACATATGATTTATACACATGGAACAATGAATAAGTGTTTTCCATTTTATTTTTATAAAACATCCCACTCCTATGAAGTAGCATATAATTAGAAAGTCTGATACCGTAGACTCCTTAACAATCTTGTAATTAATTTCAATGTAATTTTAAAAATAAAACTATTATATCCTGCATTTCTTTTCTGAGCTTTAGTATTTACTGGTTAATATGAAATTATGACATTGGAAACATAAATCAAAAGGGAGGTGGAGAAAACAAGATTGCATTATACATACATGATAAAAATGAAGAAATTCTGGATAAAGTGTAGATCTCAAAGATGAAATGGTAATATCCGTTTCTTTGTTTTTAAGAACAAGTTCAGAGAAGGAAGGTTAGATTTTTCTTGTGGTGGCAGAGTAATGAGTTTTTGTGAAAACTGGTGTGGAACACACATAATACAGAAGGTAATAAAAAGTCTGATGAACTCTAGGAAACGAAAGATTTTGTTTGTTTTGCACAGAACTAAACTATCTTATTTAATTTAAACATTTACTTTTTCAGTAAATTTGAGATTGAATTTCAAAGATTCAGAGGATATCTGAGATTGGAAGGCACCTCTTGAGACTGCCTAGTCCAAACCCACTGCTCAGTGTCAGCTAGAGCACATTATCACAATCATCTCCAGTCAGATTTTTAATATCTCCCCAGACAGAGACTCCACAATCTCTCTGGGAAACCTGTTCCAGTGTGCAACCACCCTCACGCTCAAAAGTTGTTTCCTTGTGTTCAGGTGGAAATTCATTTGTTTTCATTTGGGTCCGTTGCCTCTTGTCCTCTTATGGGACATCACGGAGAGGAGTCTGGCTCCATCCTCTTTATGCTCTCCCATCAAATTTTAATGCACATGAACAAGATCCCCCTGAGCCTTCTCTTCTCCAAGATGACCAGTTACATCTCTCCCAGCATCTCTTTATAGATGAAAGATGCTCCAGAACCTTAACCATCTCCATGACTCTGTGCTGGATACAGCCATGTCCCAGTGTGGTTATGTCTCTTTTGTACTGTGGAACCTAAAACTGGAGCCAACACTCCATATGTGGCCTCACCAGCACAGAGGAAAGAGCAAGGATAACCTCTCTGCTGGCACTATTCCTCCTAACGCATCCCAGGACGTTGTTGGTCTTGGCAGTGAGGGCAAGTTGCTGGATCTTGGTCAGCTTGCTGTTTGCAGGACACATAGGTCCCCTTTGCAAAGCTGCTTTCTAACCATTTGGCCCCCATGGTGAACTGATGCAGGGTATGGCACTGCTCTTTATAAGGTTATTATCTACCCAACTCTCCATCTTGCTGAGGTTCCTCTGAAAGGCAGTATACCCGCCTGGTGTATCAGCGGCTCCTCCCGTTTTCTTATCATCTATGAACTTGCTGAGATGCTTTCTTAACCCATTGCCATTAATGAAGGACTGATTATCAACCCCTGGGGTATAGGACTGGTGACTGGGCTCCAGCTAGACTTTGTGCCCAGCCTTTAAGCTAGTTTTCAATCCACTTCACTATCCATTTATATATCCAATTCATTCATGTAATCTAACCTAACTCACTTATCTAACCCATTTGGACTATTACCATAAGATTTTTAATAAATAAGTATAATGATAAACTACTTGGATATCAGAGGAAGTTATCTGTGGAGACATAATCTGAGAGAACTTGAAATGAATACGGAGTAAATGCTTGAGGGATAAAAATGAGATTTAAGGTTATGAAATAACTCTGGAGTAAGGACAAGTCTTTCTGAATTACAGAAAGACATTTTGGTATAGTTTAGAAAGATAGCAAATTATAGTGGCAAATTACATTGGCAAAAGTCAGTGTTATTTAATTGATAAAAGGTAATGTCAGTGGATTAGAGGTAGGCATGTACAAGGAACATAAGGCCCAAAGACTCACTAAGCATTGCTAAGTTACCAAAATGTGATACTGATTTTTTTTGTCTTATATAGTGAGGTCTCTCTTAGTTTAAGAACTATTTTTCCAGGAGTTCCAAGAAAAGAGCTACTGCACATTGTAAATTACACCTGCACACTAGATTTGTCACTAGTTATTCTGTAATGCACAGCAAAATTCTTCACTGAATGCACAATGTGTGATTTCATGCATATTTTTTCTTCTCTTGGCTAAAAAAGCCCCTAATTGAAATCAAAACTGAGAGAAATTTTATGATGCTTCATGGATGTTGGGATTCCAAACCTGTGGAAAAAAAATAAAAATAAATTTGAAGTTACAGACATCACTAACCCTGAGCAGCAGAGGATAGATGAAGTTGTTTAGTTGTGTATTTCTGAAGGAATGCAGCAATATGATGGGGTAAGTGTAATGACTTTGTTTGCCTTTAAATAGTACCCTTGCTGCCTATGATTTTATTGGTCAATGATAGGGAAGGAGAAGCTATGATGTGGTAATAACATGTTTGAAACACAGTTCCAAACTCTAAAGGTTTAATATAGCTGTCAATATGTGACCTAGCAGTGAGTGAAATAGCTCTCAAGACCCTTCTAACTACACAGACTAGGTGTCCACTGATTACACTGACAGCTTAGAATTTTGGGTGTTTCTCCTTCACATATGTTCTATACACACAAATACAACAGAGAAAAAATGTGTCAGCTGAGGTCAGGAGTTAAACAGTAAGCAGAAGAACGGCTGAAAGAGCTTTGGGATCACTGTGGTATCGTAACAGTGGGGTTGTATGGTTAAAAAAAAGAAAAAAGGTTTTGCAGATCTGTCTTGTGAGA
Source organism: Falco rusticolus (assembly GCF_015220075.1). Taxonomy (NCBI): domain Eukaryota; kingdom Metazoa; phylum Chordata; class Aves; order Falconiformes; family Falconidae; genus Falco; species Falco rusticolus. The sequence continues at coordinate 39,961,158 of NC_051188.1, read as the reverse complement.
CTGATCATTTGCTTGATTCCCTCCTATCTAGAGTTGTTTTCTTTTTTAAAGATGTATTTTTTCTTATGCCTCACAGATGCATGGATAGAGTCTACAAATGCAGCTCTGCCCTCATCAGTTGAACAGTTTCTCAAGCAGTGCACCGTCAGGCTGATGTGAACTGACAGTACTTACAACCAGGTGTCATTGTCTAACAAGCTTGTTGACAAAAAATGTGGCCTGACAGATCTTTTTGTTCTGTTTCACCTCTTCATGCAGCATTCCTTTTCTTAATAGGAAATGTTAAGGATCTATTTGTTTAGTATGCAAAACATTCATGTTCATGGAGGTCTCCTGTGTGCATGTAGATCCTCATGATTCCTACACATAGACTCATCTGGTCTCCCAAGATTCTCATCATTACTTCTATATCTTTCTTTACCAGGATCTTGGCTATACTATCACTCTGAAAAAATGGTAAGTTTGGTTTAGTTTGGGTTTTGTTTTGTTTTTGGTTTTTTTTTTTTTTGTTTTGTTTTGGTTTTTTTTTTTTTTTTTGTCTAATATGATTTCTAGAAGATGGAACAAGGGGTTCAGGAACATGGTATGTTTTTGATATAGTTGATTAACTGGTAATTCTTGGCAACTTGAGAATTTACTGTGTGACTAAAAACTCACAGATATTTTGATTGTCAATAAATAGAAATCAGAAGCCTGCCAAAATTTTATTTATAATGAGAGGCAGAAATTATACGTAAGACTTTCAACTTTACCAATTCAAGCTATATGTGCTGTATCAACAGGTGATCAACAGTAGCATGGCCCTGATATTATACAAAGGAACTCATTCTGATTGCTGCCCCTGGGTAAGCAAATTAGGAAGCTACTACAATGAAAATAAGTGCTTCTGTATACTAGCGGTGAAGTGCACCATAGTAAAAAACAGTAGTTATGTACAAAGCAGAGGAAAGGGAAACCATTTAATAGAAGAACAGTTCACTGGATATATCATGAATTTAACGTTTGGATGACCAGTCTTTAAATCTGTATTCTCTTTATCTAATACATTGCATTAAACTCTCCTGCAGAATATCCTAATCAGGCGTGGTGGTGGTGGTGAGTGTGTGGTGGTGGTGTATGTGGGGTGGCAGGGATGGGTTCATACTGATACAAAACCAGTAGAAAAACCTACAAACAGCAGCTGAACATAAAGATACGATGTACAGCTACCCACAGAGGCATGAGACAGCACTGACAGAACACTGCAAAGTAATCCAGTAGATGCCTAAGGTTCTGCTATTCTCTGATCATGCAGAGCACAGTAAAAAGAGCAACATACCCTATGTGCACTTCAGACATAAAAGGATCATGAAATACAGGTTGTGGTGCGTCAGTAAGGAAGGGCAGAAATGCACTGCCTTCATGCAATTGATAATTTGACAATAATGTCAGAAGAACCAGTGGAGAGGTAGAAAAACCTGAACTGTCAGTGACAATAACCATGCAAAGCTGAATTTCCTAAATATTATGTGACAAGTCAACAGCAACATAACAAAATGTAGCAGACATAACACACTATCACAGACCATCGGAGACCTAGTGGTTGAGACAGATACAGCATGGCTGTTGAGTGATACACATTTTGGTCCTGGCAAATGTAGCCAAAGCAGAGATCTTCGGCACCAAGTACACAGATGTTAGTGATAACCATATGGAATCAATTCCATGTTACTATATACTTACAGATAATTTACAGATTAAATGATACAGATTTTAAAGATGAAGTGGTGTATGTGCAGTGATGATAGAATGGTGTAAAGAAGACGGAACCAGACATGACAATAGGTCAAGAAGCATAAAATAATCAGAAATTCTGATTAAATATAAGGAAAAAAGTTACCATGAAAACAGTCGAAGACTGGAATAAGTTACCCAGGGAGGTTGTAGTATGTCTGTCCTTGGAAGTATTCAAGAATTGATTTGACACAACTTTGGGCCACCTCATCCAGTTAGATCTGTTTTGAGCAGGATTTCTCTGTATGTCCCTCCCAGCCTAAATTGTTTTACGATTCTAATATGGACTATTTTATATTTCTTTGTGGTAGTTCTGTTGTGGCTGTGATGATCAAAGGACTTAGTAAAGCAAGCTTTGTAGAAACAGATAACATCTTTTGGTAGGAGAGGAAGTATACAGGTTTTAGAGAATACAAAATACTCTCTTAGAGCTTGTTTTTAATATAAATTTTGGATCATTTGTCAGTATTGTTAGTTTTAATGTTTAGATATTCACATTGCCTGTCCATCAACTCTTCATCGTCCAATGGTACATTACAAAGGTGGTGGATTAATCAGGCTCCAGCATGTCTGGAAGCAAAACAAGTGCACAGCACAGTTTCAATGTTTCTTTCCTCAGGTCTTGCTCCTTATACTGGACAATGTTTATAAAGATGAATGCACTACATATATAGTTCAGAATTAACATACCCAATTTTTTGCTTTATCAGTGTTGTCTCTTTCCATCCTTGTACCTGCCTTTAATGCACAAAATCAGGAATTTTCTGTAAAAGATAAAATATGGGATATATAAAAATATTCCTAAGATTAATTCATCGATAGCAGCAAGAAATCAGAGAGTCAAACAAAAGAATCTTTACAAGCAATAGTCTTAAGATTTCCTTCCCTTTTAGAGTAGGGGGTACAGAAAGGGAGAAAGCAGAACAGAGCTGCAAGAGTGGTTATTAAAATAAACTCACATGACTGTACTCACATGACTGTAAGATGCAGTGTACATTGACTACTTTCAGGGAATAATAACTTTACTGCCTTTGTTTTCATCACCTTTGTACTCATGTTAGCTGTCATCTTGCCAGGCTTGGACATCTCTTTGAAATAAACAACATATCTTTCTTACAATTTGTGTTCACTTACTCATTTTGTGGTTTTTTGTTTTTTTGGTTTGTTTTGGTTTTTGTTAAGATTGTTTTCTGCAGATTTAGCTGTTTCAATTAGATTGTCATTCCAAAGGTACTTTGCCATATATATGTTGGACTTTCATATGAACTGAAGTACACAATAACGTCTCTTTCCTTTTTAATTTGGTTTTACATTTTTTTCTTTTATGATATATTAAACCTTTTTAGTCATATATGTTTAAACATGTTTCAGTCTTCCCTGTAAGCTGACTAAACACCGATGTCAATCAAATTTATAGGAAGATTTCTGCATACCTAAAAAATAAAGAAGTTTGATTTTGGGTTTGAATTTTAAATCTGAATCTGCACTGATCAAATGTTCAGATTATGATCTGTACTTCCTATGCATCCATTCAGAGCTGAAGGAGTTGCATATTTTAGGTATATTCATTTGAATAAGCAGAATATTGGCTAAAAGACTATAGAAAACATATTTTATATCAATTGTTTGTCCAAATTTAATATAGAAGATTAAAACAGTAAAATTATTATGGAAGTTCACAGGTCTCATTCCCACCATTGCCATTACCATGGAAATAAGACCATGCTCTAGTTGTGAAATAAATATGCTATTTGGGAAATAGTTGGTTAAAGACTGAGGAATGTGACCTTAAACTGAAAGGTTACCTTTGAATAGTACAGCTGTTTCTCTCCTTGAAGTTTTCTTTGCTTGGATAAGAAACAAACATTACCTGTGAATTTGAAATCAGCAACCCCCCCTACCCCCCCAAAAAACCCCCAAACAGTTAAGATATTATATCTCCTGTGTGTTCATTTACAATAGATCACTTTAAAATAGTACAGCTCTTCTTGCTCTTAAAAAAATTACTTGGATATTCAAACAGAAATATCAGGTCCAATTTTTGGTCTAGCTATTTATTGCTAAATAAGGCTACCAGGTCTCCTGTCATGTGCAGGGTAACCCACTAGGCTGCAGGTGGATTTCTGCCGTGGGTTGACCTCAGCCAGCAGCTCAATACCCACCCAGCCTTTCACTCACTTATCTGTCCTGAATATAGAGAAGGGAGAAATATAGAAAGAAGGTAAAAAGACTCATGAATTGAGATAATGAGTGTTTAATAAGAAAAGCAAAAGCTGCACGTACGGGCAAAGCAAAAAGAGTCAGTTGCCATCAGCAGACAGATGTCCAGCCAGTTACTGGGAAGCAGGGCCCCAGCACACTTGATGGCTGCTTGGGAAAACAAATGCCATAACCATAAATATTTCCCCGTTTCTCCTTCCTTCCCTGAACTTTTATTGCTGAGCACAACATCATGTGGTATGGAATATCCCTTTGGTTAGTTTGGGTCAGCCATTTTGGCTATGTCCCTTCTAAGTCTTGCCCACCTCCGGCCTATTCACTTTCATGGAAGGCGGGAAGGAGAGGGGGAGATAAAGTCTTGATGCTGAACACTGGTCTTATCAATACCATTTCAGCCACAAATGAAGCACACAGCATCATACAGGCTGATATGAAGAAAGTTAACTTCATAACTTCATGCCAAAAAGACACAGTACAGTTTCCAATAATAACAGTACATCATTTTTATGAAGGATATATATATGCCTTGGAAACTGTGGAAGACTAAGCAAAGAGTGGCCTCAGGCTGGCTGTTCAAGTCTGCTCAGTTTTAAGCTTTAAAAGAGGAGTCCTGTCACAGGTTTTACTCTAAAAGGAAAGATATTTTGAATAACATCTGCTACAGTGCTACCTGGCCTTCAATAAGCAAAAAGTCCTCTCTCAAACCAATAAATATTATTTAAAAGTCCATAATACACTATAATTGTGCTACCTGCAATACTTAAAGGTCTTTGTGCACTGTTTACTAGCAAGTACAACTATCTCTTTTTCTCACATAAAAGTGCAAACTCACTCCTTATTCCAGCAAATACTAGTGCTTGTTTGCTGGTGTTTGTTTGGTTGGTTTTTTTTCTTTCTTTGTTTTTTTTGTTTTTTTTTAAATATCTTAAAGTGAATAAAATTAATGAAAATTAGACATGTTCAGCCTGCAAGAAAAGGACAGGAAACCTGAACATCTATTTAAATTAAGCATTTTTAAGCAACACCAGGAGGAAAGAAGAGAGAGGAATCTGACAAAAATTGCTTTCCTATTCTTGGCCACTACAGGGAAACATACTGTCACTGTCCACCAGGGCACCTCCTCCCTGCCCCTCATAAAAAAAAAAAAAAAAAAAAAAAAAAAAGCAAACCCCTTACTTATTTTATATTGTTTATAAAATTACCTAAAAAGAAAAACATAAAATGCTAGTTTCCAGATGTTTTACACAAAGTAAACATCCTAGTATCTACCAATAGTTAATATTTTGAAGAAGTTCACTTTTGATTTTGTTCTTAATAATCCACTGTAAAATTAAATATTAGTGAATACTTATTTGATAAATCTTTTGATTTCTTGACACTGAAATTTTAAAAATTAATTAGAAATTAATTTAATTTTCATCTTTTTTTCTCTTCCAGTAAGTAAGAATTAATAAACTTCTTGTAATTTTAAAAGTACCTTATGACCACAGAGCATGAAGGAGTCTATTTCATTTACAAAGAGGTCTTTGTTCATCAAACCAAGCAAAAAATAGCATCACCATTTGTAACCGCTGGTAAAGATGTTTGTCTATATCTAGATTCTATAAAGCTTTTTCTTGTGCTATTTTTTTCTTCAAGTCTATTAAAGATAACAAAAATCACAATGAAAACACAATTTGTGGCAGCATTTATCTTTAATAATACAAATTGCTGTCCACTCCCAGCACCACTACAGTCTTTGGCAGTACTACACTGGGAGCTATTAGAACTTCTTTTTATGTCAAAGGTGATTGTGATCCTAACCTATTTACAGTTCTCCATGTTATTACTTTATTCTTTTTACATATTCTTTCTCTTCTTTACATATTGTCTCAGCATCTACACCATTTTTTTTGATTTCTGATCATTTTCATATCAGTATCTGTATTTCATGAAACCTCTGTGCTTCTGTGCTTTTTGTATTTGACATGGTTTAACCCCAGCCAGCAACCAAGCATCACATAGGCACTCACTAACTCCCCCTCACCCAGAGGGATGGGGCGAACTTGAAAGGAACGTAAAACTTGAGTTGAGGTAAGAACAATTTAATAAGTAAAGCAAAAGCTGCACACTCAAGCAAAACAAAACAAGGAATTCATTCACTACTTCCCATGAGCAGGCAGGCGCTCAGCCATCCCCAGTAAAGCCGGGCTCCATCACACATAACGGTTACTTAGGAAGACAAATGCCATAATGCCAGATGCCCCCCACCTTCCTTCTTCTTCCCCCAATTCATATACTCAGCATGACACCATATGGTATGGAATATCCCTTTGCCTAGTTTGGGTCAGCTGTCCTGGCTGTGTCCCCTCCCAATTTCCCTCTCACTGGCAGGGCCCAAGAAACTGAAAAGTCCTTGACTTGTTATAAACATGACCCAGCAACAGCTAAGAACATTAGTGTGCTGTCAACATTGTTCTCACACCAAATCCAAAACGTAGCAGCCCCAGCTACTAAGAAGAAAACTTCATCCCAGCTGAAACCAGGACAGTATTACTGCATGAAAAGTTCTAATATTGATCCTTCATCAAAGTAAGTATGTCTTTAACAATATCAATAATATTTACTATTATTCTCATTATAATCTTTTTATTAGCAATGATCAATCTCATTTCTTTTCCTATTACTGTATTCTCTTTTAACTTATTAAGTTTGTGGGTTTTAATTTGTTTTGTTTCTGTTTTAGATTATAATAATGCAGAACATTTGTAGCAGTTCTGACAGCTCTTTTAGATGATTCGTACCAGGGTAAAGGTACTCAGTCAAGAGCCTTTTCCCATTATGGGTCTTCAAAAGCTTTGTCTTACTGTTCTCTCTTTCCTTAACAAAACAGTTTTCAGACTTTGCAGGTCCCTTACCCTTCATTTCAGTAGATGTCGTAGCACTTTGCTTCCTCTATTCCATTAATGGTCCCTTTTTCCCTCTGAAAGTCTTCAGCACCACCACTCACTGATCTTCCTCAAGTTCCCTCATTCTGAACTTCACCCTTTTCTTATCTGAATGAGTCCTTTATACGATCTTTGCCTGCAAACTTAATTTTTATAAACTCCAACAAACCTGCTGTAAGCTCAACCCTTTTGGCCATGAATAGTGATGGTGGCAGCCACTCAGCTTCAGTAGAGACTTTCTGCCACCACTTCATTGCATTATTCATTGTTTGTACTTCCCATGCATACCTCAAAAGACCCCAACTGCAGGTTTCGCCAAGACTTCCCCTTTGTTAAAAACCTGCTTTCTTTCCCTAGCTGTGCACAAGTCTTACGTGGCAATAACTTCTTGCAGTCTTGGCTACTGACTACTTTGCCACTCTGGAAAACAGCTTGTACAATCCTACACACTTTGCTGCAGTTCATAACCATGTCTTGCCATTTTACAGAAGAAGAAGAAAAGACAGGAAGAGAAAACAGTTCATTCATGGTCAGCTGACCACCACAGAGTCTGCCACAGTTCCAATCTTTTTTCTAGAGTCTGTTTTCTACGTCAGGGAAAGTCCTACTGATGCTTCTTTGTAAGGAGCCACTGATAATGTAGGCTTGCATCTTCCTTTTCTGGTACAGAGGTATTTCTTTTCTACCATTTTCTCTTTTTGTTTGCAGATCATTCTTTTTTTCTGGTTTCTTACACATCATCTTTTTTCTGTCTTAGTTCCCATTCTTTCTCTCTTGTCTCTTTTTTGCTTTCAAGATGATTAACCTTCCATGGTCACTTATAAAAAGTCTCACTGCTGTCTCTTGACTCCTTCATTGTACATGGCCTTTGAGTAACAATTTTAAAGTGCTGCAGCCTTGCAAAAATGCATACTCAGATATTACATTCTTGCAAATGACTAACATTATCCACTTTGGTGTAATGAATATTTGTATGTCTCACACTGATTGATGTGTTCACGGCAAGATTTAGTGATGGATTAGACATAACTGGTACAGATGGACTTCTTCAGCATGAATCTTCACTTCACATATGGTCTGAATTCAGATTATGAAAAAAATAATTTATACTGCCATTTATACTGCCATACTAAAAAAAAAAATCCTTAAAATAAATTTTTAAAAAGAGAAATGGTTTTACTAATTCATAGAATGAAATGTGGATAAGTAATGCAGATTTTTTTCTCCAATGTTTTGTCAGAATACCCTTTCCAATAGAGTTATAGTTGAATACCTAGTTAGCTTTATCTAAGCATGAGTGCTTCTCACTTCTGCTACCTATGCAATACAGAATAATTTTATTATTATATTAAAAAGCAAAATAAAATTATGTTAAGATTGCTAAATTAACTACTAAAATTGAAAATACTTGTCGGTACAGTCTTCAGTTAAATGATTGCACATCAGTCAATTATGTATCAGCAAAACGCTGATGCTAGGGAACTTCCTACCAAATGCCAAGCTCCATATCTCAATAATGGAGATTCTAGATTTGCTTAACTAAATAGCTGTATTTAGAGAAATGTAAAAAAAAAAAATCATTATTTGTAGAATAATATCAAAAAAGGTACACTCCCCCAAACCCAAACCCATACCCATACCCATACCCATACCCATACCCACATATCATTTATGATAACGAAAGAAAGACTTGAAATGTAATACAACATAAATAATAGGCAACATATCAAATTAGTTATAAGCATTGCTGACTGCAGTGGCTCTAATTCTGTATAACACAAGCATAAGTCTATATGTGGTTCGTTTTGTTTTGTTTTTTTAATTTGACCTTAAAAAAAAAAAAAGACTAATCAACATGTTACATTGATTTAAGACTTAAATAAAAATAGATTACATAAAGTTAAAAGTTTTTATAGTTAACATGGTAAATCTGCCCCACATCTACAGTATAACACCTAAAAACTGATCAGCTCTGCAGGTGCTTGAATTATACAAGGTATAAAAGTAAAATCTTCCAGCAAGATGGACTTTTTATATGCAGATATTACACAGCATAATTCTCATTTTATCTGAGAAAACATAGGTTCTCACTCCTGGTTTTGTTTAGAATGTCAGGTCAGACAGCTGCCAGGTACCAGAAGCTCATGTGATACATGGATATTTGGTCTTTGACAGGCTCATGGCTAGAAGGCTGAATTATGTGGCTCAAACAGGTGGATCTAGGTGTTGTTTCAGATGTCTTAGGGCATTTCATCTTACCCTCCACTTATCAGTCCAGAAGGACATGAGTCCCCCAGCTGTGTCCAGTCTTCCAGCATTGATCTTAGATACCCCAGGACATCTTCAAACCCAGTAGAAATCTATATTTAGATAACTAAATCAAGGTCAGTGACTTCTTTCAAGGCCCAACAGCTATACACACTATTCCCCTTATTTACTGGCTACTTCATCTCTTGAGAAACCCTTTCCTTCCAAAAGATTGATGCCATTGCCTAAACATGATGAGATGTTCTGATTTTGGATGGGCTACAGTTAATTTTTCTCATACTAGCTAGCATGGGGTTATGTTTTAGATTTGTGCTGAAAACTTTTGATAATGCAGGGATGTTTTAGTTACTGCTGAGCAGGGCTCACACAGAGCCAAGGACTTTGACTCCAGTTCATACATTTCTGCTTCTCACACTGCCCCACCAGTGAGAAGGTTGGGGGTGCACAAGAAGCTGGGAGGGGACACAGTTGGGACAGCTGACCCCAACTAGCCAAAGGAATATTTCATACCATATGATGTCATGTTCAGCAATAAAACAGCTGGAGGAAGAAGAAGGAAAGAGGAGGACATTTGGAGTGATGGTGTTTGTCTTCCCAAGTAACTGTTATGAATGATGGAGCTCGGCTTTCCTGAAGGTGGCTGAACACCTGCCTGCTCATGAAAAGTAGTGAATTAATTGCTTGTTTTGCTTTGCTTGCGCAGGCAGCTTTTGCTTTGCATATTAAACTGTCTTCACCTCAGTCTATGAGTTATCTCACTTTTACTCTTTCAGTTCTCTCCCCTGTCCCACTGCGGGGGGAATGAGCAAATGGCTGTGTTGTGCTTAGCTGCTGGCTGGGGTTAAACCATGATACCGGTGCATCTGAGATGCTATAGGTTATCTGAGAAATCCACATGAAGCTGACAATTATGCCAAGGACCTATAGAAGGCCATATGGAGCAGCAACAGAGGAAACATGGGATATCCTGCACAGACACTGAAGACTGAATTTTGCACAGATTTATTAAATCCTAGTTGTATAGCCTGACTTCTATGGTACAAATGCAGCCTGGGCTTTGATTCAGTTGCCTAAACACAGGATTCTACTGTAATTTGAAATACCTTAGGATAGTCCATATATTTTCAGCTACTCTTCTAGAAGGGCACATATATCTCAAATATCAAATATTATATGTCAGCCTTGTAGATTTCTCAGATACCCTAGGGTATTTAAAATAACACTGTGGGGGGAGGGGGACAAGGCAGAAATTGATTATTAATTGAGCCATTAGGGATTGGGCTTTGAATTCTATTAGAAAACAGCTATGTAAAAGTGAGGTACTAACATCCTAATTCTAAAGCCCCTATAACAATCTACCCCATTGCATCTTGGAGCTATTTTTTTTTTTTTTTAATTCATATAATGTAATCATAGTAAAATTCATGGTTATTCTACAAACCCCATTCCAACTAAAGCAATATGTGTTTTCTGTTTGTAACTCTAACTATTCACATTAATATCAATATTCATACAGGATATTTATTTTAGGGATAACAGAAATAATTACTGTGTAAAGCCTTTAAATAAAACCAAATAAAATAAACACATGATAATAAAGATATGTCCTGTCAAATATTTGTAGAAGTATAGGAATTTATTTTGAATGTACATGAAAAAAAAAAAAAAGTAATTTTCTAAGTCTGACAATTTTATTGAGAAACATGTTTTAATGTTCATGTTACAAGATTATGATCAGTCATCTTGTACAATCTTTAAAATAGTTATGATTTCCAGTTGGCAGATTTTACAGCACACATACATTTCTTACACTGTAACCAGGAGGTCAATATCAAAAACGTGATCTGACTTCGAAGCAGAATGAAACAAAGTGTGAAAAGGGCTCTCACAATGACAAGGGAAAAGGTGTGGGGTTTACTGTTGGTACTAAGTATCTTTTTCTTTCATCAGTTTTCTTTTCTGAATTCATGGGTGTGGACTGAGAACCTAGGTATAGTAGTGAAGGATAAAGATGTTAAGCCCCCCTGGTTTCTGCATTTTAGTTGTAGAGTCATGCCACAGAGGTGTCTAGTTTTGATGTGTTCTAATGTGTTTTGAATATGTAAGTTGGCAGTTGTAAAATTGTGACTGGTATGCTGAGTGCATTAAGAGAATCTGTTCAAATTGGGCATGTGCAACTATGGTCAATTAAATCACAGACTGCATCTTTGACATATATCAAAAACATCCTATGAGATTCATTTAAACAATAATATTTGAAAAGCGTTTAGGAAGATGCTTCACAGTAGCTCTTGTATCTAGGTAGGGATTTTAATATTATAAGCTAATTCACACAGAAAAGTTTTTAGATTACTTTTTCAACGTTCCTAAAATATTATCAGTCAACAGATACTGTTTTGTTTAAACAGTGAGGTAATACCACATCTTATTGCTAACAAACCTTTCTTCTGCAGTCCAGGCCTCACCTGTCTTGAGTTTGAGCCTTGAAAGTTATAAGATGCACACTTTTGGAATAAGAATGGTTAGAGTAAGCCTGACCTCTTGAGTGGAATGATAGCAAAGCATAGAGAGCTCAGCAGTGGTAAGATGTCAATATTGTCACCCAGGAAATATAACTCATCTGGTCTATGTACTTCTCAGTATCAAGAGATTTTCAATATAACCCAAAAGTTCATAGTAAATACTACAAGATTGGGTAACCTAGCCAAGAGTACTTCCTAACCCTTTTTTTCTGAAGCTGGATTGCTAAAGAACCAACTATAAAGACGACCAAAGAGGAAGGTATCATGGGACTTTGGAATCTAATTTAAAGACTGCTTAGAATTACTTTGCACTATAATCTAGGAAAAAGATCTTCTCCCTTGATAGATTGTTCAGTTCATAGCCTTTCATAACTAAGTGAACTACTTGTTCTCTGATGGTGCTTAAGTTCCCTAAATAGTCAATAAAGAGAGAGGTCAAGACTGTATTCTGAAAGTCAGTGGAGGATTGTAGATTTCTCCTTCACTTTACAGGAAAACTCGGAGCATATCTGAAATCACCTTACATTTACATGCCAAGAGCATAAAATCACAAAATCAGAGGATAACTGAGATTGGAAGGCACCTCTTGAGACTGCCTAGTCCAAACCCACTGCTCAGTGTCAGCTAGAGCACATTATCACAATCATCTCCAGTCAGATTTTTAATATCTCCCCAGACAGAGACTCCACAATCTCTCTGGGAAACCTGTTCCAGTGTGCAACCACCCTCACGCTCAAAAGTTGTTTCCTTGTGTTCAGGTGGAAATTCATTTGTTTTCATTTGGGTCCGTTGCCTCTTGTCCTCTTATGGGACATCACGGAGAGGAGTCTGGCTCCATCCTCTTTATGCTCTCCCATCAAATTTTAATGCACATGAACAAGATCCCCCTGAGCCTTCTCTTCTCCAAGATGACCAGTTACATCTCTCCCAGCATCTCTTTATAGATGAAAGATGCTCCAGAACCTTAACCATCTCCATGACTCTGTGCTGGATACAGCCATGTCCCAGTGTGGTTATGTCTCTTTTGTACTGTGGAACCTAAAACTGGAGCCAACACTCCATATGTGGCCTCACCAGCACAGAGGAAAGAGCAAGGATAACCTCTCTGCTGGCACTATTCCTCCTAACGCATCCCAGGACGTTGTTGGTCTTGGCAGTGAGGGCAAGTTGCTGGATCTTGGTCAGCTTGCTGTTTGCCAGGACACACAGGCCCTTCTATAAAGAGCTACTTTTTAATATGTCTGCCCCCAGCATGAATTAGTGCATGGGATTTCTTTCTGACAAGATGCAAAACTACTCATTGTCCTTTAGTGAATTTTGAGAGGTTCCTATCTACCCAACTCTCCATCTTGTTGAGGTCCCTCTGAATGGCATCACACCTATATGGTGTATCAAATACGCCTCCCAATTTTTTTTCATCTGTAAGTGTGGTAATTTGACCTTGGCTGGCTACCAGATGCCTACTAAGCTGCGTTATTACTCCTTCTCCTCAACAGGACAGGGGGAGAAAAATATGACAAAAAGCTCGTGGGTTGAGATAAGGACAGGGAGATCACTCTTCAGTTACTGTTGTGGGCAAAACAGACTCGACTTGGGAAACTAATTTAATTTACTGCCAGTCAAATAGAGCAGGATAATGAGAAACAAGAACAAATTTAAAAGCACCTTCCCTCTACCACTTCCTTTTTCCCGATACAATTTCACACCCAACTTTATTGTAGTCAGTTCATAACACTTTGGTTTTGCTGCTCCTTCTTCCTCACACTTTCTCCCTGCTCCAGTGTGGGGTCCCACCCAAAGAATACAGTCATCCTTGAACTTCTCCAGTGTGGGTCTTTCACAAGGGCTGCAGTTCTTGAAGAACTTCTCCAGCATGGGTTCTTCCTATGAGTTGCAGTCCTTCAGGAACAGACTGCTCCAGCGTGGGTCCCTCACAGGGTCACAAGTCCTGCCAGAAGATCTGCTCCAGCGTGGGTTCCTCTCCAAGGGGCAACAAGTCTTGTCAGGAGCCTCCTCTGGCATTGACTTTCCATGGGGTCATAGCTTCCTTCAAGGACACATCCACCTGCTGTGGCAAGGGGTCTTCCACAAGCTGCAGGGTGGATATTTGCTCCACCACGGACCTCCATGGGCTGCAGGGGGACAACCTGCATCACCATGGTCTTCACCACAGGCTGCAGGGGAATCTGCTCTGTTGTCTGAAGCATATCTTGCCCCTCCCTTTTCACTGACTCTTGTGTTTGCATAGTTGATTCTCTCACATTTTCTCACTCCTGCCTCCCAGCTGCTGTTGCACAGCCCTATTTACCCCTTCTTTAATAAGTTATCACAGAGGCACTACTACCATCACTGATGCGTCCAGCTTTAGCCAGCAGTGGATCCATCTTGGAGCCAGTTGGAAGTGGCTCCGTCTGACACAGGAGAAGCTTCTGGCATCTTCTGACAGAAGCCACCCCTGCAGACCTCTTGCTACCAAAACCTTGCCATATAAACCCAATGCAGTAAGCTTGCTGAGGATGGTCCCTGGTCTGATTGTCCAGGTAATTAATGAAAATGTCAAACATTATTGGACACAGTATTGACCCTGGTACATATCACTGTTGATTGGTCTCCAACTGGACTTCATGTCAGTGAACACGACACTGAGCCTTACAGTTCAGCTATTTTTCAATCCACCTCACTGTCCACTTATGTAGCTGATAGTTATTCAACATGTTTATGACAATGTTTAGAGATACAGTGTCAAAAGCCTTATTAAAGTTAAGACAGATAACATCCACTGCTCCCTCTCGTCCACCAAGCCATTCATTTCACTGTAGAAGGCTATCAGATTGGTTAAACATGGCTCCAGTGTTGGTGTTACAGTTCAGTAAAAGAGACAGTCTAGGCATGCAGTTGGCATGGGCCTGGAACTGAGTAGCCAAAGGAAAGTTAGGACAACCAAGAGATGTACACTGACAGGAAGATGGTGGTGTGTAGAGGAATGAAGGCAGTGGGTTGATTAACATTGATAATATGCAGCTGTGGCCTTGCCTCAAAGGCAGTGGGTTGATTGACCTGGACAATGTGCAGCTGTAGCTTGTTCCCGCTAAGTGGTGAAATAGCCCTGAGGAGTATGGGAAGGGTGGTTGGGTGGAGAAGGAGTAGTATGGTTTGGCCTTTGGAGGAGGGGGAAAAACAGCATAGTTGGTAGAATCTGACTGATGGTAAAAGCCTTGTTGCAACTTACTAGTTTTGCTTGTGCTGTGATAATTGCTGCCCTGTGTGAGGAAAACTGATTTGGACACAGACTACATCAGTGGTGTAGGCCAGGCATGGGGGTCTTATTCCCAGCCTGAGGAGCTAGAAAGTAGGGTAAGGGTTAGGGTACAACAGAAGAGAAAGCCTAGGTGTGCAGTGTGAGTGGAGCTGCAACTGGGAAGTCAGAGGAAAGTTAGCACAGCCAAGAAATGTGTGCTGAAAGGAAATTTAGGGGGTGGGCTGTAAGTAGAGGTCTTGGTCCTGGCCTGAGCCACAAATCTGGGTTAAGGTTAAAGTTGGGATTTGGCAAAAGAGAAAGCCTTTTTCTTTTTTTTTTTCACACAAAAAAACCCCTGTGCTTTTTGCCATGGGGCTAGAATGGTGGGGCCAAAGGAAATGTAGGGCAACCAAACAATGTGTGCTGAGAAATTTGTAGTGTAGGCCAGAGGTGATTCCCCTTTCACAAATTATTGCTGACTCTTCCTAATCAATCGCTTGTTCTTCATGTGTCTTGAAATTGTTTACAAGATATTTGTTCCATTACCTTTCACAGAGACTAAGGTGACACTGATCAACCTGTAGGTCCGTGGGTCTTCCTTTTTGTTCTTTTTGCTCTTGTTGGTATGAGTGGCATTTGCTCTCCTTCCAGTCCTCAGGAATCTCCCCCACTTGCCATAATCTTTTTAAGATGATAGACAATGCCCTCACAATGGCATCAGAGAGGTTTCACAGCATTCATGGATGCGTCCTGCAAGGTGCCATGGAACTGTGTGTGTCCAGTTTGTTTAAATGTTCTACAAACTTAATCTCTTCCCAAAAGGGTAAGTTTTTCCTCCCCTAGAACTCCTTTCAGGGACCTAGTGTTCCTGAAGGCAAAACTTACCAGTACAGGAAGCATTCACTACCTCACCATTTTCCATGTCCTGCGTGCCCAGGCCCTCTGTCCCATTCTTCAACAGGTTCACATTCTGCATAAGCTTCCTTTTGCTGTTATACTTGGAGAATCCTTCCTGCTGCCCTTGACTATTCTTAAGACACTTTATGCCTTTCTGTTATTTTAGTGAATGTTCTCGTCTTTCTGCTCCTACTAATTTTCTTCACTTCTTGTATATCTAGACAGCAAAATAGATGTTCTCAAAATGGAGATCACACATTCTGAAAGTTGTGTCCAGTAGCAGTACACAAATACATAATTTCAGGAATTTTTTTCATGTGGACAAAAAGGTCTCAAAACCTTTGCCTTTACTTTCATTCTTTTTCCTTAATCCTTTCCTCTTTTTCAGAGAAATTAGCCTGAGGCAGAGGCTCAGTTTGGAAAAAAATTTCAATCACTCTACTAAAATTCAGGAAAGTTGTGAACAGCTGCCTGGGATGTATTTGTACCTAATACATAGGTTGATAGAAAAGGCAAAGCAGCATCATGTAAGATTTTGAGTCTTAATGTGCTGTTATGAGTCGTATATCATACTATAAAATGTAAATGATCACTGTGAGATCAGATGTTATTTTAAGATTGGATTTATCAGTACTACTAAAATATTACTAAAAGTAATTCTAAACAGGATTTATATATATCCAAATAATGCATTAAAAGCTTCAATAAAGGTCTGGTACTCAGATGTTTATTTTTATAGTCTTCTATAAATCTTTATTGTATGCTAGAAACAAAACCCCCAAAAAACAATAGCCAGGCAGCTACTGTCACCTGCTATATGTCTTGTGAAAACAAATAGGACAATGATCCTAACATAGCAAAATAAAGTTTTCATTTTCTTTCCTTTTTTATGACAGCTGAGAAAATCCACTGCATTTCTGAGCAGGTGTTTTCTGTTTACCAGTTTGAAAGAAAAAAAACCCAACTTTTAGTGAGCTTTGCTTTGTCAGAATAAACATAAAACATGTTTGCAAGCTGCTTTCTACCACCATAGTCCTCCTTTGGTTTTTCCATTGGCACTGGTATGTGATGAACTGAAACAAAAGTAACGGTCTTATTTTTGGAAACAACAAAATTACAATTACAGGTAGATAGAAACAGCACATACACCTCTCAGGGTCTGGCTTTGCTTGCTTTATTTTAGTTTAATGTTTGTTGTAGTATAGACGAATACTTGAAGGTCTTTGGCACAGTAAAAAGTTTCAAAACATGAGGAATTTGTTAAAAGGTTTCTATGCTTATTTGTTTATACCTTCCTATTTATTTATAAATGAAGGTACACAGGACATCATCTTTGCAGCAGCATCCAGTATGCTGTTATTGTAAAAGGCAAATATCAGTTAAGTTGGAAATCCATTTGCTCGTTGTTGACCATGCAGCTGTGCAAAAGAAATAGCGAGGACTGCATTAGAAGAAGTTTCCTCAAATTCATAGCATTATTTTGCTGATATGGAAAACCTGACATGATTCCAAATTTTACTAGGAAGGCTGTGGAAATGTGACTGCATGTTACTACTGTAATGACAGTGTAAAAGATTAATACTGGATAGTTTTTTTAGGTGTTACTCTGTTTGAATGATAATTAAAAGTGTTGCATAAGACACTATTCACTAAACTCACACTTTTGTTTCCTTATAATTCATACGTTTTTCTGTCAGGCAAGCTTTCATTCTTTCCTCTATTCTTAACCCTTCAAATTCTACCATCTTGAGCCATTTCCCATGAAGCTGATATTCCATAAATACATTATATATCTTTCTCAAGACCATAAACATAAGCAGTGAAAATCCAAAATAGACTAATTCTAACACTGAGGTGACAATGTCAAGGTATACATATAAAGAAGATGACAGATGATGACTTGATAATGGTCTTCATAAAATCTGTTCTATTTTTCAAAAAAAAAAAAAAAAAAAATTGGGACCTCAGTCATCCTGTATACAAAATAATCACCTTCCAGTTAAACAGGAAAACATGTCTAAACACGATGTAACTTTTGTTAGTATTTTCAGAAGAAAAAAAAAAAAAAAAGAAAAAAAGAGTTATGCTTCCTTTTGTCCGATAACATGAACTTCAATAACGATGTCTTGGGCTCATTTATGTGTTTTCATACTTACAGTTGTCTATACAGATATTGTACTATATGTTGCAGAGTATAATATTTTAAAGTAAAGAAAGGAGAAAAGCAGCAGTTCTATTTTGAGAATATATGTTAGCAATTATTATAACCAAAAAGCCAGCAGAAAATTATGCCTTTTACTAAATGACCACGTGAGCCACTGAAGGGCAATACTTCATTAATATGATTCAGCAGGATATGTTGTCTTGAGAAACGCGAAGTTGAAATTAGCCTGTTGGACCATCAGAACCAGTTCTAGTGATAAAGCCTTGGTTCTGTGAAGGAGTTCACAAAGTTAATCCAGTTTATTTAGACACATCTCCCCTACTTTTGGAGGAGTTTGAGAAAAGAATGGAAGAAAACACTATAATGAATGAAATTTCATTTAAAATTAATCTGGATTCACCAGTACTTTCAACTATAAACTGATTATTTATAAGGGCTTACTCATGCACCATTTATTTCTGAGTGATGAATTATTGTACCCCGAGAGAATAATCAGTGGATAGAGAAAGGTTACAGAAGTAGTGCTGATGCCTGCCTAGGACCATGTTGATTCATTAAAAAAAAAAAAAAAAAAAAAAAAAAGGAACCACAGGAAGGAAGCTACTAAGCTGTATAACTTGATTAGGTAAAAAGAGCATTAAATGTGAAAATCCTAAACTCTTTAGCTTTGCTCTTCTGCATATAAATTAGAGCTTATGTAAGAGCAATATGAGCAGTCCCTTTGTACTACGTAGGTCTAATTACAATAAATTTAGAAAAGTCTGAGTGTGTAATATGCACAAAGTAGATTAAGAGTGCATGGGAATTATAAAATGTCTAGGCTTCCTTAAAGCTTCTGATATGAAAGATAAAGCTACTTTTTTGCTTTTTTTTTTTTTCTTTTCTTTTCTCTTTTTTTCTCCTTTTTTCTCTCCCCCCCCCCCCCCCGGACACATATGAATATGCTTGAAGTTTGTTCTGTCTTGGTTTTGTAGCAAGTGTATGAAGTTTAATTAATAATAACATACTGAAAATGGAAAAAGAAAGGTTGGAAAAGGACAAAGACTAAATAAAACCCATAAAGTAATTTAAACTGAGATGTTTACCTAAGTGGCCAAACAAAATTAAAACACCACCTAAGATCACTGGTTCTACTGCCAGTACTGACTGATCTCAACTTAGTTGAGTACAAACTATAATTCCTTCTTCTCCCAGTGAGAAATATGCTTTCATCCTAAAGACATATTATTCAGCTTTATCAAGCATTATCACATCACAAAGTGATGTGATAGTGTAAAGAAAAGTGTGAAGTCCTGTTGTTGTACTCCATAGCACATGGGAAGAAGGAGGCAACTTTTATCATCACAGTCCATTTCCTGGCTTCTCTTTGTACCAGACTCAGCGGACCCTTCCAGCTTTCTATGCAATCATCACAGTTTACAACTGAATAGGAGCTGGTGGCTTCAAAAGTAGTGACAAGGTCCTTGCTCTGAGTGTGTTAATGAACACTCTGATGATCTCCTTTTTCTTTATATCTGCAGTTTGGCAATATAAATTATTGAACTGGGCAATTCAATACTGTGCAATACTGTATTGTAACAAAATAAGGAAAGTGAAAGTGATCTTCAGCTTTTTCTATAACATTATCAGGACTAAATCTTGAGTTAGATCTTGACTTAATCTTTAACAGCGATATGTAAGAAATGTTGAGTTGAATGAGCTGAATGAACACGAATTCAAGGCTACTAGTAAGCTACTGTGGCTACATTTATAATCAGGGAAACACTTGGGGATGTTAAATTTCAGTCTGTAAAATTGTGAAAGAATAATAGGGAAGATTGTCACAGGAAAGACAAAATAGAGAAGACCCATGAAATGTGCTTGGTCATGTTTAATCCTTGGAAGTATTGTGGCACTGAGCAATAAATATGAAAAAGTATAAATCTGTTTTTCAAAAATGAATAATACCATTCAAGAAAAATGGTGATGTACAGTAAATAGGACTTGATGTCATAAGCAAAATAATATGTAGGGGAGAAGTTAAATTCCAGTGGTCATTTAAAGTGAAGTGCAAAAAGTATAAGAAACGTTAATGAATCAAGGGGTCAGTAAAGGATATAGTCTTTTTAATATACTAAAAAGACAAGTTAGTGATAGAAGACCTAGACAACAATTTCACAAAGGTATAAGAATGTACTCTATTCTTATACATATGTGACTTATGGGTGAGTGTGTGTTACAGATCATCAACCTAAGTCAGGCTCCAGAGAGGACTTCCAGTCCATTGCTACAGACTCTTAGCTCTTCCTCTCAGCACAGCAGCTCAGCTTTGTAGCATAGTGTTCCTAGTTCATTTCCTAGCGTGATCCAAGAGCACTCACATATTCACTGGGACAGGTTGGAAGTGATCTCAGGAAGTCTGTAATCCAATCCCTGCCTGAAGCATCATCAGCTGTGAGGTCAGACGAGGTTGCTAGGGCTTTATCCACTTGCATCTTGAAAACCTCTGAGGACAGAAACTGTATATACTCACAGGAGATTTCTTAAGAAATATGTTTCTTGAGAGGAAGAAACCATGCCACCGGCAATCGCCAAATAAAGTAATCAGAAAATGTACATATCTGAAGATGTTCAATGTAGGCGTTGTAAAGATTCATCAGAAGCCAGTGAATCAGAGATCCAGAAAAGATATGAAGATAAACATATTATTTTTTCTCAGATATCGTAATTAATTATACAATGATAGAAAAAAATCCACTGAATCATCCCAAAAGCTAATAAGCAACAGATCTGTTAAAGTGCCTTTTAATCAACAGCATGTTATTAATATTCAAAAAGAAAAGGAAAGCACTTGGCATCTATAATTGTAAGAGAAAATAACGTCCAGTATTGTTGTGATATTTTGTAACAACTTCATAATAGTTTTAGCTAACTTCTAATTAAAGGACTACCTTTCAAATGTTCTGCATTTGTCAAATTATTTATGATATAAATACTAAATACCTAAGATTACATGTGCAGGTGGTAGCTAAAAGAAAAGGAAGTGAAAAAACAATGCATACAAAATAATTTTAAGCTTAAACTTAAGTTGTTTAATTTAGAATTAAATTGTCATTACGTGCTATATAATGTTCAAGGCAGTGATGACAATTTATATAGTAGTATAGCTGCTAATTACTCATGACTGGAATGATTTCCACCTTCTTTTAAATATCATCAAACTTATTTTAATTTCTGCTGGCATTTCTATGGTGCTATTTTAAATAAAGTACCACACTTCAGTCTGCAGACTGCACTGTAATACTAATCATTGCATCTACATTAAAAAGAGGCAAGGCTTACTGGTCTTAAAAAAAGTCAGCATATACAACACAGGTTCAAGAAACACATTAAATGCAGTATGCTGAGTGTTTTACAGAACTTACAGGTATCAAATGGCTCAGGCCCATCCTTCTTAAACTGAATATAAAGAGAACTGTTACATAATGCAGCATATTCTTATCTGCAGTTGTTCTGGCTTCAGCTGAGATAGAGTTAATTTTCTTCTCAGTGTCTGGTGCAGGGCTGTGTTTTGGATTTGGTGTGAGAGCAATGTTGACAACACACTGATGTTTTTCGTTGTTGCTGGGTCATGTTTATATTAAGTCAAGGACTTCTCAGTTCCTTGGGCCCTGCCAGCGAGAGGGCTGGAGGGGCACGGGACATTGGGAGGGGACACAGCCAGGACAGCTGACCCCAACTAACCAAAGGGATATTCCTTATCATATGACATCATGTTGAGTATATGAATTTGGAGATGAAGAAGGAAGATGGGGGACATGCAGCTTTATGGCATTTGTTTTCCTGAGTAGCCGTTATGTGTGATGGAGCCCGGCTTTTCTGGGGATGGCTGAACACCTGCCCGCCCATGGGAAGTGGTGAATGAATTACTTGTTTTGCTTTGCTTGCATGTGTGGCTTTTGCTTTACCTATCAAATTGTTCTTATCTCAACCCTTGAGTTTTATACTCCTTTCCAATTCTCCTCCCCATCCCCCTGGGTGAGGATGAGTGAGCAAGTGACTGTGTGGTGCTTGGATACCAGCCGGGGTTAAACCATAACAGCAATATATTTCATTAGCTATCTATAAATCATCCAGCATTTATGTACAGTACTGCTTTGCTGTCAGATTGTCATGATTTGGCCCCAGCCAGCAACTAAGTACCATGCAGCTGCTCACTCACTCCGTCCACCCCCACCTCCAGATGGGGTATGGAGGAGAATTGGAAAGAAGGTATAACTTATGGGTTGAGATAGAACAGTTTAAGAATTTAAATAAAATAAAATATAATAATAACATCAGTAACAATAACAATAATTGTAATGAAAAGGGAGACAACATAAAAAGATAGAGAAATAAACTCCCCCCACATCCCAAACAAGTGGTGCACAATACAATTGCTCACCCACTAATTGATGCCCCAGCAGTGATCCCCCCACCCTGGCCAGCTTCCCTCGGTTTATATACTAAACATGGCATTCTAAGGTATGGAATACCTCTTTGGTTAGTTTGGGACAGCTGTCCTGGCTCTGCTTCCTCCCAGCTTCCTTGTGCCCTGCCTCACTGGCAGAGCATGAGAAACTGAAAAGTCCTTTACATAGGGTAAGCACTGCTCAGCAACAACTAAAGCATCAATGTGTCATCAATATTATTCTCATATTAAATCCAAAACACGGCACTGTGCCAGCTACTAGGAAAAAAATTAACTCTATCCCAGCTAAAACCAGGATACAGGTAAAATATAACTGTGGCATCCAAGACAAAACCCCTGAAAGATAAGGAAAAACACTTACGGATTCAGAAAAAAAACCCTCTAAAGCAGTACCACAGTGAGGAGTCTGCTATCCTTTTGAACTGTATCATCACAAGAAAGCTGAACCTTGTTTTCTTCAGCAAGAAAAGTCAGGGTTTTTAGTATTTTTCTCCAAGCTATTTGATAGAGCATTACTGTGACATTAATATGACTTGAGCAAATATAATTTTGAAAGTATTGATAAAAAACTAACATCTGAATTTAATGCAAACAGAAGAACAAAGAGATCTGAAAAATTAGGCTACTTTTTTCATTGAGAAATCAACGTATTTCTAACAAGTTCAAGGAGTAACTGATAATATGAAAAATGAGCAAATATTCATAAGCAGAAGTTATACATGATAATCCATGCAAGCATTTTTATCTCTTAATAGGAAAAACTTATAAGGTAAAAAAGCCTCAAAAATATTCCAAGCATGCCTAATAATGATAACTGGAAAGTCGCTGATTTTGTTAATCTGTTAAAATGACAGTAATGCTCTGTGTCAACAAATGATTAAAGACTAGATCCAGCCAAGTATGTAAATGACTATTTAGGACTTAGATGGAAATGACGCATCTCAGAACAATGAGATTGAAAAATCCTTGTTCATTATCAGCCAGAACTGGAGAAAACTGAACTCAGCAATGATGTGATTCCTAACCATAGATGCCTAGTACCATTTGATGCCCTAGAAACTGTTGCACAGACCCAGAAAGGCATGACCCAGCATTCGTAAGAAACTGGCACTGCTCTGGAACAGCAACTCGATAACCAGGTAGGACATCACAGAGCATCTCAAATAACACTGACACCTATGTCTAAACAATGGGATCAAGCCCATATGGCCCAGGCTGTAGATATTTTAACCAGATTAGAGGTTATACCTACATCACTAAATGTAAGCACTGACATGAGTGTTTGTTGTCTAAGCTCCTATTATAGTCACTGGAAATCTAGGATGCAGTTCAGTAGCCCACACATGAGTATCTAATACCATTTGAGATGCCCCAGGATATTTCTCCTGCTATTCACTTGCTACTTCAAAATCATGAGCACCTTCTGAGGTCTCTTCTTAAATATGCAGATCCTATGAAGATGTCTCAGAAACTATGGGCCACATATCATATAGCAGTACATACCTACCTGTGGACAATTAAATGGATCCCTGAGGAATCTGGAGAGCTATTTGGCTGACGAAAGGCAGATAGCTTTCTTAAGGCAAGAAGAAAAGTATCTCTGACTTCAATGCCTGGACTTCTCAATGAAATCCCTTAATGTTGTTGGTTTTATCAGGAATGATCCCATCTAGGTGGTTTAGCAATCAACTATATTTAGGATTCAAAAATTCTTAATTTTTTTTTCCAAATCCTGACATCAGATATTACTCTCATTTCAACCATAGTGATTTATTTAAAATAACAACCTAAATATTTTATACAGAACAGGTTAAGTAGGAGGTGCTGTCTCCTCCTCTTTGTGCAGATGTGCCTCTGTGTTTCTGTATGCACAGATGAATGTGCTAAACTTAAGAAGGATCATTACTGAATTGTTAATGATCAGGGAACTCACACTGATGTAAAGAGATTTCTATTTCAGGATTCATAGGTGGTTTTTGTTGGTGGTTTGGTTTTTTTTTTTTAAAGTTATTCAACATGTAAGACAGCATATAAATAATACTAGAAATAGCAGCCAGAAATGCAGTCTAGAATCAAGAAAAGGGGGAGCTTTGGGACTTCAGTTTGAATCTTATTTGGCATAGGCCCTTCTTAGTACAGTGGTCACAGTACTGATTCCAATTAGGTTCAAACCTGAAATTATTTTCATATGAGAAAGAATAAATGACTGAATAAAAAAAAATTAAAGTAATCAAATATTGCTGAATTTTATGTTATTTCTGACACTCATTTACTACTGCACATTTCTTAACACATATTTCCCAACTTCTACCTTTGCTCTGTTTCTCCAGCAGTAGGAAGATGGAGATTAGAGTCCTTTTTAATGAAAGTGTGGTTGCAAGGCTTCTGTTAACTGGAGCATATAGGCCATAGATGTGGACTGCATCTCTCATAATTAATAAATATCAAGAACTTGTTAATTTTTCTAGAAGAGGTTATAATTAGTTCTGAATGCTGAGGTAAATACCTCAAGTCTTGAAGTGCTAGAAATGGCATAAAATAAATTAAAATTGCTGCACAGTTTCAAGAACAGCAAAACTGAATGAGTTTAATTTATATGATCATTAAAAATGAATAGATCTATGGGTTAATTAATAGAAAAACAAAGAGACAATTCAAAATGGGGTATAAATATAGTAAAAAAAGGGAAAAGATAGAATGGAATAACACATAGTAAATAGAACATGTGATACAGACCACACATTCAGAGGACTCTGATCTTAACATCCTATGAATAACCAGTCAAGGAAATTATAGTGTGTGCCTAAAGATAATTTTTTTTACCTTTAGAATGACAAGGGAAGAAATGCATAAAATAAAATTGTACTATATCTTAAAGAAAATTCAGAGATCAAATTCATTATGATTTGGTGTTGGTTTTTACACAAGTATATCACACTATGTTTAAATAATCCACATACAAAAGACTAACTTTATATATTACTGAAATATTTTTTTTCTATTTCATTTAAAATATCTTCCTTACATTTGAGGACTGCATTTAACATAGTGAATTTTTATAAAACATAGGAAATTAGAACACATATATTCAAGATTTAAATTGCTCTTATTTTTGTTTGTGTCTGGTATAAATATGAGTCCAGTGTCAGCACTTAAATCATGATGATTACTTTTGTAGGAAGTGCTGTGAGATTTTTAAAGACTATGGCTGATTAGAGCCTGAAATGACAGATCGTGAAAAGAGCAGAGCCTTTAAATTAGGTGGTTATCATTTTGAGTCAGAAAAAAAAAAGACAGAGGAAAACATGCACATATTTTACTGAATCTAACTTAGCCCAGCTCTGAAGTGAATGCGTTGGAAGAATAAAAATCTGCTGCCTATGTGATTCTGGTACCCTTTCCTACAATGTGCAGTATGTTCTTTTTCACATACACTATTACAGACTGCCTTTTAAATCTAACAAAGTCAAAGTTATATATTCCATCTTAAGATTTGCTTGTAGTGCTAAGATAGGATAAGAAAAAAAAGTACACCAAATTCATACAATAAACATAAGTTTTGTATTTTTTAATATTATGGCTCTGTGGCTAAATATATATACACATATACATACACAGTGAATGTAGCAGTGAATAACATACAATACCAAATACTGTATTTATAGGCTAAAAAAAAATTAAAAAAAAAAAATAAAAGCAACCTAGTAGTAATTTTGTCCAAGTAAAATTTTAATATCTGGTTAAAATCCCATATCTTTCTCTGTATAAGTTTAATTCCTAGAAGGCATTACAAAATATTTTTGAGTAAGGAGTACACAGCATGAATTATATTATTGACCAGGAATACAATCTTCACTGTTTATTTGATCTTGGTTCTCAGTGTAACTATTTGTAAAGCAAGCACTAGGAATCTTTAGTAAGTATTTAAAATGAGATATGCCTAGAGAAAAAAAAAACAACAACAAACCCACAAAAACCCAACAAACCAAACCCCAACAATTTATGAACTTTTCTCTTAAAATAAAAATCCTCTAGTAAAAGAAACCCCCAAGACCAACAACACCTGTCCCACCCCCACCCCAGAAAAAAACCCCAACACCAAACCTGAAAAGGTTTGAAAGCAGATGTTTCTTAGAGAAGTTGTTGTAATGATTGACATAAAACAGTCTTGGAATAGGTAAATTGGTAAATTAAGACCACTCCTAAGAAACAAAAAAACCAAACCCCTTTCTTTAACTATTTTGGTTACTGAGGCACTGTATCTACTTGAGGTTGCTGCCACTGCTCATCTAACTGTCTCTGTCCTAAGGCTGTGTAACATTTTGGACAGTGCTATTTTGATGACTGCATTGACAAGGGAATGCAGTTAATAAGGTGTGTTCAGGCTATGCCTACCACTCAAGCTGAACTGAATGTAATTATAAACATTGCCATCAAACAAAGCCAAAAGACTGAATGTGTAAAAGAAAAATGAAGTTTCCAACACAATACTCCTGTTTTGGAAAGGTACATAAACGAAACCTTGAAAAAGTTACCACACAGGAAAATATGTTCCAAACACATAATTCTTTCTGCTGCCTCATATAGTCTGTTTTGGTGATCCAGGGCTTAATATGTTGGCTATATCAGTACTGGCCTGGTAAGGTGTTCATCTCTACTGTATGTCCAGGTTTGCTTTTGGAACTTCATTTTTGTAGCTGAACAACAAACCAGAACTTTGAACTCAACCACTGTTCTCAAAGTAGCCTATTCTCCATTAATACTATAAATGTTGAAACAAATTTGTTCCACAGAATCTAATCTTACCTTAATCTATTTTCACCCTCAGCAGTATTCCTTGTACACTTTCCATTAGTTGTAGAACTTCCTTTCATAACAAATCTAAAAAAAAAAAAATTAAAAAACCTTAACTCCTCTCATTACAGAATTCCATTTTCTGGATGCTGATAAATAAGTATCCTGTGGTGAAACACAGGGATTCAACAAATCTCAGAGAGATTTGACAATTATGCACATTTGGATCTTGTAATGAAAGGAAAATTGTATGGCAACTGGAATGTTCTTTTCCTATTATAGTAAAACATTTGTTCATGTAGCATGACCTAAGGATTAAATAGTCATTTATATGTACACTTAGCAATACTTACACCTTTATAACAAAATATGCAACAGGTGCAAGGTACATACATAACTGGCATAACAAAGGCTTGCCATCTGTTGGTATAGATTTTGGGACACACAGATATTTTCATCTAGTGATTTAAATAAAAGATATGAAAAAGGAACATTTTTATTAGCTGCAACAGAATTTTTATACTTCTAATTATTCCTTCCAAATTGATCATAAATAACATTTTACTTCTCATATAACTACAACATATATTTTGCATCTACAGTGATTTTACTTGAAATACTCAAAGACTCATAACATTTGTTGATTTAAAGGCAGACAATTGAAACAGTATTTAGAACAGTTATTTTAGAAAAATAATAAATGTAGACTCAGGAATTACTGCTGATGCCTTGTTATGAGATACTACTACATCTATAGATTCTGATACGAACTAACTTCAGAAACAATAGTAATGCCACATTAAATCTATCAAGAAATATTTATGTAACAAAATTAATAAAGCAGAAATTCTGTAACCTTAGTTCCATATTGACTCTTTTAGCTTTGACTGTTGAAAATGTGCACAGTACTGGCTTCCGCAGAATCAGCAGAGTGACAGCTACTTGGGATAAGAAAGGTAAACATCCAGAGGGAGTGGAAACTAGAGGCAAAGAATTCTTTCACCTTTAACATAATTAGCTATTGCTAAGTATTCACTGCATATTCAGTGCACATATACAGTATTGCAGATCTCTTGTCTGGGAAACATCAGTAAATACAGTCCTTTATCAGCCTCCTAGTCCTACTCTCTCATCACCCCAGGGCCTCTTAGGAGAATAGAGGCTTGAAGTTTTCCTAAGAGCATGCCATTGCTCCCTCATAGTCTACCTGCCTGTCTTCTCAGAGAGGAGGAAGGTGAAGCTAGGTTGTCAACATTTTTAGATGCAGCCCTTTTGTCTGTCTTTCCTGCTGGAAATGTGGTTTTGTTTTGTTTTGTTTGGGGTTTGGTTTTGGTTTTTGTTTTTGTTTTTTTTCTTTTACATTGTATAAATTGCCTGAATTATCGGTAAGAGAGACCTGCAAAGAAGCGTATTCTATGACAGACCGTAGGATATGCTCCTGAAAAGCAGATACATCTATACGATATCTGTAAAATCAAATGGAATGAGTTTGCAAGCAGACTGATGACTGAAGATTGGTAATGGTATTAATTGTCAGCATACTGCTAGATGTTTTTTCTGTCTGTCACACTTGGCACTCCCTGGCATTCTGCCAAGCACAGTTTGTGGGATAATGGTACCAGAGACATTCTCAACAGGCATATGTACAAAGTTACATTATATTTGGCTCCAGCCATTTGTCATAGTTTCAATGCTATCATGGTGGGAGGGCTCACATGTCTGGGGCGCTACCACAGATGGATACAGGCTCTTTAGGAAAGGCAGGACAGGAAGGCAAGGACAGAGAAGAAAGAAGAAATTCTGAAGAATGGAAAAGTTCAAACACTGTTTTGAAGAGCCAGAGGAAGAGCTATGTACGTTTTAAAATCCTTTGCTCCTGGATGTGGTGAACAAAGAAAAGCCAGGAATTATTAATAGAACAGAGCAGGAAATTATTCTCATGCTCTAAAAAACTTCTCTAGGATTCATGATTTCCCATTAAAGAATGCAAACAAGTATCAATGTCTGAATTATTTTTTTGTGTGCATTTGTGAAGACAAAATAAAAAAAAGAGCCCTTGAAATTGGGATTGCCTTCAATGGTAGTCATCTACACTTTTTCTTTCAAAGAACTGAGTAGAGCTTGTTCTTGTTACCTAGTGATGATAGTACTTACTTTTTATATAACATTTAATTGATCAGAATACTCACTTGGATGAGGGAGACACAGATTCCATAAGAATAGATCATTTAGTTAGTTACACACATGGAAATGTTCTGACTAGAGATAGAGAAGACAGGACACATTAGATACTACAAAGTACTCAACAGTTTAAAGAAATCAGGAAACTGACTAATGAAGAAGCAAATATCTTGCATCTTGAGTGCAAAACTAAGTATCTTCTAACAGAGGAAAAGGAACTCAGGAAAGCTGTTGGTGGGTCATTATGAAAGTTTCTGCTTCTCTTCCACATAATAAATCTGAACACTTGAATAATTTTTTTTTATTTGTTTTGAAGCACAAATTTACAAATCATGTTTAATATTCTCACCTACTTAATCAACCAAATCAAATAATGTGCTGGCCAGGTACTACCTCCTTTGGTGAGAGAAATAGGAAGCTGATAGTTAGCTCTCCCTCCCTCCCTCCTTTCTTTCCTACATACAAAGTCTACAGTTCAGTTTTGGTTCCCTCACTTCAAGAGGGATGTAGAGGTGCTGGAGTGTGTCTGGTGAAGGGTAACAAAGCTGGTGAATGTTCTGGAGCACAAGTCTTATGAGAAACTGCTGAGGGAACTGGGGTTGTTTAGCCTGGAGAAGAGAAGGCTCAGGGGGGATCTTATTGCTCTCTACAGCTATCTGAAAGGAGGTTGTAGGCAGGTGGGTGTAGGCCGCTTCTCCCAGATAACTAGCGTCATGAGAAGAGGAATCAGTTATGCCAGACGAGGTTTAATTTGGATATTAGGAAAAAATTCTTCATTGAAAGGTTGGTCAAGTGTTGGAACAGGCTGCCCAGGGAGATGGTGGAGTCACCATCCCTGGAAGTCTTTAAAAAACAGTAGGAGGAAGACAATGTTCTACAGATCTGGAGTTCATAAATTGAGTGACTTGAGGTCAGACGCCCAAAGGCAACTTAAGAACCTGCCTATTGAACACAAAATCTCATGAGGAGGTGGAGCAGCTTATGTCAAGCTTCTACTTCCTGATTTTATTAGGAATACAGTACATAAAGGTTCAAGAAATCCAGGAAAATTTTTGAATACTATGGAGCCAGTTCTTTGCTAGTGCTGTGGAGACTAAAGGAGACACGTTGGATCTGCTGCTTACAAATAAGGAAGAAGTGGTTGCAGATGGGAAGGCTGATAGAAACTTTGTTATATCTGTGATATAACATAATTTAAGACCCTGAGGCAGATGGAAGCAAGCAGAATAATAAAAAATCTGGTGCTAGTGAACGCAGACTTCAATTTGCTCAAGCAAACTCCTAGGCTGGACCTTGTGGCATACTGCCCTGCAGGGGTCCAAGAGACCTGGTTGATCTTCCAGGCCAACCTCATCAAAGCACTAGAACACTCCATCCAATGCATGTAAAATTGTGTAGGCCTAGCAGGAAGCCATCCTGACTGAGTTAAATGCCAAAAGAAATCATATAGAATTTAAAAGTGGAGAAAAGTTACACAAGAAGAATATATAGAAGATGCCCAGTAATGCAGGGATGGAATTTGAAAGGACAAAACTCAGCTGCAGTTACAAGTAGCAAGGGATGTGAAGGGCAACAAGAAAGGTTTCTATAGATGCATGGCAACAAAAAAATATCAAGGGAATCGTTGGGCAACCAAGTAATGAAGAACATGGAAAATGCTGAGTAATCAATGTCTTCTTTGCCTCAGTCTTTACTGGTAAAGCCTGCCAACAGGTCTTTCAGGCTTCTGTGACTGATGAGAAAATTCAGACAGAAGTCCTACTTAACTACACAGGACATTCAAGTAGGCACCATTTTGACAAATAGGACATACACAGTTCAGTGGTACCAGGTGAGATGCATCTGAGGGTGCTGTTGTGTCCAAATTTAACAGTCAGCCTAAAGCAGGGGTCCTCAAACTTTTTAAACAGGGGGCCGGTGCGCGGATGAAGTGGCAGGCAGTCATCTGCGGCTGCTTGGCTTCCCCCCTCAACCCTGGGGGCGGGGGGGGGGTGGCGGGGGCGGGGGGGGGGGGGTCTGTAAATACCTGGGGCCAGATTGAGGGCCCTGGGGGAACGTATCCGGCCCGCGGGCCGTAGTTTGAGGACCCCTGGCCTAAAGCCTAAACACAACTATGCTTCTGTTGTGTTTTAACCCAGCCAGCAACTGAACACCACACAGCTGCTCTTCACTCCCTCCCAGTGGGATGGCGGAGGGAAAAAGTAAAAGAGAAAACTCATGGGTTGAGGTAAAGACAGTTTCATAGGTAAAGAAAAAGCCGTGCATGCAAGAAAAGCAAAATAAGAAATTCCTTCACCAGTTTACATTGGCTGGCATGTGTTCAGTCATCTCCAGGAAAGCAGAGCTCCATCATACGTAATGGTTACTTGGTTACAAAACACCATAATTCTGAATGAATGTCCTTGCCTACCTTCTTCTTCCTCCAGCTTTCTATTGCTGAGCATGATGTCATATGGCATGGGGTACCTCTTTGGTCAGTTGGGGTCGCTGTCCCAGCTGTGTCCCCTCCCAATTTCTTGTGCACTCCCAGCCCACTTGCTGGTGGGGTGGTGTGAGAAGCAGAAAAAGCCTTGAATCTGTGTTAGTACTCCTCAGCAATAACAAAACCACCCCTCTATTATCAACAATGTTTTCAGCACAAATCCAAAACATAGTCCCATACAAGCTACTATGGGGGGAGAAAAGTAACTATCCCAGCCAAAACCAGCACATGGTATTAGTATACAGTTATATGCACAGTGTTTGGCAAAGGATTTCACAGAGGGTCCTGTTTTTCCTACCTTCCTTCAAGATATGTAGTTTCATCTAATGGGAGGTTCCTGCTATACCTTTCTGGCAACATCAGTAATGTCTTCACCTACCTGGCTAAGTCATGCACATTGCTTTTGTTATGCTCTAAAACTGGTTTCTCTTCAGGTTGATTTCAAACTCATCAATATATGGACATTTCTCTTTATAGCTCAAGGATCTCTGTTTTCTGCCTGTGTATTTACTTTCAGCCTTAGCTATCATTCTGTGATTGTTCATTTTACATCCTTCAGAGGAGATCACCTCTCAATGAAGTTTTCAGAGATGTTGTTTTCTGACAACCTCAGAACATTTTAATTGAGTCTGTCATACATTTTTGCTGTGGTGTTCCCAGGTTTATCAGGGTTCATGGCAACTCATACTGTACATGCCATGTAACATGAGCCACAGCAGTGGTAAAAGAATTTATGTAAAGTATCTTTCTATCTGCTTATTATTAACAACTATCTAATTACTGGTGTGCATTTTAATTTGATCTCTTGCATATCTAACACTTCTGGCACAGCTGTTTGATGTTATTGCAAACCAGTCATAATTTTGAAGGTGGTGACAACCAGGACAATCTCTAATCTCTGTAAAAAGGCAGAAGTCATGCTGAGCTTCAAAAAACCAAGGACAGTCCCAAGAACTACAGAACTAGAAGCCATGTTCAGGTTTAAAGTAATAGGAAACAACCAGAATGGATTTACTATGGCCAAACTGTGTTTGACCAGCCCGACTTTCTTCTGTAATGAAATTTCTTGCTCTATGTATGAAGTAAGAGCAGTGGATGTCATTTGCTTTGACTTTATCAAGGCCTTACATGGTTCTCTTGTAGCCAAATTGGTGAGATATGGTTTGGGTAGGTAGTCTCTAGATAGGAAGGTGCAAAATTGGCTGGATCACCAGATGTTAAGCATTAGCATTTCAAAATCTGTCAGCCAGTTGTGAGTTATGTTCTTCAGGTGTCAGTACTAGAGCTGATACTAGTTAATGTCTTTATTAACAACCTGGGTGGTGAGGCAGAACTGACTGGCACCTACTTATGTGAATCACACCTGTTTTATCCTTCCTCCTCTATTCTCCTCCTCTTTTTTCCTCCTTATCCTTGCTTTTCCCTACACTCCTTAATAAGCTTTGCATAGTGCCACAGTCCACCCTCAAATATTCATACTTGTCATGTTCCTGCAGCTTCCCCCTCTTATCAGTTACAAAGCCCAGACTGGCCCTTCTTATGCAGTGCCTGGTGTTTCTTAATGGTCTGTCAGTTAGTAGCTGTAGAGTTTTGGTCTTCATTATTCTCTCGTTTATGACTTGTCAGATTTGTGTGTCTGTGTGCTTTGCTTATTTCTTTCCCTGTTACTTTACCTTATAAAAGGTCCTTAACCTAATAACCTTAATGAACCAGATGCTCTCAAGTCCCACACACCGGCCACTGCCCCACTGGGGAACAGCTTTTCAGAAAAGGGCTTGGGGATTGTACAGAACACGAGGTTGAATAAGAGTCAGCAGTACAACTTTGTGACATATTAGCCAACCACATAGTGGGCCACATAAATAAGAGTGTAGCCTGCAGGTTGAAAGTAGAGATTATTACCCTTTATGCAGCACTTGTGTGACCCAAGCCCACCATATTGCCTCAGGTTCTGGGCTGGCCAGTACGAGATATTCACATGCTAGAAGGAGCCCAGAAGAGTCACCAAGAAGGTCAAGGGGCTCAGGTACATGACATGCAGGAGTCACTGAGAGAACTGAGTTTGTTCAGCCAGGTGGAAACTAAAGGGGGATGTCTTCAAAGGGATGTGAAAACTAAAGAGGGATGTCTATCAAGACTGCTGTCTTTGAGTACTTAATGGGAGGTCATAGAGAAGACAGACCTATCAGGAGTTCACAGTGAAAGGACAAAAGGTCAAAGTTATATCAGTTGCAGCAAGGGAAAATTTATTACTAGTTATCAGAAGAGAATTCTCCACAGGGAGCATTTAAGCACTGGAACAGGTTGTGCGGAGTCAACTGAACAAGGCACTTAACAGTGTGATCTAACTTTGAAGTTAGCCATGCTTTGTGAAGGGAATAAACTAGATGACCTCTAGCTTATCCAACATGCAACCTAAATTATTCTATGTTTCTAATTTAAAGGCCAGTATTGGCCTGGAATAAAATGTTTTAGAAAAAGGAGAGGGACATTCTTTTTCATCTGTAAGATCTGAAATGTAAAGTTTGAAACTGGGTGGAAAATATTGCTTTAATTTACTTTTTGCAAGAGTTTTGCAGAATTTTTATCAGCCCATTACAACATGTTTGCAAGGAATTCTCCAAAGATCAGTTAGACTTGTTCCTTAACTTGACTGAATCGAAGCCTGATTTCAAATGACTGGACAATAATAAGATATTCCTCATCCAAGTATATTTGAACCTATAAACTAACCCTAGAAACCCTAAGAAGGGCACAAGCTGTCTAACATGTCCTTTACTGAATCCAAAATACGGAAGTATTATTTCTGAGTTCTTGTTTTAGCTGCCTAGCCCTGAGGGGTCAAACAGCTGGTATCACTGAGCTCAAGGGAGGTAGAAGGACTTTGCAATAACTATTAGTGACCCTCTGGCATGCAGTGATGGGGTAAAAGCTTCAACACTGTCTGAATATTACCCACACATTTCAAAATCTGCTTTTGTAAAAATAAGGGTATCATCCATAAATCAGACTTCCAACTTATTTCTTTTTCTTGAACTTTGCCCTACCAAGTGCATTTTGTTTCAAAATGTATTACTCAGATTTTTTCCAAAGCAGCCTGCAGCAGGAGTTCCTGGTCTATGGCCCTTGATCTGCATGCAGCTTCTGGCTGATTCTAATGGGGCTTCTTTTGCTGGGCTGCATAACATGCTTTAAAGTAGAGGAGTACTGGCATAGCAGCTGGTGCAGAATTTCTTCCTGCCTAGGAAGTGGTTCAGCAGAAATCCACCAGAATGAGAATATGGCAGACGATGGCCTTGGTTGGTCTTTCAGGACTTAGCTGCATCTTCAGCCCTTGTCCAAAGTGAAAACTGTTTGGATCCCTTGGGGAGTCACTGTTTACTCCTATATACAAAGCACTTTTAGAGCTCCTCTTCTTAGTTCTTTGAGGAGTATGAAATAACCTTCCAGAACTAAGTCATTTGAAGGTTTAAAAGATGTTTTAAAAAGTCAAGAAGTCTGGCCACCCATCACCAGGAAGTTTACTGTGGGAAACTATGTCACGAAAGTCATCATGAAACATTATGTAAAATTTCTGTATGAATACACAGACTTGAAAAGTAAGCATCTCTTAATTTCCAGGCATTGGACATCAGCACATATTTGCTCTCTTTTTTCATGTTTTAATCTATCACTGAGTCGCCTATCTCTGCATCGAAACGTTCATATATATTTAAGTGTAAAGTCTGGAAAAGCTATGCAAGGAAATGCCCTCTCCTGAGAGGGGAAATTCCTCACATTACAGATATTCTCTTTTAAAACTATGTGAATGGTTTTAGTCTTCAACATACACAGAACAACCAGTTATAATGCTTTAGTTCTCATGGTATCTAGTCCATCTAAGCACACAGCCTTTGTGACCGAGAACAAGAAGAATCAAATGAGGCTTTTAGTGGGGTGTATAATGGGGGGAAAAAAAGTTACAATTATTACATTCCTGTAACATAAGCTGTAAGATATATAGTATAGGTATACAAAGGTGAGCATAGCGACTAGATCAACTTGAAAATAGTTAATTATTTTTATCCAAAGATATCTAAATTACTCATTTCAATATCACCTTGATTTTTAATCATCTACATAACTTATGAAAAAAAAATGTAAAGAAGGAATAAGAAGCTGAAGCAAGACTAAAGTTCAGTTTAGAGTTTCCTGACCTTCTGTACTATACTCACTGTTGCTTTCTCACAGCAGATCTCTTCTAACTGCCGCAAGGACTTCCAGCGTTACAGTAGGAGCTATCTGTTTCAGCTGCAAAGCCAAACTTCTGTAAGTGCTTTAACACAACTCAGATACCTTCTTCCATTCATGTCTTTCCATTCAATCTTATATTCATGTATTTTATTATAAAAACAGTTCCCTTATCTTCAGTAATGTGCACATTTTCACAGTAAATAGATCACATACTATCCTTTAGCCCCTAATAGTGTAAATTAATCACTTACCTCTTTCTAACCCAGAATATTGAGAATATATAATAAAGAAATCTGATGCAAATATTAGCTACATAGTCAGCTATGCTCTTTTCTCTATTGGGCAATTTATTACTTTTCCCATAGTTCTCAGATAAATGATAAAACTGATATTGTAATTTCAACATTTTACACATTAGCTTCTGAGAAAAAAAAAAAATTGCAGCCTACCTGCTTCTAATTAAGTGGAACTAATTCAGAATGAATAGAGAGTAAAAAATCAACCAGTCAACCAAAACAAAACAAACACACTTTAGGAGACGGGATTTAAGAAGGTGTATTGATGATATTAATATATGTTAGTACACAAAAATCTAATGTCTACTTTTGAATCATAATGTTCTAGCCACAGCAATGTGTGGCGGGATTTTTTTTTTTTTTTTTATGATTAGCAAAATAAAAATCTGTTTAATCTCTTATATTTGTTTTACTGCAGTATAGCATGGCTAATACCTGTTTACTTAGTAATAATTTTCTGCATAAACAGGAACAGTCAGAAGCTTACTGTTATCATGTCTTCAATTATTATTGTATTCTATTTTATTTTATTTTAATATTCCTTTGGTTTAAAAACATCGCACAGAACTCCAGGCTTGAGGCTGAGGCCAGTGCTTCAGATTTTCACAATGGGAGTATCCCAAAATCAAATAATATGTGTATAATGTACAATTCTTATGGGGATGGTGATTATAGAATAAGCACTTGTAGACACTAGAAATATACCATCAATTTTTTCTTCAGCTGCAAAGACAAATACAAAGTACTTATCTATAATCTTGCCTTATGTAATGTAAGCCTATAGAAGGATATTTATGAAGCAAGGCACACTCCCTGCATACTCTTCTAGGACAGAAGTCATGAGACAATCAGAACCAGATATAGCAATTTAGATGCCTGAGATATTTTTGAAAAGCTAACAGACAAAATGAAGTGACACAAAACTTACATAACATAAATTCACTTAAACAGTTAGGAAGTTTAGAATTCCCTTAGGTTATTCATTAATAGAATACTACCCAGAATGACACTGAATGTCATCTAGATTTATAGGTGATCAATAGAAAATTAATATTTATGTCTTTAATCAGAACAGAGGCAAGAAATTAACCAAATCTTCTGTGGCAGGTGGCAAATGATCACTGAAGTACTAGAAACAATTCTCAGCCCATATAACTGTAATGCTTCCCAGATAATAGTGTCACAATAGGTGTGCTTTATTTTTCCTGTATCTTCACGTATTGATTTAATCCTGAAAGTCTGATGTATCAGTGGTCTGATCTTGTCCGAAATATCTATATTATTTTTTTTAGTAAATCAGAATATGCCCCCTGAAATAAGTGGGGGGTGTGTGTATGTGTATATATATATATACACACACATACATATAAAATCATTATATTCATGTTGAGAGTGCCACATTTGACTTTAACTTCCTGAACATCTGGCCCAATGATTATATATACTGTATTGAAATGTAGAGATTAATTTCCTTCATCTCTTCCTATCAATTTTGTCATAAACTTCTAACAAACCAAATACATTGGCTTAGGAGTTATTTTAATGCATATTAGCAATATCTGAAAAACTATCATTTTATCGTATTGCAATTATTATAGAGACAATAGGAATACTTCAGCTGTGCTACATAAGTGCTTTACTTAGTCTGAATGAAAAAAAGGTTATGTTGCTTTTTCTATCACCATAAACATCTTTCACCTCCATGTCCTTTTGTGAAAAAAACCTCAAGTAAAAATGCTTTGAAGGCAGGTTTCCTAATCAGATTTTTATAAAGAGATATCCTTCATAGCTCAACTTAACAGGGCAGTTGAATGCCAACTGGTAATTGAAGTCCCTCTGAAGAAAAATAAAATATCAATCACTCTTGTCATTAAAAAAGAAGTAAAAAGGTATACAAATGAATGTGATTTTGTTTTGAGTCAAGGATTTTTCTAAACAGAAATACTGATTTATGCAACCCTCAGGTTTGAATGCATGCAACACAACTTTCACAGATTGAATGCCATTGATTTTCTATAACAATGTCAAGCATTCAATGCATCACAGCAGTCATGAGACTGAAATAAATAATCCCTTCAGAAAGAAAGTGATTCTTCTCTTTTTAAACACATAGGTGAACATATTTTTCTCCTGCTCCCTTGCTCTGTTGTAGCTTAAGCTGTAAGGCTTTAGAACTTCCTAATTCTGTGTCTTCATTTTCATTTAGGATAACATTCTTTGTTTTTCTTATGACCTTCTTTATGCTCTTGCCTCTGGGACAAGTTGTTAAACTGTATTCCATTCTGTTTATGAAATGTGAAGAGATGTAGAGAACAAAATAAATGCCAGCAAATTCAGCTTTGAATGTAGCAATATGTGATACTGCCAGAACCTGAGCAGCACAAAAATAGCCTTGAAAGCTGCTGTTTCACAGATAAGATTCATGTTCAAAAGTACAGCAGACTTGTAATACATACTGCATACACAAATTAATATTTCCAATGAGATCTGCAGTGCTTCTGATCACACTGTAAGTCATAATCACTTTTCTGATATTGTTAGTTCTGGTTATTTGAGCTTAATATTTATAGCCAGGACTGTCATTTACACATTTGAGTTTGACAGGTTTTGTACTCCACGCTAAATTTATCACTTGCTTTGTTATTGATTTGTTAGTCATTTACTATTCTTTTTCACACATATGATTTAGAGTTGGTAAATTGCACTAGGACATTCATTTTAGGCACCTTCAGATGTTATTTTGGAATGCTTACCATGAACATAGCACCACGCTACTTCTTACAAGGAATGAGGTACAGTTTTCAACTGTTTCCATGCAAAAGGCTACTACAGTCCTGAAAATAATTAACTGATACGCAATGTGGTTGATTTGAAATACATAATACATGCTTTTCAGGTGACACTAAATATAAAAAGAATTCCAAGTGTTTTGTAAGAAATATAATGTAGAGGATTGGATTATCTTCTCACCTTGTTATTCAAGAATAAGACAAGACTTAAGTCTTTATTTTTGCTTTGTGTGATTCCCTGTATGTCAAGGAGTTCCAATGTCTATTCTGCAGTTTCCACAACTACAAGTAGGCTTTTTATCTTTTTATTTTAATTAGAAATAGCAGGCCAATACTGATACTCATTTGTAATCATAATGGGTCAATATTTGTACCTAATACTGAAATTGTACAAGCATAGAACTGATTGTTTCCCCTGGTTCTGATTTTTTCTGCCATCTTCACAGCCTCAAACAAGAAAGCCCCATTTGAAAAGGATGACCAGTGAAAAAGTAGTGCAAGAGTGATTGCTAACTTATTAACGCTATCTACTTTAGACTCTTGCCTCAGAGATTTTAGTTAGCTCAATGTCCCCGGGGGGGTTTTTTGGGTTTTTTTTGTTTTGGTTTGGTTTTTGGTGGTTTTTTTTACACAGAGGAAAGGATGACAGACATCTTCAGTGGTATATTTGAGCAGACACATAGGTTGAGTGTTCCGATTCATCTCCTACAACACTTGTCTCCATTGATTATAAAGTAAGCCCATAGCAACTACATTCCTTGATGTCTGAAGCTTGACACTTTGAACCCTGTCCTTTTACTATATTCCTCTGTATTTTAGCGTGGTTTAGAGTAGGAAAGGAAGATGTTTACCAGGCTGCAATGTCTAATACAACTTAAACTAGCATATGAATGACCATAAGTTTCACTGAACGTACAAATTAGCTCTGTGGTAATGCATAAAAAATGGAACAGGAATGCAATATAGCACTACGTATGGTGAACAGAAATTGATAGAGGTTTAGAAAAAAAAGTAGTACTTTTATCTGAGAGCCTATTCTTTTTTTCAGAAGTTTTATGAAAGCCTGTTTTCATAATTATGTAATACCCAACTGGGCAATTAATTAGTGACTATACTGTAGGACATCATCTGGAACTGTATACTGCCAGAGGACGGAGAAGGGAATGGAATAGTTTTGTGTATTTCTTTATTTTGCTTCTGCATGTCTTTCTTATTGTGCTATAGATAAGGAAAATCAGTTGTCTCTGAAATCTTCTACTTGTGTATTATGTTTCCCTGTCCTTGGGAGAAATGATGGTCTTCATCAGCACAATGGTTGATACAAATAGAGCACGTTGTGTGTAATTTAACAGACATGTAAGTTAAAAATTACTATGTATTCAGTACTGGAATAAGGTGATGGAAAGTTATGTTTATTGCTTCATTATTACAATGGAACTTATTTCATCAAATTCATAAAAGAAGTGTGGTATCTTTTAGATACTAAATTTAAGTAAGCTCGTAGCCATCTTCTTTAGCCAACTGTAAGAGATAAGCATCTTTAGACAACATAAATCACAGATTCGCGGACTAGAGAATCACAGAACAGTTGAGGTTGGAAGGAACCTCTTGCCATAATCTAGTCAAGCCTGTAATTTAAACACAGTCAGCTAGAGCAAGTTACTTAGAGCCAGGTTGGTCCAGTGGTATTTTCAGTTCAGTGACTGTCTAAAACCCTAGGGCTGGAATGTGACTCACTAAATAAACCCCTACAATAGAAGAAAGATCAGTGGAAATGGGCAAGGGTGATTTGCCCCATGAAGCTCAGAGAATAATGCAAAGCAGCTGATGATATCTCAGCAGAAAGCGGGGTAGAGGGTGGCATTTGTTTTAGATAAACAGCTGTCAACAGCTGAGTAGATCATCTGGTAGTGAAAAGGTCTCCCTGATTTAGCCAGAGGATCAAGAGGGGACTGAATACATGGCTCAGCCCAACAAAGAGCATAAAAACCAGACAACTAGTAAAAGGATTGAGCTGGCTTCAGCCCACATATTTCTTCCTGGTTACACGGACACCCAGCATCATGACATTGACCATATAATAGAAACTAGTAATTGGAATCATATCAATATTGTGATTGAAATGTATATTGCAACATATTTGTAATGTGTTTTCAGTATATTTTGTATTTCTCTGTTAAATTGCAACTCCTATGTAACTTCAACCATCCTCAAATACATAAATTTGATATTAACATTACACTAGCCACACATGTGTTATCCCAAATCTGGGTTCTTCACCCAGTGTGCAAGAGCTGATCCACACACAGAGCCTAGATATTTGTTTATTGTATGTCTGCACAGAGATAGCTGCTAGGTGGTATATCAGCAAAGTGAGCACACCTCTTAAAATGTGGTAAAACATTTTATACACTTTGAACAATTGTTTACAATTATGTTTAGTAATACTTAATTCTCATTGGTTCTTATGAGCCTTGCCTCCATTTAAAGGTACAGTTTTTCTTTACAGCAGGCATGTTCTCTGGGGAGAGGGTTTTGTTAGTAGGGGATTTTCTTTGTGGGTGGGTGGGTGGATCTTTTAGTATGCTAATTAGGATAGTTCACACATAGTTCAAGTAATTTTCTGTTTGGTCTCATTAACCATTTGGTTCTCCTTGAGCTTATCTTGTTTCTTAGCTTGAGGTATTTATGGTGTCTATTCCTTCTCCCTAGGCCATGTCTTGTTAAGTATTCATAAAGATTAACTAACATCTTCTATTTTTCAAATTCTTTCTTGTTTTCCATTATAGGTATTTACATATTTCTTTTTTTTAAAGAGTAATTCTTATATCACATGGAATATCTAAAGGAAACTGGTCAGAGAGTATTGGACTCTGACAAGTACTTTGCCAGGTCGAGACCTCTGGCAACCTGTTACAGTGCACAGTCACTTTCATACTAAAGACATAGTTTCTTATGTTCAGATAGACCTTCAAGTTTTTCAATTTGTGCTCATTGTCCTGTCACTGGGAACCAGAGAGAAGAGTCTGTTTTTACACCCTCCCATGAGACGTTTATAAATGTTTGTGATGAGCTGATGCCAGACAGCAGCTAGGCCCCACCCCGTCTCTCATGCACTCAATTGCAGTAGGGTGGGGGAGAAAATCAGAAGAGCAAAGGCTGAAAACTTATGCATAAAGATAGCAGTTCAGCAGTTGAATATGTGAAGCAAAGTTGCACATGCAAGCAAAGCAAAACAAATAACTCATTCACCACTTCTTGTCAGTTGGCAGATGTCTACCCAATTCCTGGGAAGCAGAACCTCAGCATGCACAGCAGTTATTTGGGAAGACAAATGGCATAATCATGAATATCCCTCTTTCCTTTTTTCCCTGAGCTTTTATTGCTGAGTACTATGAAATGGAGTATCCCTCTGTTCAATCTGGGTCAAGCTGTCCTGATTTTATTTCCCTCCCAAGCTCTTACCTAGCTCCAGCCTACTCACTTGTGGGGCAGAGTGTGAAACAAAGAAAGCCTTCACACTGCAAGCACTGATCAGCAATAATCTAAATATTACTGTGTCATCAACATTGGTTTATCCACAAATCCAAAACACAGTACTTTACAGGCTGCTGCGAAGAAAGGTAACTCCATCTCATCCAGGCTTGACTGCCTTTTGCTAGACTTTGCCTAGTATTTCCATGTCTGTCTTGTACTAGGAGGCCAGAACCAGACCCAAGACTCCAGGTGTGGCCTAACCAGGGCTGATTAGAGAGGAAGGATCATCTTCTTCAATCTACTGGCCACTTTCTTTCTAGTGCAGCCCAGGATGCTGTTGGCCTTGAAAATGACCAGGCCCGTCGCTGGCTCAGCTGAGTCCTTCCATTCAAAGCTGCTTGTCAGCTGGTCTGTGCCCTCTCATGAGCTAGTGCATGGAGGTTATTTTGGCCCAGGTGTGATTTCATGCACCCTTTTCTGAAGTTTCCAGGAAACTTCCATGAGTTTCCTGGCTGT
The DNA here is from genome assembly GCF_015220075.1 of Falco rusticolus. Lineage (NCBI taxonomy): Eukaryota > Metazoa > Chordata > Aves > Falconiformes > Falconidae > Falco > Falco rusticolus. Next base: position 39,917,931 of record NC_051188.1, on the reverse strand, counting down.
TCAGCTCTCTAGGTTGCTGAGGTTCCTCAGAATGGCAGCACACCCATCTGGTGTATCAGCCACTCCCTGATTTTGTAACATCTGCAAACTTGCTGACAGTGCACTCTGCCCTATCATCTGTGTCATTAACGAAGATGTTGAATAACTGGCCCTGGTCTCTGGGATCAATAAATGAGAAATAAGATAAATTAAACATCCTCTAAAAGCATTTTTATTCTACATTGTTTATATGGAAACTAAAGTAACTAGCTCAAAACTAGAGATGCAACTAGTTTCTAGGCATAACTCCATTTCTGACAGAAAGACAGGAAGACTTTATTTGTAAGCCATGAACACAGCATGGCTGCATCCTGCTGTAATATTGATCTGGTTTCACTGGAACAGCAGAAGAGGTGGCAGAACATCAAATAAAAATATTAGAAGTGACAGGAGATGCAAAATAAGCTCTTGTTTTGCTTTATAATGTCAGTTTTACCTAGCAGCTTACCTACTGTAAGACACCTGAGTGCATCAAAAGATTCTATACCCTTTTCTTCCTCTGCTAGGAATTTAGCTTCCCATGTTCAAGGTAAGCTCTGATAGGGTACAGCTGTGTAATCCTGGGTCAGAACTGTGAAAACAGCTAATTCATGAAGAAAGAGCTGAGAAGCGTTGTCTGGAGTCTCCATCCCTCATCCTGGGAGTTGCATTTAAACTCAGGCCTTTGCCCATGGTCTTGCCCAAGCTATGCTGCAGTTATGTTGTGCCTGGTCTTATGCCTTGCAAGCTTTGTCTTGCCTTACTGACTTGATGCTTGGCTTTACCTTAGATATGCCTTATCTCTATGGCATTGTCTGGTTACAGCCAGACTGTTGGCTGAATTGGCTGAACCTGCTTTCCAGCACTAGACGTGCTTTTCTCTTTCAGTTGTTGGATCTTTGTCAGTGGCCTTCCTGCTTTTCTGTCACCCTCGCATCCTGAATTTCATTGCCTTGTGGAGCAACCCATTCTGCTGCTCCCTGATGCATATAGCATCACCTCTTTCACATTGAGATGTCCTCTTCTCCCTGTAGTTGGATGTGAGGCTGCTTTGGCTCCATGTCCCTGCGTTCAGCCAGTAGTGAGTGTGAGTACATATTCCTGATTCACAAACAAACACAGCTGGTCACACAGATCAACACAGCAGTCACATAAACACAAACAGCACACCCACTTCTGTTTCACATTTTCAGCTGATCAGGATTAAAGTCTACTTGTAGAATATTCACAGGCACAATGCGGTTCTCCCCTGTTGCTTGGCCCCAGAGCCTGGTCTCCTCCATTTACTTGAATCCAGACCTACTGGACACCAGATCTGCGCGCTGTCTCTCTGGATGCAGTCACTCACACACCTTACTCTACTCACTGGCTAGTCCATCTTGAAGTTCACTAGTGACTCATGCACATATGCACGTGGAAACTGTTGTGGCTTAATCTGAGGTGGCAACCATGCATCATACAGCCACTCACTTACTCCCCCCACGGTGGGATGGGGAGAGAGTGAGAAAACTCATGGGTTGTGATAAAGACAGTTTAACAGGCAAAGCAAAAGCCATGCAAGCAAAGCAAAGTAAGGATTTCATCTACTGCTTCCCATTGGCAGTTCAGTCATCTCCAGGAAAGCAGGGCTCCATCATGCATAATCTCTGAAAGTCCCCCCTTCCTGCTTCTTCCCCCAGCTTTCTATTGCTGAGAATGATATCATAAGCTATTGAATATCCCTTTGATCAGCTGGGGTCAGCTGTCCCAGCTGTGTCCTCTCCCAGTTTCTTGTGCACCCTCAGCCTACTTGCTGGTGCGGTGGTATGAGGAGCAGCAAAGGCCTTGGCTCTGTGTAAGTACTGCTCAACAATAACGAAAACATCTCTGCATTATCAATAGTTTTCAGCACAAATCCAAAACATAGCCCAATACTAGCTCCTATGAGGAAAACTAACTCTATCTCAGCCAAAACACATGAGCAGAGAGCACACATATGAGAAAAAAGTAAGAGAGTATCATAACATGATAGTACAGACTGCAATGATCAGGCAGAAGACTTCTTCAGACAAGTGCGCTGAGCCACAGGTTGCTTACACACAAGCAGTAACCATTAGCCCCTTTCCCCTGTCTCCCCCGACTTGTTCATTCCAAACACCTTCATCCCTGCCTTTGATCCTTTTCCTACTCATCCCATAACAAATATCACACATTTCCACAACCTTCTTAAAACACCCCACACTAAGATTTATACAAAACACAGTGTCTTTGTTTTGTGCCAAAATTGTCTTCTCCCTGCATCCTAAAAGAAGTCCTATTGTCCTTTAGACAATAACCACATCTAGTTTGTATGGTTTTCTGGGGAATGTATTTAGCCAACTCATTTTTGTAGGCTTCATACCAGGGAAAATGATCTAATAATTGTCTTTTAATACTCTAAGGAGTACCTGAGCAAGTGTACTCAAACTTCTGCTATGTTGCCTGGCTTCCTTAATTTGTTTTTGCTTTTCTGATCCTTTCCATGTTTTTGTTCAATGTGATCAACATCTAGTGAGATAATCTAACCATAAAGCACACCAGCTTCTTCCCCACACCCCCACCCCCCCACCCCCCCCCCACTTTATGAGCATTCACTGGACAAACCATAGAATTTGAAGTTTTTTTTAAAGTTATGTAACATTTATGCCAAATTCTTGAGAAATTAAGTTGACATGTCATATAGGAGAAGAGTTAGAAGTCAGTTAAAGTTAATAGACCTGGTAGAAAAATACCCTTGAGGCATATTTCTGTGTGGGAAAAAAAACCAAAACAAAACCCAACCAAAAAACACCACAAAGGATGTGACTGCAGACTCTTTGTTGTTAATGACAAAGCAATTAACCCAAATGATATTAATATGTTGTAAGTAACCATTTCAAGCAGGTGATTGGCCAAAACCCATTATACACACCTGAATGCAACCATGCACGATTGTTTCCATACAAGTAGATGGGGATTTACATAGGAAGTAGGTGATTGGAAAAAAAAAAGTCAGACAAATGTAAAAAGTCAAGATATGGTAAAAAAAATAAATCTTATTAAAATCCAGATATAAGATATTGTAGTACCTTGTCCGCATTACCCAATTGTGTAAGATTCCTATCAGTGTAATATTTAATGGGTATTACTCTTCTACCAATTTCCCCTAATTTGATTTTTATTCCAAATGATTTTTTTATCAGTATCTACATGTATTTTCAAGAATGTAGTGTATTTTTGTAATTAATTTTCCTGAAATACTTGTTCAGACAGGTTGTCAGTTTTTAGAAAATGCCAGTATTCCAATACAATTACTATATAACGATCATATTCCTTCAAAATCCCTTTTTCTTTCTCTCAGAAAAAAAAAAAAAAAGAAAACAAGTTCTGCAAAATATTACAACTGGAATAACCTAGAGATGCTGGTAAATATTGGTAGCTTAAATATTTGCTCTAAATTTCATAGTTCCTAACTATCCATTCTATATTGTCATATAGTTTACACTGATGTTAAAAAATCCCACCCAGACATAGGTTCTTTGATATGCTGCATCAGTTGTAAAGTTTCATTTAAGCTTTTTTAATATTAACAACAATAAATTTATAAGGTAGCTTCTATACTTTTGTTAACAATGTTATTTGTGTATGTTAAACAGGTTAGGAGGAAAGGTCCACATGGAAACTAAGTTTGAAACCATAGGCACCACGTGTTTTTTTTTGAAAGTGCTACTTTCTGTAATAAAAGAATATTCTAAATGAAAAAGAGTAATTAATAAATTCTCCTTATTAGTACAACTTAAAGTTTAGACAACCTCACTTGTGCTATCATTTTCTGAACTTTGTCACCATCATAGAAGACTTGAAATTTAAAGTGGAAATATTTCCATTTCCCTTTTCAGTGCAAGATAGATATTGTCAATGTTAGTGATGTTAAGGAAAAAATTTAAGGTTGGTGCTATGTTAAGTGCAATGGGAGGCAGAGAGAGAGTGAAAGTAAACCTGCTGGATACTATGCCTACATGCTTTCAGCCTGGCATATAAATTGTATTCTGCAAACTGAGATTATGCATAAACTATTTTTTTTCTTGTTTTCTTTTGTTGAAGTCTATAATTTTGTTTCTGTAGGTATCTTCAACTTATTGAAGGTAAGTATAATGACTTTTTGCTAGCTAAACTTCTACTATTACTTGGCTCATTAAAGGCATCAGAAGCAGTATGGAAAGGAAGATTTGAAAAAGAATAAAGGAAAGCAAAGACAGTTCATATTAAAAACATAGTTACTAATAATGGCCAGATAATGCTTATAAAAGCAAATTTTTTATCTTTGCAGGATATTAACAATGACTGTAAGTCTCAAAGAATACACTACAGCTGTGAAATAATTGAAACTAGTGATCTTAATGTAATATTTTGGCACATCTTCCAGAACTTAATAGTAACAAAAAACAAAGTTGTATACCTACTCACTCAAAAACTATGGATGCACGTAGTCTTTCTGATTATTTTCCTATGGGGTTATAATGATTCTTATTAAAGCAGCTGATTTAGATGGGAGAAAAATCCTAAAATCTTCATAACCCTGTAGGAAGACTTAGTCTGAAAGACATGAAATACCGGTCTTTATAAAACATCCTATGCAGTAAATGTCATAAAAACTTTTTTGTGCACCCTTCATTATAGAATAGATACATTTTTAACGTATATTTCATTTTTATATTTAGATACATACATAACAATCCAGATGCAATGTCTGGACTTTCACGTATTAAATTGGAAAAAGCTCTTGAAACTTACTGATGAGGTCTAATGTCAATGAATTTTTGATCTGATGGAAGTGAAACAACAGAAGGTAGGTGCTGGAAAAAATGAGCAGTAATCGTCTGAAAAATGAGCAATTAAAAGGTGGTAAAGTCAGGAGAAGTGGAAGAAAGACACAACCAGCAGAGGTCTTGGAAGCAACTGATCATTCTGCATCTTGCTTGAGATGCTGATCCTACCAGAATCTGCAAGCACTCTGCAGTCTCCAGGTTCCAAAGCTGCTTTAGCTACATACTAATTCCATATCAGAGCAAAGTAACTCTGTATGAAGCACATGCCAGCTCTCTTTTCCCTGGTTTCCATCCAAAGAAAACCCACCTGCATGTCCCAGTAACAGGTGCTCTAATCTATACTAGGTGCCAATCTGCAAAGCAGGACACTGTAACAGATTATACAAGTGTGTCTAGACAGAGCCTGAAGTAGCTTTTGCCTTTAGCACAAGTCACAGTTACTCCTTTTCAGTTTTTATTCAGAATTTGGAAAGTATGGGACCAGCAGTCATGAACAGCTATTTGTACTACATGTAATTGCTTGAGAGCCACCAAAATTGGGTTGTAATCATATCCCAATATAGATAATATATACACAGACATTTTTTCACCATGAAAATTAACATTTAAATAAACAAAGCTTATTTCCTATGACTGCCAGAATTACTGAAATCTCATTTTCAAAAGATTTGTGCCATTTCTTCCCAATGCATTTTACTTCATAAATCACCTGCATTATCCCTGTGTTTACCTATGTGCCTAGCTTGAATGTCTGTATGTATGCTGCTGTATGTTCAGTGCATATATGCATATTGTCCAGTTCTGCCTGCCAGCTTTACAAAGGTGACATTACAATTTGGATTTTTCTCCTCTACCTGGTCACTGATTTTTATGAAATTATTTTTTGACACCTCGATATTTCTCTCATGTTTGGTAAAAACTCAGGTGAAAAGTTACAGAGGTAGATGTATTTAGACAGACTAAAATAAAAAATAGTCATCTGTCTTCCATCAGGAGACCAGTCTGAAAGTAGAAAGTTTGAGAAAGAGAGCTCATCTTTCTCTGTCTATTTATGAACTTCAAAGAATTTAATTGTGAAAGATACTAGAAAGCTATTAAAGACTATTTACCTCCCTTCCATACTTTGTCTGTCAAAAGTAGTTGCTCAGGAAGATGGAGACCTTAGAAAGAGTGCTGGTCTTGGCTGTCTGGCTGCTTAGATGAGTGGGTAGTAGATACATTTTGTCCTGGAAATTTGTTCTGACTTCTTTTCAGTACAAGAAACCCCCCAGTGTTTAGTATTTGATGAAAAAAATACATTTTTTCCTGATTGCAGAAAAGCCATTTTTTCTCAAAATCTTCCCTCGGTGCATTGACACAACCACATACAGACTCCTTTCTCTCCCTCTTCTTTATGTGCGCATATTCTTTAGGATCACTCTTATCAGCCACTGGACAGATGATCAGTAATTGATGCAAGAAGCATGGAGGATATATCAGGAAGCCTTATCATCTGAGGTGGGTAGAGTAACAAAAAGGAACTGAGACAGAAAACTGGAGCAGTACAAGCAAATTAGATTTGAGATGAAGATACACATAGATCCTGAGAGCCACAGGAAAAAGTCATTTCCATCTGGCTTCACCTCTTCTTCACACACAGACCCCTTTTACCACAAGGAGATAGCTAACTGCCCAAGTCAAGCAGGCTGCTGTTATGTAAGAAGTAACGATAGGACTGTGAAGTTTGTATGGTTCAGATGGGGTCAGGGTGAATACTAGAAGTTCCAAATGGATGTCTAAGATGGGCACTCTGCCCAAGATACCCAACGCAATTTACAGTGCAATATGGAAGCATGGAAGGTTATCAGAGAATGCCATATGTGTCCAGACCATGAATAGAAACAAAACACTTGCACCTAGGGCATCCTCATTGGAATGACGCTCAGTAGCATCTGACAGTTCAGTTTAGCTAGACATACAACCTGTGGAGTCCACTTCTTTTGCCCTTGAAAACTATAACAAAAGAATAAAAGTTTTAAATCATTATTTCTTACTCTTTCACATGCATAGGTTCTCCAAACAGGCTGAGGTAAAACATAAATCAGCTGATATCCTGAGTAGGTCAGGTTTTTTCCATTGTTTCTATATTTTTGCCAAAATTACTATGATCACTGGTACCTAGAGCAGCTTTCTCAGCTTCTAATTAATAAGATACAATCCAAAAGAGTAACAGAGAGAAAAAAATAACACAAAAATGTCATCCTGTTTATGGTTTGGCTAGTTAACTTTGCCAATATTGTGTTGCAGATCATTACTTTTCTATTGATACATAAAGAAATATTGGGAAAATAGCCTTTAAATCATACTACAAAATAAACTTGTTTAAAACTACATAAGAATTGTGATTCTATATGTTTAATGAATTTAATTTCTTTACTAGAAGGAACAGCTCTAGAAATAATTATGTCATTTATTTTCGATAGCTGAAAAACAGGTCTCAGGCAAATCTTTAAGGAAGTGCTGAATTATTTTAGGAGAATTCAGGTGATCTATCCTTGAATTAGGTAGTGAAGATACAGGTTTTAAAAATAGGTCCTTATTTATACAATGATCATCAGCTATAGACATGAAACTGTTTCATGGAAGAGTACAAGCATTTGCAAAATCTGAGACTGTTTCATATTAAAGATTCAGAAATGGCTCCCTAAAATGACTAGTGTCTCTAACGCAATATGGCCAGATGGAAAGTGACATGATTTCAGGCCTTTATTCCAAAAGATATTTTATCTTAAAGAATCATTGAATAAAAAAGAGAAATCATTCAAGCATAAGAGACTAGCACTCTCAGCTCCCAGAGTGAGGTAATCACTGGGCTACACAATCACGGTCCCCTTTTGTTTCCTAGTCTGTGCATCTGCAGTGCTCTAGTACTAGAAGATGAAGTAATTTGCAATTCCTGAATTCCCATACTCATACAATTAAGTATTCTCATTGAATGCACACCACGTCATCACTGGAGTTTCTTTTCTTGATTCTGTTTACAAGGAGGAAATAACATAGACATTTATAGAGCAAAATTTTTGACATCTGACTTAGGGTGAGGTGAATAGCACCCAAAGGTAAACATTAATTTCCACTAACTATAAATATTTCAGGTTAATGGAGACAAATTGGATTAGGACTTCAACATTCCACCAAAATATTGAAAGTAAAATGCTAAAATATTCCTTTTTCTTCAAGCAGAATGTACACTTCAATATATTTCCTGTGGTCAAATCAGTGGAAAATACTGTCCATGCTAAAAAGTCTTCTGCATCCAGTAGTAATGTTCTAAGAATGATTGTTGGATCCACTGCAAAGAAGAGAATTGGAGGAATGCCTGATTTGCTGTTTGTAATGGGCCTTAGTGATGAGCCCTTGTTTAGCAGTGTCCAAGATTCATATGAGTATGCCCAGAAGGACAGCTCTAGATAGTGATGGAAACCTGGGATGACTGTAATTGAATGGGGTGAGATATTTTGAATGATGAAGATTGATGACCCGGTAACTTTATAGAGCTTTTCACTGACTATCATACTCCATCCTTCATTCTACTGAGTTGATAAAAATTACTCCTGGCTTTATGTTTCCTTATTCAAACAAACAATGAACACCAAGTAGGAGCATCACAAATCAATTGCCAGCAGGCAAAGACACTCCTGTAATGCTGTTTCTTTTCAGTTATGATCACTACTGCCTAGCAAAAAACAAGGAAGGGATAATGTAAAATTAGAAACCACCTCTTTACCTTCATAAAAAGTCTATACATATGTAACACTTATACAAGTGGGACATCACCCTGGCTTCAAATACTCAATGCTTGACAAGTGGACCTATGTGTCCTGGCCTCTTTTTACTTTTGACTCGGTTGGTAATACAGAACAATTGTGACCCTAAATTTAAACTATGACTTGTATGTCTTGACAAATTTGTTCATGATTCTTTAGACATTTTTGCTGATTCAACATCACTTAAAATTGGCCTGTATCCAGATCTCTGCAGAGATTGCAGCTATGCTGAGCTTGTGAAATATCTTTATTTTGTGCAAAGACAGGGATCTGGGTATTAGAGCAAACCTCAATTTCATTTGAAAACTATCAGGTTTGAACGAAACAGGTGAGTTCGTAACCTTCACTACCATAAATATAGAATAATTCCACAGATTTTATGACAATTTAAGGTAGACATACATCAGAAAAAAAGACCACCTGCCAAATAAAAGGTAGAAGGACCTGATTCTGATTATATATATATATATATATAAATTTACTATACTACTGATACTTGCAAACTTGCTCTGGTTTTAAACTATTAAAAGACTAGAATGAAACCTTTCTTTACTACCTGTTGTATTACTTATAACTCCATAAATACAAGCAAATATTTCACTTCAAAAAAGAAATAAAAGAAGCCAAGATCTGTAGATTTCCTTGGTATAGTTTAGAAAATATTGACTAAAATAGCTCATGTTATAGATATTGTAGGGGTTTTTTACCTATAAGAAGTGAAATCAAATTTCAGTATGAAGAACAAAAATTAAAAATTCAATGACATAATTTTCCTTTGATTTTCTACTAGCATTTTTTGAGCTATTGCTGAAGCTGAAGTAATTTAAAAAAAAAAACAAAACACAAAGAAGAAAAATTCTGTTCTCACTTATATCAATATAAATCAGTTTTAATTCTTAAGAAAGATTCCCTGGCAATATAAATGTAGATCCACATGATCAAACAAAATTATGCCTTTCAAATCTACTTGTAGTAATTTTAAAATTTGTTGCTTTTTAAATCACTGGCTATAGGAACAATAAAGTGAGATTCAATTGCAACTTAGCAGCTCAGCAAGTGCTGATATTTTTCTTGGTGCCGCAGGATACCTATGACCATTTGAAAATGTGTTTTGAAATGTGCCAAATAGTTTTATTCAATATGGACACTTCAGAAAAAGAACTGATCAGCATGTGGGCATTATGGGCATTGCGTTGCTCTGACACATTCTAGCAGCATGAGACTTGAAAGAGTTCTTTTATTAAATTTCCGATTAAAAGTCTGAATGCTTGTGGAGAATGAAAAATAGGACTGCCATAAATAATAGCAGAGCAAACTGAATACATTTAATTCACAAAAATATTTGGAAATCTCTTCTCAATCAGTGCTAATCATAGTAGGCATTTTTGTTAGAGAACTCAAATGCATTTGCTTGGAAAAAGCATTTATAAAAATTATGAGCAGTGAACATCTTGTTTATCATGTTCTGTGTCAAAAATATACTCTGAGCAGAAAAGGGGACTAATTTGAACATTTCAAAGAAATACATTGTCCCTAGTATTAATTTTGCACTGAGAAATGTGGAATGCACCATGTTATAAATCCTACATTTCAGTTTGGTTTTGGGCTGATACTAGATAACTATATGCATATAGATAGTATATAGCTATACTAGATCAATCCCATTTAATTCAGTAGAAGTTTATCTTGAATAAAAGCAGAAAGACAAAGATGACAGGCTAGCCAATCCCACCAGTTAGGAATTGTAAAAGAACAGTGGTGTGGTTTAAACCACAGCAGGCAGCTCAGCCCCACACAGCCACTTGCTTACCCCCCACCGCACCCCCAGAGGGATGGGGGAGAGAATTGGGAGGGTAACCATGAGGAAACATGTGGCTGAGACAAAGACAGTGTAAGAGGCAAAGCAAAAGCCATGCACACAAGCAACTAAAAAATAGGAATTCATTCACCACTTCCCATGGGCAGGCAGGTGTTCAGCCATCTCCAAGAGAGCAGGGCTCCATCATGTATAACAGTTACTTGGGAAGACAAACACTATAATGCCGGATGTCCCACCCTTTCTTCTTCTTCCCCCAGGTTTATACGCTAAGCATGATGTCATATGGTATGGAATATCCCTTTGGTCAGCTGGGGTCAGCTGTCCTGGCTGTGTCCTCTCCCTACTCCTTGTGCCCCTCCAGTCTGCTGGCTGGTGGAGGGGTGTGAGGAGCAGAAAAGACCTTGGCTCTGTGTGAGCCCTGCTCAGCAGTAACCCAAACATCCCTGTGTTATCAACACTGTTTCCAGCACAAATCCAAACCATAGCCCATACTAGCTCTGTCCTGATTTCAGCTGAGATATAATTTTCTTAGTAATTGCTGCAGTGCTGCCTTTTTGATTTGGTGTCAGAACATTGATGATAGCACACTGATGGTTTTAGTTTTTGCTAGGCAATGTTTACTTTAAGTCAAGGACTTTTTAGTTTCTCAGGCCTTGCCAGCGAGGAGGCTGGAGGGGCACAAGAAACTGGGAGGCAGGACAGCTGACCTGAACTAGCCAAAGAGGTAATCCATGCCATAGGACAGCATGCTTAGTATATATAAACTTGTGGGGGTTGGCCAGGGCTTGGGGATCATTGCTCAGGGACTGGCTGGGCATCGGTTAGTGAGTGGTGAGCAGCTGTATTGTGCATCACTTGTGGTTTTTTTTTTTTTTTTTCTCCCTTCCCTTTGGATTTCATTCCTCTATCCTCCTTCCCTGTTTTTGTTATAATTATTATTATTATCATTTTTTAATTTCAATTATTGAATTGTTCTTATCTCAACCCTCGAGTTTTACGTTCCTTTCTGATTCTTCTCCCCATCCCTCTGGGTGAGAGTGAGCAAGCAGCTATGTGGTACTTTAATTACCAGCTGGGGTTAAACCATGACAGTAGCTCCTATGAAGAAAACTAACTATCCCAGTGAAAACCAGCACATAGCTGTAGGGGTATGTGGAGGTTGGAGATCTGCTTCATTAAGGTTATGTGATGAAGGACCTTTTCAATGTAAAAGGGGATAATAAGTAAAGAGGGAAGCAAGAACAGAGACAGAAACATGATGGACAAGGGAGATAGGGGCAAAGACCAAAAGCTTTGTGTTACTAATTGAAGGGCCATTAAGAACTCCAGGCACAGCTTTGGAGAGAGACGACCTGGGCTAAGTGATAAGAAAGTGGAAACAAGAGGACCATGAAGATATGGGATATTCAAAGGTGACCGTTGGGACTACACAACATTTATTAAATATTTTTTTTTGTTGTTGGGGAGGGAATTCAGGGAGAAAAAAAAGTGGGGAATAGACAGAAAAGGGTATAAAAAGTGGATTCTCTGGCAAACTCCAAGCTGTACCAGCTGACAGATAGGAGGCGCTGTGTGTGGGTAGGAGTATCAGGAGGTTGGATGGTCCATGCTGGTAATCTGGGGGACCCATGACAATGCAGTGCCTATGGGACAAGTGTGTGAGTGCTGCGTGTGTGCAGTGAGCACCCAGCTGGGCCAGGTGACGAGTTGCAGACCCTGGGGGTGGGTAAGAGGGGGTCAGGATCCCAGCAGGGGTGTTGGGCAGGCAGAGGGGCTGTGCTGGTGTTTGGGGGATCCATGAATGTTCATGTGCTTGTGAACCTGGAGAGTGTGGTGTGTGTGCTGCACTAGTGATCTGCCTCTGTCAGCAGAAGAGGAGGAGAGGACATGACTGCCTGTGCCTGCTGTCTGGTGTGATGCCTTGATGGGAACAACACATGATCTCAATCTTTTTACGTTTGTGATTACAGAGTTTCTAGCGACAAAATAGGAAGTATTTTATCTCTCTTTTACAACTATATTACTGGAAGTCAGTTTTGCTTCTTTTGCAGACACAGCTTTGGTGTGCATTGTGATTTTGTCCTACAGTTTTCCTTTCAATATACTAATCCCTCTCATGGAAACACAGATACACTTTTATGTTGACTAATTACTCAAACTTGAATTAGAAGCTCAGATGTTGCTGTTACTTGGATTGGACTTTGCAAGTTAGATAATAATAATAATAATAATAAAAAAATAATAATACCACCACCACCACAAACTAAACTTCCTTTACTGAAAAGGCCTATTTAAGGAAAAAAATATTCAGCAAATTTTGAATTTGGAAACAAAAGAACTGCCAGAAATTGTAGGCCACCAATAAGCGAGCCAATTTAAATTTTCTTTATTCTTGCTTAGGTTCAAGCTAACCAAAGGATCTCTATATTGTTCTTCAGTTTGCCAATGTAATGGTCACATAAGTTAAAAACTCACAAGAATACTTTTGATTTCCTTTAATTATGAGACAAATTCTCTCATAACACATCAGGAAAGAGACCAGAAGACGTTCATTCATTCTGTAGAAAAGACATGTAAAAAATACAGCACAAGAATAAGTAGCAAAAGAGCAAATTATAAACTTGGCTAAACCTTTTCCATGTGCTGTGTGCCTGTTTCAGTAACCTGTCTTTGTTAGACTAACCTGGTGTCTAGTGACTCAGATTAACCTATAGAGTTAACACACACTAAAGGTTAGAGTAATGAAAAATCCCAGATGCATCATATTCCTAACTGTGATGATATATATCTAAGAATAAACTGTAAATTCTTAAATTAATTCTGAGTAGCTTCTTTGCAGTTCATAAATGCCTTATTCCACAGATGTCAATGGTATAATCTAAGGCCAGTTCAACAATGGCACTGAGGTATTTAATTCTTTGAAAAGCAATGGGGTATGAAGAATTAAACATATCAGGACCTATGTGGATCTGATTCCAGGACAATAAAGTTCTGATCAGAAAGGGCATCTTGTCATCACCTCACATTTAAGCACCTGCAAACTAGTCTCAAAGTTACTCAGACAGTATTTTCTGAATATGAATTATTCCAACAGAGCTGAAGATAGTATCTCCACTCTTTTCTTACAGTAATTTACTCACTCAAGTTGCAGCAGGCTTTAAAGGATTTGAATGAGCATCTTTGACCTCTCAGATGGATACACAGGGATGGAGTAAACTATGATATATGTGTTAATTTTTCAGGCCATTTATAAGTAATAAAATATAAGAGCATGGCTAGGGCATCCAACATGTTAGGAAGAAAATAATTTCCTTTCCCAATACCAAATTACTCTAAAAAAATTGGACATGGGTAGACCTACTAAGCCAAAATCATACTCTGTGTGGTGCACCCAAGCAGATAATCAATCCATAGAAAGCAAAATAAGTTCAAGAATAGATACTGAGACTCTTTTGACAGTCAAGCACTCTATTACTTGACAAAACTTCCAGACAATTGACTCTAGCTCTTTTGAACCCAGTACTAGTATTCTTCCATTACAGGAATATATGTAAAGTAATAATGTTCAAAACCCTCTATCTCCATTTTCATTTATTGCATTTTCAGTACTTTGCCCTGTAAGTATCCTTTATCTCAAGAACTTTTGTTTGCAAGAATTAACCTTTGAATTCTTTTTCTAAGGTTATGGATAAAAAAAAAATAAAATCACACATTGTCTTCTTTAAACAATTTTATAAATTATCATTTCAATTAATAAACTTTTAATTTGTTTTAATTTCAGTCCATAGACATTTTAATCTTTACTAGAAGGGAAGATGTGGCAATAACTGAGAGAAAATGCATTTCCCCTACTGCTAATTTGAGAAAATATAATTTACCCACTCCCCATGTCCCTCATGTATAAGACCACTGTGAATGGGGTTAATTATAAATTTCTTTTTTAAGTCTTTTTTTTCTGTTTTGTTTATTTTCACGTCAAATACATTCAGACAGATACACTTAATTTTCAGTATAAAGGCAAGGGAATAATAGTACTCCTCAGTACCCTAATATATTTGAAAATTAGCTTTATTCTGTAAGCAGAATAAATCCACACTTAGAACAACCAACATACCTTAGAAATAGGTGTGTTTGACAGGAAAAAAATGCACTACTTGAAAATTCAGTTCCTAGACATTTAGACCTATCAATTGGCAAAAGTGTTACTGCTATTGGATGAATCTGTACTGAGGTAACAGCAGCTGGTCCCTCAGACAGCCAGAAGCAAAACTGTATACAAAGCACTGTGGATCAATGTCAGGAGACTGGATTTTCTGTGGAAAGGAGCAAGAAGCTGGAATAGGTTTTTGCAGGTCTCATGTCTTTCTATATGTGTATCAGACATTTGCACGAGCTGAGTGAAAAGCTGTGGGTCTCTGCACTAAAGCCTCCTTCAGCTGTCAGAAGGATTTTACCATCCAATACAGTAATCTCAGTCTATCACTAAAACTCAGGTTGAATCAGGTCACTGGAAGTGGTTGGATTTTCTTCAGGTTCTCCTATAATTGGTTCTGTAAGAAAATTACTCATAAGTGCACCATGTATCTGATATGTTTGTTTCTTTAGTTCTCTTTACTGTGAATATTATGGAAAGAAGAAAGCTGTCTAATTAGATATGGATGACCCATTCTTTCCACACCAGGAACATAACTGTGAACATCTTACTGAGAAGTCTTTGCATATTCACTGTTTCTAAAGATAGTCACTGCCTACCACTTGTAGATGCAGATGATTTAAGATTATCTAGTTGGATTTTTTATAGCTATTAATGGTAGGTGTTGCAGAAGTACCTGGAAGTCTTAAAAATTAAACAAGTTAGTAACAAATTGGCTTAATTTCCCTCAACTTTAGATACTGCAATCAACAGCTAAACTAGTGCCTTTAGGATCCTCTTACTGTTGATGGTGACTTTTTGTGTGATGTGGTGTGATGGCTTATTCAGGATGTGATTCCTATCTATATCTTATTGTAGGAATTTACAATTAAATGAATAGCCTTTGAAAAGAATGTATTTCTCTCCACTGACTATGAAGTAGTACTGGGATAACTAGCTTAGATATGGATGTTGACATGATAGATATCTGCATTTAGTCATGAATATCAGTCATGAAAAAGGAAGTTCTTGCCCCAATGAACTTACTGTCTAAATAAGAAAGGAAGAAATGGAGATTCAGATAAATTAAATACCTTGCACAAAATCCAAACATAAAATTACTGTTTCGTGAGTCCTATTAAAATGTTTTGAACAGAAAAATATCTGCTTCACTGTTCACTATGCAGTTTTTCTTTCAAAGCTCTTCTCTTTAGCACTAGTGAAAAGGTCTTCATTCTACACTGCTGTGACAGTTCTTATGTTTGTTTTCTTTTCCAGCTTATTTCCATTGTACTAAAAATGCTGTATGATTCACTTCTACATAGAGACCTCATAAAAAATTGAAAGGCTTCAATAATTTTAAATCATTCTACACTGCACATAGAGATTTAAATTTCAGTGCTAATTTTTTTATTAGCACTTTAATTTGGAAGGTGCTAGGTTTCTACAAGATTTAAAATTATTGGAGCATTTCAAATTTTTATAAGCTTTCCAGTAAAGATGTGACTATGGTTCTGGGCTTGTAAAGTGTAGCACAATTTAAATTTAATCTAAATTATTTAAGTGCTTCAGACTTCAGGGAGATTTTCAATCTTTCAAACTGGGATTCATGTTCAGAGACTAGAGCAATCTTATAATGCAAACTGCTTTCATCGTTTTAAAGACCTGCGGGCAGCATTCAGAACAGCCCTTTTTTATTGTCAGTTTGTTAATTTAAATTATTTGTTTTCAACTCCAGTGTATGAAGAGGAAACAAGTAAAATAAGACCATAACGGGAAGACAGTTTCCTCTAGAAAGTTTAAGGTAACAATGAGCTTTCCTGTTTAGATAGATGATGGGGTAATGTGAAGAATGATATTTTGCAATGCACATTTTGAAACTTATTATAAGCTGTTACAAGATCCATAGTTTCACCCATGCCCATATGTACTATCTTAAAAAGATCAAAGACATAACTTGCATTTTCACTCTTGCTGAAGACTTTGTTTCACCTAGAAAGGAACCAAAATGTGTTTAATTGTATTTTGTTTAGTTTTAGTCTAATGTGAAAATACTAACTTCCTGTAAAATCAGACCGTAATATGTCATTTCTATGGCCATCTTTGCCCTACAATTAACAAAATATTATGGCATTTAATACATGGATTTCTGATTCATATGATCCTGTGAATCAAAATTTTAAAGACCATTATTGAGTGCCTGGGGAAGAAGTCTGCTAGCACCGCCAGTAATTTTGGAACTGAAATGTCTCCACCCATCTAAAACATGAACATAACTAATTCTGCTGGTCTTTTCCATCAGTCTGATAGTTATTTTTCTGTTACAGGAACATAATTTGCCATTCAGATTGCTCATTCACAGTAATTTCATTTATTTTTTGTGGTGCTGTAAAATTTCTAAAGGCAATAAGCAGTTCTTGTAAAGTTAATACTGAAAGATTTCAGCATCATTAATTTTGCAGGAATTAGCTTTCAGATTCAGTTTGAGCAAGTGATATCAAATCTTTGGTACACATGTTTATCAAAATGTACCAAGAACTGCTGAGAAGTGGTCAACTGTGATAATGAAGCATGCACTAGAAACTCTTGAACTAGAAGCAGGTGGAAAGAGCTTTAGGGATATATTGTTTGAGCCACTAAAGGATTGGAAGATCTAAGATGGTTCTTTTGAGGTGAAATAATTAAGTGAAAAAGCTAATTTTGTCCCTTTCATAAAAGAGCAGTTGTCTTCTGTTTGGACAGTAGGAGCTTATTCTACAATCCCAGGTAAAGCCTATCTATAACTGACTTGGTTCAGGTTTCTGTAGGACATGCAGAAAATATCCACACCAAAGAAGCCATTGATCATTCAGAGTGGAAGTTGATAATTGGTAACAGGCAATGGATTCCTAATCCCTCCATTAATGGTACAAGGGGGAAAAGAAAAAAACAAAAAAACAACCAACCAAATACATTGATTTATAGAAGAGTGTGATTGAGTTTTGTCTTTGCAAGCTTTAGGGCCAGATTCACTGATTTACTGTAAGTACTTTGATTGCTTTTGTGTACCAAGGAGTCAGGAATTCGCTTTAATGATGAACATTAAACTGGGTTTACAGCTGTGTTCTGTTCTTAGGGCAGTATAAACCATCTGGAGAATACTACTGAATCTCACCTGTAGAATCAAAGCCAGGTTCTCAGCTGATTTAAGTTTAATTTTGTCTGATAATGCCAATTTCTATCATTGTCAGTATCAGAATCTCCATTAAGTCATTGTTTTAATTGGAATACATTTAAATGAGGACAAGACAGAAAACTGCGATAATTATTCAATATGAATTGTTGAATGAAATGTACAACAATAATAATAATAATAAAAAAATCTTCCCAACAAATTCACATAATAAGGGACAATCCCCACCCCAGGGTTCCTGCACTGGCTATGCCTAATGGATCATTAATGATATCTGTAGCCAAAGTGAACTAAAGGGGTTTTATGAGGGAGCAAGAATCTATCTGTGGGGTGTCTACCATTGTCTACTGGTTTTGTACAATACTGAGAGGGGATAAAAGTTTTTAAAATGAAAGGCAGAGAGGATAAGACAAGCTGAGAATAAAACTTACGGTAATTTATCCATACTCACAAAACCAGCTGGAATTTATGCTACATGTTCACATTAAGAGATGGAATACAGGGTTTTTTTTTCAGCATTCTAATAGTATTAAGCTGAAAAAACCCTCCAACAAATAAATAAAAAAACCCAAACCAAATCCTTGTTCACAAACCTGTTGTCCATTCGCAGAAAGGAAATGAGAACTAGGAGATGGGAAAAAATCCTGTTCCATTACTCTGCCAATATTATTGTCTAAAGGGTGCTGTTTGATGTAATATTTTTCCTACTAACAAGAACTTCTTTCCATCTTCCATCTTTGGCTGTTTCATTTTAGCCAGAGATCAAAATGTACAAACTCGTAGCTGTGCTAGGAATTGACAAAATAATGCAGATTACCTATGTATGTATATATGTAGTAAGTGTTTGTATATGTATAAAATATTCCTAATTCCTACCTGTATTAATAAATCTTGTCTATTATAGTTAGAAGGATGAGTTTTTTATTCAAATTTGCATTCACTGTTATTCTTTTTTTTCCTCCTTGATTTCTGTTCATAATCACAGTCGCTGTTTTAGTTACATCTATAGCACCTTTTTTTTTTGGGGGGGGGGGTGTGTGTGTAAAAATCTGTTTGATCATGTTTGTGAGGAAAAATGCCTCCTTGACTAAACAGAACTTGTAACCAACAAATTAATTTGTTGTATAAAGCTTCCATTGAACAGATTTTTCTCATATTATTATCCAGCAGATTAACTGTTTGGTGATTGTTTCTCACTTTTAAATTAAACGGATATTTGAGAAGACATTGGGTTTTTTTGGGAGGAAAAAACAATAATCCAGGTAGGAAATATATGTAGAATATTGGCTTGATTTTTCACAAAAGCAGAAATAAACCATTTTTTACCTGTTGGTTTTTCTTTGTTCTTTTTTTTTTTGCTTGGGGAAAAAAAACAACAGCCCAAACCCAAAATTTGTATTACAGCAAGGAAAGAAATTAATGGGGAAATATTTACCAGCCATTTTCACGATACAGCCTTGCATTGTTATAAGAAATATTCTTCCTGAAGTCTAGTTATCTATTACTCAATCAAGCAAATTGAAAAATGCAACCAAAATTCATTGTAGTAACCAAAAATTTCAAACGATAGTAAATTCAGGGTGGTAATTACAGCACAAACAGACCTATAAAACCTTGAAATACACACTGTAAAAATACTTGTGTACTGTTAGTTTCACTGTTCTATAAATTTTAAATTCTTTATAATTATTAATTCATCTTTACTGATACTTCTGCTCCTTTTTTTCTGAACTGACAGTAGTATTGTAAAACCTAGAATGTACTATAGTACTGTAACAGCAGATTCTCTCAGAGAGAAGGTACTGCTGCATAGACTATGACAACATCTTAATCTTTTCCTTCTGGATCTTCTTTAAAGTGTTGGTTTTCCTTTATTTCCATAATTATTTCAGTCACGAGATGCTTTGCTCTTTCACTGCTAAACGTTTCCTGTATTTTCTTTTCATTTTTAATGATAAAATTTTTCAGTATATTAAAATTTGAAAATTTTTGTTTTCTTCCATTTACAGTGTGATTTAAATCTTCTCTAGCATTGGTCCCGTGTATACCACTATGAATACAGCCATAACCCTAGTTTTCTATTTGGTTATTTAATATGAGATTAAAATTACTATAGTTTTCTGGGCCATAGTTCTGCCTTAGGCAATCCACCTAGGTATTGGTCTCCCTGCAATCTGTTTGACAAGGTGGGAGATCTTCAGCATGAAGATCTAAAATTGCAGTCTATCTTGGCTTCAATAAAAACCCCATCCCTCTACAATAATAGTTTTATGATTCTTTTATATCACAGTCTCTTAGGCTCAGTAAGTCATTTAGAAGGCACTCCTCCAAACATCCTGTAGTCCCCAAATGTATTTGCCTGGTGTGACACTTGATATATCAAGAATTATGAAAAATTGTGCTCTCTTTCTGTATAAGCAATAGTTTGCTAGAGGATTTTGTGGTCCACAACTAAAGAGTACCAAGAACACTCCTGAGCACTGTAACTCTACTGCTTGTGCACACATATTGGTAAATGCTTTAAATTGCTTTAATTATTTCCTAGCATGATTTTTGTTTTTTGCTTGCCAGTAGTCTCCCAAACAATTTATATTAAATGCTTGCAAGTTAGGATGGGTCATGGGCCATACCCAACAGACAAATTAGGGGGGTCCATACTTTCTCTGGAATGTAAAAAATGTAATAGTATGGATACCAGCTGTTCAGAGTCAGCTGATGTGACTCAGAGAATGAGTCCCAGTGCTTTTAATTTATTAATTTAACTCAAAATCAAAATTTATTTTAATTCTTTGAGATGTGGTTTTCAACTTATAAAGAATTATGTATAACTTTCTCTACAAAACTGAAAGATTTAATTTGTTGGGAAAACAAATTTTAGTCAGGATTACTGTCAAACCATTTGTCCAGCCATTGTTTCCACCCTTCATAAATGGTATGTTTACTACTTTCCAGGTAACAAGACAGTCTAGTAATATCCTCAAGACATCAGTGTTCCTAATATAGCTTGGCAGGTTAACCATTTTCTGAGAGAAGTGCTAAAAGCTAGTATTGTGATCATGTATCATGTTCATGGATTACAGAAAACCCTTGGAGGAGGGTGTGTGCATGACACTAACCTCAGGAGACAAGAAGTACGTAAGAATACCTGTCCTCTGACCACCATCTACCTCAGAGAAGGCAAGCCTGAGGACGGGTCTTGTTTTGGGATTGCATCCTAGCTGAAAGAGCAGTCCCAAAATAAGATGTACTCTCTCTAGTCAACTTGTCAGCTGAGCTACATCAAAAGAGATGATTGGAACTGAACTAAAATACAGGCAGGCAGGCAGGCATAGTCTAATTTTTTCTCCCTGTATATTTGTCTTTGAACATAATCACCTCATTAAGATTTGAAAAGCAGTAAATGTTAGTAAGTCTTCATGTGTGTTATGGTGTTGGTCTAATCTTAACAATGGTTTCAAAACTCATGATTCTAAGCAGGAGCATTGCCCAGTTCTGCAGGGTTCAGAATCCCCAGTCAAGATAGGGGATGGGAAGTGCTATAATGCTAAACTTACAGATCTTATCTCAGCAGTACAAAACATTCTGCAGAAGATGTCTGCAACAAGCAACCAGAAGACCAAAAGGAGAGTAACTGAAAAAACAAGTCTCTTCTGAACTGTAGCTTTTCTGCTGTCTCTCTTCTGTGTGAAAAAGAATCAAAATAGGGTAGAAGCTCTCTAAATTTACACTTTTCTTCATTTTACAGTAGAAATAATGAAATTCATATTTTATTTATTCTAAAGTATTTTTGAAGCAAGAGTTCACTGTATTGTCAAACATTTTACTAGCTTTCATATACATCACATCCATGGCAGTTCTTCATAAACTAATTACATTATAATTCAGAATTACGTTGTCATTATTATTATCATGGCTTGTAAAACTCCATTCCTTAAAGGGGCTTTAAATTCTGTAAATCTAGGCTTACTATTTTTCCCTGTTAACTGCTCTCTGAGTGGCTAGGTCCAAATTGTTACAGGCATTTGTAGGGATGAACTTTGGATATACCATTCTAGTTAAACACTTGGGATTAGTACCTATGTTGTTCTGCTACACAGATGTGTGGGAGGGACACTGAATATGAAGAGGAACTGAGCAGGAAAAGGAACAGTAGGGTGCAGTAGATAAGTGCAACTGTGGACACTGAAAACTGCATAAACTCATGCAGATCAGCTATGGGAGTTTCTTACTTACCAGCCCCAATGACTTAGCATGAAATGTCCCAGGAAGCTTCTCTTACAGTCACTATCCTGGGAACTTTTCCAGAAATTTGCCTGGCTCCTCAGTTATTGTGGATTTAAGCCTAATTTTCTTTAAATCCAGTATACCCTTGTACCATTGTGTTTTGTGAACTCATTATTTCTCTGGATTTGGCTAGTTCATTGTGGATGGTTCCACATGTCACTATCTTTCTCACATTTTCAGTCAATTCCTATTTGCAAGTAGGTCAAGGATGGCTTCTCCTCTATTTGGTGCATGGCTGTCTGTCTTTGGTTTCTAAAAGATAATCCCTCTGTAAATGTCTTGTGATTCTGAGTACCTTGAGATTTGGTCCAGGAAATTTTCAATCCTGCAGGTCTCTAGTCATATACCATCTGTCATTTCTTCTTTTGTTTTTAATTCCTTGCAACTTTACCTAAAAAGTGAACCAGTACACTCATTAATAAGGATTTGTGTAGTTCCCTGATATGTAGGTCTTCAGTTTTCAAATGGCTTAAATGAACCAGGCACCTATTTTTGATTGGTTTTTCTTTTTTCTTTTCTTTTCTTTTCTTTTCTTTTCTTTTCTTTTCTTTTCTTTTCTTTTCTTTTCTTTTCTTTTCTTTTCTTTTCTTTTCTTTTCTTTTCTTTTCTTTTCTTTTCTTTTCTTTTCTTTTCTTTTTTCTTTTCTTTTCTTTTCTTTTCTTCTCTTCTCTTCTCTTTTATTTTGTTTTGTTTTGTTTTGTTTTATTTTATTTTACTTTATTTTATTTTATGTTATTTTTCTTTCTTGTAGTATGGGGTAACTTACATCTACCCAACAATATTAAGCTATTTAAAATCTAAATAAAAATTCTGCCTCCAACTAACTTTTCCTGTACATATACAGTTCTGTCTATAATATATTGGAATTCTTGTTGTAAGAATCATCAGACATACATCCAATAAAGCACATTATTATTGTAATACTATCATTTAATATTATTTCTGTGTCTTCTTGTTGTCTCCTCTGTTCTGCTTTTGCAGTCATTAAAGTATATATTTATTACTTATTCTTTTTTTCCCCAGATTTTTTTTCACCTTCTGCTTTATATAAATACTTAGGCAGATTCAGTATTTTTTAGCAACAATTTGGTATCTCAGTACGTACCAGATGGAGTTAGAAGAAAGCTGATTTTCCCTCCTCTAACTGCTAACAGTAGTTTAACAATTTTCAAAAGAAATGTACCAATTCTGAACTTAGGCTAACTAGTCATATGTCAAAATAGGGTAAATCTCAGCTCAGGCTATTGCAACATGCAACACTTGCAGCTGTTAGCATTAATAATACAGAACATAGAAACAATTGTAATCTCTGTTATGATCCTCAGTATTACAGAGATTATGATAAGCAAATCTTTGACATGATTATTGTACCAGTCTATAGTTTGCAAATATTAATAAGATGTACTTTGACACAAGGCATCATGTTCGAACTGAAAAGCCATTACCAAAATTCTAATATAAATAAAATTGGAGTGAAAGGCTAATAATGAGTGTGCCAGATGTTATGCTCTGAAAGCATAGAATATTTACGTACCTTTCCAGTCAGGTGTAATGGATGCTGTGGACACATGAAACATTTGAGAAATACAGCATTCAAATATACTGAATAATACAGTATGATGCAGATGTTTTCCAGGGGATGCTAGTTACTGCATTCCTGACTAAGCACTAGAAAACGCTGGATATTCAGTGATGTGGAAAAGAGGACATGATTCAAATTCTACTACTGGTTAAACAGTATGCATCTTTTTACCAATGACTGAAAAAGAGGACTGTTTTCGACTGATTAAAAAATCGAGACAGACAGGAAGAAAACAACCTAAAGAGGTAGCTAAACACTTTCACAGACCATCATTCTAGACCTATTAACTGACTTGTGGACTTAATCTTCCAATTTCCTACATGATAAATAGGTAGTAACTCTTAAATATATGCAGAAGCTATATATTCATTTAGTCTTAGTCTATATTTTTTGTTTGTGATTTATCCCAAACAATGTCTGAGTTATTTGGGAGCTTGGCTGGTCATTGATTAACTCTGAGAAGCAGGCAGTATATTTCTGTGTAGATTACAAATATTAGGCCATAAGAATTGACCACTGCAGTTATAAGAGGACTGAAGTTTTGTATCTTGGTCTAGATGGAAAGCATCAATTTCTTCAGGAGAAATGATGACCAAAGGCTTAAACCTAACTATAAGTATTACAGGAGATCATGAAGACATGAGAGGGACAAGTAACTCTGAGCTTTATCAATGTTTCATTATTTTTCCTAAAATCCTGGAATTCATTAGTCTAAATCAAATGCTATTGGCTACTTTGGGCTAGTTTTGGGAAGATGGGGAGCATCCAGAAGGAGGGATGTAAATGAAGCCTAAAAAGGCATGCTAATTGGCTCCCATATTAGACAGTATATGCTATTGTCAAGCTCTGTTTTTGTTTGGAAGTTGGAGAATACTACTTCTTGATGTTGTAAGGTAATGCTGTTGGCTGATGATTTCCTGACAGGCGTAAGAAACCTGTATGCACTAGATGGTTAAAAATTAGATTTACATAAAAGTTAGAGCTGTGTTCCCTACTGGAGTGGTGTAGGCTTGGATAAATTAGCTTAAATGTGCCTAGCAGAACAACTGCCTTGGACTTCCAGAAGGCCTGATTTGGTCTGTTTAAGAGCCAGATTGACAGAGTCCCTTGGGAGATAATTCTGAAGGGCCAAGGGGTCCGGGAAGGCTGGACATTCTTCAAGAAGGTAGTCATAAAGGTGCAGGAGTCCCCATGTGCTGAAAGACAAGCCAGTGGGGAATAAGACCACCTTGGCTGAACAGAGAGCTTTGGCTGGAGCTTAAGGGAAAATAGGTGAGTTTACCACCTCTGGAAGAAGGGGCAGGCAACTCTGCAGGACTGTCATGAGGTTATGCAGGGCAAAGATTAGAGAAGTAATAACCCAGATAGAACTAAGACTGGCCACTGGCATAAAAGATAACAAAAAGTGTTTTTACAAATACATTAGAAACAAAAGGAGGGCCAAGAGTAATCTCTATCCTTTCTTGGATGTGGCAGGGAACATTACCACAAATAATGAGGAAAAGGCTGAGGTGCTTAATGCTTTCTTTGCTACATTCTTTAATAGCAAGACCAGTTTCCCGCTGGGTACCTAGTCCTCTGAGCTGGAAGACAGGAGTGAGGAACAGCAGAATGCAGTCCCCACAGTCTAGAAGGAAACATTTAGTGACTTGCTGCTCCACTTACATACATATATGCCTATGAGTCTGTATGGGATCCATCCAAGGGTACCGAGGAAGCTGGCAGAAGTGCTCACCAAGCCACTTTCCATCATTTATCAGCAGTCTTGGCAAAATGGAGAGGCCCCAGAAGACTGAAGGGTAGCCAATGTGTTGCCCATCTTCAAGAAGGACAGGAAGGAGGATCCAGGGAACTACAGGCCTGTCAGCCTGACCTTGGTGCTAGGGACGGTTATGAAGCAGATCATCCTGAGCACCATCATGTGTCATGTAAAGGAAAACCGGGGGATGAGGCCCAGCCAGCAAGGATTTATGAAAGGCAGGTCCTGCTTGACAAACCAGATCTCCTTCTATGACAAGATGACCTGCCTAGTGGATGAGGGAAAGGCTGTGGATGTTGTCTATCTGGACCTTAGTAAAGGTTTTGGCACTGTCTCCTACAATATTGTCCTGGAGAAACTGGCTGCTTATGGCTTGGATGGGTATACTCTATGCTGGGTTAAAGGCGAGCTGGACAGCCAAGTCCAGGGAGTGGTAGTGAATGGAGTTACATCCACCTGGTGACCAATCACAAGTGGTGTTCCCCAGGGCTCAGTATTTGGGCCAGTTCTGTTTAATATCTTTATCGATGATCTACATGAAGGGATTGAGTGCACCCTCAGTAAGTTTGCAGATGACACCAATTTGGGTGGGGGAGTGTTAATCTGCTTGAGGGCAGGAAGACTCTGCAGAGGGATCAGTACAGATTGGACTGATGGGCTAAGGCCAATTGTATGAGGTTCAACAAGGAGAAGTGCCGGGTCCTGCACTTGTCACAACAACCCCATGCAAGGCTACAGGCTTGGGGAAGAGTGGCTGGAAAGCTGCCTGGTAGAAAAGGACCTGGGGGTGCTGGCTGATGGCCAGCTGAACATGAGCCAGCAGTGTACCAAGGTGGCCAAGAAGGCCAATAGCTTCCTGGCTTGTATCAGAAACATTGTGGCCAGCAGGACAAGATCGTCCCCCTATACTGGGCACTGGTGAGGCTGTACCTTGATAATTGTGTTCGGTTTTGGGCCCCTTACTTGAAGAGGGATGTAGAGTTGCTGGAGTGTGTCCAGAGAAGGCCAATGAAGCTGGTGAAGGGTCTGGAGCACAATTCTTGTGAGTGGCTTGAGGGAACTGGGATTGTTTAACCTGAAGAGGAGGAGGCTCAGGGGGGATCTTGTTGCTCTTTACAACTACCTGAGAGGAGGTTGTAGGCAGGTGGGGGTAGGTCTCCCAGATAACTAGCGACAAGACAAGAGGAAATAGCCTCAGGTTATGCCAGGGGAGGTTTAGATTCGATATTAGGAAAAAAAATTACAGAAAGTTTGGTCAAACACTGGAATAAGCTGCCCAGGGAGGTGGTATTATCACCATCCTTGGAGGAATTTTAAAAATGCATAGGTCTTGTGCTTAGGGACATGGTTTAGTGATGGACTTGGCAGTCCTGGGTTAACAGTTGGACTTGATGATCTCAAAGGTCTTTTCCAACCTAAATGATTCTATGATTCCATGGTTCTAATTTTAACTGATACAGAAGATCAGTAAGTTACAGAAGTGTTAAGATCTGGGCAGGAGTTTGCTTCCTAATCTCAGGTCCACCCATACAAGGCAAGGTGTTCAGGGTAAAGGCAAAGAGACCTACTCAGGGCACTAACAGGCCTTATTGGCTCCAGCCAGACTCACCTGGACCTCATCCCAACCCTTCCTGAGGCCCAATGCCCCTTTCCAGCTCAGCCTGGGGGCATCAGTAACTGCTGATCTCAACTCCCTAAATGTGACTAAGGTCTCTGGGGCTGCCCTGCTCCTGGGATGGGGCAGTGGTATGCAGCCTGCTCTGCCAAATCCCGTGAGGAGCCCCTGATGCTCCCTGGCCCTTAGGGAGCTGCTGGCTCTGCTGGCAGAAGAGACACATTATTCTGTTTAAAGTATAAGTGAATGCAGGAAAAGTAAGGCTGGATTTTCTAAACTTGTACAGTCACTTTACAGTTCTGCTAGTGGAGATGAGTATTCTGCTCAATAGTATGAGCAAGGGCCCAAGCCTGAGCTAATTTTTGAGCTTTTCCACTTTTTTGGTTTTTTTTGTTGTTGGTTTTGTGGGGTTTGTTTTTGTTTTTGTTTTTTGTTTTTTTTTCAGGCAAGCACTGGATGACTTTCCCTTCTCTATTGACCTATTGCATACTTGCTTCTCTATGTACTTCAGCAGCTTTTCAGTTAACATTAGAAAGCTTTTAATAGCCATATCAGACCTCATGTTGTTCAAGATGGAAATGTCCAAATAAAATTAGACCTGAAACACATTTACTACTCCAAGCATCAGTGTCCAGTTTCTGTGTCACTTAGCTTTTGTTAGAGCAAAGCTGAACATCATAGACATTTTCACATCCCCAGGACCAGATGAAAGAAAATCTTTAATATGCATGCATGCTAGGCCACGTGCTTCCCATACTGTACATGTGTTAAAGTTTTAAACCTTTTTTCTAGGATCATCTAAAAAATAAAAATAGCAACACTCATTGAAATCTACATAATGCTTTGAAATTTATTTTCTTAGCTCTTTGTAGAAATTTTTACCTTGATAAAAATTCACATACTATCTTTAGCCAGTTTCATCAGACAAATTGATAGTGTGGATAAATCAATAGTGTCAATAAACTTATAGTGTTGTGAACTTTGGTTCTCCCTCCCTCAATGGCTATTTTAGCTGAATATTTCAGATAAGTACATGCAATTCTGATATAAGGAAATCAATTATGAATATATTTGTCATATATATATTTGAGTGCTGCTTCAAGCCTTACTGTCACACATAGAACAGGATGAAGATCCAGACTGTAGGCATTTGGCTGTTACATGTCTGTATGTAAGTGTCAAAACTCCCATTATAGTTGAAGGAAAAAAGGAGCTTTGTGGTATTGTTCACACATTTGTGTCTCATGCCATTTTACTTCCCTGACAGTATCCAGGACATCAACGTGGACCTGAAAAATGTGGCACAAGAACTACAGGATACTTGCAGACTTCTGGACTAGAAGATGAAGGTCAGTGGGGTTACCTACACTGTGGCAACTGGCACTAGATGTCTGTGCTTCAGCAGCTGATTCCTGTCCTTATTTGTTAAAGTCAGTGGAGTCTAGACAGTAACTTAGCTTAAGTGGATCACCACTTAAGCTTATGTATATAGCTTCTTTGTGAAGACTTAAATACAGGCAAATTGAATCACACTCCTATTATCCTGTCATTTGGTCCTCAAATCAAGTACTGAATTACAAAGGTCATCTGGCCCAGCCCTCCTGATCAAGCAAGGCCACCTACAGCCAGTTGTCCAGGACAATATCCTGACAGCTTTTGAGTATCTCTAAGGAGGGAGATTGACAACACAACTGGGTGACCTGTGCCAGTGCTTGGTCATCTTCAGAGTAAAAATTGCATTTCCTGATTTTCAGATAGAACTTCCCTTGATACCCATTGCTTCTTGTTCTGTCACTGGGTGTCACTGAAAAGAGCCTGGATCTGTCCTCTTTACACTCTCCTTTCAGGTATTTTTATATATTAATAAGAACCCCGCCTCAGACTTCTCCAGGCTTAACAGTCCCAGCTCTCTCAGTCTTTCCTCATAAAAGAGATGCTCCAGTCCCTCAATCATCTTTGCGGCCCTTTTCTGGACTTTCCAGTTTGTCCCTGTTTCTCTTGTGCTGAGGAGCCCAGAACTGGACTCAGCACTCTAGATGTGACCTCACCAGGGCTGAGTAGAGGGGAAGGATCACATCCCTCCTGCTGGCAATGCTTTGTCTAATGTAGCCCAGGACACAATTGACCACCTTTGCAACAAGGGCTCATGGCTGGTGCCTGTTCAAATTGGTATCTGCCACAACCCCCAGGTCCTTTCCTGCCAAACTGCTTTCCAGCTTTGTGGCCCTCAGCATATACTGGTGCCTGAGGTTGTTCCTCCCTTGGTGTAGGACTTAGCACTGCTCCTTGTGGAACTTCATGAGGTTCCCATCAGCCCATTTCTCCAGCACGTCAGGATCCTTCTGGGTGATTGCACAACCCTCTGGCGTATCAGTCACTCTGTCCAGTTTGGTGTCATTAGCAGACTTGCTAAGGATGAACTCTGCCCCACCGTTTAGATCATTAATGAAGATGTTAAACAGGACTGGACCCAGTATTGAATCTGGGGCTACACTGCTAGTCACTGGCTTCCAACTAGACTTTGCACCACTTATCACCATTCTCTGGGTCTATCCATTCAGCCAGTTTTCAGTCCACCACACTGTCTGCTCATCCAGTCCATACCTCATCATCTTGTCTATGAGGATCTTATGGGACACAGTGTCAAAGGCCTGACTGAAGTCCAGGTAGACAATGTCTACTGCTGTCCCCTTATCTACCAGTACAGTCATTTTGTCATAGAAGTTCATCAAGTTGGTCAAGTGTGAGTTGCCCTTGTGGAATCCTTGCTGGCTACTCCTGATGACTGTGTTCTTGTTTATGTGCCTGGAAATGTTTTTTTAGGTTTAGATGCTTCAACACCTTCCCAGGGATGGAGGGGAAGCTGATCAGCCTGTAGTTCCCTGGGTCCTCCTTGCCCTTTCTGAAAATAGGAGTAGCATCTACTTTCCTCACAATGACGTCAGCCAGCTCTTTTAGAACTTGTGGGTGTATCCCCTCAGGGACCATGGACTTATGTATATGCAGTTGGTTCAAGTATTCTCTAACCTGTATATGCAGTTGGTTCAAGTATTCTCTAACCTGATACTCTTTCACCAAGTGTGCGTCTTCTTTGCTCCAGATTATTGCCCTGTTTTCTGGGACCTGGGATTGCTGAAGGCTGGTCTTACTGGTAAATACTGAGGCAAAGGTGGTGTTCAGCACTTCAGCCTTTTCCATATCCCTTGTCTCATTCAGCAGTGGGCCCATTTGCCTCCTTACATCTTTATACCATCTCTGTTTTTGTAAAAGCAGATTGAAACAGAATGTAAACTTCAGTGACAAAATATTTAATACTGAAACACACAAAAAGAAGGTGGCGGCAATTGCCAAAGGGAGGTAGATTTCTGAAATGCTCTGTGTCAGCCACTGAAATACAAAAGATGACTTCTAGTCTACTAAAGAATCTTCATAAAAGAAGCATGAACGTTATTTTAATTAAGAAGGATGGCCAAATGATACCATTGTGTCTGTGATAAGGGTTAAATAGAATGAGTTTGTTGTGAAAGATTAAATTTTTTTGGGAATCTGTAGGGGATTTGGTGGGGGACGAGGGGATGTCTGGAAGAAATAACATCCTCTACCATTAGGGAGTTTTAGGATGCTCCCAGAATGTGAAAACTAGCTGACATTTCTCTTGGAATCTCCAAAGGGAAGCTGTTACAGGTAGTTCTCTAATAAAGGTGCAAAACCACTACTCTAAAGGCAGCAGCTGTCTGTCATACAATAATATTTTGGACTGAATGCTTAAACCCCAAGAGTCCCAATGTGGTGCATCACAATCATTAAAAGAATATTGAAGGGAAACTAATCTCAAAGCTGGTCATTAAGTAACAGTCCTGAGAAGTAGACTTGAGTTTCCCAAATTCATTGAGGAACAAAAGTGCCATTTAATTAAACAGAGAAAAAAGAAAAGAAAAGAAAACAAACAAAATCCTGTATGCCTTTGGGAATCTTTGCCTCAGGTGGGGCAAAATTGGTTTAAATGACCTCTTTTATTCCGGCTGTGAAAGGTTTTGAAATGTGTAAGGTTGTGTTTTGTATGCTTTTTTTCAAAGAAAAATGGATTATAAGCCTAGGACTTACCAGGAAGGGGTAAGAACTGAAGGTCTAGTGCATCTTTAGATATACTTAGTTATTATTTGTATTATATTTAGATTACTCAGTCGAAAACGTGGACAGACATGTAAGTTTAACATCTTCACTTAAACCACCATGCTAATTTTTAAACATACAGAATTTTCTGGAATGATTAAAACTGTATTTTCCAGCAAATCACAGCTTGCCAAAATACAAAAGTTTAGCTCTTTTTCATCCATTAAACTGATATACCTAGTGAAGTAAAGTACCAATTTTCCTAAGACAAGAAAGCTACCGCCTCTCTGGTAAGGCTTGCAATTAAGATTTTGTTTGATTCAAGGTTAATGAGTTTGAGGCTCATCAGAATTTTTCTTGAATTGCCAAATTATTTGGCACAAATCATTCCAGAGCCAGCACATGATGTAATACATTTTGGTCAGTATTAATCTGAGCTAGACTTGAAACAGTGACCTAGAGGTAAAAGTGTCTGTACGCTATTTCCAATCCCCTGAGTGAAATAGCTCCTGTAGGGTTCATACTTAGCAATAACAACAGTTATACTGAGCACACAAACTGTAGAAGCTTTTTATTTGCTTCTCTCTCTTGACTTGTTGCAGCCAAATTTCATATTCACACCTTACAGGCCTTTGGGTATTAGAGCTTGTGTCAGAAAAATCATATTCAGCAAAACTAAGGAGTTTCACTTTTTTGTTTAACTTCATATTAAAGGAGCTTTTGGTGATAAAACCAGATTTGAAGGTATAACACCAAAACTAAAAAAGTATGTATGTCTACAATTACAAAGCAATTGTGAACGAAGTGGGGTACTTGAAATACTGCAAGGCTTGAGACCTGTATAATCTAAATCTCAATGTTTTCCTTCCAGAACAATTTACTCTAGAGGTCATTCTTCTATTCCATTAACATTCTATTTTTTTTTTTACTCTAAAAATGGGCAAAGCAGCTGTAAACATCTGTAAACCAGCTGTATAGTGATACTTTATGCTTATGAATGGATTCCGCTGCATGAAGAGATGATGTGAAGGGTACCCATGTTACCTGCTGTGAGTGTTCTTTTAGGTTACATATGGGTAAATATTAAGAGAAGAAAAGAATGACATCCTTTGTAGCCTGAGCTGCTTGAGTTCTGTGGAACAGTGACAATTTGCATTGACATGACCATTCAGCCTACACATACATAAATACTTTGTAGACCATAAAATCTTCTGGTGTTTAGTAGAATACTTGAGAGTCTACTCCAGGTTTTTAATGCCATACAGGAGCACCCACACTATGGAGAGTTGCTTCGACTCTTATATTTGAATTCAAACTCCATAGAAGTTTAATAATGAAGAATAAATCCAGACTCCCTCTGTAACTGATATTCTTCAGCAAAGGACTAGGTTGGCACGTGCCAGAGCAGAACGAAACTGTAAACAAACTCATAGGTGTTATATACATCGGGGGCAAAGCAACGAAACTTGAGTACCAAATTGCATGTGCCTACATTGAGTAATATGCAGCAACACTAGGCCTGTTTCTTCTGCTATTTTTAATACTTCTATAAAAAACATACTAGTTAAGCCAATGACTTTTTATATTAATATTTATGCACATTTTTCAGTTTTATTTTGTCTCTTTCTTTCCTGTAGTTCTTTAAGTATCCTGGTGGGTATTTATTGATAGCACAGGACATAGTTTCACACATAGTTTTTAATAGTTAATATTAATTTCTCCCCCCCACACACACACATTTCTGATGGAATAAGTGTTCTGGGGATAAAATGCTCTAGAGAAAACTTGGTGGAAAAAACAGTTTTCTAAGTCTCTAAACACAAAGTTTTCCTGCACAGTTTCTATTAGTCTTGGGGTGTTTTTTAATAGACTGAGAAGAGATTAAAATGGGTAATTAAGCACTTTAGTTACAAATCAGAATACAGACAATAAGGACATGATTGCCTAAACATCATTTTGGTACTATTTGATATGCTTAAGATGTTTGAGATATTTACTTGGGACAAACAAGTACTAGACAATATTTATGGAAATTTATGGCTGCCTTACTGCTGCTAAAGAAGCTGCTAGAAGAAAGGCAAGAACCCTAAAAGAAGAAAGGCGAGAACCCTGAAGCATTTGAAATGGTCCTAGTTACTTAAGTTTAAGTGACTTAATAGGCCACTAATAAACATCAGAAATTATCTACGTGTGATTTTAACCAATAAAGCTTAATCTTTCTTTTTAGGCTAATACAAGTATTCAGAAATGGAAGCCCCTTTTTGGTTTATATGGAAGTTCGTTTATGATTCATTGGCATTTTCTTGCTGCAAAGCAAATACCCTGAATTTGGGATTTTTCCATATTTTGTCATTAACGGGTTTGACTATTTCAAATTATGTTTTCCTTGCTGTTTGTGTATTTCATTTTGTAAACAAACACAAGAAACCCCATGTATTTTTGCATTCAGCTCACAGAGGTATTAATTTGTTCTTTTTGCTGGAGGAAATCCTCAGTGACGTGTTGCCAATATTTTAGCAAGAGACTCTCATGAACAATTCTCCCCTTAAGCCTATGTTAAATCTGTGCATCAGGAGTATGTGTGCTTCAGAGAGGAAAGGTGACAGACTAATTTTATTTCCAATTTAATGTGAAAATGCATTCTCATAAGCATAACTAATAAAGATGGGATCTTACTTGGGGATAAAAACCTGGTATTAAGCTCCTGCAACTATCTAGGCTATATTCCTTGGCAAAAACAAGCGGATGAAAAAATATCTGTGTGGATAGGTTTACTAGGGTAGCACTATGCTTTGAAATAACATGTGAGCAATACACTTACTTATTATCTATTGAGATGTAATACATTGTGAGATGTTTGTTTTCCTCACTATGAACTCCTAAGAGCTCCCAAATGCAAAATGTTACAGATATTGTACACACAAAACTAAGCCCCACTAAACAATTGCATTCTGAAAATTCTTCCTCCATCTCAATTACATTATGACACCCTTATAATACCATGTATGTATGTATGTGTGTTTCAGTACTTCCCAGGGCAATTACAAGGTCTTAGGAAAGCACTATTGCATGAGGAATATCCCTAAGAGCTTTAAGAGAATGGGGCTAGCACAGTGTTATATTCCTAAGGATGTTCACACAGATAAATTCTATGGGGAAAATGAGAACACTGCCTAGGTCTTCCTCTGCCAGTGGTTGAGACACTCTCAACAGTGTCATAACCTTTAGGCTACAGTAAATTTTTGGAAAGCAAACTGTCATTTTTTGTTGTTAGAGCTCTTTCACATTAGATGGATAAATGAAATATTTATTGGCTGAAAAAAGAGAGATGCAAAAGCAGCAAGTATGGCATATCCTGTACTAATACTCACATGCACTAGCAGGAATGTTGTGAGATTTAAAATGGTGGCATACAAGCTTTAATTTTTTTTTTAAAAAAAGAAGTCCTGAAGTATACTATCTCCTCATTTTTACTTTTAATCTTGAAGTATAGTATTATTTTTTTTTTTTATTTTAGAATTAAAAAGTACTTAATAAAGCTACCCATATCCTAACCATGAATAGTTCCCAGCAATTTGACTTAAGCATTATACTCACTCCTTCAGACCAACAGGTGCATAATGAATTTAATGCAATGGGAATTACTTGCAAGAATGAAGAAATGTGGGTAATCTATCTATTTATTTATTTATCCCAAGATACTTGAAAAGGTTGATTTTGAGTTTATCTCCTAGAAGATAAAATTTCCTTAAGCAGTGAAAAAAAGAAACATTTTTCTTTTCTTTCTCTATTCACAAGCTGAGAGGCTCTACGAGCTGAATTAACAGCTAAAATAGTTCTTTGCTGTCTTGCTGAGCAGGTCTTCATCACTATGTTAGCTCCTAGTATGACAACTGGCTGCAACAAAGAATGCCAAGTTTCTGGATCCCTGAATCCACACAGAGGTAGCCTCTATAGTAACAGATTCCTCTGAAAGTAAACCCAGTTTTGGCCTACTTTATAGCATTCCAAAACATTACTATGAGCCTTAAAAATCATTAAGCTGATCAGTGCCTGAAAATGTATAGAAACAAAAAAGTTTACGATATTCATGATTTTGTAGGTGGGACCCTATAATGTTTTAGACTCTGTTTCTTTCCCTTCCTTCTTATGAGAGGAAATAAATTCATCTTACAGAACTATAGGGAATGACATTTAAAGGCACTGTTCTAGATAATAGATTTCTTCAACAGGTAGCCATTGAAGTCTGAGGTAGAACTCACACCTATCTGACTGCTGTGCTGATTTCTATCAAATAAAATTTCTAAAATTATTACAAATTCTCTACTAAGTATATGGTAGATTTGCATAGAACAGTTTTATGAAGGACTCAGAGAGAAATGAAGTATCTTTTTCCTTCTGATCAGACCTTACCTTTCTATAATTTATGTTAAAGGAAAAATTTAAAAGCTTTTTGGATTAAAACACAGCATCTTTTTGGACACTAAAAAGAACAGATTTTGTTTTACATGAAAAATGTTTTGCATGGAATATAGGCCAAGGTTTCAGAACTGGAACCCCTGTTTCACAGTATTTGATTCAGCTGTTTAGTACAGACACATCATATGATTTAAGATGAGGCTGGCAGATATCACACATAGCATTGAAGGACATGAATATAAGTTGCCTTTGTGCCAACAGCATTATGGGAATCCACCTTCCAGTAACTGAGGCAATGAGGAACAGGTACAGTTACCCCAAGATAACTGCCTAGAGCTTTTTGAAATGTCCTGTGGTAACTGGTGTGAACCCACCACTCCAGCAGTGCTCCAGCCTCATGGACTCTTGGTGTTGTGTCTGCCAGACACACATAGATATCCCGATTACTTATAGCATACACAGACAGCTCTAGGGCCTTCTGTGCAGGCAACTGGATGAGGACCTTCATGTCAGAACATTAAAGCTATTTATCAATTTTGGGTTTAAGTAGCCATTACTTTATATTTTTTGGAGAGGAAAGTAGTTGCTGAGAAGTATCTAAATGCTACAATAGTGATATAATAATTTTAAAAATATAGGTCATTAAACTGAGAAATGAGGTAATATCTGGGCTACCTAAATCTTGGCTACATTGGGATTTAGGTCCTAGAATTACACTTAAATTCCTGACGGCAAGACAGTATATCCTATTTTCCAGAACTTTCTAACTCTACATGTAAAAATTTCAGCTACCGTTATAGAATGCATCTCTCATAAAAAGGAAAATGGGAAAAATCTTAACAATGATTCATTCCTTTTTAACATAAAAACCTACAATAACTGAGATTCCTTGTCAGCTGTAGATGCCTTTCTCTCTCTCTATTTTTCTTTCTTTCCACACACCCCTCCTCACCCAGGCCCAGACACTGAAAAAAACATCCCCAGATGCAAACAGACACACAAAACAAACATGACCAGCAACACAGATCAAAAAGGGGGTAGTAGAACACTTTACTGGTACCCACATAAACATGAGTAACAGCTCATCAGGCCTGAAATTCACTAGTAGAATATAAACAGGCTTTTGGTTCAGAAGTCAAACTTTCCAACCCCAAACCTGATGTGAGGTTTTTCCAGAATACATGCGTTGTCCCTGGGTCCTATTATGTGGTCTCTAACTCCAATCCTGGGTCCTTCCAGTAACCCTACCCACTGAATAACCCAACTTGAAGATCTATAGGAGGTCATCATATACTCATTCACTGCTCACTCAACCACCCACCTAGCTCACACGCATAGAGCATGGATTGTTACGTGAAAGGATAGAAAGCTCCCGTATAGAACAGAAAATGAGAACAGGGTTTAATAAAAAGACGGGGCAGACTGGTGATGAAGCGCAGGACTCAGCCTAACAAGCATACTGACTAGCAGCTTTCTTACACAAAACTAGTAGCAAATTATTATTAAAACTTGCCTTGAAACAAAAATAACAATACTGAAAGTGTAACCAAGAACAGTATACAATTATTTTGTAACATTATAATTGCATAGCCAGACACAATATATAAGCATTTTACATCAGTATGTGACCAATAGGACCACAAAAGATCAAAACCAGACATGGTGCATGTAGGGGACAGCCAAATGATAAAAAGAAGAGAGGATTGCTAATCGGCAGTTAATTTTCCTCAATATACAAAAACAGTGAATGGAAAAAACCAAAAATGAGATACAAAGCATTGGCAGCAGAAAAGAACTCCTTTTGGGAGGGATGCAAATAGCATGAAAATGCCAAGCAAAAAAAGGAAAGTATGGAGAGGAAGGAAGACAGGTCTGCTTCAGTTTTGGCTTTTCATTCCAAAGAGCTCTCAAGCCTAATTACCTTGGCCTCAGAGATCCACCAAGGATCATTGCCTTCAGATATAACTATGCAGAAACTTCTCTGTGGTAGTATTATAGACTGAAGAGTCATGTATATAGTGATGATGATTAATAATGTGTAAGAACTAAGAGTGAGTACTTGTGTGTTATTAATCAACTGATTTAGTAAGGTTTACTTTTAAAGTTTAAAACTTGCATGATTTTGTCAGATTTTTAAATGCCCCATCCCAGCCAGCTCTAATTTCCTTAAAGAAATATATATATACATACAAACACATATAAAAGTATATGTACATCTAGTATAAACAATTCCTTCCTATGTGATTCATGATGGCTTGTTTGTTTTCCATATCAGTTCAAAGGTCTGGTTAAATCTCTTCAGTGCTGCACTTGAATGATTAATTTGGTAGCCTCTCACTAAGCTGATAATTCTGCTCTTTGCTATTGTCTCTGTTATGTGCTATTTATTAGGATGTGCATATCTCTGTGTGTACTTAATTTATTACTGTTCGTGTCTCTTTTATTTGTCTCTTATGCTGAATAGCCCATAACATAGTGACCTGATAGAACAGATCCATATATTTTTGGTATCTTTACAAGGTGTTATATCAGATAAATTTTGGCCTCACTGAAGTTAGTGAATATTTTGACGTGGAAGTCAATTAAACCAGCATTTCATTCATCTCACATCTTCTCTGAGATGTGTAATATTAGTCATTCAGATTATATGTTACAAAACCACAGTGTTGAGTATGTCCTTCTTTATTTTTTCCTGCCCATAGACTACTATGACAGTGGTGCATATTCAGTTTCACTTAATGATCAGCAAATTAATTAGGATGCAAAGAAGGATAAGAAAGTTGATTAAAGCCTTCCCAAAATTATTTTGCAGTGAAAAGCTTTACAAACTAAATGCATCTAGCTTTGTTAAGATATAACAGAAAGATGTTCTGATAATGTGCAGAAATATCTGATGCCTGTCAACATTTCAGATGAAAATGTAACAGACTGTTATAGGAAGAATTGGAAGGAACAGTATGAAAATACCCTCATAAAAAAAATATTTTGAAATTCACAGAATAAAATTCAGGCAGTGCATCTGATCAACAACAGACTGAAAATTACAGAAAGCCTCAAATATTATACCTTGCTTCATCTTTTGATAATACTGTTATAAGAAATAACAAAATGGCATTGTTTAGAGAGTGGAGCTAAGAATGGTGAATTCTTAATTTGAGTATGGTTACAAAGTCATCAAAGAAAGTGAAGGGATTATTTACTTAAAGGCAAGAATTTCCTAATTATAATGTAGTAATAACAAAGAACTTACTTTTAGGAATGTGAAGAAGAGAATGTAAAGTAAACTTGTAAAAGTGAAATGGCATATGTATCAAGATTTTCTGACTGTTGCCTAAAGGACTAATTTGATTGCTTAAAGGCATCATAGACTATAGATATTG
Organism: Falco rusticolus; assembly: GCF_015220075.1. Lineage (NCBI taxonomy): Eukaryota > Metazoa > Chordata > Aves > Falconiformes > Falconidae > Falco > Falco rusticolus. The sequence goes on along the minus strand of NC_051188.1, from coordinate 39,879,006 downwards.
GAGCAGAACACTGAGGCTAAAAGAGAAGTTTTTGAGTTTTACTCTGGAGCTGATGTCAGTTTAAATGTCAGTTTAAAAAAAAACCAGAATGTGTATAAGAAAGATTAAAACATTGTAATGTCTCTAAAGCAATCTATATGTAATATAAATTATTTTAATATATACATAAGGTCAGAAATGTAAAACCAAGGCAGTAGAATTATCTCTCTACAGCTGTACAAAAGTTCCTCAACTCATGTACTCATGGACTAGGTAAACAGGAAGGTATGCAAAACCAAATTCAGAAACCAAATCATTCAGAAATACTGGAGGTGCATTCATATCTGAACAGCTTGTAAAATAATTACTGTGGCCAGTACATTTGGTACAACCAATCATGAAGATCAGACTGTATTTATTTTGTTAGGTTACATGCTCAGCAGCCCCGAAAGCAGAATGGAATTGAAAGAGGGTGTTTAATCTTACAAGCAATGGGCTATTATAGATTTGATTTAATTAAATTAAATTAGAGTCATTTAGGTTATTCTTTTCCCATATAATTTTCTGAATTGTGAAAAAAGTCAATTATTATAAATAATAAAATCTTCAAGGCTCTGTGATTATGACAACCCTTTAAAGTTGATATAAACAATATCTGTTTATTACAGGTAATAAAATAGGGCCTACCATTCTTCGATTCACATGAAAGAAAACTACTAAAACATCTATTGGTCAGATTATATTTCAGATTATTTGTTACTGTGACTTCCTTAATACTTTTAAAGGATTAATTACTGTTAAGAAACTTAGTGTCTGTAAATCCTTAGATAATTGCTTTAATTCAAATAACCATTTCAGAAGATAGGACACAAGTTACTTTCTCCCAGTGGTCACCAGGAATCAGGTTCAGTAAATCTGGGTGCGTGTTTGCTTGCAATAGTGTCCCATATGAGATAGCATTAGAAAGAAAAACATAATAAATAAAGCTGAAAATAACAGACAAGAGAGTATGGATAGCAGTGAGTTTCCCCTCCTAAATCTGACTCTTAAGCCAACTATCAATAATAATTCCTTAATTTCTCCCATATCCTATTCTATCCTATGGCAAATATAGCACAGGGGAACTCGTGTGGCTAGCGCCAGTTTTCTCCTTCCCTTCTCGATGAACTGAGGATCACAGTTTCAATGGATCTAGTTTTATAAACATCACAGAATCTAAATTCATTTAAATAAGATATGTACTTATGAAATGGCAATCTTAAATAATGACAGATTTAAGGTGGATGGAATATGTTGCAAAGTATGTTGAATGTCATGATGCTAAAACTGGGGAAAACAATTTAGGCTATTTAAAATCAGATCATTAAAAGGTTTATAATAGCTGAATTATAAATCCCTCATGAGTGGGGAAATTGATTTTCTAAAGAAAATACTAAAAATTATGTAAGATGTTTCCCACAAGTGTGATTGTGAACATCTTCTGAATACATTTCTGTAAACCCTATGAGAAACTTTATAAGATTCAAAAAGAATAAAACCCACATAAAATGAAGTGAAAGCATTCTGTGCTCTGTTAAGAAGTTTTTCATTTTTGCAGTGAATAATGGCCAGATAAAATCAGTTATTAGAGATTACTTAAAGATGAAATCATGGTGTAAAAGCTTAACTAGGACCATCTGATCAACTTCTCTCTCCTGTGTATTACAGATCAAATTTTTTAATTTTATGCAGTTATCTCAAAGTCAAGATTGCATCAAAGTCAATAATAATGTGTATGACTAAGACTTATTTTGTCTAAGTATTGTACTTAGCTAGACTGAAATAACCTTTTTCCAGTTACTGTTTGATATTTGTGTCTTATGCTTAAAGTGAATTTTCCTGGCTTCAGTTTCCATTGATTTTTACTTGATTTTCCTTTCTCTTCTAAGATAAAGAGACTTTTATTAATGAGTGTTTTTCTTCTAAGGAATATATAAGCAGTAATCGAGTAATTTCTCAGTCTTCTTTTCATATGCTGGATAGGCTTACGTTTTAGCTATATTTCTCTGAAAAAGCTTCTTTTCAGTTGTAAAGAGCAAGGTATACTTGTTTTCTTGCCCAGTTCTGTTCCATATGATATGTATAGTCATACAAGTCCTGTGGGCAAATTTCAAGAACAGTGCTTGGCTGCACTTCCAGAGTTGTTTTCTGTAAGGACAGTAAGCAGGACACCTTGAAGATACTCACAGTACCATCCAAAAAGTAATACAGATATCCAATGAATATTTTATTGTCATCTGTTTTTGAACAATTCTGTGAAAGTTATTTTAACTTTTTATATTTTAGCAGCTCTGATAAGGTGGTTATTAGAATACTGAGCAACATTTCAGTACTAACAATAATACTATATGAAAGAAAAAGTAAAATCTCTTTCCACATTCCCAAGTTCCTACTCTGTACTTGGTCCATTTATAATGTCAAGGATTACAGGTTTGTTGTGTTTTTTGTTTGTTTGTTTGTTTTAATACAACATAGCTGCAGAATGTTATACAGAGATGTACAGGTGTCTGGCCACTATGATCCTTAATGTTTTGTCAGAAATACTAAGAAACAGGAGACTCATTCCTGTTTTATCAAGTTATGAAGTGTATAATTATGCCCTAACAGTTCTGTTTCTGTGTTATTTAAAAGTATATAGGTTCATGTGGGATCCAAATCCCCAGTATAATTCCTACATTCTAACCACTATTTTCCTGACATTTGTGGCATTTGAAAATGTTACCACCACAGATTTTGTTTTTAGATTCAGGCTAATGATTAGAATTTTGATCACAATATATATTTTTATATAACTACCCACACATAATACATATAAATTTGTTCTATTAATATAAATTATTAATATATTATATTAATATAGCATTATATATTATGTATTATACTATATAATATGTATTAATATATAGTTTTAATCATGGTATCACTCTCAGAAAAACGCTATCAGAAACATCACCGGATGGTGATTTTCATGGATAATGACTTCTCAATGTCCAAGTGAAGAACAACGATGAGTGCAATTCCTCAGGGGTTGGTACTGGGACAAGTACTGTTTAACATCCTTGTTGGTGACATAAACAGTGGAATTGAGTGCACCCTCAGCAAATGTGCCAATGGCATCAAGCTGAGTGGTGTGGTCAACACACTGGAGGGAACGGATGCCGTCCAGGGGAACATTAACAGGCTTGAGAAGTGGGCCCATGGTAACCTCATGAAGTTCAACAAGGCCAAGTGCAAGGTCCTGCACATTGGTGAGGGCAATCCCAAACACAAATTCAGGCTGGGCACAGAATGGATTGAGAGCAGCCCTGAGGAGAAAGACCTGGGGATTGTTGGTGGACTATAAGCTCAACACAGCCCAGCAATCTGCACATGCAGCCCAGAAAGTTAACTGAACCCTGGACTGCATCAAAAGAAACATGGCCAGCAGGTCATGGGAGGTGATTCTACTCCTCTACTCTGCTGTCATAAGACCCCACCTGGAGTACTGCATTCAGCTCTGGGGCCTCCAACGTAAAAAGGACATGGACCTGTTGGAGAGAGTCCAGAGGAGGGCCACGAAGATGAGGCCGAAGCACCTCTCCCATGAAGACAGGCTGAGGGAGTTGAGTTTGTCCATCCTGGAGAAGGGAAGGCTCTGGGGAAGCCTTATAGCAGCCTTCCAGTACCTCAAGAAGGCTTACAAGAAAGCTGGAGAAGGACTTTTTACAAGGGTATGTAGTGATAGGACAAGGGGTAATGTTTTAAGCTGAAAGAGAGAGGGTAGATTTAGATGAGGTATTAGGAAGAAATTCTTTACTGTGAGGGTGGCAAGTCTCTGGAACAGGTTGCCCAGGGCAGCTGTGGATTACCCCATCATTGGTAGTATTCAAGGCCAGGCTGGATGGGGCTTTGAGCAACTTTGTCTAGTGGAAGGTGTCCCTGCCCATGGCAGAAGGGTTGGAACTAGATGATCTTTAAGGTCCCTTCCAACAAAAGCCATTGTACAATGATGACTTAATCATTTCTCATTTTTTTTAATGTAGACATTATCTTTACTCTACATTTTTATTTTTTGAAAGAAAGTACTGTTTTTCACTTCTCAAATTAAAAAAAAAAAGTACCTTTATCATCTAACATTCTAATTCGACTGAACAATTAGTTCAAGTCTTTTGGCAAAGCCTAATTTCTGTTAAACTAAATTGGTGGGGTCTAATTATATTCTTTCAATTCTTCATCAGTTGAGTCACGTATTGGTATTCCATGAATGTGTTAATACTAGATGTCACACTAAGAGTCCTGAATTTATGCAATTATCACCTTCCATTTTGTTAAAGAATATTTAATGTGCAGTGTTAGTTTCCAAATGCCAAAGATTTAAGGTATTGCCTATTTAACCGATAATTACAATTGAAAGATAAAGAAATAGAGCAAAAAACCTATACTGTGTTACGTCAAATATGCTCTTGACACCTACAGGGAAGTGTACAGCAATAAAAGGCATCAAATACAGGAAGAGATTATGTTACCTAATAAAACATTCTCTATCATTAAATGAAGGTATATTCCTTGAGATCTGAGTAATAAAACTGTTTTGTAAGAAAGAAATAGGGTAACATGAAGTCTGTCATCTGAAAACTTTCCTCTGTATTTTAATGCAAAGTTTCAGGAGCGTGTGGAATTCTCATTACATTCCTTCTCTACATATTTCCTTTTTCTAAGCAGACAACTTCACAGAGACTCCATGAATCTGGCACTACCTCTCATCTTCATTCCCCTTGAATGAGGGTGGGGCAATTACACGTTAAGCTGAAAGAGAGATGAAGAAAGGATGTGTCAGGTCTTTCAGCTATAAAGCTGTTAACTCTAGAAGAGCTTTTGTTGTGCACATCATAAAGTAGCTGCAGAATTTTATTGTGGAATGATTATACTTTCAACTTCAGCAATAATTTAACAAGGCTCCACAGCCCATGTATCTGCATCCAGAAATGCTCTGCAAACCCTGAAAGTGCATGCCTATCTTTAAGACAATGCAGGGAGGAAGGTTATCTGGTTTCTATCTGGCAAGTGAACTCACAAGGGAAATGTATGTCTTTAAGCTTCCCAACCCCTTACTTATTGCTAGTATAGTCTTGAATCTTCTTTTCTGTTAACAATGGGAAAATGGACTGAGAAACAACCAACATTCTACTCTCCTTGTGAACAAACATACTTGGCTTTGCCATCAGAGTCAGAGGATAGTGTTTGGGAAGCAGTTCTGTTGCTCTACTGAACCTCTGTTGATGGAGCATAAAGCCAAAGACACTGCTGGTACCTCGTTCTCTCCCACTCATGACTATGATTTTCCTGGTTTATCTGTCTGCCATACTCAGTGTTTTCTTATTTGTCTATTTGAAAGCAGGCCTTATTGTCCTCTTTCTCCAGTGTAGCAGAGAATCAGATGTATTTAGGAATAAGAAGGATTGGGAAATAATTTTCAGCTACAGCTCAAGTGTGTGTGTCAAGATTGCATAACTTTTGCCAAAGAAAGTAAGATGAATCCTTAGCTGTAGCAAAAAGACTCATCATTTTTTTTTTTTTTTTATTTGCTGGAGAGGAATTGGAATGGTGCTGTATATATCATTGGGCTAATTCTTACATCCTGTTCACCTGTGTGCTTTCATCCACTTTGACATACCTAGCATGCATGGATGGTTTCTCCATATGAGCCCTTGGGATTATAAGATGCTGTTTATTCATTAACTAGGAATAAATGATTCAACATCAGCAATTGAGATAATGAGCCAAATAGGGGAATGTTAACCTCTATTAACCTCTATTTTACACTTCCTACACCTTGTCCAAATTGCTTTGATCTTTTGGTAATGTTTTATGACAGCCTTTTTGACAATAGGATTTTTCAAATTAGGAAAAGGATAATCATTTGTTTGTTTCATTATATAATTAAGGAAGTATAGACCGTATTTCACAAGCCAGAACCCAAAAGATATTGCTTGCTAATTCTGTAAGTATGTAACTAACATAAAGCAGTGAACTTTTTACTAGCTGAATATTGTTATTATAAAGCAAGCATAAGAAAACCAAAATTGAAATAGTTTTTAATAATAGTCAATCTGACTTATGATGAAGGATCACAGAATCTATCAAGAAAAAGTTAAATGGAAGCACTTTTTATTCTAAACTTCAGATATAAAAAAAAAATAACCTATGTTACTATATAATTTTAGCCAGATGGCTTTCCATCAGTATGATTTAACAGTGAAACACTGCATACAACTTCACATACATGTTCAAAAAGTTATTTTCATTTTTACCAGAATATTTAACATGTTTTTTGTTTATAGTAATAGAAAGGAAAGGACTTCAAGTCTGCAAATAACTCCTCTGGCAAAGATAGAAGGTATGTCAGCCCTTTTCCTTTTTTTCCTTTGTGTCTTAAGTTTGCTGTTTCTAATACACTTAGTAATAAGTAATTTATTTCTCTAGATGATAGAGCTTGGTGTACAAGGACAGCTTTTTACATGACGTTGAATGAGCATTCTGAATATTTGGGGAAAGAAATTATCATAACTCTACTTTATTTCTACCATTGTAGTGCTGGAAGGTATTTATACACTCTGGAGCTGAACAAATTAAGGAAAACATGACATAGGAGATGTCAATACTGCTGAATGAGTACCCTGTTCTACAGTATTGTAATTCCCAGCTAGAGATGCCTCACACAGGCTTAAACCTGGGTATGCATCATCACTTTATCTCATTTCATAGTTTCAGAGTAAAAGAGTTTTGGTGTTCATCTCTGTTGTGGATTAACACCAGCAGGCAGCCAAGCCCCACAGAGCTGATCACTCACTCCCCACAGTGGGATGGGGAGAAGACTGGAAGAGCAGAAGCAAGAAAACCCATGGGCTGAGATAAAGACAGTTTAATAAGTAAAAGAAAACAAAAACAGAAAACCAACAAAAATCCAGCAAAACAAAGCAAAGAAAAACAAGTGATGCAAACCCAATAATGCACCAGTCAACGCTGCAATACAACCCTGGCTGACTCCCTCACCAATTTCATTGATATGCATGACGTTATATGTGGGGCACCTCCTTTTGGTCAGTTTGTATTGGCAGTCCCAGCTGTGTTCCCTTCTAGTCTCTTGGCTTCCCCTAGCCTACTTACTAGGGGAAGAGTGAGAAATGTAGAAAGCTGTATAAGCAATGGAATGCTGTATAAGCGCTGCTTAAAAATAGCTAAAAAATTGGTGTATTATCAACACTCTTTTGATCATAAATGCAAAACATAGCACCATATGGGCTGCTATGGAAAAATTAACTCCCTCCGAGCCAAAACCAATATGATTTCATATGGGAGCCACATGTGCCTCAGTGAGGTGTTAGATTTAATTCTTAGGAGAGGAGATCAGGACCTAAAACCAAATAAAAATTCACATTAAAATTAAGTCTAGACACAGTTGTCATTCCAGCCTATCTTTCCTGGATGTTAACGATAGCAGCTGCCCTGCTGAATGAAACTGCATGTGTCATTAAATCTTGTTTTAGTCTTCTGTAGAGGGGAGGGGAGTGTTGTTCTCTGTGGAAATCTGAGCTGATTCCTTCAGTCTTTAAGATCTATCAGAATTTTCACTGGAAGGCATTTTACTTTCGAAGTTCAGCATCTTTCTAAACATGTGTGTTCTTGAAAAGAAGTGAATTCTTTATTACTCTGCCTTCTTAGGGCAATTAATGAGCATAGAGGGAATATGCAAAAAGGGAAAATAAATTAAATAAATATGTGTGTAATCCTGACAGTACACTGTAAGTCAACAAAACCACACTGTTGGGACCATGTTGAAGAGAGTCCCAAACTACTTTTTTGATGCACTTAGCAGATGTTTCCCCCAAAATATCTTGTCCCTTCAGTAAATATTATTTGCACATTCCCTAACCTATCTTTTTCTTTGCCAAGTTGAGATTTAATGCACTTGCTTATGTGGTTTTCCTAATGTGAAAAAAAATAGTGTGTGTTCATGTATCCAGATTGTATACAAATATTTGCATTTGTTGTAACCCTCTTACTCATTTGAGAAACAGAAATAAAAAGTAAGCCAACAAACAAAACCCCTAATGTTAACTGTTGTCATGTATACTACATGGCATGCCTTTTCAATAACTTTTACAATGAGTCAATCTGCACGCCAATTCATTTTTAGCTTTGTATTATTTTAATATTTGATTTCATGTCTCTCTTCAGTGAGCATTTTATCAATATTTGACTTAGGTCAGTATTTGTCACCTTACTAGCTTTTTTCTTAACATTTTCTGTAGTTATCAAATCTGTCTCACAACTATTGAAAAGAATAAATTGATTGAATTGTGGATCTGATAGCTACTATTCTTAATAAACCTGTGTGGTTGGTTGGCCTCAGCTAGCAGCCAAGTGTCCACACAGCCACTTGCTCACCTTTCTTTGCCCTGGTGGGACAGAGGAAGAAAAAGGGGAAGGACAAGAGTGTGACAACTTATGGGTTTAAGGAAATACAGGGATACAACTTGTCAAGCACTATTATGGGAAAAACAGACTTGAACTGGCGAATGTGACTTCATTTTTTGGCAATTAGCATAAATATTTAATTTCTGATTTAGGTATTGGGAAACTGACACCACGTCACCTGACTGACATCAGCAGCATAAGCAGGATGCTGCCCACATTAGCAATGTAAGATGTGAGTCTCTCAAATCACACCACCACTGGTGGAGCCAAGGGGTGGCATGACTCCTGCCTGCATTCAAGTGTCATTTGCACAGTTGGCTCTTACTGCCAGATGACCTGGGTACCAAGTATTCCCAGCAGTCCACCAGGGCCACAGCATCACTTACAATCCTGTGTTCATTATCAGTGATTGGGTGAGTTGCCATATGGGTGCGTTGCTGCTCATCTTTCTTACTGCCTCAATAAATCTTCGTTAATAAGTTATTGTTAGACTCTATTACTATTCAGACCACTGAAACAAAGCTGACAAACATTAAATCACTTCTCCTCCTCCTCCTTTCCCAAACTAAGTTTCACTCCAAACTCCTTTCTCCACCACTGCCCCCTCCTCCACATCTTTTTTTTGCTTTCACTTCAGTATTTCATTTTAGATACTTGTTGTCCTGTCTTGTTATCATTATAGCATACACTCAGTCCCTTCAATGAAACGACAAATACTGCAGGAGGTTGGAGTCTGTACACTGTGGTTTCTCTGTGCTGTTCCTTATTTCTCATCTTTTTCATACACTTTAACACAGCTCCTCCAGTGCCATAGTCCCTTCATATGTGTAGTTACTCTGCCATGGAGTACCTCTTCTGACCTTATTATTCCCTCATTTCCTCTGTTTTTCTCTCTGTTGTCCCCTCCTCTCTTTTAAATGTTTTTTGCCCTTTCTTAAATACGTTTTCACAAAGGCACAACCATCTTTCTGTATGTTTTGCTTTGCTATGTGTTCAGCTGTGGTCTGTGCTGGGTCCGTTGGAGCCAGCTGGGACTGATTGTGTCCTGTGCAGGGCAGACTCTTGTCTGTTCTCGCAGAGGCCACCCCTGCAGCCCGTCACTACCAAACACTTGGCATTTACACAGAACACAACCTTTCAAATTATATGAGCAGACTACAATGACTATAATTAAAAACAGGATGAAAAATCAAGCTGGACAACTAACAGAACCACCAGTCTGACCTCAGTGGGAGGCCACAGTCAGCAGAACAAATTATGAAGGGAACAATAATTAAATAAGTTTAAGTGAATGGAAAACAGACAGACTGAAGCAGGGGATTAGCAAAGGCAGATTGTGTCAGACTGATATAATATTTTCTTTAACAAAATATCTGCTTTTATAGACAAAAGAGTTGTGGTAGATCTAATCTATCTTGACTTCTTTACAACTCTTGATATGCTACCCCGTGGGAAAATTCACTTAAGATGGTGGTTAGTACAAGAATTGTAAGTTGAATAAAGAATTATTGTGTGATAGGGAGATTGCTAGTGGAGTACTCAATGGATTCATTTTGTGGATAGACTTAAAGATCTTGGTTAATGGCAGTGATATAGTTGATACTAATTGATTTTTTATGATGACAGTAATGAAATGTACAAAGCAATAGGAGCACCTGAATGTCTCCTGGGAAGAATGAGATGACCTTGGGGGTGTGTGTGGGTGTGTGCATGCAGAAAAGCAAAATAAAAATGATAACATGAAGTGCAATCCACCTTTGCTACCTATGCTAATAGGTAAAGATCTGGATGGCAAAGCAGATAAAGGATTTTATAACATTTATTGATGACAGGGTGATTGTAAGTCATTGGTGTGAAATGTTAAAGCATTATCTTAAAGGGTATCAGGCAAAATCAGTATCAAAATTATTGTAAAAGCATTTGTAAAATCATCTCAGGAATTTTGTGTACTCTTCTGGTGACTTATACAGAAGTAATTCAAAGGTAAAGAGTATAACTACTAAGAAGACTGAAGACAAAACCCACCTTATGCAGACCCACATTATACAAAGACATGTAAAACAAAGACACAGTTTAGCTAGCCAAATAAGCTCATGGATTTTTTTTTTTTTTAATTTACAGAGACATTTAGAGTAGAAATCAAAGACATTGAAGATGATTATGTAGGTTACAGCACCTTGCTAACTGGAAAGAAAATATCAGCATCTGTAATTTCGTATTTATTTATCCAGAAATCAATTTGTAAACCAGTGGAAATGATAAACACAGATGGACTGGAAGGAGAATATTCAGTTCATCATCTGATTAGACTTAGACTGAGCTTTTTTGTCCACATTCTTTACTCAAAGTAACTTCTAAAAAAGATTTATATTATTGGAAAGATGTAACTTGAATGCTTTCATAATTGGGTTAAATAAGGTGTGTGGGCTGAGGCCAATGATGGTAATTTTTTTCAATTGCCCAGGATTCTTGGGGGCAGCTCTGCAGTTGATTATAACTTCCTCAAACTGAATCTGAAAAGTAAAAGCCAGCAGTGGGTAAAGAAAATGCATTCATAATACATACTTGTGTTCCCACTCTTAAAATCATTGCTGCTTGGACTGTCTCTGTGGGACAAGGAGGGGAACAGCTTACTGACAAGTTCTGGGTAGTGATAAGCATCTTGATAATACTACAGACAACAACAAATACTTAGTTTGATGAAAAGCTTGAGATTCTATATTGCTTTCAAACATGAAGACAATAGACTCAGTAGTTATGAAGTCAGTATCTTAACTATCTAGTTCCTGTTTTGACAAGTTTACTTCCTAGCAGGAACAATTCTCTTCTACTATCCTTTTTATGTAAAGATAATTATCTTGTTACTGTCTCTCTTAAAGTCACCACTCTTACAATCTATCAGATTCCTAGTAGGCAGTCAAAGTTTAGAGAATCATTAGATTTTTTTTCAAATTCTTTTTACAAGTATAAATGTTGGAGATGTATGAGCAAGAATGAGCAAGATAACAAAAAAATCGCTTCCTGTTCCTTTAAAGATCAAAGTAGGATGGGAATATTGAATATGCCATCCACTTATTCAAAGATCAGTTTCTGCCAATTAAGGCATAGGTGAAACTGAAAAAAATGTGTACTCAGTATGAAGGCATGAAGAGGAAAAAACTGTCACTTTCCTGAAAGAAATTGAATATGACCAGGATGCTTTATGATGTAATAATAGATGCCACATAAGAGCCAAATACCGTTTCATCACTTAAAAGCTCATGTAAAGATTTTGGAGTTTGAAACAAGTGGATGAAAGCTGTGCATTAATAGAACTTAAGAGTGTGTGAAAGAGAGAAATGCAAAGGGAAACAGCACAAACTTAGAAAAGAAACAGAAGAAAAAAGCTGTAAAATAATAATGGTAGTGTAAGCTTCCCTAAGAAGGAAAATGTATGGTTAGGTCTTGACTCTAAAATAGGATACAGGAAGTGGGAAAAAGCAACTATATGTTTTGATTACTCTTTGTTGAGGTAAATGAAAAGTGTTTATTCCTTGTAGGGAGAATTCATAAAAGAGACCTTGCAATGATGTCAGTTAATCTCTCTCACTGAGAGAGCCAAGCAACAAGGCCATGAATTTTGAGATAAAAAAATGATAGAAATATATAGATAGAGATAAAAATATACTTGAAAATCAGATGGCTGTTGATAGGGGAAGAGACTAGAGTGATAATTACGAATCTTTCTTGTGTTCTGTGAAAGGAGATACTGTTAATAGAAATACTGTAACAATGTATAGGTATTCCATACATGGGCAATGATTCCTGTTAAACACAGTAGATGACAAATAAAAATGGCTCATATATTCAGAGTTTTGAATCTAAGAGTATTATTTCATGTTGGGAAAATTAAAAGCTACATTTACATGGCTAAATAACAACTACCACAGTGAATAAACAAAGGTTTTGTAATCTAGTTGAGTGGCCCTTTTGCACAGATTTTTTTTCTTTTTCCTCAGAAGACTGATCCAGACTTCTTATCTGAAAACATAGAAAGACATATTGATAACAATAGATTATTTATTTATCTCTAGACATAAAGACACATACAAACAGCAGAAGCACTCCGGTTTATTAATTTTCTTTGAGCTGTTGTGCAATCTAATGAAAAAGCTGTACTTCTCCCTGCCTGCCTGAAATGTGGTGAGGACATCTGATCACACTCTTTTCAAAGTAGATGGGAGTGGTAAGAACTGGGAGCAAGGCAGCTGTGGGTGGTAATGCTGCATGCGAACTAAGGGATGCTGGTACTTACCAGCTGGGACAGTGGATTAAGGGAACACTTGATCCATCATTCAACGGGTTCTTCAAGGAGGTGTGTGAGGAAATTCCTTCAATGAAAGCGATGAGGTTTTTTGACTTACTGTGCTACTTCACAGGATATATAGATTCACACATTGTGCTGTCAGTGACCTAATGTGTATCCTAAAGTGTATGTCAAATTAGCAGACTTAGCATCTACAACAAATACACATAACCATGGGTCAGTGAGATTTGATCAGACCTTAGGAAGCAGCATAGGACAATGAGAATTCTTGTTTTGTATCTCACTTATGGTAGTGCTATTGCATGTTACATTTTACTTTTATGTTGTTCTATAGAGAATGTTCTTCTGCTATTTTCTCATTTCTCTTACATTTTTCAGTTACGTTTTATAGTCATCAGGTACTATACAGAATTAGTTTCTTTCATTCATAGCCTTTCTTATGCCTGCCCTAACCAGTCACCCTTCAGTTAACATTTTTCTCAATTCCCTGATACAGTTTATGTTATCACTGATTTAGGTTGTAGGCAAGTATTGCATTCTCTGTTGCAAGATCAGCTATTTCACAATTCCTTCCTAGGAAGCTGTCTGGCTGGTTAATTTTGGGATTTACAATACTAATTAAATAATAATACTTCTCGCTGATTATTAAAAAACCCCACAAAACAACCACAAAACCAAATATTCAACATATAGAGTGCTGAAAAACTCCCTATTTATAATGCTGTTGCATAGTCCCATGTTTTTTTTAAAATTGGTTAAGTGTTTAGTTGACTATCATTTAGGTATGTGAAGAAAAACTATAGTAGCCTCTTAAAGTTTACTATTTGCATGACTTCAGTAAACAACTACTTAAGATTTAAGATTTTTTTTCTCTTTAAAAAAAAGGAAAAAATATGTTTACTGTTACCCTTGCTTAGTTCTGTTTTGTTGTTATTATTCTAATTTACATTTTTTAAAGTCATGGAAGCCTAACCATTATGCACCTCTTTGGATGAAGCTGTTAAACTTTCTCACTTCCTTTTTCTTTAAAGCATGGATAATATAATGTACACCTCATTTATAAAACCATTACAATTAATGTGATGTAGGTGCCAAATAATGTATCTATAAATGTGCCAGATCTTCTGTCAATGAATTTGCTATAATTTATCATTAAATGCAAATCTGGAAAAACTGGATTTTTTATATAGAAAAAGGAATAGATTTTGGCCAAGAATCATGCCTCTTAGTTTTAAACACTGAATAATTTCTCTCAATTTTATTACAAGTTATGGAGCAATAGAGGAAAATTTAAAGGTAGAACAAGTGATACAAAAGACCTGATATCTACATCATACATGTTTCTCAAGTTTTACTCCAGTGTAGGTCATGTCTGTTCTGAAAAGCTAAATGCTGGTTGTGGTTGAGGAGCACTAGGTAAACTTTTTGCAATATGTATTGCTTTTGAAAAGATTCCAGGCCATAGCTTTTCAAGAAAGATCTACAACATGAACCATAGTGTCTTAAACAGAAATAATCAGATTTGTTTCAGAATAGTAGTCTGGATTTAAATTAAGAAAGTAATTTATGTGCATCTTTATGTGTAAAAATGAGAAATTGTTTGCCTTACATGTTTTCTAGTGTCAAAAGAAAGAAAAATCAAGAGATAATTTTAGCCTTATTAATCACCTTTTTGATGCAACAAGTTATCTATGTGCCTGAAGTAAGAGATTAATATAGTATTGATTATAGAGACTTCAGTTAGCTACAGAGAAATTGGAAAACAACTAAGATACTATCACAGAATTCTTTCAAAGTAAAAAGATCATATACTATCTTCACATGTGCTTATCATAAGTATGTTTATTGTTTTGGAAGATTCTCAGAAAAGCATCTACTTCAAGGAGGCACAGAAGTTTATTCTTAGAGACAAGATCATAATTTTTGCCACACATTGGAAAAATATTTTGAGAAAAGCAATGAAGAACTTGAAGAAAAGAAAATGAAGTAATTCTGTAACAAATTATATTAGAGAACTTAGGTACATAGGTACCTACCATTTTCTTCTTCTTAAAAAGAAGGATATGTGGAAAACTTCTAACTTGTGCCAAAAGTAGTACATTGATCAAATTAAAGCCAGCAGACTTTAAATTCCCAATGATTTGTCCCATACAAGACATTAGATGTCTCAATATTCACTACTGGAAAGTCTGAGTTCTAGATACCATCAATATTGAGTGTAGAGCCTCTCAAGCTGGAACTATTTTAATTTAATGGAGAAGGAGAGGAAAACCTTTTTAACCATATGTTTATTCTGAACATTTGTCTTAGGATGAGACAAATTTCTTTCTAGGAATATCTACTTTTTGTTAATGTTGAGAAAGAGACTGCCAAGATCTTCCTTGAACATAAACATGTACCTTGAGTATATCTACATTTTTTTCAGTTATATTCTACTCCTGTTTCTAGTGGAATCCATACTTGCAGTTAGACATTCATGTTCCCAATGAAAATGAGACATATCTTTTGCAGAAAGGTCCAAGAAAGAAAAATAAAAAGAAGCAACTTTCTCTACCTACTGCCATCTAAGGAAATATGTGCCTACACTCCTAAAAACAGTTTATTTGAATTTCAGAACTCTCATAAAATAGACACTAGGACTAAGTTTTCTTTATTTTTACTCTTGAAATAAAAGGGGAATACAAACCTAAAGTACACCTTATTTTAGCACACAGTGATTTGAATACTTATGTATTTAATGGAACAGTGCATTTAGCAAAATGTGTTGAAGTATTCTGCTTGGGTTTGGATAGATTCAACTCCTCAATGTATCATTTGATATTAGTGGCTTCATGATCTGAACAAACTTAGTTGTTTCTACAAATGTGAAATCCTTAATAACACATAGTCTCATTATGCCTATGG
Source organism: Falco rusticolus (assembly GCF_015220075.1). Classification (NCBI taxonomy): domain Eukaryota; kingdom Metazoa; phylum Chordata; class Aves; order Falconiformes; family Falconidae; genus Falco; species Falco rusticolus. Next base: position 39,863,321 of record NC_051188.1, on the reverse strand, counting down.
GTTTTAGGTCAAATCAGCTTCTGAGTGGAAAATGAGAAACTGCGCTGTAAGGTTATAAGAAATAATTCTGAGGACAAATTTTCAGTATAGTATATTTCTTGTATTATATATAGAAAATATACATCTGTGTAATAAAATAGAAACTTCATAATAAATACATTTTTTCTAACATTACAGTACAAGTTGGATTCTCTATAAAACAATATGGGGAAATTATTTAAGATAGTAAGCCTTAAGATAGTAGTAATGGTCTCATAGAAACATCTTCAGAGGCATAATGGTTAGGCCTCCTGGCTTTTAAAAAAGTAAATTAGAATAATAACAGGAAAACAGAGCTAAGCAAGGGTAACAATAAACATATTTTTTCCCTTTTTTTTTTTTTTAAGAGAAAAAAAACCTCATACATATATCTTCAGAAAGAGATCCCTTTCAGACAGGTTGTTTGCATACCAAGTGTCAAACATTTGACTGTAGGAATCTCAAAGATGACAGTGAAAGGCTAGGCACGTCATCCCACAGTCTGTAACAAGCTGGTAAGTTCCTGTTAGTTGAAATAAAGAACAACAAGACCATTTTTCTAAATTTGAAATTAATTGCCCAGAGAATGTTTTAAATATTTGAATTAGTGATGAAGATTTATGATATTTCATGTACATTTTTCACTTAAGAAACAGATTCTAAATTATAATTTAAATAGATCATCTCAAAAGGTTTTGAAGGACTTACAAATCACCTTGATCTACTAAATGGTTTAACATTGCAGGCCTTCAAGACTCAGATAAACATTCAAGTACTCACATCTTAATTTCAGTCTGCATTGTGAATCTATGAGATTCAGTAATGAGAAGGAGAATGAAAGATGAGTTATGAAAAAAAATGAAAAGGTGAAGCACTGGTAGGAGATGAGGGTGAAATGGCTGTAATTAAGAGCCTGGCATTGGTAGGAAATGCAGGTGAAATGTCTATAATTAAGAGTCTGACTGTCAGGCCTTCCCTGATGTATCAGTTAAGCTCTAATGAAATATTAATACAGTCAAGTGAACTACTCAGATGATGTACCTATGAAATGCTCTAAAAAGCTGAGAAAAGGCCAAAAATAAAGGGACAAACAAAGACATAAAACATGTCTGAACAGAAGGTGTGAAACATGATGGCGTGTGAAATAAACTAAGACATGTAATAACAAAGTGCCGTCTCATTTGTTTCATTTATTTTTCTTTTAGTGAATGAGCTATAAAACAGATATAAATGAGCCCATGTAAGCTCTCCTGTTTTCAAATGAGTAAATCAAGTTACTTTAACATCCTTAACTTGTATGGAATTAAGTCAGCTGACAAACAATGAGTTTGTAATCCATATCTCATGTGAGAATCAACCTATTTATGATACATTATTTGAAAAGCTATTGTATAACAGATGATGGAGAATGAAACAGGAAGAAATTTATTAAAGATAATCTAATTAGCCAGTAAGAACTCCCTACAATCAGTTAATCACACTGTAACTAAATAATTTCATAGCATTGAGAAAAGTAACTTAGTAACTATCCAATTATTCACTATATTTATAATTGGTGAAAAAATCCTCATATTACACTTATTGCCTCTAGGGGTATCATAAACTATATTTTAATAGGTCGTTTGACTTAAGCTTTAATTCCAGAATGTATTTATACAGACATTAAATCTTTAAATCTTTTACTAATAGGATATTTTTTTCTGTTCTTTTCACATCTCCATCCTTAAAACTATCAGAAAAGACAAAGTCATGCTCTTTAAGATAAATGAGAATCTACCACCTTTGTATAGTAGGCTTTAGATATTTTTTATTCAACCACACAGCTTGGAAAAAAAAAAATATTCTAGTAATACATCAACCACATAAACCTAAGAAGGCCTATCAGATAAATATATAATAAATCACTGCAATAACACCAGTTCTGGCATGTAAAGTTTGCATTTAAACTGCCATTCTATAAAGAAAGAGAATTTAATTAAAATTTTGATTTTAGTCTAACTTTTCATCATCATTTTAAGGTGAAACCATGACAGGAAATTTCATGATTAAGTATGCTTGGTTTGGAGTGGTTTTATAGCTTTGCATATAATGTTTTAACTGGGAGTGGTGTGACTGCTTTTACATATCTGAAAAATGTCTAATGACATTAAATTCCCTAGCATATCTGGCCCAGCCTCCAGCTGGCTTTCCGGAAGATCTCTCTCTTGTAGGATTTGTGCCATGTCATCTGGTTCCTTACAGATGTCTCAGATACCCTATGACATCTCAAATGAGAGCAGGTCTTTATTGTTTAGACAGGTGAATGCTATCCATGACGTCTTTCAAGGCTTTTTGTCTGTCTCAGACCAGTTCTGAGAGCCACCACAGATCATGGTACAGAGCAAGGCTACATTACAGTGAATTTAGATGAAATATAATTGGAATAGAGTAAGAATCAGTCTTGTTGTGTATACACTCCCTGTGAGCAGCAAGTCAGAAGATTTTGACTTATGAAAGCATACATTGCATATTAATACTAGTTGTGGAGTCTCTTTCAAGCTGCAGGCCCTAGACGTGTATTATAGACTGCCTTGTTCTTTCTGAAGAAAATTCTTTAACTTTAAAAGTAAACACTTCAGATGTCAAAGTCCTGCTGTTGAAAATCCTGCAAGTCTGAAATTGAAATTATAAATTCTGCTTGGATGATAATGATTAATTCTGTGTGATTATTCTTTTCACATCTATGCATATGACTGAGGTGAAAATATTGCAACTTAAATTCATAGTATAGATCTGTGGTTTTTTTTCCTCTATGAAATTCCATATTCAAATATCTTTTAAGTTTTTCAGAAATGATTTTATTCTTATCTTCCATCTTGCTTGGAGACAAACAGAAAAAAAATCAAACCAATTAAATCATTACAATATTTGTTTTACGAGTGTAGCACTTTGATCTGCAGCCTATTATATTGTATTGATTCCATCATGTTCACAAAGTTTCTCTTTTTAATCTGGATTTTGTATTTTGTAACTTCTTTACATTCAAAGGATATCTGTCCGTGGATGCAAATCTTTAATGCAGAGCTTCTATTGGTTTTTGATGTGAATTTGTTCTTTTTGGCAGCCCATCTTTTCATTTGGCCCAAGAGGATCTCACAAAACAGTTTGATTAATGGCATCTTTATAAAATATTAGGCTTTTATTCATGTGCTAGAAAGAAAAGAAGTAATTATGAAAATTTGTTCCCTAAAAAAGGATAGTGAATGAAAGTACCAAACCCTGTCATGACAGGCAGAGATATGAAACAATAGTAAACAAGAATTTACTGCAAATATGCAGCAACAACAGTTAAGAAGGTAGCTCTACAGCATAAAACTAATGACTATTCATTGACACTTAAAATATTTATTCACAGAAGTTTGATTGGATTAATAAATTATTTTCCAGAGTAATTCTAATTCACCTACCACCCCACCCCCACCCCCCCCCGCCAAGAGAAAAAGCATTAAGCAGAGTGCCAACCAGTAGTTTGTCTGAGCTTACAAAGCACAAACCCTGCCCTTGAAAGATAGCTATCCTGATATACATTTCACTCACATATCCTTCATATTGCAGAGGGATTATTTTTTGGGGGGTCTGTTTATTGTATGTAGAAAATGAAATATTCTTATAAGTAAACATCAAATGTAAATAGTTTCATTTTTCTTCTATTTTTGAAAACCCTTTATACATATTACTATAGTATTATAGGATATTACTGTAACATCTAAATGTTACTAAAACATCAAGGAGAAAAATGTTTGGGTTTTGAATTCCTCTCCCCCTCCCCCCAGCCTATGCCCTTGAACAAGTAACAATAAAGTAGAAATGTCATATGAACACTTCTGTAAGCAGATGCCTTGTGACAGAGAACTATCGGGAAATGTCTGATCAGCACAGGTAGATGGCAAAGCTATCTTAGAATTTCCTTTTCAGGTAACAAAAAGAGTGCTGTTGATTAGATGGGTGTATGGAGTGAGAAACTAATTTGACCTTTGATTAAATGATCTCACTTTCCTGGCACCATCACCTATACCTCAATTATATTCTGCTAAGAGAAAAAATAAATTTGGCCATTATTTTAACTGACATGAAAGGGCAGAATAGAAGGGTTTCAGCTTTCACTAGCTCCTGCAGACAGTGAAATGGGAAAATGAGTGGCCCCTAGAATTTACAGCCTCTTACTTATTACAGGCTGTGACTGCTGCAAGCACAGAGGGGATAATCAGCTTGTCAAGAGCCTGCCGCTGAGAATGCCAACATATAATCACTTATATTGCTTCAGAAGACTTCTTAGGAAGCTGTGGCACTGCATTTGCATTTAAAAAGCTATGTTGTACAATTGTGAAGAAAGTTTATTTCAAAAAATACTGTAAAATAGTCCTTAAAATGATTAATTCATTCTTTCCCATGAATGCCGTATAAAGATATATAAAAGTCGATATTGTTGTTTTGAAAAGTCAGGTCAAAATCATTAGACTAGTAGATATTTGCAGGAGATAAAACCTCATTCACTGGTGAGTGTTTCTTGCACAGAGGATGGTCAGTGTCATATCTACAGATTAATAAAACCCAGCTGAATCAAAACCTGTGTATGTCAAGTGTTTCAGAACTTCAGAATGTATGGCATTGTAGCGACTGTTAGTAGCTCAAAGTTGTACTTAGGCTTTCTGGTAGCAATGAAACACCTTAACTCAGAGAGCTCCATTTCACAGAGCCAAGTGCTAAACAATTGCCTACAAAGTAGAAACCTTGTAAGCCACTCGAAAGAAAAATAAAAGGGAAAAGGAATTTTATCAGAACCTAAGGGCTACAAAGAGATAGATGAAAGACTTTAGTAAAAAAGGTCCAATAGCAACAATTTGTAAGGAAATAAAAGGAGGGACAGCTTTGTAAGTCCCTGAAGCTCCACTGAACTGAAGCCAGGACAATATTGGAATTCCAGACAAGTATAGTCAGTTAAAAATACTGTGAGCAAGTGAAAAACAATGCTAGAGCTCTATTAAGTTGAAGCCATATACAAACTGCAGAAATCTTCTGGAGTCATCTGGAAAGGGTACATATAAACAAAGAACAACATTGAGGGGTTAAAAGATACACAAAAGGGATTAGATTTCTGAAATAGGATGCTAATCTGTTTTAGTTTCAGCTCCTATATCAAGATTAGAAAAAGGGATAAAGAGACTTAAGGACAAACATTGTGAAAACTAAAGGGTGCAGTCAAATATTAAACCATGCCCATTAACATGCCTGACCAAAACCATTCAAATACAAAACTAGGAGTAAGTGAATTATAAGCAAATTATTAAAGGAAAGGCCAGATGTTGCACTTCTTGAAGAAATCTATTATACCAGAATATAAACTGGCAAGCAATTAGTTTGTGCAGGTATTATTTTTCAGTGATTAAATTAAAGAAAAAAGAAACACAAAAGGAAAAAGAGGAGTAACTTAATATCAAAAAAACCTGACACTTGTTAAAAGAAGAGATTAAATCAGATACAGAGAAAAGTTTTATAGTAATAAGAAAAAATAACTATGTCAATCTAGTCTACTCATTTCAGATAGGGATTTTTTTAAGATTTTGATTTAACATCATAAATTTTGCAATAGGGAAAAATCATACATGGAAGACACATGAACAATAAATGACATTCCCTACAGGGGATGCACTTATAAAGACTAGACTGAAAATGATACCTTGATTTTGTAAGCTTAAACTCCAAGGCAAAAACAATAAGATTTAAGAATACTTGAAGTCATTGTGATCTTGTTAAAGATACTATCTTTCTTTTGTAGCTGTAGAAATGTATGCGTCACATTCTGTTACAACTCTATTTTTCTTCAGAACTATTTTAAACTTAGGGTAAGTTTCAGCATATCTAAATAGGTATTCTAGAGAAGATGCAGTGCAAAGAAATAGGTAATGCAGCAGAGCCAGGGGACTGAGAAGGTTCAGACAGACCAAGTTCACCAGGATCAGATTTAGTCTGGCATAGAAAGGCAATCAAGGCCAGCAATCAGACATCATCATCATCATCTCATCATCATGGAAGCAAATACAAGAATCAGAAGAGGTATCTGAAGTAAAGGCAGAACACATTATCTGAGTACTTTGCCATACTTCACTATGCGAAGCTATGTGGCTTTTAGACACACCTACCTTGTCTGCAAAGTTCTGCGTCTGTCCATAGCCATTTGTTGGGTCACAGGAAGAGCATCAGAGGCAAATAAGTTTTGTATAACTGTTAGCTCCAAAACAATACAGGTCAGTGCCCCATCCTTAGCAGGTGACTTCTGAAGGCAGGCAACACCTAGTACAATGGAATGGCTCATTTTCCACTACTTTAAGGATCTCCAGCACTGGAACATAGGCTTAAGAGGGTTCGTCCTCTCAGAATCCAGGGCAGATCCCCTCTGAGGTTAAGGGTCTGGTTAAGCAGGCTTGAGGATCTTCCAGATAACCTTAGAGGTAATTTTTGCTTATGACAGGCTACTGTTAAAACTGATCCTCTAGAGAGACATACAAATAGACGTTGATCCTCATCATTTAAGTAGTTTCAAATTTACACTTCACTCACATCTTTCTTAACGCTAATTAATAAATCTATAAATGAAATAATCTGTTGTCTTACCATTTATTTGATTTCTTCTGTTTAAGCTGGGCTGTTACAAATTAGGAATGAAAGGCCAGAGAATGCATAAGGAAGAAGAAACTTGTTCACACCAGTAATTAGAGCTCTCAGAAGCATTAATCACTCTGATTTCAGTTTCTATGACTGTTCTGAATTAAAAAAAATATTGAATAAGAAACAGGGATCAGGGACTCAAATCCGAATCTCTTTTCTGAGACAATATAGGCTTTGTTATATATAAGCCTTTGCTCTATATAAGCACTTGACTACTAACTCACTGTTACTTTAGTCCTGCCTTTGGAGTACAGGAACTCAATTCTCGTAGGGTTTGCATTCCTATATATACGATTTCATTGCCTTGGTCAGAAGGAATGCTGCTTCTCTCAGAAGGGATAGAACCGAGACTTCTGAATATTTGAGCAAGGTGTAAGGAAGAAATAAAATAGAGTAAAACTAATAATTTCCTAACCATTAAGAAGGTGGAGAAAAAATAAGACCACCACACTCAAACAATATAACAAATAAACAACACAGGAAATAAGACAATAAAATGCTACAAAGGAAATAATATTTAACTAAGAAAATAGTCTCCACTATTAAAATTTTTCAGGCACAATTATGTAATGAGTCTCACATACACACATTAATACAAGAATGGGTTATAGCAGGTGAGATTCAATTACTTATACATAGGCACCTAGTGCATCTATTGGGTCTTTTGGGGTATATGAGCCATCCTCATGAGGCTGGCTGCTGTGACACAGGATCTACAGGAGACCTTCAACTTTGTGACATGGCAACTGGAAGAAAAATATAATACCCAATTTATTTCAATTATATAGAATGTCTATTTTTAACAAACTGAACTCCATCCAGAGAGGCAATAAAGAGAATCATATAAGCAATTGATCACGTTAAGCACCAAAGACCAAAATTTGTCACTTACAAAGAAAGAGTTTAAGAAAAAAACCTACAGCTAAAGAAAAAGTTTGAGCGGTCATTAAGAGAGAAGACTTTCAAGAAGTTACAGTAGTGTCTAAATAAATAAAGTTTGACAGATGACAATGCAACACAGTAATTCAGAAAGGTTGAGGAACAACTTGCCGAGGTTCTAAAAATAATAGTAAATACTTTTTTCAAGGACACAGAATGTGATGAGCCAATAGGTAACCAAAGTAAAAAGAAGAGTTCTCAGAGTGTACTAGGCCACAGTTAGAAAGGCTAAATACATTTTTGGCATCTGTGCTCACCCTGCAGAAAACGAAAGTTTCCTATGCTGTAAGTCTTTGAGGGTTGTGTTTCAGTATCAGTTACAAAATGACATTTCTGTAGAGCTTACAGAGCAACAGAATGAAGAGTAATGAGTCATACTGGAAACCTAACAAATCAAGGAAGATATAGCTAAGCTACCAGTGTACAATATAAGCGGTTTTAAATCAGCTGTGGTAGCAGATGTTTAGGAAGTTGAAGAAGAGAGTCAACTCTTAAAGTTTCAAAGGAACATACAAGGAATAGTAGAACACTATTTTTTCAGTATTATTTTTACAAATGTTCTTTAAAAAAAAATAATCAGTTGTGGATACTATTAAGTTGCATTGAAGGAGTCAGCAAGAAAAAAAAAAAAGTTCCTTTGCTTTTCAAAAGACATTCAGTAATTCCATCAACAGAAATGCTTAAAGAGTCTTCCAGTAAAAAAGTAAATAAATAGAGGAAGTGCAATAAGTAGCAAGCTTCTAACAAGGAATAGTAGTCATTTAAGAAGAAGGAAACAGAACAGGAACAAAGTTTTGTTTCTGTCAGGGAGACAGAAAGATTACTGGTAAAATTCCTGTGTGAATCCATTATCTGTGCTATAAACACGCTTATAAATGATCGGGGAAAGGTATTAAGAATGAGATAATACAGTTTATTGACCTCACTAAGCTATTAAAAGTAGTAAAGACCAAAAAAGTGACTGAAAATAGCTGCCACACACATACATCCCCAAAGAAAAAGCCAACCACAACAATTAGAATAAGAATATATGGCTAAATAAGCCTATGATACATAGTTTGATATTATATGAAGTTCTTATTCTCCCATCTCTAAAAGTAAACATTAGGAACATATACAGACAGCACATTCTAGTAAGAAATACTTTACCTTTACTAACAAAAGAACAGAATTTTTTTACTGACCCAGACCTTTAGGACAGGGGTCCTCAAACTTTTTAAACAGGGGGCCAGCATGCGGATGAATTGGCAGGCAGTCATCTGCAGCTGCTTAGTTTCTCCCCAACCCCCGGTGGGGTGGTGGTTCTGTAAATACCAGGGGCCTGATTGAGGACCCTGGGGGGCCATATCCAGCCCATGGGCCATAGTTCAAGGACCCCTGCTTTAGGATCTCAGACTTCTTTAGGTCTGGCTTGATTTGAGCTGGCTTTAACTTGCTGTAACAGCTGCCTACTGATCAATTGACTACTCGCTACCTGACGTGCTGCAGCTGGGAGTACTGCACATAATAAAGGCCTGTCAGCCTAAGGCAATGACAAAGCTCTGACACAGCCCTTTGTGTCAGCTGAGGCATGGAAATATGCTGTGCAACTTTCAAGCTCTGGCTTGATTTACTTAAAAAAGAAGAAAAATATAATAAAACCTACAAATAAATACATGCCTGTGAAAAACAAGAGAGGCAAGAACACCTGCTTACCAGTACTATACTCCTCCTGGCAAATGAACTAAGGGTGATGACGACTGGTACCATTTTGTCTTGAAGGTGCCTGAAAGTCTCAGCCTTAGGATCCACAAGAAAATTGGAAAAGTGGCAGTTAAGACCAGAAGAAATGGTTAGTTGTAGGTAGGCATTTTTCTATAATGATAGTTGTTAGTGAAGTTGGTTTTTTTTTTTTTTTTTTCTGAATTAATTGGGTGATTTGGATTATTAGACTGTTAAAACATCAATTGAACTAACATTAAGTTCTGGGCTCCATAGAGATGCTGCGTTCCCCTTTGCCATTAATGAGATTTTGGGTGTAAACACAAGGACAAGAAAGAGACCAGGCAATCAACAGCTTCCTAATAAAGAATTGCTAAACTGAGTAGGCTCTTGTCATAGCAGAAGAATGAATGAGTGGTAATATAGTGGAAATGCGCAAAGCAAGGAGTCATACAGTAAGTAAAGATCCATTATGTCTTCCCTTTTTTAATACTGGGAAGAGAAGTCATCAGACAAAAAATGTAGATGTCAGCTTAAAAAGAAACAGTCATACTTAGGTATTGAGATATACTGCCACACGACACTATGAATGCTCAAAGTTCACATCATTTCAAGAACAGACAAATGTAGGAAAGAAAAACTGTCTAGGACTTTTAATAGAAATATACTATTTCTTCTAAGAAAGTCCAAAGCTACAAATTTTTGGAGACTGGAAGTATATTCTGGGGAATTCTGACTCTGCATTTGCAGTTTGAGTACCCCTCCTTAGACTTCTGCTGAAAAGCTGATATTCTTTGACACATTTGATCTGACAGATATTAGTGAGTCTATAAAACAATATAACAATACAACTCAGTATAATAATACCACTTAACCTTCCACATATTTTAGAGTAAGGAAATCCTGGGTACACTGAATATAGTTGTAATATTGTAATACTGAGTACAAAGGAATGGTTTATTATTTTGTTTGTATAGGCTAATCTTAACTCTTAATTTAGATCTGAATGGATTTTAATGATGCTTCTGAAAAGAACAGACTCAGTTTTTCCTTAGAGAATATGTATTAATTAAAAGGCTTCATATATAAAATGAATGCATATGTATTGTACTGCTCTCTTTACTGCTGGTAAATACACATGTACAATCTAGAAGATATGAGAAGGCTTAACAATGTATCAGTTTTTAAGCTTACCTTTACTAAATTTGCAATATTTCTGCAAAGCTCTGAGTGGGGAATTGGCATTGCCACATTTACTAACATAGTTCTCAATAACCAAGGACACTTTGGGGATAGTACCATGATCACCCTAATGTTGCACAGAATTATATTAAGTTTAAATATAAATTTGATGCAGTTATTTTTTTCGCTCAGAAGATTTAAATTAGCAGAAGAGTCCTTAGGTTTCATAATAATGTTTCAGATATGAAATTTAATAAAAAGAAGAAATATTTTATTCCCTTATTCCCAATACTCATCAGATATGATTCTGAATTTCAGATGGGATTATCTAATCTAATATGCCACGTGTGGGAAGGGAGAAGGTATGTGATGCCCAGCCATCTTTTATAAAATTATGGAAATTAGTACTATCAGAGAACATATGGGACTATTAATACACCAGTTTGGGTTAAACTGCAAGGAAAACATTATAACAAATCTATGTAAGAAGTGTAAGTTTCAAGAGTGTTAACTCAAATTATGAGAAAGACTGTCTCAAATGGCGTGCTGTTTACATGATGTAACTAACTTCTGCTGTTACATTTAGAAGATAAGGTTGCTTTTACAAAGATGTTAAGACCCATCTTATGGGGCAGGTTTTTTGGACATCTTTAGCTGAGTGCAAAGATACTCTCCAAGTAAGATGTATACAATTTAAGAGTATGAAGTGATTATTAGTTAGCAGACAAAAAAAGATAGTTGCCATTTAATGAGGTATTAGCCTAAGCATGTGGGGTCATCACTCCTTATAACACAACTGAAGAGTCTCTGCTGTCCAGAAAAGTATCAGTCAGGAGGGGCAGGGATCGCACGGGCCCTGGGTGCTGCTGATTTGTTAGGACCCACAAGCTGTATCATCAGTGGTAACACTGATGTTTTGACTATAAGATCCTATAATTACTATTTATGCTGAGCAACTGGTTTTCCTTTAGGATTTTATATCTTTCCATGTTGGCAATTCCTCTCTTTAATCATTGATGCACTAGGAAGCCCACTTATGTCTGCAAGTTTTAACTTCCTAATGACTTTTGCCAGCAGTTTTTCTCAGCAGTCCAAATCAGAGCTATGCAGCTGCATCATATCACAGCTGTCCTTGTAGGCAGTTACACCCCTGAGACAACCGACAGCTTATAGCAAGGGTTAGAGGAGGCAGTTACATAGAAAATACCTAAAAGAAATGCTCTGTTAGAGCAATAAGGAAGATATTCTGTGAAAGCATGGTTGTTGTTGTTTTTTAATTAAAGAAAATACTGATATAAAATTCTTCACGTTTATACACAGAAAGAGACAATCCCCAGGGTCATAGTGCTAAGAAAAATGGTACATTCTTAGATGAAAACCTAATGTGATGTAGGACATAAACATCACACTCACCTCCTCAACTAACAGTGTTAAACTAAAGGCTTAACTGTCCTATGATCCCTATAAAGTTTCTATAAAACAATAAATAGCTGTCATTGATGGGTGTATTTCTCCACCTAATAATCCTAGGAACAGAACCATCTGCCCTAACATATGCATGTAAAGGTCAGGCATGCTGAAGGACTAATCATATCAATCTCCAGTTGTACCCAACAAAGACAGCCAAGTACCTGCATGGCATAGTTACCTGACCTTTCTCAGACACTGAGATGAAAACCAATAATTCTCTTGTGATAAGTTGTATCTCCATTGACTATGAAGAGATGTGTGGGATACAAACACAGATTAAAAGTGTAATTTTTTATCTCTACTTTAGATCAGTTGAATCCAAAGCTATTTCTTCCTGGCTACAACTAAATTGTGTAGCAAATTCTTGTCCAAATTCAGACTGGAAAAGAACTGAGCTTCCTTTTGGTCAGCGCAGTCATGTCTTCCTCCTATGAAAAGGAAGAAGCCAAAGTAGAAATGTATGAAACTGGCCTTCATCCTGACCTGGATTCAGGTCTTGGTCAGAGCATTTATTTATCAGAAGTGTGGAAAGTGAGCATGGGTCTTCTATAGAATCTATAGAGTCTGTGCTGACTGGAAAGATTGAGACATAGATACTTTGGTTAGAAGCTAAAATGGGTTAAAATGCATCTGAGTTTTATTTGCTTCACTTAGGAAGCAGCGTAAACTAAATATTTTTAATAGTGTTAAAATGCTTACATCCAGCGTGTAATGCTGTTTGACCAATCCACTGTATAAAATCATTCAGAAAGGTTCCCAAATATCTTTGTGTAGAGCAAGCCAGATCACATGGTAGATCTGGATCTGAAACCAAAATTATCTTGCTGATACTCCACAAAAAAGGAATAAAGTCACCACACCTCTCCTCTATGTTGGCTATGCTGTGTCCACCAGAAAGCTAAATAAACAAACAAACAAATTTAATAGCATGGTTATTTTAGTTTCTTTCATGTAAAAGAATTCTCAACACAGGTAATAGAGAAATGGTATAACACAGAATAATAGAAATAAACTGGAAATAATAGAAAAGTTACTCATATACATTTTCCAAGTCATTGTTTCTCTAGGAACAATAATATTTTTAGACTTTTGCAAGTAAATAAATTTTAAATAATATTTATGCACTACAGCATAGAGGTAGGAATATTCTAACGTTGAAGCTATTCTTTATATCTGACTGGTACATGTCAGAAGTAGGTACACTGAAATCAATGCACATAAATATTTGATAAATGAAAGAAAACTCTAAACCATGTATGAATTCTCCAAATATGTTGGAAGAGAAAATTTTGTTATCTGTAACTCCATTGTAATTTCATTTCAGTAATTTTATAAAATCCTTAGGTTTAAAAGCTATTACTAAAATATAATTAAAGAATATTTTATTTTATTTTATTTCTTGTTCTGGAACTCAATTCTATACCTGTCACCGTGTGAGGAATATAGTCAGAGAGCTCTGCTATGCTTAGTATATAATACAGCAAAATTTCAAACCAGAAGTAATACATTTCAATGTAAAAGTAATTGGTTATATTTTGTGAATTTATATCCTGAGTTTAAAATAATTGGACTATATTAATCCTTGCTATAACTTCACTGATCTTTTGTGTTTCAGAACACATTAAATTAGCTGTGTCTTGATGTATGACATGGAGGTATCAGCACAGAGGAGGGAGGTGTAATTCCCCAAATAGGACTGCCTGTGTCCTTTGATGGGTACATGTCTGCATCTTTTCTCCATGACCATCATGACTGCTTTAATATTACCTATGCTTAAATTAAATTGCTTGCTGGTAGTATTGAACTGTTCATTTTTTCTCATTTGGGGTATCAAATACTTTAAGCAATATTACTTATTTCACATCTTTGTTACTATCTAGTTATTAGAAAATATGGTGTGCAGCATTTTGGATGGACATAGGTATGAGTGAAGGTATATTTAGAGCTGATTGGTTAAAACTTGCTGACAATACTTTCTCATCTTGAAAAGCTAAATGTAAAAGGATGTGTTGATTCATTCTCAATTTTCTTTCAGACCCATGATGCCTCACCTCCCCGGACGTCTCTCCCCTGTGGCTGCTGCCTCCTGTATTTAGAGAACTGTCTACAGCTGTTTTCACTCTCCTGTATCTCCTTCACAAACCTTGTTACACAGATTTCTTTGATCTTGTAAGCCAAATAAATCAGACAGTCCTGATGGACAGCTAACTTTAAAAATGGTTAAAAACTGGAAAGAGCAATTCCTTCAGCTAGCTGTCTGTCTGTCTGCCTATCTATGTATGTAATTGATTTATTTTTCCCCACTTCTTTCCAAAAGATAAGAATTATTTTATGGGAAGAAAATTTAAATTTTCACCCTACTTTAAGCTGTAAAATTAATATTACAGTAATAAAAATCCTGTATGAACAGCTTCTTTAGGAAGAAGGAATATTCCAATTCAAGGAGACTGCTGAAAGGCAGGAACAAGTAGGGAACTTTTTAAAGGATTTCATTTGGAATGTAGAATGTAATTAATTGCTTCGGCTTGCTAAATAATTCATAAATGTTTCATGAGAAAAAGACCCAGAAGAGAAAGAAACTAATTAGGATATTTGTAAATAATTATATAATCATAATTGTAGTACTGTTTTTCAATGAAGAAATATGGCTTTAAGAAACTTTTCTGAAGAGACATTTCTAGCAGTCTATATTTCTTTATTTCTTTTAAATGAAACTGAGGCAAAAATTTGAGAATTTGAAAATCATAAGAAACAGAAAGTATTTAAAAAATCTTGATTTTAACATGCTTGATCTTTTTAGCATTATAGAAACTGAAACTTCAGTTTCTCCAAATGATCTAAAATGGTAGGTATTAGGAGGGGGGTCAGTCTGTGATTTTTTTTTTTTTTTACGCATCTGGCTACAATTATCCTATTTAGTACCTTGCCTTTTGGGAACTGTAATTTAGAAGCCTTATGTTCAGAGCTGATTAAATTGAAATTGATGGGCAGCAAAGGAAATTAAATTCCCTAGGGATCTGTGTCCACATATCATGAAAGCCCCAGCCATTAAACAATATTCAAAAGGCAAATTTTATGTGAAGATTATTAAATTACTGCAACAGAAAGCAATATTATAATCTAAACTAAAATATCCTTAAATTAATTTTTTCAATTTGCTTTTGTTGATATGTAAGAAACAGCAGTACTGATACTTTTCTAAGACTTCATTTCTCTTGCAATGAAAAATTGCAATTATTTCTGTGTATAAAAATGTGAAACTTAATTTTAAAATAACTGAATTAAACAGAAAAGAAGAATATTAACATTTAGGTTTTATTAATGTTATGTTTTCTACTTTAAATGTTGGGCAAATAATGTAACTAAATAAATAAATAAAAGAAGAAAGGTAGTTGACTAGTAAAATCATATGACTCTGATAAAGAAAACTGAAAAACAATGGCATCATTTAGTATTATTTTTCCAGGCTTCAGCTGTATAGCAGGATTGAAATTAGATCAGTAAGCTATTTCAGTCCAAAGCCTATTAAATATGTTTGTTCGTAGACACACATTTGGGCTAATTTTACTTTTTATTTAAACCAATAACATTCTGTTATAAACCAGCTATTTTAAGGTAATGGTTGGGCATAGGACATGGATCTTGAAAGTGATGGATCATTGAACCTTTACAGTTTAATAACACCTCAGAAGAAGACTCATAGAACTTTGTGAACTTATGCAAGTCCTTAGTGTATTTCACTGATTTGCATCTCTCAGGAGATTATGGTTATTACTAGACCTTGTAACATACTTTCCCTCTGCAAACAGCAAGTGGGGGTGAAAGAGGAGCCTGAAGCTGCTTGAGACTATTTTAATGAGTGAAGCCTCCTTGAACTGACTTTCAGAAAAGACATTAATTGCAGAAAGGTCTCATAATAATTATAGTATCTTGAAACATGTAAGTTATGTTGGCTATAAAATGGGGCCTACACAATCAAATTATTACAGGCACAATATTAAACTGCCTCCTTTTTGTGGTTTGCTCCCACTATTAGCATGTTCTCATTAACCAAGTTAAAATATTTCATTTCTACAGATTTTATAGTAGATGGGGTTTATATTGTACTTCAGAGGCTACAAGACTAATAACACATCTCTTTAAAATGTGCAGTGAAGCAGCAGTGCCTTAAGTACCCCATGCATGCATTCCTGCATTGGAGAATATCCTAAAATCAAACAGACCTCTAAAGATGTAATATAGTTTCAGGGCTTCCCATCCCACAAAGAAAAACTTATGTATTATTAGCTGTGCTCTTCATTCTTTCCTGATTTTTCTTTCTTTTTTTTTTTTTTTTTTTCCTTTTTTTTGGGGGGCGGTGGTGTGGTGTGGTGGGTTTTGGGTTTTTTTTGGCTTGGGATTTTTTTTGGGGTTTTTTTTTTTTTTTGTCTTCAGGAGAAAGGTAGAAAAATGTGTGTTAACTGATAGACTGGCTTAAGTGGGTGATATGGGTAGTCTGTAGTAGCATAGAACTGTCATGAGTTTCCTGAGAAAAAAACACCTGTTGAGTTGAGGACTCATCATCATAATGTCCAGGATAACATCATGGCCAGATCAGACCATTATTGTAAATTTATCCTGGTTATTTCCATGTGAGAACCAGGCAAGTTGAAAAGACGTTTTCTCCCCAAAATACCTGCCATATATAAAAAGCATTTTAAAATATTTTTTTTCTCCCCAGAAGGTAGTAGTGAAAACAGAATAAGTTTTAGCTAAGTGAAAATATGAAACTATTCAGCCAATTTTACCGTCACCTGCAATTTATGCAATTGTTCCTCTGTGCTTTTTTTCTCCCAGGATAGCTGCTTATGCTACACTGAGTTCTACTCCATCCCAGCTGTATATCACTTACTTTTAGTCGTTTGGAACATTTTAAAAGTCCAGAAGATATTGAAGATAGCTTTTTCCCTCAAGTTAGGTCTCAAAAATGAGGTTCATTCATTCAAAAATGAATGAATTTTGCTTATAAAAGTCTCTTTACTGTGGCAAAGAGTTGCAAAACTACACTAAGAAGAAATTTTTGTACGTTCTTTGATGCTGCCACAGTTTCTTTAAAGGCCTATTTTATGCAAAATTTCAGAGAAAGATAATTACTTGTTAAATTAGTTCTAAATTACAATATACAATGTTTGGAAAAAGTATCTCTGTAAGGATGATTTGTCATTTGTTCAATCTATCAATTCTAAGTGAAAGATTTTGATTTACAGGCTTGTAAAAAAAGTGAATCTGCTGAAGATGGTCAATATTATGCCTAATGTTATCTACTATTAATTACCATTTCTGCTTAATCAAAGTTAGTTCTTTTCAGTTCTTCTCTTATAAACTATTTAATAAAATGGACATCTGTTTTTGCTATTAAGATATAATACTTTAAAGATATTATTTCTATTGAGTTCATTTTGGATATGACAGAAATAAGGACAAAATATTTCAATTCAATTGTAGGTATTGTGTTTAGCTGAAACTGTTTCCCATTACTACTGTCAGAGCTCCCTTCAGTTCTCTTCAGCTACATGTTCTAGACAACTGCTCTTCTTATATAAGGCTCACAGTATATCATCTGTATAACTCCAGTGGTATCAGGGATCTTTGACTTAATCACATTATTAGTTCAATGAGTTGCCAAACTTTTCCTCCAGACTACTTTCTGAAACTGCTATAAAACACAAATGTGTTTGGTACAAATCATCAAGCTCTAGTCAGTTGATTGGTTGTTGGGGTTTTTTTTTTTTTGGTTTTTTTTTTTTTCAAACTGAGAACTTATGGGTGAAGATCAGAGGAGCTACCTACATGTATAATATCATGGTAGTCACCTGCTTTTCTAACATAGGCAAGAAAGAAAGGTAAAATAAGCCATCTTCAGACAACCAGAAGAAATCTTATGATCACAGCCCCTGGTTACTATAGGGAACTTTCTGTTGGAAGGGTGGTACTGCTGGCTACAAGAAATCAAGGAGATTTTTAGAATGTGTTCAAGAGAATTTCTTGATATAGATGACCAATAAGTAGGAGAAGCAGTCTGCTAGACCTGCTGCTTAATGTTAAAGAAGAGTTGGCCAAAGCTGTTAAAGGTAGCCTTGACTACAACAAACAAAAGATAGTGAAGCTTAAGGTCTAGAGAGAAGGGAACTAGATGAGGAGCAGTACCAGACCCTAGAATAGAGGAGCAGAGTCTTTTTGCTTCTGACTTCTGTTTTGAAGGGTGAAGTGGCCCAGAGAGTTAATAACTAAAATATCTTCAAAGCACAAGAAGAATCCATTTTGATATGCAGAAAGTTAAATGTGAATAGCAGAAGGCTGTTAACGTAGAACAACAAAATCCTCACTGAGCAAAACGTAAAGCACATAAAAGGCTGAAACAGGGATGGGGTACCCATCAGGAGTATAGGACACATTGCCCAAATTTGCAGGAATGGATTTAGGAAATTCCATTCCACAGCAGAGACAAAGTGTTGTGAACTGACTGCAACCCCCACTCCTTGTCTGCCCTGCACCACTGCAGGGCAGGAGAAGAACAGTCAGGAATGAAGGTGTGAAGTTGAGCTGCAATGAAGCAAGGGAGATGTTTTTAGTTTTCATCTTTGCTTCTTACTATCCTATTTTTAATTGGCAATAAAATTAATTATTTTCAGCAAGTCTATTCTGTTTTACTCGTGACGGTGGTTTGTAACTGATCTCCCTGTCTTTATCTCTACCACAAGCTTTTTCATATTATTTTCTCCTCCTGTCTTGTTCAGAAGGGACAGTGAGGGAGTGGCTGTGTGGGGTCTGGCAGCCAGCCAAAGTGAACCCCTCTCAGCAACATCTTAAAGATGCTGAGGGAGCTGGTCAATATAATTTTGAGGTCGGCCTCTACCAATTTTGACATGGTGATTAGGGGAGATTTCTAGTAACCTGAAAGTCAAACATAGCATCCATTTTCAAGGAAGGCAAGATAGTTTGGAGAGTAGCATGCTCTTTTGCATAACTCCGGCTTCTAGGAAGGTCATGGAGAAAATATTTAAGCATATGAGGAATAAGAATATTGTTAGCAGTATGGATTTATCAAACATTAATTATGCCTGACTAACTGGACAGCTTTCTGTGGTGGATGAAGTGAGATCAGTGATGTTGTTTGCCTTGACTTTAACAAGGCTTTTGACATTATCTTCCGTAGTATAGCTAAACTGGTGAGGTATGGTTTGGATAGGTGGGCTTTAAGGTGAGAGGCTTGGATGTTTGACTCATAGTGTGGTAATCAGAGTAAAAAAGTCATCTGGAGGTCAATAATTATTCATGTTCCTCAGGGTACCTAGAACTTTTATTGATAGTGGGAATGGTATTTTTTAAAGTCTTCATCTGGGTGACTTGAAGGAAAGTATCCTCAGGGGATCTGTGGATAGTTTCAAAAGCCGGGGGCATAGGGTGTGGGGAGCAATTGATGCACTAGAAGGAAGAGCTTCTATTCAGACAGTCCTTGACAAAACAGGTTACTAAGGGTCTAATCCAGTCAGGAACAGAACTTGACAGGAATGGAGACTACACAACGTGCCTGTATGACCTGCTTTACTCCCTGACTGTCCTCATGGTGAGAAAGTTTTTGTTTATATCCACTCTGAACTTGTCTTGTTTCAACTTATGTCTCTTGTCTCTTTTCCTCCCACCATGCACTCCTGTGAAGAGCCTGGCTCCCTCTTCCTAGTAATCTCCACCTAAGTACTGGGGGACTAGTGCTAGGTGGTCCCAACACTATCTCTTTTCTAGACTCACCAAGCCCCATCCCTTCATTCTTATAGGAAAAGTGCTCCAAACCCCAACTATCTCAGGGGCCCACCACTGACCTCACTCCAGTTTGTTGAGATTTTTTTTAATATTGGGGCTGAGTGAAGCGTTCCAGATGTGTTAAGTGTGAGTTGGTTAGCACTTCTTTCAGTCTACTGGCTCTGCTTATGTTGATGTCACATATAAAACAATTGCCTTTCCGTTGACTCGTATTCATTTTGCTGTCCACCAGGGCCCCCAGGTCCTTATTGCAGAGCTGCTCTGTAGCTAGTCAGTCCCAATCTGTATCCCTGCAAGGGCTGATTCCTTCCCAGATGCAGGGTTTCACATTTGTTCTTGTTGAATTTCATAAGGTTGCTGTTGGCCCATTCCTTCAGGAAGTGTAAACCTTTCTGCATGACAGACCTACCAACTTCAACACCCGCTTCCACAGTTCAGTGTCATCTGCAAACTTAATGATAGGGCACTTTGATCTTTTCAGTGATGGAGATAGCAAGCAGGACATGTTCCAGGATATACCCGCACACTACTCCATTTGTTACTGTCCTCCAAGTATGGAATGCAAATTTTTAAATACAACTATCATCTGAGCCCAGTGTTTCACTCTTATAGTTGTCTATTCATCCAGACTATGGTCTTGGGAGTTGGACTAGATGATCTCCAGAAGTCCCTTCCAACTCTGACCATTCTGTGATCCTGTGTTTCCTACCTTGGCTACAAGAATACTGCAAGAGGCAGTTTCAAAAGCCTTGCTAAAGTCAAATGTCATCCACTCTTCTCACCCCCTCCACAGATACAGTGTTTTCATCACAGGAGGCAGTCAGGATGGTCACACATGATTCACTTTTAGCAAATCCATGTTGTTTTCAGTAACTTTCTTCTTTTTCATGTGTCCAGAGATGCATTCTAAGAGATCTTGTCAACAATTTACCCAGGAAACACAGTGGAACTTATCAGGCTGGAGTTACCTAGGCTGACCTTTTGGTGTTTCATAATGATGCAACACTTGCTTTTATACAGTCATAAGGGACCTTCCCCAGACTTTTTCAAAATGTCCCAACTTTCCCCCAACTTTTAAAAAATGTCCGTACAAGGACATTAAACAGTTTTTTCCAGCATGTTTGGATGCAGATTGTCAGGTCCCATGGTCTTGGGTGAGATGAATTGTCTCCAGTAATCCTTGACATAATCACCATCCACTGCTGTTGATTCTCTTCCCTGAACCTTTTCACCAAGTTCAGAGGCCTGGGAGACTTTGGTTGTGAAAGCTGGTGCAGCTGAAAAGGCACTAAGACAGACTTTTACTGAGTGTGCATAGTAAAAGGGCAAGCAGCAGTGTCTACGTGTAATGTCAAGTTCCAATCAGATACTAGGAAAAATTGTGTACCATGAAGGTAGTCTAACAGAGAGGAAGTGGTTACACCATTCTTGGAAACATTCAAATCTTAATTTGATAAGGACCTAAGAAATATGATTTGCTTTAGCTGGACCAGATGACCCCTGCTCCAACCTCAAAAATTCCATGATTTGCTGAGATGAAAGTGAACTGTGCAATTCCTGTCTCTCAGTCTTTGTTGAGTCCAGCCACTTAGAGTGTGAGCTTCTCTTTTGTGCTTACGTTTCTAGACACAAACCCTCAGAAAGGGACAGCAAATTTATAAGGCAGGTGCCCTTTCTTTTCCCCATGTTAAGAGCCAGCTGTGTTGCAATGAATATATGCTGACAGAACTGCTGTTCAAGGACTTGTTATGAAGTGAAAAAGTTCAGCTCAAGTTCTTTCATTTTTGTAGATAATTCAATGGGAGTTTTGAGGCAAAGCACAAAACCAATTTTTATTTACAAGACAAATGTAACCATTCTACAGACTGAATTCTAGCAGAGGATACACATTAAGAAATTCACACCCATCTGTGCAGAAATCCACATTAAGCAGTGCATTAAATCCTTCCAAAAGCCTTACAAACATGACTTTAGAATAAACTAGTTTACTTTAAAGACAGAAAAAGTGTACCATTGTCTGTCTCATTGCTTGTTTATTCAGAAGTCAGGATTGTGCTTCTTCCCATTCAGCCAAATATTTAGGACGAACTTTATCAGAATGTGGATACAGGGATAATGTGGATTAGATTCATGTCCAGTCTCCTGAGAATCTGTTAATTGTCATAAGATATTGTTTGGACATACATGTTTTATGTATTTGAAAGCACAAATTCTTTGTAAATGAAAGGTTTAAATGATGCAGCAATAATACAGAAAATTATTATATTTACAAGCCAAAAGTTGTGTATTAAAATTCAAGAAATTTTTTTTTTATTTAGTGTACCTTATAATGCTGAATGAACTCAGATCTGAACTTAGAGACAATCTAGAACCAGTTCATGCAAACTCTATTGGCTGAATTGCAGCTGCTAATGATCTGTAAAAGGAAAGTCGATTTACCCCTTGATAGAGATTACTGTACCAAATGTAGCAAAAAGCTATGTGAAATGTGAAATGTTTGCTGTTTAATGGAGAAGGATACTGTTAGTATGTCCAGTTTCTTTTTTGGGTCAAAGAAAATAGGTCTGTTGTCTTCTGTAAATTTTTAAATCACAGACACACACAAAATAATTTGAAGTTTTGTTTTACTGATGTTTACTAATGCAAACTTTTTTAATATATGAACATATTAGATTTTCAATTTCACATTTCTCCTTTCAGCTGTATTTACCACCTATTAGATCAATAAACTATTTAGATTATGAAAAACTATGGCTACCATGGTTGGAATACTGTCAGGCTAAATTGTTTTTTTTAAGTATCGTTGATATTCCCACACAACTTGATTGGTCTGCCTTGTATATGTAACTATGCTTCCCTTTTGCTAAGCGTACTGTGATTCTTAGTAATAGATAGTCTTGAATTTTTCACTGAACTTAATTAACGAACAATATATTCCATGTTTCTTTCTCTTTTGTATTATCTGCACACAGATTTTAATTTTTATTTGGTGTTTTTCTATAAGGAAACCTTGTATTTTTCAGAGTTGTGAGGCAGATGTGCTCACAAAATTTTTTCCAGAGATCACCATAAAATATACTGAAGGAATCTTGAATGCATAAAGCTAAGTTTTGTTTGAAGGCAAGAAAGAAAACTGTGTTTTTCAAATAAGTAGAGTGAGAGGATATAACCAAAGATTCCTTGAAAAGAGTACACACATTTCCTTTGGAGGGTGTAAAACAATGGGTCTTCTTTCTTTTTACATTATTTTCTCTCCCCTTCTCTCTCTCTTTCCATTATTTCTGTGTTTGGACTGTAGGTTACTGACTCAGTATTTCCCCTGGTCTTTACTGTCTCATTCCCTCCTTCCCCATCTTGAACTCCAGAACCTTTTCCCAGTTCTGCACACTCATTTACTCTGAAGGAAGGTTCAGTTTCCTTGTCCAGAGTGCAGTAGCCAAGGTAAGCCTTCCTCTCCGCCTTCCTCCCTGCTGCTGAGCCAAATTTTTATATAATGCAGCGTGTTTCACAGTAAACTGCGATCAAATCAACAAAACTTTTACTAATGCATTTGTAATTTCTGGAGTTTGGATGTTTTATTTGATATACTTTTTATTTTGACTTTTTATTTTATATGACTTCACCCCCCACCGCTCTCTTCTTCCTGGGCTCAGCTTCAGTCTCAATTTTCTCTACCTCCTCCCCACCAGGTGGTGCAGGGGGACAGGGAACAGGGCTTCCAGCCCGTTCATAATGTGTTGTCTCTGCCGCTCCTTGCTCTTTCCTCCTCATGCTCTTGCATGCCCCAGCTTGGGGTCCCTCTCTGTGGACACAGTCACCCATGAAGTTCTCCAACGTGGATCTTTCCCATGGCCTGAAGTTCTTCATGAACTGCTCAACCATGAATCCATTACACAGGATGTAGTCCTTCAGGAAGAAACTGCTCCGGTGTGATGTTGTTTCTCACATATTCTCACTCCTCTCTCCTGATTGCTGTTGCACAGCAGTTTTATCCCCTTCTTAATATTTTGTCACAGAGGTGCTACCACCATGGATGATAGGCTCAGCTTTGGCCAGCGGCTGGTCCATCTTGGACCTGGCTGGCACTGGTTCTCTCAGACGGGGGAAGCTTCAGATATCTTCTCACAGAAACCACCCCTGCAACCCCGCTGCTACCAAAACTTTGCCACATAAACCCAGTTCACTCTTCCATTCTATTGCTATTCCTTAGGTCTTCAGGGAACAGTTTGCTACTATTTTTTTTGACAACAAATTTATGCATCTGTGTCATGGAAGGATAACAATGACATTTCCACACAGCAAAATATTTAGGCACGTGCATAACTTCAATAAGCGCTTTGTTTATCTTGTGAATGAAGAACTGTAGTGATTATATAATTTATCTGTAAGAATTGATTCTGCATGTGATATTTGGAGGGTTGTCAAAATATGTATATGGGAAAATATGGAGAAGTATGAAGGTTATATTGGTGTACATTTGAAATGCCTGTATTTCTCAGGAATTACAAAATAACAAACTATGGATTTCTTAACGAGTGACTGACAAAAATATACACTACATTATCTTCAAATCGACCTAAGTCACAGAAAGCTTATTAAATGATCTGGATACTAAAAAATAGTAATTTGGAGTCTTTTAAGTTTTCCTTGCTTTGGAAGAACAGTTGTCCCATAGATATCATTTCTACTGTACATTGCTCATATGGACATGTAATTCCTACTAAAAAATGTTCTGGAGTAGCTTTTATAAGCATTAAATCATTACATATGAAAAGGTTATTATCTTCAACTTCTCCAACACTAAAAATGAATAACCACACCAGAAAACAAGGCATTTGACCATTGATAGGATTAAGCTTCTTTTTCAAACTCCATAGAAGTTTTTTAGGTGAAATCCTGTTCTGGCTTCAGCAGCAGATTTTGGAGCTAGAGAGGGTGATATACAGGCATGCAAGAAGTCTTGTCTAAAAGATCTCATCGAGGTTCATGTTCTGTGCTGGGCAGTAGGGATGGGGTGCAGGGTTCTTTTTAGATCTCAGTAAGAAAAGGCACAGCAGCACATGGTATAACAAAACTGCTTTAATGATAATAATAACACAATAGATATAGGAAAAGAACTACAAATAGTGAGTAAATTTTGCACTCCTCCAGATGCTGGAAGCCTACTTGGGCAGATCACTGGTAGGCAGCCACGACAGGCTGTAGAGAGGTTCACCTTCCCCCCAGTAGCATGTCTCCTTATCCCTAGTGTAGCAAACAGAACTATATAACTTGCTTTGACAATCAAGAATGCCATCTTCATTAATAACCACCACTAGCTACCCATACCAAGGAACTGTAACCAGCAGCAGTACACACCTAGAGCCTTTCAGCTTGTTCTTTAGTTATATTGCTGGTGTTACACAGCAGTGACTCATACTAAACGATGGGTATCTCAGCCCTAAGCACAAGACCCAATATGGCTGTCAGGACGTGCTCAAGAAGCTTCTGCAAGGCTCCCCACACAGTCCAGCTGAGAATCTCTCCTTGGTTACTTATACTTTTGCCTATGCAGGACAGTATTCTGGTTCACTGTGTTAAACCAGACTTTCTCATGGTTCATTTCCTTGAATCTCAATTACTTTTACCATTAGGCAGGAATCTAGAAGGGAGTGAAGAATAAGAAAACAAACTGTTGTACAAGATTTTCTTTTTAATCTCCTGACATTTATCTGCATGATGAATAATGAAGGTAGAAATTGTTACATTACGTAAGTTGCAGCTTTAGTAGGTTTTTGAGTCTGCAGACTCAAACCCTTATACCTAGGCTTTCCAGCTACAGCTTTTCTCTCTTGTATGGAGAGGAGGATTAGTCTCAGAGTTTCTCTTCTGAATATGCTTCCTTAGCAAAACTACTGGCTTTCCAACTGATGCTCAGCATTATAATATCTTATTAGTTATAGTTTAGGTAGACAATAGAAGATTTTTTTGGATAATTTGGGGTAAATATCTTAAATTTTTATACTGAGATCCTGTGTTTTATTGCTTTTCCTTGTACTAACTACTGATCATAACACAACCTGCAGAGCATTTCTCCATTTCAGTTTTGGAAATTTTAGGTGTAGGAAAAAAGACGCAAAGAGCTACATCTAGGCCATTTGGACACAGGCCAATGGGATTACGAGTAATGATGAATTACTATATGGATTTTCTGCTTAATATTCACATGTGCAATATATACAGATACAGATATTAACAGTCCTTAGTTAAGTACAATATTAAATATTAGAAACAATGCTTGCTGACATGCTGTTTACATGAGACGACTTCTGTTAGAATTGGTATCAGTTGTGCCAGTTTAGCAAGTTTTCTAAATGTGATTTAAATAAAGATCAGCAATAAGCTGACAAGCAGAGAATATTGAACACACTAACGATATTGTGATGGTATAAAAAGTCAATTTCACTCAGTAAGCCCATCAAAGGTTACTGAAAGTTTTCTCCTCTAATAAAATAAGATGTTACTTTTTTCTTTTTTTCACTGAGATCAACCTTCTTGCTTTAAAAATAGCCTATTGAAAAGATGTAGCTTTTGATCCTAAATGATTTTATATGTAAAATGTGAAATTTATTTTTCTCTGAAAATACTGTAACAGTCTTCTCTAGACTCTGACGGTCAACTTCATCACTAGGGTCAAATGTCAGTGTGTTAGAGAGCTGCAGGAGCAGACTGCTTCACAAGGGGTACAGACCAAGCACAGGCCATTTAAAAAGCCTGAGGCTGTTTGTAAGACTGTAATGAAACTACTGAATTAGCATGAACAAAGTGAGTGTATTGCTGATTAAACTCAATTAATAGAGCAGAGGATGGATAACACAATAAAGATGAGGTTAAGGCAGCTCCAGAAAGTGATCAAAAGAACTGATTACCTTTGGGTCTGTTTAGGGAACCACAATCCAGGAGAGGAGCTATAGGATGAGGACAAAATAAATGGTTATCTTTGGATTAGTTCCAGATGTAATGAGGCAGGGATAAGGAACAACCTGTCAGGATAATTTGTGGAAGTAAAGTTCAGAAGGCCATGCATAGGTCCAGGGACTTTTAGGAAATTAAAAGACAAATCAAAGACTACTTGGGTGGGCCAGCAGAATAAGGATTGGTATTGATGACCCTAGCAGCAGAAAAGGCAAACACCTCCTCCAGGACACCTTGGTATTCCAGCCAGGATGTATGTGGGACCCTTGCCATCAGCATGGACTCCAGGGAATCACAGAGGAATCTTGTGGGCCTTAAAAGTTACAAGAACTCAGGGGATTGGAAATGCGTAATCATAGTACTATGCTACTACTAGCTACTATGACTGTGTATTGTTACATTTATTATTTTTTTTGCTGTGATTATCATAATTGTCTTATGTGTATCTCACAGTTAAATGCTGCTTTGATGTAACCATATTTACCTCACTGTTTGAGTTATATGTTGCAGTCTACACAAGCTATTATCTATAGAAGTTATTACAAATCCTTATAACATACCTCACATAGCCAGTATCCTTCTCTGGTAACACTAATGTGTGCTGTCTGCCTGCTAGCAGTTTTGCCTTGGAACAGGCTGTTCCTTGATCTTTCTTGAGTTGCTGTCTTCCTCTGCTTCTTCTCTTAGAGTTTCTGTGTTTTCTTGGCTTCTTGCCTGTTTTGGCTCCTAGGTGACTTCAGTTCTTTGTTTTTTAATGGGATTTTAAAAAGTTACAAATCTGTAATCTCACTATAATGTTTTCTCTTCCCCCCGTCTCCTCTTCCCCTCCCCTCCCTTCCCTCTTTTCCTCCCTTCCTCTTTCCTTTCCCCCTTTCTTCCTCCCTCCTTCCCTCTCCTTTTCTGTCTTCCTTTTTCTTCTTTCTTTTGCTTACAAACAACAGTTAAAGCTATGGCTCATAATTCGCTTATTTTAGTAGAAGGGATTGCTCAGCCATAGTACAACACTAGCAAGGAAATATTACAAGACTCATAGACCTGCAGCGTTGAGCTCTGTACCTTAGTGGGTACTCAGTCGCTGTGTGACTCCTGAAATATTGTGTCTGCTTTTCGAACAGTTTAGGCACGTTATATATCAAATATGTAATGTCAACCTATTGTACATGAATAGAACTACTGCAAAATACCACTTCTATATGTATAATCTCATGAATAAAATTTGTATTTTTTAGCTCCTCTCTTTCTCTTTCAAAATAAATGAAATTTGGGATATGTCTCCTATGTAATATACTGTCAAAAAAGTAAAACTTGCCAGCACAGTACATGGGAGGCAATCTTATTCCTTCTCAGCTTTCATTGCCATTTTTTACATCAAGAGAAATGTTACTGCAATGGCTTTTTTCTGACCTTCTACTGAAATAAGGAAATAAGTCAGTGATAAAGTAAGATGTTTCAGTTCCTTTCCCTTTGCCATTGTCTTGGTTTACTGACTAACTTTAAAATATCCTCAACATTATTTTAATGATCTAGTTGATTTGCAATGATGATATGGCCCAGCCCATTTATAGGTTCTACTTCTGCAATTAGTAAGTTTATGTTTTATTAAATGCTTCAAGTATGACCTATTTTTATCAAGTACTGAGTATTTTTATTACTATTTGAAAGGAGACTGCTAATTTATTATATCACTCTGTGGCCATGAGTGAATAGATATGTCTTTCCCGGTATGTTCCCGCATTGACTTAAAACTTCATGCTACAAAAGTTCCATAATGCTCATCAAATTATGGTCATTATTATCAAATTATTATGACTAGAGTACCTTCACATGCATGGCATAAGTAAAGAACTCAGTAACTGGTTCACCATGGCTAAAAATCTGAGTATAACTGTAATGGCTGTCTGAGGTACTAGATGATGCTTAGTCAAAGTTTTCATTTAATTTAGAAACTGAGTGCCAAAATAATAAAAAAAATTAGCAGTTTTAATGATCAGAATGAAAAATTCCTCCTTCACATTCAGTTGCATGTTCAGTGTTTTACACTTACTAGGTCTTAGATCCCTGGTTCTGGGATCTCACAATTCTGAAATGCCTAAAGTGTGATTCTGTACTAATTCAGGAAGCTTCAATGTGTAGGTGGAAAGAAGCTGATAAAACCCAGGCCTTTTTTTCATATTCACCCACATGAGGTAAGGAAAGATGAAAAATTTGCCTCCTCCTGTGAAAGTCTTCAGATTAAAAATAAAACAACCCTCTACCCCCATTCTAGAATAAAACAGGACACAGTGAATGAATAAAGATTCTACAATCAGTAGAGTGACTTAAGCACTTAAGCAGTAGGCTGTCAAGTCATGTTTCATTTTGTTTGTTTTTGTCTAGATAAATTCCTGACATAAAGCTTAAATTACTAGACAACGATGTTAGGAACACCATCTTCTCTAACTTTGCTTTGACAAGTGCTCTCAGCGTGAGGTGTTCTTTTAAGATGTCTAGCATATTAAACCTTTCAAAAGATGTAGCAATGGGGACACTCAGAATAAAATTTAACTTCCTTAACACCTTATGCATAGCTTTTAGACATCTCACTTAAGCTAGTAAACGCAAATAAATAAGCATTTATAAGTTGTGTGAGGATTTTTTTTTCTTTTTTTTTTTTTTTTTCTTTTTCTTTTGAATAAACAGCTAGCTTGGATGTTGGCATCTACCTTGTAGACCTCTAAAACTGGGCAAGATGAGTGACATACTGTTTCTAGTTCTTAACAGCTGTAGCTGAATTGTTTTAGATGATGAAGACCTCTGCTTCTGGACATGTGTACCTGTGGGACTACAAGTTTTTGTTTACATAGGCTTTGCAAGTACATTGGTTCTTAGACTACTTTTGTGAACACAGACACTAAGTTCTGCTTTGGTAATCTGTGAATTTCTGTATTTCTGTGCTAGTTTATTTGATTAATCCTCTGGAAATAAGTATTTAAACAAGTTCTTTTCCACTAAAAAAAAAAAAAAAAAAGCTATAATAAAAATATGATCACATCCTTGTGCCCTAGCTACAATAACCTTGTGAGCAGAGAACTTAAAAATGATTGAGGAAAGACTGGGAATACAGCACTGTAAAAATACATTGTTTTCTGAAATGTCTGAGGATCCCATTCCATTTTGAATAATATATATATATATATATATATATATATATATATTCATTGGGATGTTTCTCCGCTCCATCTGGGATCTCAATCTGGATCTATGTATATTTAATTACTGCGTGCAAAATGAAAATTCTTGAGAGAAAACGCTGTCCCAGATTAGTCAAAAGTCATGGGACTACTACACGTTACTGAAATGTAAAAATTGCGTACTGTAGTCACCTCAGTAGAAGGGTTTTTTTTTATATTTCTCTAACATCTCATGAAATTGGCCCAGTCATTTATAAAATAGAAGTACTACTTTGATGCCCTAGTTCTGTGTTCTCATATACCTTTTTAAAGATGATTTAATAAGATCATCTAATAACTTCTCTCAGATATGGTAGACAGAGGAATGCTTATTTTGTGAATCTTACCTGTTTATTCTTGTGACTGAGGTGATGAACTTTTTGATGTTTGCACTACTTGTCTGCTTCTGGAGATGCACAGACTACCTGTGTTGACACTTCAGGAATTCACTAATTTTTATAAGAACAAAATAAATAATTGAATCTTAGCTGCTATTGACTTTTTCCTCCTCCAAAGTTAGATAGTAGATGAAAAGGTGGTGTTTTTTCTTTTAAATTTCAATGTATCTCAAGGATAGTACTTTCTCAGGGTTTTTTTGTGCATTCTGTAATTATGGTGAATTATAATCAATAACAGAAGGAATTACTTTGTGACAAGCAAGTTATTTCTCACCTACAAAGGTTTACATCGAGGTCTGAATTTCATTTAGGGGAGAAATAGTTAACATTTTATGATATTGCTATAATGAACAATTTTTTTTGGTGTTAATTCCAGCCCAGATTATTGAAATAGCTTGATATTGTATTTGCCACTAGCAGACTCACAGGCTGGTATCCCATTAATAGATTATTCTGACAACAATGACATTGAACCACAATGTGACATGGATTTCTGAAAGCATATTCTGTCATCTAAGTAATTAGGTTCAGCTTTATGTGTGGTTCTCCAAATCCACAGCAGAATAATAATTAGAAATTAAGTCAATATATAGAAGATACAGGCTAGATCAACTGTCTACAAAGTGTGAGTGACAAAACAGCCTAGTAGAATCTATTTTTTTCATTCATAGCTCTGCCATCTTGTATCAACTATCCAGTTCTTTGGATAATGGAATGAATGGAAGGAGACATTATCACAAACATAGTATGGCAGAACTCTTATTTTGGGAACTACTGCTACTTCAGCAATGAAGGCTAGGAAAGATACTTGATTTCCACATATAAACAGATGGATAAACACAGGCTATGAATAAATTACAGTAGAATCTTTAACTCTTCGTGTGGTGAGGGTACAATCATAGCTACAAGGTGAAGAATCCTAGAAACTTCTCAGGCTATGATCCATAAATTTATGAGAATCAATTTCTGGCTTTATGTAGTAGGAAAATAGGTTAAGTAAAAGGGAAAATACATTGCAATTTATCCTCCTAAGACAATGTTTCACTTTGGGGGTAATGAACTCATGTTTAAGTAGTCTTTTTCCTAATTTAATGTAGTTTCTAGTTTGATAAATCATACTCTGTCATATAAGAACTATCAGAATCTGGCCTCAGAAAAAATATTTTTTCTAGAATATGGATATATGTATTTTTATTTCATTAAGTATTTGATGCTTACCTGTTATTGAACTGTAATATTTAAGTCAGTACGTTATAAGTATTTCAATTGTAGAATTAGAGCCTGCATAGGAGAATGAAATTACATGCTAGAGAACTTCATGAAACTGGCAAATTATGTACTAGACCGATAGCAATATCCTTCAATTGGTCAAAGTAGAGTATACTTGCTTCTTATCTTTCTTTGTTTATTCCTTGAATTCTGATCAATGCAGAATTTATGTTCACTCCTAACTGAACTAGCAAGATCAATCTAAAACCACACCAGAAAATTAAGTGCAAATTTACATCTTAACTTGTGAAATATGAAACAGAGGTTTCCTTTCATATTATAGCTAGAGTGCAAAAGACAAGGCTACTAGTCACAGGATAAGCAGTATCATTCTGCACCCATGGCACCTACACAGCCAGAGAAGTTCCAAAGTAATAACAGATTCCTGGTTCTCCAGCTAAGATCTATGCAGCAAAATTAATAAGAAAATGCCTTCATTTTATCATGATGGCATTTGGGAGTTTTAAAATGCTCTAGTCCATTAGTCAGTTTTGTTAATGACTGTGCTCATGCTTTTAATCATGTGAAACACATTGACTGAGCTTCATTTAGTTCAAAGTGCCTTTCAGAAGCCTGAACAGAATCTGAGTGGTATGAAACTTTAGCTTTTCTTACTGTGACATACATTTACCCAATTTAATTTGTGATTTATATGAAGATGCAATACATCCATAGATTGTAGAGAAAAACCCCTGCCCATTTTAAACATTGAAATTTGGATGCTTAAAGTTGCCAGATTGTCTTTTTTATTCATGATTCATATATCTATTCTACCTTCCTAGAGATAATTATGGAAAAATATTTATACTTGCACTTTTTTGCATTATTCTTGCACAGATATTGTATTTGCAAAATTATTTCATCTCTGTGAGTAACTCTTGTTGCCTGCAAACCAAGAATTTCCAATATCAGATCTCAATAATGGTTTGGAGGACTGTTGGGTAGTTTTTTAGTGGTTATTTTTGGTAGGTCTTTTATTTTATTATTATTATTTCACAATGACTGTTTTATAATCAAACAAATGAACAGGTTTTGAACCTTTGCCAGCATGAATTTGAATACCTAAGTTACCAGGATATCAACTCCTAGTACAAAACACAGAAGTGTTTCTACTGAACATACAATATTCATAATATATCATGTCTCACTTTGTTCATTACGCCAACACACTGTGAAATTTTATGACAAGTTTAAACCCTGTATATGAAAACAAAATAAAACATAATACCAAGTATAAACAGAATTATGGCATCTTTTTAAAAAAAATATCCTGAAAAGCATTGTTTCTGCCTATTAATAGAAATCTTTAAGCTGTGTACTTCCAAGAACTCCTTCATTTTCTGAGATTTTTTTTCATTTGTACATGTTGATGATCTTTTAAGAGCTTGGCCAAAATTCAATGCTGTCTGGATTTAAGAATTACTACATTCCTCAGCTTTGTTTTTGGAGATGTTACATTCATAATGCATTCAAAACTGGTCTGACAAATACTAATGGTACTGGACTCCCTCATTAAGAAGTAACAAGTAATATTTCTCTTTTCTTTCAAAAAAGGAAAAAAAAATGCTGTCAGCCTTTCTACAAAATGCTCATAAAACTTACCCCAACACCAGAAGACCTGAAATGACTTCTTATTTTACTCTGAGAGTGTTCAAAACCAACATCTCTCAGAAGTGCCCTACCTGTTAAATAAAGTAAGGTTTTTTTTAAGGCATATGAAAGCTTCCATCATTCTAATGTTTCTGTCATGGGTCAAGAAACAGACAGAAAAAAACACAAGATATTTTGCAGAGAGAAACAAAGTCCCAAACAGTTGCACTTTTTCTCACATGTATACTATATTTTTAAAGTCATTCTAAACACAGATTTTCAGCATACTAGTATCATAAATAAATTAAGTTGGTGAGTATTGGTTGAAAAGATTCTAAGAATAGTTTTAGTTTTATAGCTGTAGGAGTTCTGATACCTTTTGTATATTAAATTCACAGGATATGAATTAAATACAGTAAAATTTAAGTGAGTTTTTTATGTGTTCTGTAGTTGTGGCATGTACAGAATTTCAGTAGTCTCTGAAACACAAAAGTACAAAGTCCATCTGCTCCTCTTAATTATACTTGTCTGAATTTTTGAAAATCAACCCATGTTGATAACACAGAGAATAATTTTTTTACTAAACATAAAGTAGATTTGGGTAAAACTACACAAAACTATTTTCTCATCAGGCAGAAGGCAACCATAATTATTTAATGTATATTCAGTAAGAATATTTGGCTTCATGTGGTGTCATTCCTTAAGGGGAAAAATAGTTGTTTAACAATGCTATGACAATAACAAACAATAATGAATTAGCCTTTTTGCCAAAATGTCACAAACTTTTATTTGCATAGGCTCTTGAGTAGCTACTAGATGAATTTTAAGCATTTTAAACCTGCAAATGGGAAAATGTCAATGCATTTCACCCTGGTGAGGATTTTCTTCCTTTAAGGGGCTTCTTCAGTCATTAACTACTTGGCAATGACCTACTTTGTGTTCATTGACTAATTAGTCCAGTTCCAATTCAGTCCACATTTAGGTAAATTACTTCAGAGGGAGCTGGGTCAAGCTGTTGTATTTTTTTCAGTGTTTGGTGTGATTGTTCCGGTGCATTCACAGAAATACATAAAAATTGAAAGTCTCCCCTGCTATGAAATTCACCAATATAATTGTAATATTTTTTTATATAAAATTATTATCAGCTTCTCATTCAAACCAACTTGTCTCTGACTTCTGTGGCCATTTTACAGTGGTCACTTCAGCACAGGTTACTTTCTTAAATCATGATTCCATCACCTTGTCTCAACTGTTGTGTATCAGAGCATTATGCAGCTTTTAAAGAACATGCCAAATAACACAACCACACACCAATGCACACATCTTTGGTGTTTGTTCATATCTTCTACAGATTCACATATTTTTAACATCTTACTAAATCTAAATTCTACTGCTCCTTCTGGTAGGTACCAGAAGTTGGATTTCCTTTGTCTAACCTAAGACATGAGAAATGTAGATATTTACATTTTAGCTAAAACATAAATTATGTTAGGATTCAGTTACATGATCGTGGATGTATGAATCCTTCTTAGAAATCATAGGATAGCACAAACAGTCTCCAACTGCTGCTTTAAAAGTCGATCGTTCTCCCACTGATTCCAATTCATGTCTTCTAGCCACATGTAGATGTTTCAGAAATTTTAAGTCATATAAGGCACTGAAAACCTATATTCCTGCAACTGAATACTACACACATAGTCTTTTAGTCAGTGAGAAAAACAGTGAGATTCATGTAGGCTATTTTCCTTCTAGGTCTACCCTAGAATAAGAAAATTCATGACAGAAATGTCTGTTTCTCTGGAATACCCAGAGCTGTTGTCTATATACACTAAACACAGCTAATCTGCTTTAGAGGCAGTTTTTAAACAGTGTAAATGTGAGAATGACACTTGTCTTCAGGTCAGAATTCAGGGACCTTATGATTCTCACTCACTGGGTTACTTTTGTTTAGATATCTCTTCCCATTCTACAAGAAAGACATAGACAGCTTAGAATCACACAATGATCACTTGTTGGATAACACAGAAGATACCTAGGAACAGGATGTTACAAGGCTAAGGAGCAGCTAACCGCCTTGAGTGTCTGCTGGGCAGGTAGTCATGAACCATGAGAAGAAGGATTACCTTCTCTTTATCCTTGAGTATGCTGGTCTTCAGTGTTGTTGAAATGGCATTTGCTGATTCTCTACCTTATTCTAAGGGCTTTATATGTTTTCTCGTCCATATTTTCTCTCTTGAATTCTTGACCTGCAAACTATTACCACCTCATTAATTTGTTTAAAGTTTTCATATTCTGCATGGCCTGAACTATCTCACAGATCACCAACAATTTCCTAAGCAAAACTGAGCCAAAGTTACATGGTATTGCTGCACTGAAATACTCCAGCCTGTGAAACTATTTAGTTTAGTTCCAAATAGTTTAGGATACCTCCTACTATGCATACAGATGTCCACAGCATAACTGAACTTCCAAGATGCAGACATTCAACTTCCCTGTGTAAAACTTCAAAAGAGTGCCACAATACTACAGTTCAATTACTTAAGTGCATATGTACATGAATAATTCCTTTCTATTACCTGTCTGATAGTTCAGTAATCCAAAGTAAAAGATAAGATTATCCTTCTGTTATATACCAAACCTATCTATTTCCTAAATACTTCATATATAAATCTTGTTCACATTTTATTTGTGTCATAAACCTCTGAAGTTTTGTTTGAAAGTATGTATTGTGGCAAAAGTAGCTAATTAAATCCACATGTATCAGTACTTTTTCTAGAGATCTTTTATCTGTTTGGTCCACACTGTAAATTTCTGAAGTGATAAAAATGTTAGGAACCACAAAGAAGCAATGTAGTTCACACATTGAACTTATGAAACTCAAAGGTGCTATAGGTAGTTTTCAGAAAAAGTCGGTGTGGCATTACACATATTGTTTTATTACTGTATTATTGTCTTTATGACTGTTAAGTGAAATTTAGAGGAAATATTAGTTATTCTAAGAAGATGGAAATCACAGTGTCATTCCACAGCTTAATTTTGTCTAATTTCAAATTCCTAATATATTATAATATTTTAGCTTTTCAGCTCTGATCAACATAAATCTCATTCTGGAAAATATTTTCAGTGCCTGATACAGTGCATCTTCAAGGAACCAGCAGTAATACGTCAGTACTTCTATGAATATTCGAATGGCCCTCTACAGAACATACAGAAGCTACAAAAGAAAGTAACAGAGAGAAAATTACTTGCAGGAATATTGCACCACATCTAGTCCTTTGGTGTTTTTCTGCAAAGCTGCTGGTTAATTTTCCAAGCAGATGCTTTTATTGCAAGGAAAGCCAGCAAGCTCTGGCCTTTACTGATTACAAGCCCTCCAAAATGAATTCATAGAGTGTTTATAGGAAATTATAGTCATGAACTTTGGTTAATTTTCCAGGGAATGATTCTCCTTGAACACTGTTGAAAAGCATTTTTCATCCTAAGTATAGAATAAGCAAAGGATGACAAGCTCAATCCATCTCTCATTTGTCTAAACAGAGACAAAGTCTAAAGCACTTCCCTAAGGAATCCGATTTTAGTTCACAGTGATAAAATATGAATGATTTGGGTCCAGATGGTCTCTCTTGCTCTTACTGGACTTGATTAATTAATTAATTGTTGTTTAGCCAGAAGTTAATCCACAAAATACACCAAATATGAGATTTAAGAAGTTCTTTCAGGTACTCCCTTCCCCACCATTACTGAGTTGATTTACGTTTCTATGTTTAGACTTGTAATGTAGGTACAGATGTTTCAGTCTTCAAAGATATCTACAAATATGTTATGATGTGTGGCTTGCACTGTCATCATAAGCAGATTGTTGTGGCTCAAAAGCTGTAATAGAACCCATATCACAGAAGCTGCTGGACTGTGACAACAGTGATAAATACAAATGAGTTTTCTGTTTTGAGAAAAATCAAGCAATAGTCTAGATGATTAAAGTCATATGGGGAGAGATGACACAAGGAGTTTTCTAGTTTGGAGCCAAAAGTTACAGATGTGTGTAACTGCAACTTTAAGTTCAGTGGCTAAATCTACCTAAGAGTGTCTATAAATAGTCCTCTGTGCTACTTTTTTATAGGGAACTATTCAGTAGGCTGGTTCCTGTGAACCACTGTCTAAGTGTGCAAATGTTCACACTTCTAAATTTACAGAACTGAGGTAGCATGTGCAGCAATCAGAACTATTCTAGGCAGTTTTGCTAAAGTGATCCAAATAATTTCATTGGATCTGTCTCTTAAGTCATCTGCTTTATGGAAAAGATCAGGTTGTTCTCATTTGTCCTCCTTTGCTGTCTTCTCTTAATACAGCAAACCAAATTCAGTGTAAAGCAACAGAGATGACTATCTTTATGCAAACTTCATGTCTCTGTAATTCTCATGGCTGCTGTAGACAGTGCATCTTTTGAAAAAAGTTAATCTTTCTAAAGGATATCAACTGGGTTGCAGGGAAAAACAACAGCAACAAGAAAACAGCGGTCTGTTCCCCAATCCTGTGTGGTTGATGTGATATACCAGAAATGTGTATTTAGGAAGGAATGATGCTAGCTTTAAGTAATCAGAAATTATTTAATACAAAATTACAAAATGTAACTTTAAAATATAAAAAAATATTTTAAATGTTATGAGGAAAAGAGAAGGGGAGAACATTCACCATCATTACTTAAAGCCTTGAAATTCTGTAGATTTTCTTGATTGCATTTTTTCACTCCATCTTTTGTCTCTTTGAGCATTCTGTCTTCTTCAGAGTCTATCCGAAGTACTTGTCTGTCTCTTGACGCACATGTTCTATTCACATCTGTATGTTATCCTGTTGAAATTACTGGCTTTTTTCTAACTATACATATCAGCATTGAATGAAATTGAAAATTGGCAAAAGAAAAATGCTAGAAAGGAGAGGAGGGGACAGTAGGGGAAGAAATGTTTTCTGAGAGGAGTGAACACACAAGCAATCTTTCACAAAGATTTAAGAAACATTGTCTTTAGTTTCTACAGTAGTAATTTAAGGTTTTTGTTTCTAGAGGAACATGTTGTTAGCCACGATTACTTCTTGACACCACTATAGTGTTTCATTAAGGAACAGATGGTTCTACCGGTTTATAATGTCTGTCCTTCATCAGCTATAACAGCAGGCACTCACGGATTTTCCTCTAAGTTAGAAAAACTCTGAACACCTCAAAGACTTCAGATAACACATATTTGATTTCTCCTGTTTTACAGGTATTTAACTGAGAGAAAGATTATGATGGCAGATTTAACCCTAAAGGAAGGACACTCTTCAGTGTATGAGTGGTCTTTTGTTTCTTTCTTTTTTTTTTTTTTTTTTTTTTTTTTTTTTTAAGTCTGTTGTGGTTTTATATATCCATTCGGAAATAAAGGCTTCCTTTAAGTTTCTATAAGGAAGACAAACAATGGCTTTCAAACTTGCTTTCAAATACTGTGTGTAACATTAAGTATGAAACAATAGCAAAGACAATATGAATATTTATCCTATACAGGTGTAATGCTTAGTTGATGAAGATTCTCCTTGTTCAGTCTAGTGTTATACACTCCAACCAACCTCCAGCCAGCATTTTTCAAAAAAGTTGCTATCTTTATTATGTAATTGCCCATTGTACTACATCTGCTGTGAGAAGCCTCACTTTTCTTGGCTGTGTTCCCAGGAGTCTCGTGTATAACTATTTCATTTAATTTATTGCAAAAGATGACAGAGAATTTCCATTTTCAAAACTCAACAGTATGTTAGTTCGTAGATGTCCATTAATAATTAAATACTTATGATCAGCTGAAAGGTAGGTCAGATAGATACTCATGAAACAATGTGGAAGATATTTTGTTGCTTATTTCTGATAAGAGGACTCTATCTAGGGAGTTTTGTGGTTTGGTGGGTTTTTTTTCATACATCAAAGAATAAAGGGAAACAGCTAGCCATTTGAAACTATACTCATCTTTAACACCCAGAGAAAAAATTCAAAATATAGTTTATGTCATTAGCAATCAAAAAGCTGTAAGCCAGATGGTGTTAAGATATAACTAATGAGAGAAATAAGTTGTTGGTAACCATTTTAGTTATGAAGAATTCAATTGTCAAGTGTCAGTTATATTTTACTTATAGATAGGAACTAGATGGCTCAGCAAGCTATGAGCTAGCTAAAAGTATGTTTTTCAGCTCTAAGCATTGAAACCCACTCACATTTTGTGACACATATCTACCTACAAGAATTAAGTTAATATTCATAGAAGAATGTGACTTTGTCTTTTATCCATCTAGTTGATCAAATAGATTTTACTACATATACATATACTATATATACTCATATATAGTATATCTGCAGTAATCATACATACATAGTATATATAGACATATATAGTGTGTATACATATACACACACACACTACACACACACACACACACACACACACACACATATATATAAATAAATACACACACACATATAGTCTTACCTCTGTTCCCAGTAAGATCATGAAGCAGATCCTCCTGGAAACTATGCTAAGGTACCTGGGAAATAAGAGGGTCATTAGTGACAGCCAACAAGTCTTCACTAAGGGCAAATTGTGCCTGACAAATTTGGCGGCCTTCTACAACAGGGTTGGTAGATGAGGGAAGAGAAACTGATGTCATATACCTGAACTTGTGCGAGGCATTTGACATTGTCCTGTACAACATCCTTGTCTCTAAACTGGGGAGACATGGATTTGATCTGTGGACCACTTTGTGGATAAGAAATTCACTAGATGGTCTCACCCAAAGAGTTGCAGTCAACAGCTCAATGTCCGAGTGGAGACTGGTGATGATTGGTGTTCCTCAGGGGTCAGTACTGGGTTCAGTGTTTAATTTCTTTGTAGATGGCATAGACAGCGAGATTGAGTGCACCCTCAGCAAATGTGCCAATGACATCAAGCTGAGTGGTGTGGTCAACACACTGGAGGGAACGGATGCCATCCAGGGGAACATTAACAGGCTTGAGAAGTGGGCCCATGGTAACCTCATGAAGTTCAACAAGGCCAAGTGCAAGGTCCTGCACATTGGTGAGGGCAATCCCAAGCACAAATTCAGGCTGGGCACAGAATGGATTGAGAGCAGCCCTAAGGAGATTGACCTGTGGGTTGTTGGTAGACTAGAAGCTCAACACAGCCCAGCAATGTGCACTTGCAGCCCAGAAAGTCAACCGAATCCTGGGCTGCATCAAAAGAAGCATGGTCAGCAGGTCGAGGGAGGTGATTCTGCCACTCTGTTGTCATGAGACCCCACCTGGAGTACTGCGTTCATCTCTGGGGCCTCCAACGTAAAAAGGACATGGACCTGTTGGAGAGAGTCCAGAGGAGGGCCACGAAGATGAGGCCGAAGCACCTCTCCCATGAAGACAGGCTGAGGGAGTTGAGTTTGTCCATCCTGGAGAAGGGAAGGCTCTGGGGAAGCCTTATAGCAGCCTTCCAGTACCTCAAGAAGGCTTACAAGAAAGCTGGAGAAGGACTTTTTACAAGGGCATGTAGTGATAGGACAAGGGGTAATGTTTTAAGCTGAAAGAGAGAGGGTAGATTTAGATGAGGTATTAGGAAGAAATTCTTTACTGTGAGGGTGGCAAGTCTCTGGAACAGGTTGCCCAGGGCAGCTGTGGATACCCCATCATTGGTAGTATTCAAGGCCAGGCTGGATGGGGCTTTGAGCAACTTTGTCTAGTGGAAGGTGTCCCTGCCCATGGCAGAAGGGTTGGAACTAGATGATCTTTAAGGTCCCTTCAGACAAAAAACATTGCATGATTCTTTGAGTCTATGATTTATGATGTTTCCATGGCAAGGAGGCAAAAACATAATTTCATTACTTTTTTGAGAATACAAATTTTGACTTCTATAGGCAGCTCTGTGCATGGAATTCCACTCTGAAGACTACACAACAACTACACAATGTGGATAATGGGGCATTTATTTAAATTTTGTATAAGCCTTCTCTAGCTAACAAATATTGAATGGGTAATTTGGTAGGAATTCAGTTGCCAGCATGCAACTGAATGCATGATACCTATGTAGTGGCAT
This sequence comes from Falco rusticolus, assembly GCF_015220075.1. Taxonomy (NCBI): domain Eukaryota; kingdom Metazoa; phylum Chordata; class Aves; order Falconiformes; family Falconidae; genus Falco; species Falco rusticolus. Next base: position 39,821,993 of record NC_051188.1, on the reverse strand, counting down.
TTGGAATATCTCAACAAATCTGGGATAGCCACCCTGGCACATGTAACACAGGATGTAAGTGAGACACACGTACTTCTAGAGAAGCAACTGGAAGCCAAAGGGGATACTGTAGGGCAACTCAGCTTGTGCTAGACACCTACATTCAGGTGGCTGAATTGCCCCTTCATTTTTATTTTTTAAATATTTGCAACATATTCCACAGCTACTGAGTTTAGGACAAGTTCTCATCTTGAATTATGTTTATTGCTTTAGAAAGAGTTACAGTAATTGTTCAGGAACAGCTTCACAGTTAGTTTTGATCATCATAGTTTATTACCTCATCATCTATGTAAAACAAAGAAGTGGAGAAAAAGTGACAGACTGCTCAGTGGAATTTGAATGGAATATTTAAGATGTCTATTTTTGGTAATGAATTTCTTATAATTCCATGTGCAGAGTAATGGTGTGAGTTACTTTGTAGTTCAAAACTATTTATGGCAACACAGAAGAGAGCAAAAGGGTTCTAACGTAAACGTATTTTTGCTTAGGTGCATATTTCTGCCTCTGTTCTTTTGTGTGAGCAGGCTATTTGTTTCTGTATGTAAAATGTTCTCAGTGACTTGACAACTTTTCTAGAGAACTATATATCGTTCACATTCAGGCCACAATATTCTTTGAGTCAGACAGAAGAACGGAACAGAAACCAGAAGTCAAAAAGGGGTAACTGACAGAAGTTCAGGAAGGAATAGGCAGGAGGCAGGCAGGTAACAAACAGCTTTTGGAAAAATGACATGAAAAAACCTTTAATGCAAGGGGAGGTTCGAAACAGAAATCAGATGGTGCCAGTTTGGCAAGTAATCTAGGACATACCTTTTGGAAGGAAAGAGCAACTGGGATCTCTGATTAGGAATGATAAATTGGATAATAGAGATAAAACCACTTCAGTGGAAAGTGTAGAGGGATAAACTGAGAATGAAAAGAGTGGTCAGAAACAAAAGGCATGGAAGGGGGTCAGAATGACAAGGACTGAAGCAGGAGCAAGCTTGTGAGATGGTTTGCAACAGTCATCAGTTCTTTTGTTCAGAAAGCAGAGGTTTTTGAGGTGGATCCGAAGACTTGGCCTGTGAGTATTAGTATGACTCAAATCCCCATGCAAAATTATTTCTCTTGGTCTAGCATAATGTGTACATTTCTTTACAAGTAGCAACTTTTCATAGATTGTACAGAGAGTGACTAACTAATATAAATTCAATATGTATATGAATTTGTATATGATTTATTCTCCAGATGCCTTATTAAAGTAATAAAAATGTCTAACTGCAAAGACTCCCACTTCTGGTGAGAGCACTCTTTTACAAGGTGTTCCAATGTTAAGTTATTCAAATTTTAGAAAAGGTGGCTTTGTGACATTTTTGTTTTGGTTTATTTTTTTTTGTTTGTTTGTTTGATTGATGGTTGGGGTTTTTTTAGGTATTTTTTCTTATGTTTGATTAGTTTGCTCCCCCTCCCCAGTAATATTTACCCTACAAATAGTGGCAAGGGAGGCAGATGAAAACTTCATTTCCAGAGTATAAGGGTCCATGTTAGAAAAATGCGTATTTCTGTGTGAACAGGTAATAATATCATATATCGAAACCAACATCACATTGGCTACATTTCTTATTTGCTATTCCACTGCAGATTTCCATATTCTCAGGTGTTTGTGTTCTTTGATGATTTTGCTGTTTGACAATTAAACAAATAATGATCTGCTATGATTAACACATCCAAAACAGAAAAGGAAACAGCAAAATACTGCCTTAAAACTTGCCTCTTGAGTGGAAATAGCTTTTACGTCTAAAGGATATTAGTTACTCAACTTTTTTACACTGCTATAGCAGATGCTCTGTAAGTACCCACCTCAGTCCAAGAAGCTCAACACTTTTTCTTCAATGTGACAGTGCAACTAACTTGTGATGCCAATACATGAAAATCAGAAAATACTCGGACAGGTGGCACTCTCTGCCTGATTTCCAAGACTTCCTAACTCTGAATGAACAAACATATGAATGGATGTAGGTATTCTTCATCTAAAAATTTCCAGTGTGTTTGCTTTCAAAGGTGTGCCCTGTATTGTCCAAGATAATTCCCTAGAACATCAGCTGAGAGAAGAACATTTAGACTTAGACTTTGCAGATATGCAGATAGCACAAAGTTGTTACTTTACACAGACCTGAGGTAACTACATTGGTCAGTCTTAAATGGAGCTTGAAATTTAGAACAATTCATGCCTGTATCACTTGGATTCTAAACTGGCTACTTCCTGATTTGCTCTTCTTCTTATTTAGCCCCTTGTCAGATCCAGTCCATGATCTCATATTGAGAACTTGTTTAGCTTTTAAATCTTGAGGACGCCCTTATTGTTGCTTTGGAAGGTTTTGATTACCAGCAGGTTTCAGCATTCTTTTCAGAGTCACTAAAATAAACTGTCTTTTCCACAGCTTAGATTTTTTTGTGTGTTTTTTTTTTTCTTTCCTTCTTTCCCAATGATAGGAATTCTTATCTTCTTTGTAACTCCATAATCATTTGGGAACTACAACTACAAGCCATAAATGGTCAGAATTTGAGTAGGAGTTTTAGGGGCATAAGTTTACACTATAAAATACTGTATTTGATTATTTTTACACTATTTTCCAAGAATTAAAAAATAATTCACTAACTTTTCCTTGGTAGACTGTTAGAGAGTCTATTAGATTATTAGACTATAGATATTAGATTATTAGTTACAGATAATTAGTTTATTGGAATTAGAGATACATCACAGATGGGAAAGTTTTAGCAAATTTCTTATCTGAATCCCATAAAAATCAGTTAAAGTGGTTTTGTGGGATGTGGGATACAGCCAATCATTACAGCTAAAGTTGTACCTATTATTTGTCCACCCGTTCAAGTTTTAAAGTAGATTTCAAGGTTTCTTAAAACTGTGTGTGTCTGAAAGAACAATGTTGCTATTTTTTCCTGTCTTTCAGATTATTCACAAAACTTCCAGTGATTTAATTTCAATATTTTTATGCTTTGTTATGCAAGATGCGTCCTTCAAAGTATGAGCAATGAGTAAGTTAGACCATTTAGTGTTTTTTCATGTGTAGCTTTATGAATTACTCTCATTAGAGATGAGTGATTACTGTATGCGTTACTACATTTCAGAAAAAGATAGGCAAATGTGATAATTAAAGATTACAGGATATGTTACAACACTGGTGAGCAAATACTTTTGGTACATTGCATTAATTGACTTAATAATGAGTGAGATCACTGGGATAAATTTGTATGTTTTCAGTATCCATGAGGATGTTTGGACAAGGCATAGATACAGATATCCAGATTAGGAAGCAAACACAATGATCAGTATTTGTAAACCTGAAAAATTATCTTTTATATTTCTTAGGTTTCTAGAACACGTTTTTACATCAAAATAAAATCACTTCTTCATTACTTTCTTGTATTTAGTGCCCTCTCGCTACAAACTGAACTGTATTTCATAAACTGTTCCTATATCAAAAGTGATACTTTTTTAAAACAGTGTTTTAATAAAAATCTATGTTGGTATGTTTTCAAAAGATCCACTACAAAACCTTGTCAGGCTGCTGGCTAGCTTTAACAAGTGGCATGGGAGCAAATATACTCTTCTGTTTTAAAGGAACAAAAGGTTGCCAGTTTTTATTCAGGCTTTTCGCACTTTCCATTCCACCTGTTCCAATCCTTTATCAAGGTACTATTTATATTATTCCTGCTACTATGCTTTCTAGTGCTTCATAAGGTAGTAGGGGTATAGAAGGGGACAATTCTGGAAACAGTTATTCAAGTTTTACTGAAAAGTAAATTTCTCATAGATCTCCATAATTGAGGGTCATTTCTTCCTGCCAGCACAAGAACCACCAGATGACAGAAAGCAATGAATATATCATCTTCTAAGTTGTGGTTATTCTGTATGTCAAATCATTTTTCATCACCCTGAAGACCTGTCTGATTTCCTTGCATACTAGTTCACCCTGTTGATGCTGAAGTTGTAGGAGAGGAAAAGAAGATAAATGCATAAATAAAAGGGAAATATGATTTTGTCTCCAAACACCAATACAAGGAAATGGGATGAGATAATCAAAAGAAAATTGCATTTGCTAAAATATTGCTATGGAGATGAGTTTAGAGCCAATTATTTAACTCCTTTCCCAGAATACTTTCATTGAATTATTTGATCAGCCTGTTACAAATGTCTAAAAAATAATGCTACTTGTGGTCTTGGCGGACTATGAGGGTTTTCTCATTTGTGGGGTGCACATTCAAAGTAAAAAGGGGGGGGGGAATTGTGCTTGTTTGCATGTATTGCTGTTTTGATACTGTTGTTTTAAGACAGGAAAATGTAAGTTAGTTTTTGCAGTGTATTTTGAGATACAACTATAGCTTCCCTCTGTCCCCAGACTTCTACCCCAGCAGGGCAACATAAAAACTAAGACATAAAACCCCAGCTTTTCTACTGTCTGAGCAAACAGCTTTGGTGGAGACTCCTCCATCATGCTTCATACCTTCTAATAATATCCTGACGGTTAGGAAATTCTATGAAGATATAAAAACATTATCTTTGATAAATTTTAATCTTTCACTGAGCTCATATTTCCTTTCTCTATGTTCAGAGGTTATGATGTTGTGTAGTAGGAAACCTGTGCCTTCTTAGACAGTTCCTTTCATTACAAATTTTGAAAGTGACCTGTGCTTTGTTGTTTCAGTTAGGTATGTGATTTTCTTGATCAGGTTCTGGTTAGGTTTCCCAAACAAAAATACCTTGGAATACCTCAACACTGGCACTTTCTTTAGTATTTCTTTCTCAAATTGTTACTCAGTTTAGTGGCTTTTGGAGATTCTCTACTAGTTTACTGAACGATTCCCAGGACTGTATGGGGAGAATAGATGTAAAAATGTAGAAAGAAGAAAAACACCCCCTAAATACCACAGTGTTCAGTGTATTAAGAAATCTTTTAGATTTATCCTTGGATACTGTTATTTAGTGGTTCTAGCTTTGTCTGAAAAGCTTTAGGAGATGCTGCTAGTAAAGACTTAGGTAAGTAGTGAATTAGTGATGTATGCATTGGTGTTTTCCAAATCTCAATTTTAAGTGTGAAGTCTTACTATGGTTTAACCAGCTGCTCGCTTACTCCCCTCACCCCAAGGGACAGGGAGGAAAACTGGAAAGGACTGTAAAATTCCAGAGTTGAGATAAGAACTGTTTAACAAAAGAACAATAGTAATGATAACAATAAGAGTTATAATGAAAAGGAGGGAGAAGGGGAGAGGAATGAAATCCAAAGGGAAGGGAGGCAAGAAAACAAGTGATGCACAGTACAACTGCTCATCCTTCCCTGACTGATGCCCAGCCAGTCCCCGAGCAACAATTGGCAGCCCTGGCCAACACATAAACACACACCCCCCGCTCCAGTTTATATACTCAGTGTGACACCCCATGGTATGGAATACCCCTCTGCCTAGTTCAGGTCAGCTGTCCTGGCTGTGTCCCCCCTCCAGCCCTCTTGCTAGTAAGGCCTGAGAAACTGAAAAGTCCCTGACCACACTGTTCCCCCAAATCCAGCACGGCACTAGCCACCAAGAACAAAATTAACTATATCCCAGCCAAAATCAGGACAGCACTTTAAACAGAAAGTAGAACACAAACCCAAGCCAATTTTTTTATGCTGATTTTTTTAAACATGTTATTATTTTAATATATAATCATATCTAAGTGCCAATGCTGAATACAGTGGTGAACTATTTCTTTTGGAGAAATTTGACATTACACTTCTGTATGAGGGTCAATTCCTTAATGTTATTTGTATGCGAGTACTTAGTGCTACTGTGTGATCATCATTATGGCTGGAAGTTCAACTGGTACTAGAACACCTAAATATTTTCATGACTTTTTTGTTGCCACATAATTCTAAATTATGATAACAGTAATAACAATTTTAATAGCAATACTGTATAGAAAGCCTGGTATTATGTGTCTACCTTCTTCAAACTTCAAACTAACTTCTCAATACTTCAATCTCCTGCTTATTAAAGACTTTTCTTTGGAAAATAATACAGCTTAACTTGTTTTTTGTCTTGATAAGGGAGTAGACAAGAACAGGAAATAAAAGATGAGATGACTACATGCCTTCAAATATAATAGTGTTTCAAGGCAAGAACACAGTGTTAATTATTATATGTTTCTAACTTTTGGTGGTGTTGTTTTTGTTTTATTTTGAAATAATATTTTAAAAAATATTCAAAGGAGAACTGAAAGGTGGGTTTTCTGTTTGATTGTGGTTTTTTGAGTGACAGGCGTGTTTATATATATTTTTTTTCAAATATGTAATGAAAGCACTACTGAGCAATGATGAACCACAACTTCTCCTTGTCAAGTAAATGAAACATCTTGCTAATAGAGACCTTTCTTTTGGTCAGATTATTAACCCATTCAATTCTAGGAGCAAAGAGGAAACTGCTTTACTTAAAATATCAGAGTTTATATTCACATATAAGCTATTTATTAGAAACCATACCAAATATTTTCTTCTGATGCAATGTTATAGATTAATGTTTTAAAATACACATATATTCTATACCACTTTCATGCCACTTGGCTTTTATTGATGTTGTATAATGACAAAAGTATGAAAGGGGAAAAGCTATTTTTACTTTTAAATCTCCTGAGCTAATTTTCATTGGTTGTTCCTCCAGTGTTTAAATTACATGTAACTGAGTAGTTTGAAGTGAATACTTCATTTGATACATTTTACCTGATTTCCACATGAAATCTGTACAATTATCATAGAAAAATTTTGAGTCTCGTGCATAATGTTATTGAATAATTCCTGCTCTGAGAATAAACCTCAACACTTATGCTGTGTAGCTACGATCATATTATATGCATAAATAAAGCTTTTTTTTAAAAAAAAAATAATCACAGATCATTCATAATAAGAATTCAGATTAAAATGGAAAAATGAGGTAATGATTAGCTTAATTTTCTTCATTCAGTAAGGTTAGCTACACTGATATCAGCTGGGATTCTGTTTTGGTGACTCTTTTTAAAGGATTGTTCTAAAAAGAAAACTGAGATTTTCAGAACAGATTTCTGCATATGAATTAACAGCAATGATCAGTATTCACTATTTATTTAAGTACAATTTCCTCTTTCTTGCCCTCCCCCCACCCCCACCCCTCCTTAATTTTGTGAAACTTACACTTTCCAGAATAAATACAAATATGGACCATGTTAACCACAGGTCTGACTTTGCAAGGCCATGGTGAAAAACATTTCTCAGAGCTCATGCAGTCGTTGTCCTCACTTCATAGCAGAATGGCTCCAGTGATCTCAGTGTGATACTGTGCTCTGAGCGGCACTTCTCCCTCTGCTGTTCATGGTTCTCACTTCAAGTACACCTTTTCAGTTCTTAGTCTTCCTTTTCCCCTTGGAGCATTGACACTTATAACAAATAAACAAGCCATCTTTATAAGGAAAAGATTAATTTTTACAGAACAGAAAGCATCTATTTACAGGAAAATTATATATTAAAATAAAATGCAGTGCACAGGTATCAGTCTAGTTTCTGAAAGGTTTCCACTGGAGGTTCTCAACATGTCCATAGCTGATATGTAAGGTTGTAATATAGTACAGTTTCTTTAACTCTCTCAATCTTTCCCACACAGTAGAAGCACCTTTAAATTCTCATTTTTCTTTTGAAATTCAGGTTCTCAGTCCTTTTTGAATGAAGTATGTTGATCTGGCATTTCCTCCACTGCCTTGTATACTGGGTCTGGCTGGGATGGAATGAACTTTCTTCTAACAGCCCACATGGTGTTGGTAGTATGCCAGTGTTTCAGGTATCACTCAGCAGTGCATTCAGGGCATCAAGGTTCTCACTCTTCCTTCCCCTCTCATCAGTGAGTGGGCTGGGGAAGAAGCTTAGAAGGACATAACTGAAACAACTGACCCCAACTGACCAAAGTGATGTTCCATACCGTATGACATCAAGCTCAGCAATAAAAGCTCCAGGAAATGAGGAGGAAGGCAGGATGTTCATAGTTACGATGTTGTTTCCAAAACACCCATTACAAGTGTTGAATATCTGCTTTCCAGGCAGTGGCTAAACCTCTTCCTGATGATGGGACATAGCAAATGAATCCTTTGTTTTTCTTTGTTTGCACATGCAGCTTTAGATATCACTATTTTACTGTCATAATCTCAATCTACAAGTTTTCTGCCTTCCTTCTATTTTCTCTCAGTCCAGAAGAGAAGGGAGTGAGCAAGAGGCTGGGTAGGTGTTTAGTTGTTGGCCAGGGTCAACTTACCACACCTTGTGACTTTTCATCAGTCTTTTAGAGTACGTTGATCTCGTACTAGTGGTGCTGACTTTTAATTTTGTTTTGGTTTTCTTCCCCACAGGCTTTTATCAAGCTAAATTTTGTTGATTTATAATTTAAATATTGCATCAAATACAATAATAGCTTTAGTCTACTGCCCAGATCATATTTTTAGTTCATAAAATTGTTGATTAATATTGTTCTCAAGTCATGGCATAACATATTTGCAAGGATTAGAGGTTGATTAAACAGGTATGTATTTGAGAGCTATTAAATAAATTTATCCTGACTTTTGAATGAACAAAACCTTGTATATGATTTTTTTTAAAAGTCTTTTATAAAAAAAGTCAGAATTATACAACAAAATACAGTTCAATAAATTTGCCCTTATTTTTAAAAGGTAATTTATGTGATGGTACCACAATTTTGACAAGCACCCTGGCAAGAACTAAACGTTTGACACCCTTACAGACTTTCCTGTCTGCATGCTTAGATTTCAGAGCATCTGACAGTATCAAGCATTAGCTCATAACTACGTATTAATTGAGAATGTTTAATATTGATTAGGTGAGTAAAGTGACATCCATCTACGAAGATACTGGCTAAAACTTAGGCACATAATGTAAGCTATTTATCTAGACGTCCTCTGCAGTCAATGGAAGGGGACATATTCCAAAAGGTAATTTACTCTAAACATAACTGACAAAGAGAGGAGGGTTGGATTACTCGTTGCAGGTGGTTCTATAGGTAATTGAATGATTGGTGTGCACTACCAGTGTAACTTCTCTACAGCTACATATAGGTAAGATTAAGCCCACTCTTAATTACACCTTATTTCCTCATTACATAAAAGATGAATACTGGAAATGTTTGACTTAAAAAAATCAAAGTATCTTTCTGGATATATATTTCCACAGCATTTTCTTAAAATTATCTTTTTCATAAACACTTCTGTTGATAAATCTGACTGTTGTCCAGAATATTTAAGGGCATTATAAGAGTGGTACACTTGTACTCAAAGTGAAATACTATGCATAACACAGAATTAAATGAAAGGTGTCTCAATTTTCAAGAAAAGGGAATAAATATATATAGATAAGGGGAATATATAGAATTACTGTAAAGAAATGGAAACAAAATATTAGGATTATAAACTTTCATATCTCTAGTAATGAACCAATTGAAAATCCTATGGATTTAGGAATAAACTTTCCCAAATTTAGCTTCTCATTCCTTCTTATTTTTCCATTCCTGTTACATTATGCCATCTTTGCTACCGGCATCTTCTCTGGTATCTTCTTTAACACCCACAATTGGTTACCAGCCCTCAAAGATAATGATGTGCTCTTCCTTTGTATTTTTTTCCTATGCATTAGGATATACACTGATCAAAGACAGGTTATTAAAAAGTTCTCATGGATGTCAGGTAACATTTACCAAAAAAGTAACGCATAACTACATTCAGTGATTAATAAATCATATTTAAATTCCATTTATATGTTTCAATCTGGTGATAGTTTGCATTTTGTTTGCATTTTATTGATTAATATTATTTTTATTATTGATTTTTTGTTGAACAGATCCGTTATCGGAATTTAACTCTGTTGCCTAGTCTTGATTACCCAGATACATTAAATGCTGTCATTCCCCAAGGAGCATCCGTAATTCTTAAAGCTAGTAGTGTTACTAAGAAATTAGTCTTGCAATCTCAGTTGCAAAAAAACCCTAGAAAATTTATATTATATTTAGCTTTATCCTCACTAAGCTACACTCTTATTGTTTGAGGTATAGGTTCTAGAGAAACTAAGGCCTGTAAAATACATATTAGCTTGTGCAGTATTTGAAATGTATTTTTTCACACCCACACAAAGTACTTTGCAAAAACTTTATACAAAAATCAAGCACCAAGATTCACAAGTAGAGACTCTTTTGCTGACAATGTGTCCCACTGGTGGGAATTATAACCAGATATAAAGATCCTTCCGAGGGATTAAAAATAAAAGTGTAAAATTAGGACTTAACATGAACAAAAAAAAGTCATGTACTTGTTAGGGTCATTTTCCTGGAACTTGCGTGAGGCATTATAAAAATCTTCAGTGTGGTCAGTGTGTGTCAAGCAAAGTTTGGAGTTGATAAAAATATGTCCAATATCCAATGAGAAATACATGTATGGATTGCAAGGTAATGTATTTGGTTCACAAATATTTACATATTATATTTAAAATTTATATTCTACTTATTTTTTTCTATAACACTATATACCCAAATATAAACTGAAAGGAAATAAAAAAATAAGAAATACAATGATTCAAAGTAGTAGAATATGCTATCCCTGGTCATCTTCCCCCAGATGAGTAAGTAGCTTACCTTTCAGTGCTCCAGCAATGTCCGCTAAAAGTTGAGACAAAGAAACATCTAACAAGCATTCAACACTGTTGCCAGTGAGACCACTGGGAAAAGGCAAGACAGTAATGTAGTGCAAGAAAGAGAGGAAGTCAGGACTTCTGCTGATTTCTTACACAGTAGGCTTTGTTCACCTAGGATGGATCATCCCATCAGTGTACTGTCTATGAAAGCAGCACATGCTGTGCCCTAAGGATAGATTATCAACAGCTGCTTCTCTACAGGACAACAATAACTGAGCTTCAATCCTTTGTGGTGCTGTAGTTTCAGATTAGTTGTCTGAGTTGTCATTGGTATTGTAATCAAAACAGTTGGCTTTTTTTTTTTTTTTTTGCTTTATTTTTAACAGCATTCTGAGTAAGTCTAACAGGAGCTGTATGTGGATCATACTCTGTCTTTATAAGGATAGTGGTTGAGACCTTTGAAGGGTGGAGACTTCTCACTCTCAAGATAGAAACAGATTGTTTTCTGAGGCTTGTAGAAATTTCCAAACTCTTCTTTTGAAAGAATGATAATTTTGAAATTTGGAAAATATCAATCAGATAACCTTTTCTGTACCCTTATCAGTTAAGATCCCACAAAAATCCAAAGTGAATGCAATCATGAGTGGACTCCAAAGTCTTTCTCAAGTTATAGAGAACACAGTCCCTATTCTGTGCCTCTACCTAGGAAGATTAATTTGCAGATAAATTAATATTGATGATACTAATGGACTTCAGAATGAAGAAAAGTTAATTCAGCTTCAGGTGTGCAACCTATCTCATGCAGTATGCAGATAATGTCCTGATTAGGAACTGCAGAAGCTGTTTATCCAGTGGTTTACTTGGATACTTACCTTTTTTTTGTCAATGTTACCTCAAAAATAAATTAAAATGTGCAAACAGAAGTTTTCAGATGTTTGGGAGTCCCTTTCCCAATTATCAGTCACACTCAGTTTTATAGTAGATAGGAGGTTTTTTATATATTGCACAAAATATTAATAGAAGGTGTTACCTCTTCCCAACAAACACTGTCTCACACAGTACCTGAAGCTAGTGGTCCAAAGAGATGGACTACTCAGTTTCTAGACCTAATCCTTATACCAATGAAGTCACTGCTAGTTGTACACTGCATTTTCTTGGCTAACACAGTAATAACGTGATAAATGCATTCACTTCTTTCCGAACCCCTCACTGCCTGCACAGCATTTTTACTCTTTCTTTACTTTTTCCCCCAACGCACCACCACCTTGGCTGAGAGGCTGATCTGTGCCATGTAGTGGGTGTGTTGGATGATAGTTCCATCTGTGATGATAATGAACTTTTGTTAGAGACTGTAAGTTTTTTTTTTATAAATGAATTCTCTAAAAATAATTATTTATTATTTTTAAATTAGTATTTTAATATTTAAATTATTATTTATAGATTAATATTTTAAAATATTATTATTTTTAAAATAGAGTTTTTCATTTTAAGCTAAGTTTTCATCATACTCATCAGAAAACTGTTTATCAGGGCTCTGGTGTTCTCTAAGTTTATTTCACCTGGATTGGTTTCAGAATTTTCACAGAACATTACATTTCCTTTGTTGTCCTTCTTAGGCTGCAGTAAGCCATACATTTTACCCTATAAATAATTATAATAATGCACAGACTTTGGAAAGCAATGTTGTATTAATTGTAATTTGACATTTTTACAACTTCAACCCCAAACATGAATAAAATACTAAAATATGTTATAAAAATAAACCCACCACTTTCCAGACATTCTGAATGGTGAGACAACAGCTAAAATATCAAACAGTGTATATTGTACAATTATGATTAAAGCTGCTTAATGTTGAAAATTACTTCAAAATGTTACATTTCCAGAAATTTATTTTGAAAATGCTGAAGTTCAGTTTAGGTAGGCATATGTAAAAATTAAACACCTTTGAAGATATAAATTACTGTGCACTTTAATTTCTGAAATCAGCAGGCATTCAATTTAGACTTGTGCACGTACCCTCACAGAATTTAATGACTTCAAACATAGAGAAGTATAAAAATATTATTGTACAAGACTTCGAACGTATAAAACCATAACCTGGACCGCCAAATATCAGCATAACACATACACATATTGTTTTATCTAAAAACAACAACACAAATTTGTTATGTAGAATATCTGGTAGAGAAACCAGAGCAAATTTAGGATAGATAAACTCAGGGAAATGAAAGAAGAAGGAAAAAAGAAATATTATCTTTTGTTAACATATTACATTTCATTTACACTAATAAAAAATGTGAGCAGTGAAAACAGATGCATATCCTTCATAACTTGTATTATTTAACCAGTTTCTGATTTTTCTATTTTAACAGATTAACACAAATTTTTTTTCATTTGAGACTGTAGAAAACATCTAAAATGCAGGTAATTAATCCTTGTATACATACTAAAGTGTTTTTAATATCACATCAATCAATAAAACAATACTAATATAATCCCCAAAAAAATTAATTGGGTTTTGCTATAAGAAAAAAAAATAACCCACCTAAGACAGTTAGTTCATATACTTTAAAACATTGTTTTACAGCATATTTTAATTTTCATTATGAAAGGTAGACAAACATTAATAACCACTATTCCTGAGTCATACTTTTGTAGTACAGAAATGAATGAAATCACAGAGAAGAAAGATGAATCTTTTCTGTTTGCTGACCTTGAGAATGATATTCTAAATAAATCTAAAATTAGATAAAAGGGTTTATATTGTTCTGTATTCATAGACTCATCAATAAGATAGGAAAGAAATTGATAAAATGTAGTATCTTTAGAACTGAGAAAGACAAAAGTGTACTTAAAATTTCTACTTCATGTTTCAGCATAGTTTATGCTGGTATAGACTTTGTATTTCTCGAGTGTTAGTCTTGCAAACTAGAAGAGAAATTTACAGTTTACCCAGAGAATATTCTAAATAATATTAACTTTCTACATATTTATAGAAAGAAAAGTGGTATCACATGGACTTTTTCAACTCTACAAAAACTACAAACTGTTACTAGGAAATGTCTGATGGCCTAATGCTTAAATCATTTTGATATACAGATGAACAAGATCTTGAGTAGTCTAGACTTAAAACCTAAAATGTTTAACAAATGGATATTGAAAACTTGTCCAGAAATTAACATTAATTGATAATATGACTACACATAGCTAAAAAGTATAATTTTAATTGTAGGAAACATTTACTTGTACCCACTTTTCATTGCTCAGAATAAACATTCCAGGTTGTGAATCTTACTTAATTTTTGCTTAAGCATAAACACTTTGCACAATAACTACTTACAGTCTAGTTGTACTTTAAAATACATCAGTCTAGGTTACTTTGCTGCTGGGATGGAATTTAATCTGTGTGTTTCCCAAAGGTCTTAATGAACAGATAATTATGTAGAATTTCTCAGAACACGAATTAAGAGTTTTATCTAATTGGCTGAAAAACTGTTTTTTCTTCTTGCTTACCTCGAAGTATTTTCTGAAAGAAATCAGAGAATGTTTAGTAAAACCCTTTTAATTGGAACACAGTATATTAGAAACTAGAGCTATCCATATACACTCAGTGTCACTGTCATCCATACACCAAACATGGTTTTATAACTTCTGTGGTCCATCGATTTTAATTGGTTTATCCAAACCTTGTTTATAATAGTGCAGAGTAAGTAAGGGCCAGTATTAAGAATGAGTGAAAAAAAAAAATAGAAGAAATCATTATGAGTACAAAGAAGAAAACTCTTTAATATATAAGGAAACAGATGCTGTGTTAAACAAATTAGTGCACAATATACATTAGATTCATGTATTGGAGGGTCATATCTGTGCAGCTGTAAATCACATATTTCAAGTGGTGTCATATAATGCAGATTGTTTTTTCCTGGTTGATCTTTTTACTATTTCTACTAATTATCTCTGATAATTTCCTTTATTTTGCAAGTGTCTTTTCTAACATCACCTCTGCTATACTCAAAATCATGTTTTGAACAAACAAGAAACACACCTTATATGTGAAACCAAGAATTTATTGTTGGTCTAGTTAAAAAAAAAAATAATCACTGTGCAATCAAAATGCAGCAAATATTGGATACTGTTAGTCCAAGTATAGTAAATTAAGACTGACAGTCCAAAATTACCTAATTTTGGTACAAACAAACACTACTAACAATGCTGCAGTTAAAATTGTAATGCAAGAAAAGTCTTTGCTCTGATGTTACACTCACCCTCTCACTAATCCTCCAAATTCTGAGGTTTATAGGTTTAGCTACATTGGGAGGAACATCAGGCTGGCATCATCCTGACCTCTTCCTCAAGAGAAGTGTAATGTTAATAAGGTTTTCTATGTTCTTTATGTGAATAGAAGCACAATGTTGATGTTGTGGATCTTTTTGGTTGATTGTGTTTTTTAATCTTCAGAATGCATTTACTTGAGGTAATTTCTGTGCCTTTTCTAAAATTCTTTAGGCTTTACCCTTTCCTCATCTTTCTGCAACTGTTTTGCATTTTAATATATATATGGTGCATGCTAGAAATGTTAGATGCTTTATATTTGCCCTTTTCATAATCCTCAAAATTCTTAATTCTGTGTAACTGCCACTAATTGAGCACCATTGAGTTGTTGATGGCCCTGTAACTTCTCATATCATCCTGCATCCAGATGTTCGAAGCCTTTGCTATCATCCCATGCCTGTGCTCCTTTACTCAGCACCATTATGCTAGGGTTATAAATCGGTCATTCTACACAGCCTAACTACTTGTTTTTCTCATTTATATCAAAATTATTAACAAGAGGTGTTAGGGCACCCACTTATAGAAAGCTAAGCAAAAATTAAACAAATTATGTTTCAGCCATCTGGTCAATTAGACAGTTGTTACCAATAAGCAAGCTAAAACAAACTGCAAATAAGCCAACACAAGTTCAGAGAAAGTCTGATAAATCCAGAACTTTAGTTCACGTTAATAAAAATCCTGTCAACTGCTACTAGTAGTGACAGTACTAATCAGACTGTAGGGCTACACACTGTACTCCTTCCTTGTGCTCTCTGATAACCTCACATGCCTGATGCAGCTGCTTATGAATTAAAGTTGCATCTAGTATATAGCATTATACTTTTTGGTTTTATACCATCTGTTATGGAGATGTGGATATTGTATTTTTGCATGCCAGCTTCTAGAGCAATAATGTAATTTGTTTCAAAAAATGATCCATTATATTGGGCAGGATGCTAATTTTCATTGCTCGAGGACATACAGATATGTGTTACAGTCAGTCTAAAGTCACAATGAAGCTGTGGTACCTTAAAAGACCATTAGAATACTTTGAAACATGGCAGGTTCTTATGTTAAATAATCTGTCTTGGGACACTTAATCTGCTTCAATTCTTTAACATAACTGACCATGGTCCTTCCAAGAATAAGTCCATATTCTTTTCTAACACACAAAGAAAGTCTAAGAATTGCCAGCAACCAGTAAAATGGTGATGAGAAACTAAATTAAAGTAGAATGGATGTGCATCAATGGTTTTCATTGTTAAATAAAAATACAATTATTAGTAAGATTTGAGGACTGCTACATATTTTGTGACATTGTTTGTATCTGACACCAATAGACGATTTTACATGAAGGGGTTATGCTAGTGTAGAATAATAATAGTAGGACTTAAAGGGATCTGGAAAATGATTGGTGAATCTGTAACTTTACCTAATCAGTTTTGAAAACTGTCCTACATATAAAATAATTTTGAAAGTAGAAATGCAAATCAGTATATGGATGAAGCAGTTTTGATCTGTGCTGCTGAAAATAGCACATTTCTAAGGATGTGTGCAAAATCTAGTGTTGTGATAGTCACATCAGTGTGATGTGCAATTACAGTCAGGAAGACATTCCTAGTGGACAATGTGTCTGGCTTCCTCATGGTTAAAAAAAATCCTGAACACTGAATAGATTGAGAAATATTAAAAGGAAGACAGTAGTCTTGATATACCACTTCAAGTAAATCTGAAAGTTATATGGACATTGCCCTTGTATTCTTATGGCTACCCTGGCCTCAAAAGTCAGAGCATTGCTACTCTGCAGTCACCTTACTTAATATGAACATATATTGAGATATATAACGGCAAAAGCAAAGACCTCTTTGAGAGCTGCAAAGCTTCTCAAGAAGCCGAGTGAATACATGGAATATTAGCCTATGCCAGCTCCAGTTTGCCATTGTTATATTTATCAATATGCAATGTAGTGATTTCTATAGCATATGCTTCTCTGCCATCTCTCATCCTTTCTAGATTCAACTCTGTTAAGAAGAGATGCAAGGGAGAGAGCCGTTCTCACACTTTTGACATTTAGATTATTCACTAGGTACTTAAACTGCTACATATATGTAGATACATATATACTGCCTAAATATATAGATACTTATAAAATATATTTACAGAAAATAAGAGAGGGAGAAAGAGAATGTAAGAAGTGAAGGGGAAGACACCCCCACCCCACCCCCTGATGATAAAATCACAGTAGCATTAAACTCTTGAGTCCAGCTGAGATTTGCTTACCTAGTGGATATGTTTTAATTGTTGTTACTAAATCTATTCCTTCTGACCCGAGATGTCACATCACTATGTGGCTGAAGCTATGCTTGCTAAGTTATTCTGGCATTAATCACATTTATTATTTTCAGGACCACAATTCTCTTATTTATGGGCACTACCCTTGGGAATGCAGGTCACTGTTATCTAACAGCAGAATCTACAGCTGCTCTTGCTGACTTCAATTTGATTCTTACTTCCTTGACAGAGGTCATATAGAAACAATTGAAGTTTATTTTATGAGACATCTGTTATATTTGTGGTTATACTTATTCTTCAAGATTGCCCTCCAAAGTAGCAGTTGCTAAAAGAAAAATCAGGCACCTTAAGATATAAGAAAAACCAAAAAATGAAAGAAAATAGCAGAAGTTCTCTGATGATTAGTTTAACATGACAAAACAGGGAATTATTTTAAATGAAGAAAGCCATAATTTGGGGGCTGAAATATATAGCAAAATGTGAAAAGCACAACTCTGAAGCATTTTATGCTTATAAATCTGGAAGAATTCACTAGCTGTTAATGTGTTTCAATATTGGAATACAGATATAGTCAAATACCTAAATGATTTATCTACAAACACATTTTTTTTTTCCAAATTCCTATACGGTCTCAGATTATATTAGAGGTTCATAAATTTATACCTGGAAAATACAAGAAATACAATTCAGAATATTTAGAAGAGTTTTTGTTCCCATGGCTTCCAGTTAATATGGTGATTTTTCCATCACAGTAATTGCTACTAATAAAGAAATAAGAAGGAAAAAAATGTATATATTATAAAGAAAATCATGCTTCTGAAGGTAAGCATCTCATACAGTGTGGGTTTTTTTTTTCTCCTAAAATGTAGGTATTTGGTTTGAGTTAGTAAGCCTAGAAAATATATATAGTCAATAGACATTTATCAGCCAATTTATCTAACCCTAAGTACCATCTTTATTTATGAAAATAACTCATACACCAGAATCGCCTGCTTCTGCTCAGTTCCAATGCTTAAGGTAGGAATCCCAGCCAAAATGTTGTCAATTACATCAATGTACAAAACAGCAATCTGACACTTTGATCATGGAGTTGTAGCAGTTAAGGAATAATATGGTCCTAGAAGACAGACACAGACAATTGAGTATGGTGTGGTATTGTCTGAAGATAAGGATTTCCAGAATTAGTTCCATGAGTTTAAGGGTTTTTGTTTGTTTGTTTTACTTATAAGCTGTGTAAGTTTTGCTGTGTGTTTTTTTCTCTTATGCATGTTAGTCCCATTAGATGTTTCTGCTTTAACAGAGCCGCACTCCAAGATGTCTTAATGTTTCTATTTAGAAACTTCTTCCTTTCCCCTTTTCCACACCATTTTTTTCTATGTATTCTATGTATACAACTATCTATACATGGAAACGTTTTTTTATTTTCCTATGGAATGCTTCATAGGCTGAACAAAACCTGTATGGCTGTCTGAAGAAACAGTCTCCTAGGAGATATATGGATATTTTTTCTGAAGGTACTTGTAAAAATACCATTAAACTTAAGAAACGTGATTTGTCATTTCCATTAAGTTTTCTCTGCTGGTATGTAGTGCAAGATATTACCTTTTTAAATATATTTGATAATTTCAGTTTCTTCATAAACAGTCTTGTCATTTTTCCTAAAACTCCCATACGGACCAGGCCAACTGGAAAATGAGCCTATCCAGCCCCTTTTTTTCAGCCTTATTTATCATGGAATCAGAATTTCCCTGCAGGTATAAATTGCAAAGAATCTGGATTAAACCAATTTTAATTCAATGTCAGATGCCCACTATCACTCAGGTTGGTTTTGCAACTCTTACTCCTTTCACACATCACTTCTTTCCTGCCTCCCAGTATTATGCCCTTGTTAATACACTAAGACCGTATTAAGCTTTTATTTCTATTAAGTGTCTTTGTTTAAGTCAATACTTTCTACAACAATGCATACTTATTTCTGATTTGAGATATGTCCATACATTGATGCAAGAGTCACTGTTGTAAACTTATACAATCATAAGTGCACTTCTCATGGCTTCTTTTTGCTAATATCCTTATGTATAAAATGACAGAAAGCACTCATATGCTGCTTAAAACTAATTCACACCTTTTAAGAAGATAGTCCAAGTATTTCAGGATATTTTAGTTACGTATTTTATGGAGAAATTGATCTGCCACAGTATCCTTCTTCTGCTAATATTTCTAGTTTTTGATGCTTATGCAGTGATGTGACTGTTACCACTTCTTGCAACTTCTGAATCTTGCACGTTGTCTTGGACTCTGTTGATGGTTTTGGTTTGGTTTTATTTGACTATTACATATCACGTGCAGCTCTGTGATTGTTTTCAGTAGAGTCTGTGACATCTGCCTGCATTTCTACTTATTTTTGCTATAATTTTGGATTCTTTGTGATACCCAAAGTACCAAAATATTCTCATTCTCTCATAAATTACAACCTAGACTATGTTGCATAATATTTGCCTAGCAAATAATTTCCCTTTCAGATTTTTATGAAAGACTGTTCTTACACATTTAGGCTTTTATAAAGGTTTTAATCAGTTTCCCAAAATTGCGCTATTGGTTTTTAAGGCTTGAATCAGTTGCAAAATCTATAGTTTTCTCTGTCCTGTATCTAACACTTTTAAAAAAAGTTAAAAATAGAAGTTCAACATTTGTTTCTTTTCATCCAGTGCAGTACTTTAAAATTATATTATGGTTTCATAACTAGTAGACTAACTGTAACCTTTCAAAATCTTAATTCCAGAGTAGTTATTCTGAACACTAGTGTGTGAGAAATAACAGGAACAGCTGAGTTTTCTTTCTAGGTAAACATTGTTTTGAGCCAGAGACCAAAGTACTTTTTGGTCTAGATCTAATTGTCCTGTTCTAGTTGTCCTTTAAATTTCTTTCCCTTTTAATACTAGCAGAACTTCAAAAGGCTCTTTGTTCCTATGGTAAATTTCCTAGATAATATTACTTCTGTTTTCACATCTTGCTCGGGCATCATTCTAAATTCTGTATTTGCAATGCAATGTTGCAAACAAGGAGTACTTTGGACTAACAGATAGGGGATTTGTCCTCCAACCACATGTTGTTTTGTTGTTTGGTTTTTTTGTTTGGGTTTGTTTTTTTTTTTCAGACTTCTCTGTATTATCAACACTGTTTCCAGCACAAATCCAAAAGATGGCCCCATACTAAATGCTATGAATAAAATTAATAATTATAATGAAGAGAAGAGGGAAAAAGGAATAAAATCCAAGGGAAAAACTCAAACCAAAAAGCCTCCAAGTGATGCACATTACAATTGCTCACTACCCACCAAAATATGCTCAGCCAGTCCCCAAGCAGTGATCAGCATCTAAGGGCCAACTCCTCCCAGTTTATGTACTGAGCATGACATTCTATGATATGGAACATCCCTTTGGCTAATTCAGATCAGCTGTCCTAGCTTTGCTCCCTCTTGGCTTCTTGTGCATATGCTCACAGGCAGAATATTTAAAACTTGAAAAGTTCTTGATTTAGAGTAAGCATTACTTAACCATAACTAACCTAGTATGTTTTCAACATTATTCTCATACTAAATTCAAAACACAGCACTGTACCAGATACTGAGAAGAAAAGTAATTCCAGCCCAGCTGAAACCAGAACAATGAGCCACAGTCTCTTCAGGGGTATACCTGCTGCATCATAGACTTATCCGCAGCCACAGTCCCTTTGAGCTGCACTTATTCCAGTATGGCCTTATCCATGGGCCAAAATGCCTTCAGAGATACACCTGCTCCAGCACGGCCCTACACAAAGCCACAGTTAGTTCAGAAGTAAACCTGCTCCAACATGGCCTTACCGCTGGCTGCAGTCCCTCCAGGGGTGTACCTGCTCTGTTGTGGGCTTCTCCATGTCCACATGTTTTAAGGTGATGCTTTAAGCTGTACCTGTTGCAGCATGGATTTATCTACAGCCACAGATGCTTTGAGGTGTACCTTCTGCAACATGGACTTATCCTCAGGACACAATCCCATCAGAGGTATACTGCTGTGGCACAGACATAACCACTGCCACAGATGCTTCAAGATGTACCTGCTTTGGTGTGGACTTATTCATGGCCAAAGACACTTCAGGGTGTCCTGCTCCTGAGTGGACTCATCCACAGGTCATAGTCCCTTCAACTTGAGCTCGCACTGGAGTTCCAGCCTGTCTGGTACAACAGCATGGAAACAGCAGCATAGAAACAGCAGTTATGCACTGGCCATCTGCCAGCCCAGGTGCATCACCATTGCTGTTACCAAAATGTTCCCGGCCACAGCAGAGTAAGATGATAAGCAGTGCAGCACTACAGCAAGCAGTGAAAACAAAAAAGTAGCCACTAACAAATACTACTTATATACAGTAGGGGAAGCAAGTCCCATGGCAAGCACAGAAAACTGCCCTTTAAAAGCTAAGCATCAAAAACAGTTATAAATTGAATCTAGCACATTCCAGTCAACCCTGTCATTATCTCATACCTTTCGAGCTTCATGGTGGGTGCTGGAAAGGACTGTGGTGGGTTGATCCACCCCTTGTCCCATCACCACAATTAGAACAACAGAAATTCCTGACAATCATTCTATTCTCTATCAATGTTAAGTGCATGTTTTGCCCATTACTGCTCCCAGTTACAATCCTTATCTTGAATTCCTCATGTATTATGTTGAGTGCCAAAAAGGACTGTCATGTTTTAACCACAGCCAGTAACTAAGAACCACAATCATGCTTTCTCACTTCCCCCGGTGCAATAGGGGAGAGAATCAGAAGAGTAAAAGTCAGAAAAGTTGTGATTAAGATAGAGATAATAGGTATAGCAAAAGCCACACACACAAGCGAGGCAAACCAAGAAATTAATTCACTACTTCCCATCATCAGGCAGGTGTTCAGCCTCTCCAGGAAAGCAGGGCTCCATCACATGTAACAGTTGCTCAGGAAAACAAAGACCATCACTCCAAACATTCCCCCCCCCTTTCTGCTTCTTCCCCCAGCTTTATATGTTGAACATGACATCATGTGGTGTGGGACATCCCTTCGGTCAGCTTAAAGTCAGCTGTCCTGGCTGTGCCCCCTCCCAGCTCCTAGTGCCCCCCCAGCCTCCCCACTGGCTGGACAGCGTGAGAAGCAGAAAAGGTCTTGGCTCTGTGTCAGCCCTGCTCAAAAAAATAATGAAAAAATCTCTGTGTTATCAACACTGTTTTGCTCACAAATCCAAAACATAGCCCCACACTAAATGTGAAGAAAATTAAAAAGAAAATTAACTCTGCCTCACCCAAAACCAGCACAATGGAGCTGCTCCAGGTGGAATCTATCAGCTATAGTGCACTGCTTAATTATTCAGTTACCTAATCAACACCTGTATTTCAGACAATCATAAGTTTTAGACACCACCTACACTAAGAAACATGATTTCAGTATACATTAACTGCATTGCCTATCTCACTTTTATATTTATCCAGCATTACACGTGGAACAGTTCTTGTTGAAGAGTTTCCACATTCTGAAGATGCATCTGCATGTCCTACTTGTATCCACATGTCTCATTTGCCAGGAAAGTACTTTAACTACCAGGTGATTCAGTGTTCCAAATTAATTTTTTTTTGCATTTGTCATACAGTTAAGTTTCTATCATCCTTCTTTGGACCAAAATAAATTTAGAAATATGTGTATTGTACAAACAGATGATCATGTACAAATTAGGATTATGATTATGACTATGTTACTAGGACTTACTGCACGGAAAAAAAAAAAAAAAGTTAAGTGCACTTATTTTGGATCGTCTGAAATGTAACATTACAGAATGGTACATTTCTTGGCTACTGTGACAAGGAACAGAGAACTATCTGTCCTACATCAACCAAAGGTCCATCTAGCCCAGTATGCTACAGAGTGTCTTTGGAAGGATGTAAGAAAGATGGAAGCATGAGATACTTCCTCTAACCATTTATGGAGATGGTATTAAAGTGAAGTTAAGTAATTACTGTATAATTACTGCTTAAAAACTCAACTTACTGTGGTTATAAGTAGATAGCCCAACTCCTTGTTTCATAAGAGTACTCAATGGGTAGATGGTGTATTCAAATATGGGTCTCATACATATCTGGGAAGAGGGAGATAGATGTGTCTTAAATATAGGAATGTTCTGAATTTCAAAGGGGAGATTATAGTTGAAGTGTTTTCAAGTTTCATTCAGACTCCAGAATGTAAGTTCCCATAATTCACCACTACCAGTTATGAGCATGTCTAAGAACGGTACAGTCTTTACTTATATTTTGCTTTTTGATTTTATGGTGTACGTAAATCCCTGGTCTATCATAGACTCATTATTTTCTCTGCATTTTATCATCTCCTCTTCCCACGACTTTCCAAATTGGTCGAGCTTCTATTATAAAGAAATGAAGAAAACTGTTATCTCTTTTCTCACATATATGAGGAACAGTAATCACAGGCATTGCATGAAAAGATCATTGCTGTTCCTGCATTCAATCCAGTTTATCTCTCCTTTGTCTCACTTATAATCTGCTGCCAGTGTTTTAAAGATCTCTGTCAGGTTTCTCCAATGTGTGCTTTTTGATGTTCTCTTTTTTCCTTAGTCAGCAATCTACTCTGCTTATATTCTCCCATCTGCACTTACAATTAGAGGTATTAGAAGCTTTGTTGTTACTGTCATTTGAAACAACTTTTCTTTGGCTCTGCTTCATCAGCTTGCCATTTCGTTTTATGTTTCAAACACATCTTGTCTCCCTTGACTGTTCTTAGTTTTTATCTCTAGCATTACTCTTCTCTTTAGAGAACTGAAAAACTGTATATTGCGTATAGGAAAAGTCATAATATTATAACATGTTACATGTACAGAAGGATTTGTAACAATTGCAGGTTTTGTTTGTTTGTTTTAATTACACACATAGCTTCAATGTGTTGAAATACAAGGTAACTAAAGAAAAACAATACGGACATTATGTCTCAATTCAGTTGCCCATGTGTTTCCTACCAAATGTAATTTGAGATTTCCTGAAGTATCCCACCTAGCTTCCAGCTGCCACTGCAGAGATGTTCCTGTCTCCCACAGTCGTATCTGCCAACTGTTTCTGAACCTTTCAGATAACCTCAGGTGTCTCAAAAATACTGTGCTTAGGCAGCTGAACTGCTTTCTAACAGCCTAGTAAGACTGAACTCAATTCCTCTGTAGATATCCTTGACTGTACCAAATAGCTCTACAATGGCAAAAAATGGGAGTTAAGACCCCTACTTCATGTGAAGACCTCCAGATGTAAGCTTCTAACTAGAAGTAAATCTGGAACTGAGTCAGACCCATAACACAGTTTGTACACTTAAGAATAATTTGTGATTTTGAGAAAGGAAATTCAGGAAAATAAAAGAACTACATGAATTAGCTCTACAGCTACAAGATTGCCTTGACTCTTTTTCCATACTTCGTAATCTGGTGACTTCTCCAATACTGTTGCTATGGCCTGAATCCCAGATGGTGCTGTGTGTCTCCTATGTTCTCATCTGTCTGACAAATATCTTAGGCTAGGGAGCTTCAAATGACTTCAAGATGCCTATCTGTGTTTATAAATAAATTCTGACTACCTTTAAGCATCTAGTTTAGATGTCAAAGACTGGAGATTAATCTCTTTAGGCTCATACTTAAGCTGTAGAGTGATATCCTTTAATACTAGTGTAGTTTCTGCCGAGCAATGAGCCATTGGGACATAGGAGAGAACTGAGGCAGAATTATCACGGAATATATATCCTGTTCAGCAGTTTCAAAACCAGAAATTTCATGTGGGTAGCAGGAAAGTTAACCTTTGCATTTTTAAATTCAGGCATTAATGACAGAAGGAGATACTTGAATGGCTAGTAAAGTGATAGAGCATAGGAAGCTAAGAACAGCCGTGGGTCAGACTATGGGAATTTCTATTGTTAAGTCTTTACCTAAAATACAAAATGGACAACAATTAAAGGATTATAGTGACTTTAATTTTCCTTTAGTGGAATAAATAAACATTTTACGTGTTTCTTTTTAATACATAGCTATATAATATATTTCAGGGCTGGAATTGTTTATTTTCTGCAGAAAACTTATAATAAGAAAAAGTCCAAAATGGGTATGTCTTAGAGACAGCTCACATTTTAATACATAGATAACTTTTTAGGAACAAATACTGCACTTTACTTATATTAGAAATAGTATCTTTATTGATTTGAACAGGAATATTTGTAGATAAATGTATATATTTGGTTTGTTTCACTTTATTATTTTGTGTCTTTGTTACACTTTGATCTCATATTGGTACTAATTTTCATTTACAGTCTCTCTCAGTTTCACTGAGAAGCTTTTTCCTTTTATACTTTCTTCTTTCCCAAGCTTACTGTTCTTGCTAGAACCCACTCATGAATAGGTTTCATTTTGTTAAGGCCTTTCTTTCCAAACTGTCTACTTTTGATGTCTTTTTTTTTTTCTTTTTTTTTATTAGTTCATCCTATCCTTTTGCTCTTCACTGATATATCTACCACAAATGTTGACATTGCATATAAAGAGAACACTTTAAGCTTCCTTTGTAACTATTAGAGAAAAACAGGGCGCATCTAGGTCTAATATTAGCCAACTATACACTTTTATATAGGTGAGATGAGTAGAATCTTTAAAGTACTAATTTCTCTGCAAGTACAGCTTTTTTTTTATTTTTTTTTTTTTTAATTTCTAGTTGCTACAGGTCTTTTCTTTGTAATTGAACCCTGTGATAAACAGAAAAAATAATACTGTGTTCAAACTCATATTTTCTTTCATGTCCATTTGTTCATCAAGAGAAAAGATAATAAGATCTGGCTACAGAAGGAGGGCTTTGCAGCCCTAGGACTTTAAGAGGCTTCTTTGAGATATTAGGCATGCACTGAGCTGAGAGTTATTTTCAGCAAAAGGAGAAAAAACCCTCTTCATTCAGCATTTGTAAACTCAGGTACGTTTTATTGTGTGTGGACCTCAACTTTGTTTCATAAAATACTGTAATTTCTTCCTTAGGAAAAGTGTCAGATATGTATATATAAAGTATTACCCTGCTTTGAGCTTTAAAAACATATTTTACATTCAAGGACATATACACAGCTTCCGAAGCAACACATTCTTATGCTACAACTAATTGATATTCTAAATATTTTACACGTTCACTCCTAATTCCTTAATCAGTTTTTTTTATTATTCCCTCTTTAAGTAAACTGTACATTTAGCAGTAAACAGAGTAGAAAATATGGTACTGATGCAAAAGCTGTTGCTAATGACATCATTTGCTCTCAGTCTCATTATTTTGTGAATAATAATAACAGCTAATTTAAACTTAATGCACAGGCAATTTCTTAGAAAATCCATACTAACAGCTTCAGAAAGACAATGATGCCAAGGCTGAGTTAAGAAAGTGAAGCATAATTTAGCAGATTTTCAACCCACTGAGAAGATAAAAATTCTTTCATAAGATGCTGCAGTGCCACAAATGAAAAATCATTCATTATTCACCAAACATACAAACACTTGAAGGACTCACTGTAATCCTAAATCTTGTTCTATTAAAAGTACTTATGCATGGATATCTACATTAGTAAACCAGTGGGGTTTTGTGTACTTGAAATTGCAACAGTTATGTAAAATCTATACTTGTATCAAGCCATCATGTGTCACATAACTTAAAATAACAACAAAAAAAAAAAAGAAAATCGGAAGCTTGCAGACTATATTGAAAACAGAGATCAATAATGAAATGATCATACGTTACTCTGATTTTTTTATAGAAAATAAAATAGCATTTTAAATTTTGCTTTGTGATATTTTTATTTCTCATTGTTTCAATAGTGAGTTCTTAGGATTAACTGTTGGACTTTCTGAATCTTGCCTTCATTAATACGATAAAAATGAAGAGCAGTGTTGTTGAACTCAGTAAAACTAGAATTTCAAAACAAGGTTAATTGAGAAGTGTATCTAGTAAATCAATACAAGAAACCACTTTTTTTCATCAGCTTTTTCTCATAAGTTTATCTAGAAAAAGTATCAATATGAAAACAATATCTAAATATTCTGTCCCCTTTTATTTGCAGTTATCCATGGCTGCAAAAGAAATAGATGGTGTTAAAATTAGCTCTTGTTTTGCTAATGAAGAGCACGGTGAACCTGGCCAGAAAGCAGGGACTTAGTAGCTAGAATGAAGTAAATTATTTACTATGAGAGTGCTGAGACACTGGAAAAAAAATGCCCAGAGAAGTTGTGGATACCCCATCACTGGAAACATTCAGGACCAGGCTGGACCAGACTTTTAGAAAGTAACTTAACGGACGATGTCCCTGCTCACAGCACAGGCATAGAAACTAGGTGACCTTTAGAAGTCCCTTTCAACCCAAACCACGCTATGATTATTTTATGGTTCTACTAAAGTTATTTGTTGTTTGAAAAAAAAGCCACGTTTCTGCTTCTGGTGTTTCCTGATAAAGGTGTGCATCTACCTTCAGCTTCACCTCTTAATTGGTTAGGCAATGACAGGTTCTTATTCAACAACTGTAAGGGAGTGCCAGTTTAGCTGTTGCTGTGGACTGACAATGAATGTGGCAAGCAGGATGAGCAAATGAAGCTTTGGCAGTAAATACATGAGAACTCATGGAAGAGATCCTAGGGGAGCTGCTCAGATAGCATGGGACTAGTAGAGACAGTACAACCAAAGAAATTACTTGCAGCAGAATACAGTTCCTAGCACCAGCTGGGCAGGATACCTCTGCAAATTAGAGATCTCCACCCAAATGAGGATGGTGAGGGAGGACTTGATCTGTACAGGTCTCTGATTGAAGGAAATATCTCCTAGTTCTCTTTTTCCCTGGGTTACCAGCTCCCAAACAGAAACAGACAACTTCCAGAAGTGAACAGACGGAGTAAGGAATAAAGGACAAATTATCATGAAGAAAATTAGATACTTTAGGGAAAAAAAAAAAATCACTGAGGATCATAAAACACTGGGGGGGGGGGGGGGGGAAATTACTAGAGTGGCTATGGAATCTCCATTCTTGGAAAAATTCAAAACTCAGCTGGACAAAGTCAGGAACAATCTTATCTACCTTCAGAACTGGTCCTACCAAAACAGGAGTTAAACCAAGTGACCTTCAGAATTTCCCTCAAAACTTAAGTGACGCTACAATTCTGGGATGATGGATGGTGTTGTTACAGGACACTTCTCCTTCAGAATCATATAAGGACCTCATAAACATTTTTATTTTTTTAATTTCAGATTTCAGCTAAAAGTCTATGTCTCAATCCTAATCAGCCAGTTCTGCTATTTTTCTGTTTACTCTGATTGTTGTTAATTGTATTACATATGCCAGTGAAATAACCATGAGCAATTTGATGCATTCCCATAAATCATAACAGACTGAATAGCAATATTCTATCTCATAAGAAACCCCTTCAGCTCTTACATCTGAGACTCATGTGATTATTGAACTGAAGACCAGCAACCATGTATATCCATCTCATGGGCCTAAACCAGAAAAAGACCAGAATAAGAATGATATATCTGTAGAACTATGGCTTAGAAGGATCTTTTCTGGAAGAAAAGAAAAGAGAATGCAGGTTGTCTTGACCTCCAATTTGTAAGTTACATCCTAATTTTCTTTCATGACCAAAACTACAGTGTGAAATATGTAGAAAAGAATTATATTTGGTCTAAAATCAGCAGCTGAATGTAAACTGAAAGCCAGTAAAATAAATTAACCGTATGACATTGAATTTCAGTTCTTGATTTTTTTCTTTAAAAAATTTCCACAAGCTGTCATTTCCACTATTCTACTAAGTAAAAGTTCCAAAGTAAAGCTTTAAAAATAATACAACAGCAAATTAAAAATATGTTGATTGCTGCCTCTGAAGGAAGTCTGTACTGTTTCCTTTCTAGCCAATGATGACTGGAAGTATTTCTGATCAATTCACACTTCAGGAAATCTATTGATCAAGTACTACTACTACTACTACTGCAACTACTACTACTCATCCCCCTGACATTACACTGTCATGTTTCTCCTAAAAGCACTTCTTAATACAGGAAACAGTTTCCAGTTATTAGGATAGACTCTTTTTTTCTTGGATGTCTAGGAAACTGCCTCTAGCAGAGGGAAATCTCAGCTCTTGTTCAGCATTCTTGACTTCTAGTTGCTTCTGGGTTATTTCTGATCATATGATTATGGTCTGAGAACTATGAATAATATAATGCTTAATATACAAAATTAATAATAGTATCCCAGAGTTTGGCATTTGCAGATGTGATGGGACATCTCTGGGTTCAAAACACTGTTACAGAGGCAATGTGGTTTATTAGACTATTAAATCATTAACTAGACAAACAATTAATTCTAGGTTCCGTGTGTATGGTGTACTCTGTTTTGCCATAAGATTGGTGAGTGGAACAATATGAGTGTCAAGAAGTTGAAGCTCCAAATTTTATTCCTTACAAAGCAGACGAACTTTCATAGAATATTGTTTAATTGATAAAATATATAGACCTGAGTTAGAAGGCATTCAGATCTGTGCCTTATTTCTAGGCCACATAAGTACATAAATAATTACGTAATTTTCTTTCTGGAGGAAAAAGGAAAAAAAATCCACTAAACAACCCCAGATTTATCTGCTTTTAATGCATTCATAGTATATGCCTTTTGTCTTCCTGCTACATAAATGTTGAATTATTTAATGAACATTATTAAGTTTGATATACTTGCAACCTTTTTTTTTTAAGTTTAATAGTAAGGAAATGATGAATACTAACAATCATGTGGATGAGGAAAGAGTAACATTTGAACTCGAATGTTCTAATAATATTACTTTGAAAACCGGGATTAGATTTGTTTTCACAGCTTTGCAAATGTAAGTATTTGTTTGTAGTATCATTGTAATTAAATTGGAAATAACCTGTGGTATTCTAATGAACTCTGGTAGATCTATCATTATTTTGTCACATTCGTAATTATCCAATTAAAACCATAAGCACTGTAATTATTTTTGTTATTATTGTTTTGTTGTTATCATCATAATCACCATCATCATCATCATTGTCATTGCCATTATAATTATCATTATTATTATATTTTATCTTTTAGATACTGTTATTTCAGTGGAGATTACTCACAAATGTCTCAAAAAATCCCACAATAAATTGTATTCAATCTATGTACTGTGTCACCTAAACAGATTTTTGAGAAACTGGATATCAGCGATACTGAGTTCTGATCTGTTTTCCTTGTATTGCACATATATTTGTCATTAAAAACTCATTATACAAAATGCATGCTTAATAATAGCAACTGTGGTAAGAATCACATCCTACCCTATTTCTCACAGTAACAAACTCATTGGTGTAATAGAAAATCAGATCACAGTGTGTTTTTCCTCTGTGATCTTAGATTCATTTTTGCACAGGAGGTAGTTTTCAGTAAGTGAGAAGGAGAGCACTTAGACTGTGACTCAAAGCGTGACATGAGATGATGACTAGTATATTGCTCTGGAACATTTGCATAACAAGTTTAAACCTTGTATGTCTATGTACGGGATAAGACAAATTATATTTCTTGAAGAAGTGGAATAAACGTTTGGAAATCATGTAAAGAACAGCTTTGCATGTGCTGCCTCCAATTGCATCAGGTGAAGAGCTTAAACTTGGTGGGCTACAATTTTGTCAGAGCATACTGTCCAACATTTCTTACAAACTCTCTGTAGGTGGCACCCTGAGCAGAACATGGGAATAGGAAATCATTCTTCTAAGTCACCTGGAAATCTGTAAAGTGAGATATCTGCTTTGTTTAATTGTTCTACCATGTTTCAAATATCTTAGGGACTCTCAGCATAAGCACGTGAATCACTATAAGAAAACAGTACGGAAAAAAATAAGATTGACACAACAACATG
The DNA here is from genome assembly GCF_015220075.1 of Falco rusticolus. Lineage (NCBI taxonomy): Eukaryota > Metazoa > Chordata > Aves > Falconiformes > Falconidae > Falco > Falco rusticolus. Next base: position 39,790,700 of record NC_051188.1, on the reverse strand, counting down.
AAGGAGAACACCAACACATATAGTATAATATGTAATATGATAGACAAACAATACACGTACTTCTTAATACTGACACATAAAATAGCTCTGCAGCTCATGTTGTCATGGAATATGATGGTAACACAGCTTTAAAGCAACCATGACAGCATCACAGGGACTGTGGTGAAGTATACTAAGAACATGCCTATTGCCTTTGTTGTAACTGATAGTAGGAAGGTATTTTTTAGTGCCTCTATACACCCAAATACTTCTTAAAAACTGTGTCTATACACCTTTATTTGTGAATGATAATGATGGCATATTGCTGTTGGGGTGTGTAAGTGTTTACAGGAACAGTACTGGTGCTATCAACAAAGCCATTGGTAGGAAAAAATGCCAGCTACAGCATTATAGAAAAATAGACATATTCTATAGGTCTGGGTTTTGGATATTTTTTTGTTTCCCATTGGTTTTCAACTGGAGACAGAGTTAGGAACTATTACATAAACGACTTCATACTTCACAAATAATATAATCATCTGAAAAAGTTATGTAATAATTCTGGAGAGTGATGGTGGTAATCTATTATGATTCCATTAAAATTCTGAGCACTTCATTTATGTTTATAAAACCTCCCTGTATATTAATCCCTATCTGATTCGTATATGCAGAGTACTTAGCCTAAGTTATCAAGAGTTTCCATATAAACCATTTAGAAATCTGAGCAGTTTGTTGCAACCCAACTTGCTTTTCAATTATTCATTAACACATTTTTTCCCTTATTTAAAGTAGTCTATGAAACCCCATCACCACCTGTAATAATGGGGAAAATTCTAAAGAAGAACATAATTTGGGTATGTCAATATAGTATTTATTTTTCACAAGAATTTATCAATGAAAAATATTGTCAAAACTTAAAGAGCAAATTAAATAAAATTTTTAAAGAGAGAGTGTCACCCTTAAGGGGCAAATTATAACTTTTAAATTAAATAGAAGTTTTAGGCTACATTAGGTTAAAATGAGCTGTTTTAGTTAAATATTCAAAGATCATGATTTTATAGATCTGTACATGTCTGGTAGACCTAGCATATCATCAAAAGAATAGAGGTAGACTTCTGGTATTCACATACGGAATTACATATTGATGTTAGGCTATTTCTTCCATGTGTGTGAGTGTAGGAATGTTATCACCATAGTTAAGGACTAGGAAAAGGACTAAGAAACAAGTTACTTGGTTCTTACATACTTAACTACCTTTAAAAGTGTATTTGAAAAAATGTAGCGATTTTAATGCATGTATCTCTGAGAAAACACCTTCCCTCTACTGGTTTCGTAAACATCACAGGTTTTTTTATTTTTTTACCATATACTTTATTAATAGAAATGATACAGAGGAAAATTATTAACCTTAAATCAGTAAAATAGAGTAATTATTAAATCCAAGATATGAATACTTAGAAGAGAGATGCCAAGATATTTCATTGTGTGGATGTTTGACCCTACAGAGGAATCCTTGATCTGAACTGAATGTATGGGCTTAACAAAGTGAATAGGATTTTATATTCAATGCAGAGGAAGAGTTACATACTTCAAGAAGAAGCAGATTCACTTCATTGTACTCTTTATTTTCAGAGTATTATTCTGAGGAAAGTACTGTGCTAATAAAGCTACCAGGTATCTGACTAGGTTAGATCATGTCTGACCAAGACGGGATAGCTGAGTGAAGGTGTCCACGTATCCTTTGAAATGCTACCCAAGACATTTACAAATCATAAAACACATCTGTCTATCCTGTGACTAGTTCATACTAACATGAGGAAAAACATCAAGGATGATTCCTAAGGATAAGGAATTTACAGGACAGGAAAGAGCGTATTTCTTACTGGACCAGAAAGAGAAGGAGGGGTTTTAAGTGAATGAGGATAGATGCTTATTCCTACTTATTCCAGAGAATGTTAGTTTAATATGCCAGGTATATATATGGGAAGATCTTTGTCATGCTTCAACCCCAGCCAGCAACTAAGTACCACAAAACCTCTTGCTTACTCCTTCCCCCAATGGCAAGGGGAGAAGAATTGGAAAAAAAAGAGTAGAACCTGTGCATTGAGATAGGAACAGTTTAATAATGGAAATAAAATACAATATACTACTACTAATAATAATAATTTTAATGGTAAGGGGGATTTAAACACACACACACACAAAAACCAAAACCAAACAAAACAAAAACAAGCTACAAACACCAAATAAAAAAACCCAAACCAAACCAAGTGATGCACAATGCAATTGCCCAGCACCCAGTGATCAACGCTTATCCAGTCCCTGAGCAGCAATCCCCCCATCCCTGGCTAATTCCCAGTTTATAGACTGAGCATGATGTTGTATGGTATGGAATATCCCTTTGGCCAGTTTGGGTCAGCTGTCTTGGCTGTGTCCCGTCACAATTTCTTGTGCCTCTCCAGCCTTCTTGCTGGCAGTGCATGAGAAGCTGAAAAGTCCTTGACTTGGCATAAAAACTACTTAGCAACAACTAAAACCATCAGTATGTTATCAACATTATTTTCATACTAAATCCAAAACACAGCACTGTACCAGTTACTAGAAAGAACATTAACTCTGTCCTAGCCAAAACCTAGCAGGAGGTGACTGCAAATCAGGATTTCTTTACACCAGGTAATTCCCTAACAAATAGACTCTAGAATAATATACTCTTCCTGTTTCTTTTTGAGCCTTATAAAACTTCGGTGCAATGCCACAGTAAAATGCCTCAGTGGGCAGTATCCAAAATATGTGGAAGTACTCCCAGTTCCTGTGAAATGCCTCCAGTCTGGAGCATTAAACCTCCATGACAGAGGAAAGAAATTAATGCAGACTTTCTGTTTGCTCAGTGAGCTCTGATCACCACATCTGCCATATATACATATGAATAGATGTATCTTTTAAGTTACAGCCTTCTCTGTATTTCACAGGGATCTTGATAAGACCCCTCACAGGGCTTGTGTAGAAGTGTGATTGCTTAATTGATCTGAATATAGTTTAGCATGAAGATTCTTAAGCCTGTTAAAACTGCACAAAGGTTAAATAAGAATAAGCAGACAGCTCTTGGGCAGGGAAACAGAGAACTGAAGTTTGAGATACACAAATAAAGGTCGCTTAAGTTCCACTTCAAGTATTGCTGTTGTCACCGGATCCTGCCCTAAGGCACATTGTTACCTATTGCCTGATGTCAAAGTTATGTTTGTATTGCTGCAATTCTACATTCCATTTGCTTTAACTTCTTTAAATGTGCTAAAACCACTTTAGGGAGGAAAGTAAAATAATGCATATGAAATCAATTGGCACAACACATGGAAATGATGACACATTCCTTAGAGGGGCTGAAGGTTAAAAGCTGTATTAAACTTTTCTTCTTTTCTCTTGTTGTGGTAACAGCAGGGAGGGAAGGCAGTGCCAACTGGATCAGAATCAATAACAACATCTGTTGCTGAGCTAGCCAGAATCTTTCATAGATTATTATTTTTTATTATTCAAAAAAGATGAAAAGACATTTATCCTGTAAGTTGAGGGAGAATCAAAGTATTCTCAGAACTCTGATATAATATCATAATTATGACTGACAATTAATTCTTTCTCTATGATAGATAAAACCTTATTTAAATAAAACAAAACAAGAAATTATACTTTTATTTATGATAATAATATGGAAGAAGACCCTTCTTACCCATACCTCTGGGTAAAAACTCCTCAGGATTCCAGTTTGTGTCCCCTGTGCTGGTTTTGGCTGGGATAGAATTAATTTTTTTCATATCAGCCCCTATGGTGCTATGTTCTGGATTTGTGAGCAAAACAGTGCTGATAACACACCAGTGGTTTACCTATTGCTGAGCAGGGCTGACACAGAGCCAAGGCCTTTTCTGCTTCTCACACTCTCCCACCAGCGAGTTGGCTGGGGGTGCACAAGAAGCTGAGAGGGGACACAGCTGGGACAGCTGACCTGAGATGACCAAAGGGATATCCCACACCATATGATGTCGTGCTCAGCATACAAAGCTGGGGGAAGAAGAAGGAAGAGGAGATATTCAGACTGATGTCCTTTGTCTTCCCAAGTAACCACTATGCGTGCTGGAGCCCTGCTTTCCTGGGGATGGCTGAACACCTGCCTGCCCATGGGCAGTGGTGAATGAATTCCTTGTTTTGCTTTGCTTGTGTGTGTGGCTTTTGCTTTACCTATTAAACTGTCTTTATTTCAACCCATGAGTCTTATGTTTTACTTTTCCGATTCTCTCCCCCGTACCACTGTGAGGGGAGTGGGCAAGTGACTGTGTGGTGCTGAGATGCCTGCTGGGATTCAGCCACAACAGGCCTCCAACTGCTGCACTGTCTGCAGTACAGCAACGTCTGTCAAAAACAGCAGTGCATCTATAAGCTGTTCCATGCAGGCACCAACCTTGGAACATTGTCTTCAGCTAGTGCAGATCATCTGCATGTTCCAAAAATTACCATTCCTTGCAGACAGAACTACAGTATTTGCCAAAAATAATTGGAAATAGCAAATACTATTTATTCATTGATTTAGAAATAAATATTAAAAAAGAGAGTTTAAAATTGTTCTGATACAAATAATATTTAATCTGTGAAAATTGACTAAAGCTCTTGAATGAAACACATTTTATAAACTGTAAGCCTAAGGATAGATTAAAATAATTCTATATTTTCAGTGTAACTGAAGCAGAACCCTGAAAACCCTATAAATTAAAAGTGCATATGTTTCATGGTTGTATTCACTGCCAGCATTGTGCACTTGCAGTGATGACAGTCAGCCACATATTGGGCTATTTTTGCAAGGATACAGTACAGTCAGCGTATCAAGGGGAGTCGTGGTTATCTTTGTCCTGGTACTTATGAGACTGGAACACTGCAATGCAGTTGGAAAACTGTGTCCCATTTTTTGATGCCACAGTGTAAGACAGATGTTGACAAACTACAGACAGTGCAAATAAAGGCCTAAGGGAACTGTGATTGAACCAAAGAAGAAAAGGATAAAGGAAAGGGCTGACCTATAGTCTTCAGTTACATAAAATGGGGCTATAAGATAAGAATTTCTCCTGTGAGGTACATAACAGAAGGATATTAAACAATATAATGCAACAGGGGAAATAACGGCAGACCCTAAGGAGAAAATTCTTAACAGTGAAAGAGGCTGAGTACTGGATGAAGCTGTCCAGAAGGACTGTGAAATCTCCTGCTTTGGAAGTTTTCATAACTCAGGTGGACAAGACATGGGCAATGTGTTCTAATTTTGAAATTAGCGCTGCTTTCAGCAAGAGGTTGGATTAGATTTACTTCAGCTATCCCTTCCAACTTTAACCTGTTAATAATTATCTGAATATAAACAAAATTTATTTCATTACCTGATGACAAGCTTCCATTTATAGGTAGCGTAGACAGCTAAACTTCCTTGATACTGTCTGTAGGAAAATCATGCTTTCAGTGGCGTGTAATTTTGCCAGTTTAAAGCCATTTAGACTTAAAGTTCCTATCCTAGATATTTACTTTATGATATATGACTGAGTCTGACTTTTTCTTAGAATGGGGTTTGAGGAAAAGATCCTGTTGTGCACATTTAGAATGTAGTCATGTTTGTTGCTTTTCAAGAGCTAGTTTAAGCTTTAACGCAAAGACTAAAAATATGTCCTAAATTTGGTCTCTAAAAGTTTTTGTGTTCAGTAGAAATTTTTCAGCTTGATAGCTGAAAAATAGATTGATTAAAAAAAAAAAAAAAAAAAGATTCTCTCTAAGCAATAGAGATTTTGCGTTGGAGGGCAACTGTAATAGGAGATGTGTGGGCCCATGTGGTAAGAAAGATCAGGAAAAAGAACCAGAGAAGGTTAGGACCAGAGAGGGGGAATGATATAGCAGAGAGAGGAGTTGATTGCGGAATAGGATGCTCAAGTGCAGCAGTGAAGGAGACATGCAGACACAAAATCAGGCATAGGTAATAGATAGCAAATATATAATAGAAACACAGAAAGTGAATGGACCATACATGAGAAAGGGAAGAGCAATAGAAAAGAAAAACAGGGATGAACGCTGAGAATAGAAAAGTAGCATCAGAAAAAATACAGATGACAGCGATAACGAAGGTGACAGTTTATCACATCAGATAAACTTTCCAGACCCTCAGCTGGAAAATATTCAATATTCCTTTTTAATCTAAAAAATAACTGTGACCCAACTTACAGCTCTGAATGTCTCCATCCTCCTGTAATGCTAGGCTAATGGAGGAAGTTAACAGCCACCTTACTGCTATATTTTACTCTATTAGTTCATACAATAAAGGAACTGAAGTTCTTGTTAAGATCTCAAGCCTGTTGATGACTTCAGAGGGGCTCTACTATTTTTCTATGCTATGATTTTTTTCCTTTATTTTTTATGTATAAAAATGATACATTAGTGAATATTAAAGTTACAAAGCAAACAAAAAGTAAGGAAAAACAGAATTAAAGGCTGCCTGTCCTACAGGAAAAGATAACTTATAAAGATACTATTATGCCACATTCCATGATGTTTATCTGCCTGGGGACTCAATTATATTTGCAGGTTGTCAAGGAAATGAGTGACACACTTCACTTGTAAGAGAGAATTAGCAATATGTTGATTGATATGAAACTGCTTTAACAAAGTTTTCTAGTAAATGTGACAGTCAGTGGTTTAACAAGATTCAATGGCAAGGTACACTTGAGTATTTACTGCACAGAGGACAAGGTCAGACAAAACTGTCAAGGAGACCCTCCTGTTGAGTCATGAGGTTCAGAAAGGACCCCCTTGCGCTCTGAACTCCTTCTCAGAGCGGAATCTAGGTGCAGCTGGATCCAATCCTAGTCCCAGACTGGGCTGGTGGTTTATGTCTAAAGGATTACATGTGTACAATCAGTCCTTTAAGCCACTTAGGTAAGATTTCAGTTTAGCATGCTGTTAATCACTTACCAATAATCTGTTGGCAGCCTCGAGGAGTAACCTTGAGAGGCATCCCTACTCAAGGGAGATCCTGCCATGTAGCCCACAGCTGTACAGAAGAGCTCAATGGGCCCAGCTGCGGCTGTCCACCATTTGTGGAGTAAGGTGATTGACTTATATTTGCATACCAGCCATATTTTGGTTGGTGCATGCTCAACTAGCCCTCAGCTGTTGAGGAAGATTTATGGCCCTTAGCTATTTTGTCTCACAAATTCCAGCTTAAGCCAAATGCAGCCATCATGACCACCACTGCTGACTGTTGCTTAAGCAGAAAAGGGTAGGGAAAGGGGACCATACAACCACACAAGCATAACATTTATTCTCCCATTTCCTGGACATCTTTATGATTAATTTTTCAACTTTTTTATTCTTTTAACTACATACCCATATGGACACACCCTTAACATGCATATATAAAAACTATAATTAATTCAGCTTTAGGCTATTTCCCATTTCCCATGACAATGACTCGACAGTGCACTGAATTGTTAAGGTTTAGAATATTATAATCAGGAAAAGTAGTACTAGCACATCCTAAGTATAGGTAGATAGTTATAGAGTCATAGCTTATCAGAAGTTTTCACAAAGACAGTTAAAAATTCTTCCATATTCTTAGAAAGTTTCTGTTCCTAAACATGACAAGTTTCTTCACTGTATGGGTTTGTTTTGTTTTTATTTATAACTGTTTTACTGATTTATTACAGATAATGTTATTTGCCATAGTTTGAGAATGGCATATATAAATATATTTTGTGAGGAAAAAAATACCTTAACATGTTGGTATTTTTCATTACGATAACAGTAAATGGTGTTTCCATAGCAGCTAATGAACAGAGAAACAATGAAATTAAGTAAAACAGTCTTTTGTGACTATGCTCTCTTTTTTTTTTAATTGCAAAGTCTGTATTAATTTAGAGCTTTTTACCTCATTCTTTGGAAAATGTTACAGTTTAGTGGCAAAAGACTTTGAATACATTTTGTTCTCCATGCAGGTGACAAAGCTAGGAAAGTTCTTTGCAGTTTTACTTGACAATCTTAAAACTGAATCAGCTATTTTCTGCATAAAGTATTGTTTCTTACCTAAGACATTACTTTATGTGATTTATCTAATTTCCTGAGCAAATTAAAATCTTTTCCTTTATACTAACCGTAAAGATTTGAGGGGAGGAGATTACCTCAGATAGAAATAAAAGTATTTTCTAACATAAATGAGAATGTCGCAATTATAAAACATGTATAGCAGCATAAAAATTGGCAGCTGCTGAAACATCCGTAGTTGTAAATTATATATGACTTACTTGAAGACTTATTTTGGTCTTCATCAATAATAAGTAATTATCTGAAAAAGTTCTTACATCAGCTGAACACAATTCATAAAATAAAAAGAACAAATGTCAGCCTAAAGATGTTTTTAATACAGTTTAATATTATATAGTTACATGCAAATGAAGGAAACCATAATTTCCCTGGGATTTCTTCCCCCCTCAGGGTATCAGAGTTTATGCTACTCTGTGGCTATTTAACAAGGAGAGTTACCTAACTGTAAATGTATTTATGTGTTTTACACTTTCATTCTTCATTAATATAATCCATATTTCTCTAACTCAGTATTTTATTTTTTTTTTACTAGCTTAGTTGTTTCTCAAATAGCAAGAAAGTAGTTATCACAAAGGAAAACTTTCTTTGTTCAAATGGTTGTTCTTCCAGAGCTTCAGGACAGAGGAACTTGTATGTGGGTTTTTCATTCTGGGAAGTCTATTACATATTAAATTTGCCAGGCAACTGTAACACTCCGATAAATGTAATGCAGGTTTTCAATCTTTTTTACTTAACTTGTGCCCAGCTCGTTTATTCCTAACCATAATTTAATCTTTTATTCATATTATCTCATAACATGTGCATCATTAAAGTTATATCTATTTTACTAGTTCCAGCTTTTTTATTAAAATGATGCTTAGGAGATCCTCATCTGAGGACCTGGTTCAGGTTCTATTTAGGAGGAATGTATACAACTTCCTTATATGATGTAATGACCAAATGAACAGGAATAAAGGGAGAGGGAAGAATGATAGGAGAGAACTAATTCCTAATTATTTTGAAGAAACTGAGTTAGAACCACTATGCTGTCGATATTAAAAAATGTTCATAACTACATAGCTTACTAATGTTTCCAGTCACCATTACAAATTCTTTACTAGATATTTGTCTCCTTTGGGGCAAACTTTCCAAATTACTTGGGGAAACAACATTGTGTGTATATGCAAACCAGACTTATTCTTGTGCAACTAGCCTCCATAGACTTCTCCATTATTGGAGAGAGAAAGGGCCTCATTCAAGGGCTATTAAAAGTTTAATTTTGTACGTTCTGGATTCCTCTTGGAACAGCTGACTTCTCTCCACTAACCATAGAGGAATTTTAAAACACCAAGCTCCTTTACTCAGCTTTTATGAATATCCCTCTTGTCTCCTCAGGATACAGGTAAAGAACCAAAGGGTAGGTCTGAAAAGGATTTCAGCGTTTCAGTACTACCCAGCATCACTCAGAAGTGGTCAAATTTCAATCACCTTTCTACTAAGATCCACAGTATCAAGGCTGGAAAATGGACTGGTCATAAAATTATCTATAAATATTTTCTGACAGTTAACACGAGCCTTCTGACTTGACTCTATTAATGTACTTTGCCTGTTGAAAAATGATCTAGCTCTAGCCCAATGTGTGTACAGTCTGGCAGAACTTGACTACAAAAGCAGTCTTCTTGGGCAGTCTATAAAAGAGAAGACATATTGTGTTTATATGAAGTGGAACTAGTTCACAGCTGATTCACTAAGGAATCCATCCAACTTCATGTCTGCATGCCTTGTCAACAGGCAGATTTATTACTAAAGTTATATATTTATATTTTATTTTTGAGAATTTTTTTAGAGACATGTTTTGCGACATGTAGAACTGCTAAGGTATGCAAGCAAACAGGCAACCCAAAGTTAAACTAATGTGACTACTTTAGTAACATGAGAAACAGCTCAACGTTACAGATTATAAAGAAATAAATAATTAAATAAAAAGAATATTAGAACAGTTAAAAGTAGCTGGGTAACTCTGAATTAAGGCTAAATTAGTAACACAACAACAGGAGAGACTAATGGGCATTACAGATATTGAAGGGGAGGTACTGGGAATTCTTTTTGTGTGAAGCGTGTCAAAAGATAGTGAAAAGATAATGCTGTCTTATTGAAGCTGCTGGCAATGGCCAAAATAATCAATTTTGGAGCTTTTTCAGGTATTTGATGGGCAGCTGTGCACTAAATCACTGCCACTTGGAGTAGGACAATAAACTTGTTCTGACCACACCAAGTTATTCTAGTGAAGATTTTTGGAGTGGTTTCAAACAAGCTGAAACAGGGAGCTTTAAAATATATAAATAAAAATTTTAGTCATAGAAGAAAGATGACAAGGAGATAATAATTAGGGATAACTGTGATGGAAGCATTTACAAGACTGACAAGTCAGGTTAATTTCAAACTTTTAAACAAAACTTCACTGATTTCCTTCCTTCCTTAACACTTCATGTCTACAGTTATTTCTTCATTACCCTTACATATTCTCCTTGCACACACAGCTTCAGCAGTGATATACATTCAGTAGGATGGTCTGCATATTTGCAGTTATTTGTGATTTTGTTTGCAACTAATCTTACAAATTTTCTTACTTTTCTCTCTGTTCACATGTTTCTCCATAAACTCCTACATGCAGCTACACATATCCTTCTTAGCCCTGTTTTGTGGGAATATTTTTCACATCTTTATGTAAAATGCTTATAATGTTGAATTTAGCTATACTCCTACACAGTGTTTCATGATACTTGTTTACTGTTGCCAATTGTATTATTTTAGTATGCTTATAGGAGGGCTCAAGATAAAGTAATATTAATTATGTCCTAATTATCACATTATTAGTTTATGGTTCACTACTTTGGCTACAAGCCCTTGAGAAATCTTTTGAATGTGTTTGCCAATGCCTTGGATTCTGTGATGGCTTATTAAGTATAGGCATGATACCATACTTAGGTTAGTTTTCAGTACAGGTCATGCTTTATCCAACAGAGGCTTCCAAAAACCCTATGCACAAAGTGGAATAAGACTGTGTAGGAGGCCTTCTGCAAAAAACCTTAGCTGGAATTTGGTGCTGCCTTCACGTACCTAGGACAAGTTATGTATAGAGCCACTAACAGATATCAAATCCCTCTGATCCACAAAAGTAGTTTAACAACATCTGAAATGCCTTCACAGTTATGTGTTAGTTTGGACTCAACATCCCAATACAGTGGTGATATATTTCCAGCTCTGCATTTTTCCTTGACTTTTGGCCACTAGCTTATACTCTGGATTCATGATGTAGTGTGAAAATAGATTATACCTTTGAACTTATTTTCTTGTTATGGTAATAAACTGCAGTTTCTTTTCTTTCCTCAAGAGAAAGAGCCTAGATTCAACCTATAAGGACTTCTATTTTTCAGGTCACTAAATTTTTGTTGTCAGAAGTTCTGGTGTTTTCTTCTCAGGTTTACTGTGAAAAATATTAGTTTTGATTTCTGTGATCCTTTGGTCTAACTACGTTTCCATAAAACATTATTTTTCTTCCCCTTATTTCTTCATCCTTCTTTCATTTATTTCTGTTTTTCAGTTCCAACAACTCCTTCTATTTCTGTTCAGGGTTTGGGGGAAGGAAGTGTTACTTTTGAGAGAGAGTGGTTCTGTTTTGGTTTGGTGGATTGTTTTTCTGTGCTGCCTGGGGTTCATAAACTCTTTTAAACACATAGATAATCTACAAACTAGATAATCCAGGCAAAAATTCTTGGACACAGAGTGTAATTTTTTTCTTCTAAGGATACTTAAATATACACAGTATGATGCCCTTCAAGTAAAGAGAAAGGAACTAAGAAAGAATTTATGGTGAGAAGCCTACAGAGTTTCCAAATCCAGCTGGCACAGGCAGTAGACAGTGACTCAGATTTCTAGGCAGCCAGATATCCTTTTTTCTATAGTTTGACAACATATTTCTGCTCATTGCTAATTTTGTTTCCCTCATTTGTAGCCTTTTGTCATAATACTTTTGACAAACTTGATGTACTTAATTTTTGCCTCTTCGATTTACTTTCTCTCTCAGTTTTCTTTCACGTGAACTCATCTTGCTTAATCTCCAGTCTTTGCATAATTTCATTCATGAAAGTTACACATTCATAATACCTTTCCTCCCAGTTTGTCTGTCCACTAGAGCAAACACATGATCCGTTTCTCAGTTATAAGGCTCCCAGTCCAATCACTTCACCTTTGGAAACTCTCTGACAGGTTTAATCCAGCTCTGCCACAGAGATTCCCCCCTCCCTCATACACAACCAGCTTTGCTTCAGTGATTCCTTTCATGTACAGGTCTTGAACATGTATCAGTTTGGGTTCAGCCTTCCTGGAAACATTCTGATAAACTGGAAGGAGTTTATAGACAGCAATAAACAGATCAAAGTATTGTAAGGGGTGATTTACAAGGAAAGATTAAAAAAGATAAATATCTAGTGATTGACTTAACTGATCACTAACTCAGGTTATGGTAGGTCTATAAATATTTGAAAGCCAGCCTTGAGCACATTTATGTACATGCACATTATGAAGTATCCTTTTAAATTCTCTTCACTCCATACTTCAGTCTTCACTCTTCACAATATCTCTCACTGTGATCTTCACTCCATTGTTTAAGCCTCTTTTCTGACTATACGGTTTTATGAAGATTTAAAATCCTGCTTAAAATCTCAGCCACCAGTCTCCCCTTATACACTGGTAGTTCTTACTTCTCTCTGGCTGATCCTTTGTCCTTCCTGGGCTTTTAAAAGTGTCATATAAACCCTCTCATATTTATAAGAGCGTTAATGTGTCTTATTCTCCTGTCAACATGCAAATATTTTTGTTTAACATTAGATTTTCTGGAGACATTTGTTCAAATTTTCATTAGAACAGTACAATATGTTTTTTATTTCTTCCCTGAGAATCTTCTGGTATTTCTGCTCTGTACTGTGGGTAGTAACATACTCACTGGAGATGTAACTAAACCTCAGGTCTCACCTTAGCAGGTAAGTGCCATGAAAAACAGGCTGCAGAATCAGACTTATATTCTCACCCCATTAATTGCTTCCTACAAGATACAGTACTTTCAGTGTATGGAGAGAGCAGTCGTATATGAAATCAGACAAACTGACTGAATCTGGGATACTGAAATCCTGGTCTGAGGCCTTTAGCCACTGAACTAAAACATGAAAGAAATAGGAAAGGGAATACATATATTTTGTTAAGGATTGTTAAGAAGTCTTGAGGCTTTACTGGTGAGGTCTAGAGACACTAAACACCTTCAGAGTTATGTGACTGTTGAACAAATATTTAAGGACCTAAAATTTGGTTTACTGCTATCTGTTCATGTCAGATAAAATCACATATATCCTTTATAAATCCCAATATAATTACTCATGCTATAAACTGTGCACAGTAAGAAGATACCTGCCCCTATGATTTTATTGGTACATTGTATTTTTTTGCTAAAAAACATATACCTTCCCTATCCACAAACAGTCTGTGCTATCCTTCTTTGTGAAGTATTATCCAAAAACTAAAAGTGCAAGATCTTTTCCAAATGTAGAAAAATCCATGTAACAGGAACTGGTGTTAAGCCTCCTAATTCACTAGAAGGAAAACTCAGAAAGTATTTTTTTATGTAGGTTTATATTTCTGATCAATTAGTCCAATAATATATGTTGCTCAGAACAGGAGGAATGAAACTCTGTCTCCCTGACTTAAGCCCTGTGGTCTACAAAACAATATAAACCTTTGTAGTTACTCCACTGTGTTTAACTGCATTGAAGTATGTCAGAATTACCATCGAAGTTACCAAAGCTATTCATGGTGAAAGATCGTTCTCCATGGGTGACAGCTGAATGTACTTGATTTTGGTGGCAGTATGAGAACAGATGAGGAAATGCAGAGATGCAGAACTGTAAGGTGATAGGAACTTGATTTATTTAGTGATCTAGGACAGTTTTTATTAGTAAAATTTATGAACAAAGTACACAATATGTTTCTCCAATTTCATTCAGGCATATAGTATGTGCTGTGTGTACAAGAAAGTTACAAACTGTCAGCAAAACAGCTTTACTGTTTTCTTTCCCTCTCAACATCCAGAGGTTCTATGATGTTATAGAGTAGACTATGGACCACAGAGATGGGTTTTGGACAAGATTAGCTCCAAATCTGGGAATCTTCTCACAGGGTCATCCTTTGAGAGCCATCTTTTGTTCTATTCCCTTATGCATATTCTCCTACTCTTTAGTCATAGTTTTCACTGTACTGCCCACATCCCCTGACAGCTTTTGCTTGAAGATAGCCATGAAGAAATTTCATCCAAAAATCTCTGACAGTTATAAATCGTTACTTCACTTTCAGGAAGACACCATGCACAAACATGAAGTACTGGTTGATTATAGCTATCTTTCAGTCTCAATAATTGGTCTACTGTCTTATACTTGGATTTCTCCTCTGTTTTTTTCTTCCTAGTTCACTTGAAGAGGTCTGATTCTGATAAAGATATCAGGCTTTACTTACCAGGCTAACAAAGCTCATCTGACTACTTCTCTAGAGTGGATATCTGTTCCTCCCAGCAGCTTGAGACGCCATAGGTTCCAGTGTCATCATCTTAAGCTTCCTGTATGGAGACAGATAACTGAGTCATTAAGGTCATAGGTAGTCTGTGTCACCTATTGGTGTGCTAGTTTTGATTGGGATAAGAGTTATTTTTTTCCATAGTATATTGTATGGGTCTATGTTTTGGATTTGTCCTGAAAACAGTGTTAATAATAGATGTTTTCATTACTGCTAAGCAGTGCTTAGACAGGGCCAAGGACTTTCCTGCTTCTCACACAGCTCAATCAGTGAGGAGGCTGGGGGTGCGGCACCAGATGTTGGGAGGGGACACAGCCAGAAAATCTGACCCAAAGTAGCCAAAGGGATATCCCATACTGTATTACATGTAGCTCGGCAATTAAAAGCTGGGGGAAGAAGATGGAAGCAGGGGAGTTTGAAGTGATGGCATTTGTCTTCCAAAGTAACCATTAGGTGTGATGGAGCTCTGCTTTCCCCGGGATGGCTGAACACCTGCCTGCCAAAGGGAAGTAGTGAATTAATTCCTTGTTCTGCTTTGCTTGGGCACACAGCTTTTGCTTTACCTGTTAAACTGTCTTCATCTCAATTGATGAGTTTTCTCACTTTTCTGATTTTCTCCCCATCGCACCAGGGGAGGGGAGTGGGAAAAGGGGGAGTGAGCGAGCGGCTGTGTTGTGCTGAGTTGCCAGCTGGGGTTAAACTGTGACATTTGGTAATACTGGAGGATTTAACTGACAAGAAACACAGAATCACAGAATAGTTGAGGTTGGAAGGGACCTCTGGAGGTCATCTGGTCCAACCAATTTGCTCAAGCAGCACCACCTAGAGCCATTTGGCCAGGACCACATCCAGACAACTTTTAAGTATCTTCATGTAATGGGACTGCACAAGGTCTCTGGGCAACCTGTATCAATGATCTAGTCACCCTCACAGTGAAAAAGTGTTTTCTGATGTTCAGCTAGAACCTTCTGTGTTTCAGTTTGTGCTCATTACCTTTGGTCCTGCCAGTGGGCATCAGTGAAAAGAGCCTGACTCTATCATTTTTTGCACTCCCCCTTCATATAATTATGTATATTAACAAGATTTTCCCCCACCTAAAGCCTTCCCTTCTCCAGGCTAAACAGTCCCATCTCTCTCAGCCTTTCCTCATATGAAGGATGCTCCAGACTCTTAATCATCTTTGTGACACTTTGTTGGACTCTCTCCAATATGTTGATGTCTCTCTTGTACTGAGAAGCCCAGAACTAAACATAGTACTCCAGGCATGGCCTCGCTACAGCTGAGTAGAGGGGAAAAGTAGAAGGGACTTAAAAACCACCATGCTCTTTTTAGAAGTAACTGAATAGCCTGAAGTTACTGTGGAATGAATTTTAGCTGGGGAACTTAAACACCTTACTGTCTCCATTCCTTCTGCTGCTAAATACTGTGTTGAAGATGGATCTTTGATTTGTCTGAAGCACATTTCAGATGCTAAACTAAGTAAATCAACGTGAAAGTTTTCACTTTTGCTTTAAAAGTTAAAAAGGCAGGTGGAAGCTAATACTTTCACTTGTTAAATTCTTCAGGTGCATAGAAAATGACTTACTAGAATGACCAAATTGGCTTCTGCCTTGTCAGGAAAAAAAAAAAAAAAAAAAAAAAGAGAGAGAGAGAAAAGATTTACGATGAAGAAAATGCAGAACACTTTAATGAAATATCATTCTGCTAAAACTCCTGGAGTAGGAAAGCTCAGTAGAAGATCTCAGATGTGTCTACTACCAACAACTGCATTTACTTTAGCAAAATGAATAATAATAATAATGGAGAGTAATCTACTTCCTTGCTCAACAACTAGATCACACATTCAGAGAGCAGAAAGAGATAGATTAGGTCTCTTCTAAGACTACAGAGATTCAAAGTCATATTTTTCCCCTTGAAACTGTCTGAAATATGGGTGAGGATCTCTCCTACTTCCCACCGAAATTTTGTGATTTTTCTGTAGGAAGTTCAGTATTAACCATGTAACAGATCAGGGTAATTTGGAGATTAAGGCTTTAGCTGTGAATGGAAAATACATCCTCATCTGATTGTAGTTAACTAGATAAAAAGACTATTATCCAAAATTTTTATGGGTTTATTCTAGGTTAATCACTTAGGTTTCATCTAGATGTAAGAAACATGAATATAGTCAGGGTGATTCATTCAATCCTAAAATAACTGAAACAGACAAAAGGAATCAAACTGGATGAAGACTCATGCAACAGAGAGTTCTGAATACTATTTTATACCAGATATTTAAGTTTTAAATGGCTAAAGCCAGTTGAGATGAATTCCAAATGCAGCTAGTTGGGTTTTTTTACCATAAAAAGAAATAAGCAGTTCTGTGGCACAATTTGCCTCATCCAGAAATATAAGATTAAACTACTTAGAGACGAACCATGTCACAACAGTAACTGTTTCCATAGCCTGAGAGAACTGAGAAGAGAGTAAAGATTAACTATGGCAGATGTAGATGGTTGTTCCACAGACATTTCCAAATTATTTGTGATTTCTTCTGACTTACAAGACTTGTGACTTAACAAGAGCTTGGGTTTTAGTCTAGCAGAGTTTAGAAGGTAATGATAATATTTATGTAAATGCTACTGAATATTATATAGTTATGGAAGGTTTACAACACCTGTTGAGTAGCATGATGTTAATTGAATCTCTTTAATTTGCCTGTGAAGTTGACTATTTTGTGAAATTACATGCAAACCTGACATTTGTGCTAATCATCTCCTCTAAAGACATTATTTATGTCAATATTTTGAATGAACAGTGATCTCCTCTACAGCATGATGGGTCTAGAGGCTTATTTGTGCTTCTCAGTAATGACAGGATGAAACATGATGAGTTCATTAACTGCAGATTTATTCAACCTGTTGCAACTGACAATAAATATATTAAATTCTGTATTGTAATGCTTCCATTTTCTCAACTCATAGATACTGATTTGTATACTATGGCCATCTAATTTACTTTTACGGGTACTTTTTGCTGATAACTTTTGCTGCTCCAGTCTACCATTGTTTGTTTGGCTTTGAAAATAATGGCAAATATATATAAAAATTTAAATACTAGACTGAGCAGCACCAGGAAAGATGAAGATTGAGAGGACTTTCACAATGAACTTGCACAGATGAGATCCTGAACCCCTAACTGCATAAAAGAAGACCAGATTAAACATCAGATAGAAATTCTTGAGATGGAGGAGATCTAGAAGAATATGACTTCTATCAATGGGGAAAAAAAGGCATATTTTCTTCCCACAGATATTCAGCTCCATAGATTCTGTGACCCAGTAGTAAAGGAGGGGAAAGAAGCTATGTCTGAGCAGGTGTAAGAGTCAGATGAGAACTGGTAATTGAAATTAGTTGGAGAAAACCCTATCTGTCAACATGACTTTCATCTCTAGAGGTCTGACGCTTTTCTCAGGTGCTCAGAATGAGGATGTTGCAGAGAAGCTGATAAGACTCATCTGGCCTTCATATTATCAGCCACTGCAACTTATCCATGAGGGCACTAATAATAATACCAGGAGAGACTTCTTCTGTAACCAGAGCAACAATTTAGCTCTGGGAATAAAAGTGAAAGAGGGGTGGATGGTTCTTGGTGGTTTCTTCTCCATCCTGATGGTGAAAGGGAAAGACCTGTGGAAGCATGGATAGAACCTTACAGGTCAGTGCTTGGCTGTACAGCTTATGTTGTCGATGGGTATTTAGTATTTTTAATCTCAAAATCCTCTTTGAGGATAAAGGAGTACTGGGCAGAGGCAAAATCCACATGATCTGTATTCCTGAAACTGCAGTTCAAGTTATGGAGCCATTCTGTGGAACTGATAATCAGTTGGCTGATGTTTTGTGGATCTTGGAATCAGAGGAGAGGTAAGTAACAGTGACATCATGGTGGTCATTTTTTACAGGTCACTTGATTAGAGTATGGAATTGTATTAAATCTTTAAAGAGCCTAGAAATCTTGCTCATGCATATAGGGGTAATGTTAGAGAAAACAAAGCTCACTTACAGCTGAAATATGCAAAAATGGCAAGAGGAGCTTATACTGCTCCATTATTTAGTAAAGGGCCAAACTAGGAAAATGTGGGCAAACTACTGAGTGGGAGGCTGCAGACTCAGGTAAAGCTAAGCTTATGGTTTCTTTGCTCTTTTTTTTTTCACCAATAATTTCTACCAGACCTCTGTGCTTAATGACAGGGATTGAAGTGGAAATGAATACTAGCAGTGGCTGAGGATCAAGTCAGAGATTATTACAGAGAGCCTGACTCCTACAAGTCCTTTGGACTGTATTTAAGAACACTGAGAGACCTCGCTGATACCATGGCAAGGCTGTTCTTAAATATCTCCAAATATCTTGGAGATCAGGGTAAAGGTAAATGATGCACCTACCTTCAAGAAAGGTCAGGCTCACTTTTTTCTTTGGGGAAATTGTGGAATTAGTACTCTTGGAGCATGTTTTCTGCAGCTAGGGAGGTATGATTCCTTGGCAAAACTACAGGCTGGGACTGTAGCTGTGAAGCAGCTCTGTGGAAAGGTCCTAGGGTTCTTGGTAGACAGCAAGATGAACACAAGCCAGCAGTGTGCCCTGAGAGCAGCAAGGGCTAAGAGTATCCTAGGCTGTATGAACAGGAGTATGACTGATAGATCAAGAATCCTCTACTCAACACTCATTACACGGCATCAAGATATCTGGTTCACTTCTTGGCCCTGTAATATAAGACACAGATCAACTGCAGTGAGTTTGTCAGAGAGCCAGCAGGTAGTCAGGGCTGGAGTATTTGCTCTAGACTTATCCGGAATATTTTTTCTTTGTGTTTGCTTATAGTTTTATATACAATTTTTATTCATTGCACTGATGTACCATTTATTGCAACAGTAAATTTCAGAGGGGATGACAGTCTGGAAACTACTTTTTGGGTAATTTGTATTTTGTGACCATACTGAAGAATATTTGAGAAAAAAATACTATACCATAAAACTTAGAGACCTCAGTTACAAGTACTATCATTAGTAGACACAAAGCTCCACAAAATAAGTACTAACAACTTTCAACAAATGCTCTTCTTAGAGTTTCTATTAAAATCAATTTTTAAACTAATCTCAGATTGTTAGAACTAATTAAGCAAGGTTTTCTTTGTAGAAACCATGTAAAAGAATATGTTGTTTCTGACAGTGCTGATTAACACCAAGGCTACTTTCCCTACCCCAGTTATTGCAAGAAAAGGTGAGGTATTAATATGTTGGGGCTCTCTTCTGGGAATTCAAGTGTGAAATTTACCCTGCTGAGGCTTATTGGCAGCATGGAGTCTGCTGATTCTAATGTCACAGTAATACATTTTTCTTTGTCTTCCCCTCACCTCTCCCACTGTGTGATACCTATCTTTCAGGGGGTTGAAAAAAAAAATAATTGAAAGGAGGATATCAGACAGACTGGATGGCAAAGATATCTGCAACAGTCAACTGAATGATTTATTATATAGAATCATAGAATAATTTATTTTGGAAAAGACCTTTGAGATCATTGAGTCCAACCACAAACGTAACTGCCATTTCCAGCACTAAGCCGTGTCCCTAAGCACTACATCTATGTCTTACCTCCACGGATGGTGACTCAACCACTTCCCTGGGCAGCCTCTTCCAGTTTGTGACAACCCTTTTGGTGAAGAAATTATTCCTGATATCCATGAATATTTTCAAGGCCCTTGCTATTACCCTATGTTTAAATTGTGTGGCATAGCTTCTATGACAGAGTAGTCATATGTGCTGACAGGGGTATTTTTTAGTGCAGGGCCTACACATGCTTATCCAGTTATGCTTCATTGCTGTGCTTATGCTTGGGTTCAAAACAAGCTAATATTAAAGTTTTCTTAGTGTGCTTCAACTCCTATGGGCTAAACAGGACTCTACATTTGCTATAGTCCAAACAATAACAAGTAGGATGTCCCAGCCATGGTGATCAAGCAGTTTTCAAGAAATCTCAAGAAGTTTTCAAAACATACTTTGGGGATATTCCCAACTAGAACCTCTCCATTTTTTTTGCGAAGACAGAATATCTTTGTCTGTAATTTATCTATGACAATGTCTGGGCATTCCAAACACAGATGTTAAAAGAATGACCTGTTCTTAGGACTCTTAATTGCAGAATGCTGAAGACCAACTTACCATCTCAAGATGTTGGTAAAACTTTCATAATTACACACTTTTTTGGCACTTGTCAACAGATTAGATAACTGAACTCACTATCAGTTCTCAGTGAATAGGGACAGTTCTGAGTGCTTCATTAGAGTAGCACAAAGATGGTGAGAATTTGAGGAAAAAAAGATGTTGCTGAACATTGGTTCAAAAACCCCTTTCAGTCAGTTAGGTCTAACAATTTTAATTGCAATATTAAACACAGGTAGAAAGTGTGACTATGCCTGAAAAGGATGTTATGTTTTTTGAGAGTCCTCTGACAATCATAAATTTAGTATATTGGAACAATTGTACTATTTGTATTTCCTTTTCCTGCATCTGTTTTCTTTGTTGGCAGAACAGCAGCTGTTCTGTTTATATCATGGATGAAGGCTATGTATCTTAAGCAATGTTTAAAAAAATCTTGATGACCCTAAACCATTACTTTACTAGTTAAAAATAATCCTGAAGGAATTCCATGAAACTTTGCATCTATAGAAATATATATCCACTAGTACTTACCACTGAAATACTTAAGTTATCATAGCTGTATGCTAATTGAAGTGTGATGTAGGAAAGTTAGAGACTCTTAGAGCGGTTAGCTTATTTAACAAGATGTTCAGTACCCTCTGTTTCCATTGGTTTCTATGGAGTTAATGATGTGTATCTTTACTTTGCAGAAAGTCATCTTATCACAAGAAGTCTCTCCTTTTTGTTCTTTTATTTCTTCCTGTTATATCAGAGTGCCAATCATTGTATTACTTCACTTTGAATTCCCTCCGCTTTGTTGTCTGAGAAGTGAATATATAGTTACTGTGACCCTCACCATGTGGACAACTTACATAAATTGCACATTACTTGCTATATATTGGCTTGTTACCTTGCATTTGAAAAGATCCTGCCAACAAACCTTCCAAATGAGAGCAACTCATTTTGAGTATTTCATTATAGAAATTGGTGTCAATTGTAAATATGCAAGCATATGTTAACCTTGCTGATTAAATTTTTGGTATCAGTTTGTGTAAGGACAGCAAACCTAATCTATTTCTTTCAAAAAACAAGTTTAAAATAATGAAAAATATTAGATAACATTCAGGAAGGTGATATCATTATATTTTACGTTGTTTACTCATTTGCAGTAAACTTGTACTTTAGTGAATGGAGTATTTAGTATTACCTTTTTATACCTGTTGTCATTCATATAGCAGAACTACAAGTAACTTCCTTACCCTAATCAATTTGCATGAACAACCCATTTTGCATGAACAGTCAGATTTACTGATTCAGTAGATAGCTCATTAGTGTTCCTTTAGAGCAAAGATGCTCACTAGGGATGCCAGAGACCCATAGATCTGTTCTCAAATATGCACAGGAAATAAATGCTATTGAAGGAATATATATCATAAGAACTGTGCATAGTTGAATACACACAAAGGAATGACACATCTATAATCTTGTCTCACAGCTCTTTTTTCAGAATTCCATTTATTATAGAAATAGCAGAATACATTGACAACCTGTAATTACCAACACCTTCTCCCCAAATCTAACAATTTTTAAAATGATTTAAATTTAGTTAACATCAATATCTCATAATGTATTTTCTCTTTGAAATTGCATTAGGAAAGTTCCTCTGTTCTTCTTTGCCTTATATAAGCTTGTTTCCATTGATCTTAGTGGATGTACATGTTAGAAGTTCCCAAATATCCTCCTTATTGTCACAGGTAGCAATAAAATGATGGATCAAATATCACAGAAGCTTATTTTGCTGGAATTCAGAAAAGAGCAGCAAAACCCATTTTATCAGTCAGCTGTAACAGAGAAAAGATAATGTCAGTGCATGTGCTTATAAGACATGCTTACTATCTCAACACTTAGGATTTTAAACCAAAAATATTAGTAACAGTGAATTTCCACATGTAAATAAACCTATGTATTTAAGGAGTGTCTTTACTTTTTGAGCTAGTCTGCTTGAAAATACATTATATAACATTCCAGAAAGGAAGAATACATATGAAACTTAATAGATCTCTCACTTAATAATCTCCATCAATCCACTACCTAGCATAGAATAGATTATCCTCCAGAAACTTACACATTAGAAATATTGGGATGCATAGGAGCTACTGCTCTGGAATATTCTTCAGCACAGTATTTCCTTTGTGTAAATCTTGCTCTATATATGTATTTCCCCTGACTTCTAATTAATTAGAAAATAAAGGATAATTATATTTTTTTATATTATTGTCTTATGTATATCAATAGACCTAGGTAAAAGTGGTTGTGAAGTGATTAAGAGTCGCTTAAGAGCAAAGGTTTCTGTGTCATTGTTATGCCTTCACTTTGAAGGATAATAGAGAAGAGCAGGCATTGAAAAGACCACAGATAAAACTTTCCCATAACTAATTTGCTTAATTCTGATCCAAACTAAGATATCCTCCTATTTTTTTTCTGGGATGACACTGCCCAAAGGAAAAAAAAAAAAGCATAATTCTAATTATTTTGATTTTTCTTTACCTATGCGTCCACATATTGACATTCATTTAATCTCTTAACTTGTAAATTAATATGAACAGGTACTATATATTTGGATGCCGATAATGTAATATCATTCATGTAAGAATCAAGAATAGCTATGAGAAAGCTCTAGACATCCCAGCATTTAGTTATCTGAGCTTATTCTCCTATTGTGAGCAGTGACTGAAACACAAATGAAGGCCAGAAGGAATACATTATTGGAGTAAAATCATATTGCCTCTCTGATGCTGGAGGAATACATTCTGAACTACAGATGCACTGTTCTGAAGATTTTAATTTTGATTTACTTTTTTAAGGGCAAGTTGAAGGAAGACCTGTATTTAGAAACTGAAGAAGCTTAAGCTATTTAGATCATCAAAGAAAAATTTAAGGGGTGATTAGATCATAGTCTACAATTAGCTTGATAAGAAATGGAATTTTTCATAATGTAGATCTTGCCAGTCTAAGAGTTGCAGCTGTAAGTGTAAGTTATTAAAGGTGCATAAACTGAGAACTCAGAGTAGATATTGGACAAATGTTATTGTAAAAGAAATTCACCTCACTCTTTCCCACACTTAAAAGTTGGAATTAAAGTTTTCAGCTCAAATTTGGATGTTCTAAGAGTACTGTCATAGTTGAAACTGGAATTAATACAAGGAAATCATATAACATGATACATCAAGGGATTTTTGCAATCCTTCTCTCCACTAGATAACAGAATCACCACAAATGTCATTGTAGCACTGAAACTTTCTACTTTCCATTGAACAGGTTATATGTGTTACTGTGTTACTCTTCAGCACTGTCTCCATAATTCCTGCCTCTTATTTCTGAATGCTTACTTTCAGGAATAATCAGTTGACATTGATCTAAATCAGGAAAAAAAACACCCCACCTTCATTAAGCTGTTCCCTTGCTTCTTTCTAAAAAATATGCTCTTCCTTGTCATTAATTCACCCTTCAATTTGGGGTAAGAATTCAACTATAATAGCACCAGATGTGATCTACAACTAATATTAAAATAACAAAAAAAAAAGGGGGGGGGGGAGGGAAGAAAAAAAAAACAAAAACCCAAGTCTTGCTATACTTCAGAGAGGAAAATATAGAATGTTGTGCTATGCACACAGTTACATGGTGGTTTTTTTTCAGATGTCTCACTGATCAGTGCTGATAACACACTGGAATTGCTGTATCTTTAAAAACAAGGGTTCAATGAAAAGTTATAGAAAATGTTGGCATTTTAGCAACTGCCCTGAGACATATTTGCCAGAAATTATAACTCCAAAGTGAATTCAGGACTGACCTGAGACAATATGCACTTTTTCGATGTTGGCATTGTAAATCCAAAGGACCTGAGGTTGTGCATTCAGAAAACAGCTTTGTGTGCTCACTGTACAGTTTGCCTGGAACTTCTGAATACTTGGCAGATAGATCCACATGTACCATGTAGATTATTACTAAACTGTCTTCTCTTTAATAAAGCTGAATGTGATCAGGACTATAATGTTCTCCTCTGAAGACTCTCAGAGAATAGTGTAAACCCCTGCTCCTTGTTTGAGTTTTGTGTTAAGTCATATTCTGGCAACTGCACTTCTGCACGTCTGCAGAGGCTTTCCTTCCACTCTCAAAGAGAATGAAATGAAGATCAAATGGCAAAGTGATCTAAGAGGGAAAAAAAAAATAATCTTTAAACTTACCTGAGGAGAATGAGTGATCAGTGACATGTTAAAGATTCTTCCTACATCTGAGAGAGCAGCGGAGTAAAGTAACAGAGAGAAATTAAAGACATTCTGTGATTATGTGGTGGTTTTTTAACTATCACAAGATTAGCAACTTGAAAAAATAATGTATCAAGCAGTTTAAATGTAATATTTTTCTGTATGAATTCTTATTATAAATCGGTGATTTTTGCTACTTGTAAAAGACCGACAGGAACATCTGGTACTTGCCTCTCAACCTTAGAGGTAGAGGCAGGGAAAAGATCCCTGAAAGAACCACGTGAGGCTTGGAAAAAGGGAAAAAAAGCACACATCAAATAATTGGGTTATATCTAGATTGGTGGCCATGAAGTGACATAAAGAATACTGGTGGTCAATAGTGATATTAAAAATAATATCATCTGGGCTCAATGTGTTCTCCCACCCATTTCCCTCCTTTGAATCTCTGGGAAATGTACCATCATGAAGGTCTAAAAAAGCT
Organism: Falco rusticolus; assembly: GCF_015220075.1. Lineage (NCBI taxonomy): Eukaryota > Metazoa > Chordata > Aves > Falconiformes > Falconidae > Falco > Falco rusticolus. The sequence continues at coordinate 39,765,090 of NC_051188.1, read as the reverse complement.
GAAAAAATGATTTGAATTTTTTTTTTTCTGCTTCAAGCAGTGATTAGAGAGTGCAGCTACTCTTGGCTATGGCCTGCCATTGAGGCGTGGAGGAACGTATGCATTCTTTCCCCTACAACCACAAGTGTAAAATGATGCTGATATTTTCTTTAGTAAGAAGTTATGATGTTTCCAGCAATAGTGTCGTTAGAACGCATGGTATCAGTTTAGATCAAATGCATATTGTAGATTCTGAAGGAAAAACACTCTCTGGGGTGTTATAGGAAAGGAAGAAGTAAGTGTTCAGAAAGATACTGTAATGGTGCTAGAGACCAATTAATTAACCAGGGGACTAATGGCTTGGGAGAGTCAGATTTTGTGAATCAAGGGCAGGCAGTACCCTCAACATCATATACCCTAAACATGAAGACAGAATGTAGCTCTGGATTTGCTGAATGAATCTTAGATTGCATGGGGGGGATTTTTTTTGCTCTTATAGATGACTCTGCAGCTGAAAGAAAGATTGATCCTTCCTCTGTATTATAACAGGCAATGCCACTTCGTTGATCATTCAACGTTTATGGGGACTATGTTTCTCCTTTCTTGAAGGGGGCAAGAAGAAATCCCATTGATTCCTACCTCTCACACTGCATCAGCTGTACTATATCTAATCTTTCCAACATTACTTTTTTTTTTCCAATTTTTCCATTCTTGTAAATAAAACCAAAAGAAAAACAAAAGTCTCAAACAAAAACAAACACAAAAATTTTCTTCTCAAGTGCTTAGATTTGTTTTCTGTTAACAAGATTTATGTCATAGCTCTCTTGTGGCAAATGGTTCTCACCTAGATATGTCCACACAAGTTTCAAGAGATAACATGGGCCAGAAAATACTTGTTCTTACACTCTTGTGAGAATTAATACAATCGACTTATTTGAACACAGTATGTACCATGCCACCCAGCCTCAGGACAAGAGTGTGTTCCCTGGCCTGTGATGATTATCAGCATTAATATAACCAAACAATCTAAATGTCTCCATTTACATCTCGTCTTTAGAACCCAGCCATCTTAAGTATGATATCTGAAAGGTAGAATCTTGTTTGGCTCCTTCTTCATCTATTCTCACAACTTTTTCAGTTGGTAGAGAGGCAAGTTGGAAAAAAAGCCTTTAAATGCTTTAAGCGACCTTGATGCCTAAGCAAGGACTGATGGTGGCAGCTTAAATATCTAACATTCAAATTTGAAAATTCAGATATTTTTTTTGTTATAATACAAAGACCTAGAGAATCATCATCATAAAATTTATTTTATCTTCATTAATATATGATACCCAAAAGGCAAAGATCTATTTTTTTTTTTCCTAATAACCAAAATACTTCAATAAGGCTTTGCTTTGTGTTTTGCTGTATAGGCACCTAGGCATTTTCAGCTTCAGAACTTTATATATTGCACTCAATGTATAATCTCTTTTAACTTTTCATTTGAATTTTCAGTTCTAAGTATTCATGGACAAAATCCTCAGCATTTTACTCTGATCTCCCCTGTGTTGCTTTTCATAGGTAAAAATACTCTCTCCAGCAGCACAACTGTAAAATCTGCTGCCTCAGAGGTGTAGTTTCCACATACAGTCAAGCAGCACCCTTGGGGAATGGTTAGTTGCCATGAGCAAATCATGTCCTTTAAGATACCCCTACTGATTGAGAGTAGTACTCACTGATCTTTCCTACTGGGATGTTTCTAGATTTTTTTATTTTTCCTTAGCAGTCTAGTGATGTAATGTATAGGCAGTAAAAGGAGACAGAAAATAAAAGTCCCTGTGAAAGGAAGAAAAACATTTGTAGTCCTGCTGTGGCGAGAGGATAAAAGATCTTCAAGTACAGAGACAAGTGGTGAACCCCCGTCACTCATCCAGCTACTGTCTCATTTTACTGTCCCCCAGACACTTTTAAAAAATATTTCTTGGGGATTCAGTTGTAAACTAGAATTTATCTTGTGGAACAATGTGTCCATATGTTTTATTGAACAGCAAAAGCAAGACAACTCAGAATGTGGAAGTTCAGTCAACCAGAATTTCAACGGAGGCTGAAAGCCAACCTCCAATGTTTGCATTCACAAATTTATGAAGAGAAGTCCCTTGAGCAGACAGGATCCTTAATTTGATGCACTTACATTAAATCTTCATGAATTTACACTTGGATGGAAGAACAGCTACATTTGGAATATTTCAGCCAATTTACAGATATAATATTTTTGCAGAATTTCATAAGCATTTTTCCCAACTAAACACATAGAATATTTTAGTTTGTTAAAGTTAGGGATTCTGTGAATGGAATCCAGAATAAACTCACAATCTCAGCAACCCTCTCTCTTGTCAATAGCCTTTTAAGACTGCATTGAATAGTTCATGCACTAATTCACACTAATTCTCATTAACATATCATGTTCATTATCACATTAATTATGCCTTTCACTATATAATAACCTGATGTAAAAGATACTATGATAGGGAAATCTCTGAGTAAATATAAGATGGCAAATTTATATGTGAGGTTTTTAAGGTGGAATATGAACATCATGGGGAATCAAATTAGGCTACAGACTGTAGAAAAGTCAAATTAAACCTAATACAGGTTTAAAAGGAAAGCCAAGTGTCTTAAGGCCCTGTTGCACACAGTGCATATATAAAGTGGGATTCAATTGCCTAAACATAAATATGAATTGCTATTTCAGCTTTCTAAGTCCTTGGTATATCTGCATAAGCCTTGCGGATATGTTACAGGATTAATAGCAGACATGCACTCTTCTGGTCAAGCACCTGATGGCCAGATGGGCTGCACTAAGTCATACAATGTTGCATCAAAACCCGTGCCCTAGCAACTGAATCCACACCTAGAACTTCATTGAATATAATGGAAATTTAGGAACCTCTCTCACATGTTAACTTTTAAATTTAGGTGTCAAAATTTACATGTCTACAGTCTGGATCTGAATCCAAACTGGATCTTGGTTGCACAAACATTAGTGTCTAGAGTAATTTGAAGTGATTGGTGGTATTTCATCCAGCTTTCAGTCGATACTATAGAAAGGGCAGGGTATTCTTTAAATCTTCAGTCATACCTGTCGTTTCTGTGTGCCTGACTTGAATACCATAGGATCTCAAACTAGGAGGCTATGTTCTGGCAACTGCATTGTATGGTGTACCCCAGGGGTCAATACTGGGTCCAGTCTTGTTTAACATCTTCATTAGTGATCGGATGATGGGGCAGAGTTCACCTCAGCAAGTTTGCTGACTACACAAAATTGGGAGGAGTCACTGACACTGCTGTTCAGAGGGTTCTTGATCAGCTGGAGAAACGGGCTGACAGGAACCTCATGAAGAGCAGCAAGGAGAAGTACAAAGTCCTGGGGAGGAACAGTTCTAGCAGCAGTACATATTGGGGACCTTCTGTCCTGGTTTAACCCCAGCTAGTAATTAAGTGCCACACAGCTGCTTGCTTACTCCCCCCTCACCCAGAGGGATGGGGAGGAGAATTGGAAAGGAATGTAAAACTCATGGGTTGAGATAAGAGCAATTTAATAATTGAAATAAAATTAAAACAAAATAATAATAACAATAACAGTTATAATTAAAAGGAGGGAGAAGTGGGGAAGAAGGAAATCCAAAGGGAAGGGAGAAAGGAAAACAAGTGATGCACAACACAACTGCTCACCCCCTGCTCACTGATGGCCAGCCAGTCCCCGAGCAATGATCGACAGCCCTGGCCAACCCCTCCACCCCCCATTTTATATACCAAGCATGAAATCCCATGGTATGGAATAGCTCTTTGCTTAGCTCAGGACAGTTGCCCTGGCTGTGTCCCCTCCCAGTTTCTTGTGCCCCTCCAGCCCTCTGGCTGGTAGGGCCTGAGAAACCAAAAAGTCCTTGACTTAGTATAAACATGACCCAGCAACAGCTGAAAACATCAGTGTGCTGTCAACATTGTTCTCACAGCAGAGCTAAAACACAGCACTGCACCAGCTACTAAGAAAAAAATTAACTCTGTCCCCTCTAAAACCAGGATACTGCCCAGCTAGAAAGCAGCTTGGCAGGAAAGGACCTGGCAGTACTGGGGGACATTAAGTTGAACATGTGCCAACCATATGCCCTTTTGACAAAAAAGGTTAATGAGCTACATTAAAAGGAGTGTTGCCAGCAGGCTGAGGCAGGTGATCCTTCCCCTCTATTCACCCTGAAGAGGCCACACCTGGACTGCTGTGTCCGGTTTTGTGTTCCTCAGTACAAGAGAGACATGGATATACTGGACAGAGTCCAGCAAAGGGTCGTAAGGATGATAAAGACACTGGAGCACCTCTTCTATGAGGAAAGGCTGAAAGAGCTGGAACTGTTCAGTCTAGAGGGAAGGCTCAGGAGGCAATATTATCAATGCATTTAAATACCTGAAGAAAGTGTTCATAGAAGATGGAGCCAGGCTCTTTCATTGGTGACTAGTGACAGGACAAGAGACAATGAGCACAGCCTGAAACACAGAGGGTTCTGGATGAACACAAGGAAGCACTTCTTTACTATGAGGGTGACTAAGCATAGGTTGCCTAGGGATGTGACATGGAGTCTCATTCTATGTAGATATTTCAAAATTGTCTGGATGTGGTCTTGGGCAACCAGCTCTAAGTGGCCCTACTTGAGCAAGATGGTTGGACCAGGTGACTTCCAGAGGTCCCTTCCAACCTCAGCCATTCTGTAATTTTAAGAATTGTGTCCAAAATATATTTCCAGCTTTGCATTTTATATCCGCTTGCTAACTGTATTTTTACATGTCCAGGTTTGATTTGCTACTGATTAAAAATTAATGGAAGAGTGACTACATCCCTCATTTCAGACAAACAACAGTTCAAACAAGACAATTCTATGATTCCAATCAATGAGTAGAAGTCTCACTCCCTTATTTATCTTTCTCCATTGATGTCAGAGATGTAATTTGTACAATACGTTCCAAATCCAGTAAGGACATAAGCATCTAGAATCTAGGAATTACAGATTATAACATAAAATATAAATACTACCTAAATTCTGAGCACAGAAACTGGTTCCTAAAAGTAAATTTGACATTTCATGCTGATTTTCTAACTTTTTGTTCCTCTGGAAACACTTTTGTGTTTGACCTTAAAGAAAAAAAGCTATTAAATTTTACAAAAAATACAATGTACAGTTAGAAATTTTTTGTTTGTTTGTTTTTTGAATTAGACTCATTGATTTATAGGTAATACTGATGAAAATAAATAATTTTGCTTTACAGGAGGAAGGTAAACAACATATTATATGATCAGCATCCAAATTTTACAGTGAATGTTTTTCTGACCTTGAGAAATAACATCATTTGTTACTATTAAGCTTCTGGCAGAAATATTTACATGGCAGCTTGCATTTTGAAGTTCCAGAAGAATGATTTGGAGCTTAGTATATATGTTCTTTTTCTACTTCACTGACAATTAATAGGTTAAAAAAGTTCTAACCTTATTTGGAAATCTGATTTATTAAATGCTATCACAGTAATCTTGCAGCCATATGCAGGATGAAAATTTGTTTCCAGTTCTGCTTAAATTTTCCTGTAAAAAAACATATTGGAAGATTCCTTTTTCTTCTATCACAAATGAACTCATTCATCTAATAACAATACTCATTCATGCACATTATTGATGTAGTAAGAGAAATATTGTGCTACTGAGAGTAATATAAACTCTTTGAAATGCGTTTTCTTTTTTTCTTGGATGTTTTATGATTTCTTAAATACTTAATTTACTATTTCAGAAGTTCCTCACTAATTACTTTTCCTGGTGAAAGTCCTTAAGAATGACTGTATTTTGTGAAAACCTGTTTTCGTCTCTTTGTTTTGAATGTCATTATGGATATGAGTTCACCTGATAGAATTCAGGACTACAGCTAACACTAGTCCTGAGAGGAAAACCATATCATAACAAAATCATAACAATTCAATGTTAATGCATCTTGAAATGTACTTATTTTTATTTTTTTGGGGGTAGGAGTTGACTTATAATTAGTTGATAACATCTCTTTACATGTTGCCCTTATGTTTGCTAAAAATATAAGTCTTATTAATATAAGACTCCCAGTAATTTGTAAGCAATGCCTTTAATTATTTTTCTATGTAAATTTAGGTTGTATGTGTTGATTATGCATATGTATGCTAGTTAGTACTTTAACTGTGTGGTAGTTTAAATACCAAGCCTAAAGATGATTATATTATGAACTGAAATGTAAGGCCTATATTAATGATCAGTTTTGCACTCTCATCTATATCATCATCCTTTTCTCTTCTTTTATTTCTTTCTGGTATGTGATTAATTTTGAGGACCTAGAAATGTCAAGACAAATCTCATCTTATCTTATCTTTCATGTGAAGAAAAGCTGAACATACGGATTAACACAACTGTTCAAAATCTCTGTTCTATAAAGATCAGACATTAGTCACACTTCCCTCCTCACGGTCTTTCTTCCACACTTGCCTTGATCTGTTCCTCGGGGACTAAGAAAGAACTGACAAATGTTGTTTTGAATTTTAGAGGTCTCCAAGATCGGTTCATAGATTTTGGAGGCAATGTTGCTAAGGCTGACACTGGCAACCCTAGTGTTACAGCCAAGTCCAGCTGAGCTCTGTGCCTTTCTGAGAAGATCTACTGGCATCTCAATAACATATGAACAGCATGATTCATTAGATTACACAAAGCAAATTTCTGCACTCAAGCTGTATCTCTGGTTCTCTGTCCTTTATTGCCAAGTCATTAACTTTTCTCCCTTAGTTTCCTGTGAAGTTGAGATAAAATACTAAGGACTTAACATCTGTGAAGTACAATATAAATGACAACAGGCACCAAAATTACACATTGCCCTGCAGTGTAGCTGCTAGCCTAAGGATCTGATTCACTCCTTTCTCTCATTTAGAAACCTATTTCATCATCTTGGAAATTTTAGGAAGTGCAAGCCAGGTGCAGATATGTGCCTCATTGCCCTGTTCACAAAGAATCTAGCAGAACTGGAAATTGTATTCATGATATTTTCTTTGTAAAAGCAACTAAAAATTCTAGTCAGGCTGGCCAGGTTTGAACAAATCAGTGAATATCTGCTACTGTCAGGCTGGAAGAACACACACTGGTGTGAGTATAAAGACAGAAATTTGACAATGGCAGTGAATAATTATGTTTCTGGTCTTCTACAATGTGTTCTAAGAAATTGGTATAATGGTCTGCTTAACTAATTAGGCCCTATGTATATTATAGAATATCCTATATGGGATCTAATACATTTCAGTTTCAGCTTCTACATTGATAGGACCTTTGATCTTGATGGAGCTACTCTTGATCTTTATCTGGTTAAATTAAGAGGATAAATGCCAAGATACATTGACCTTCTATGATAAAACAGTAGAATGCTATATGTTTTCTGGGAAAAAGGAGGGGGAGAGGGCAAAATCTGACATTTAAACTTACTGGGTTTGAGGGTTTTTGGTTTTTATTTTGTTTTAATTTTGGAAACCCAGCATAAATGCTAAACAGCTGTTTTTATTATCCTCTGACATACTTTTCCCTTGGGATTTGATTTTAAAAGGCCTTAAATCTACATCTTTAGAAGAATGTATGCTTAAGAAACCTGTGTTATAAACTGGAATGTAACTATTCATTGTTATACCCATGAAAGTCAGCAACAAATAAAAGAAATCAGCCTTTTCTGTTCACAAAAAGCATACTTCTTTTTTTCCTCTCCAAAGAAAACAGTTGTGCTCATAAAGATGTCAAAAACTAAGAAGGTTATGCTTGGCTTCTAGCTATAAAACTGTTATGATCCAAGCTCAAAATACCTCACCTCCAAAATAGTGAAGTGATGAGATCCTTTTGTTTGAATTATTTGGAAATGTCAGTTTAAAAACCTTGAGAACATTGGTGCAATGCAGAGAAATGGGAGTATTTTCTCTCTTACACTGAGCTTTTTACCATAAATAAAATATGATAATGTCTTCTACAGAAGGACCATAGTACAGAACTCAACGTACAGAAAAATGTGAGTTTTCTCAGATATTCACAATAGCATGAATTTTCCCCCATCTGTTTCAGCTGAAGGTTATGAGTAAAGTTGCTTGGTACAGTTTATTTAACGATAAATGGTAAATAGTGAAATGGTTTAGTTTACAAATAATTTTAAAGGTGTCTGACCATTTTCAGAACTGACTGAGTAGAATTGGCAGAATACATTTTCTTGCAATAATGACATTATCTAAATACCTGAAATAACATTTCTTTTTTATACAATTCTTATTTTGATGCAACAATTTCATTATCTCTTCAGAGTGTATTACAGAAAGGATAACTAGAAGTCACCTATGAATTAGCATGGCCTACATCTTAGATGCATAGAATCCCAAACACAAGCTCTTAATGTTCAATAACTGAAATGACAAAAACTATGACATATCCAAATTCTCAATATTCTGTACAAGAAATTTCTCCCATGTTACAGGAAACTTAGAAGAAGAACTTTTATAAATCCTTTTTCTGCTCCTTTTATTTAAATATAGGATACAGCCAGAGTAAAATAGCTATACCTGAAGTTCATAGAATGATAGAACAGCTGAGGTTTGAAGGGATATTTGGAGATTGCCCAACCCAAACCCCCTTCTCAGACTGCAGTCAGCTAAAGCATGTTGCCCAGGGCAATGTTTGAACAGGCTTCCAATATTTCCAGGGGTGGAGATTCCACCACTGCTCCAGGTAACCTGCTCCAGTGTTCAACTGCCTTCTCTGTAAAAAAGATGTTAAATATGTACAGAGTTGCTTGTGTTTCAGCTTGTGCTCATTACCTCATGTTCTGTCACTGGACACCACTAAGAAGAGTCTGGCTCGATCTTTACTTCTCCCATCAGGCATTTTTACACTTTGATAAGATCCCTCTGGCCCTTCTCTTCTCTAGGCTGAAAAACCTCAGCTTGCTCTCAGTTTCTCCTTGTATGTCAGATGCTTCAGTTACCTCCATGACTCCAGTCACTCAAATTCTACCTAAGTGTGATGGAAATGGACTAGTCCTGGACTGAAATAAGTCCAAAGGGCAGGGGGAAATTACTGTCTAAACTGCAAGATTACCCAACTCTTATTTAGTGTTCACTAAGTTAGGTCAAGCTGACCCACTTTCTAAGTTGTTATGAATGAAGGGACTTCTAATCAAGGGAGTCAGCCTTGGAAGGATGAGAAACAGAAGCGATAGTGAAAATAACACCATTGTCTATGTTACGAAGCAAAAAGCCTTCAAATGAGGAAAGTTCCTGCTACAAAAGGAAACGGTGACAAGATGTTGCAATCCACTGACATCAACAGAAATTTAGTTGAAAATAGGACAAAGATAATTCTGGTAGTGGGAGATCACAACCTCTGACTCAAGTAGCCCCCCTGAAAAAGGACAAAACCCTGCTTGAAGAGCATGTGTATTTAGTAGAGAACTTCAGTAGTGTTGTCTGAGGATGCGTAATAATTTTCATTAGAAGAGAGAAACTTGTAATCAATCCTGTGTATGAGGAATGAATATGCAATGTACTATGAAGTATAAAAAGTGGACATATGAGGGGGGAAGTTAAGGAAGACTCCATTGTAACTTCTGGGATCAATCAACAAGCTAAACTTGTCTTCTCTCCCATAGGGACACCTATTGGGTAAGAACTTTATCTTATGCACACTAAATAACTAACTCACGCTAACTGTTATTAGTTTGGTTGCATCTCACTTCAAGCTTGTTTTTGCAGACGCTCCCTATCACCAGAAATCAAGAACCTTAATTTGTCATGATTTTATATTAATAAAGAGTGTTATTCCATAAACTGTCAGTGTTAGTCCTTTGTGGGCTCTAGCAGTTGCTGGCAGTGGGTAACATAACCAAATGAAGTGAGAAGACCCACTGCAGGGTCCCCCTGATGCTGTTGGTGCGTTTCCCTGAACAAGTCAGTCACATCATCCCCGAATCCAGCTGGACTGTTCAGTGAAGGGTCCCTATAATGGGGTGCTGACAGATTGGTCAGGCACAAAGGTCTCGGCTTTCCTGATAGATCAAACACTAGGGGTCAAGAAAGTCTCCCCACCCCACCGCCACTTTATGTGACAGACTCCTACTGCCTTTGCTTATCAGTTGCTGAGCAGTTGTACTACCTATTCTTATCATCAATAAAAAACTTTGCATTAACTGTGAGTGTAACTAATAAGATTTCAAAGATTTTGCCAAAATAATATAATTAAAAGTAGTTGTTAATGTTTAACAGAGTTATTCTATGACTATCTTTTGGGTTATATTCCTTATTCTACTGCACTGTTTTCATTAGAGGAAGGTGTGTGTTACATTACCAAATCTAAACAGCACTAAATACATATAGTAGCTTAAATGTTGCCTGGAATTCTTCTAAATGTTGTTTCTGTCTGGTAAGCAAAGAAGCTGAACTTATGATTTAAACCAATACAATAATGTACAGGCTGTGTACAGCCATAAGCTGCAGACACCTAAATATACCTCAGTGTAGCAGTCAATTCAGTCAATTCAGTTGCACACAAAAAGGTACCTAGTATTCCATGAGACATGCTGAGGAGACCACAGTGTTCATGAAGGGCATTCAAACACACAGAGGTCAACATAATACCATTGGCAGACTTGTACCTAATTGGACTGGCGGTCAGAAGCCAGGTGACGTGCCTCAGATTACAATCTCAAACGATGGCATTTATGTATGGTCAAATGACCCAAACCATAATGTCTGTATGTGAGTTATTTCTTACTTCCCATTATTAGGCAGTGATGATGTAGTCATCATGGCATGGCATGGAATCATGGCAATCAGAAGGCGTGTTTGTCCTAACTATAGCTGTTAAATCTGTAGAATTCCCAATGGTATCCAACTGCATACATACAGACATCTAATGACACTTAAAGCAATGTATGACATCTCGGTCACATCTACATAGATGGCAGCTTTGACTTGGCTATGAAAGGTCTGTGCTATTCTGGAGTCAGGCAGTATATAGGATCTAAATTACTTGTCTAGGGCACACACAGGTGACTAAAGACTGGACTGGCTGTGGAACCACAGTGGCAATGTTCCATTGCACCTAAAAGGATACTATATACTTGATTTAAATTTCTAATATAATCAGATTATGACATTTGTGCTGTTAACCTACCAGTGTATGACACGCACAGTTCTCAAGGACCCTGCATCTTACCTGTCCATTCCATTTATTTGTCTCTGACAAGATAAGGGATCTCAAAGGGCAGTATATGTGTGCGTATAGACTACTGAATCAAGCCTAAATTTTGGTCTACCATCTGGAACTGTCCCATATTCCAAGAACTGTTTTACTGCCTTGGCAATCTATAGAAATATGAGGGAAAGAATTAAGTACCAACACTACTGATCCTTCTATTAACTAAACTGAATGCTACTGTTACTCCTGGAGTTTGTGAAATTCTTTCTTTTAATTAAAATGAGAAGCACTTTGAACAACATCATTGTTAGTACTAGCTGACCGTAAATCTTGCTCCCTTTAAAAGGAAAATGTGGTGCTGCTATGCCTGGCCACCTAGTAGCTTGCCATTTAATTTGCTGTCTGGAGGTGGATTTAAATGCCTATATTTATGTACCCAACCTAATAAATGGAAGTCTATGACCCACTGAACATCCATGAGGAGTAAGTGACACACCTATGAATGAAATTAAAGAATCTGACATTCTTTTCCCTTTGCTAGAATGAAACTACAACAAACCCCTTAGGAAAAGGTGTAATTGTTGTTCTTCATCCTTGCATTCTTCTAAGCAGAATTATTAATGTATCATAAATGATTGGGACTGATCTTATATACTTTTTTTTATAATAACTTCCAGAGGAAAATTAAAACAGCCTTAAGAAGAAGTAAAGATCTTTTCTGATGTGTTCAGCCTTAAGGAAATCTTGCTTTTATGCCTCCAGAAAAAGATCAAAGATGAAGGGGACAGATGAGAACTTTTTTCACTAATGCTGTTAAAAGATTTGCAGATGATAGCCTTTTTAGAGGAAAATAGAAGCAAATTATTCTCCTCTCATCCATAATTATTACCACAGTCATCCCCTCTCCCCCATATTACTATTTCTATTACTCGAATTTTGGGGAAAATGATGTGTTATTAATTAAACTTCATATTCTTCTGCTAGATGTAATGAAAGTCTTAATATATCATATTTATTTATTTCATCTAATAAGCTTAGTTTTTGCCTTTAAGGCCAGATGTAATGAATTCCATCATCTTGTTTAACACCCTGGGTATCACAAATTTAGAGCTGTATCTACTGTATTCTGTCATGAGCTCATTAATGTATAGTAGTGATTGATGAGAGATGGAAGTTGATCTGTATTAAGAAAAAAGCCTATAAACTATAAACAAGCTTTTAATTTCCATGTAAGTTAAACAAAATGTGAATGCAACTTGTAACAGTACATTGGTTTTCAACATCATGCCAAATTGTCTTAGAAACCAAAAGGTCAGTGAATTTAAGCAATGTGCATATACTTGAATTTTACAAACTTGATCAGTGGGCACATTTTAATATTCCTTTAATAATTTCATCAAGTGCTATTACTTGCATAGTTGATTGCAATATTGTAAAGTATTTATTAAGCATGTAACTTTACTAGATTAAGTAAAACAAGATTTTTGAAAGATATTAGAAAACAATAAACATGAGCTGCAGGGAAGGGATATCATTAATCCTTGGCTGCTTTGGAAGCTACATCAGTATGTTGATTTTGGGAAGAGGCTGGCAAGAAAGACTTGTTATATGGTCATTTTCTATAGGAACTTTGCAAGGCGGCTACAAATTACCCATAAAGTGTTAGCTTTCTTTGAGAGGCCTGTATTCCCCTTCTGTGGTAGGTGGTGAATGTGCTATATAACTGCCAAAACAGAAAAAATGCTGGACAATGTAAAATTGGTAAGAAGCCTACAGGTGAAACCCTGTCCTCTTTGAAGACGTTGGAGCCGGGATTTTACCTTATAAAGCTATTTAGATTATTTTGAAATTGAACTTCCATGGAACTTCTTATGAGACGGGGTATTGAAAATGAAAGTGTGAATCCTGTTCTCAAAAGCCTTGCCACAATTAAACAGTTTCATTTTTGCGGAGAATTCAACCAAGGTACCTATAAAAAAGTAATAAAATTGTTTAGTAACAGGTTTGATGATTGCCAAGATGCTTGTTAACTTCCAAGTGTAGAAGATACTTTCTTATAATCCAGAAAAAAAAACCCAACAACCAAACAAAAGAACAGTCAACTCCCCCACCAAGTTTTGTAAAATAGTCATATTTTTATAATATTAGAAATATAGATAAACCTTGAGACATACATGAGTTTAAATATTTCAGTCATAAGGCTGTTTAGTTAAAGTTTTAGGCTTTTCTGACTTGTCATACTAAAAAATGTTAGAATAGCAATAAATGAAAACAATTTTATTTTTTTACCTAGAAAGTAGTTGGCCCTTTATTATATTAATCTTTAGAAATTATGATTGATGGTAAAAAATCTCATTGTTAAGCACTTCTTTTTGAAATTGGTATGTCAGTGTTTAACTGGGCTCCATCACATAAAGAGATCACTAAGCCACATACTGAATGCTAAAAGTCCAATATAATCTACTATTCTGTTGCAGGTTTAAAGCTTTTTGTTTAGTTTGTTTTCAAGTACTGTTCTCTGTTATGAAACTAAGGTTTGGGGTTTTTTGTTTGTTTGTTTGTTTCAGAAACTTGCTATGCTATTACTCTGAAATAGGTAACACTTTTAACTTTATATTTTCAAAATGTCAATAAAACCAGAGATGATGATAAAATACTGTTCTTTTGGAAATAAAGTTATCATTCCTTTCCATTATATTTTTGGTTTTTTTTCATCTGAAAAGATCACCAGGTATATCAGCATGAAGCAAAATTAAAAGATGTGTTAATCAGGCATGCTTTCCAATAAAAAGAAAATAAATCTTGTTCAACAAAGTCTGATAAGCTGTCTATGAATGAAGTTTGCTGGTGACAGGATATATTCTATGGATTTATTTTTCACTGTTTGCTTCTGTTGTATTCAGTAAAGATGTCAGTCGTAAAATTAAAACCAGATCTAATTGCCCATCTAATAGTGTGCTTCACATGTTGCATTATGAGACCGCGTGGTGGGCTGACGGCAGGTAGAAGCTAAGCCCCACACAGCTGTTCACTTATGTTCACACACGCTAGCAGGATGCAGGAGAGAACAGGAAGAGCATAAGTGAGAAAACTTGTGGGTCAGTGTAAAGATAACTTAATAAGTGAGGGCATGGCAAAGCAAGACAAGGAAAGATGACTAAAGGAACACAATGGAAAGGCACTCATCACCTCCCACAAGCAAACTGATGCCCAGACAGCCCTCAAGCAATAGCAATTCCTCCAAAAAATTTCCAAATTCCTCCAATTTCCAAAAAACCCTCACTCCTCAGCTTCCTGCACACCTGCTTACTGTGAGCAGTGGGGTGGGTGGTGCAGAGTGAGAAACAGAGAAAGCCTTCAGGTTGTGCAAACACTGTTCAGCAATAGCTAAAACGTTGATGTGTTATAAACAATATTTTAGTCACAAATACAAAACATAGCACCATACAAGCTGCTATGAAGAAAATTAACACTGTTGCAGCCAGACCCAGTACAGGTCATAACGACACAAGTTCAGGATCACTTTTCTCCACTTGCAGCAACAGGTTTTAGCTTTGCAGATGTTTTAGAGAAAAGTAAAAAAAAAAAAAAAAAAAAAAAAAAATTACACAAAACTCTCTTTTGTTCAAGTTAAAGAAAAAGATTTATTTTCCTCTTCATTTTGCACAAACACCATTTCTTGCAAAATAGTTACATGGTTGCTTTTGCATCAGGATGTTTGTTGCTTTTCCAAATCTCCAAATTTATTTGAGTTATCAATACTGGTGTTCATAATGGTCAGTTTGCAGATGCTTAGTGGAGACTTCCCTAGTTAGAAGGTAAGCCAGTTCTCTAATGACTCCAGGGTATCCTTGGATGTCCAGATAATTATTTCTTTTTCATAACACTGGCTATATTCATCATGATTTGCAAATTGTCTATTCACATAAAGAAGTGGTAAGTGAAAAAAAAAAGAAAAATATTAGGGCATTGTCGAAATATTTAATATAAACAATGTTTCCTTTGAAAAAATAATATTCTAGGCTTTCCTAGATAACTATAAAAAGATAAAGTGTACCAATACACTCTTCCTTACTTATTTCCTTAATTCTGCTAAGTGTTCTTTGTGATTTTGTTACAGATCTGTAGCTTGTCCAGTGTTTCCTGAGGCTTCACATGGTGTGTATCCAAACATGAATAATATTTTTCTGTGCTTGTCAGCTTTTGAGAGCTTCCTTCCTTGCTGAGCCTTCTGGCAACTTTATTATTAAACAATAAATAGTAATTGTTCCTCTCTTCTAGCCTTATCAACTAACACCATCTGAAAAGAACTACATTTCATTGTTTACTTGAAACTGTTTCCTCCACTTGTTCAAGCAAACTTTCAAAGGCTTGATCTCCTAACACTTCTGCATGCATTATTGAACTTTTTTCACATTCATTACATCTTTGCATGCACGTAATAATAATAATTTTTTGCAATTAGTATTAGGGCTTCGAAATTTAATCCATAATCAGCAGGTATTGGTATTCATTCTTTACTTTGTTAATCATTTAACTGATGCGAAAGCTTTTTATAACTTTTAATTAGATAATGAAAAACTAAGATGCAAATTATTTCTTTGTGTGTTACACATGTGAATGAATTTTAAATATGTCATAAATAACTAACTGATCACCAAGACTAGGTATCTGTCTTTCTGTCTTTCACAGAGGGCATAAATAGATAATTAAACTGGTATTTTTAAACTATGTTTAGAGCATCTTGTTAAAAAGAATAGTAAAATCATCATTCTGGATTAGAATCATACCTTTATTAATAAATATATTTTTTTTTTGCTTATTGCATCTGAGTATTTACAGGATACATCACACATGAGTCAGAAATTTCAATCACTTTCTCTTTCCTTGATGTATGTCTTAGCTTTCCAAAGTCCACTACAGAAAAATCTGACTGTCTAATGCAATTTTGTTATACATTTCCACACCAAAGGTTTAAAGGGGTTGGCAATATTTGGAATGTGTTTGGCTGTGATGGATACAGATGAGCATTAACGAAAGGACTATAGGTATATCTGTATGTAGTGCACTAAATAGAGATTTTTGATACATCTGTCATTGAAGAAAGGAGTAAAACAGTGGAAACTGCACTTCCACCGTTATATTTCACTCAATATCTAAACTAGCATGTTATGGATTTCTTTAAACATCTCTGCCATGAGCTCTATAGTTCACAGGCTATGCTGATGTAATCAAACTTAGAAACATACTATTGATCTTTACGAAGTAACATAGGAAGATTCCTAAATGCTTTAGGCTCTTTAAAACAGTTCAGTGGTAGGTTGGTTGGGTTTTTTTCCTGCATAAATTAGAGTGCTAAGGCTTCCAAACTGATATGAAGTGGCTGATCCTCTTCTGTGTACTTTGGGCAGAAAGCTTATACTGTTTCCAGAAGACCAAGAGTCTTAGTTTGAAAGTCAAAGGCCTGAGGAGTAAGTATGGAAAATAAAAATTTGCATTAACAATAAAAAAAGGTGACTAATTACTCTTGACTTTTAAACACAGAGAACAGGTCAACAGAAAGAGTAAGCCTCTACAACAGTGAACAAACCTCTTGCAGAACTTGTTAGTTTATTTTCTCTGATAATAACAGAGGAACTGAATTTCTATAAAAAGCATGTTTGTGACATTAAAAGCTAGCTAGCAGTGTTCCTGAGATGTGAATGACTTAATTTTTTCCCAGATAACTTTTAACATCCATTTCCAATTTTTTTTTTTTTTCCTAATCTATGGTTACATTGCTATGTGAAACGCATTTACACAGCTTTTCACACAGGGCTGACAACAGTAGGTGGAAGCAGAGATTACTGACTCACTTAACATTCAAAGAGAGAAAGCATTTACCAAATGTGTTGCCATTGTGATCCCCAGGTTCATCACTTACATCACTGAAAGCTACAGAAAAAATTCAAATAGTTACATTATGGGGCAAACTGGTGTTGATACAATTAGGGATGTGTAAGCAGCAGTCATGGAATATTTCTGCTATTCAAATGGCCTTAACACAGACTTCATTTGTCAGTAGGTCTATTATCCAGCCTCAAAAATATTATATTGTCCTGGTTTCAGCTGGGATAGAGTAAATTTTCTTCTTAGTAGCTAGTACAGTGCTGTGTTTTGGCTATGATATGAGAACAATGTTGATAGCACACTGATGTTTTTAGTTGTTGCTAGGTCATGTTTATACTCAGTCAAGGACTTTTCAGTTCCTTGGGCCCTGCCAGTGAGAGAGCTGGAGGGGCACGGGAAACTGGGAGGGGACACAGCCAGGACAGGCGACCCGAACTAGCCAAAGGGATATTCCATGACATATGAAGTCATGCTGAGTATATAAACTGGGGGAAGAAGAAGGAACGGGGGGACATTTGGCCTTATGGCACTTGTCTTTCTGAGTAGCCATTACGCATGATGGAGCCCAGCTTCCCTGGGGATGCCCGAACACCTGCCTGCCCATGGGAAGTAGTGAATGCTTTCCTTTGCTTTGCTTGTGTGTGCAGCTTCTGCTTTACCTATTAAATTGTTCTTGTCTTAACCCCTGAGTTTTACATTCCTTTTTGATCCTCTTTCCCATTCCCCTCAGTGGGGGGAGAGAGCAAGTGGCTGCACGGTGCTTGGTTGCCAGCCGGGGCTAAACCACGACATAGATCTAGTACTGTTTCTTTGAAAATTTTATTTTTCTGGGATAAAACTGAAATACTAGTGAATGACTAAAAAAGTACTCCAGCAAAAAGAAAATGGTTTTGTTAATTTATTTAATCCTCAAATAGTCTTAATGATCTATTTTAATGCTTTTTGCGGTCTGGGGTCATGTAGGTTGTATGACCCTTGCTGGGATCTTTAAATATTCTCAGAATCACTGTTCTGTTCTCATTGAAGTCAACAGGAAAAAAATGCAGTGAAGCTTTTGGGAATTGGGCTATGTTAAGTAGTTTTGAATGTCATGACATCCTTCTCTGACACTAGTCATGAAAATAATTTTAGACTTGATGAAACAGAAATATATCTGTGTTTAACTTCATGGAAAGTGGAAGGGAGGGAGGGAGGAAAGAAGGAAGGAAGAAAAGAAGGAAGGAAGGGAGGGAGGGAGGGAGGAAGGGAGGGAGGGAGGGAGGGAGGAAGGAAGGGAGGAAGGAAGGGAGGAAGGGAGGGAGGAAGGAAGGAAGAAAGGAAGGAAGGGAGGGAGGGAGGAAAAACAACCCAAGAAAAAAAAAGAATAAAAAACATGGAGAAAGGGAAGAAGCAGGTCTTCTGGTAGGACTTGTGACCCTGTGGAGGATCCACACTGGAGCAGTCTGTTCCTGAAGGACTGCACCCCATGGAAAAGACCTATGCTGGCCCACTTCCTGAAGAACTGCAGCTCATGGGAAGGACCCACACTGAAGCAGAGTAACAGTAGGAAGAAAGAGTGGCAGAGATGAAGTGTTATAAATGGACTGACACCCCCGTGATTCCCCACCACCCTGTGCCACTCAGGAGAAGGAGGTAGAAGTCATGAGTGGAGTTGAAGGAGGGGGTGGGGGTAAGGGGTTTTTTACTTTTCTGTTTATTTCTCGTTACCTATTCTCTTATTAATTGTCAGTAAGTTAATCTTCCCCAGATTGAGTCTGTTTTGCCCATGATGGTAAGTGGTGAGTGATCGCCCTCTCATTATGTCAACTCACAAGCTTTTCATCTTATCTTCTTCCCCTGTCTTGCGGGGGAGGTGGAATGATAGAGCAGCTTCATGGGCATGTAACATCCAACCAAGATTAATCTACTAAAGAAATTCAAATCACTTCAGACATCAAAAACGTACCAAAGTTAATTTTCCTGTAGTTTGTATTCTGTTCTCAGTCCAAACCAGTATTTTTTATGATTTCCACATTGATCACAATTCTTTCTTCAAAAAGATAAATTGTTTACTCTTTATATTACACAATGGTTTCTGTTTGTTTGTTTTAATCAGAGAACATTCAAAGTTTCCTCCATTTAAAGGCTGACAAAAGTAGGACTGCTTTTAGGTTTTTGCACAATTCTGTGGTCCGCATTGTAGTTCAGCAAAAACAAACTCAGAAGTAGTTCTGATCTGTGAAAAATATTTGCCTGTTTCCACTCTGTTATGATCCCTCTATATTCTATCCAAAGTGACTAAAAATTAGTTCACTAACTAGATACAGACACAAACTCATCAGCTATTATATAAATCCTGAGGCAATTGAAAGAATGTAGCTTTCAATTCAATTATCAGTTGCATGTATCTAATTCTGCACACTATTTGTATCTCTTCCTACCATTCTTGTTCCTAAAGAGACAAATTGGTCTAGTTGAAGATGAAGTGGTTTTATACAACTTAGAAAATAATAAAAAAAAAGGTGACAATTGTCAATCTCACAGTAAAAAAGCCTATATTATCTTGTGCTATTGCAACCCTGTAATATGTCTCATAAATCAAATGCTATTTTTGGGGTGTGTTGCATTATAACTTTTATTGTTGAACACATATGTATAGATTTAATTTTATTTTTACTTTTGTATATTAAAAAAAAAAAAAAGGTTGCTTTACTTGTAGTGTCTTTTCATTTTGACCTTGCTCAGGACCTGCAGCTTTGTTTCTTTATTTTAATCATCCAGTGGTTGCTTAAGGGGTCACTTTTCCTAGTTTCCTTGTTAATGTAAAGAATAAGATTCCTAACATAGAGTGGGAATGAAAGGGGGAAAAGCCCTGAGGGGAATGATAAGAGAGGGATATGACATAAGCAAAATTACTCATTTTTTTAATCTGTTGTGTAACAGTTGACTAGTTTCACCCAAAGCTCATAAATATTCTTTATGCCTCCTGGCTCTAACTCTGAGTAAAAGCTGGAATATAGCATGAAGAATATACATAAACTGTATATATGTCTCATCTAGAACAAATGGTTATGTGTACAGTTTATCTACCAAGTGGAGTCCCATTCTGGTGCCATGCAATTAGTACACTAGCACAGAGAGCATTTGAGATGTATTGCTAATTGATTGATAATAACCTGCTGGGAACATAACCAAGACAGACACTAAATTGCAAAGCTAGTTACCAGAAGAGGCAGAGAAAGTGATTTAAAGGTTTTAATCAGAATTCTGCATACAGCTTTCTTCCTCTCTATGTAATATATCTATAAATCATACAGTATCAAGATATTTGTGTCCATAATGTAAATTCCATAATGTAAAGTTTTATATTACAAGCTCTTTGAAGTTTAGCCCACTTAGGACTATGCTTAGTAACCTAAAGAGGCAGTTATGTATATATATAGAAAACAATACACTTTAAGTAGAATTCAGACAGTCAGAAAGTCTGTTCAGAAGGACATTGATAAGTGAGATCACCAAATTCTGTAGGCAGAAATAATTAATTGAATATGATAAAGACAAAGAATCACAATAGTTCTGAAATAATTTATAATTGTCTTTTGAAGTTTAAGGGTACGGTCAGAGTAAGGACAGAATTCTTCTCATGCATTTAAAGCTACCACTAACCCTCAAGCTTTTGCTGTTGAAACATATTCTCATATCTCTAATGCCTTTAAAAGAATAATAAAGTGTCTGTAAAGGGCACCAGATATCCGTGACTTGAAGTAGATGATAATTATTGCCTACCTGCAGAAATTCTTTTCATGTAATAAGGTGATTATAGCCCTTTGAACATGTTGATTTTCCAAAGTGCAAGAATCAGCTCTAGGGAGGTGAAGAAATAATAGAATTGGTTGGAGACAGTTGAGACTTTTGTTCTGGTCCTGCCAAGTATAATAACATAATAAAAGTGGGGAAGGGGACTAGCAGAGAGAAAAAGAGAGAAAGAGAGTGGGGCAGAGAGAGATATAATGATCTTTCATAAGACACAGTTATGCCGAATGTCAGGTATTTGAAGAAATTTTGAGAAAGATATCTTTTTGGAAAACTGACAATTTAACTAACCTGGCACTGCTGAGAATAGAGGGACATCCACTTCAAATGCTTTTTATTCCCATTCACTTATATGGTTGAATTATTTTGAGTCAGACAACTCCAGAAACAACCTTTTGAGAAACCTGAACCAACCTTTTGAGAAGTTCATGACACCGGCTAAGGAAGCGGCCTAAGCAGAAAACCCAGAAATCATGAATGTAAGACCTGACCAGGAAATTTTAAAGGTATTTGTTCAATAAATTGGAGAGCAATGTAAGCTGGGCAGTCTGGGAGTGACTTACTAAGAGGTTCAGATAGACTGTATGGGAAAAAGTTGGACAATTAACTGAAAGGCTTTTAAGATTACAATAATTCAAGGGAGATACTCACAATCTAGAGGGAGGCCAGACACTAAAGAGTGCTGCCATCCTGACACAAGATTTCATGAAACTTGTTTATTCTCTGCAATCATTATAGACTGATCCAATTAGCAATATCTATTACAAAATTGCTTTTTCATAACATTTATGCTCAACTCTAAATGTCCATGTTTGAACACCCTACTGTGTCAATGCTTTCCAATACAAAAAATGCCACTTAATTTAAAAAAAAAAACAACAAAAAAAAAAACCAAATAAAACCCCCATGTTCTATGCTGAAGAAGAGTTTTTACATTTTAGATTCTTTACAGCTCTCAGGTTTTTTTCATTTTTTTTTCCCTATTTCCTCATTTTAACCACAGAAGTTGTGGTAAAGCTCTGTTAGAAATAAATATACATACACTTAGGGTACCAAAGGAAGGGAAAATAAGGGATCCTAATTCTAAGCAAGACCCTTCAGCTTGAAAAAGAAAGATGTGAGTCATTGTTCATGCTGCATAGTTAATTTATCCTATTTATACTGAATATTTATAAACACCGTGTTTAAATAAACAAACAAGTCACAAAGAAAGGGTAGAAATTCCTCTGCTAATATTGGGGCAGTGTTTCCCCTAACTTTGTGTCACGCTCACTGTAAAAGCCAAGTTTCTTCTTGCATCCTTGTCCACTGACTAGTATTTCTGGAATTCAGTGGTCCACCTTTCATAGGAAAATGAAGTATTATCCTTCTTAGACAACTCCGTGACCTGGGATTTATGGTGGTTTGGGGAGATTTCAGTGTTCCCATGTTCCCCTTCAGCCTGAAAATAATACATTAGGTTTAAAGCTCTAATACATTACGAATTGCATAAAAGACATTCATCAAACATTTTTGAAAGGGTGATAACTATCCATCTAACCACCTGTGAGCACGTGGAATCAG
This sequence comes from Falco rusticolus, assembly GCF_015220075.1. NCBI lineage: Eukaryota > Metazoa > Chordata > Aves > Falconiformes > Falconidae > Falco > Falco rusticolus. The sequence goes on along the minus strand of NC_051188.1, from coordinate 39,742,622 downwards.
ATATCTCAGGGGAATTTAGGGTAGGGTAGCCACAAGAAAGACACATACCTCTCAATGGCATATAATTATCGAGTGAGATGGGTATAGCATGTAGATAGCAATTTCTCTTTCAAGACTGATAATCTACAACAATTATACCCTTCACACACAACAATCAGAGCCTCATGCCCTCCAGTTCAGCTGTGACCAGCAACATGGACTCAGGGGAGAGGACACTCTCCAGCTATTATTCAACAAGTCGGGTGGTGCAGAAGTTCTACCATTGGCTTAATAAACTACAGGGTGTTGAATGCCCATATTGCATATTCCACATAATCAGGCACTATTGTCTTCACTGCTTATTGCTTTTCTAACTTAGATAGTTAAATGCAGATTATATCATTGATCACATCAGTTGAGGTCAACTTACTTCATTTTCTCCATACCTAAAAGCCTCTTAGAAAGTGCTACTGGGATTCCTATTACTCACTGCTTTCACGCCAAATTTTATGTCACAAGGAAGTAAAGTTGTTAACAGGCCACCTGTGCTTGCTTGTTTGATATTGGTTTCCCCCGCCCCCCCCCAAACATAGCTAAACCATTAGCGCCATGCAGTTAGGGTCCAGAACTCACTGACTGTGCTTTGAGGTAGGCCTCCTCATAAGTATCTTTGTTTGGTTTGTGTTTTCAGTGCACACCAGAATCATCTAAAGAATTCAAGCTGGAGAGATGTCGAGAAGGTCTCACTTATTTGACCAGTATTCCAGGCAGGCTTTAGTCTGTGACAATATGGGATTTGAATTGCTCTCTGGATGCCTATCTGCTTCTGTCATCTACAGAAAATGCATGTTGTCAGCGGGTGGGTTCAGCAAAATGTCTATTATTCAGCAGTATGAATGTAAATTCTTACATGTAGCCTTGAATCAAACATCTAAAACCCAAGGAAATACTGTTCTAACATACAGTTTTTCTGGATTGCTCTTGAAATGCTTCAGTTTCTTCTTGCTGGGGCCCCATGTAACTGTGCCTACTTTCCAAAGGCCACTGAATGCTGGCCAGTATTCCCATGTCTTATGATAAAGTAGCATTGCACTTCAGTTTAGGCTTTGTTCATGTGTACACTGCTACGGGGAACCTAATTTAGGCTATCTATCTGGGCTGCTTTCTTTAACCCCAGTTTAGAAAAAAAATTGCAACCCCTGTGATGGCATTTAATGGTGGTCTGGAACCTCTGTGTTTAGTTTCCAGAAATACCTATTATCTTTAAATAAGTGATGACAGTAACTCAGATCCAGACTAATTTGATGTCAGAATATAACAGAGTTCTGAGAAGACATTCTTTAACCCTATAAGCTATTTTCTCAACTCCTTTAGCTATTTGCTAAAATAGCTCAAGGAAAGTAAAACAGTCCTAAACCATTTAGTCTCAAGTAATCCAGAGATATTCATGGCTAGAGTTACAGTAACTAGAGTGAACATACTAAATAGTAGTTACCATTGTAGAATCTTATCTAGCAGTCTCTTGGAAATAATAATGCTAAAAAGCATATTATGACTCTTTGCTTAACTTAAAAAATAGACAAGAAAATGAAAAAGACATTTTCTGTCTCTTTGGTACAAAAGAGATTGCTATTTATCATAAATAACGATAATCAGTATTCAGTACCCAGAGAAATGAAATCTCCATATACTTGAGATATATAGTAGGAAGAAAAAAGAAATGTAAGTTATTATTTTGGAATGAATGCTACACTTTAGAACACATTAGAACAGACTCATGGGAGACATGTAGTTAAAGAAACAACCCACTCTCCCCAAAAATCATAAAGACTAGAGAAAATAATCATAACTTCAACGTACACGGGCTATTTCAGCAAATCAGATACAATCCAAAGGTTAGATTCAAATATTGAATTAAAAAAAACCAAATTATATCTGAAATAACTATATTACTTAATACTTAATATACATAAAACTTTATTGATTTGTAGTTTAGAGGTCAGAGAAGTCTCCACTTCAAAGAACCAACTAACTACAAGAACTAATCAATGCATAGTTATCAGAAACAAGAAAATTGTTGCAACGAAATTTGTGGAATATACCTGGAATAATTTTACAGGTAGGAGATAAGATTCTGGCTCTGACCATCTATGATTGTTCTTAGAATGTGTGAATGAAAGCTCAAAAGGCTTTTAGGTTTCCGTATCCATCTCTGTCATGTCCCCCCTTCCCCTCCCCTGTCGTCATCAGTGTCCTCCCCCCCTTCTCTGCTTTTTGTTTTTGATCCATCACATGCATTGGGATAAATTTTGTCTTTTCTTTGTTTCCATGAAACAATGTGAATTTGAGATGATAAGGCTGAAGAAGAATAAACAAACTATGCTAAATGAGGTTAGCAAGGTACAACAGAGACATGAAGGTTTTATATGAATTCCAAAAGCAAGAAAATCAGTAATAGAAAGAAACAGTTTTAGCTACTTAAACATATTTCTGAGCTAAAGCTAACTGTAGTCACCAATGAAAAGTTAGCTGGTGTTTTAGATAACTTTAATAAAGCATTTAAAAAAATATTAATATGAATAAGGATACATACAATGGAATATATATTTCTTTAATTCTTAAATTACCCAATGTGAATAAAAACAAGAATATTGAACTAATGAAAGACAACATATGGAATTAACCTACTGAATTCATTATCATAGTATAAGATATCTTTCAAATTCTAAGAGCAATATTTTTAAAATGGGGTGAATTTTCATGATTAATAATAAAATATTTTTATATTACTGGAAAAAAGTGATGGAAATTTGATTTGCAACAGTGTATTTCAAGCAATATTTTAACCTTTACAAAAATAAAATTTTATTCTAAGTTGATGCTTCTTCTCACATACATTAGTTTCTTTTACCCTTTTGTCAAACTATTTAACATTCTCTTATCTTTGAGGAATAATTTTGAACTAGACAGATTAATAATCTGATGGATCGACGCAACTTCTAGGTTTTTGTGGGCTTTCTGTCTTCAGAAACCTTTCTTTAAGGACCTTTTTTCCCTTATCCTTATAAAAAAATAGCAGTTGTTAGTTTTTTCCCCTAGAAAAGCCAACAAACAAAAACTAAAAAAAAAGAGTTAAATTTGTTTTGGAAGTAGACATTGTTTTTTGTAAAGGTAAGCATTCAAGTAAAGAACACTCTAGCCAATATGATTTTGCAAGCTAGACATATTTGTGCCAGGAATTCATTAAGTTTATACTTACAATGGGTTTAGCACTGAGTCTATCACCTTCAAAATTGTTAAGTTGATTTCCAAGGTTGAAGTGATTTAATTCCTCTACTGTATTTTAGCATGTGCAATATACTGGGCCTAAGACCTGTCATATTCAATGAAATATGTTTCTGACCTGGCAAAATTAAAAAGGGAGCTTTTTCTGCAGTCAAGAAATAATTAAAAAAAAAAAAAAAAAAAGAAAAATAATTTGGTCTGGTTGGTGAGATAGTATTCATGTCATAGGACCTGGCAAAGCTCTAAAAGACTATAAGAGAATTTCTGGTGTACCTGAAAGGAATAGTGAAGATACTATTGACTTCAGCGGGGCCAAGATAGTCCCTCCTACTAAAGAAATTACTCTAGACTATGAGTGGTCAAGGTTTTGATCACTGTAAATAACATAATTTTTAAGTCAAATATGTTTAATGCAAGCCATTTCATTACTTGTTTGTAAATGATTGTGTTGTTTTCTGATTATTAAAGAAAAACAAAATAGAAAATTACAATTTTTTTCAAGCCCCTAACATTTACTCTTCCCAATACAGATGGACATAAAGGACCACGTGATCGTAACTAACAAACATAATAATATAATTTTTTATATTTATTATAAAACTATTTTTCCATACTTTAACATGTTTTTTAGAAGACAAATATAGAGTTGACAGTCATGATATCTGTTGTGCAGATCTGTCCTCAGAGAAAAAATTCAGCCCTTCAGGAAGCATTGGTGCTTAAATAACAGGTGTCACAGTCACCTTTTTTTTTTTTTTTTTTTTTTAAAGAGAATAAAAAGAATTTCAGCTGAGTCTGAATAAAGGTATTCTTCATTTACCTTTTCAATTCAACTGTATTTCTTCTGATATGCATTTTTTCTTGAACTCAGAACCTTCAGCTTTCTTGTATATAGAATTTTTTTTCTAAATACTCTAACATTTAATTTGCACCTTCCCTAGAAATGCTAGAAAGCTATTTCATGAAAGCCTAGCTACTATGCATGACTACTATTTCTTATCTCCTCCTATGGAAATTACAGGAAAAACTGATTTTGCATGTTCAAAATAAACTGTTAGGAAAATAAAAAGTTAAATTTTTTAAACAAAATATTGGAAAATATATGCATTTTACAGAAAAGCTGAAATAAATTTTTTTCTGAAATTATATACAGCAAATGTATACTATCAATCAGCTGCATTTCCTTTCTGAAGGGGAACTACATAATAACAATCCATTTATAGATCTATTCTATAGCAGCACTCTTCAAACTAGCCAGCTGCAACAAGGTCTTTTTACCACCTCATACCAACACACTCTTCATGCCAGTCCCTCTGTTGCTTTCTCCTCATCTTGCCTCATCCAGGGCAGGCTCACTCTCTCTGCTTCCTCCTCTCTCTTCCTTGGCTACTCTCTCTTCACTGACTGCCCAACCACTTAACAGAACCAGCCACAGCTGCACCTTGTCTACATCAGCCAACCCCCCATCCCTGAAGCCAGCCCACAGCTGTATATTATCACAGCTTCATTTCTCTGCACTGTTCTTTATGTGCACGAAACAAAAAACTATATGTATTATGAGTCACATTTTTTATTATTTTACTGTGAAAAATAAGTTTTTACTCCGTTTGTTTCTCAGCTTACACAGTAGCACAAAACAGTGGGATAGCTGAGATGAATCCCAATCTGGCACATGACTGGTAGTTGGCAGAATCCCACTTGCAGAAGCAATACATTCATAAAACTAGCCCGTGTTTACAGAATTCATTGAAGCTATAGAAGTACTACTCAGGACTGAAACTTTCTTGCAGCATCTTCATTGTCATTAAGAAAAAAATCGTTTGACTTCTGAATTCTGTTCTAAAAAAAGGACATTGGACATGATGACTATGAGCAACATAACACTTGCAGTTTTGACTTTGTTAAATCAAGAAAACTTCACTGCAATAAATTGAAGAGCAGAAAGTGTAAAAACAAAATTCACAAAATACTTGTTGAATAATAGGATACCTAACCTAAACAACAGGAAGCAACAAAGCTTTATTATTTTTGCTCCTGGGTCAGGAACACTATCTCCAGCAGAGAGTCAGTGTCTTAACTTGAGACTAGGATACAGTCTGAAATCACCTCCTAAGTTTAGACTTCTTTTACTACCACATTATTTTTTCATTTATTATTTTTACATTGTAATGATCAATCCCTGCCTCATTTTCAACAGATGATACAAATTCTTTTAAACGTATTGTTTCCAGATGAACTGATGAACAGTAATGAATTCTGAAGTCTTGGCATACATGGGATCATCAAGAGACATTTAAGAGCAGCAAAATGCAGGCTCTAAACAGTTTTATATATCTAAAAATCCATCCATTATCTCTCATTCATACATTTTGCACACTGGTTTTAATACTGATTTCTCTGAGAAACCTTCTTTTTATATATAGGATCTAATTTTTACCAGGCAGACATCAATAGAATCTTTTGTGTACTTGAGTAATATAGAACAGCTTCCAAATGATTTATATATGAGCTAAATATTGTGAATGGTGAGCAGAAATGTGATCTTGGAAATTACTCCTGCCTCATACAAAAGTGGAATCATGCTGACAAACAAAAATCTATCAATACCAAAGGGTAAAAATCAAGAGATTCTTGGCTTTTTTCCACAGCACAGTAAGTTCTGCATTCCTCTGTGATGATGAGTACCACCAAACTCAAATAAAATCAATGGGAACAGAAAGTACTCAGACATACATAGAACACATCTTTTCATACTGAGGTTTTTTCTTTTTTTCTAGGTAAAAGTCACAATTTGTGCAAGTCTTTGGTTTGAAATAATTGAAATGTTTCAAAATTTTAAAATACCTTTCACAATTACCACTTAGGAAATACGAAGTCTGAATTTCACTTTGTTCATGTTTTATCAGATCTGTGGTACCATCAAATCTGTAATTCACATTTTTTTAAGTTATTGAGGAGTAACAGAAGAATAACAAGAACAAGGAAATGCTATTGACAGTGCTATGCACCTTATCAATCAACACCTATAAATCAGTGTCATTACTGTGATACTCAAATCTTATGCTGAGTGAATAAAAACTCAACTCACATATACACATATAAGATTATGTAATTTCCATTTTTTTTTTATTCTTAATTTACCATTTTGTTAATAATCTTAAACAGATAACATTTTACACTAATGCATTTTTTTAATCCTCCAGTAAACAGGTTATACTTCCATATATATATACACACAGACATAAAATTTCATTCCAAGAAGATGACTTGGTGTATGGAATATCAATCAATTTCCTAAAGTAATTAATTATGCCTTTCTTTTACTGAGGCTTTTTCAACTTTATCTGAGATCTGCAAAAGTGGAAAAAAAAACCAGAGTATAAACAAATTGGTGGGCTCAGTACAGCAGAATCCAATAATCTTAGAGGTTTTATGGTATAATGTTCCAGTTACAAAAAAAAAATAAAAAAAATTACAATAATATTACTGCATTATTCTTAAATAAATTATAATTTGAAATAAAACATAAGAAAGGATATAGAATCCACGAAATATTTTTTTCATCAACTCAAAAAGATTTCGTGAAGGATTGGAAAGATTTCATTTTCAAACTCAGAATGATTTCATCAGCCACTCAGCCACTTCAGTTTATTATTCATATGACACTTTGCTCCAGTTTTTTTATTTTCCTGATTCTTTCTCTTACTGGTGTTTATTGTCTTAATAACCTTACCTTTCTGCTGTCCTTTCTACTGTGCAATGAGAAAGGGTAATTAAATATTAAAACATTCAGTATTGGACTTCTGGTACTGTGTCCAAAAGTTTAATTTATTAACATCTCAATAAAAGGATTGCAAGCCCAAGAAGTATATTGACATTTTCAACCCCAAAATAGCTAGCATTTTTACATCATAAATATAATAGAAAAGAATATATTTTTTGGTTTTGGTTTGTTGTTGTTGTTGTTATTATTGCTATTGTTGTTATTACAGTTATTATCATTATTGCTATTGTTATCATTAATACATATTATTGTATACTCTAGTTTGGTAACTACTACTACTACTATAGACAGAGGTACTTTACCTAAGTGTATGGAATTGCCTTTCTTTTGTTTACAACAGACATATGTATTCCAGAGAACAAATGAAATTCAAAGGACTTAATTCCCAAGTTTTTTCTTGCCACTCTACTGCTTGAAGAATTTGGCACGTTCATCTGGCCCCTTGCTGACTATTATCATTGTCTTTTTTTTTTTTTTTTTTCTGAGTTGCCATAGCCACTAATTTTTAAGGACTAGCCTTTGCATTACCTATCTCAACTTTGATGCCATCAACTGGCTTTGCACATCCTGAAGTAAAATTTTAAAATTTTGACTGTCTCTCATAGTACACTGAAAATTTTTTAAATACGATGTTGAAGATTACACTTCCAAATACTGTACTCAGAGTTTGAACAGGTTATTCAGAAACCTCTGCTGTTAGACTGAGCCAGCTGGAACCAGCACAGTAAAATAGAGATTTTCCAAATGTCTTAGGCAACAAATGATTACTGAAAATCCAGATGAGACCACAGCTTTATAATCTTGATTCTGCTTATGCAAAAAGTGATATATTTTTTTATTCTTATTTTCCAGGATGCAGAGGTAAGTATAAAGCTATTGTTTTCTTCTAAATTTCTGTTTCCGATTTAATTGAAAGAAGCAGAATTATTTTTTTCATAAATTACTTGGGGAAGAAAAATGCTATTTGTTTGTATTCCCTTCATGGATTGACTGCTTTTGTCCCTTATTAAAAAACTTAATGATAGTTGAGTCTCTGACCCACTCATTTCCTTCTTTAGTGTTTATTTCAACAGCTCTTCAGCAACAAAGATGGTGCTTTTTTAAGACAGTTGTAATGACTTCTTCTTATTTTTTCTAAAGCTGGGCCCTTTCACTATTTCTGGCTGAATACTTCAATGTTACAACAAATTACTAGAGCAAAACGGAATGAAAAGAATACTTGTTTTCTTAGGTTGATCCCTACAGAAGATAACAGCAGGCTAACATGCACGTATTTTCTACAGGAAAAAACTATTTGAATTTAAATCTCTAGAAGTGTTTCAAGGTGAAATTATTTTATATTTTTCTTTTCAAGAGGATAGATTTGTTTTGACTACTAACAGCTACACTGTTTACTATGCTGAATCAGGCAGCAAAATCACTGAATTCTGTGTGATTTTTGCTACCTTTTTTTGTGTTACCAGGAGAAACCATCTAATTCATGGTGTGGGGGAATTATAGGTCTTTAAAAATATACCTAGAAGTGATTGCAGAAGGTCATCTGCTTCAGTTTTTGTTTTAGAAAACATCTACATTCTCTGTTTCTCTTCCAGTGATACGTAGATTCCACAGTTTTCACAGCATGGGGGGTTGACCCTGGCTGGATGCCAGGTGCCCACCAAAGCCACTCTATCCCTGCCCTCCTCAACTGGACAGGGGAGAGAAAATGTAATGAAAGGCTCGTGGGTCAATATAAGGACAGGGAGATCACTCAGCAATTACTGTCACAGGCAAACCAGACTTGACTTGGAGAAAGTAATTTATTATCATTAAAATCAGAAAAAAAACATCTTTCACCCACCCCTCCTTTCTTCCACTCCTTAATTTAATTCTTGATTCTCTACCTTCTCCCTCTGAATGGTGCAGGGGAATGGAGAATGGGGGTTACAGTCAGTTCATCACGCTGTCTCTGCTGCTCCTTCATCCTCACACTCTGCCCCTGCTCCAATATGGGGTCCCTCCCATGGGAGACAGTCCTCCATAAAATTCTCCTATGTGAGTCTTTCCCATGGGCTGCAGTTCTCCACAAACTGCTCCAGTGTGGGATTCTTCCATGGGGTGCAGTCCTTCAGGAACAGACTGCTCCAGCATGGGTCTCTCATGGAATCACAAGTCCTTCCAGCAAACCTGTTTCAGCATGGGCTCTTCTCTCTACTGGTCTGCAAGTCCTGCTAGGAAATCTGCTCCAGTGCAGACTTCCCATGGGGTCACAGCCTCCTTCAGGGACCCACCTGTTCCAGCGTGGGGTGCTCCATATCTTCAGGTGGGTATCTGCTCCACTGTTAACCTCCATGGGCTGAGGGGCACAGCCTGCCTCACTGTGGGAATTTTTTTGTCCTCTTCTTAATATGCTATCACAGAGGTGCTACCACTGTTGCTGATTAGCTTGGCCTTGGCCAGTGGTGGGTCTGTCTTGGAGCTGGCTGGCATTGGCTCCATTGCAAATGGGGGAAGCTTCTGGCATCTTCTCACAGAAGCCACCCCCGTAGCCCCCCTGCTACCAAAACCTTGCCATGCAAACCCACTACAAACATGCATTCCGCTTCACCAGTATTCTAGCGTAATGATTGTATTCATTTCCTTCTAAAATTTATTGAATGACTTTTTTTTCTGCAATTTAAACATGTGATAATTCATTTACTGTCTTCCCTTTTCTTATCTTGTTTTATCCTACCTTGTCCTATCCTGTCCCTCATCAAACAGAGAACAGACAAGGCTAATACATCTTTGCAACTTACTGCATAACTGAAAACTATTTTCATACTGCCATCCCCTCCTCATGCTCTACTGACTAACCAAATCATTCAATCACAGGTAAAAGATGGTGATAATGTCCATTAATCTCTTTTGACCTACTTTCAGTTGGCACATTCCTTTCATGAACTGAGAAGTTCAACAGAAAAAAATATTGAGGTTGAGTACAGACTTTTCTGTACCTTTTTCAAAGGATGTCCATACTTCTGAGAGATATATGTTCTGACTATCAGTACAGCCATTTTCAGTAATCTCACTAGAAATGTTTCAAGAACATTAAGGTTTATCCTTACCAGCCATTTTTTCATTCCTGTATGCAAACAGAAGAGAGATTTTCCTGAAAGTTAGTCAATCACTGATTTTTTTTGTTCATTCACTGCTTTAGTTCTTGTTTCTTTCAGAAGTTTCAAATGTGTTTCATGATTGTTCTTCCAGCTGTGAAGTATTCAACCTATCTGCTGATAGTTAAAGACCCCTTATCATTTATGCACACCATACATAAATTCCAAAATACAAGGCTCCTGATGTGAAGAATTAATATTTATAGGCTTTTTCCTGAAAGGTGCTGAACATTTACAGTTATGATTTATTTCTCTTTCAGTGAGTATTGATGATACTCAAAATGCAGCAGGAGATCTTAAGCCTTTTCACGATTATGTTGATTTTCCTTAAGGAGGACGCAGCTGGTCAGACTGGAGAGCACTGATCAATGTGAAACTGTAAGATAATATTTTTTTTTAGTCCAGAAAGATCCAAGACTATCATAGAATCAGAATAAATAAAATTTATGTAAAGGTTAAGTGCAATTAATATTGTTTTTATTCTTATTATTTTATGTAGAAAAGCTTTTTTATTTTCTTTCTGTTATTCAATTCTTTTTAATAACTTCTTCTGTCACTGGTACAGGGTTTTAATTGGAATGGTACATTTCTAGTAGTAATTTCTGACTTTCATCTAACTGTAAACTATCTTCCCAAACTTAAATTTTATCATTTTCCAAACTTTATATATCTCGTGCATAGCTGGCATGGTCCTAACTTCAGTACTGTTCAGGTTATAATTAATTGTAGACTAGAATATATTTAAAGAACAACCCTGAAAATTTTGCCCTTTATTTCTCATATTCACCTTTCTACTTCCTTTTTATTTTAATCTTTTAAATTTATTTTTGCTTCTTCATACTGTTATTTAGGACACCGTATTTTCTTGCAAAGTTAATTTTTTCAAAGAAATTTCCAAACTTCTATAAAAATCACATTTTTGTAAAATTTTAATTGCTTATGAATAAACCACAATATTCATGCCGTTGTAGCTTTTCAGTACAATCTGTCACTAAAATCATGCAGGCTCTTTAGGACTTTGGGATTTCATGTTGCAGTGTTACTCTGTCTGACACAAGACAAGTTGCATGTGTGACCAGTAAGCATACCCCTGTTTCATAAGGGCCATTGTAGGACTTTGTTTGCAACATCTCTCATTTTGTGCACTGTATCAATATGGAAAGCCAAAGGCTGCGAACAGCTAAGTCAGTTTGGTTAACATTGCACTTAAGCATCCTTTTTCGGCTGAAAGCACGAAAATTGAATATACAAAGTATTTGAAAAATAGTCTTTCCTGTACTATTCAACCATGTACAATTCCAGACTCAGTAGCCACATGCTGAAACAGCATTTTTTATTACTGCCTGAAACATGACATTTATTACAAGCTTCGGTAGTAGAAGAGGTGGCAGATGCCTGTATTCAATTTGTCATTTGTTTCTCAAGGTTAACAGAACAAGGACAGGCAGCCATTTACATACTTCACTTATAAAATAGCTCATAGCATACATTTCTCAGTACATTCTGGGAGCCAGAGGTCCATCCCACTCCACTTTTGTAAGATGAAAGAGCTGCAGATATTTCTAGAAAATCATTCTTTGTCTCAGGCAGAAGCTTTCGATAAGTGCTTTGATATCAGACTGGCAAGTAATATGCCACTTTTAGCAGAACCGTCAGGCCTTTTGTTTGTTTGTTTGAAGAAACCATAAGAAGTTCAACAAAGAAACTTAGAACTTCTCTTACTCAGGAGAATGGAGGTCAACCAGCTATATCCTGTCTCAAGAGCTGCAAAATTTCAACCAAGGTAAAATATTTTTGCAGTCAAAGATGCAGCTGATTGTAGAGCTATTCCAAATCCTATTCCTAAACTGAAGTTGCTCTACACTCATGTGCTTTCCCCAGATGCTATTTTTTATCAGTACTCAAACTAAAGAGTTCAAACTGGATTTATTCAGACTGGTAGTGGGAAACCATCTGCTGTAGTTAGTGAGCATTGCAATACAACATAAATTTATCTGGAACAATTCAGCAAAGCAATTCACTTAGAGCACTGGCAATCCAACCAACAGTGATAACTGCCAGCAAATGAATATAAGGCATTGATCTACTTTCATTACAATTTGATACTAGAAAGAAAAAAAAGGGGAAAATAAAAAAAGAGAGTGAGTGGCTATACAAAGAGAATCACTACAATTTGTATCTACCTCTAACAAAATACCTAAATTCTCCTTTTACAGGATTAAAATATTCTTGTCACAAAGCTGGAAGACCTTCCAGTTGTGGAATAATATTACGAAACTGCACCAATGTCACTTAAAGTTTTTATCTTCAAAATTCCTTACAGACAAATTTCTAAGTGTAAAAGTACTATCTGTAAATATACAGATAAACACCTGTACACAGATTGTACATTAGCACCCAATAAAAGTTGTGCAAACACAGTAAAAAGTGTACTGCTAGAGAACTTTTAGTAATTGTTGAAGTGACAAATCTGAAATGGAATAAAACACAAAAATACTTTTCACTTGCAAGAAATAAGACTCTTCCTCCCTTACTGACAATCCATGACTACAGATATGTTTTGAAACAAGAAAATGGAGAAAAAGATCAATTATTTTAGTAGATTTAAATAACATTTTAAATTATTTTCCATTGTATTTGATAAAAAATGAAATTCAAAGCAGAATACATTCAACTTTTTAAAAAACTTGCAATAAAATACTTCTATCTCAAAGAAAACAATTTCAGGAATTAAACTAATGCAACAACAAATAAGTGCGGTGTCTTTTTGTTTTCCTTGAGAAATACTACAGCTTCTTTCTCTTTGTTAATGTGTAAAGACAATTTTCTTTACAAAATAATGGTTAACTTTATTTCTTACAAAAAAACCCCAACACACCAACAGAAAAACACAAAAACTTTTAGTCCATGTATAATTATGTGGCTGTGTTTGTCTGCAATTATCTTTGATAGATTCAATAAAATATCTGAAATGAGTGCATATTCCAAAATGCTTATGTACCTACAAGTAGAAAACAGATAAAGCTTTTCTCAATAGAATAAGGCTTGATTTTTCCCAAGAAAAACATTAATGATTTATTTCTTTTTAATCTTTTGCTTCGTTGATTACAATGAAACACTCCATATATTGCCATTTGGGTGACGACACAATGGTAATGAAAAAAGAAGCAGCAGAATAATCTGACATAGTCTTCAAGGTTATTGACTAAGATTGACTAATACTTAACTATATAAAATTATTGCTTATTGAAATTTGGTTTTTTAGAGGTAGAGGTAAAACTCAAGACACTCACTAAACCATTATTTTTGGAAGAATAATGAGTAGGTTTATAGTTAGCAGATGGATTTGTTATAGAACAGGAGAGAACTGATTTCAACAATTTTTGAACAACTTGAACAGTATCAAACGAAGTCTGGATTGTGGAGAAAGGAAAAATAATAAAGCCATGGTGGGAATATGGCCATGCAGAGAGATTAACAATGTAAAGATAAGCAGAATAACAAGTGATGCAGGAAGGAAAAGACAAAAAAATGACAATAAGATGAGAAGAAAAAAGTAAAGTGAGCAAATTAAAAATTAATAGTAAATATGAGGCTGCTGAAAAGAAGAGTTATCTGCCTCTTTAACTAGAAAGTGCCTTTTTTTCACAGAATCATAGAGTTGTTTAGGTTGGAAAAGACCTTTGAGATCATCAAGCCCAACTGTTAACCCAGGGCTGCCAAGTCCACCACTAAACCATGTCCCTCAGCACCACATCAATGCATTTTTTAAACACTTCCAGGGATGCTGATTCCATCACCTCCCTGGGCAGCCTGTTCCAATGCTTGACGGCCCTTTCAGTGAAGAAATTTTTCCTAACAGCCAATCTAAACCTCACTTGCTGTAACTTGAGGCCTTTTCCTCTTGTCCTGTTGCTTCTAATCTGAGAGAAGAGACCTACCCCCACCTGCCTACAACCTCCTTTCAGGTAGTTGTAGAAAGCAATAAAATCCACCCTGAGCCTTCTCATCTCCAAGTTAGACCATCCTGCTTCCCATCAAAGCTCCTCATAAGACGTGTTCTCCAGACCCTTCACCAGCTCCATTGCCCTCCTCTGGACACACTCCTTTCTAGTGTAAAGAAATCCTGTTCAGGATTAGGTATTAAACCTGAGGGACTTTATGGAATTGGCATCCCTTCCCTCAAGCATATTGACCTGCACAACTCAGCTTGGTGTTTCTGGCAAGCTTGCTGAGGGTGCACTCAATTCCAGTGTTCAAGTCACCAAAAAAGATATTGAATAACGCAGGACACAATATTGACCTGTTAGAAATGCACTTGTCACTGGTGTCTACTTTTCTCTGGTATTCACTAAAAATTAATAAAAAAGTATTGTAGGTAGATAGAGATATTATTAATTATTCAGATCATTTTACTGAAAAGCAAAGAAACAGGGGAGACCTAGCGAGTATATTTACCTCCCATGTTTATTGAACTAATTAGTTTTGTTTCTCAAAAAAAAACCAAAACACCACATTATCAAGCTAAAATATTGTCCTGGGTTTGCTTTGAATAGTTAATTTTCATCTTAGTAGTCAGTGTAGTGCTGTATGTTTGATTCAGTGTGAGATCAATGTTGATAGCACACAGATGTTTTCAGTTGTTGGTAAGTAATATTTATACTAAGTCAAGGACTTTTCAATTTCTCAGGCCCTGCCAGCAAGAGGGCTGGAGGGGCACGGGAAATTGGGAGGGGACACAGCCAGGACAGCTGACCTGAACTAGCCAAAGGGATATTCCATACCATATGACATCATGCGCAACATATGAGGCTGGTGAAAGAAGAAGGAAGGTTGGGGATGTTCAGAGTTAAGACGTTTGTGGTCTTAGGTAACCATTACACATGATGGAGCCCTGCTTTCCTGGAGATGGCTGAACATCTGCCTATTGATGTGGTGAATTAATTCTTTGTTTTGTTTTGCTCATGTGCACAGCTTATGCTTTACCTGTCAATCTGTCTTTATCTCCACCCATGCGTTTTTTCACTTTTACTTTTCTGATTTTCTCTCCCATCCCACCAGGGGAGAGTAAGCAAGCAGTTTTGTGGTGCTTATTTGCCAGCTAGGGTTAAAGCACAACAAATATTTTGATAAAAGTTATTTTGTGCAATTTATTTTTAAACATATGTATTGTTCTTGGACAAGTCAGTCTTATTCTTTGATGTAAATATCCCTATCTTCTTTAGCATGGCTTTATGATGGTGTAGTTACTGCTATAGAGCTAGTGTGGACTGAAAGAGATGTGAGTCTTGGAAAGGGAAAATGAGTATATCCTGAGAATATGTCACCTCATTTAGAATTTCAGAATTCAAGATTTTACCAATACACGTTGCACAGAACATCTCATGTGAAGCTAGTATTCTCAGCAAGAATTTCATGTTGAATAGAAAGTCTAGATTGATTTTTTAGTCTTGATTTTCAAAATAATGTATGGAATTAGTCATATGCATACCTCTGAAAGATGTCATAGTTAACACATTTCAAGAGTCCCACAGTGTAACTGAAGTATAGGACTGAAACCTTGGTCTGCATTTCATCTGCAGTTTTCTACAGTTCACCTTTCACAGAAATAAACATGATTTTGTTTTATAATTAAGAGCTCAATACATTTTACTCTCAGAAACGTGTTTGGCCCAGGCTTCTGATGAGCCAAGGAAAGATAATAAACACTGTCAGGACAGGTATTTAGATGTCTGAGAGGTCTCTCAGTCAATTTTACAGTGCCAAAACCACCAAGCATGATTGGAGTTTAGGCACTGTCTCCTAGAAACCTAGTTATCACAGCCCTTAGAAATGGTATAGAGCAACTGTTATACGAGTGTGGTTAAATATTTCTCCATACCTAAATTGACGTTTAATACATGATCTATGTGTGTCTTTCATTTTATAGAGCTTTCTGTACACTGATTCTTCAAGTGAACAATGTTTGCTCATCAGGAGAGACATCTGAGCTCCTCAGTGAGATGAAGTTCTACACCACAGGAAGCATTTGAACTCTTCAGCCTGAACGTGCACTGAGCATATGTCTGTAGGGTGAGTCATGGAAACTTTCCTTCTGTTCTTTGTTTTAGTTTTTAAGGCAAAATGTGTAATATTCATAATATTTATAATAGTAAGGCTAAATGTATTATTTCTAGTGGTGTATGGCAGGAAAAACAGGATGGTACTTGCAATATTTTTATGTTAATGCAGTAGTGTATCTTTCACATACTTCTCTTAAGAATTAAAAAAAAAAAACTGTTCAAGAAGTAATTTTTGTGTAAGGTGCAAAACGTATAAAAAGTGCTACAATTCTCTATAAGCCTGTTGGAATTTCTGAGCTAGCAGGATGTGTATTTATGCTTAAAGTGAGTCATAAACTGAGTCATTATTTTAACTATTCCCATCACTTGTTGCAGAATGTCGAGAAGTGCATCATGACAGTCAGTATGGAAATAAAAAGATAATTTATTCTGCTTTAATAACTCTTATGTTGATTTTCATGCTTTCAGTGGTGCATTATTATTTTTCACACGTGTGCATGTGCTCACACACACACACAAAGATTGCTGATAATGAGGGGGATGCCATGAGGGACCTCTGTCAAAGACTTTCTGATAAACAGAATCTAATATGAGCTATTACTTGCAAGCGCACACATACCTGCACTTAAATAAATAGTCTTCTGCATGTACTCTAGCCAGACCAATTTAGGATGAACACAAATATGTTAACTGAGCAGCATTAGCATTGATTAGAATGGTTCTTTTAGCATGAGTACAATTGTTACTCCAGGTGACTTATACCAAAACCCAACCACAATGTAATTGCTCTATTGATCCAATTTTACATTTACTTTTTTTTTTTTTTTTTTATTGTTATTACTATTAATTTGGGATCTTCTAAGAACAAGGCTCTGACTAGTTGCAGATGTCTCTGCTCATTGCAGAGGCATTGGACTAGATGTCATTTAAAGATCCCTTCCAACCCAAACTGCTCCATGATTCTACAATAAGTTCTGATCACTCCAGGTTACTTTGAAAAAATTTATAACAGACTATTTTAGCACATCTTACTATAAAAAAATCTATAGCCACTTACTGCCAGTAAATTAACACCTTATTTTAGTGATAAACATACTGTCTGTCTGTGCAAACAAACAAAAAGTATTTTTTTTAATTTATCTTACTTTTTATCTTAAAAAAATTTGACTGTTAAAAGTCAGATTAAAAATGAACCAGAGATGTGTGATAAACTGACTGCTTCATTTGACCACTTATTCATTTTTTCTACCTGAAATTATATAAAAATTGTAGCTTACTTTTTCTGCCAGAAACAAAAAAAGATGTGTCTATAAAAAATAACATTATGTATATTGACACTGCATGGAATAAACACTTCATCTTATTCATCTTACTCATCTTATAAACAGTAAGTAGGTAGTACAGGAAACATCATGTTATTCCCAGGGACAGGCTTTCCAGAACAAATGCAAGAATCATCAAGCTTATTTGGAGACAGATTATCGGAATATGTGTAATCAATGCAATAGATTAGTTCCACATGCACATCCAGGTAAGCAAGTTGCTTATTCACACACAAACATTAGTTGGATTTCTCTGTTCTGTCCTTTAGGAAAGGGATATGACAGAACCACACTTCCCATGGTTTCTTATAGCCCGTTTAAATCTTTTGCATCGGCGCTGTTTTCTTTTTACATTTCAGTTTTATCAAATAAAACATGTTCACATTAATATCAAGTAAGGAGTGTTGTTAAAGGTTGGATAAATTTAGAACCACTGTCTTATGCTGCCACATATATGTTGGTTTTACTAAAACAGAACTAGCTAATAAAAGGTCCATCTCCTTCAATATCTTTCACAGTTGCTAGCTTCTTTTCTTACTTAAGAGTAGTTTGAATGCTTGTAAAAGCAGGGCAAATTTTACCTAACCTTAGACTGACAAATCAGAATAAAAGAAAGAGGAAAGGGAAGGAAGTCTATATCTAGAAATGATTATAATTTAATACTGTGATAGAATGAGAATTCGGAATAGATGACTAAAAGAATGCAAATCAATATGTTACTCATTACATAAGTCAGGAAGCTTGAACAGCTGTGGGACAAGCTGAAAATCAAAGACAGATAGATGGTCCACATTCTTTTTTAATAGTAAATGTCACCTATCCCCTTATCTTCATAGAATTGGTATGATTTATAGCAATGTTTTCAAATAAATTTGATATATAGGAGGAAGAAATGTCACAGCCTTGAAAGATACTGATTTAATAAAACTTCTTGGGTTGGTGATCTTGCTTCTGAATGTGCTTAAGGACAAGAATTCTCCAACTGCAACAGTATGAAGATGTTGTCAAGGGCTTTCCTTTCTGAAAATGTATCTTGAATTGGAACTTTGAGTTCAGCTTATTCTTGAACTCCCAGCTCCTTATCTTGACCAGTATAGAAAATTCTCTGCCTATCTGCAACCAGCTGCGGTATAAATTATCTCACTTCTTTAGACAGCTGTAGTTCATAAAGATTGCCAGCTTTTCTTCAGTTTTGGCAGCCCCAGTTAGGTTTTTCTTCAAAAACTATTTGCACTATTTCCTTCTCAGAGTGGACCCTGAAAAAATGTACATCATCTTAAATGAATTTGAAAGAAATTTGAAAGCAGATATTAAATCTTTTGTTGTCAAAGTAGGTTTAATATCCACTGTATTTAGAGCAGAACTTAAGGGTACACTTTTACAGTGATTGTTATCAAACATTTGACTACATTTAATGCATTGAGTAATAGTATCATTCGTCATAGGTGGGAGTATTCACAACTGGTCACCTTCCTAAATAGCATCCCAGACCTAATTACAAATTAATGAGCATAAATTACAGAGAGAAATTCTGAGACTGCACCATATAAGACGACTATGGCTATAATTGCCCCTGCTAGACATAAAATGCAACAGAGGACTCTTACAAATGAATTGTTTATATAACAACATATCTATAATATTATAGCACAGACAGAGAAAAACATATCAAACACCAACAGGATTCACCAAAGACTTATTTTAACTTTGATGGTGAAAAATTCAAAATTCAAAATTTAAAATCCTCCATCAAATGTTTTCAGCTTTATTTCAGATATATGTTTATTATAGTACTCCTTTCACTATAAGAAGCTTGAATACTTATGCTAAAAGAACACTTTCTAATTATATTATTTTCTGCAGTCTCCAAAAGTGACATGGCTTGATGTATGCTTCCACGTATTGCAAAAATGTTAACTATATTCTTATGACATAGCCTTTGGAAACTTAAGAAGTACCCACATGTGTTCAAAACTGTCTTGAAATTTTGTAGGCCATTTAGAGTTTGAAAAACGATTGATTTCTTTTTTTTTTTCCTTTACATGTCTCTACTTAGAAGAATAATGTATGTTTGTTATAGATTGGGAAGAGGACACAGCCAGCAAAGCAGGCATAGAATGAGTTTGCCTTCTTAGTGTATTCATGCCTGTTGGTTTTGAAATCAGTGGATGTTTTGAGAATGACTTTCAAAAGAATAGGAGGAAGAGAAACAAAAAAAAAGAGAAAAAGGATAAGGATGGGGGAGCTAAGTATATAACATGCCCATTATTTTTATGTCCGCATCTCCAGTTTCATGATTTGCCTGAAAGTCCAGTTAAGGCTTTCAGACACAAACAACTGGAAGCAACCTTGAGGACACCTTGACTCAGACTAAAATATCACATCAGTGCTATGGATGTCAAGAATAACGTACTTGCCAGCAAAGTAGTTTTGTATGGCTAACCATCACCATTCACATCACAGCTGACTTCTCTTAGTGTAATAAGAATGAAATAGGAATAAACATCTCTTATATTTTCAAAGGTGATTTTCAGATGTTGAACAGTTGCTAACAGTCTATACAAGTTAGAGATCAGACACTAACTTAAATTTAGAACATGAACAAATGGACTGAGGCTGAGTCAGGGGAAGTTCAGATTGAACATTAGGAAAAGGTCTTCACTGAGAGGGCAGTTGGTCACTGGAACAGGCTCCCCAGGGAAGTGGTGGCAGCACCTAGCCTGTCAGAGTTCAAGGAGTGTCTGGACAATGCTCTTACTCATATAGTTTAGTTTTAGGTAGTCCTGCAAGGAGCAGGGAGTTGGACTTGATGATTCTTATGGATCCCTTCCAATCTGAGATATTTTATGATTCTATGAAATAGAATGAAGTATATACATATTAATCTGAACATGTATAGTGAGGTTTAATAAATAAAACATAAATTTCTTGGCTAATTCTGGATATTTTCACACAGGTGAAGTTCTCATTGAAATGCCTAACTCTTAGGACACTGTGTCACTGTAAAAGTTTAATGTGGTTTACAGAAACCAGCACAGTGAAGCAAGTCACAGTGAAGCGATGCTGGTATAAAAGCTGAGGAGACAATCTAGAGAGGCCTTAAATATATGTTAGATTTGGAATTCCAAATGTTAATCTTAACCTAAAGCACCAAACTAGATTTGATCTTTCTTTCTCACTAAAAGTATTGCACACTCCCTTTTAAATTCCAGAAGATTTTCTGAGGCAAGATAAGTTTTTTATTTGATTGATTTTATTTTCTATCTTATCATTCAGTATTCAAATACTGAGCTATGTGTTATTCTGAGTGAAGTTCTCCCAATCTTTTCTTGCAGAAACTATCTAGTTTGTATAAATATTTTAATAATTAATGGAGCAGGAACTGAAGTCTAAACATCCCAAATATGCTTTCAACTTTTTATGTTATAAATTTCCTAATAAAAACCCAAAAGCCAAAACTTCAAAATATCCAATATTTAAACAATCCATAAACTGTTCTTGAAACAATAAATTCAGGCCAGATTGTTCCATACCCCCTTTAGGTGTGCATTCTAAGAATTAAAATGCAGAATCATGTCTTCCAGTGCCTTCTTTGCTCCATTTTAGAACAGCTTCAAAAGAAGAAACTGCAAGAAGCCTATATTAATATTTTCCACAGCTGAAGAAGTAAAATACTTTTCTGCTTTTCTGAAATCCAAGTTGAAATCTGCTCAGTATTGGGTAATACAGTTAAGTCTGGGTCCCATGCATTTGGTGAACTGTGCAGCTGCAAGGTGTTAGTAAGCATTAGAGAGATGCTATCACACTACTTTTACAGACTCTTGGCTGAGGTTATTCAGAGGTTACATAGCATGCCTAATGGCCTGCAGGCTGGATGGTAACTCAACTTACTCAGTATTTCATTCTCATTGTTAGACACATATTTGTCCAGAGATGTTAAACTGCTGCATAGCTCAGTGAAAATAAGTAAGAGTTCTATGAATACTAGCAACTCATAAATTTTGAATGCAGGTGCTTGAATAGGTATCTATAAACTTCATTCTACCTTTTGAAGTAATAATCAAGTTGGAATATAACCATGAGAATACCACCAACTGCATACTGTATCTCATAACTTCTCCCATGACTTTCTCTCTTGCTCTGTCTCCCAGCCTGCTCGCCCCCTCCCCGCACCTCTAGTACCATTTCTTTCTGCCTCTCAAAATGTATTTCCTTCTACATCTCAAATAGTCATAAAAAGTGCTGATGAAATGTCAGTTCATTATCTCATTTTTCAGACAGATTAATTACCTTTTCCTTTTAGACAGTCTATAATGTAAATTTGATTTTTTCTAAATGTCACGCCGTTACTTAATCGGAAATATTTGTGATGCATCTAAAGAAACACAGAAAAGTCATGTAAAATTCATATTATATTAATTCAGAAAATGTTAATTTACAAGTAGTTTAACTGGTAACAAAAATTATTAAGTAACATGGAACACCATTCATTAGGTAAGCAGTGGTTGTCATTAAGTTTTTTGAAAACTGCCATTTTCAGGCAAACTAGATTTTCTATAATCTTTATGATACCTCTGTAATTAGAATGCATTTAGAGTGTTGAGAAAAATACAGAACACTGAGTTTGTGGTACTATCAATACTCCAGTAAATGCATATTTAGAACACTAATCTTTGTGAAAGAAATGTATGAATGTGTCTAGAGGGTCATTCTTACTTTTGGCAACTAAATATATAGTAAGAAGTAATACAGTAGAAATTAAGAAAAGTTACAATAAGTCACTACTTAAATAGATTACATATTATATATGTGCAATATAGTACTAACGCATTTACAACTGATACAAGCCTTAGAATGTACACTGAACTAGACAGTCATCAATCATAACCTGTAGACTAGAACTTCTCAGAAAGTTGTCACATGCTGTTGTTAAAAATTAGGATTTGTAGCTCATTTTGTCCAGACTACAGCTTCTTTTCAAACCAAAGCAAAGATTCACATTCATTTGAAAGAAAGTTGGATTGGGACATAGGATCCAAAACTGCCTTTCCTGCCTCCCCTTTAGCAGCTTTTTGTTTGGGCTTTTTTTCAGCTTTTATATGTAAAAGGTCCTTTTCTTTTCAATAATCAGTCAAATAGAATATGGATTTACGCATGTAATCAATCACACGGGGGGTTTGTTTATTTCAAGGTTCTTTATTAAAAAAAAACCAAACCAACAAAAAAACCCCAACACTTCCCGATTAATAGGTTTACTACGTTTCAAAAACTGTAGTAGAGGAAAATATAACTATGTTTGCATACATCATGTGGCAAAGTTTTGATGCAAATTAGTGATTACTAGTTTCCTAGTAACCTTGTCATTTGTTATAATTTTATGATATGGCATCAACATGTCCAGTAATTCCAGTATTACATGTATTTGGGGAAAGATACTCCACTTCGGGGTCCTATTTCTCTGTAATAACTTTGGCCTCTAAAGGTTTTCCTTGGTATTGTCCTTAATCTTTTACAAGTAAAGACACTGTATATATTCTTTTAATGATCCAAATAGCAAAGAACTCTTTATCTAATTATAGTTGTATTTGCTTTTTAAAAAGAGTTCATGCAGAATTAACTGACATTAGTTGTCATTTCCCAATCTCAAGCACATCATTGCCAATAGATATTTTAAGGGAATTAGTAGAAAACCCTGTGTGATTCTACCATTGCAGAATACATGCATTTCAGTTCCTGAATTATTCTTTTCCTACAGGCTATTATGCCAAATGGAGACTTGCTTATTCTTCTTGAAGGACATGCCTATTAAAGAACTGCAGCAGTAAATCAGTGCTTACTTGTGAGTTCTTCCTCCCTCCCTCCCTTCCTTCCTTCCTTCCACTTTTTCTCTCTTACCCCCCCCCCTTTTTTTTTCTTTTAAACTGAATTTTCTGTTGTCGAAAAGTAATTTTGCTACTGTTATTTTCTCTCTCTCTCTCTTTTTTTTTTTTTTTTTTTTCCCCAGACAGAACATGTCTGAAATCTTAGAAATTCTTATAAAATGGAATTTCCATCTTACGCACAGCTCCAGATATAAGCCTGCAGGGAATTTGTAGGTGAAGACCTATTCTAGTTTGAACAAAAGATGAGGTGAAATTAAGCATACATAACTGGTACTTCTGGCCTTTGACTCTATGAATCACTTAGATAAATAATACTCTCTAATGAATGCAGTTCTTTATAACTTATTTTGTACCTTATATTAACTAGGTAATTAAAGGAATATACAAATACATATATTAACAGCATGAACTCAGAGTACAAAAAAAATTCCTTCAAGAGGAAAAAACCAAAAAACAAACAGTTGGCAATATGACTTTTTTCATGGCATTTCTTCTTTACATAGCATACATTAAGCAGCAAGTGTGAATAAAATGCCTATGCTTAGATTCAAACCACTGCAGAACTTAATTGTTGATGACAAAATGGGTGTCGGAAAAGAACAAAACAAAACAAAACAAAACCCTGACTGAACATCTTTTGTAGAAGTCCCAGCTCCATTAAGTCTTCTAGACAGAACTTCCTTTGTGGAAAATTTATAATTCCCACTTTCCTCTTTAAAGCAGTAGGTGTCCCTTACATGAGCTATAACTCTTGCATAATTGGGCAGCCTAGGACTCTTTCCAAATTTTCTATGACAGGCATAATTTTTCATGAACACATCTACCGTAAGTTTACAAAAATCTAGGAACAATTACCCAAAAGAAGTAATTCGTGATTTATGCAGTGCCTAGATGTGATAGAGGAAACTTTGTCTTTTTCTTTTTAACTCCAAAATATTTGTTCTGTCAGTTTGCACTTTAAACACCTCCTAATAATATATAACACAGGTGTCTTTCTGTTATTTGTTTCCTCGTGCACTACTGGTTTATTGATCAAAATGTGTAGTTTCATATGTAAAATATATGGCCATTTGGAAAAGAGCACTCTATATTACTCCAAAGAAAAATTTATTCCCTGAATAAATTATTTTTTCCCATACTGATTTGGCAAGAAAAAGGGTAGAAAGATTTTGGTAGCTGCTTTTTTCGCAGGTTGAAGTCAAACTCCAGTATAACCAAAATGAACACTCCTGTTGATTTGAGCTGACCTAAAAGCTAGGTTTGTTCTAATGGTGACATCATCATTCAGATTTCAGAAAACAAGTAGGTATTATAAAGCCTTAGTTTTGTGATACCTGTACTACCTCAAAGAAACCTCTTTTGCTACTTTGTCTTTTGGATCTCCAGAAACCAACTAAACAAGAAGTTAACTAGGTGTAACTGAGATGCAAATGAAAACAGAAGAGTTTCAGACATTGAGGAAATAAGTTCAACGCTAACTTATCTGTTTGATATTGTTTGAGATTATGAGTGTTTTCCTGGGGCTAGGTCCCTGGTTTTATATGAGAAAGTGAAGGTTAGTGGTTGTTTCCATGCCGTGGAGAAAACACTTTCTGTGTCATTCTGTTCAGCCCTAATTCAAGCTTCACATACTGGTCATTGATTAATTAGGAAGGTATAATCTGCAATAATTTTTGAAGTCTTTAATTTATTCTGAGGTTTGTACAATCGAAATGTGTTACAAAACTGATGTCTGTTCTGCAGGGGTCCTTGCACTAAACTTAAATTCTTTGGCTGAAGAAGAGTGCCTTATCCTGACAAGAAGATAGGTGGAAAAGCTGTATACCTTGAGCAAGAACCAAGTGGCTTCACTGAAGCTGCAGCTGACTATCACTTTAGATTAAAATGGTGGGATTTATTCGATCCCTTTCTGATCAAGGTCAGTCAATAACCTGGCAGATGGAACAATAACCAAAGGTATGGGGGAAGACTCAGATGCTGATGAGACCAAAGATATAAATCCTTTCCTAAGAAAGAGTCCTCATTATCTGACATTTAGATGACTTAATGCTGGCAATGCTCAATTTTTGCTTTAAAGAGTTGTTATATTTTGTGTAATAAAAGACATTCTCTTCTAGCACAGAATAGAAAGGAAAAAAAAAATTAAGAGTGTATGCTTAATTTTGTTACCTATAGGGAGACTTGGGTAGAACTGAAACACCTAATGATGAAAAAAAATCAGAAAGCCAACATTTCATCAGTCATCAACTTTGAGTCATGAAGATTTGTTTATTGCTGGCATTTTGAATCAATATCTTCAGCACCTACATTTCTATGTTGAACCATAATATAGTCTGAGGAGCTACATGTCATTAGACCTTATTTCATTATGATTTATTTAACAGAGTATATATTTTAGGAGGGGTGACTAAATTTCCACTGATAAACCCACTGTTTGTAAAACCTCAGGAGCTCTCTCTGGTTATGAATACTTCAGTTAACTTCTCTTGGTCTTGATTTGCCTGCCAGTTAAAAAGAGAGATATAAGACCTTAATGAGAGATACAGTATTTGTAATCAATCCTGTGACCCTGGAATGAGGGAATTATAGCTATCCAGAACACAGCTAAAGGAGTAAGAGAGTTTGTTGGTTATTTTGCAGGAAATGTTTTTTGCTTAACTTCGCAGACAAAACAGTTCTGCCCTAGTGGAGTTGATGGTAATTTTTATGACAAATAAATTTATTCTCAACATGATTATATTTTACTATTCAGAAAGTTCCCTGCAGACTGGCTGCAAGTTGTTCATCATTTAGTAGAGCTAATTTGACATCAGTTCTAAATTCCATAACAGTAAATATGTCATTTAAACCACTCTTGACCAGAGTGACTTAAAATATCTTCAACTTAAATGCATTCAGAGCTCTAGCACATATATTCTAAGATTGTTTTCTGGTGTAGATAAAATTAATAACTAACTAACTAAATAAATAAGACTGATCTACCTCAATTCCCCAAGAGAAGCTGTGGGGTAAAATAATAAAAAAAAAATCTGACAAAAAACCAAAAACCTGAAGACTATAAAGTTGTGCATCAAATTGCTTTCAGTGCTGTGTGTTTGAGTACATTGTTCTTTCTTTTCTTTTTGGGAGCATTGTACCAAAAATCTTTGCTACTCATATGTGCCAATTAATACATGCATTTGTATTTGGAATCATAAAGGTGATAATTTTAATTCAGGGTAATTTTCCACTAGTTTTAACTTAACAGTGAAAAAACTCTGGTGTGAAATGATGTTCAGCAGATGTAAAACTGTCATATATAATCTATAAAATATTGTGTCAGTGACAGGGCCCTTGCTGATAACATGAAGAGTGTCTGTTTGGGCTTTAGCTAACTGTCCTAGTTCTGCCAATTACAAGGTGACAAAGTTAATTCCCTTAAAGTAAGTGCTCTGAAATACATTACCGTAATGCCATTAAAAACCATTCAAGTCCATATTCCCTGGAAAGTGACAGAATTAAGAAGATTTTAATTCTGTGTCAAGGACTGGTTTTTGGTGTGAATTTAAAATGGCTTATGGGAATTTTAAATCTTGGAGATCGAATGTGACATGTCCCGTTATTAGGAAATCCCACCCTTTCTCTATGCCTTTAAAGGCAAGTGATAAAACACCATATGTTGACTCACAAGCTGAAGTGTTTTTCTGCTGTCAGTATGAAAGACTAAGACTCTCAAAGATATAGATCTTAAAGAAATCATTCAGAAAAAGAAAATCAATTGAAACAATTACATCTTCAATTTCTGTGTAAGTTCACATAAACCTGTTTCTGCAAATCAGTGAATAAAATTTCTCCCACCAGCCTTAGTTGTCCTAGATGTCTTAGTTACCACCACGCTGATACATGGTGCTTTGAACTCCAAAGAAAAGGGAGATTATTAAGGATTTAATGTAGCAGACTAAATCTTTTACTTAAGGTACACTTCTACATAGCACTTATTTTTCTAGGGTGCTATCGATCTTTTGGTCAGGCTTTGGACTAAAACAGAACTGAAGCAGAGAGGAAGAAGTGATTACTAGGGTCAGGGTGAATAAAGAACAGTAAGAAGTCTAATGCAGGCAGGAAATATAGAAGATCTTGGTAATGAAGACAGAATTGTGTTGAAGGAAAAAGAAAAGAAGAGGGTAGTTTGGCTATGATAACATAATGGCAAAAGTGATTTGTGTAGATGTTTTTTGCAAACAGATAAGAGAAGTGAACATTGAGAAGCAAGGATGGTGGGGAAGAAAAAATTGAAACATAAGAAATGGTCCCACTGAATAGAAGCAAAACTGGGGTTTTAGCACAAACTAAAGCTTTTTTCTATAGATGTAAAGAATGTGTGATAACATGAAATATTCATTTTGGCAGGATGAAGAAATAAAGGTAGTCACTGATGACTTCAGTGTAACACAGATTATAATGGTTTGAACAGGTGAAAACCAGTCCTTCTTACAATTATTTAGGTACGTATTTTTTCATGTGTACATATACATACATATGAAGGCAGGTAATCAACAGGCATACTGATGTAGAGAGCTAACAATTCTTTGCAGAAGTAGTACAAGTTTCTCAATATATATGTGCTTACACATGCATTCTTCAAAATGTCAAAAGTTTGTTTTATTCTGAGAAATTAGAAACTAAAATTAGCATTAAAATGTGGCCAACCATACAACAGACCTAAAGGCACTGACAAACTACAGAGCTGATGTGCCAAGGAGACAGATGCTGCCTTTGGAATAAAATTTTTCAGGCCTTGGCATCAGAAATCCATGTTGCCATCCAAATGATTCCTACACACTATAAAAGCTATTTTCTTCAAACAACATACTAACCATATTAACTATCCAGCTATAGAATAAAAACAGATGAGGGTTAAGATATATGCAATCCATTTGAACTAATCTTACATGAAAGAAAATGTGCATGCTTATAATACCTGAGACTGTTCTTTTAAAATTACACTTAAGTCAAGAGAATGAATATGTGGAAGTTAAAGATAGGCATTTTTCTGTGTGCTCCATAAACTTTGTTTTATCTTTCTAATACAGTACCATGAATTTCACCCTGTGTAAAGTTAATAATAAATAGATTTGAAGACAGCAATCACAAATAACTTATGAAGCCCAGTTAATTACACATAAACATTGTTTTATATTATTTCCATGATGAAAGACCTGCTTTTTTACTACAGGAATTTGAGGTCTACTGATTAGCTAGCCACTGTGGTAATGGGATTTTTGCTCTTACTTCAAGAAACTTGAGATTAGCCCATGAAGTTCTCACTGTAAGATTTCTCTGGACTTGATTTTCAGTATACCTTCATGATCTTTACTGAATATCTTCCACACAGCTAAAGGCATAGCAAAACCCCTTTGGAAGTTCTAGATAAAACAATGAGTTAGAATAAAACTAGTCTACTTACAGCCACATAAATGGAAGGAACTTGCTCTTCTTCCATCCCCAGCTGCTCATCTCCAGTTCCCAGGATTGCTCATCACTTCTGATTTGTTAGCTGTGCAGTTTCTCCCTAAACCATTTCAGTTCAGTTGGGAGATACCTGCTATTTAAGCTGCTTAAATTAACTTGGGAGGTGGATGAGTGAGGTTTCCTGACAAAGGTCACAAAGAGTTTAAACAAGGAGCTTAAGAGGCAGATCTGACAGAGGGTGGTGATGAACAACTGGGGCAGAATTAAGGCAGGGGGCAGCAGTTGCTTTTCCTCAAAGAAGTGCAGCTGGAAGAGCTATAGGCTGAGATTGTATCCTGAGGTGTACGAGATGGATAGCAAGAGTTGGATATTGAAAGAAAAGTAAAAAAAAACAGTTTCCAAAGAACTGTTTCCAAAGAAAAATCAATACAAAAGTCTTTTACCAGAACTGAATAATCCAGTGATCTCTCTTCTGTGTTCATTGCAGTTCAGTTAGGTTGTTCTTTGTTATTAGGAAATACACCAAAAGGCTCTCTCCCTCCACCCCACCTCTCTCTCTCACTCCCACTCCAGCTATAGCTATATCTAATCTATATATCTACATCTATATCATATTTGTAAAATCAAGTATGTATAGTAAGAAATGCTTGAGTTAATATTTCTCAAGCAAGAGTGTACTTGCTACCTGTAAGTATACACTACAACTGCATTTGTCATTAAAATATTAGCCATATTGAGTGTGACTCTGCCTTTCTCGCTATGAAAAGGGTGCTTGACCTAGATGAGAAGATTAACACTATCATCTACACAGTCCACAGTCCATTTGCATAGTTCTCCATGAAGGTTGTGGAAGAGGTTTGCTTGTGGAAATAATGAACAACAGGATAGTAATTCAAAGTTAAAACAGTTGAACTTTGCATGGAATGTATGTGAAAAAGAGACAACTATATCATGTTACCAGAAGTTTCAATTTTCAGTTTTAGTTTTCCCACTCTTTTGATGTGTTCTGACAAGATGTGGTCTGGTTCCATCTATTCTATACATTTTCCATGGATAGTTGAAAACAGCAATGAGATCTACTCTAAGATTTATTTTCTAGGACTGGTCACTCTCAGATTCTACTTGTACACCATGTACTCCAGCATCCTGACAGTCTCAGTGGCTTCTGCTGGGGTCATTCCAGTGTGCTGCTGTCTGCCTTGTACTGGAGACTCCAAATGTGGAACCACAGCTTCAGGTGTGGCCTCACAAGTGCTGCATATAGTGTGAGGGTCTCCCTGGACCTCCTTGGATCTGCTGGCTACTCTTGCTAATACAGTCCAGTATGTGGTTGGCTTTCTTCACTGAAGGTCACATATGGTCTAGCAATATATCTTCCTTAGTTTCTCACTGTCTGACTTGAGAGCTCAGGGAAGTGTGCAGAAATGATGAGCCTTGAGCTCAAAAACAGGTAGTTCAAAGACATTTCACACAAAAAGATAAAATAATCAGGAAATTTACTTTAATTTATCTATGACTCTTTTCATCACCTGTAAAATAATATCATTCCATCTCTCAGGGATGCTGCAAAAATAAATTAATTAATGTTTATGATACACTTACATTCCCTAGAGGAAAAACTCACAAGAAGATAAATAATTCTGTCTTTGGAGCAACATTTGATTAGTGTGCAGGAAAAAAAAAAAAAAAAAAAAAAAAAAAAAAAAAAAAAAGGCTTGAATAGGTATAAATATATTGCAAAAACTGCTTGGTAACCAAACTCCATATATCTTGAATACTGAATAAGGGACCCTGTGGGAGGATAGAAAAGTATGTGTTTGTATTACATAGGCTGTGTCATAATGGATATGAAGGACTCAAGCTATTAATTGTGAAGAAATATTTCCAATTGCTTAACTTTGGATTGTATTTTTTTTTTAAATATATACAAGAATGTCAGTGCTTTCAAAAGCAGAAAGAAAAATCTATGATATAACAGTTAATTTCAGTACATCTAGTTGTTAATATGGCACTGAATTCACTGAATTTTTCTCTTGCAATAAACTTAATACACATACCTTTATGTGCAGTCACAGCAGCAATAATTAACTTTTTGTGCTTCTACCAGTTTAGAGTTAAAAATTATTATCTGAAGCATCATCTTATGTTGCATGTAGCTATACTGATATGCTGACACACTAGTTCACTTGAATATAAACTAAGTTTTCATTAATTTAGGCCTTAAGATTTATCATAAGTAAGTACTCTGCTGCACAATAAGTGAAATCAAACTAAATAAAATAGAAAGATATCTGTCCTAAATGTCTTAAACTGAGACCTTTAACATACAGTCTCTATATTTAGTTATTCACAGTACAATACGAAAAATCAACACCTTTCAGACTTTCTGTTTGCATTTGTTTGTTTGTCTTGCTTTTATTACTGAGAACTTGGCTATGAACAAAGGGTAGGAAATGGCCTCAGTTTTAATCTGCCCCTCAAATCAATGCTAAGTAAAGCCCCTGATGGCTTCAGCACCTCTGTAGCTTGCCATTGTACTGCACAAACTTTATAAAGGCAGATATAGCTAGGATACTTATTATTGTCCACCTGAGCATGCCATGGAGGTAGGCAAGACACTAACAGTATGCATGGCTGAGCAAACTGTGCCAAAATATATGGCCAAAACGTTTCCTTCTGCTCCAGAGTTCATCTAAAATACAGTAACTGTGTATAGCTTGCAACACTGTCATGACAACAAAAGGTGAATCTCAGCTTGAACAAAGTCTAATTTTCACATTTAATGTACAGTGAAGTCATATCCAGGATTATTCTCCTTACATACTTTTGTTTAAAGATTCATAACCCAATGACTAGCAAGAGTTTAGATTTTAGCACTTGGTTCCTGTACATCTTAATAATATTTGTACTCAGTTTCTCACAACTAAAGTGTGGGAAATAGATTTCAAAACAGAGCTCCATTCTAAAGGGTACATCACAAGGCTTTTTTAGTCAGTGTAGTACATCACAACATTAATAGATAACATAACAATAAGCAAGGAGCCAAGAAATCAGGATTGTTGCCACTTTCTTTTAAACCCCAAATCTACTGACATGCTGCTGCTTGACCTTAGTCATATTAAATCTAGTTGCATTTAATATCTTTCAGATCGATATAGTGCCTGGTTGAAAGACTCCCTTTGGAGGCAATCCTAAAAGGCAAAGGAGTCCAGGAAGATCATGCCCAGTCTGCACATTCTTCAAGAAGGAAATCTTCAACACACAGGAGCAGGCCATTCCCATGTGTAGAAAGATGAACCAGTGGGGAAGAACACTAGCCTGGCTAAACTGAGAGCTTTTTCTGGTACTTATGACCTTTGGAAGAGGGAGCAAGCAAGTCACGAGGACTACAAGAATGTCATGAGGGTAATGCAAGTAAAAAATTAGTAGGGCCAAAGCCCATCTAGAAATTATGTTGGCTGCTGCCATAAAAAGCAGTAAAAAACTTTTCTATAAATGCATTAGCAACAGAAGGAGGGATAAGTAGAATCTTGATCCTTCATTGCATGCAGGGTAAAACAGTTGCAAAGGATGAGGAAAAGGCTGAGGTACTTAATGCCTCCTTTGCCTCAGTATTAAATGGTAAGACCAGTGGTGCTTTGGATAGCCAGGCCCCTGAGCTAGAAAACAGGGAAGGGGAGCAGAATGAAGCCCCCATAATCCAAGGGGAAATGATCAGTGACCTGCTACACCACTTAGGCATACACAAGTCTATGGAGCCAGATGGGATCCACCCAAGGCTTATGAGGGTGCTGGTGGAAGTGCTCAGCAATCAACTTGCCATCATTTATCAGCTGCCCTGACAAACTGGAGAGGTCCCAGAAGACTACAGGTTAGGTAATGTGATGCCCATCTACAAGAAGAGCAGGAAGGAGTATCTGGGGACCTACAGGCCTGTCAGCCTAGCCACAGTACCAGCAAAGGGTATGGAGCAGATCACCCTGAGTGCCATCATGTGGCATGAGCAGGACAATCAGGTGATGAGGCCCATCCAGCAGGCATTTATGAAAGGCAGGTCCTGCTTGACAAACCTGATCTCCTTCTACAACAAAGTGATCAACTTACTGGATGTTGTCTGCCTGGACTTTAGTAAAGCTATCTGCACCGTCTTCTGCAGCATTCTCCTGGAGAAAATGGCTGCTCATGCCTTGGATGGGTGTACTCTACACTGGGTAAGAAGATGGCTGGACAGCCAAGCACAAAGAGTGGTGTTTAATGGAGTTACATCCAGCTGGTGACCGGTCACAAGTGGTGTTCCCCAGGGCTCAGTATTGCGCCCAGTCGGGTTTAACACCTTTATAAGTGATCTGGATGAGGGGATTGAGTGCACCCTTAGTAAGTTTGCAGATGACAGCCAAGTTGGGCAGGGGAATGTTGATCTCCTTGAGAGCAGGAGGGCTCTGTGGAGGGCTCTGGAGAGCCTGGACCAATGGGCTGAGGCCAGTTGTATGAGATTCAACAAGGAGAAGTGCCAGGTCCTGCACTTGGGTCACAGCTACCCCACGTGAAGATACAGGCTTGGGGAAGAGGGGCTGGAAATCTGCCTGGTGGAAAGGGAGCTGGGGCTGCTGGTCGACAGCCAGCTGAACACAAGCCAACAGTGTGCCCAGGTGGCCAAGGCAACCAATAGCATCCTGGCTCCTATCCAAAACAGTGTGGCCAGCAGGACAAGGGGAGTGATTGTCCCTCTCTACTAGGCACTGGTGAGGCTGCACCTCGAATACTGTGTTCAGTTTTGGGCCCCTCCCTTTCAGAGAGTCATAAATGTGCTGGAGTGTGTCCAGAGGAGGGCAACGGAGCTGGTGAAGGGTCTGGAGAACATGTCTTATGCGGAGTGACTGTGGACAGCAGGTTTGCTCTAGCTTGGAAATGAGAAGGCTCAAGATGGATTTTATTGCTTTCTACAACTACCTGAAAAGAGGTTGTAGCAAGATGGGTGTTGGTCTTTTCTCTCAAGCAACAAGCCATAGGATGAGAGGAAATGTGCCAGGGGGAGGTTTTGATTGGATAGTCAGAATAATTTCTTCACTGAAAGGGTTGTGACGAACCAAAAGAGGCAGCCCAAGGAAGTGGTTGAGTACCCATCCCTGGAGGTATTTAAAAGACATGTAAATGTAGTGCTTAGGGATATGGTTTAGTAGTAGAAACGGCAGTTTTTGGGTTTTGGTTGGTCTTGATGATCTCAAAGGTCTTTTCCAGCCTAAATGAGTCTATTATTCTGTTTGTTATCTCTCTTAAATTGCAATAAAACTCATTATTAAAAGACAGCAGAAGAGCTAAGGATTGTTATTAAAATATGTACAGTTTCTAAAAATATTATTTTCTCCCTTTTGCTTTTAAAAGAAGGATATTTACATTCATACTGCTATTTTTTTTAGCTTTTTTAACTTGCTATGTGCTTTTAAAAGTATTCATCATCAATATATCGGTGTTATTTTATATTGGTATTCAAAAGCTCATACCATTGCTGTTGGGACCTTGCTACAGTACAGTAACGTGCAATCCTAAGAAAAGTGTTGCATTTGCTGTTATAAAGTCAACTGTTTTCCAAACGGCAGTAATATAAATAAAATGTTAAACAAAACAGTAATACAATAACAATACAATAACAAAGCTGGGGGAAACTTGATAGTATCTAATCGAAACATACAAATTTTAAATCCAAAAACCTAAATCTCATTCATCAGTGTTCGCTGGTTGCTCAAAGTATAATTTCTAGCTGTTGATAAAACCTATTTTTGTACATCCCAGGAGATATTCCTTCCATTTGTCCTTTTGGATGAAACTTTAACTGTTTTAAGGAAAATAAAGAAAAAAAATAAAACAATCTTCTGATCTGTAACAATGTTAAGAAAAACATTTTCTGAATGGATAGTTGGTATACTTACCAGTTCATACACATCTGTTTATGCTTGAAATTACTGGGAATAATATTTAAAGAAGACAGATTAATTAATAATGTAATAGATAATTTATCCCACTTCCAGAATATATTAGTAATAGGAATGTCAACAAAAAATTATCAAGGAAAATTCAGGAAATAGGATGATCATCATCCATCTGCAGTCATCGTTTTTTTTTACAATTCTGGCGCTAGTTTCTCACCTGTGGATCTCAGGCTAGTAGTCATTGTCAACATAGACCTAGTTTGATACAAAAGAAGAAATTGTTTACAGTGTCCTCTCTGGTACTACAAAATCTCAATCAATACCTGAGAAAGTTATTACAGATCCAAGGTTAGACTTTACATGGCACATTCACTTTACTTCACATATTCAGATTTCTTAGCTCTTGTAAAAGAATCATAACCAATGAATATACAATATTTTGAAATTATTTTCTTTTAGTCTTATGTACTAACAATGTTTGATTTTGCATAAAATATTTAAATAAATAAAAGCCTGTATCAGGAAGTACCAGACAGATTTTGAAGTTTAATAAGTAGGTGATCATTTGGGAGACCCTTGGTTGACACTGCTTCATACCATATTGAATGTATTTCCTTGCTCTTATTCTTTCCAAAAGGAAACATTTGAGTTGTCTTAAGCAATTAGGCCTGAAATATGACTGTCATTCTGAACAAGGAATTATTTTTCTCCAGTCCTTTGAAAGCCTTACTCTCTGGAAGGGGTCCAACATAGGCTCCAAAACTGCACAGTGTTTATAACTGGTAGCTGTGTAACAGCTACTTAGCTGCCCGACATTGATATCTATGAACCTTAATCTTAGATACATCATTTTTTCCTTGCATTAAACAGATAATATTAGCCTATATCTCAGATATCTCACCTAGGTGAGAGGACATCTAAGAGTTAGAGGCCTCAGTCTTGAACCAATCTCACCTTTGTGTCTGGCATTAGATATATTAGACATCTAACACTAGGTATTAGATTATTACAATTAGATATTTAAATCTTCTTTTTTGTTTTGTATTCTTCCCCTCCACGTATATCTTCTTTCTTCCTTCCTTCCTTCCTTCCCCCCCTCCCCCCAGTTTAAAGCTTCCCAATGGAGTTACTGAGTTTAATCCTTCTTTTTTATTATTATTTGTCCTTTGTGGAAGAAGCTGTACTCTGAGGCAAGCCAAAACCCTGCTTGCCCAATCTTGGAGAAAATTAGAGCTGTGCAAACACTGTTGTTTCATTCTGTTTCCAATAGCTTGAGGCTTTCAGTCACACACCCTTTTCTCAGCCACTCCATTAACCTGCTCCATATGCCCTAATATTCCCTGTTGGCAATGTTTAGTGTATTTGCAGGCATTTTATATCAACAAAATGCATAAAGCAAGCCAAGGGAATTGAACAATCAGGCCCTGAGGGGTTGCTGTATTTCTGCGCGTAAAGGAAGCAGAATTTCTTCTAGGCAAAGACCATCACCCTGTCTTTACTATTCATCTTCAAGAATGCATTTGAAAATTAAGTCCACAGAACTGAATATTAGTGTTTTGGCTAAAATTCAGTTGAATAGTCATTAGAAGCCCATGGCAAAGCCAGAGAGTCTTAGTAACTGCACAGGCAGAGACTGAAAGGATATTCACAGGACACGAGTTTAAATACATGCAAATGCCCTTTGGGGCTTAAGATCTGCTCAAGGAGTGCTTGTATTAAAAACAAAAACATAAGTTTGTACTTTTGACAATAAAGAGTGATAAAGAATTACTTGTCCTGCCTTCTGATGAGCCAATCACCCATTTAGAAAAAAGTTCTCGGTTGGACAAACTTAGATGTATGTTCTATAAGATAATGAACCCCCTGCTCTGAAATTTGCAACACACTAAAGTGAATGATGACTACACAGTCTGTGGTCTCCAGAATTTTTCAGTTTCTGACGTCTTTAGTATTTCCAGTGGCTTGAGGAGATGCTATATCTAAAAAGAATGTGACTTTACAGCAGACTGCAAAATATTCCTTTGGCAGCATCAATTGGCCTTGCATACACTGAACTTGTGAGCATTTGTTCAGGGGCCTTTCTCTCAAATAAGGAACAAATCCCTCCAGCTGCAGGTCACTCAAAGCTAAAAAAAGATCCCAGGGACAAGGCAATCCAGCAAGTTTATCAGCAGTTCAATTCCCCAAGAGGGCACCAGGGGCCATTACATGGCCATTAGCATAGCCAGCACTGGAGTCACAGGCAGAGCAGAGGCAGCCAAGCAGCCAGCCAAGAAATCAGCCAAGGGCTTTGAGACAGACACAGATGTTGCTGCTAAAAAATTTATTCTAGACTTTGGCATCTGAGTTCTTTATCTGTCAATTGTGTGTTCTGTATGAGGCCCCAGCTGTTCAGTTTGCTAATGGAAGGAGAAGAAAGGAAAAAGCTGAGCTACATTTAGATGACCAGCGATATGATTGCTTCTAAAGAACTGTCAATTATCTTAAAGGGTTGATGTTGCTTTTAATAGAACTCTTCCAACCTTTTCTGGCAAAATTTTCCAAAATTTCCAAAATATTCTAGCACTTCTTATTGGGGTCTCTGTGTCCTGTAGTAGTCAATGGCAAACTATGTTGTCTCACACAGAGAAAGTCCTATAGGCAGGACAACCCACTGTAGAATGGGCATCGTGGATTAGCTGCCTCTAAATTTGGTTGCCTGACCAATGGTATGAGGACACTTTGGTCTACAAGGAAGAAAGTAGCTGAACAGCTTTCACTGCTTATTTCTTGCCCTTCAAAGACTCCACATTTGGATAAACGGTCTGATTTCCTCAAAAAGCTTGCAGCTGTTTGACCTTTCTCTGCTTTTCTACCCATTTCCAAAGAACTCACTGTTTTAGCTACAGTCCCAAGATCTGTTTACAATTTGAAAGCTCTGATATGTACTCTTGCTTTAGTTTTCCTTCCCTACAATGCTTGAGTGAACACCATTCCTCTCCTACCATATGCAATAATCAATATTTCTTTTGAAAAAACACATTAGATTATTTTGCTATTTTTTACCATATAATGAAGAAAGTAACAACACCACACATTTGTTCTTTAAAATTATCATTTAACATTATCATATAATAATTCAGACAGCAGTAGATACAATTGTGTGTTTATATATTACTGATACAATGCTGTAGTTGCTTCAGAAACCTTTGTTACAGTGTATAAAAACAACCTCTTGCTTTTATTGCAGGTCAATTGTATCCTTGGGGCCAGCTACAGTTTAGGCTTTGTAGTTCTTGTCTGTAGCTACTAACCATCTAAGGAACTGTTTTTCTTAGTCAAGGAATGTGTTAAGTTATAAGAGAGGGTTTGCAGCAGAAAAAGCAGGCCAAGCTGGTTCTGCGGTTTGTGAAGGAGGGCTAAGCAGGGGATATGTGCAAGAACATAGGGGGTCATGGGGCAAACAACAGGATGAAGAGGAGTGAAAAGGAGTAGAAGGACATTATGATATTAATGAAGGTCACAGGGAGACTCATACATATGCAAATGTCCCAGAATGTAATGAGTATGTATAGCTATGTAACGTAAAATGAGACCTGCAAAATAGTTTGGCATGCGTGTCAGGTGGAGTGATCCCCCGTGTATCCAGCACCACAAGCAGTTAATGCCTGCTTCTTCATACTACATTGGTGTTAAGGGGGTTTATTCCCATATTTTGGTGACCTTATCATGGGACAAATCAGGTAATACAAATTGGTTTTAGTGAAAACATATTGATTTGTATCCAGACACACATAAATACATGTTTTGCTCTAGAATTTTACTTACTGGTGAGTAGATGACAATAATATTTTTTTTCCTTTCTTCCAATCTACTTTTCATAACAAGAGTTTCCAGTTTAAACTCTTTTTACCAAACCATCATTTTCAGTTAAACCCCATATTTTTTACTTTCCTAGCTGTGCTGTTAATTCAGATAGACCAAATTTCTTCCCTTTCTGTACAAATAACTTGCTGCACTCTGACCCTTTTAAGGCTATACCCAGCTGCTTTTTCTTATATTTTAGAGATAATCCCTGAGGGCTTGAGGACAACCGCTCCATTCTGCTCAGGTTAATGCAGATCCTGCACTGTTTTGTCATCTAGCCTGCTCTTAATCAAACTACTCCAGAGTTATACTGGGCACTAAGAATGTTACAGAGTGTAACAACAAACCTTTAGGCAGTTATAATGATTTAAAAGAGTAAATTCAAGAAAACAGTTCAGTTTCTCTTCAGTCCATCAGAGAAAACTTCTGATTTGGTTGATAAATTAAGATTAAATGACCACAGTACTCTTCCTTTTAAAACAAGAAAGATGCTGGTTATTATTACTCACCAAAATCCATGGGAATTTTTTTCAGGTAAATGCTCTTGTCATCAGCCTAAAATACCAGAATCTTTCTTTTCTTCCTTACTTACCACAATTTCTCCCATGGTCCAATGATATGAACTACTTTTTTGCACTATAACACAGTGCAAAAGAGAAGGTGGAGAACAGAGGTGGGAATCCCAATTAAAAAAATAGTTATTGAAACAGTCTTCTAGAAAAGG
Organism: Falco rusticolus; assembly: GCF_015220075.1. NCBI lineage: Eukaryota > Metazoa > Chordata > Aves > Falconiformes > Falconidae > Falco > Falco rusticolus. Next base: position 39,703,226 of record NC_051188.1, on the reverse strand, counting down.
CAAAATTGATCATCTCAACTCAAAATAAAGCAAGAATTGAATCAATGCAATCAACTTCCCAAACAGTCATTCTAACTGGTAGGCTATTGTATAAAAAATGAGAAACAGTATAATTAATGATTCTTTTCTGGCTGTGCTTTATGAAAAAAAATAATTTGTCAGTTCTATTCAAAACCAATTGTATATAGCTACTCTGAGAAGGCTATAGTAATCCGAAGTCAGAAGTCAGTCACTGGATTACTATTCTGAAATCTTGAGTAAATTACCAAACCCAGAGGAGGACTGTTTTCTTTGAGATTTTCTTTTTTTCTGCATTTTTCTTGTTTCTGTCTAAGTAGCTGTCCATGATGAATGTACCTTCAAGGATTCTGCTTTTCATAGAGAAACTGTATGCTCTTCATCCAGACGAAAAATCCTACACCTGCTTATTCACTTTTTATATACGTGAGACTTTAAAACAAGTTTTCTGGATTTCACTCACAAAAAAACAATGACAAAAAAGAATTACATCTCCTCCCCCCCCCCCCCCCCCCCCCCCCGATATTTGAAGGCGACTGATCCCTTTATATCTTTGTGTTAGGTTTTATAATTATCATGTTATCATGTTAGGTGCAAGTTCTGATATTTAGGCCCTGAGTATATGTCCTTACACTGCAGGATGTTTGCTCTGCTGTGTGCTCAGTGTGTGCTCTGCTGTGTGCTCAGTCATCCTGCTGTCTGAGTGTACAGTTTAGCTGTGTCCCAAGTACAGGGCGTTTGTATTCCACAATTTTGCCTGCAGTACTGGTCTTCAGACATTCAGAGTGGAATTTACCAGAGTGATGGCTTCTTATATGCCAGGATTTCTTTTTTCCTTCACAAAGATTCAGGGCATCTGAGGAGGAACAGGAAGAAGCTGGATCTAGACACAGCTCAGATTTGAGTCCACTGACACCCAGGGATGAGTATATAAACATGGAAAGCATCTATCAATGCTGTGAACACAGCCAAAGGACAAACTCAGAAACTTCATTTGCCTCCTTCTTGTGCAGAAGAAAATCTAACCAATATGAAAATTGAAGGTCTGGACACATAGGCTAGTAACTAGGAATAAACTAATGCATACGAACCTGAATTGTCACTGCACCAGACTTGAATTTAGTTAGACTTTGCATCTCCTGAGTAATTTGTCCCTGTGAAAAAGAGGAAATAAGGCAATGTGGATTAACTGTCTCTTGTTTTCCTTTAGTAAACTGTTCTCTTTTGGTTTACTAATACTTAATGGTGGAGAGTGAAGCTGGGAGAGTCAAAAATGATTCCTTAGTGCTGTAATACATTCATTGGGACTATCCTACGAATTTTGAATCGTTTTATGGAAGAGGGAACAGATTTGATCAGGAGTTTCTGAGATCAGTTTTACAATATGACCAGCTACAAGGCAATGTGGATAGGAAACATTCTTTAAAATTTTAACTCTCAGAGAAGTTACTCTGTTTAAGTAGAGGAGTGTAGGCAAGAAAGAAAACCCTTTGCCAGTGTGAACATGCCACCCATGCAGAAAAGACTGGGATAAATCAATTTAAACTATTCATATTTAAAGATTTCAAAGCTATTAATTTTCTCACCTGAACTAGGCTGAATATGCTGCAATGAAACCTCAAGCTATAAGATCCAGGATGCAGAGCAGGGACAAGCCTAATTAACATTTGAATACAGCATTTAAAAAGAAAAGAGAAAAAAAAACCCTCTGAATATTCCAGTAAGTACTGCTACTGAGTCAGCAATTTGTACTGTCCCCTTTCCATACTTGATTCAATGCACCTGAGTATGTTCTTAGTTTTAAGAATGCATATAATCCTACTCCTACTTAGAAAATATCTTAATGCTTGTCAACATTCCTTATTTAAGTCAGTTACATGCTTGAGTGCGCCACACAGTTGAACTTTGAATATGGGTATGGGTATGAATCAAGGCATCTGTATATTGCTACTAGGCTACTGGAAATAACAACTTTTAAATAAAAAAACCCCAAAAACCAAAAAACACCAACAGTGCAGCCACAAAAGCCATACTGGGCTTTACACAAGTGTAGGCTTATAGCCCCTTATAATCTGGAACCTAATAACTGCAAAATTAATTTTGGTTTGAAAGTCACATTAATTCTATGATAAATAGACATTTACATATACAGCTCATTCTAAATTTTTCCCTTACTACATTTCTGCCATGACTTGTATTCAAACAAATTTTTGAGTGGAAGTTATGTAGTAATATCCCTTTCAGTGTTGAAATGTGACACCTGAAGAAAATAATTCTGAAACAAAATTTCCTCAGTATTTCCATTTCACAGATGATTTTGACAAAAATATCTCTGTCAAGTTCAGGTTTTTTTGGTTGGTTTTTTTTTTGTTGTTTTAAACAGCTTTCTTTAAGGAAGAGATTTTGGGGTTTTCGCACCTCTACTCTTATGTAAACACACCCTAATCGAGAAGCAAATCATCCATGTCTCAACCTATTAATTGAGTTGTAAATGTATTAAAATTAGTAAAATTCTTCACATTTCCAGAAGTGGTGGAGTCAAGTTGATGGGAAGGAGTGTACATTTCTATATATTTGATTTACTCTGTGTTGGTTTACTTACACCTGTTCTGGAAAAAAACAAACAAACAAACAAACAAAAACAAACAAAAAAACAACCAAAAGACGTTTAATACTCCTTTCACGCTTTTCAGATTAAAACACATAAGAAATTACTTAATTAACATATCTAATATAATTGAAACCATTCATAAATCAAAGTTGTTTGCTGGATCAAGCTCCAACACATAAGTAAATGTACTGTAAGAATATAACTGTATTTTTGGTTTACCCTTTGTGCCTTTGTTCTCTATCACTGAAATATAGTAAGCATAAATACACTTCTCTACCATGCAAAGCAGCTAATTACATGGATGATTGTGAGGTGTTCATTTATTATGATGGGACAATACTTAAGGAGGAAATACGTAACTATGTAAATAGATCCATGTTTAAGCTAAATTTGTATTACCACTTCCCAGTTACTAGAAATCAATTCTCAATGATTTTCAATTGTAAGCACAGTCCCCAGAATAGTTTTTCAGCCAGTGTGGTGGGTTAACCCTGGCTGGATGCCAGGTGCCCACCAAAGCTGCTCTATCACTCTCCTCATCAGCTGGACAGGGGAGAGAAAATATAACAAAAGGCTCCTGCATCAAGATAGGGACAGAGAGAGATCACTCACCAGTTGCTGTCACAGACAAAACAGTCTTGACTTTGGGAAATTAATTTATTACCAATCAAATCAGAGAAGTGCAACGAGAAATAAACTGAATCTTAAAACACCTTCCCCCCACTCCTCCCTTCTTCCCAGGCTTAACTTAATTTCCAGTTTTCTCTACCTCCTCCCTCCAGTGGTGCAAGGGGTCAGGGAATGGGGGTTGTGGCTGGTTCATGACAAATTGTCTCCACCACTCCTTCCCCCTTCAGATGAAGGACTCTTTACACTTTTCCCCTACTCCAACATGAGTGCCTTCCACACGGTCACAAGTCCTGCCAGAAGATGTGCTCCAACATGGGCTCCTCTCTCCATGGAGCCACAAGTCCTGCCAGGAGCCTGCTCTACTGTGGGCTCCCCATGGGGTCACAGCCTCCTTTGGGTATCCACCTGCTCTGGTGTGAGATCCTGCATGGGCTACAGGTGGATATCTGCTCTACTGTTAACCTTCATGGTTTGCAGGGGGACAACATGTCTCATCATGGTCTTTACAATGGGCTGCAGGGGAATCTGCTCCAGTGCCTAGAGCACCTCCTGCCCTCCTTCTTCACTGACCTTGGTGTCTGCAGAGTTCTTTCTCTCACATATTCTCATTTCCTTCCTCACCTACAGTTGCCATTGTGCAGGATTTTTCCCCTTCTTAAATATGTTATAACAGAGGCACTACCACCATGCCTGATTGGCTCTGTTGAACATAGGGGAAACTTCTACAGCTTCTCACAGAAGCCACCCCTGTAGCTTCCCTGCTGTCAAAACCTTGTCATGCAAACCCAACACACCAAGTAACATTTTCCCCAGTTATTCCCAAGTATATTCTAAGAGATACCATAGGAGGAGAATTCTTAATTAGGAAGTAGCCATACTGTTTGGAGAGTAAGAGAATTTAATCATATGAATGCAAGCTGTTCTATGCCAGCTGGCATCAACACCAAACAACAGTCCTAAACATGTTTAATTTACTAGCCTAAATGTGCTCTTCCACAGTGCTCATGCAGTAGTATATGCCTAAACAAAGGGTACGTTCCCTAATGAAAGAGAAAAAGCAACAATTTTAATAGGAAAAAAATGCCTAATATTTAAGAAAAATTGTACATATGGTAGACAAAAGAAATAAAAATATACCTTTCCTCAACTAAGCTGATCCAATGACCATGAAAATACATATCAAGTCCAGGATGACCTATACAGAGATTGGGTGTTTCTTGAGATTTAGACAGAGTAATGTCATATTTATTGAAACACACTTAAAAGTTTTCTATGGGCAAAGGGAAGCATAACTGATATGTGTTCCATAATTTATTATTACTCTAATTAAAATCTTAACAGTCCAATTAAAACACAGCAAACAGTTATTATTGCATTGCTCCGATCACAATGATAGTAACATTCTCAAGTCATTGAAACAGTGAAGACATGGGCTTCCTAGTATCAATCCCTTTCCCTGGGATTAGGCTTACTCTTGGTGCAGCTCTGAGCTGTAACACCTGCAGGTTCACTCCTCCCAGTGAATGCGTGTGATGGAATGAACTTCATGAGGTCTTTACCAGGAAGGATAGGATGCTTGTGGCAGAAGTTTACCTCAGCCTTGGGTCTGCTTGGGGCTGTTTCCATAGATTTTAACACAGTCTGCTTACCTACTATTTTTTTCCCTTGGTTTCCCTCAAACATTTGTCTGTTTGCACCACTTAGCTACTAGTTATATCAGCATAATAGTTTTCCAAAACACTATAAAAGGCAAATAGTTTGGGTTTGTTTTTTTTATTTAGTGGCTACATCATACTGTCAGACCTTTACCACAGAGGATAACCACAGAGCTAAAGCCAAGCCAAGTTAGGCAATAGTCACCTTTCCCAGATAATCGCTGTAACAGTTAAAACTATCAGCTCAGACTCAGACAGGCCAGACAAGTCCTGAGGGCCTTCTTTGTCAGGCCAATAAAATGACTGCACTACATATTTTCTAGCCCCTAAAATAAACAGGTGTTTTTGTGTTTTTTTTACTTTGGGGCCATGAGTTCAAACCACAGAGCAGAAAAGAAAAGAAAGTATCCTATGGACTCCAGGGGATTAAAACCCACATAAAAATATTATATCTTCGATTATTTCAGTTTGCTCTTTCATCAGTGTCTATAACGTATAAAGGATAAGAAACTTTTATGTAAAAATACAGCTCAAAGAATCTGATCTTAAACCCAGGGAAGTAAATAGCTAATTTTTAATTTTTGAATAAATATGTACACTAACAAAAAATAAGATGCTGCAACATTGTTTAATTGTGTGATTGACTGTAAGTCCAAAATTAAAATTGTATTTTGAAACCTCAGAATGATGAGCCTTATGTAACTTAATAAACCATGTGTGAGTATATACTTCCTTCTTGTTCATAATTTATTTTAAACATTCTTGCTTCTAAATTCTTTTTCCCTTTCCAGGACATCTGGTGCCTAAAACCCACAGCAGAACAGCTCCAGACTTTCTCATTTTGTAATTAAAGAAGGCCTGGATTTTTAGGTCTTGCTGTGAAGATCACAGTATATGTAATTATGAGTCTGGCATATCCCTCTTACTGAGTAGCCTGGTTGCAATTTTTTCATCTTTTCATAAGCTCAGAGCTGATAATTCACAGTGTGTTTGTGATGCTGTGAAGGGACCTAGTTCCTTAAAAAGCTGACCTTGGAATCAGTTTCGAGGGACAGGATCTAAGATAGAGGGAAAACAGGTTCTGGATCTCAGTGAGCTATGGCACGTGGATTCATCTAAACAATCCATATTGGATTTAAAGTATAGACATGTGACATCTGAGCTAGCCACCATAGCTTTCTTTTACAGCCAATAAAGAGATTTACACTTTATATGAACTTAAGACACTACAGATGCCAGCTGATATGTTTTGTACTAACTTAAATATCTAAAACAGGTTGCAATAATAATGAATGGAAAATTTATTTCTCTACCTTGAATATTAAGGTCACCTAAAGCAATTAACTGAGACGTAGGTGTTTCTTCTAAGGACATCTTGATTCCTGCTAAAATCTAGTCCAGCCAAGGATCCCTGCATACCTATTTTGTACAAGCATGACATTGCTAGATGACTTGAGAGCAGAAACAGTATTAGATAATTTCCCAGGTATCTCAATGAAGGTTATGTTGCTTTCTGGCCCATTTAACCCTATTTCCACTTCCTTGTGTTGTTTTCTCTGTTGTAAAAGATAAATTGACCTTTCATCTGCAAAACCCTAAGAAAAAATCAAGCTAATTTAAATATTTCAATTCCTTGTCAATTACTCAACAATTTACATTGCAATTTTTTTTCACACTCTTTTCTAAATTTTCCTCTCAATTTATTTAAAATAAAATAAAAATCATATTTTATGTTAATTCCCCCTACTAGAATACAAGGCTAAGAACATGTGTTAACACAAAAAGGAATTTTACCTTTTCTGTCTGTATATTATCAATATCTAAAGAGCTGCTTTAAAAAGCAAATTTAATTATTTTCCCTACAGGATCATTTTAACAATTGGAAGTCCTCACCATTAACATTTAAAGAAATGTTTGATCTGGGTTGTCAAAACAATGACAGAAATGACAGAACCGTCGATTTAGCTTTCACAAGACTTTTTTTTTTTTTTTTTTTTTTAAATAGCCTCTGGAGCTTTATGAATGCATTTAGAAACACAAAGGAAGATGAGAATTACCAAGAACCATTAATGTTAATTTTCTAAGTGAAACCTCTTAGCTACTACCAGTTACACTACCTGTAGATAAGTTTTCCAGCTTTATAGATGGTGATCCTGCTCATACTGTGGATATGGGTAGTAAGGTAATATCTGTATGCGATCTGCTGTGCTCAAGTAAAGATCTCCAAGAAGTTAACTCTCAGGTAACCTTTCCAGCAAAGCTCTATTCATTGTTGTAAATTACCACATTTAAATGTAGCAACAATGTCTAATACTTCACCCCAAATAAAGTTTCTTCAGGAGAACTAAATTTAAGACACTATACAACAGCAGGGAAAAGCATCCTGTTCCCTCCTAAGACTGTCAAGAAAATAAATTTGTTGTAGGAAACTAATTTCTTAGCAATGAGTTAATATTTTTTAACAGAGGTGGGGATTTGACTTTTTAAACACTCAAAATTTTTTGTTAGATCAAGCCCAAATAATTCCAAATCAGGTTCTATTTTTATCAAGTTAAAATCCCCACCAGTTCCTTAATTTCCTTATGGAGTTTGTTCCCCCCACTTTTTTCTTGGGGCATTTTCTGTTTTTTTTAAGGTCTCTTTTATTAGGGCAGCTCATGAATAACCGTATGTTACACCTGCTTTTGTGCATGGTGCTACTGAGAAAAAATAAGTTTGTTCCCAATAATTTATCAGTAGATTGGAGATATTTTCAATCTGGTTCTCAGTCAAAGAAAGTATTCTATTTTTAACAACATTTTGTAGAAGAATAAAATGGAGGGAGCATTTAAATTGAAATTTATGAAGAAAGAGTCCAGAGTCCTAGTCAATCTCAAGATTTTTATTTGATGGTAAAATATGTGTATATATATATATACACATATAATTTTTACAGTAAATTTTAAATCGGAGAGAACTTACATAAAAAATCCTTGATAAAATTTGCATAAATCCATAGTAAATGAAAGAAAATGTTGTTTTCTAAAAGTAGAAAAAGTTCTACTGTTACTCAAGGGAACTAAAGACGTTTGTTTTAATCATATCTGGCTACTGCCACCTGTGTTTTATTAAATGATACATAACTGCAGGAAGTACCATATGAAATTCCTTCTAGTTCTGTGAAAATTAAAGACACCATCATTGCAGGGGTAATCATTATTGCAATAAATTGTATAAACTTAGGACTTCTTCAAAGTGCAAGGAAAAAAGAAGTTGTAGACTTTACTACAAAATTTATGTTTGTTTGTTTTACACATTGAGTGAAAGCTGCTTCTTCTCTGTTTTGGAGAACTAAGGACTACATAAAATAAACCATGCCCAGGCATTAAAAATCTTGAAAATCTTAAAATAAACATCTGAGAGTTTTGTGCCATGTAGGGTCTCCTTCTATTGCCTTGCTAAGTAGTAAAAGAAATATAATGTAATTCTAGCTACTTTTGCTATATTCAACATTTCTTCTTTCTCTGAGCATGACTTGTCTGTCTTCTGTCAGCATCACTTTTCTTTCTATCTAAATATTTTTTCCTACTGTATATTAATTAAGGTATAGGAAATAAACATTGCTAAGGTATTTGCAGACAGGAAGTCTTCTATGATCGTTAGAATTTACCAAGAATACAGCTTATCTCAAGCCCCAGTGTGTTTTTGTAGGGTTATTAAAGTAATGCAGTTACCGAAAGGGCTACTTTTTAATTACATTCAAAATGCAAATGTGGGACAAGGAATCCAGCAGCATCATTAGCACCAAAGTAATGTAAATTATTTCCTCTGAGTCCTGTGAAAGAAATCCTGTTCAGGATTAGGTATTAAACCTGAGGGACTTCATGGAATTGTAAGACATTTCATAACACAATTACAGCAATATAAGAAGTCTTTTTGGTAACCAAAGTAAATTTATTATCATATATTGTCATAATAGTTATTGCCAAAATTCTTTCCACATATTTTACACTTCTCTTAGGATTTAATCTCTTCCCTGAAAGAAGGAAATTGTCCTCTAAGCATAGAAAAAGACTAGAAAACTGAATTAAACCAAACATCTAACTTCAGGCATTTGAAGCTAGGTGAAATGCATAATATTCAAAGTGACTTAAGAGTATAGTGTACGTTTTTAGGTAAAAGTAGAGATACCAAGAATAATCAGTCATTAATCCTGTCACATTATCACTCAGATTACTGATCAGGATGATATCCCAGGGAAGATGAAGAAAGGTATACATTGGTTTATATGTAGGTAAGGAGATGGCAAAATGAGTATGTTCTTAAAGGTAAACAATGAAATATGTGGTTGATGTTTTCATCAATTTTGAAGTATTTTAGAGGCTTGTTAGCTTGTAGATGTGGCACTTCGGGACATGGTTTAGTGGTGGACTTGGTAGTTGTCAGGTTTACAGTTGGTCTCTGATCTCAAGGTTCTTTTCCAATGATTCTGTGATTCTAAAACCAAACAAGATTAATTCTATCATTCATGATCCATCATGCCCATTCATCAGGATAAGCTTTCCGCAGCTTGGGAAAGTTATAGCAACTTCGAGGAAGTAAATACATACAGATATTCCCAAATGATAAGATGCTACCTTTCTGACTGATCTTTTCTAGCTGTGCATTTTTTGTTATCTTTTCCTTGTGGAAGGCAAATGGACTATACCATAAACATGTAGTGGGAAACAGAAGAATATACTAGAAATAATCTACACTTAGCTATTAGGAAACAGCAGTATTGAGGTCAGGTCACTGACGAAAACTGAACCAATGAGCTGAATTACTATAACCATGTATGTAAGTTAAATCATCCTCAATAGCAAAGTTTAATGCAATAGCGTAAAACTTGGTTAAGGTTGCTGAGCCAGTATACATACCCTTGCCCCTCACTGGTGAGTGCATACAGGGAGAGTGAAATTGCCTTCAACCTATTACAGTTTATCTTGTGTTTAATATATGCAAAGCAATTGTATCAGGCAAATGGTGAGAGCCTTGGGAAAATAAACTCTAAAAGGAGAGACAAAATAAAAGAAGTACAAAATAAACAGAAGCATCTTCACAAATGAGGATGCCAAGATGATTGCTAGTATCACCTTATCTTTTTCTTGTCTATTCTACTTCTGTGTTCCAGTGTGAAGCTCCTAGAGATAGTAGATATATATGGGTTATTTTAGTGCTATTATTTCCATGTGACATTCATCAATGCTTCTGGGCATTGGAAAAACAGTAATAATAAAAATGCATGAGTTTGAGGGAAGACAAAGCTCCATGGGACATGTTTCTGAAACTATTCTAGAGAAAATATACTTTTCACATTTATTGCTCCTTGACTGACCTGACTGTGAAAGTTAGAAACAAAATTTAACAGTAACCTCACATTTGAAGTAGTGTGAGTATGTCTGTTATCAACCAAGAAAACAATCAAAAAGAACCAAAGAAGTCTAGGAAATAAGTGTGCCAATAGTTCAGACATTACCATTTTATTTAATAAAGTGCAGGAAAAAATCTTACAGCATATAGCAGACAGAAATGATACATGGTGCACCTAAAGCCCTGCTAAGTCAACATGGACTACGTGATTGTCATTTTTTCTATATATATAACAAAGACACAAGCAAAACTGTCATCTGTCTACTTATCAGTACACATTGGTGCAATTTCCAGTTTTTCCTTGCTTTTCTTTTTCTTCCCTGTATGTGACTCTTTTTGTGTGTGTGCTTTGGTTTTTTGTGTTTGGTTTTTTTTTTGGGTTTTGTTTTTTTTTTTTTTGTTTTAAAACATATGCATCTGGGATCCTGAAAGATCAAAAAATACAACAGAAGCTTTTTATTCCTGATTTCTGGGTTATTTTTACCTGGAAATTTGTGCTAACATAAAAAAAGCAAATGCAATGTTGCATCTTTATTCCCTCAGTTTTTTCCTCCTAAGCCTTCCTTTAAAATTACATGTAAAGACTTCTATATGCAGAACCACTTCCAGCATATATAAATTCAGTAAATTTTATTGAATCTTCAAATCTTAAAGAACCATGTCATATATCTCTAAGACTAAGTAACAATTTTCAAATACACTCTCACCTTTCATTTTCACTTTAATCTTAAAACAGCTGACTATCTCTCATTATACTGAATGTATTCTCTTGCTACCAGAGAGGGCTGTGATTACAAGATATATATCACCATATAAGAATCTTGACAGTTTGCCTTAGTCTGCAAAAAAACAGACTTCAAGACAATACCTAATTTGAAATATTTCAGTAATAGCAAATCTCTCTGCCTGCAGCTTTTATATTCCTTGGTTTCCATTCTTTGCATAAGGAATCCTGGGTTTAGAGTTTGGTTTTGGTTGCTGGGTTTTTTGGGTTTTGTTTTGTTTTTTGTTTGGGTTTTTTTTTTTTTTTTGAGGGTGGGGGATATGTTTTTTTTTCTTAAGCAGAATTTTTTACCTTTTATATCTTTTTTTTTCTGTACTCCTGTTCTGACATCTGTTTTTAAAAATCATAGAATCATAGAATTGTTTAGGTTGGAAAAGACCTTTGAGATCATCAAGCCCAACTGTTAACCCAGGGCTGCCAAGTCCACCACTAAACCATGTCCCTCAGCACCACATCAATGCACTCTTTAAACACTTCCAGGGATGCTGATTCCATCACCTCCCTGGGCAGCCTGTTCCAATGCTTGACAGCCCTTTCAGTGAAGAAATTTTTCCTAACAGCCAATCTAAACCTCACTTGCTGTAACTTGAGGCCTTTTCCTCTTGTCCTGTTGCTTCTAATCTGAGAGAAGAGACCTACCCCCACCTGCCTACAACCTCCTTTCAGGTAGTTGTAGAAAGCAATAAAATCCACCCTGAGCCTTCTCTCCAAGTTAGACCATCCTGCTTCCCATCAAAGCTCCTCATAAGACACGTTCTCCAGACCCTTCACCAGCTCCGTTGCCCTCCTCTGGACACACCAGCACATTTATGACTCTCTGAAAGTGAGGGGCCCAAAACTGAACACAGTATTTGAGGTGCAGCCTCACCAGTGCCTAGTAGAGAGGGACAATCACTCCCCTTGTCCTGCTGGCCACACTGTTTTGGATAGGAGCCAGGATGCTATTGGTTGCCTTGGCCACCTGGGCACACTGTTGGCTTGTGTTCAGCTGGCTGTCAACCAGCAGCCCCAGCTCCCTTTCCACCAGGCAGATTTCCAGCCCCTCTTCCCCAAGCCTGTATCTTCACGTGGGGTAGTTGTGACCCAAGTGCAGGACCTGGCACTTCTCCTTGTTGAACCTCAGACAATGGGCCTTGGCCCATTGGTCCAGCCTGTCCTGGTCTCTCTGTAGATTTTTCCGATGAAAATGATAAACGCTTTGTTTCAGAAGCTTGTTCTCACCAGAGTTTATGTCAAAGAAATAGCCCTACAATTTAGTAAGACTATTTTTTCTCAGCTGAACACAAATAGTTAACAAAATTTAATATAAGAAAACACAAAATCTCTTTTGTATCTTTTGTGTGCTTAGAAAAGCTTTACATATGTTTCAGTGGTAAAATCATTTTTTTTTTTTTTGTTCTATACACTTGCACCTTGAGACTACTCTTGAGCTTCAGTGGTTGCATTACCAGAATTAGGATATGTTAAACAATCTAAGATGTGAAATGGTACTCATTTTGACTGACTTTCAACACTTTTGGCACTTCTTTAATACGCTGCCATACTCAAATGCCTGTTGATGAGGTGACGGTTACCTTTTGGGAATTATTTTTGGATTGGTTGGGGGGTTTTTTGGTGGTCTGGTTTTGTTTATTTTTGTGTGTGTGGTTTTGGTATGGAAGGAGGGTGTTTGGGTTTGTTGTGGGGTTTTTTTTGTTGTTTGGTTTAGTTGTTTGATTTTACTGTGTATTCAATAGAAATACCCCTCTAGCTGATCTCTGTAAGGGAAAGGGGAAGGAAAGATTATCTGGTCAAGGACCTTTTTAAATGCTGAAAAAGGACAATAAGAAAAGGGATAATAAACAAGAACACACAAGAATACAAACCTGAGGGACAAAAAATAATGGTAATAGTGAGAGACACAGATCTGACAAAACAAACATGGAAAAAGACACAGACTTCACCACTCACACTCATTGATGGTCTATCAAGAATGTGCAGGCACCAATTCCAGGAAGATCAGCCTGGATTTTCAACCGGTAAGACTGTAAACCAAGGGAGATCTGGACTGGGAGGAGAATGGGTATCAAAAGACCTGTACAGACCCTTGGGGAATATGCAGGGGAAGGGGGAGTAGATAGGAACAAAGGAGTGTAAACAGAAAATGGTATAAAAGAGTTTTGATGCATGGAAAATGAGGCTGGTCAGTATGCTTGTCTGGCTGAACCCTATGATGGATCACTGCAGTTTGTCCTATTGTCTTGTAACGGTCACTCAGTGCAATCTCACTCCTTATCCCATGTGTGTACAAGGGCTCAGTGCCAGCTACCAGGAGGACCACCGTGAGGGGACAGGATACCATCTTCTGGTGTCAGACCAGGGTGGTGGCCCACCCCTGTCCTGTGGCATCAGCTACTGGAGCCATGGGATCTTTAATCTCCAGCTACCTGGGCAGAAACAGTGTGTGTCTCAAAAACCAGCTTCTGGGGGGATGGGTTTGAGTGAAGTGGGTGAGGGGCTCAGCACCGGCAGCTAGAGCAGGACTGTGGGTCACAGCTCATGTGCCTGGTACTGGCTGCTGGGGTGGAGCATCTGTACCTTACCCAAACTGTGTGTGTGTGTGATGTGCATGTGGATTCATTGGCAAACTCCACACTGGACAAGGTGTCGAGTGTGAGGCAACACATCTGGGCAGGGGTATCAGGGAGTTAAAGAGTCTGTTCTGGTATTTGAGGGGATCCAAGAGCATGAGGTGCCTGTGGGGTGGTGTGTGCAGAGAGCACCCAGCTGGGTCAGCTGGTGATTTGGGGACCTGTGGGGTGGGTAAGGGGGCACAGGGGTGCTGGGCAGGCAGAGGGGCTGTGCTGGTTCTCAGGGGATCCATGAATGTGTATGTGCTTGTAAGCCTGGAGAGTGTGGTGTGTGCGCTGCACTGGTGACCTTCTGCCTCTGCCAGCCTCAGAGGAGGAGGGGACGTGGCTGCCTGTGCCTGTGTCTGGTGTGAGACCTGAACGTGGGGGCTGCTGGGGGCAGCGCCTTGTCTGTGGCCATCTGTGTGACCGGCTGTGTGGTGTGTGGGGTGTGTGTGTGTGTGCACACGTGCGTGTTTGTGTGTTTGTGTGTGTGTACACATACCAACCTGAGCTCCAGCAGCCAGGAAGGAGGGTCCTGAGATGGAGCAGCTGAAGGCAGCTGCTCTTAACATCCTTTAATTATCTCCTCATCTTAATTTCTGAATTTTCTAAGTGAAAGCTCTAGCAAAAGAGGGAAGGTCTTTATTGTACTTTAAAATCAAATAGAACAGGCATATTTAAAAAAAAAAAAAAAAAGAAGAAAAAGAGTCCTTACAGAGTAAGATCTGATATCTTTTACTTCAGAACCTAGCTTAAGCTTGAACCTAGGCTTTATTAAGCTGGTTCAAGAAAGTGCTGAGATTGAACACACCTATTTTCAGCTGTTAAAAAATACAGTGCTAAAGTCTCATCATTGACATTCCCTCTACAATTCTGCAAGAATCATTAGATTTTTAAAGTAGAAATAATTTAAATCCCCCTCATTTCAGTAGTCTGCACACAACTAATCAACCACAATTCTTTTTGCAGTCAATACACCACCAGTGAACAATTTACCCTATTTTAAAGGTTGGTATCTAATTTAGGTAGAATGAGGTGCCCCCTGAGGTGCCTGTTTCTCTCCAGACAATACAGAGAGTTAGGAAAGGACAGCAAAAGTTAGGTATCCGTTCAGCCATCTAAGCTGTGGTACAAGTGAGTTACATAAGGAAAGCAGATTGGCTCCTACATTCAAGTTTTATTTCTTTTAGACCAGTATAAGTAGAGGACACCCAAATAATATTAATATATCCGAAAAGCTTCATCCAGTCACAATATCTTTTGTTAGTTTCTAACTCAGAATTTAACTTACTGCTCATTCTAACAGAGCTCTGAGGCTGAGAATATTAAAGCCTAAAAGGGAAAATGCCATACGTTTTGAATACATTGACTTCTCCTTAAACTACTGCCTACTTTGGTCTCCTTTTTGCTACAATTGCTCTTTAGTTTTCTAACAGTGATCAATTTCAGTTTAATTACACAAACAAACAAACAAGCAAACTAATAAATCATCTTGGCATGGAAAAGGTGTTGGTTTTTTTTTTTTAAAAAAAAAAGCCCATACATGAATCAGGGATATAGGGTAAAAAAATAAATATTAAAATATGTTTTAAATTTTCATTTAAAGAATAAACCAACATATTATGAACAAAGTTCCAAAAGGGAATGAGGAAATTTTGTCAACAGAATGAAATATTTTCATAGATCCATGGTTTTCTGTTCATGAAGTGCTGTGTAACATATTCAATTCCAAAGCAGGAAACATGGATTGTATGGTAGGGTTCTATTAAACTGCTTTTTTTTCTCCATTACACAAAATGACTTATAGTTGTACTCATTTGTTCTAAGCCCTACTATTCATGTCAAGATCACTCATCACTGGAGCTGAATATGAGATTTCCAGTTGGTTTATAAAAATATATTGGTCGTATGCCAGACTATGGTGAAAACTGAAGTTTTATTATGGCTGGCTTAATTAATATACTTGCTTTTGCTATAGTTCTTCCATTATCAGGACTATTTGTTCTCATAGCAAATCTAGGGAAGAGTTGAAAGCAGTTACTACCAACTCTTAAAATCTGTATATTTTCATTCATGTTTTGGTACTCACACATTAATGAATTCAATAGTGCCATAGGTAAGGAGGTAAGACATTACAATGTAAACTTCTGAAGCTTTATGGTTTTCAGACTTTCTTTTTCCTTTTTTTTTTTTTTTTTTAAATGAGAAAAATATAGGCTTTTTTGACAGTTGAAAATACCTTTCCTGTTAGAAGAATGTTCCTGGTGAAAATTTTTGACAAGCTCTCCTTAATAATGTTTCAGAAAATGGCCTTAAACACAGAGGAAAATGAGATCTTAAAGTAAAAAAGCTATTTGTACAATAAAGAAACATAGAAGTATAGAGCAGCTATATACAAAGCAGGTTGGATTATGCCTCATGTCACTGTCATAGCAAAGTTTTGTGTGACAATAAATATGTAACATCCATGAGAGATGCCCTGATCTGAGAAAGACCTAATACATGATTTGTTCCTTGACAGGTCAGTGATAGAAGAGATGGGAATAAAGTCCTGTGTTTTTCTACCAGGAAGCCCTTCTCCTTTTCTAAGAAGGTTAGTATTAATCATAGAATCATTTAGGTTGGAAAAGACCTTTCAGATTGTTGAGTTAAACTGTTAACCTAGCACTGCCAAGTTCACCACTAAACCATGTTCCTAAGTGCTACATCTACACATCCTTTAAATACCTCCAGGGATGGGGACTCAGCTACTTCCCTGGGTAGTCTGTTCCAAAGCTTGAAAACCCTTTCAGTGAAGAAATACTTCCTAAGCCTCTTTTCTACCGACTAACCCAGTTCCCTCAGTCACTCTTCATGTAGACCCTTCACCAGCATTGACATGCTGCAGAACCTCAGTCTCTTTCTTGTAGCAAGGGGCCCAAAACTGAACACAGCATTCGAGGTGCAGCCTCACCAGTGCCGAGTCCAGGGAGACAATCACTTCCTTACTCCTGCTGGACACACGATTTTGGATATAAGCCAGGATACTTTTGGCCTTCTGGGATGCCTGGGCACACTCCTGGCTCTTATTCAGCCAGATGCTGACCAACACCCCAGGTCCTTTTCCACGGGGCAGCTTTCCAGTCACTCTTCCCCAAGCCTGTGCTGTCACATGGGGTTGTTGTGACTGAGGTGCACTTAACTGTGTTGATTCTCAGACAATTAGCCTCAGCCCATTGATCCAGCGTGCAGCCCTATGCAGAGCCTTCCTACCCTCGAGCAGATCAACACTCCCTCCCAACCTCATGTTGTCTGCAACTGAGTTAATCTCATATAATCTTGGACCTAAATACAGATGATTTTAATTTTGTATTCAGTCTGCAAAGAGGGGAGCAATTAAGGGGAAGTATTCTACTTTACATTTTTCATCCTGACATGTGCTGGTCTCCAACCCAGTCAGAAACATAGTAATATCTAAGTATTTTCCAGCTTTGTGATAACACTAATTGCATAACCAGCAAGAAGTATTATGTAACACAGTTAAGTATAACATCAATAAGATATTATAATTACACATAAATATCAATGTGTATATACACATATGCATATTTAAATTTAATATGTATATCAGTTAGGGAATCAGAGAGATTGATGATAGGAACATTTAGAAGACTGGTGAATCAGATTAGCTTCAGACTTCAAAACTGAATTGACTGGGTTGACACTCATTAATGTGTATTTCACATGGTAAGTCTTTTAGCATTATCAGTCCCTATTATTATGCATAAAAACCCAACTAATCCTTAACAAACTTAAATAATCTGCGATTGTACAATACCACTGAGCAGAGGCTGTACAGTTACCTTTAACACTATGGTACTGGATCATTGTTACCCACAGAGGCAGAGATGGAGGGTTAAGAGCTCTTTGAGGAATGATGCTGGAACTGAAATGGTCATCTGTCTTCACTATCTTTTCTCTCTCATCTTTGGTATTTATACCCTATGCACTCCCCAAAGAAAAGGAGTGGATGTCATCTGCTCCTGACAGTTCCAAAAAGGATCAAAGGGGAACTTGTAGTACAGATGAACAAACAGTATACTGGAAACTAAGTGTAAGTAGTAAAATCTGCAAGATATCACAAAACTGTAATAAACAGGAAAGATGTTTGATAGAAAGAACCCCAACAATCCTGTTGAATAACCAGGAAAGATGCTTATTGAAACCCAGGTAAAATCCAGTCATAGAAATAAGAGAAAATCTGTCAGGAGCAAATGACAGGAGCCTCTGTGGGTAACAATGATCCAGTACCATAGTGTTAAAGGTAACTGTACAGCCTCTGCTCAGTGGTATTGTACAATCGCAGATTATTTAAGTTTGTTAAGGATTAGTTGGTTTTTTATACATAATAATAGTATATACACATTGATATGTGTTTGTATCTTCAAAAAGGACAAGAAGCAGCATATAGGGAACTACACGTTGGTCAGCCTCACCTGAGTCCCTGAGAGGATGAGCAACTAATTCTGGGAACCATTTCCATGCACATTAAGGACAAGGCAGTCATCAAGTGTAGTCAGCATGGATTTATCAAAAAGAAGTCATATTTAACTAACCTGATAACCTGCTATGATGAAATGGTTGGCCTGGTAGGTGAAGGGAGAGCACTGGATATTGTCTACCTTAACTTCAGTAAGGCTTTTGACATCATCTCCCATAAGATCCTCAAAGAGAAGCTGATGAAATATGGGCTGGATGAGCAGACAGTGAGACAGACTGAAAACTGGCTGATTGGACAGACCCAGAGACTGGTGATCAATAACACAAAGTCTAGTTGGAGGCCTAATTGTGTACCCCAGGGGTTACTACTACATCCCACCCTGATAAACATCTCCATTAATGACCTGGATGATGAAGCATAGCTCATCCTCAAGTTTACTGATGACAAAAAACTAGGAGTGGCTGGTAGGCCAGAGTACTATGCTGCCATCCAGAGATTCCTTGACAGGCTGGAGAAATGGGCTGACAGGAACATTATGAAGATCAACAAGGAGAAGTGCAAAGTTCTGCACCTGGGGAGGAACAATCCTAGGCACCAATATATTCCAGGAGCTGCCCAGTTGGAAAGCAGCTTGGCAGAAAAGGACCTTGTGGTCCTGATGGACAAGCTGAACATGTGCCAGCCATGTACCCTTGCTGCAAAGAAAAATAATGGGCTGCATTAGGAAAAGCATTGCCAGCTGGTCAGGGTAGGTGATTCTACCCCTCTACTCAACCCTGCTGAGGCCAGTTTAGAGCTCCTCAGCGTGAGAGAGGCAGAGACATACTAGAAAGAATCCAACAAAAGGTCACAAAGATGATGAAGGGACTGTTGCATCTCACCATGACAGGATGGAGAAGGGAAGGCTCAAGGGGATCTTAATATATATAAATACCTGAAGAAAGAGTTCATAGAGGATGGAGTCAAACTCTCTTCAGTGGTGCTCAGTGGCAGGAAAAAAGGCAAGGCACACAACCTGAAACACAGGATGTTCTGTGAACATCAGGAAACACTTTTTCACTATGAAGGTGACCGAGCACTGGCACAGGATGCCCACAGATGTTGCGGAGTCTCCCTCCTTAGAGATATTCAAAAGCCATCTGGACACAGTCCGTCTATCAACACACAAATACTCAGTAGGAACACAGATTCACAGTGAAGAGTTCTTATGTTAGATGATATCTGAAGTTAGATGATAGGAATCCACCTGTTATAAATATGCTGCTTTTCCATAAAATTGTATTCTGTGTCATACTGTGATTGAGATTCAGGTGAATATCTTGACAAGATCAAATTATATGTCATTGTTACCAGCAGCTCAATGAAAATGATGTTTAAGGATTATATACTGTTCACAGAAAAATGTGTCCAACATATACTTGTATTAGAATGAAGGAAAGCTTAACAAGAAATATAGATTTCAGTATGCTATTACTTTAATATAAAATAACTCCATACAATTCCTTATGGACTCTAGGGATGATTACTGCAATTCCATATTGGTCAGGATGAAGTGATTCATATTTGTCCTGGTTTCAGATGGGTACTGTTAATTTTCTTCTTAGTAGCTGGTGCAGTGCTGTGGTTTGGATTTGAAGCGAGAATGATGTCTCTAGAGGCAGAGAAGGCATAACAGAATGAAAAAGGTGAAATTTCCCAAAATATCCATGCTGAATTCACAACTCAGTTTTGAAGATTTACTCATTTCCCTTTTCCTTCTTATTCCTAGTTGCATGGTCAAGCATATAGCAACCTCTCTTTTGTGTACTCCATCACTCCTAAGACTTTGGTGAAGCATTACATCTCCCTACACAGTCAAAAATCTGCCTGTGATTTTGGCTATTTTCCCCCCCAGCTTGCTTTATTTTGTGTGTGTATGAATGAACTGAACCAGTTCATTGACAATTAGATGAGCAGTTTACTGGCTCAAGAGAACCATCATGAATAAGGAACAGAGAGGGAGAAAAGCTGAAGGGAGAGATGGGATAACTTCTTGCTTTAGATACTTTCTAGACTTAGAGCTGAACTGGCTCATCTGTTTTGTGAAGCTTCATCCTGAAACAGAAGCGTTTTTAAAAACATAGCAATAGTTTTTAAATAGTGTCAAGATGACAGATATAACCATATTTAGTATAGGGGAAAATCTCTCAGAAAAGTGCAAGATTTCTTGTCAAAATACAGTTAGGAGCAGGGATTATGAATAGCTTTAAAGTGAAACTTCCAAAGCCTTTGCTGTTCTTGCTTTGCTCAGTGAGACTTCAGTGAGGGTTTGGTCACAAAGCCCCAGGGATATAGATCTTTATAAAGTTCATGGCTAGCTGATCTCCATGGTGACCTCATAAAAAGTGAGTAAAAAAATTACACCTAAGTCTCCCTTTAAATATTTAATTCAACAGAATTAATATCTATGCAGAGAAATACGTTGTAGCTGCAGACCTATTACTTGCATAAGTAGATATTGCATAAGTAGATAGTTAATTCAGTTATAAGATAAAAGTTTTCCTACACATGAAGATGTCTACAGCTGTTACAATGTTTTCATATACAGGGTTTTTTAATTTTTCTATTTTTTTTAAAGGAAAAAACATTAAAGACCTGGATGGCTGCTGACAGGTCAGTTCTTCTTTCACTTGTGTTTCTGTATCACTATTTTTCATTTGTTTATATGATGCTTAGGGAAAAGGAAAACAAATGTATACAAATAACTTCAAAGAACAATGCAGAAAAACAAAAAAAAATCCACAAGTTGCTCTAAAAGAGGTCAATATTGATCTCCCTCTCAGATGTACTTTGCCTTATTTGTTTTATTTGCTGTGTTTAGATAATATTGGTCATTTATTTTCCTTTTAATCCCCTGACATCAATGAGAATACACAAACACATAGAGCTTTTGAAAATGAAGCTGCTCAAGCTTCTCAGTCTTCATCAAAAAACTATTGTTAACTAATGGTAAGGTTTCCAGTAATTTCAAAAGATTTCCAGCCATTTCAACATGCTTTAGATCAAATGCTCTTTCGGGTTTTAAAACACTAAATTTAAGCATCCTTCAGCCACAGATAATATGTATTATTAAGACTGGAAAAAGATTAGTAAGTTTTGTATCTGTTGACCTTCAGACAGTAATAAAAACAAAACAAAACAAAAAACTTCTGAATTGACACTGAAAAACCAAGTACCAGGATCCAATTTTTCCCCTTAAAGAAGTTGAAAGATTGGGAATGTCTTACAAGATCCTTATTTGGACCACACACCCAGTATAACTGTAATTGTGATTAAAATAGGAAGTTTTTGAGGGGAGTGGGTGTAACTCAGATATGCATTGTAGCTTTAACATTAAATCAAAGTCTAAATAATAAAAAGAAAAATATAATTATATCCCCTGCATGCGGATGGACAGAGAAATATCTGCCTATATATTTGTACACAAATAGTTAACAGTTTTTCAGAATATCCATCTTTGTGCATGTTTGGATGGTTTAATAAATTATGAGGATAACACAACAGGAGCTTATTTCAATAAATTATTGGTTTCCAATATATATAAATATCAGAAGATATAGTTATTTTTTTAAAGTGTCTGTATTAAAAGAAGTTGTTCAGTCCTGCAGAATCTAACTGTAGACTTTGATAAATTGTTCCAGCTGTAAATCATAGTCTTCATAAAACCTTGCAAAAAAAGAAAACCAAGCAAAACCGGTGTTTTCTTCCTTGCATAGTGTGCTTTACTTCCAGTTTAAGTTTCATGCGTTCAGATCTACCTGGTTTATCCTAGCTATCTGAGCCTAGAACAATCACTGTATTCAGTAACCCAGTTGTATTTTTTTTAGAGAAAAATAAAAATATCCAGAGTAAATTATTTTATTCTTCAATAATTCTTTCACATTCAGATAAATCTCCCTCTGAACATAGGTGGTTTTTGCCACTTGCTATATGGGTGTATGAGAGTGACTAATTCAGTTTTAGATGTTTTACTTATAGAATCATAGAATCATGTAGGTTGGAAAAGACCTTTGAGATCCTCAAGTCCAATTGTTAATATATTTCTAAAGTCAAAATAAATAAACTAAACCTTGATGTTTCCTATTCTGTTATACACAGAAGAGTAATCTATTATAATTTTTTTTTTCCCACACTTGGAATTCATGCTGCGCACCAGCTAAGGGAAACCAATCGGGCTAATAGACTGAATGCATAGTTTCACGTTGCTAACCAGTTGGTTGGCTTACCAACTAAAGGCTGTGAACAAAGGAATCTTTGTACTATTCCAGACTCATCAGAACACCTCAAACTACAAATAGAGCAACACCCCATGACAATTGTCATGTAGTGCTTGACCTTACTATCAGCAACCAGAGGAAATGTTAAATAAGTCAGTACTACTGAGACGACTGTTCAGCCCTAGAAACAGAAGGTTAAGGTGAGATCTTACAACAGTCTGTAACTACCATTTGGGAGAAAAGTAGAATAGTGAAGACTTCACTACATTTTTTTCTCAAAGGTGCGCCATGAAAACAGCAGTGACAGGACAAAAGGCTGTGAACACAGATATTTCTGAGTGGATAATTTTATTTTCTTTTTTTTTCTTTTTATATAATTTATTTTCATGTTTTCACAGTGAAGGTGGTGATATAGTTGAACAGGTTGCTGAATTCTATGATTCTGTATACAAATAAACAAAGATGTGTGCACATATACACACATACACACCCCTCATATGTATTTAGATATATATCATACATACGTATACATATACATATGACAGATATGACAAGAGCTGATGTGTTGCTGTAGGGATGTCTGAGTCCCTTGTATTGTTTCTTGGACTCTCATCAATCTCCCAGGCCTCTGAGGAGCCATGCATAACATATTACTTTAATTTAGCCAGAGGTTTTATAGTATCTACTGCGAGCAGTTGACCATCATTTTGCATTTCATTCTATTTGTTACAGATAATCTTTCAGATTGTCACTGGGTTATGTTGTCAATGAGTTAGAATACAGGAAAATAACACATTCTTTTTTTGTAATGCCAGTTTTACCTTTGTTTTGTGATTGGCACCTACCTAGCCAGGCTTTGAGGCTGGCTGTGGTTGGCTGTATCTAGCTGAACTGTCCTACCCTTCCAAATAAAAATACATCCAGTTGCTAATGCTCACTGAAACTTGTGAAATGGATAAAAAAAATATTTAGGAATCGTTGTGTACATTTAAGGTTCAGTTCAGCTGTCAAAACATAGGGCATATAGTGCCATTTAAGGTATCTCAGGGTACTCAAGATACAAAACAGGCTTATCAGCTATGACACAGGATTTGTGGAAGATCTGCAATATTCTGGAACATCAGTTGGAGTTCAAGTAGGAGATACTATGACATTTATGAAGGTATTTGACAGCTATGTCTGTATAATTGAACTGAGCCTTTTAATGAGAAATTAACCTCATGTAAGCTTAAAGTGTTTAGATTTATAACTAGTCACTTTAAGCTCCTTTAATAAACAGCAGAGAGATATCAGGCATTTTTATAGTGTGATTCATCTGTCTAAAAGTGTATAACTACTTAGGATGAGATTAATCATGTCTTGGAAGATCATAAGATAAACAAGGTTTCTTGACTCGGTACAATGTAGACATACATATCTCTGTGATCAGACAGGTGTCTTTGGAGACTATTGTGAGTCACTTTTTAGCCTCTGAATTTATGTTAATTCTTCAATCAGGTAAACATAAAGCAATTTGCTACAGCCTTTGCTTAGTTCTGTAACTGTTCTCTGATTTTTACCAGTTTTCTGCTCTTTGCTCATCAGTGATGTGGACAAGATTTGCCTGAGCAGACTGAAAGTGTCTGTACCACACAGAGGGGATAAGAGGGAGGGTCCTAGTAACCTAGGTGATGTTCTCCTTCCATTTAGGGAAAAGCATAAGTAAGACTAAATGTCGTGGTTTAACCCCAGCCGGCAACCAAGCACCATGCGGCTCACTCGCGCCCCCTCACCCAGAGGTATGGGGAGGAGAATCAGAAAGGAATGTAAAACTCTAGAGTTGAGATGAGAACCACTTAATAGGTAAAGCAAAAGCCATGGATGCAAGCAAAGCAAAGCAAGGAATTAATTCACCACTTCCCACTGGCAGGCAGGTGTTCAGCCATCCCCAGGAAAGCCGGGCTCCATCACGTGTAACGGTCACTCAGGAAGAAAAATGCCATAATGCCAAATGTCCCCCCGTTTCTTCTTCCCCCAGTTTATATATTCAGCATGACATCATATGGTATGGAATATCCCTTTGGCTAGTTGGGGTCAGGTGACCTGGCTGTGTCCCCTCCCAGTTTCCCGTCCCCCTCCAGCCCTCTCGCTGGCAGGGGCAAAGGAACTGGAAAGTCCTTGACTGAATATAAACATTACCCAGTAACAACTATAAACATCAGTGTGCTGTCAGCATTGTTGTCACATCAGAGCCAAAGCACAGCACTGTACTAACTACTAGGAAGAAAACTAACTATCCCAGCTGAAACCAGGACACTAAACATAACTTCTCCCAATCCCAGATAATTTGTCAAGCCCATTAAAAAAAAAAAAAAAATTAAAAAACTAGAGAGAGAGAAAAAAAAGATTTAGGAAATCCTTTGAAGTTGAGATGATAAGGCCAGACTATCACTGTCATGCTATTACTTAATTAGTGAGAATTTTAGTATTAGTAGTTCAGGTTGCTGAACAGATCCCTCTCCTGGAATCTGGGGTCACAGCTACACTCAGAAGAGAATTTTTTCAATGTACTGTAATTCACTGAAGTTATGTTGCTGTCCCATTGATTTCAACAATGCCAGACTATTGTTTGTAACATTTATTTAAATTTTTCTTTCAGACTTTCCAGCTAAATTGCATGTGGTTGGAGTAGTTAAATACTTCATATTTACATAATTGCCTGTTAAATTACCTTGTCAGGAAGATGACATCTACAATGCAAAATCTAAAATCTGCTATCAGGTAAGATTTAAAAAAAAAATGGAAAAGTATTGTTTTATTTATATTTAACCTTTCTTTCTTAAAGATTGGATTCCAAACATATGTTATAGATTATCCAATGTTATATATGATTTTCAGTGAGCAAAGTAATATACTTTAAACCAGACCTTTTATCTTTAACAACATATAAAAAAATAATTAAACCAGCTTCGGAGAAGGGCATATTCTATATGTTTCTGTTTTGAAAAACTGGCAGGTACCTTTGATTCCTTTTATTTAGTATTATGCAGTGTGTTAGTGAATGTAGGGGTGAATTCTAAGAAATAAAGCTGCTTGGCTATGTAGCCAAACAACAGAAATAGAAGATACTAAACGTGTGTTTCACTTTGACAGTATAGTCCCAGAGAAAAAAAACCAAACATCTTTCTTTCCACCTCCACCGCAGCCCCAAAAGATTTTTGGTGGACATTTTTTTCCTGTTTGCTGTTATATTAACAGGGAAAGCTTTCTTCTGTATTTATTGAACATAGTAC
Organism: Falco rusticolus; assembly: GCF_015220075.1. Lineage (NCBI taxonomy): Eukaryota > Metazoa > Chordata > Aves > Falconiformes > Falconidae > Falco > Falco rusticolus. The sequence goes on along the minus strand of NC_051188.1, from coordinate 39,677,517 downwards.
TAACACAATTAAATCAAATTAATAGATACTCAACTTGAGTTATTGAAATCTAATTAGAAGTGACAGCTGTCCTGGTTTTGTCTTTGGATAAAAATATGCATGGAGTTTTGAGTAGGAATTAGAAAGGATGGAGTGAGATAAAACTGAATTATTATTCTTCAAAACAAGGATTTGGTCACAGTTGTGCCGTTTTAACTCAACAACCTCCTCCAGACTCCCCTTCCCCAGTCCTATATTCATATCTTTGGAGTAAACATTAAACTTTATTAATAAGGTTATCAGATACATACTAGTTTCCCCCAAGTCATAGAGTATCAGGCTACCACATCAAATCTTCATAATATACATAATTAGTATACTTAAAAATTCCTTTATTACCTTAGAAAAATGCAATAGGTACCATGAGGGACTTTTGCTACTTTTTTTGGATTTTTGTTACATTATAAAAAATTAAATTTGATCTCTTATGTCTTAAACAATTAACACAGGTCATATTCATGTCAGCTTGATATTGGATCAAAATTCTTTTTCTGGGAATATAGAATGTGAATACTTTTAATAATGTTTCAGTCACAGAAAAATAAATTTAATATGACAAAAGGCACATGCTAGCCTGTGGTGAAAAAAATAATGTCATGCATTTTATGAATGGATGGTGTGCAAGAAATCTAAGTGCAATCTTCTCTTAATTGTATTTGGAAAGTTATTGCTGTCAAGATTAAAGATAACAAGCAGTCAACTTCTCTAGGATTCCTTTGAGTGGCAGAGCATGTAGTTAAAATGCAGTATCCTAGTAGTGAATCTACTTTTCCTAAGAAAATATGTGTGGATTTAATGAAAGTGATCAGTTCTTGTGCCTAATCTTCTCAGTAGCTGAAGTCTAACTGCTAGGTTCTAGCTTATTTATTGGTTATTTATACACTGCTCTTTTGAAGTTTTAATGGGATGGCCTTTATCATGTATCCTGGTTGCCTATCATGTGGACTTTTGCCTCTTGAAGTCAGGCACAGCAGCCATTCAGCGGGCCTGAGACTCTGAAGGTGCTGTGACCATCATTACTGAGAAAGCACCCCTTGGGACTTTGTGGCACTCAGGGTCAGTGAATCTGTCTCACCTGCTGAGACTCTTCCACACACTTTCTCTGAACTACATTTTTCTTTGCCTTTGGCTTACACAGCAGATTCTCCTTATTCAGTTGGATGACCTATCCAATCACTTAATATATTTTTGTGATATTTTTGTGACGTGTACTTGCACATGGTGCTGCTTGCTTGCTTCTTCCTCCCATTCAGAGAGGGAGACTATGACCCTTTTCCTCTGAAAAGGTGGCCCTAATGTCTTGTGACTCCTGTCGGAAGGCCACAGAAGGGACTATGTGGGAAGGGTAACCCCCTTTCAATCTTCCAACACAGTATCTCTAAATCTCTTTGAAGCACCTACCTCTACATCTTTGCCTTAGTCTCTAGGTGCAATGGGAACAGAACAATGGTATCACAAAATGATTTTGGGTCAGAAGGGACCTTCAGAGATAATCTAGTCCAAACCCCCTGCCATGGCATCTCTCACTAGATCAAGTTACTCAAAGCCCTGTCAAAACTTACTTTGAACACTTCCAATAATGGGGCATCCACAACTTCTTTGGGGGTAACCTCTTCCAGTGTTTCACCACCCTCTCAGATGGATCTGGCACAGAAATTATCAGTGTGTAAGAATCCAATGGGAAAGGCAAGAGCTACAATAAAAAATGTAATTCTGTCAGACTGACAGTTAAACGTATCATTCCTCTTGCCCATGTGGCATCTTGCTTGAGGCACTATGTAGTTCTAAAGACATGGCTGGACGACTGAGTGGAAAGGGCTTTTTACAAGTTCACTATGCCTTCACCACTGAATGTTAGAAGAAATCTTGTGCAGGTGCTGAGACATACTATGGTGTCATAAGACTGAGGGCCAACTTTTAATACTAAGTTGCAGAGTACTTAAGATCATACTTATACAATCCCTGTACTACATATAGATTACATATAGAAAGTGCTGTGGGTCACTAATTTTCAAGCCTGCTTATAGCTGATAGAAGGTTGATGCTGGTCTACACCAGTGATCAGCAATCTACCAGTAGGAACTTGGGAGTTAATGGCATTGATGTAGAGCAGTATAGTCATAGCCACTACACTTCCCTGTAAGTATTGGGTAGGATACTCTGTAACTCTTCTGGAAGTTTCTGCGGTTCTTTCTCAGTAAGTTGAAGTTTCAATGAGTAAGTAACAGCTGGTTCTGAAATACAGCCTTGTCTTGGAAATGCTCAGAAGAAATGCAAGGTAAAGTCATGCTGGGCATGGTAGAATAAACAGTGATGTATTTAAGAAGTAAGATTTCAAACCACTAAGGTGAGGGAAACAGAAGAGTCAGACAAGTGTTTCACACAGAACGGACTGTCTTGGGGGTTATTTTTGGTTTGGTTTTTTTTTTTTTTTTTTTTAGCTTTTAAAATAAGGAGTCAGTTTTGGTTAATTTAATAGGTGCTGTTGATTTAGCTATATAAAGCTAACTAAGCTTGTTATCTATGTTCTTTATATAACATCTTAAGACACCTTTTTAGAAGATGGCTGTCTTAACTAAAAAAGAAGCCTATTTGACAAATTCAGTGAGTGTCTAACTTTTAAGCAGATTAAACCTTGCAACATAAATCCAATGTTTTATGTCAAAAGATAGAAGTTAAGTCTCCAGATTGGCTGAAATACCTTTCTCTTATTAAGAGAGCTTTGCATAGTACTTGGAACCTTCTAAGGTATTCAGCATTTTTAAAACTTTATACACAAATTAAACTATTTTATTTCCTTTTTCTAAGTTCCCTTGAAAGAGTTTTGTCCATATTAAAACTCCCTTCAGAAAGAGAAACAATGAGTTAGCAAAAGGAAGTATCTGTAATATGAAATATCTGAGCATCACTTTTTCTCAAGATTCACCTGGTCTGAAATTATGAACAGTGCACTTCACATGGCAAGTGGCAATAGAAAAATAACTCAAGGAATACAAAATACATATAAAGGAAGAAGTTTTGGTGGACTTTGGTACAGTCAGCTATTGGCTTTATTTTGGCCTGGTTAATTTCAATATTTGTTTTTAAATTTTGAGACTACTGTGCTTATTTAAAAGTATGCATGAGCATGGTTTTTACTTTTGTTACAAACAAGAAGACTGAGATTCACATTTCCAACCAGTGATAACAAAGCCTGCATTTCAGCTAGTCTTGTTTTCTGGCTTTCTGTTCCTGACTTTGTCAAATTTTTCTACATATCATGCTTGTTGTGACATAGATTCTAGATTATTTTATTGGGGAGATGGAATCTCTCATTTGCTTATTTTTTAAATGTGATGGTGAACCTCTGATTTGAACCAATATGTGGTTAAACTGAATGGAAGTTCAGAAATCATTACTTACTTCAGTAATTGTTGGAGAATCTGGGCCAGACTACGTGTTTTGTAAGGTATGTTAAACCTGACCCTAACTCACTCAAGTCAGAGGGTTTCTCTCCATTGACTTTAATAAGGTTTGGATCAGAATTTTAGGAAATGCTTTCTTCTGACCTGGTAATAGCATCATGTGTTAGACAAGACACCTAAGTAGATGGTGTATTCTTAAATAGCTTAGCACAAGTAGAAAAGATAAATTTTACGTGGATTCTAGATGTTAACACAGTTAGATGTGAATATTCTAAATCATGCTACACGGTATCTTTCTGCTCATGGAATTGCTCTTAGAATCAGAGTAGGATACATGCACTCACTTTAGTATCTAAGACAAGCCTGAAGAAGAAACTTAAATGTTGACATTCAAGGGAATTTTCCAACAATATGCTCATTGAAATCATTATTTAATGCAAGACTCAACTAGCACTTACTAGGCAACCTGGTTAACTGAAAAGCCTGCTAGGCTGGGTACTCTAGTAGTCCACTGAACACTGCTTGAAGATAAACATCTATAGTCATTTTCTCCAAAGGAAAAAAAAAAAAAAAAGGACAGACACACCACAAACCATACACACACATATGCAAACACAAAATCTAGACAAAGGATGAGTGGCAGTACTGCTTACGTTCTGAACATTGTTTTTGTAGTTTTAGTGCTGAAAAAGACTAACTGGGTTTACTCTGCTCTTCAGACAGAAAAGGACTCAGAATTTTTATTCTACATTTCAGTCTGCTCTACCACACTCTCATTCTGTAGCTTAAATTTTAGACTTAACTGCTGGAAATAGAAGTTATGGACTTGTAAAGTTAATTTGATTTATTGTCCCTCACCTTTTCAATAGCAGATAGCTTTGATAATTATTAAATGATGGCTAACATATGCTGGGTTTTGGAGGACTTTGGTTAGGTTTAGTGGGAAGTTTGAGGGGTTTGGGGGTGGGTTTTATTTTGTTGTTGTGTGTGCCCATCCCATGTGTCGTGTCATGTGTTGTCCGTCTGTCCGTCCGTCCGTCTGTGTGTGTGTGTGTATCCCGCCAGTTTCAGTATTCTATCATTTAACTTTATCACCTTTTCAGTTCCTTTTCACGTAGTTCACTCTTTAGTGTTGTCAGTTGTGGTGGAATAGATACTTTCCTAACTAGATTAACTATTCCTTACAAAATAATGACCCAACTACTTACAATTTACAGTGACTGAAACTTCTTGTTCTGTCTTCACTATATTTGGGGCAGTGACATCTAGGGGCAATATAGTTCACTATCATTTCATAAATTATGTCAGTGTTGAAAAAGGCCTACAATAGATGCTGCTTCTGGGTTCCTTTTTGTGTTTTGGTAGCACAATATTCTTTTAACCAAGAAGAGAGCATTTTACAACTGAAGGCTTTGTTATCAATTTTAAGAAAATACTGAACCAGAATTTTTATTTTTCTGTAGAAAACAACAAATCATTTTTGAAAAACATTCTTATACTTCACCAAATTACAATCAGTCATTGCTAAAGTATTTTTTAAACTGTACAAAAAAGATAAATGTCATAATGTGTTGAATGTTACAAAATAATTGATGTACCAATTAAAACATTAGGATAATATCAACAGTGCAGACTGCATCTATCTATACTGCACCATATCTTATTGAGTCTCTATTTTGACTATTAATTTATGTGAACTCAATATAACACAGTCTCTTTAATCAAAAGTGATATTTTTTCTGAAGTTTCCTTGGTTTTTTCTGCTTCTCTTGAGTCAGATACACATGCAGAACAAACACACTTTATTTCCAGTTGACATTTAAAGCACACTTTTGCCTTTTGTATTTTTCTGCTTGAATAAAACAGTTACTCAATATAATAACAGAAATTTTTCAATCTCAGTCTTGCTGTGTTTCTCTGGAACTATAACTGAAACTGTCAAAAAAATGAAAGTAAGAAAAATAGCACACTACGGATTGTAGAATAATTGGTGAGGGAAAAAAAGTATAGGATGAATTATTTTAAAATACCTAGCTTTTAAAAAATATGTAGCTGAAGTATTAGCCTGTGTCTTTTTATAAAATGATGTGATAGAAAAAATAATAATAAAAAAAAAATATCAAAACTTCTGAGAACTTTTTGAGCTATACCATAACTCTATTTTTAAAGACCCAGGGCCTCCCCACGCTGTGAAGTTAATTGCAAAATCCTTTTGACATTCATGAAAGCAGATCTAGTCCTTGGTATGCAGTGAATGACAGCGTCCTGAAAACAGGAACCACTGATTTTTACTATGACTTTTCTATATTTATCAAGAAGAGAAATAAAATTTTGAGATGTACTCAGAATAAGCTAGGTCCCATTTATCTTCTCCTTCATTAACTTCAATATCTTTCCAAAATTTCATGCTCCAGTTGGTTAACTGGTTTTATACCACTATATGAAGGTATTTACACCAACATAGGACGTTATCTGCATACACTAAAGTAAATCAGGTTATCATAGGGCCTAGACAGAACTGATCCATCTACTTCTGCAGTTGTCCCTTTCCAAGAATACAGAATATTTCCAAAAAAGGAAGTTTTTAGCATTCTTCATTCCCTTCTTCCATCATTAGTCCTTCCTCTCCTCTCCGCGCCTCTCCTCTCCTCTCCTCTCCTCTCCTCTCCTCTCCTCTCCTCTCCTCTCCTCTCCTCTCCTCTCCTCTCCTCTCCTCTCCTCTCCTCTCCTCTCCTCTCCTCTCCTCTCCTCTCCTCTCCTCTCCTCTCCCCTCCTCTCCTCTCCTCTCCTCTCCTCTCCTCTCCTCTCCTCGCCTCTCCTCGCCTCTCCTCGCCTCGCCTCGCCTCTCCTCTCCTCGCCTCGCCTCGCCTCTCCTCGCCTCGCCTCGCCTCGCCTCGCCTCGCCTCGCCTCGCCTCGCCTCACCTCGCCTCGCCTTTCTGGCCTCGCCTCTCGCCTCACTTTCTCCCTCTCCCTCTCCCTCTCCCTCTCCCTCTCCTTCTCCCCTCCCTTTTTGATACTATTTTCCTTCTCACAGTTTCCAAAATCTTTCCAATAGCACATAAAGCCAAATGAGTCCCATCTGTCTGTATAGTTATTTCTTCCACTCTTCAGTCTTTTTAATACCCATTGTGCTGTGAAAGTTAACAGATTATATTGGCAATATGAATGTTTGAATCTATGATACTCTTTTTTTGCACAAGTCTGTTTTTCCACTGCTTCAAATTTAATCGTAATCTTAGCTTTAAGAAACCACACATTGATTCCCCATTTTCATAATCTTTTCTTGTCTCTTGATGCATCGCTAGCAGTCACTGGCAAATTCATAGTCTAGCCTTTAAAAACACGATTTAAGTTTCTATAGACTCTTCAGAATTAGAAATATGCAAATATTTTTCTGTCCCCCCCCCCCGAATGTTATCTATAGTATAAATTTATGACTTATAATGTACCTATTAAAAACTGAAAATAGTTACTGTTCTTTCAGTAATACCTATGTCCTCTCTATTCATGCTTTTAATCATTTAAATATAACAATAGGGCATTCATTTTTGATGCCTGTTGCACTGAGCAGATGAAGGACCTATAACATGATTTCTAAAGAAGATATTAGTGTATGTCAGAGACCAAGCACCTGTAAACCAACACACAGCACTGAAGTATCAATTATGAACAAAAGGTTATTCCTCAGACATTGAGATGACTATATGGAGTTTTAATTTTCAATTAATTTCTGAAATAAAAGTATTAAATTATGGGATTGCCTATGTAACTATAGCTCCTAGGACAGGGAAAAGCTTTCTGTCACTTGGACAAAAAATGTCATTTTATTGAAATTGAGCATAATAGCAATGACACATGCATTGCTTATTTTTCACACAGCCCAGCCTCTGTTTACTCCCCAATAATATATGAAATAATAAAACCAAGCTACTGCATTTAAATACTGGAAAGTTTCAGGGGTTTTGTTTGGATGCTTTTTTTTTTAGAAAATATCTAAAATATTATGACAGGATAAAATGCAAAATGTGATAACTCTTATTGCCTGTTTAATTTCCTCTAATAGTATTTTTTTTAAAAAATACGATTGGCCCTAACCTTCCCAAAAAGTCCATTAAATGAATTACTTAATGCTTTAGAATGTCTTAACTTAATCAGTAAAATAGAAGAAATCAAAAATTAAAAAACTTACATAAACTTCAGGATTTTTAAATAATCTGTATTTTCATCTAAGTTACTGGAATAAGTAAGCAGTCATATAAGAAGTAAATGTTTTATTTAGTAAGAAAACAGGGAAGAAACAGGCAATAGAATGACTAGATTTTATCAATGGGAAAAGTAAAAAAAACTTATTCCATCTTAAGGATCCATGTTTAAGATATTTTTCTGTAGTCTTCAAAAAGGAAGCAAAGATCAAATGTGGAATTTGTATATTCAGTTTATTTAAAGTCAGGGGGAAGGGAACAGAAGTATGAGTAGATATACCAAGACAAACGAGAAGGTAACTTACTGTAAAAGGAATTTTTGTGGTGACAGACACTAAGTCATTTGTGGCAGCAATTTCAATTTTTATGTACAGGATAATCCAGAAAAGGAGAGAGCATTTACACTGGTGTGGAGGAAAAAATGAATTTTAAAGATTTAAAAACATGAAGATATTTGTAATAAGCATGTTGGGAATGTGACTGCTGATAATAGGGAATAGGCAATACACAAACAATATAAGCTATATGATATATAAGATAGGATGCTATGTTGATTTATCAAAGAATAATTTATTGGACTAAAAGGAACACGATTAAGAGGGAAGATCATGAAACTGCACATAATGTTATTCTATTGCAGAGAGAAAAAAGTCAGGAACTCCTGTATAGACTTTCTATATCTATAGACAGAACACTTTAAAAGAAATGAAATGATGTCATACTTCAAAGCTAGTAACAATCATTTTTGTAGAGTTAACGTCTTCTGGAATGACTAAAGGGCAGCATGAAAGTATTTAGGAGCCAAGAACATTGAAGCCTGCCCAAAGTCCAAATTTGCTCAATCAAGAGATGAGATTGTCCTGTTACAATTTTTTAATAAAAACCGTGGAAAGGATCAACTGGGAAAAAAACCCCCAAACATAACTCTCCTTCATGTTTTAAGATATCAAGCATCTAGTTAACAATTTTAAATTGTTCCTGCCTGTCTTCAGTGGATTTTTTTGGATCATAACATGAATAATTTGATACTGGACACTAATAGATTCAGTGTGATAACAAGTGTACAACTAGTGGAATTGCCTATGTTCCAATAACTTATGTGTGCTTAGGGATAATTACCTGAAAAAAGGGTAAAGCATACAACGTGATTATAAACATTCTTTTCTTCCTCAGTTTTTTGGTAAAGCAGACGTGCTTGTAGTTGAATAGTAAACATGCTATTAATCAACAAATGAAAATATGGTAGGTTTTCTGTCAGACATTACAGCTTTCTGGTTTATTTTGTTTTCAATAAATGCTTGACCCGTTGCCAGCCTTTAGAATTAATTACTTAAAATGCATGTATTGTCTTTTTAGCGTATAGTTAACATCAGACTCTTGCTATCAACACTTGTCTGGCAAACAATTCTGAAAAATGCACTTCTGTGATTCTTCATGTGAATTACTATTGAGAATTTAATGTGAGATGCATTTGAATGATCTTTACTATACATGTTGTAGTATGACAGAAGTAATAAGAAGAATATTAAAGGGCACAATGTGTATCAAGCTTCATGTCAATTGTTTGTCTGTGATTTGTATCACCCTGGTTGCCAATACCTTTTCCATTTTTTAACAGTGGATACATCTCAGTAAATAAGAAGTGTTATAATGAACTGAATTTTGTCTGTCATATATCTTTAGTAAGCATACTTATGAAACTGTATTTCTAATGTTTCTGATAAAGCTACAATTTAATAGCAAATGAGTTATTGTTATGGTCTTGATTAGATTTTTCTTAGAATACTGTGTTGTGTTCTGACCTTTAGTCTTTTGTGCACAATCTTAATTTACTTTTACACCTCAATTACACCCTTAAAATTAGACATTAATTGAAGTAATTAAGACATTAGTCCTTGTACATACCAGACATTACATAACACCATTTTTATTGGTTTATTCAGCTACAAAGTTCAGGTATCATCAAGTAAACTTGACAGACTACTGAAGCTCTGTGATGAAAATTCAGAATGTGTTTTTGAAATAAACTTTTAAATATTGAATGTGACATCTATCTATTTTAATCAAATCTTTTCCCTCCCTTAATGTGTTTTCTTTCACTTCAGTTCATGTCAGATCATATGCAATGGCAGAGCTATCAGTTTATCTGCGGAAAGTCAGGACAGTGAAGCTGACCAAAGAAACAAATGCATATTCACCTACTAATTCAGATGGCTAAGGAAAGCATTGTTTCATACACATTAAAGTGCAACATTAAATAATGTACCAATCAGAATATTAAAGAACAAGAGAGCTCTTCACATATACACTTGACGATTTAAAGAATTGCACAGTACAGTGTTGGACATAAAAAATGTTTTTAAAATGAGAAATACTCTGGAAGCTAACAATACAGAAAGACTGAAATATGTGATAATATATCATGACAGTAAGGCTTCAGCCCTTCAATATGTAACTATTCTTCACCTAAGCAGTCAGACTGTCTTCCTTTCTGCTCGTGATAGTACAGATTTCTTGACTCAGTAAAATTACATGTGCTTTTATCCCATATTATTACTCGGTAAACAGAAATCACGAGTGTTATTTAAAGCCTGATATCTTACAGTTTTTCTAAATTTTATTTTTACTTTAAACATGTGAGCTTTGAGCTTAACACACTGTATTTCCTTTTGGCGATAAGTCCTATAAATAATACTTGTTAGATACTCAGATGTCATAGATTGTTGAAAAAATGCTCACTGAAATCTGAAGACTACATTTAAAAAAACCTATAGAATGCATTCAGTCTTTAGTCCATAGAAATTGATTATTACCGTATAGATTTGTTTGTAGTTCAGTTTTAATTAAAACTTTTTTTAAGCTACAACATTCTCACTTTCAAAGAATTTGAATCATACATATACTTATGAACTTCAGAATTTTGTAGGACAAAAAGAAGAATGCCCAAAGTTAAAAAAAAAAAATAAAATTCTTAAGACTTGATTTATGAAGTGGGATTTCTTTCATTTAATAGTTCCAAGTTTTTTCTTCACCTGTTAATGGGTAAGGACATACTACCACAATGATTCCTCTGACCCATAAAGAGATAAGATAGCTGCCTGTATTAATTATTTCTCTCTATTGACTAAAGGAGCTTAGATGACTATCTTAACCTGGATTAAAAAAAAAAAAAAAAAGACAACAAAATAATAAAAGAAACAAACAAACAAAAAACACCCCAAACCCCAACACAAACCAAACCCAAATAATACAACAACAACAACAAACCTTTGAGGTAGCTAGAGCTAAAAAGGATAAATCCATCTCCTAACTTTCAAAAAGTTAAATTTAGAAAAAGCCCTTCCACACTCCTAAGTGACGGCAAAAACAAAATCTTGGTTGTGCTGGAATAAGTTGCAATATCATGACAGAATTTTAAAAGAGGATTTTTCTGTACACTTATGTGAGAAAGTACAAAAAGTCAAGTTAATTTGATAAAAGGACTAGTCATGTTCCTATTTTGGGGGGAAATGAGGAATTGCCTCTGCATTACATAATCACAGTTTTTTCTGCAGATAGCAAACTGATAATGATATTGAAGTATGCTACCTCATCAAAAAAGTCTAGTTGAGTCACTACCTCACACACAATTACAGAGATGGTACTATACAATGACAGCACACCCATGTGGTATATCAGCCCCTCTTTCCAATTTTGTATCATCTGCAAACTTAAGGTTAGGAATGATTTGTTCTTCATAAATCCATACTGAGTACTCCAGATCATGTTCCTGTCTTCCATTTGTCTGGATACAATTTCCAGGATTAGTTGCTCCACCACATTTCCAGGGATTGAGCTGAGGCTGACCGTCCTCAACAGCAGCTCCCCAGATCTTCCTTCTTGCCCTTCTTAAAGACAGCAGTGACATTTGCTCTATTCCAGTCCTCATGTACCTCACGATTGCCACAACCTTTCAAACAGGATAGAGAGTAACCTCACAATGACATCAACCAGCTGTCTCAGAATTTGTAGATGCAGCCCATGAATTTATGTGTATCCGTGTTTTTTTTTAAGTTCTCCCTAACCTTGTCTTTCTTTAGCAAAGGTAAATTTTCTTGGCTCCAGACTCCCCTTCTCATTTCAGGGGCCTGGGATCCCTGAAGTCTTACGAGCAAAGACTGAGGTGAAGGTGGCATTGAGAACCTTGGCCTTTTCCTTGGCGTTTCAATAGCACCCAGGATAATCATAACTTGTCTTGATAGTGAGGTTAGATTGAGGTCTGCAGTTTCCTGGGTCTTCCTTCATTTCTCTGCTTGTAAACTGGAATAACACTGACTAGCTCCCTGTAAATGAAGAATTTCCCAGACTCCTAAGACCTTTGGAGCCTAAGTGAAAGATGCCTAAAGAAAAGTCACCAAAAGTTTCTAGTTTAACAGCAGACTGAACAGGAGAGGATGTATTCAACCTTCCCCCTCTTCACTGCATGTTGAGTAATTACTCTGGTTAGGTACAGTATTTTATTGCAATAGCTTTGGTAAGGGTGTGGACAATTAAGGATCTCAAATGAAACAGGAAGAGCAATTGTAAAACATGGATGAAACTTCCACACAAGCTAGAACTTCAGATTCTCTATCTTGTCAAAATGAAAGGCATATGCATGTGCAGAAGAACACAGCTTGAGGCATTTGGTGACAGGAAAGTATCTTTGATATGAAACTTGTTAAAACCCCCTTGTTTTCTGTCACTGAACCAATGTCAAGTTATAAAACATATTCCAAAACTGATCAAAAGAATCAACATTTATTTCAGTTGGTGCTTTGGGGACAGGATTTATGTCTTGCATAGGATTATCAATACACTGTCATTAGGAAGGAAAGAACTGAAACTAGCCTGTCTAAACCAGAATTTTAGTATGGGAAATATAGCATGAGAACATGGAACCATGGAAGTGTGGAAGACTACAAAAATAACCATCCCCTTTCTGTCCTGAAAGATTCTTTCCAATTTTTCATGTTATGTGATAGTTATTCACATGATTTTAAGTCCTAGAAGAATTTTTAGAACTGTGAATTTTTCTTTTTCTATTTTATTTCTGGTTTAGTGTAGGGATTATTAGAATCTCTCCTAAACCTCCTTCATTGTGTTCAGGACCTCCCACAAATCACATTTGTCCATTCCTAGTGTTGAGAGAGTGAAAAGCATACATACAACACACTTGATTTTGCTGAAAATTCAGAAGCTGTTTCTGAATAAAAGGGTACACTTAAACATAGAAAAGACAAAAAAAGGTCTATGAGAAATATTTTTTTAAACATAAATAAATATGAGATGCCACTATTAAGATCATAATATTAACAGAGTTCATTTTGCGTGTTCTACGCTACTAAACTATTATGACTGTCTTTCAAGATTGCTATTATCTATTGAATAGCTCATGGGGTTTGGTGACCACATCAGTTTACTTTCTTATATTTTCTTCAGATATTATAATAATTCCCCATTGTTCAAGTTCATGAGATTCCTTTCTGCCCAGTTCTCCAGCCTGTCAATGTCCAGGTCACCTTAAAATCTTAGATTGAACAGTTATGATAGATATGCACTACTTTGCTGATAGATACATTATACTTCCAGCAGCTGAATGGGCTGCATATGGATGGGCCTAATTCATAGTTCAGCCTGTGCTCACTGCTAATCATGATTTGAATGAAAATGTAAGAACATGCAGAGGACAGAATGGGAAGAAATTTATGATTATGACTGGTCAAAAAGGTAAGACATACTTGTAATTGATCATACTGTAGTTCACTCAGATAGACCAGCAGTCATAAATTGGTCTATTTTTCTGAAGTTTCTGCCCGCACAAACCCTTTGCTTGACAACCTTTGAATTTTTTCTTGTTTTCCCTATATCGATTTCCAATGGAATTGTCACTCTAACTGATTAATCTGTGTAGGTATATGGAGCACAGATGTTCTCTCTCTTTTTTTTTTTTTTTTTTTAGGTTAAATCTCATACACACACTCTTGTTCTTTGCCTGCAGCAATAGGGAAGCAAGCTGAAAATGTCTCTGAAAGGAGGGCACAGAATATTAGAGAAAAATGAGTAAACAATGGATTAAGAGGTATGAATGTGGAAAGATGCAAGCCGACAGGTTTCACGTTGCTGCAACATAGGTATTTCAGTATTAGGTTTCACTATTTTCTATTGTTAATACTTTGTATAACAATGAATTTTTGTGGGTTCTAAAAAATCTATTTTTTCTAAGTGGGTGTATCTATTTGAAAGCATCATATTTCAATCTGTTATTACTGGTTGGTTTTTATGCCTGTTAAAGACAATTACGAATTTCAGATCAATGTCAACATTAGAATGAGGTCCAGAGAATGTATAAAACTGCAGCCAGATCTTTACCATGGACCAGTATTTTTTTTGTTTTGTTTTCTAAATTATGATTTTTCTTATAGAATCATAAAATATCTTGAGTTGGAAGGGACCCATAAGGATCATTGGGTCCATCATTGCTCCTTGCAGAAATACCTAAAATTTATTGTGACTTCAGTCTGGGTTACAGTGCTACTGTGCCTGTTCAGACACAGATGCTTTGTCTCCTTAGCTGCTTTGTCCCATCAGGTGCAAAGTAGAGCACATCTATAAGGGAAGAATGTCTGGCAGATCCTCTATGAAGATAGCTGTAAGAGGAACAGACTGGAGGCTGCGATCCTCCAGTATAGACAAAAGACAGTGAATACTTAATTAATCCCATCAACACTTAGAATTCCATTGCTTTATGTGATCCACAGAGGTGTCTTCAAGCTGGCTTTTGGGCCACAGAACTGAAAACATTGGTTAAATCCTCATGTTGTTCAAAAATAAACTTACTTACAGAGAGGCATTATATGGTAATAGGAGGTTTGTGCTCAGGCTACACAAACAGTTATTGTTTGGGATCCAGCCACAACAAAAGCTTTGAAAGAGGAAGATACATTTTAATTCTAAATAACTGTCATGCCACTATGTATCATCATCTATCTAAGAATAAAAATCCTTGAGTCTGGCAAGACTCATATTTCTGCTAAGAGGCTCACTAACACTTGGAAAATCCTCTTATATAATAATCTGTCCATGGAATTTTCTTCCTAACCCACTCCCTCTTTATGCCAATAAACACATGCGTAAATATTAAAAAACCATAATACACAGTCTTCATCATTCTCTGAACATACATTCAGAAATACATACACACACAGAGTCAAGTAAATATATAAACAGATATATACATATATGTATATAGCAAATTTTCTTTGTGAAGCCATGTTGTTTCGTTTTAGATGATTTATAATTTTTCTATTTCTGTTTGGTTTATCTTTTATTGTTTTTCTAGTACTGAATAAAGTGTCACAAGTCTATAAATTCATGAATCATACCTCTTTTATAGTGAGTTATAACACATTAAGCCCTGCACACTTCTTCTGTGATAACATTTTAATATGAATTTAATTGTTCGTATTTGAAACATATTTTTATTTGCTCCAGCATTTTTCATCTTTTCATCTCTATGTCTCAGTATCTCACCTTTCTTTTTCTTTTTTCTTTTTTTTTTTTTTTAACCTAAATTAAGTCTCTATTTAATATCAGTGCAATGTTTTTAGGATATTACCAGTTTCTATTTCTGAATTAATATTTACTTGAATGCCATGTAAACTGGGAGACCTACAGGTTGGTTTACAGATTTTTCAATTCAACTGTATTTTAATAAAAAACAATACTTTATGCTACATGATGTACTGACTATGTTTAATTTGTTTTGGTTAGTTTTTGTCTTTGAAAACAATATTTATGCCCGACTTCTACATATCAAACAGACATAAAAACCATACACAAAGTCAGGTACATTAGGAAAACAAGGTAGATTATATTTACTAATTCAGTTTTATTATTTTATTATTTTACTACTTAGCAAGTTGGCAAATATGTCTACTGCCTCATTAAATACTTCATTTTGTTCATCTGTGCTTCAAACAATCACTTCTAAATCACAAACCACTAATACTCCTCTTCAGTGACTTCTCCAGAAGCCTGGCTTTGAGTTTCTACCTTTAGTAAGACAGACTGGACCTGAAACTCAGTTCTCAATATCATGATCAAAGTTTAGCTGCTCTTTTTCTGCTCAGCTACCAAATTGTTTCATCTACCTTGCTTGCCTGCTTGAGAGGATCAGCAGGAAACATTGCCACTTGCTGTCTCAGTGGAATAGCACTGTTTCAGAACTATTCAGAAGTAAACTCTTCTGTGTTTATTCTCGTATCTTAGACTAATTAAGCCTACATTAACTGTAAGTATGTATTGTCATTATATGTTACAAACTTTGTTTGAAAATATGTTCTGCTGTGTTAAGACATAATAATATTCCTAAAAAAGGTAAAAAATGTGACACCTTTTTTTCACATTATCACCTTCTCACATGAATAATCTAATTTTTGTTAATGGGACTGCTCATGTGGCTAACACCTGCAGTGTGGGTACAGAAGGCCCAGTTATGCTCCAGAATCACCAGGCGTAAACAGCAGTAGAAGCAGCAGAGTAGGTTACACTTTTTACAAGGAAAAACAATTCACCAACCAAGACATTATTGTTAAGAGGTTCTAGCCAACTGAGGCTGCCTTTCATGGTTTCCTTTGTAACAGACACCTCTCCTGCAGGTGGTTCTGAGTATAAGTCCTCAGGCAGCTGCTGCTAGGAAATTAAGCTTAAACTCAACATGAAAACAAAATAATCTGCAACTTCCCAGGGGAGGGAGGAGAAGGCAGGGAAAGGTGCGAGGAGAGAAGTAGATAGATTCCACAAACCAGACATTTCTGTGACAAATTGCACAAACATTTTTCTTAAATAAAGTAGTAAGTCTGACATGACATATATGACAATGGTTTGGAAGATAGCTGGACTAGTAATGAGAAAACCCACTAAAATATATGGAAACCTATCTCCTTAAAGAGTATGTTGTCATCGTAAGTGATTCCTTTGTTGAGGAAGTAGAGAAAAAAGGACAGGAGCAGCAGGAGCAGGAGCAGTAGTGATGTCTACCCAAGTTCCTGTATCTGTTGTGGCTAAGGCCACAACACTTTTTTGTGTCTTTTTAAAGAGTCAAGCTGTTTCCATTGATAATGTAGTACTGGCTGAGGATACTGTAATGTAGCAACTTATCTTTATGCTAGTATATCTTTTGATACTTTACATATATCATTCTGCAGATGTTATCAATTGATAGCTGTGGGTTGTTTTGTTGTTGGGTTTTTTTTTCCAGATGTAAGAATTTTGTCCATATGTGACCTTTCTAATATATTGATGTTATATGTGAGAAAAAATATCTCTGGTGTTTTAAGAAAAGGGAGGGGAACCAGCCATTCTTCTTCCAGTCAAAATCTACATTGTTACATGCAAAATCAAACACCAGGTTTGTGGGATTCATTTTTTAACATACTGAAGTCTAAATGATGGGAAAACCTGTCTTGTTACCAATTCAATTATATTGACAATTAACTTAGACAAATATTAATTACCAAATGTTACAACCATTGGTATTTTCTTTGCCAATTTAAAAGAATTTAAAGTCTGAAGTATGTTATAAACCCTGCATACTCAAAATTTTATGATGTTCACCTTATTGAAAACTAGTTAAAATAATGACAGGTGTATTTCATTTAAAGCAAGAGGTAAAAGCCTTTAAAATCTCCACATTTATGACCATATGTATCATGTCATGTTGTATTGTATCAGTCTGAACACATTTATTTTTAAATATATGATGTGAGTTACTGTAACATGATTTACATTGCTTAGGATTTAAGGGGCTCTGCTGTAAATGTGAAAGACCCAAAGTAAGAAAAATTTGCCCAAGCTTTGTTAATGCAATTTAGAAATATTTATAAATAACACAGTAATTGCGTAAATATTTTTTGAGAAAAAGTAGTCTTAGTAAAGAATATGATTATTGGACGAGAAGTTCATTAACTTTGTAGCTAATGAATTTTCTAGGTTTTTTGGTGGCTGTTGATATACCAGTTACTCTGTTTTGGCACTAAAATAATACACTGATATTGTTTAGTTTTCAAAAATCTCAGCTACAAGTTAGGATATATGAAGGCAAATTTTGCCATTTATGAACATCAATTACTTTAGCAAAACTGCCTGGTAAACAATATATAACCTGTTGTCCGCAGACTGGATATGTACTAATGTATTTTCAGGTAGTTGAATTTTCTGTGAAATAATTTTGAAATAAGTTTACTTGTTATGGATGTTTTAGATGCAATACATTTATTAAAATAAATGTAATGTGCCTAGGTATTATATTAGCTGCTCATTTAACAAAAATGCTGCTCAACATCTATTATTAAACTGAAGTAATATAAAAATTATTAGATGTGCCAGATATTTTGAAACATGAATACACATTTTGAAACAAGAATCATGATTCATCAAATCCCTTCAGAACACTATGCAACTTGAGAAACTTACATTTTCAAATAACTGCTAACATTTTGGATTTAATGTTTGCCACCTACCTTATTTTGTGATCTGCTGAAAAGTGCTTTTATCATATGTGTCAGCAGAAAAAAAAAAAAGTGGTAAGTTTAAAAGCTATAATGTATCATTATTAATAGACCTATGTTTACATTAGATTTTCACTGATGTAACACACTATTTCATTGAAGTGACTCTTTATTTATTAATCTAGTAATAGTGAGACAAGGATAAGGCACAGAGTAAATTGGGACCCATCAAGCTGAAATGTGACATCTAAATGCACTTATATGCATCATAGTATTTATTAGCAGAACTCAAAATCCTTTACTTCACAACTAATTTGATGAATATATAGCAGTTTAGTTCCCTTGAATGGGGAAGTTGGGATAATGCTAAAAAACTCAGATGTACCTAAATTTTATCACATGAGAAGGAATGAAGAAAAACTTAGATGGAGCTGTAAAGGAAAATATTTTACCACAAAAATAATCTTTATTCTTCTGCTGTGAAATAATGCCATGGAAGACTGGCAAATCCTACTCAACAATCAATTTCAGTTGCTAAAGTCAATGCAATGATGAAATCTCGTGCATCAGCCCTGAAATGCCATCATACCTAAAAGCATATGAGCTGTAAGATCTCTTATTCCAGTTTATCCATCACTACAGAACACCTTCATAAATTCCTATTAGTTACATCTGAACAAGGCAATGGAAGACAGTGTGGCTGCTGCTTATCACTAGGCTTATAGAGGATGAAAGGTAGCACAGGTGTATCTGTGATCTAATTTGGGATGCAATATGCTTATTGTTGGGGGGGGGCAGGAAAGAGGGAGGGGGAATAATTTCTTTAAAAAAAAAAAAAACCAACCCAAAACTATCTAATTTTCCCAAGCTACTAGTTTGAAAATAAAGCTTTTCATTTGTAAATCCAACACAGAAATTTGCCATGGACATGAGAAGCAGAAAAAATAAAACGTGTTTTCTGAACATTTTTCAGGGGAGGAAAGCACTTTCAAATTACACAGTCCTTTCTAGTCATCATCTTAGGACACTGAGTCTTCCTGGAAAATACCAGACAACTCCATTATATCACTGCCTTCTGGCAGTGCTCCTAAGGTTATAAACCAGGGCTCACAAATTCAAGCACTAAATGACACTGTTATGTGTAACATTTGAAAATATGTTTCAGAATATAACACACACTGAAGCAAAATACTTTTCAAGAATTTGAAGACAGATGACTCTGAAGGTATTGTGAGGGAAAGCAAGCCTCCTCAGCTTGCAAAAAATATAGCAGGTACAGTGAGTTACCATGAAAATTGCAGAAAATTCTTGCTTTCTCACTGCTGCCTTTTACTGTATACTTCACTGTAGATGAATGATAAAGATACGTAGTTTAAATAAAATTCTGGCTCTTTTCAATGTCTGAGTGGAGCATGTCTCATCTTGTTACAATCAATGAAGAAAAGCCATTAGCACTTCACAGGACAGGTCCTAAGATATCACTAACATTTCAACCTGAGTTTTTCTATAAACCTCACTGACTGTGTGAGGGTGTGTATTGCGGGAAAAGTTTCCTTTTTAGTTTCTTACAGAACACAACTGATGATATGTCAAAAGTTATTGCATGTGTTTAGAAATCATGGCACCAACTTAATACTTCAGGTTTCCACTAAAAACTGTTGAGAACCTTATAGACAACCTTTTTTTGGTCACGATCTATTTCATATATGAATTTAGGCAGCAGAAGATAATTATTCTATATTCTATATACAAAAACAGAGTTGAAAAGTCAACAAAAAGAAAGCACTTAGAATTCCTTTATGATGATTTATGTTCAAATGAGAACTTGGTTTACAAACACCATCTAATCAGGGACTATACAGGGTATTTGGTACTCTATTTCCTTGCACCAAATGAAATCCCGCAGCTCAGCTGTGTTCATTTCTTTTCCTCACAAAAACACATGAGGACCTATGTTTGAGAAACTCCATGATTTTTGGTATTTCTTTTCCCTTAGAATAATTAAGAGACTTAAAATGCCTTAATTTAACTTAGCCGTTGTTTACCACATCCCTGGAAAACTTTAAGTATCATGAACTGTAGCTCAGTTGCTCATATATATTTAATAAATTTTTGTTGCATACAACACTGACCATCCTAGGGAAAAAAAAATATCTAAAAGCTGATTTGCTGCAATTAGTCACTGTAAGAACTACAGTGGCCAACAGAGACCGAGCATTTATGGACATTCATTTGCTCACTGTCTCCCACATGGATATGCTTCGACCTATATTAGGAAATGTGGCAAATTAATGTTTTTTATCTAGTCATGCTGTAGCAATCACTTAAAACCTACACCTGAATTTTAGCTTAAATACAGGACCAGTTCAAGACCTGAAGCACAGTCTAGAAACATTATAGTTCCTGAAAATTACAAGCTGTGGGATTTAGGCGAGGACAGAAACATGTGAGTCTTTCTCTAAGTGAAGGCATAGATGTCTACTCATTGTGCACATGATTAATGTCCCAGAATGTACAATAAAGAGGTAAGACTTCATTCAAATTCCCAGTCATAGACGCCTAATGACACTTGGGGTTCTGCAATGTAACTGCAGTGGCTTAAAATTGTTGAGAAAGATGTAGTGTTCCATATATCCTGTGTCATAACTTCTAGGTACAGATGCATACCTTAGAAATCCAAGTGCCTCTGAAGTTTAAGAATTTAGTTTTAGGGTTATGCTGTAAATGAATATTTTAACTATAAGTTTGAATTTGTTTTCTGAGGTTCACTTAAATCGTGTGCTAGGAGTCTAAGGCCTTCTTCAGATCTGTTCCCAAGATCCAAATCTAGGTGTGTTATGCCAGATCTCTGGATGGATTTGAGCTGTTTACTCCAGACCGTACTTCTGAAAGACCCATGGCATATAGTTTCCTGTTCTTAAGAATTTAAAGTTTACTGTTCTTAAGAATTTAAATTTTCTGCTAGGGAATGCTGCAGAGCTGCTTTAAGTTACAGGCCAGGTTAGACACCACAAAGGAGACAACGAAAAGGAATAAGGCCTAAAAACCTAAAGATCCACCTGAGAAGTGTCTCAGATCTGTAAAAGCCCCATTCTGCCTTGCAAAACTGCTCAACTTGATTCTTGAGGAACCATAGCATATAGTGCTGAAACACCCTGTTCTTGCTCACTGTACCCAAGCCTAAGGCATTGTTGGAAATTGCTGTACCAGGTACTAGAAATCATAAATTAGGTAAGGTTAGACACATCAATAGAAGAAAATGATAGCAAGCCAAAATTTATGTAAAAAATCCTGGCAGGGTCCCTTATGAAAGAAAGTTGAAAGGTTCAACTCTGAGGAAGACCACCTGAGCGGGGCCAAAGGCCGGAATGACCCTCTCAAAATTGATGTCAAGAGAAAATTCCATCTGAACTCTGCCCAGCCTCCACCTAGACTCTACCTATCATTAATATGCAATGAGATGTTGTAATTACATGAATAATATATGAAAAGATGTTGCAATCATATATCATAATAAATGTATAAATTAGCTTGTTTTGCACCTGTGCCTTGGAGAGAGTTTCTGTGGTGCAAACCACCTCCCCCCCTGTGCAGAAAATAAATACCTTGCTGCTAAAAGTACAAAGAGTCTCTTAGCAGTTTTCTCCACTCTAAGAATTTTTGGTATCAACAAAAGCATGAAAAATTTAAATCAGCTTGTCCCATCCCAGTACAAAGAAAAACACTGTTGTCCAACAAATCATAGGGAACAGTAATGATAGATGTTGCTATGTGAGGTGTTAACAATAGCAAGACACTTGTCAAGAGCACAGACTACTCTCCACTACTACTCTTTCATGTGGGCACAAATGACACTGCAAGCCAGAACCTGGGCAGAATCAAGGAAGACTATAAAGCCCTGGGACTGCAAGTGAAAAATTCTGGTGCCCAAGTTATTTTTTGTTTTATTTTACCAGTAAGAGGAAAGGGTGCACCCAGAAATAGACATATAATGCAAATCAACCTCTGGCTTTGTGGCTGGTGCCATCATGAGGATTTTAGCTTCTCTGACAATGGGGCATTCTATGACTATAGCATGTTAGGGAGGGATGAGATCCACCTGTCCAAAAGAGGCAAGGGAATCTTTGGCAGCAGGCTGGCCAGCTTGATGAGGTAGGCTTTAAACTGAAGGACCTGGGGGGAGGGGTCTGAAGTGGCAATGCTCACGCCATCACATCCAACTGGGGAGCAAGCCAGCCCAGCCAGAGCAGAGATGTATTTTCCTTATCTGCCTTGCAAGATGAGAACCAGAAGGCCAGCCACCTCAAGGGTGTGTGTGGCTATGGTAGATCCTCTTGCACTCCTTTTAGTAAACCTTCATGCTCAATTACCTCTCTGAAGTGCCTGCACACCAACACAGGCAGTATAGGGAATAAACAGGAAGAATTAGACATCTGTGTGCAGTCACAGGTCCACGATCTCACTGAAATCATAGAGACATGGTGGGATAGCTCACATGACTGGAATGCTGTCATGGATTACTATGTGCTTTTTGGGAAAGAGACCAGCAGGCAGAGGTGGTAGAGTTGCTTTTTATGTGAGAGAGCAACTGGAATGTATTGAGCTGTGCCTAGGGGAGGGGTGTATGCAGAACATATTGAGTGCTTATGGATAAAGATTAAGTGGCAAGCCAACATGAGGGACACTGTTGTGGGTGTTTACTATGAGCCACCTGATAAGAAAGAGGAAGTTGATGAGGCCTTAACAGGTAGCCTCACAATCATAAGCCCTGATTCTCACAGGGGACTTCAACCACCCTCATATCTGCTGGAAAGACAACATAGCTAGGCACACACAGTAGGTTCCTGCAGTGCATTGATGATAAATTTCTGATGCAGGTAGTGGAGGAGCCAATGAAGCGAGGTGTGCTGCTGGACCTTGTACTAACAAAAAAAGAAGGACTGACTGGGGATGAAGGCTGGGGGCAGCCTTGGCTGCAGTGACCATGAGGTGGTGGAATTCAGGATCCTGCATGGAGGAAGCAGAGCAACAAGTAGGATTGGCATGGACTTCTGGAGAGCTAACTTTGGCCTCTTTAAGGACCTACTTGGAGGAATCCCATGGCTTAACACTCGAGAAGGTAAGGAGGTCCAAGACAGATGGCTAATATTCAAACATCACTTCCTCCAAGCTCAAGATAGGTGCATCCCCATGAGTAATAAATCAAGCAAAGGGGACAGGAGACCTGCATCAAGGAGCAAAGAGCTTCTGGCAAAACTCAAAGAGAAGAAGGAAGTTTATGGAATGTGGAAAAAAGGGACAGGCCACTTGGGAGGAATATAAGAACGTTGTCAGAACATGCAGGGATGTAACAAGGTAGGCTAAAGGTTTGTTTGGAATTAAATCTGGTGAGGGACGTCAAGGACAACAAGAAGGGCTTCTTCAAGTACATCAGCAGGAAATGGATAACTAGGGAAAATGTGGGCCCAGTGCTGAATGAGGTGGGGTGGCCTGGTGGCAAAGGACACAGAGAAGGCAGGCTTACTGAATACTGCCTTTGCTTCAGTCTTTACTGCTAAGGCCATCCCTCAGGAATCCCAGACCCCGGAGGCAAGAGAAGAAAGTCTGTAGTAAGGAAGACCTTTCTTTTGTTGAGGAAGACCACGTTAGTAATCACTTAAGCAAACCTGACACCCACAAATCCATGGGCCCTGATGAGATGCACCTCTAACTGATGAGGGAACTGGCAGATGTTATTGCTAAGCCACTCTCCATCTTCTTTGAAAGGTCATGGAGGACAGGAGAGCTGCTTGAGGACTGGCAGAAAGCCAGTGTCACTCCAGTCTTCAAAAAGGGCAGGAAGGTGGACCCAGGAAACTGTATTCCCCAGCCCTGGAAAGGTGATGGAACGGCTCATCCTGGAGGTCAGCTTAAAGTATGTGAAAGGAAGGAAAGTCATCAGGAATAGCCAACACGTATTCATCAAGGGGAAATCATGCCTGACCAACCTGACAGCCTTCCATGTGGAATGACTGGCTGGGTAGATGAGGAGAGAGCAGTGCATATTGTCTACCTTGACCTCAGCAAGGCTTTTGTCACTGTCTGTCATAACATCCTCATCGGTAAGCTTGTGAAGTGTGGGTTAGATGAGTGGACAGTGAGGTGGATTGAGAACTGCTGAATGGCAGAGCTCAGGTTGTGATCAGTGATGCAGAGTCTGGCTGGAGGCCTGTAGCCAGAAGTGCTCCCCAGGGGTGAGTGCTGGGTCCAGTCTTGTTCAACTTATTCATCAGTAACCTGGATGAAGGGACAGAGTATACACTCAGGAAGTTTGCTGATGATACAAAACTGGGAGAAGTGGTTGATACACCTGTAAAGGCTAGAGAGTTGGGCATAGAGGAACCTAATGTAGTTCAACAACAGCAAGTGTAAGGTACTGCACCAAGGGAGGAATAACCCCACGCACCAGTACAGGCTGGGGGTTGATCTCCCTCTCTACTATACCATGGTGAAGCTGCATCTGGAGTGCTGTGTCCAGTTCTGGGCTCCCCAGATCAAGATACTACTGGAAAGGGTGCAGTAGAGGGCTACAAAGATGATGAGGGGCCTGGAGCATCTCCCTTATGAGGAGAGGCTGAGAGCTGGGCCTGTTTAGCCTCAAGAAGAGATGACTGAGAGGGGATCTTAACAGTGGCTACAAATATCTCAAGGACAAGTGTCAAGAGGATGGCACCAAGCTCTTTTGATTACTTCCCAGCAACAGTATGAGGGGCAATGGGCACAAACTGAAACATAGCAGGTTCCATCGGAATATGAGGAAGAATTTCTTTCAGGGTGACAGAACAGTGGAACAGGCTGCCCAGAAAGGTTCTGGAGTCTCCTCTGGAGACATTCAGTGTCCCCCTGGTCACAATCCTGTGCAACCTGCTCAAGGAGAACTTGCTTTAGCAGGTAGGTTGGACTATAAGATCTTCAGATGTCCTTTCCAACTTGACCATTCTGTGATTCTGGGATATGTGTCTACTGCTGGTGCTTCAGCTGTTATTGCACCATTTAACCTAAGGACATTCACAAAATATTGAAAACAGCATCAGATATTTGAACATCTTGAAGCTTTATAGGTGGGCCTAGTAGAGTAACTTATCTATTTGCCTTTCTATTATTCATCATACTATCATGAATATTAGCATCATTTATTCAGACTGACCTGGACCTTCACTTCCTCTGTCAATTGAATACAGGGTGTCCTATGGCCAGTATTGTTGAATGTTTAAAGAATGATCTGGAAGATAAAGAAATTTTGTCTATTTGTTACCAGAAATTAACCTATCAACACCATCATACTGGTTTCCATTCATTATCTTTAACTGAATCCAGATTGTGCTTAGTTTTCCATCATGTCTAGCTCTTTTTACAGGACTAATTATGGTTCATGCTATATAGCACATTTTTTTACAAGAGTAAAAGACTATAAAATCGTTGATCTTTGTTGATATTTTTAATTATAGAAAGATTGTAAACTGCTTGAAGCTTACACATGAGGTAAAACAATAAAAATGCATCAATTTTTCTCTACAATAATCAAAACTAAGGCATTCATAATTGGATGATTTGATAAAAAGACAACAAAGCATTATTTTTTTATCTTTAATATCTTTTATAGTGCATTTCTTACACTTTTTAAATAGATAATAAAAAATCTCTCTTTGAGGTTTTGAAAATTATAAAGACATTCTCTTATATTTTTTAAGATTATCTTTTTTCTTCAATCTGAAAATCAAACTATCACTCAGAAATATGAAGTACCTTCCTTGTATACATTTTGATCTCATGCTCAGGTGCAAAACATATAAAAAAACCTGCTTGCAAAATTATTTTCAATTGTATTACAGCTGATTTTCCAAACATATATGACATACTCGTGTAAGTGTAGGATCATTATCTCAAGCGTTAATATCTTTATTAACTTCAAAGTGAAATCCCCTTTAATTTCCTAATTCGAAAGACTGATCATTATCACATTCGAATGTTCATAAAGTACAGAAAAATCACCACAATTTAAAACTTTAATTAGGAAAAAGTAGTAACATATCTAACTTACTGTGCCATTTAAATTGCAGCAAAATAATTATCAGTTTTTCACACTAGATACTATTTTTCTGAGAGATGGCATGAAAGAAAGAAAGGGAGGAAGGTGGAGGTACAGGGACAAAAACAAAATCAATGTTTAGTCATGCAGGGGACTGAGGTGAAGCAGTCACCTCAGGTTTCACTGAAGGTGACAGTTATAAAGGCTGGAGCACAGGAGATGTACTTCTTATGCCACCAAATGGATATTCTGATGTTAATGGTAATTTGTTTTCAAGAAGCATTTTGCCAGCCAAAGCCAATGTCTCTCGCCTTAGGTAGATTCCTTTCTCCTGCTCCAGACAGCAACCTATCTCAGACTCCTCAGTCCCTAACCCACTGAAACTTCTGTCATTCTCTCTGCTGTTTCAACTAATTCTTTCATGTGAACCTGTTTCCTTGTTTAAATCAGATCTGCTATTCTTTATTCACTGTCACGCTTTGAGCTACAATTAAACCTTTCAACTCCAGTCTAGTTTTCACTTTGCTTCCCTTTCTTCTATAATCACATAGCCTGGTCTTCCTCACACTGATGAATCTTTGGTGGTCATTCAGACCATCTGATATCCTTTTTTCTCTGCCTTATACACTTCAGATAATACTTTCTACTTTTCCCTTTGTGAGATCAAATTATTTAATTAGAAATAGCCAGCAAGTGAACTCAAGAAGCATTCTTCAGAAACTGAGTTGTGCACTATCAGTTTATTAACTTACTTCCTGATTCTGTTTTGGACCACCCATTTAGCTCTTGGTAGGACAATTTCTGGGTATTGTTCTAGTATAATTTACCCCTGAGGCTACTCCCAAAAAAGAAGTATAGATGAAACTGCACCAGATTCAGTTTCCTCCTTTTCACAGTCTTCCAGCACTATCCCCGAGGACTTCTAACCTTCAAAACACTTCTACATTTTCTCATACCATGCCCCAGGATATTCAACTCACACCTTTAGTTTCATGCAATAAAAACAGTACCTTACTCCAAAACTCCTACTAAGACTAAAAAAAAAATACAATCTCTCAAAGATGTCTCACATAACTCATAAGAAAACTAATGCATAGCATTTCATGTTTATTTATTCCTTTTTAATATTAAAAAAATAATCTACTGATGATTGAAAAGAAAAGTTAATAGCCCTGCTGTTGAATGGACAAAAAGCTTTGCAAACATTCCCACGCTAACCTGGCAGTCAGAATTATGAGTTATTATGCAGCCCAAATCTGAGCGGACAATCTTAATTGTCTTACTATGGGGATTGTTGTAAGTATCTACTGGGAAACACTTTTATCTGTGACCTTAGCAGGTTTGAAAGAGTAATAGTGGAATGGAAGGCTAAGTACACTAATGCACTGTACCACTTCCAAGTTCCCCCTTTCCCACCTTAATTGCTACCAATTAAGTAAATTTCTTACTCTCAAATAATTGAGGGGTTTTTTAGCTACTTGTTTGCTTCTCATCAAACCCCCAGCATGTATGTATTTTCAGACTTTCCTGCATTAATTTGGCAGCCATTTATATAAAAGAAGATACTGAGTAAGACTCAAGCTATTATATTCCACCTTTGTTGATCTAGCTGTTGATTTTTATATCAGTATCATAGAATCTTTTGGTATTTTAGAAATCCTTATGCAGTCCCGTGTTATGCACTGAAGTTCAGAACTTTAAAAGTTTGAAAAGTTTCACTGCCAGTTGTGAACACCGCTATCTTCTGAATGTCTGGATGAAGTATTACAAGAAGATATGAGTGAAAATATTGTTCTGTTCTACAACAGATTTTTATCATTGATTGATATCACATAGAAAATAGACATTTTGAATTAATTCAACACATGCACTTAATATATCACATATGCTTTTGTGTTTTAGAATTACATGGGCTAAAGGTATTAGAAAAAATATAATTTCTCAGGGTAGGATAACTGGCTGCAGCCACACCCATAGTGATGTGGTGTGCAAAAATGAGCAGAAAAAAGCATAGTTGAAGGGTGCTATACTCTGGTTAACACTGTTTTGTGTCTGACCCTTTAGGAAAGACAGGGAGCTCATCTGAGGTAACACGCACAGGGGATTTGTTCTGCCCTAAGAATCAGGGACTCAAAACTGATTTCCTGAAAGCCTCTGCACTGCTTTATTAAAGAGAAACTTGGGACAATAGAAAAGATGAGCTTTTTTCTCTAAGTCAGTCCATGACAGTTTAACCTCCAGCTTTTTCCTACAAGCTGCTATTTTTTTCATGTTGTTATGCATGTGTAGCTGTTACATATTTGTTTATCTTTATATAGGGCCTTAAATAAACACCACAACTACTTGAGGCTGTGAAGGAGAATATATTTCTGATCTGTCCTCTTTGTGTCCTATCTCCTGAAAGCGGGAACAACGGCTAATCTGGCTTCTATTATTAAATTCTAGTGATTGCTTCTCTAGCTCCCACATGTATTCCAGCATGATAAATAAAAGGTGGAAATTAATCGTTTCCTGACCTGTAACGTGCTCTGCATGGTTAATTTGGATTTCTAGGCATGGCTGACAAAGGTGTTGAGTGTTGTAGAGGTAACATCTGGAGCAATTTAGCAGTTTTGTGCTGTTGTGTGAGGCTGTGTGCTGCAAACACAGCTCACCCCAAAGAACTGGGATGGGTTGACAGAGCAAAAAGTTGCTCACAGCTTTTAGCTTGAGCAGGTGCAGGCTGGGCATTACAGAAGAGCCATGTCGACCTCCCCCAGGGACAGGTGATGGGTTGTGGTGGCCCCTGGCCTCCATGAAGCACTGCTGAGGATGTTCTGCTTAGCCTCTGAGCAGCAGGGCAGAAGAAATAGTTTTACATTATTCAAGCAGCAATTCCTCATACTGATCAAAAAATAGCTTTAGTAGGCTCTGAAGGGGTTCACCCTTTAATTCTTGCCCACCAGAAGCATATCAGCTGCGTCCCAGGTCTTAGCTTTATAATGCAGTGTAGCAGATCTGAATGCTGGCCCATTAAGACTAGTATGTTACCTCTGTGGGAGGCTTCAGAAATAAATGACTTTCCAGTCAAGTAACTAAGAATATTTACCAAGAGAACAAAATTCTTCTCTAAACTCAGTGGCATTATTACATCTTTAGTGATGTCGTTACACTGGAGAAACAAGAGAATGCAAGTTAAAGGCCTAACCTGGAAGTACCAATCCCACAGAGCTAAGGAACATCAGAAATTAGCCCTTATACCTCAGAGACTGATACGTATGATATACTACAGAGCAAAAGACCCTTACCCTCCAGCAATTCAAGCAATCTTTTTTTTTTTCTTCTTCTTTTGATAACTAGGCTGTTAATCAAGAAGTATTTATCATATTCACGCTCCTTGCATGAATTCAAGAAATAACCACATAGGAATTTTAGCAGTAGATCATACTGTTGACAATGTATGTTACCCAGCATTTTAGCAATTTATAAAATACTGTCAAATAGTTTATTCAAAAGACAATTGTACTTAGCAATTTGAAAGACAACCTGTTTGGTTTTTTTTCCATGTCAATATATACTTCTGGGTTTCTTTTCAGTCCATGTATTTCAGTTAGTGTTGGTACTGACACACTTTCTTTTTCTATTCCAAATTATTTTCTACCAAGCAATGAAAGTTCAATCTGTCTATCAGAATTTCTATATAACAAACATAAATTAAGATTTACATCTACTTACAAGTAACTTTCTTTTTGAAAATAATTTTAGGTCTGCTGGATACATTAAACATTGATACTGTGTTTTAGGTACTCCTTATCTGACATAGCCATCTTTAGATCAGAGAGTGGTTCTTCATCCTGTATTTGAATGCCTGTTAATAATGGATCTGAGGTGTAATTTCATCTGGACACATCTGTTTTACAAAAAAGAAACAAAGTTAATAGGATATATACATTAACGAGTGGCAAATATTCCTCTAGATATATTGGTCATAAAAACAGAAATGCTGTAAAAATGAATGTTTCCTTACTGATCCAACTGATTTAATGAAAACAATTAAAATCCTATTGGGATAGAGCAGTTATTGTGTTTCATTATATGCATGGCTGATAAAGCAACTTGTGATGCTGAATATTTTCCTGGGAATAGAACCAACATAAAAACAAGGTAGTTATATACTGTGAAAAATACTATCGATGTCAATAAGATAAGATGCATTCTGGTGTGAAAGAAAATCAGTAAATCTGAAAAGGCAGAGAAATAATTCTCTACATCAATCAAAGGCACGAACAAAACATTCTGAAAATTATAATACTTACTTTTAAATATAAGTCTGAAAGTTACATATTCATGTCAGTATTTTACCGATAACTCAGATGTCAGAACTGACTCTTGAATATTTTGTCATATCAGAAAAACACGTTTCTAAATAAGTCTGCTTGTATACAGCTAACACTAAATTCTGCTTTTCTTCTATCTTTGTGTTTAGGAAACTTATTCTCAGCATCACTATTTCATTCAACCAGAAGCCCATCAAAACCAACAGTTTATAGAAACTGGTTTCTTAATTTGATGTGGGAAAAAAGGTACATGTATATTTGTCATATAAGAGGCCAGTAAGACATGCCTTAATGTTTATGATGCAAATACACTTGGGAAATGGATTTGGTTCTTTTTTTTAGTGTGAAGGAGCTCCTGTCTGGTCCCATTGACAGAATGAGTATTTGAGGCTGAAGAGTACTAATTGAGCTCCTAGGCAGTCATCTAGTTTAATTTCATCTGAAGTAAATACCAAATTGAATGTACCCAGAGACCATTTCACAACACAAATCAAAGCATGATGCAGGCAAATTCAAAAATTGGAAGTTTGCTTCAAAATTTCACTTCTGATCTAAGGTAAATAATAATTCAGACAAATCCTACAGCTTCAATAGCTCTGTAGTATGCTGTTAAAGGTGTTTAGGAGCAGTTTTACTCACTTTCTTAGGTATCACACTGGTTTTAACTAATAAGATTTTCTTCCAGCAAACTTTCTTCTGCTAAGGGCAGAAGACAAGGTTCATTGTAAATATAGTATACTTCAGTAAGAAATACTTTTGCATCAGTAGCATATTTTGTTTAGATCATTCTACCTTTTTTTTTTTTTTTCTGAGCCCCATAGTAGCTGCAACTAGGGTAACATTGGCCTTATTGTTCTTTGTTTTGATTACATAACACATTTAAATGGAAGTTCATATCAATATGTTTAAAAACTGCTAACTGACTGTAACTCGATTGAATTCTGTTAATGTCCATTTGTATTGTGCAAGATGATCAGGTCTATGGAAACACTGTTGTTTTTTCGGCACCAAATGTATAAAATCATAGAAATGAACTGCCATGCTCAGTTACCTCAAAGTTTGAGGCACTTTTTACACTTAGATATAAGTATTTATGTATGACTGTGTTTTAGCTAGTAGAGATCTGAAGCTTATTTCAGTTCATTACAGAAGTATGTAGTATTATTTCAGAAAGCTTATTGTCTTGCCTGGGTCCAGTTTCTGTGCAAGAAGGCAGTTTCCTGTGTAGTAACAGTCAGCTCTCTATAGGTGTTACAAATATTTCATCAATGCAATCAAGGGAATACACAGAAAGCAAGTCAGGTGTAGATGTCTAGGACAATCTGAATAACATTCTGCACTCTAGTTTGACTAGATCACCATTCACAACAATGGGAGCCCAGACACCCAGTCACACATAGACACCTATGCAGAATTTTAATTGACACATCTTAGGTGCCTTAACTTACATGTGAATCCCATCCCTGTAGGATATATAGATTGACTATAAGTCCTTTTAAAGGAAGTCCTAGGGGTGAAAATACAGTGTCCCACCATCTCTTACTATCTAATCCATAGTATACACATATTCATGGCATATTTTCTGTGCGAGATTCATGAAGTAAAATGTTTATGGAGTCATCTAATTAAACACTTTTTTTCCTGCTTGATGGCTAATTAGGTTTAATACTCACTTAAGCGGATGACTTTGGGGACTTCACATCTATTATTGAGAAAAAAAACCCACCTTTGTCACAAAAAAGGTGGCATCTCTACCATAGAAAAGACAAAATTATGGAAATATGAGAAAATGCAAATCAATCTAAACTGAATAGACATAGTACAGAGCAGCAAGGACTGTTTTTATCATTCTCTAAGGACATTCAAATGAAATCAACATCCAGCTGGTTAAAAGCCCATAACTAACTGTCCCCCTGCTCACTTGACAGACGTTTCACTCAGAGAGAGAAACCAGCTGCAGAATATTAATATGCCCAGGTAGCTGACCACAGACTGTGACTTTTGTATGAGGGAGGGGAAAGCATCACTTATTGCTTCTTTTTTTGTGGTTGTTATGTTCTTTTCTGGTTATGGACCTAAATTGTGGATGGCATAGTAGATGGTTTCTAGTTTTGTCCTCTGTGTGGAGGCAAAATTAGAAATGTAATACAGAATAAGCTCATAACCACCACTAACAGCATACAGCAATGTCAAGAAGTCAGCCTAGAAATAGGCATTTATTGGTCTAAACTTCCACCATATTTATTCATAAAGAAATTTCTATAAAAATAACATTCCAGTCTGATTGCATATGAATTATTCTCCTAGGGATAAAGAAAACAATTGCCAACCCATCTAAACCCTGATAATGCCAATTAAGAGCGTGAAAGGCCAAAATATTTGTAAGTAAAATCGAAGTAATCTCTTTTAATTAAATATATAATAACAAAATCTTAACTTGAGTATAACCAGGATAGTCTAAAAACTAGCTGAGAAAAGTCTCTGGTTGTTTGTTTTTCCAAAGCAAACCATAGTAACGCTTTGACATTCCCTTGAGACTCATAATATAATTCAGGACAGCTAACTGTAGTAGGCAGATTTCAACTATGCCCAGATGACCAAACAGCACTAGGTCTACGATGTGACTGTACTTCAAAATGCAAATAAAAAATATTTTGCTGGCTATGTCTGAATGAATTTGTGGTCCTGCTTGCCAGAATTGCCCCTCAACATTGGATCTAAAGATGGTATATCTGATATTACTTTAAGTTTATGTAACTATAAGACATCTAACTAGGAAATGAATCTAAACAATGAAGACAAATGACGAATATTTTAAATAATAATTTCTTTCTGAGCATGCAGCTGTTAAGAAATATACGGTATTGCCTTGCTAAGACTGTATATGTAGAAATTACCAATTTATGTATGTACATTTAATGTATGAAAATAAGGTAAAATACCATAGGATGAGAAAGACTGCATTAGAACATGCACACAGTGTAAACTAAACCGTATGTTGATTTTTACTATATACATTGTTGAAATAACTAAACATAAACCCATTAATTATTCTATCTGCATATTAAGTTAACATTGACAGAATGCTGAAATACATGGAAAAGAATGAAAATAAAGACGATAGAAGAGGAAAGTATTATTTAAACAGAACGGAATAGATTGCAAACTTTTTAGATGAAAGATTGGGAAGTTTTGCAAGCTATTACATCACAGTATAATTGTTTTTTGAGGTGGTGGTAATAATCATATTGTAACAGCTGAGCACTGCAAGTTAAGAGCCATTTCCTAACTAAATTTGCAATTAATCTACTGAGTGACATAGGTCTAATTTTTTAAATTCCTAGGCGTTACTTTTCTTACCAGCACATCAAAGATCATACTTTCATTTTTTTAGCACAAGTTGTTCATAAGCTTAAACATTTCCTACTCATTGGAAAAAAATAATCATCCAACTGAAGACCCTATAAAATTAAAATGTATTACATTTACTTTATCAAGTTGCAAAGTGATCATCAAGCATGTAGAGAAAATCCTTGACAAAAATTGTTGCACAGATTTTTTTTTTTTTATTTTTTTCACTTGGAAACATAGTGGGAAAGAAAATTCAGTGTAACTATTAGATATTGGCAAATACTTTTCTATCTTTTATCTGTAGCTAAAGAAGGTCCTGTGACAATTATAAACTATAAGTGCAATAGTGAGGATACATTAGCCTCACTTAAACCCAAATACTGAAATAGTGTAACTTGGAATAGTATACTAATATTTTGTAATAATGTGATGGCATAGCCAGACATAAAGGATCTTACATAAAAGTTTGAGCAGTGTGACAATTGAAGAGGTAAAGAAAGACTAGAGTTGTTGCAACAGAAAGCATCCAAGTGATAGGAGAGCAAAACCCAAGAGAAATAGGACATCAAACAGACAGAGCATCCTCCTGAATATATAAAAGGCATAACTGGCAACAACAAAAATAAGTTTCAGCAGCAGCAATGAGATACACCCGTTTTGGGAGGGGAACATTAAAAACCTAGGAATAAGTGAAGATAAGCAGAGAAAGAAGATGGTATCATTTCAGTTGAACTTTTTTTCTCCTGAAGCATTCTTAGGTCTGATCACTCTGATCTTGGTGACACAGAGCCACTAAGGACCACACAGCCATCAGTAATAACTATATATCAGCTCCCTAGTATTATATACTCACAATGAATTTAAGCTATAGTTATTAAAGCTGAACAACCTTATATATGTGGTGATAAGGAGCAATAACATGTAAGAACTAACCATTGGCACTATGTTGTTAATAAAGAGATTTAGTAAAGAGTTTATTTGATTTAGGTCTTAGTTTAAAACTGTCCTGATTGCCAATCTTCCTCCTGTTTTTATTTTCTTAAACTGATGTTTCAGAACATGATTTTAGATGTGAATAGTAGCATTGGCAATCTTTTATGAATCCAGATTCTAATTTTCAGGTGCCAGAGAGATATAACTCTCTTTCCAGAAGGAAAACAAATAAACAAAAGAACAGTTCTGTACCTAAAATTTAGTTATGTTCTGACTTCGAGAATTTACTTAGTAAATTATAACATTGGGTTAGTTCCTGAGAATTAATGCTTATGTTAGTCATGAAAGAATGAGAGCATCCAAAAGTAGAGATCTGGTTGACAATGTTGCAAAACCACCCTCCACCATCTTTGGATGGCTGAGATGGTCAGGGAAGGTTCCTGGTGGCTCAAAAAATACAGATGTCACACTCATATTCCAGATGGGCAAGAAAGAAGGATTCATTGAGCTGCAGACTGGTGTTCCTAACCTATTCCCATTGAAGATTAGCGTAATACTTTTTGGAAGCCATATCTAGGCACATGTAGGAGAAGAGAAAGACTGAGAATAGCCATTTACCAAGGCCAGATCATGCCTGACCAAACTGATTTCCTTCTATAATGAGAAGACCAGCTTGGTGGGCAAGGAGAGGCAAGTGGCTGTCCTAATTTTACCAACATTTTTTATGTGGTGTCCCATAGTATGTCTTCTTGTAGCTGTTTTGGAAAGACATAGTCTGGATACATGGAATGACAAGCTGGGTGAAAAATTGACTAAATTGCTATGCTGAAGAGGAGTTGTCAGCAGTTCAAAACCCAGCTGTTAGCCAGATATTATATGTCAGCCTGAGTTATTCCACAGGTTTGATACTGAGGTCAATACTGTTCAGGATCCTCATTAATGGTCTGCGTGATGAGGGAGAATGCACTTTCAGCATGTCTCTGGACAGAAGAATGGCTCATATGCTGAAGGACTGACTGCGATTGAAAAGGCTTTCAACAGATTAGAGGTATGGGTGAACAAAAATATCTTCACTATCAGTTGCCCTCTACATTGAATGAAATAACCCCATGCAACAGTACAGCCTCGGAGCTGACTTACTAGAAGGTAGGTTTACAGAAAAGAGACAAATCTTGTGTTTGAGAACAAGGTGAACACAAGCCCACAATGTGCTCCTGCAACAATGGAAGCCAGGTGCCTGCTGGGTTTCATTAGCAAGACACTGGGAAAGTATTAGGGAGAATTGTCATATATGCTTGCTCTGTTCTTACCATCCCCTAGGTATCTGTTTATGGCCATTTTAGGAGAAAAAATTCTGATCTGGTGCAGTGTGGCCAGCCTGATGTTCTAAAAATGAGGTACCGTAATGATGAATGGGTGCATTGCCTACATGAAATAGGCAAAATACAACTACCTGTAGAATAGTTTTTCAACAGCTAATTTCAAAGAATGTGATATGATGATTGCCTGGGACAGTCTTTGAATGGATCTTGAATAATAAGAGGAACAATAAATCTCTGCTTTTCCTCTTGGAGGAGGTGAGGGCTACTCATCTCAGGCAGAAGAGGTTTTTGGTAGATAAACTGAATTTGTTTATCAGCCAGGAGTGAAGTTAAATCACTAAGAGAATTACTTGGAAAAAAGGCACATTTTCAAGTGCTTGGACTTTTTAGTTAATAAGAAGTTCATGTCTTGGAGCAGAAGGAGTTCAGGAGGCAACCCCTGGCCTGCCAAGGTCAGCACACAGCTGAACCTGAAGCCAGCAATATAAGAGAATATGATAGTATTGGCATTATATTCAGATTATTTTTTCCCTAAGCTTTTTCTTACCCATAGATAGATATAGTGGATGCAGTTTTGACCCAAATCTAGAGCAAGGGTTATGTTCAAAACTGTAGATCTGTAGGAAGATGACCTAAGTGTATGCATCCACAACCCTCACAAGTACTGTTTTTATGCTTTACAACTTACTTTATTCTGATGTAACAGACATTTAATTTGCCACTATTTGAGATGTTGCAGAACAGATTTATTGCATTAATCAAGCATAAATTAACTGATTGATTTTAATTATACTGAAATAAGGTGTCACAGCTTCAAGGTTTAACCCTGGGGTGAATTTTTACTATAAACTTCTGAAAAAAAGGTTTCAATAGAACTGTAAACAGCCTAGCTGATATCTCAACTACAATGCATCATCTTTTTTTATGACTTTGCATTTAGGGTTCTATTGTACAGAAGAAAAAATAAAAAAGGAAAAAAGAAAAAAGAAAAAAAAAGGAAATTACTTACCCTTGATGAATTGCACAGTGATAAAAAGTAAGCTGTACTAAGTAATCCTGAGCAGACATACCCAATCTTTCCAACAATGCCCTTTGACTAGCTTTATGTTTGTTTACATTCCACAAAGCCTTTTCTCATTTGCTAGTTTTGCATCTCAAATGTAGAACTTCTTACTGAACATAAACCCTATAAATAACAGTGATTATACCCTCAGGTACCCTTGTCATGCCATGCTTGCTGCACAATCTGAAGTACAATTGCAGCAAAGACCATGGAAAACACTAATGGCTTTATGACTGCAGAAGCATACATATGCTTGCAAAACCTTATCTCCCTGTCCCTCCCTTTGAAAAAGAGTAAGATTTGGCTGAACATTATCTGCTTTATTTTCAGAAGATGTTTCCAACTTCTGAACATATTTTGTTCTTAGAAGTTTTATATTTAAGCAAACTAACTACTGTTAAGAAAATCTACAACAAAACAGAACAACAGAAAAAACCAAACCAAACCAAACCAAAACCAAACCAAACCAAACCAAACCAAACCTGGTAGTCAATACAGTTTGTATACCTGACACATGTACAGGTTTTTTATTTCAGACTAAAATTTTATTTAGGCTTTTTGCACATTGAAGACATCATAGTTTTATCTCTATAAACAGGAAATAATGTTAGTATACAACAACAAACACCATTTCTGATTTGGGAATATATCATATCTTTTATATATGTAGTAGTGATTTGGATCCTCTTGATTTTTATTTTATCAACTCTTTAAAATGGTCTTTTGTACCAAATATGACTTACATTGAAATAATAGGATCCTGAGTTTCCACAAGCCTTTATGCTTGGAGAATGGGATGTAGTACTTCTGTTGTATGTTTAATGCTGTATTATATAAGCATTAATGTGAGTAATGTGAGTGTCCCTCCTAACCTTGGTGAATTAAACTGTACAGGTCAAATTAAGTAACAAATGCAGTCAGTGCTGATTGTACCCCACTGAATAGGTTAGCAACTAAAATGGCTATGGGAAAGAAAACACAATTTTCATACTCATTTTGTGAGTAGTAAAAAAATTGTTATTATGATTATGAGTGAACCTTATTAATTCTCATTATGGGATCAAGGCTGCTTTAGCTCTCCAATAGCTTTGCAGCACAAATCAGAGTGATTTTTAGCAAATGTTTCATAACAATAATTAATTTAATTTTTTTGTGTAAGAAAATACATTATTTCAGAGAGAAAGAGAGAAGATGCAGGCATACAGTGCCTGTTTGCTTGTGCGTAGCTGAATACAATCCATGTTTTGACTTTTAAATGTTTTCCACTTTGTGCATGTAGTAAAATATGTGAGCTGGGTGAGAAAAAATACCACAATATAAATTTTTATTTGATCCTTTCCTTACAGTAACTTGATAAACTTATTCTCAGTCCAGAGGACATTTTTGTATACAGAACTGCCTAAATGTGTCGGAGTTGGCTAGCACAATTTAGATGCATAGAACAAACATTGATGACACTCTCTGTGGATTCCTACAATAGGACTATAGCAACCCAGAACAGCTTAAATATAAATATATATTTTTTTATATATATGTGTGTGTGTATATATATATGTATACAAAACCCAAAACAAAAACAAACAAACCCCTAGAATTTTAGCATATAAAAGTGTTTCACTGAGCTAGCTGCCTGGTCTGTGCTTGAAAACTTCAGTCTGCATTCTGCTGCTCGAAGTTATCAATATTTAACTGACACTGACAAGACAAAGGCAGATTGTATGAACCAAGAATTATTACTGAGAATACATAAGTCTTTACCTGCAGTGTCTTTTATATCAATAATTCATTTTCAGTATGCAATTATAAAAGGTTTGGGTTTCATTAACAAATTAGGACATAAATATCAGATATTCTTTGATAGGATAACTAGTCTAGCAGATAATATTGAAACAATGGAAATAATTATGCATTGCTTTTAAAAAAGTTTTGATAGTGTCTAAGATGGTATTCTTAAAATCAAAGCAGAGAAATACAACTAGGTTAAATCCTCAGAGACAGATACACAACTGATTGAAAATCACACTGAATGAATAGACGTCAATTTTTTGATTGGTTAGTGTGTAAGATTTCTGGTCTAGACTCAGTTTTGCTCAATATGCTTATTGAGTTAGCTGGTAGAATACAGAGCGTATTCCAAAAATTGTTGACAACATCAACAAATCTGATTAAATCAATTAGAGGCATTGCAAACACATTAGATGATTGGATTTTAAAGCTGACAAAATAAAGGTGATTTGAAAGCAGCATGAAAAACAGCGCTTAAAAGTAGTACAGTATTACAGTTAGTTATGTACAATTAACAAAATGCACAGAATAAACAGTTAAACAACATTACTGCTCAAAAGATGGAGGCCCACAGTGGTCCATAAATTAACCATTGATGCTGTGGAAGAACTGATTCTCTTCAAGAAAAAGGAAAGTGTCATTTAGGAAGCCATGTGCTTTATATACAGGTTATAATTTTTCTTTCCTATGTTTCAGTAACATCTGGACCTACTTTGAAAGAAAGTTACAGTCAAAATAGGAGACAGCAAGCAAGAATGGCATAAAAATTTGAAAACATAGCTAAGAAAGAAAGGTCAAAGACAATGATTTTGTTTTATTTAGCAAATTAAAGAGACTACTATGAAAAGGATAATAACCAGGTGTCCTTATTCTGTTGGTAAAAGAAAAAGTTTATATTAAGTATTGAGAAAAAAATACAATAAAGGCAGCGAATTGCGTAAACACTTAAACAGAGATTATAGAATATTTTTAAAGAACTGAATAGATATTTATCTCCGGTTATATCTATTGTCAAGTTATGTTTCACCGTTCTTTAGTAAAGATGCACTGAGTGACCTTTTACAATAACATCCAGTCTCCTATTTATATGATTTTATGAAGAACAATAATAAATAGGGACAAGAGTGTTTCACATGTCCTGAGCTATAGAATACACTGAATTTGTTAGGGAAAATGTCTTACTTATGATAATATATAAATGCATAAATCATTTAGGAACATTATGTTCATGGTGAGCTAGATATCAAAAAGAAAAAGGAAGCAAATGTACAGTAGCTATTTCACTTCTGTTGCAAATCTTGATGGACTAATACTCCAATATCATCAATGTGATAATATTCTAACTGATGTTCCCCAAAACCATGTTTTTTAGTGCTTACGGTGGGGAGGGCAGATATTTCTTTATTTCATGAGAAGATTTAACTTGTGTTTACTCATACACATGCTCATTGCTATTTTCTCAGCAGATTTGTTCATACTTCTACATCAAAGCACAGATTTCCATGTGATAGATTTTGCATTTCTTAACCAGGTTAATTGGAACAATACATTTCAGATATGAGAGAATAAAGGGAAATCTCACTATACACTTGCCTTGATTTTATGTTCTTCTGAAAACTACTGCTGACCAATTATAAAAACGGTGCATTCAGCTTGATGAGCCATTGGTCTTATCCGTCATGACCAGATGTTAGATTTGCAAAGGAAAAGTGGTCTTTGTTGGCCTTCATTCCTCTAATCCACACCCCAAAAACAGGCTGCAAAGAAAGTCAGGATATTCACATAGTACCTGACAGAAATGTCTGTTCCATGATTTTTCTGAGCAAGCATAGTAAAAGGCATTTTAGGCAGGACTGGTTTAGTCATTTCAGGCAGCTTTTTTGCCAGATTAACTCTTTAAATGGAACAGAATAATCTTGGGGAAAAAAACCCCATGCAGTTTATCAGTTATTGTGATTGAAGTGATATCCTGGTCTCTTATGACCTCAGTGCTACTGTTGTTTTTTTTTTTTTTAATATTGTTTTGTTTTGTTTATTTAATTAGACTCAAATTTTAAGTAAAAATAAAATTGAATAAATATAGCAAGCCACACAATTTCCTTATACAGACCTAGGACATTATTGTTTTAAAAAGGTACAAAACCATAAACACTGAAAAATCATCTCAGAGGACAGCTATTTCCTCAAAATTTTTTTGCTTTGTTTTTTATTTTTAGTGAAAATAATTCAGTCAAATTATATTTTGTTTATTCTTTAAAAATGAAAAAAATTGATCATATGAAACTGTTTTTTAACTTTGATTAAAAAAAAAAGTATTTTTATAATTCATGGAGATTGAAAAGGAAAATCATGGTTAATGCTGATTTGTAAAAAATCCTGAGGACTGAGCAAAGAATTTGTATGTATGCTGGCACAACAGAGCTGCATTGAGCATAATGCAGTTTAATTGATACTCAGCTAAAGAATAAAATCACGTTTCTTTTAAAAGCTTAAAAGTATATATAAATACACAGCTATTCTATAACTACAAATGACACTTATTCCTTCTAAATCATGTATTCTGTATAACAATGCTGACAAAAAATAAACTATTTTTTCCAAGCATTTATACACAATTGCACAGTTATTTTGTTTACAAAGAAAAAAAAATGATAGTAGAGACAACTTAGTTCTTTAATGTAAAATTAATTTTTACTAAACTTGTGTACCCAATTCAATTCATAGCTTATTTTGTGAATATTTTATGGATGTCTTATTGATCTTAGTGATTAAAAATGTATGATTCATTTACATCAACCATTAAATGTTAGGAGGTAAAGCAACAGGAAATATATTATAGAGATGATAGAATTTGGACAGGCATCCAACTGGCTTCCATGGATAGCCTGTATTTTCTGAATGTTTGCCAAAACACATAGGTGCATTCCTATCCTAGATAGAAAATCCATCTTGTTGTTTGTCAAACATGTTAAATACATCTCAGTAAACAAGTAATATAAAAACATATAGCTGCATTTTCATTTTCGTCTGGGTACAGAACAATAGTATTTTGGGTCTGCAAACAACTTTCTCCCCTGACTGATGTCACTACTATTTAGCCCTCTGAGGTTAGCATTTATTGATTCTTCTTTTACTTTGATTGGATCTTACCTACTTCAGTGCTTCAGTAAATTGAAACCTTCTGCAGTTTATGGAAGAAATCTCAGAGCAAGGCTGTGAGAAAATGTACACTGACCTCAATTTGTTTCAGACTATATTGGTAAAAATATTGTCATCAGGTTGTAGAAGTGGCCTCAGCTAGCAGGAGATAAAAATCAAGCCTTATAGTCTCAATAAGCCTTTAACAGAAGCAGATTTAATTATTCCCAAAGTACAAAATACAGAACTATTTCCCTATATTCATAAATATGAGGATCACTCACTGTTTCTCTCTGTCTATAAAGATGTACATCTCCTTGTGATATATATATATGTATGTATATTTGGGAGGAAATACATCAATCTTTGTGCTTGAGCAGCCTGGAAGTGGCATAACCTACCTTTTAATTATCATTCTGGGATTGAATTATGTAACTAAACCAATAATAAAATCTTGATAGCCTTTGGAAAATAACATTTGGGAGGAAAAATAATATGATGCTTAAATTTAGCAACAGATTTTGAAATAAAATGTTTTACTATTTTAATTGTGAATATTCATTGTTAATAATTTCATTACCATTGTGCTATTACAAGCTGTGGGTTAATGGTAATATAGTATTAAGTAGGATGGACTGGGTCATACAATTATCCCTAGTAACTTTGTTGGGATGATGACAATATGACTGTTGCAAGATTTGGTTTGTATCTATTAATCTTCAGTGGAGAAATTCAGTTGTATTATCCTACCAAGTTTAAAGTCCAGTATTTGAGTGTAGTCACCAATGCTTAAACAGGTTTTATGTGATTTGAGATGTGGTTCATGTTTAGAATATTTAATATTTGTTAGATATTTTAATGTTTTGTCCTGGCCTTGTCTGGGATAGAGTTAATTTCCTTTTTAGTAGCTAGTGCAGTGCTGTGTTTTGGCTTTGGTGTGAGAACAATGTTGATAGCACACTGATGTTTTTAGTTGTTGCTAGGTAATCTTTATACTAAGTCAAGGATCTTAGTTTTTCAGCCCTTGCTAGCGAGAAGGCTGGAGAGGCACAAGAGATTAGGAGGGGAAACAGCCAGGACAGCTGACCTGAACTAGCCAAAGAGGTATTCCGTACCACGGGGTATCATATTAAGTATATAAACTGGGGGGGCTGGCCAGGGCTTGGTGATCATTGCTCAGGAACTGGCTGAGCATCGGTCAGTAGGTGGTGACTGACTGTACTGTGCATCACTTGTTTTCTTTCCTCCCTTCCCTTTGGATTTCCTTCCTCTCCCCTTCTTCTTTATTTTCATTGTAACTGTTATTGTTACTATTATTATTGTTCTTTCATTTTTATTTTATTTCAATTATTAAATTGTTCTTATCTCAGCCCTCAAGTTTTACATTCCTTTCTGATTCTCCTCCCCATCCCTCTGGGTGAGGGGGGAGGGAGTGGTTGTGTGGTGCTTAATCACCAGCTGGGGTTAAACTACGTGTTTTATATGCATTAATGTAAGTACCACATATGTGTTATAATATAGTAAATATAATATAATAGACATGATATAATGTAATGTAATGTAATACAATGCAATATAATATAATAACTAAATCATCATGCCATGAGCTCTGGCCTATACAGAGAAGCATGAATAAGTTGAGAGTTCTGAAGTTAATGTTAATTCAAAAGGCAGAGAGTGCCTCTCTTCAGAGGTGGGTTTTTTACTCTTTCCAGATGTAGATCTCCATTACTGCTTAGGATGGTTTTATAGAATTATTTAAATTTGAGCTTTTTCTTCCTCAGATTAATACTTATCCTTGCAAATGTGCAGCTACCAGGAGATGATCCATTCATCTCCTCTCCTTTTAATTTTGCATGCACAAAACTTCTGCCACTAGAAAAGGAAAGGGTTACCATTTATCCCTACCTATGCTTCCTATGTAATATGTTAAAAAAACCCCACCCCTATGGTTATCTGGTGGGTTAGCCTTGGTAAACAGCCAAACACCCACCTAGCTGTGCACTTACTTTCCCTCTTCAGTGGGATGGGGAAGAAAATGGGATGGGAAAGGTCATGGGTAAACATAAAGACAGGGATATCATTTACCAATTACCATCATGAGCAATATAAACATTACTTATTTCTAATTAAAATAAAATTTAAATATTAATTTGGTTAGTGAGAAACAGAGATAAACATTAAAACAACAGCTTTCCTCCTCCCCCCTTTCCCAGGTTTAGATTCACTACTTTACTCCAAACTCCTTTACCCTACATCCCCTGCAAGCGGCACAGGAGGGGTGGGATATGTGGGTTTATGGCTGGTAACTAAGGGGTTTTCTCTGATGCTCCTTCCTTCTCATGCTTTTCCTGTGCCATGGCATGGGTTCCTCAAGGGGTGCAGTTCCTTCAGGAATATCCATCTGCTCTGGTGTCAGTCTTTCACAGGCTGCAGTGAATACCAGCTCCAACATCATAGAGCATGGGGCATTTATTTCATGCCTGCACTAATTTCTGATGAAAAATTCCTTATTTCCTAATTGCTACATTTCCGCCAGAATCT
Organism: Falco rusticolus; assembly: GCF_015220075.1. Classification (NCBI taxonomy): domain Eukaryota; kingdom Metazoa; phylum Chordata; class Aves; order Falconiformes; family Falconidae; genus Falco; species Falco rusticolus. The sequence goes on along the minus strand of NC_051188.1, from coordinate 39,632,822 downwards.
AAATATCACTATAGCTTAGTGATGGATAGTTCAAGTAAAACATGTGTCCAGATTTCTCAGCAGTGTAGAGTAAGTCTAGCACTGCCTTTAGTTTCACCTAATAAATATACGAAAGCACATCAGTGAAGTTTGTTCAAAAAGGATTTGAGACACAGAGAATTCCAGGAACTTCTTAAGACAAAAAATTTAGTATAGTATGTCAGACCTGAAAGTGTAGTTGTAGATTTTGCTACAGATGGAGGATACGGATTGTAAGTTCATTACAGGAAATTGTTCACATGAATTCAAATGAATTTGCATACATATGAAACAAAATCTGCTATATCCCAGCCAAGAAAGATTATCTTTACCTCTTTAAACATATGAGGGTTTTTTGTAGTTATGGTTTTGTTTAAGTATTCGCCATAAATCAGATGTCAGCTGGGTAAATTCATACATAAAACCCCACCCTTATCTGTGTTCTGTAAGTAGTTGGGGATTTTTATTTTCGTTGTTTTTTTGTTTTTTCTTTTTGTAGAAATAAGAACTCAGTTGTCCATCTTTTATGCAACTCCTTTTCCATAATAATATATGTGAGGACAGAGAATGCTTTTGGAATAAGAGCATGAACTGTACACTTTAATACGTTCTCTACCCAGCCATGAGAAACAGAAGGGCAAATATTTTCTCATTCTCCCTATCAGGTTGCTCTATCAGTCTTAACAGATGAATTATCAACCCAAAATAAATTTTGTTAAAGTCTTAAGTGAGTTGCCAGCTCTGTGTTAACTACTGGTTAACCTGGTATTCATAATACCAGAACATCTAATCTGGGCACCAAAATACCACAAATAGTTGAAATGCAAGTGTTTCACATCTGAACACAAATACCTTACCTGGCTTTAAAAAGTTTGGCTTTTTTTCCTTAAAATCTTTCAATACAGTGAAAAGGTTTTGTTTGTTTGCTATTGTTTTTAATTTGTCCTTAAATGTCATATGGTGGTATGTCAAAAGAAGTGATTCTGATCATGTGAAATTGGATCATGTCTCACATGCATTAACTTGATTGATTAAACCTGACAAGATGCATCAAAATGTGACACATATGCTTCAAAATCAGAAATAATGTGGGGTTCTGAAAACAATAGTGTTTCTTAACCATTTCTGAAAGATATATTTTCCCTTGGGAACAAAACCAAACACATAGTCAACAATGCAAATAATTTAACTGGATCTTGAATGTGATAATTAAAGAGGCAAGAGAGAAACAGGTATTTTTGCTGCCTTTCAGGAAATTCTCTGGCAAAAAAACCCTAGATGTATTTCCTATCCTATTTCAGTGTAATATAAGATTTTAAAATGTTTCTTTGTCTTATAAACAAAGAAAATTAATTTGGTGCAGAAATAGTCCTGAGACAATAACCACATTTTATGCCTCCTTTGAATGCTGCCCCAGTCATTAATCTTATAACTTTGTATTATGTAAACTAGTAACATGCTAATGGGCTTCTCATGGCACAGATGCTGTCCTGTGAACTCATGTTAATTCACAAAATTCACAAAAATATTCCTACTGAAGATAAGGAAGTAAATTTCTGTTTAACAAAGGAGAAAATGTATTACATGCAAGCTTAATCTAAGCAAAATGGGAAGGATTTTGTTAAATGGTAAGCTTTTGTGAAAATTACTATGAGCTAAGTTTTATCATCTTCATTTCAATTGTGTAACACCACGATCTATGATTTAGCCATAAAAATCCAAGAGATAACTTAGAAAATAGGCAAGAATGAATTTAAATAAAACAGAATCTGGCTTCAAAATCCTCTAATAGTCAATTCTCTTTTAGGATTTACTTAGTCCCACACACCTTTTTCATTTACCTGAGTGACTCTCTGTAGTTCAGAATCACAGTTCATAGGAAAATTAAAAATAAGGTAAGTTGTTTGTTTGCTAACAATGTAAAAACATTAAACACTGTTTCCCTGAATCTACAGAAATAAATCAGCTGATGATTTCTTTGCTCAGACTTCACTTAGTCCAGACAATTTTTCAGTAAAGACTTTTCCCATTGTTATTTTAACGGCCTGTATCTACCTGGACGTTGGGCCTGGAATCTACGTCTGTCTCTTTCCACAGTGTGACTGTATCCCTTAACTCCTAAGCATAAAGCGTGATCAGAAAGAAATATTTCCATTTTGGGTAGCTGTATATATGTTCTGGATTGAAGGCCCTTGATCTTCTGCAGTCTAATATCACATATGTATTTAGGGTGTCCTTCACACCGTCTTAAATGAAGGCTGTGGTCAAACTTCCAGCTTTAGTGACATATAACAGTTTGTTCTGGGGTAAAAGCAATAAAGACTAACTGGATTTATGTTTCATTATGTATTTCTGTCAAGTCCATTATCTGAAAAGATCTCAAAATAAATTCAATTCACATTAAAGATTTTAATGGAAATGCATACAGAATAAAATTTCTTAGTGTTTGTTGCATGAATATTGCTATTCAAGATTTTGAACCTCAAAACAGTTAGTGTCCTAAAGTCCTGTAACATTTTTATGTACTACCCTTTCCTGATACAGAAATATGATGTGTAAATATATATATATATATATGATAAGTAAATTATTTTGAGATTAGTGGTCTGCTAATAGAAATTAAAATCTAAAGAGGCAGCGGTTAGATTTGGCAGGAGTGTTATCTTTGTCACTGGGTAAAAAGGAAAAAGAAAGAGTGAAAAAACAGTTGTCAAAGCTGAGGAAAACAGAGCTTTTCTGTCAAGATTTTTTTCTGCTGGCATCTTTAAGCATCTGCCCTAGAGCATTTTATTCTTACTGTATTTCATTATTTCGCTTGCTTATATTTCACAGCACAAAATTAACTCAACCAAAACTGATAGCCAGTTATTCTTAAACTTTTATTCCCTAGGTTGTTAGTGACTCTTGTGAGTATGTGAGACATATTGCCATGAATGACATCTGGCCTAAACGCTGGGATCTCTCCTGCTTCTTCCACTGTACAGCTAAAGAAACAGAGAGCTGAGGAAGTGGTCAAGATCTGAAGACAGAGAACAGCTATGAGGGATGTAGGTGCCCGGGTGCTGGCAGTGGGGCCTGCAGGGTCTCTGTGAGGCGGCAAGGGCTGCCCTGGGCTGGGCACAGATGATTCCAGCAGGCTCCAGCCCACATGTCGGCATGCTGCCTCAGGAAAAGTGTATTTAAAAAAATGGCAAAATGCTACACAGCAGTGTGAGGAGTGAGGGAAAAAAAAGTGTGACAAACAACCCTGCTGTTTCTCTGAGGGGTCAGAAATGAATGCGTGAAGTTCTGGGAAAGAGGGGAGGGAAGGTGCTGTTTTGCTCTTTGACTCTCACTTCACACTACCTGAAGGAGTAATTAAATTGTTATTTTAATTATCAATAAATTCATTTTCCTCAGATTGAGTTTGTTCTGCCCATGACCATAATTGGTAGGTGACAGCCCTGTCTTTACCTCAGTCTGAGAGCCCTTTCACTCCTGTTCTTCCTATCTTCAACTCACCAAATCCTGCTGGAGGGGGTGGGGGAGAGGCTGGGTGGCTGGATGGGAGTTTGGCTGGTAGCCCAGGGAAACCCACTCCAGCAGAACAAGCCAGTGAGGAAGTTCTAGGCCTGTATCTACCTATTAATTAATTCCCTTGTGTATAGGATCACGGCTCAGACTAACACTCTTAACAGCCTGTGATATCTGAGTTTACATTTAGGACAGGAACCCCAGCTTTCCTTGTGTGGGAGAGAAGGTATACATAGTATTGTCTGTGTATGCCCAGGTATATGTCTAAAATTGTTTTGAGTATGCATTCGGATCAGAGATTTGGGAACTGATCCCTTAGGATATAAAATGTAAGAAGTTCAGAACCAATGCAGCCTAATGTTAAACAAAGTAAAATGCAGCATATTCTTCTTAAGATGTGCTTTTTGAGATTTGTTTTCTTCTTTTAGTAATAGTTTTCAAGTGAATTGCTCTTCACAGGAAGAGTGATACTGGATGGCACTGGCAAACAGATGCAGGACAGAAAGCAATGTGACTGCAATTGCAGTAATATTCTGGTGGAATCTATCACAGTACATTTAAAAATCTAGCATGCAGATTTAACTTCTAAGCTAATTATCTAAATTCTAAAAATGGATTAAAAAACCCAAAACACTTCCTAAGGTAGATGTCTACAATGTCAACAATCAATGTTAGGCATTGTCCCTGCCTCCCACATTACCATGGTACATTAGAATAATATATAATATCTGGCTAAATATGTGTCAAGGTTTGCTAAGCCAGAAACTGTTTAAATAGAATGCATTTGCCAAATTTGGAGACTGAGAGCTTTAAGGAAGTGTTTGACTTCACTGTTGTTTTCTCATTTCCTTAAGCTTTCTGTGTGAAACCTGTCTCTTCTAGCAGGTGAATCTTTATCCCTTTTCAGTCCTCTTTAGATAGACACAATAAAAATTGGAAATTTTACCTTGTAGCAGGAGGCCAAAACATACTGTTTGAGGAGCTAAAGGTTAAAAATAAGTGATACTGCAAGAAAAGAAGAATACCTGTAGGGAAGTAAACTGATACCTCAGAGGGAGAAAAGCAGCTGAACTGGTGAGTTAATTAATGTACTAATCATAGGGTTAGAGAAAATCAGATAGGCTACAACAGATTTTGGTGGGATAAAAATAAGGCAAGACTAGTGCAATTAATAAATGGGAAAAGGATTACATTAATGGTTTCAAATAGCTGAGCTGTTTTAAAAAAACCTGTCAGTAAGAGACAAAAGTCAACAACAGTTTTGGCAATTAGAAAGTAATGAAGATCTTGTAAAGCCATTCATTGAAAAGGAGCCAGAAAAGGAAAATTTGGTTAATTGAAATGCATGCAAACAAGCTAGTCAGCTGAAGACTTGATTCAGTAAGTAAGACACTTAACACGTACATGCTTCTAAACAAGTGAATGCTTTCATGGATGGCAATAGCACAGCAGAGCAATACTCGCATGATTAAAATAGTTATCTAATTACCCTGCTGAATCACAGCTTATATAAGGTCAAAACAAGACTTCCTGGTTTACAAAGTATCTGTGTTATCTTCTGGAAATATATTTATTGACTTTTCCCTCTCCTCTACTTCAAACTGACCTGTCAGATACCACATGTCCAGATTCCATGGATCCAGTACAGAAGGCCACAACATGGATAACTCACTCTATAGCAGGGGTCCTCAAACTACGGCCTGCAGGCTGGATACATCCCCCCAGGGTCCTCAATCTAGCCCCCAGTATTTACAGAAAGCCCCCACTCCCCCACCCGCCGGGGGTTGAGGGGGGGGAAACCAAGCAGCCGCAGATGACTGCCTGCCACTTAATCCCTGTGCCGGCCCCCGGTTTAAAAAGTTTGAGGACCCCTGTTCTGTAGCCTTGGATTTAGGTCACTCTGTGAATAGTAAGTTCAGAGGGTTTGTTCTTTGCTCTGTTTATGGGTCTTATATAAAGCCATTGATTAAAAAAGTCAAGGATGGTGCTGATGCTTCCATCCTCCTTACTTGATGCCTGTGTGTCTGATTGAAGCTCTGTTGAGCCCTATTCTGGCATCTAATAGTCTTGTTCTGAGTATGCGCTGGCTGCACAGTGGTTCACAATTGAGATCAGGGATGGAATACGTATTCTTTTCTAATAGTCAGCATGTAAGTATTTAATGAACATTTTTATGATTATGAACTTGTTATTTCAAATCAAATCAGAATGAGGAAAAGGCCCATACACTTTTACTTCTGGGTTGAGTATCCTAAGCACTGAAATATTATATAATAAACAAGGCTGACACTGCATCGCAGAACTCAAGGGAATTAGTCAAGCTTATATCATACCTAATAAAACAAACTTTTTAGGGTGCTTAAACATCTAAAAGCTTGTTTTCTGCAGTGCAAATGTCCTTAGGCATACATAGGTCCTCATTTGCCAGTTACGAGCATCCATAATCCCAAAGAATACAAACTTTTCCAAATACTTTTGCTGTTACATTACTATTTCAGACCTGTCAACACATCACAATTCTAATCTGCTGTGAAATCTTGGACAATTTACTTTATAAGAATTTTTTTCTGTCTTTCTCTGATGTTCAAAAGTCATTCTTATGCTATAGATAACAGTTTAAAAGCTATTTTGAGGATCCCATTTGCTGCATTTGGGCATACATTGTAATGCACTAATTAGAATGCAACTGTAACATGACTTTTGGAGATGGATCTGCATGCCATATTTTACATATCATTATTAACTACTAACACACCCAGAATATTTTTTTTACTTAAAAGAACTTCCTACTTTGATGCTCAAATGGCTGATAACAAAAAACATTTCAAAAAATATTTTTTGTATAATTAACCTTTTTAGCTATCCTTATACTAATTTCATACTATTTCTGTCAACATGTTTTCAACAGACATTTGTAGGAATATAGGATATATAACATTATGCCAAATCACCTTCCTGGAAAAGAAACAAACAAGCTTTCAAGAGACTAACACCCTTTAAATATCTTTCTTGTCATTCTACTTTGGCAGGACCAGACTGCACAGTGAATTGTTGCCTGTCTTTCCTCTCGCATCTCTTTCTAGCTGTAGTCTTTGTTTCACCTTGAGGGGAAATTGCTTGCTTCTGCTAGAATAATTTTCTTTACACTTGGGGGCCAGATATCTTTATAAGGGACTAATCCTTAAGCCCCTGTGGGCTCAGTACATGTAAATGTATTGCTTTATTAGTCATACTTGGCAAATCTGGAAAAAAGCCAATCCTTATAAGGGTTTTATGAAGCACTAGGTTATAACTTGTACACTAGCAAGGGAATCATCAGGAAACACCAAGTACTCAAGAGTTCCCGCTTCCCTTGGGTGTCTTCCTCAGACAAGTAAAAGAGTTAATCCCCTTCTGACTTTGTTCCAAATAACTGATTCTTTTGGAACAGGACAGGAGGAGAAAGTTCTCCAGATGCTATCTATGAAATTTTACCTAAGGGCTAGAATTGCCCTTAACCTCCATGGTACTATTTTTCATTTTTTAGCTGGCAGCATCTCAGACCCAACACAATTTTACTTCCTCTGAACTATGCTAAATATGTGTAAGACTTCATATGCCATCCTTCCCTATAGCATACCTCTAAGTAAAATAATTGAAAGCAGAACCCGTATAAATTTTACCTCTGACTTTTTATGTAATTTGTTCTTTTCTGCAATGGTTAGAAGACTCTGTTGGCATTACTGAGAGGAAAAGCAGCAATGATTTTCCAATTAGGCAAAGGGAAATTGTTAGGTGTTAGCTGAAAAAGAAATAAGCATTATTAGGCAATTTTATTGAAAATAAGGGAAAAAGGAAGTATACATATGATAATTATATCTCAGAATTTTACATATTTTTCTTACTTTTTTGACATACTTATAATTACCATTAAACATTTCTGAGATTTGGCTATCTTATACTAGTTAAGACTAAAGCAAAAAGCAAAAAGTTTATTTATTTATTTATGAGACCAAATGCTGCTTCTCAGCTTCTACAGAGAAAAGTCTTCATGTAAGTCCTGTTCAAATACTTATTTATAAGAAAACTGTTGAACCTCCTGATGAAACAAAAACAAGCTTTGGACTCCTTAAACTTCTGTGTGCCATAAATACTTCTTATGTTCTTTGTTTGTTTAAAAGGAGGTCTAATATATCTAGGCTACCTCTCTAGGAATTATTAAATTATGGAAAATTATTGGCAATTGCTAAATTATTATTGACAAATATGATTTACCTCACTTGAAAAACTTAGGCATAGAAAATAATATTTTCTGGTACTTAAGGATGAATACTTGAGACTCATGTACCAATATAGCACTGTCTCATAGCTAACACTTGTATTTGTTTCAAAACAAGATGAACTCTTCTGTTGTAGTTTTTTAGACCACATTTATAAATGTGCCAGGAAGACCTTAGATGTGTGTTAAATATATCTCCTTTGTCCTTGAATCAATTCTCAAAAACATTTGCGTTTGGATTCACTGTTACTTACATACCATTGTAGCTGTTTTTAAAGAACAGTAAGTACTATGATTGTTATGGTAGCTAAGTTTTATCTAACTGAATACTCAAAATTTTAACTGCCTATTTTTAGGGAAAAGGTTGTGCAGAAAGTGTACTTAGCTCACTGAATTGTCTTTAGCAACGTCTTTGACACAAAGACCTTATAGCCAAATTGATAAGATATGGACTGGATAAGTGTATGTTATAGTAAGTAGAAAATTAGGCGGACTACCAGGCTGAAATGGTAGTAAGCAGGAGCACAAAGTCTACCTGGTAGTGAGTTACTCATGGTGTACCTCAGGGTTCTATACTGAATCCAATAAAGTTTAATGTGTTTATTAATGACCTGAATGATGGGATAGTGTGGATAGAGTACACCCTCTGTGAATTTATGGAAGATACTAAATTGGGAAGTAGATAAACTGGGCAGGAGGGCTGCTTTGGTGGGAAAGGACCTCAACAGGCTGGAAAAATAGGCTGAAAAAAACTCCAGAAAGAGTCTTTGTGATTGTGGTGGACAAATAAAGCCAGCTGCATTTTGGGGTGAAGACACCAGCTGAAACAAAGTGAATAATTTCTCTCTCTTTGACATTGATGGGACTGCACTTGAAGAACTGCATCCAGTTTTGGGCATCCATATACCACAAACACTGGATGTACTAGAGCAAGTCCAGCAAATGCCACCCAGATGCTCAGGGAGCTAGAGCACATAACATATGAGGAGAACGTAAGGTAGCTGGGCCTGGTCAATGTTGAGAAGGCTGAGCCAAGGATAGACTGCTGCCTATAACTTCCTGATGGGCGAGCAGAGGAAAGACAAAGACAGGTTTTTTCAGAGATGTGAAGTGCCAGGGGTGTGGGTATATGTGATAATGACATGAGTTGCAATATGGAAAATTCTAACTCAACAGAAGGAAATAAAATTTTATCATGAAGGTGGTCAAACACTGGAACAGATTGCCCAAGGAGGCTGTGTAGTCTCCATCCTTACAGATATTAAAAATACCCTAAACATCTTGCACTAAATCGATGAGGTCTGAGCAGAAGCCTAGACAAGGTGACCTGTGGAAGCCCCTTCCAAGCTAATGACTCTGTGTGTCTATGATACATATGAATAATTCATATGGAAATCTGCCACTGAAATCCAGCGAATTACTGTCAGTGCAGACACAAGCACTACCCCATAATCTGAATTTGTATTTTTTCATACATGCCATCAATTCCAATGCCATATACATTCACTGTTACAGAAGGGTCAAAGAAGAAGTGAGTCCACTGGATTACCCTTTCCAACAAAGACTTGTTTCTGTTTTAAAAATGTATTCACTATCACTGGGTGAGGGATAGGGGGAACAATAAAAAAAAAAAGAAAAAGACCCCAACCCTCATTAGTACCAAACTGTAACATTGGGTGAGATACCTAAAGGAGTGATACAAAAGCTCTGTAACATTTTTAACACTTTACCATAGTGTGAAATGTCTTTACACTAACAATGTTGACAATAGAGCCAAATGTTACTGGTATGGATAGTATTTATCAATTGCTTCCTAGCTTTAACCTTGGAGTTACCGCCATTGTTTTTCCATGTCCAATGAATACTGCTTATCCTGAATGAAATATTACATCTGTTGCTCCTCAGTGACTGAATCAGTTTCTATGTCCAATGTTAGCATATAATAATTTCACCATTTCCGACCTTTTTGCCTTAATCAAAGTGTTTTCCTATACACAGGAAATTTTGCATTCCCTTATTTGATACTATATAGATGTGGGAGAAAGAAGAACAAGGATATAAAGCTGAAAACAGGCAAATGTTTTCTGTCTTTTCCAGAACCATCTGAACCAGAGTTCTCTTGTACTTTTTTCACAAGACTTATAAATAGTCTTGCTGTGGAGGCAAGTTTATCTCAATGCCCTACAATCTGTAAGTAAAAACTGAAGATTTTTGAGGCACTCTTCAGTACTGCTTATTTAGAGAATGAACATCTATAGAACTGTGATTATAACTTGGCTAAACAAGAGGAATAGATTGGCAGCTCATAAGCCAGCTAAGTTAACCTTGTTATAACCAGTGAATCTTGTTGTGTATTCAAAGTGGTAACGGAAAAAAATATCATCTAACTCTTATGTTCTGTTTTCATTTCCTTATATAGTAATGGCCCCTTCTCATCAGAGTTGCAATTCTTTTTCCTAATCAGAGCAATTGTTCCCTAATATAATGGATTATATCTTAACTAGTACACTAAAAATTCATTTAACTAAGCAGTAATGATTCTTCTGTTAACTAAGACATCATTTTTCTGCCTCATTTCCACCTTGGCTGAGCTCAATTCTTTAATTCTGTAAGAGTATGAAATAAAAACTGCCAAACTAGATCAAACAAAAGTTTCATGACTCTAATGATATCCAACAACAGATGCTTAAGAAAGAATGCAAGAAAAAGATCAATCACAAAGCAGTTGAGCAGCTTGAGAGGATCTCTCAACCAGAGACTGTGAGTGCATATTTAATAGCCCTTGAAAGATTATTCTTCCAGGAACTTCTTTGATTGTCTTTTGAACTTTAGAAAACACTTAGGTTTTGCAGTATCCCATGTGAAAGAGTTCCACAGCATGGCAAAGTTAATACAAGGATTAAAATGTCTGACCCTTTTAAAGGCATAGCTCTCAAACCTGGTTCCTAGACAGGGCTGCATATTCATCATATGTATTTTAAAGTTAAATCCTACATCAGAGCTCTAGTTGTTGATCCACTAGTACTACTGAATTGCAATATACAAAGGAGGTGAAGAAAGTAAAAAAACAGGAAGTTGAATTACTAAAACGAACAAATCCAACCCCACAGCAACGCTCATATTTTTGTTATGTCTACAGGTTTTTCCTGTTAACTGCTGAGATATAGATTAAGATTTTGAAATTAACATTATAATGAGTTTTTAGTCCAGTTCAACTAACTGACTGTATCACGTCAGATCATGTGAGAGGCAGTCTAAAGTAAAATACAGAAAATTTGATGGCTTAGCCTACTTTGGATTTTGTTTTGATAAAATACTTCAGCACTGATGTACTACCTGTAGCGTATGTGTTTATTATTAAATATCTACTTAATGACATTGCTGTATCAGACCTAGCTTTTCCATTATAGTCTTGCATTAAATGTTGCCTAGTATGTTCATCAGAAGCATCCAAGTTACTTAATAAACTGTTTCATAGATTCTGACTTATTGTCATCAGAAAGGGTAGCATAGTTACTTTTTTAAGGTAAAGTGTTTAGACAATTTAAATGTGAGACAGATAGGATTTTCTTTACAATTTGATCATTTTTCTGGAAATAAAGGTGTATTTAAAGATTGACTACAACTGTCTCTAACAATTCAGCTTGTATTGAAATCAAGGAAAATAAATGTGTAATTTTCTTCCTTCTCTCTCTTCCTAATCAAACAAAACAAAGATGAAGCAAAAAGACACTGTGATTTTAAGATATGTTTATGAATTACTACATCTTATAAAGTTCTTCCTGTTTCATACTGTTAATAATCTGATTTTGACATTGCTAGAAGAAGTTAAAAGGCTTTGCGCTGACCTAACAGTGCAGTGCCTTGGGACCTTTCTGGGCTTGCCTTGATCAAATATGATCTGGGCTTGTTGAAGCTCTGATTTTCTAGAGGTCAGATACATAGCATATTTTAGTTTAGCCTTGTGAATATTAAGTGTGGTAAGAGGCCTAGCAAGCTAACCCTTTATATAATAGAGAATTGGATGTGAATTTAAATTTGGATTAGGAGACATAGTTGTATAACTGTAGCTATCAGATATAACAGACCGGCTACAGTAATGCTGAAATTTATAATCCAAATCAATAAAGAGAGATCACATTAAAAATGCCCTTAAAATTATTATTATTATTAAAACAAAAATTAAATCAACCTCTTTTCTTTGGTGTTCTGTTCACCCTTCCAATCAATGTTTCTCTCGGACTTGGGGTCAGTAGCACCAGCTTTTCTCAAGTAGGGAAGTGGCAGGGTATCAATCAGCATCCTGAGCTCTTCACCAGGAGGAGTTCAAAAGTGGTGGTGGTGTCATCAAATCTGTTTGGGTCTATTTTTAAGTCTTCATACTCAGTTTCCTTCTCATGGGCTCCCAACTAAATTTTGCAAGTTGCAGAACATTCTTACCTAACTTGAACAGCTGTGAACATATTCCCTCCCCATGCCTCCAGCCCCCATTCCCCAACCCTATCCCCCCACCCCCACCCCGACTTTCTGGGGATACTCTTCATGACAAAGAACTCAGAACACTGGTGACTCACTGTAAACTCTCTTTAATCTGCTTGAGGAAGAAAGCAGTTGTAAGCCTTAGGACTCAGATAAGAACTGAAAAGGTGAACATAACACTAAAGAAAAGGGGTACATGTCAGAAAGTTTATGTACAGCATTCTTAACTGTGTTACTAATGATTCTTTTATGTAATAATTAGATAATTTGAACTTTTGTAATGATAATAATAGTTGTTGTGTATGGATTAGACAATTAGTGTTTTAATTAGACTAATATTAAGCTCTTGGCCTTTGTATGTCCTTGCACCCATAGTAAGACGTTTAGTGTAATTTTTAGCTACATGTATCTAAAGACAGAATGTTCTTCAGGGCTTATGAAGGCCAGCTTCTCATCTCTAGCCCTTTTATCCAAATTGCATTAAAATATTGATACATATTTTAGGGCAGACTTTATCTGACAAAAACATACTCAGTTCATCAAACTGGTACTGTAAGATACTTCTGTGCTACTTTTTGCTCCTTATGTTCAGACTTGAATACAATATTTTAAATGTGCTTTGTCCACTGTGCCAATAGGACAATCTGCACCTTAGTTTATCTCCCAGGGAACTGAAAGTTTGCCCAGACTTGTGTAATAGTTTGAGCTAAAATGTACACATGGATAATAAAATTATAACTTTAGCTAAAACTGTGGATCAGAAAGCCACAAAGGTGGGTGGTTTCATGTAGTGATTCAATTTCTCTCATCTGAATCCAATTACAGAAGGTATCTACAATTTAATAGTAAATGTTTTAAAATACAGAAGTGTCTATGTGCCCAGTTAGAACCATTTTAGTCTGGAGAAATAGTTGTATAATCTACAGTCAGACTGCCATTGGATGTAAACAGAAGATGCCCATGGAACAGTGATAGGAATGACAACTTTATCCCTTCTCACATAAACAAAATTTATTTTGATAGAGAAACTATGCATTGGGTCCCATCAGCAAATCAACTGTTCATCCTCTGTCAGTAGGCAGAAACTAAGGCTGTGGGGTAAGTATGTGAAACAGGAGAAGTATAGGGAGATGATTTCAGTGGCAAAATCTCTGAGTTACTGTCAATTACTAGTCAAGAACTTTCCTGAAGCTTAAGTTGCACCTGAATGATCATGTGAGTTTCCTTTTATTTGATCTCAGTTCAAACTTACACATTTGCTTTCCTGCCTGTATAGGAGACTAAGTTCAAAAGAACAGGTGAAGTTCCTTTATCTGAGATACCCTTTACCTTTGGGAATAGGGTTCCATAATTCTAGCTATTCCAATCTGGGAGAAGGTAAGTTAATCCTTTGGTTATTTTGCTAAAGAGTAAGTTATTGTCCATTCTTAAAAATCAACCTATTGTTCTGAACACTTAGTGGATGGGTACACCAATTGTGAAACATGAGTGAAGCTCCAGTTCAGACACACAGTTCACTGACAAAATGTATTTGAATACCAGTATTATGATTCAGCTGAATTTTATTTTTTTTGAGATCATTATTTTAAGACGGGTTCCTAATTAAGGGTCTCTGTGTCATCCTTTGAAAACTACTAAAGGTACTTGGCTGTCTTCTAATAGGTATTACTGTAGCAGTCTTAGTCACAAATAGAAAGGTATCTAATTTTAAAAAGGCTTTTTTTTTTTTTTTTTCCCACATCTGTGTATATAATTGATATGAATATGCCTGGAAGTATTCACTAGAAAAGAATGCTTCTTTCTAGAAAACGATTAAACGCAGAAATTAAGGCTTCAGATACCAATCTCCTGACAATTTACCTGATTTAGGTTCTGACAGATGGGGGTCTCAGAAAAATACTACATAATTTATAGTTCCTTTTGAAAAGTTAAATATATTTAAACTGTTAGTAATTCTATTTTGCCACTGAGATTTTCAAGAAATAAAATGTTTATATTTTGAATATATAATTTTGCACTTAAATTGCCTGATTAAAAAAAAAAAAAGAAAAAAGAAAAAAATGAAGGAATAATGAACAGCTCCAACATTTTAAAGAATGAAATAAGTAAAATAAACTAAAAAATTAAGGAGGAGAAATGTCCATAAGGTCAAACAGTTGTAAATAGAACAACATACTATGAAGTCAGTGAGGCTATGCGTATTTCAGAAATTAAATTGTGCTAGTTACATTCCCAGGCATTAGGACTTCTTTGTCTATGTTGTGAAGTTGTTAGAATGGTTAGACATGACTTTGATACAAGCCAACTAATCCTATCCCAAAGAATTCCTGAACAGGTTTCTGAAGTGTGTGTGGGCCAGGAACCATTCAATAACAAGCGGTTTGTATACAACCACCCTCGTTTAGAAACTGAAAGTTTAATAGTGTGAAATTGTGTCATTCAATGCCACATACCTTCAGAGCCAGAAAGTAGTCCTGAACATACTTTAAAGAAACAAAACAAAGCAAAATCATACAAAATAAACCCCTCTTCATGTGTGTGTCTGGCATCTAGCTCCCTGACAGTCCTTGTAAAATCTGGCACCAAACCCAATATCCAGCTCTCAGACCTGTTCTGCTCACTAGATACAGTTTTGAGTTCAACAGTGGATCACCTCACCTGCATCCCTCCACACACATGCACATACAGAATAATGAACATTTTCACACAGAAAAGAAAGTTAGAAATAAAGCTTAATGAGAAGATAGGAAAAACTGTCTAAGGCTCAGCCAGTATAGTGTGCTGATCAGCTGCCAGTTTACAAATGACTGGCTCCTTTGAACCCTCTCCCTCCATTTTCCCAGACCTATTCATCCTTGATCTGTCTTGGTCTTTCCCCTCCCCTAACCCTTTCTCTAGATAACCCATGATCAGCCTGGCACAATCCCAAGTGTTCAGTTCCAAAATTACACCCTCTGCCAGATACCTTGTAAGTGCTACACCATTTCTGATAGTCACCCTTAGTTTGAATAGTATTTTGGAGACAGTTTCTTCTACTGAATCATCTTAGTAGGTTTTGCAATAGGGACAAGTACTTAATTTTTCACCTTCTATGGTCTTAGGAGTTGTTTTTTGTTATTTGGGTTCCCCTCTTCATCATTGTCTCTCTGATCAATGCTTGGTTATTGTTTTTTAGTTTGTTTTTTGAATAGTCATTAGCTAGACATCCTAATGTTAACCTTTAAAATTAGGTGTTGGGAAAATCCTGACAATAAAACGTCAACCAACCAACCAGACTGAATTTTTTTGCCCTGTCGATCATAAAACTCAACTACATGTACGCGATTATGTTTTTTGTAGTACGGATCTGAAAAGTCTTGATAATATAAAGACAAAAGTGAATACTGAGTTACTTCATTAAATCTAACATTACGACTTAGATTACACAATAGTTTTCTTTAAGTACATCCATTAATATAAAAGGTACAGAAAAACAATGAAAAATTATAATTTTATGGATTCATAGTTCTGTTAGTAAAGCACTGGAGGAAAAAGAATAAATTTTCTGACTGAATTATCAGGATCACTTTCCTTCTGTAACTACGTTCAAGTTTTGCCTTCCCTTCTAAAAAAGTGTATTGCTAATTTGAATCAGCTATCATAAGGAACATTGTAGTGAAGCCAAACCAGACTGTAGCTTACAGATGATACTCACTTCAAATAAACATGAGGTTCCGACAGAATTGATCTACACTGTTAATTGTACCACAATGATAAAATGCAGCTGATTTTAAACCATAACTGCATATTTGAAGAAAACAAACTCAGTCTTATTAAACACTTTTTACAGTGTGGATGGGTTTTGACATGATCCTGACATTTTTATTTCAATTTTACCTCAAGCTTCTTCTGCAGCGTGTTTTTGTTCTTCAGTTTTTAACTCTCTGACATACAGAAGGTACAACTGAAAAAAACACATTTCTGTTTCTCTTTGTTATAAGATTCCAACATTTTTTATGCATGTACAGAATTGAGATAGTTTCACATTATTTCTGAAATTCTGTAGAATGACTCTTTGTCAGAAACTTTGGTATCAATTCTCCTCCTTCAACTAACCAGCCACGATGACTATGATGGTGGCAGAAAGAAATATTACATGCCTGCCAGTATACCCTGAACAAGAACCTAAATTATTAGCACCACTGTGTTTCAGTGATGATGGCATCAAAACTATTTCACTTGCAGAACTATCCATCAGTGTTCTGTTCTCCACTTCAGTGGATAAAGTCTCTCTCTGTAGAATTGCTTAATCTTGAATGATCCAAGCACATCAATTGATGGATTTATTTTATTATTTTTTTTAATGAACACAAATCTACTCTATGTCTTAATAACACTTTATAGTAATTGTATTTTACATTAAAGGAATTATTTCTTTTGTTACTTCAGTACTTTAGCCGTCTTAAATATTAAATACTTCTCCACCAGTTCATCTTGAAATATGTAAAATCACACAGTGGTATTTGGTAGTCACTAAACCCTAATCATCATTTTGTATTATTGATCAGCAAATTTTAACCACAGACGGGGGGGGGGGGGGGGGCGGGGCAAGGGGTGGGTGGAGTGTGGAAAAGCACCTTGCGTGTGTGGTTTGTGTTGGCTTCACAGAAGTTAACCTCCAGGGAAGTCAGTTCCTTGAAATGTGAACACAGCAGAATCTGGTCATCAACCCTGTATTCCTGCTTGGACTTATTAGTGTATGTACAATTCTACTCATACCCACATTAAGGCTCAGGGCATGCCTGAGCATACAGGATCCTACCTGCTCTACAGAATGACTTTCTCTGTAAAGAGCCTATTTACAGTGCTTACTTACAGGTCTACTGGTTTTATAGACAAAATTATGCAGACTTTTTATAAGGACATCCTCACTGCATTCCTCAAAACATTATGAGACATAGCCATTAACCCTTGATGGCATATGAACGTTGATGGGCTAGACCTGGGTAACAGTGTAAAGCTTTATACTGATATTTTTTCCAAGATTGTAAAGTGGTGCTAGTCACATGATAAATTAAAAAGTCATTTCAGAATGTAATAATTTTTCTTTATACTTCCTTCTATAACTTTGAAGAAGGAAGCAACCAGGTCTACAGATCTTAAGTGACCAGTTTCACCTCAATAGCTGATTAATAGATGTAGTTAGAATTACATAAGGTTTATTGTCTGGAGCCATTTTTTTCCATACTATTAGGTAGTTAAAATAGTGTTAAATGTCTTGTAATTTAAAAAGAAAATATGATTTGAAAATGTGTTCTTTGTTAGAGTTTTAACATACTTTTATACATTGTTTTACAGGTGGAAAAAAGCAGATAACAGACTCAAGACAATTGTATAATTTATATGAATTTAAGAAAAATAAAATTGAACACTGAACAAAGTTACTGAACACAAAACTTTCTTAGGAATTAAAATGTGAAGTTTTCAAAACATTGTAATGTTCCAAAGTTTTATTGACTTTCTATTCAAATTACTTCTTCTGCCTCTTGGTCCTTTGAAAACACAGCTATGTTTTGCAAAACTTCGTTAACACCCTCATCTTCAGCTGGATGAAGTCAGAATCATTATGAAGTTTGGATAGATTCCTTTGACAAATACTCATAAACCCCTTAGAAATAATTTCATAAAACTGGAGGTATATTTAATATATTATGGGTTGTTAATGCTCTTAATCTTCCCTTATTTCTTTGTGCTGGATATTGATGCAGTGGCCTATGATAATTTTATTTGATGTGCTAAGTTTACTATAAGATCCTAGAAGCCTTGGAGAGTAAAAGTTGTGTGGTGGAAAATGGAAAATGGTGAGTGATCTTTGTGATCCAACACTGTTAGATGTAACTGTGTTGCATATCAATGCAAAGCATGGATTTATTCTGTCAGTTATGAGAGAATAAAACCTAGGAACTATAATTTCTATTTTATTACCAGCGGTTTCTCTTTTGCTTTATTTTATTTAATTTTGTTTTCCTTCTGAGTTTATAACTGGCTCACATTTTGACCTTGTAACATCTAATTTAAGTATCAGAAATCTTATGAACTGTGTTTGTTCATTGGTAGACATTAAGCAGGTACAAGAAAGACAAAAATCTGGAGTCTCAGAACAGCAGCTGAATAAATATATCCTGTGTAGGGCTGTACAGTGATCCAGGGCAAGGCTCTAACACGATAATCAGACTGAATAAGGCCAGCTTAAAACCAGTAACAGAGTAAACGGTGTGTTAGGATAATAGGGTGCTGACAGGATGGATACCCTGCAGCTGAATATCTCTTCTCTTCCTCGAAGACTTTGTAATGGAGAATTAAGCATTGTCTACCTCAGGCTTGCTCAGTCAGAATGTATTTCTGCAGATGAAGCTGCTGATATGACAAGTAAAGGCGTAGGGATAAGCTTTATAAAGCCTTGGTGCTTGCAGGCATGCGTCCCTGCACATTGAGCAGGCAGGGTCAGTGCTGTATCCTCTAGACAGCAACAAATAGAAAAGGCTATGTAGGTATAGAACAATAGTTGATAGAAAAATAAGTCAAACATTTTACTGTATGTCTGGCATTGCTATTGAGAAATGAGTCCCTCAGGCATTTGCAAGGAAAAACATTGATATGCAAACCTGCTAAATATTTAGAAAGCATAGTACACTGGAAAAATATACACTCCAAAAAAGGTCTGGTAGATTTGTTACTATATAAGAGCTCAGTCACTAATATCAGGGCTAACAATAAATATAAGACAAGTAAATAGTAAATCAAAAAAGGCAAACAGTAGGTTTGACAGTTACATGTAGTTTAAAATTTCCTGTATGCATCTCACGCAGACAAACCAAAAAATTGCCCTCTCCAGGCAAAATATATTTTTCTAAGTTTTAATTTAAGAGAATACAGCTTTATTAACACACTTCTGTTGCAAAATAGGTGTAATTAAGTGATTTGGATATTCTTGTAAATGAACTTTTTCTACATGCATATTGACAAGCTGCAAATTAATAAGGATTAAAAAAAAAAGAAAAAAAGAAAGGAATGAAATAAACAATATGAACATTATTTCACACTAATGCATATTTATTGCTTTCTAGAGGTAGCATCATCATTTTTAAGTAAGCACTTCCATGAATGTTGGAACTAATGATGTGTGATTTTATGGATTAGCAATTATGTGGTGATTAGCTTTGTGTCTAAGAAGGTGCAAGCTACAATCAAGAGACAATAATGAGTTACTAATATTGGGGTAATTTTAAGAGATTGTTGGTTCTTTGTTGTCTAATAGTGACTGTGTTTACACTGTTGTCTTTACTATAATAAGAGCATATGAAGGGTATTTTTCCCCATACTCGGTCACTTACATTCATATAATATGTAGAAATACAATGATAATTGAGAATCTTATATTTATGTAAGTTTTATAAATTAATTGGTGGTTTGGAAGTTAAATGCCATTTCATGCTTGCTATCTTGTTCTCCCCTGCCTTCCTTCTTTCTCATACATAGAGTATAAGCTTAAGCTATGAAGTTATTTATTTAATTTTATTATTTTTAAACTTAAGATGAATGTATGTCCTGCAGACTTCTCTTGCATTCTTGCTTTAAGGATCTTCAGACTTTACCCATTCCACATAACATAAACTAGCTAGTACAATTTTTAGACTATTTTATAGATTTTTTTTTTAATAGACAAATTTTTTTTAGAAGCTACCAATCAGTCTGAAAGGATCTCTGTTATCTCTCTGTGGAGTATTGTTTTTTCAAAAAATGTTGGGGAGGATAGTAAGCTAAATTAATCTATGTCAAGTGTTCTTTTATTTTATGTGCAATAATCTCATCATATTTTCCTGAATTTGGAGGCAGTTTCCTTGGGAATATTACAGTTTAACCAATGGAAAAACTGCTCATAAGTTTCATCTGTCCACCAACACTTAAGTCAGTAAGTGCTGGTTACTGGGGGCAAGTGTCTGTACTTTGCCCAGATCAGGTGTGCATAAGGTGTGCAGTCATTTAGTCGCTGGAAAACTCCAAGCTAGACCAGCAAGGGAGTTTTGGACCAGCAAGGAGGGCTCAAGTCTGGGCAGAGGTATCAGGCAGGAAAGGGTCTGTGCTGGTATTTGGGAGGACCTGTGAATGTGGGGTGCATGTGGGGCAAGTGTAGAATTTCTGTGTGTTTTCTACTGAACATTAAGCTGGACCAGCTGGTGAGCCAGGGACCTGTGCGTGTGCTCAGCTTCACTACTGGTTGAACCTGCAAGGGGGAAAGCAGCAGCCACAACCCTCAGCCTGGGCAGAGAGCCCTGGTCCCCAGGCGCCTGGTCTCCAGCAGCCAGGCAGGAAGAATTTCTCCTGCTGTAGGCGGTAGCTGCTCAAAATATCCCTTAACACTCAGGATATGAGGAACATTTAAGAAAATATTTTTTTGCCATGGCTATGGATAGTAGCCACTAAACTGTAAAATTATTTATCCATTAATTTCCCATTAATAATAAAACTACAACACGAATACAATTCTTTCTAAACACAAGGTCTTTGATGCTTGGTAATTTCATTTTTTACTTATGTACACGGTCAGTATTAGCCTCGGTTTTCATCTGTAAGACTTCCTGTATGGTTTGCTGTTTCCTGGTTACTCTGGCTAGTAACCTGAGTTCTTAAACAGTCCAATTTACTCAAAAAATGCTACAAGATACCATGGACATGAGAATTAATATTGACTAGAAGAGATGGTTTCAACTTAATTTGGATTTTCGGACTTTTCTTGGAGTGTAAATTACTTTTTTCTTTTTAGTATAAATATTGATAAAGGAATTATATTCAGAAATACTAAACTGTTATGGGACTATGAATTGACTGTATCTTTGAAGTGAATGTTCCTGGGCCATTCTTCTACAGGTAGCTTCCCAAAGGAAGGCTAAAAGACTTTTACATTAAAAAGCCAAACTTCATTAAAATGCAAGATTTCTTAATTCTTTTATTTCTAAACGATCTCCAAGGACCAGGAAGGAAAAAATATAAAAGAAAAAGGGGTTATATACTGTTTTTTAAACTTTGTGTATGTCTAATGTTGTTGAGTCTTTTATTCCAGACACTGCTTTTGTTAACCTTCTCTTTCCTAGTTGCTGCAACTGTGCAGTCTCCTAATTTATTTTTTTTTTAATCCTTGATGCATCACTGTTTGCTGTTTCCTCTCCTTAATAGTGTAAGGGCTCTTTCTGAAATCTGTGCAGGCTTTTCCTGCTTGCTCCTGAACCCTAGATGTGGAGATAATGAAAAGGCTTTTTCATTGTCTGGGTGTCAGGTTACAGAGAGATGATATCTTAAAGTGTAGTGAGGAAGCAGCCAGCACTAAATCTGGCTCTTGGAGCTCACCTGCAAATCAGTTCTGTGCACACCTGTCTGCAGTGAGGGGGGTGCCCAAAGCCTCCCATAGTTTAAATCCTGATCTGGGAAAAAGAGACTTCCTCAGATGAGCTTGGAGAGAGTAAACAGCTTGGTGGAGCTTAAACTGGCTCAAAGCACATTCTGGGGCAGAACTTGGGTGGGTAAGTGATCGTATATAACGAGCATTTATGTTTGCAATGGGGGATCTCACGTGGGGTTCATGCCTTCATATGCCACCTAGTGTCTCAGTCTTTGCGTGAACTAAAGGATCCTACTTTTTGCTGAAACTTCTTTCTGCTTACTGTTCACCCATAGTCATTTGAACTTCCTTCTCACTGTAAATAGTACCTCAGTGTGATAATGTATAATATCCTGAATCTATTCCCTCTTTTTGCATTTGACCATGTAGACATTATAGGTGGTAGGAATCCACTCTGCATAATGGATTGAATATCAAGAGCTATTTGGCTAAGCTAAATAGTTAACTAATAACAGGTTAGTTGAATAACTCTTTATTATACTCTACCAACTATACTGAGTAGACATTGATTGATTGTAATCAGAGTTTATAATTGATGTAAATGTATTCAATGAGATAAGATAATTAAATATGAGTTTTTGAAACTGTAAGCTGAATTCCATTCAGATTTTCCTGTTGGCAAATTCTGTTAGTGCACTTAGATAGTAGCGATAGTAGTCTTCATGATTTTCTTCAATGTATCCATAGTTAACTCTATGAAATTTGAATTTTCAGTGGTTTGTATCTTCTGTACTTACTATAGATGTGAATGTGCAATTGCATTAAAGACCTACTTTAATCTGTCTACAACATATTGTGGGTATTTTGTAACCAGGTCATTGGTCAGAAGTCAGCCCCTGGTACCCATGTTGTTACATTTACATCCTTTTCATTAATATGAAAAAACCCTGTGACTCCATTAGATAGTGACTTCATTCTCACTTTAATCCAATTCAAACTGAAACAAATGGATGGGTCTAATTTTCCTAACCATTATAACTGTTTGTTTTCATTGCCTCACTCATGTAAGCCCCACAGAGCCAGTTGCTCACTCCACCCCAGTAAGATTGCGAAAGAGCATTGGAAGGGTAAAAGTGAGAAAACTTGTCACTGAGATAAAAACAGTTTAATATATAAAGCAAGAGCTGTGTGTACAAGCAAAGCAAAATAAGGAATTATTTCACCATTCCTACCAGCAGGCAAGGTGTTCAGCCTCCTTCAGGAAAGCAGGGCTCCATCCCATGTAACAGTTACTCGGAAAGCCAAGCACTGTAATTCCAAATGTCCTTCCTTTGTCCTTCCCCCAGCTTTTACTGCTGAGCATGACATCATATGGTATGAGATATCCCTTTGGTCAGCAGGGGCCAGCTGTTCTGGCTGTGTCCCCTTTCAGACTCTTGCACATCCCTTAGCCAACTCACTGGTGCAGTGGTGTGTGGAAGCAGAAAAGGCCTTCATAACCTGTAAGGACTGTTCAGAAATAACCGAAACATCCCTGTGTTATTGACACTGTCTTGGTCACAAATCTAAAACAGCACCATAGGAGCTACTATGAAGAAAATCAACCCTATCCCAGCCAAAACTAGTACAATTTCAATCCTTTGTTAGTATCATTGTAATTTGAGACAGGATTTATTATAAAGGACTTAGATTTTAAATCTTACTGTTTGTTTGTGAGTAAAACAATTAGGTTTTAAATTGTCATGCCTTTTAGTCATTAGTCTATTTACACCTATGCTATTATGTGGGTATGAATTCAGCCATTTCAAGTAGACTTGTCACTGTGCAATTTTTTCTCTGATCAAAACTTGAAGTATTAACATGGAAAAAACCCCAGTTTCCTTAATTATCCACTGGAATCTTCTCAGTAAAATATTTTCCTGCATTGTGTGGGGGGACTTTTTATCATCTTTGATCAAGTGCTCGGGGTGGATCTACTTTAATTTGTTCTGGATCCTGTAAATCATTTCTCATATATTGTCCAGCAACATCAAACTCAGAATATATTTTGTATTGCAATTTCTGTGGGTTTTTTAATGCCTTTTGCAATTTTCTGGAGGCATAAGTTTTCATAAGAAATTACAAGTATTAATGTTACTTTTCTGTATGGAAGATTACAACAGTTTCAAATGTGTTAGAACCTTGTGTAAGCCAGAACTTTGGTATGGATCTACCCAGATCTTTTGTTGTCAGTGATTATCTTTATGAAGACATGTTTATTTTTATTGATTTGTATGAACAATTAAATACAAAAACCAGATAAAATTCAAAGTGTTCAGCCAAGATATTATAAACATTAAAATTTGCTCCTTGACCCTTTTTCTGTTCAGAGATTACAGGCTTATGGTCTTTCTTTACACAAAATGGGAACACTAATTCTCTTGTCTTTCCTTTTCCTTTTTGTAAATAATTTTTAATTACAATTGTGAAAATATCTTTTTGAAATATATTTATAATGTATGTTATTTAAATGAGGTCTAATATTTCTGTGATTTTGTAACTGTATCAAACAATTTAGATTTGCTTACTATGGTATTCTTCACATTGTCTAGCTCTTTTCTACAGTCCTTGCTTTCCACATGAGAATTTTGATAAAAATATGAATAATTTATACAATCTAATAGCAGCTTCCATGCTAAACTGTCACTGCCTCAAACTATGCTGACTTCAGAATGTGTTAGGCTTGATATGGTTGTCCTCCACAGTTGTACACAAAGATCCTTTTAACGAGATCTGGCATGGCCAAAAGTGGTTTTTGTGATTACTGTGCACACTTTGCAGGGACACAGTCATCTGAAACAGGTATGTCTCGAGCACATTTCTGAGCATATTTTATTTTACATTTTACCCTTAGTAATATGAAAAATGTTAACTTTCTGGAAGTAACTATTCCTTTATATGACAGCAGCCTGTTAAAAGGTCTTATTCAGCAAAGAATAATGCCTCCTCACATTTGAGTTAACTCAAGACTATAATGTAGATTTTAATGTACTGTTGTTGGTAGAATGGCAGAATTGCAAAAGACAGAGTGAAGACCACAATTATTTTTTAATTTTAGAAAGACATCATTTTAATTAAATGTACAGTATTAAAAAAAACCAACAACCCACAAACAAAAAAACCATCAACAAACTGTTCTAGAGATAAATTTTTTAAAATCTTGAGGTAAAACAAAACTATTTTTTTTATATACTTTCCTATACTTCCTGCTTTTCTTTTTATTGTTTGTTTGTTTTGAATTTTGTGCTAAATTAATTACAGTGATTTTACTGCATTCTTATGTAGCACTAAAACCCCCTCCATATACTGGACTTCTTACTGCCCTGTTGAAGTTGTTAAAAGAATCCTAGGTTTTTTTGGAGACTGCAGTACAAACTGCCAGCAATGTAAAGATATGACATTCACATTGCAGATTAAAAATGTACAGGCCTCATGCATAATTCAAAATTATCTTCTCTATGAATGATCAGGGTATCAAGAAGCTTCTGATTGCTCTTCTGTTAGGAGAAATCCAAGTTTTTGGCTCATACTTTGTCAAGGGAGCCAATGCCTAGGATAGTAACTGAAATGTGAGTTATGCTATTTTTAGAGTACATTTAAGGCAGATGATTATATATTTACAGTGATCCACACATAATTCCTGGATATATTTTCTTTTAATGTCTCATAAATTCTAGGAAAATAATTATACTTAAAGATGCATTGAAATATTTTCCTGAGGTATCAGGATTGGTGTGACCAAGGATGTTCTGAGATAAAAATGAAACTTTAAAGTCCACACAAGAGACAGAAGTATAAAAAATTGCAGGCAATTTTCACTTGCATTAATCTAAGATGGCATCTCCTATTACTGCTGCAGCTCTGCTGTTGGCTGATAAGAGGGTTGCTGTGACCTTATGAGCTACAGTACACAAGTCAAAATGGAGTGAGTATATTGAATTTTTTTCAAGTAGGGGATACTAAAAGTTAAATAGACAGGAATCGTATTTGTGTTAGGAAATCTGTCAGCATCTTAGTTGAAAAAGTGATCTCTGATGATCAGTGATGTTTCTTTCCAGTGTTTTTGTGCACTTTGCACCTTGGTCCTAGGATTTTTCGGTTTTGGTTTGGGGGTTTTTGTGTGTGGTTTTTTTGTTTGTTTGTCTTGGTTGTGTGTGTTTTTGTTTTTGTTTTTGTTTTTATCTTAAATGTGATTTCTTATTATGAACCTTTCCCCTCTGGTATAAATGTGAAATTATTTAACTTTTTTCCCCTTTTTAGTGCAATTTCCCTAGATAAAATTAACAGTATGTTAGCCATCTATTTGAAATGTTCTGGTTTTCAGAATTCCTCAGTTTTTTACACATACCTTCTTCTCACAACTTCTTAAAGGGACAGTGACTATTTCTGTCTTTGAAAAGAGAGACACTGGCTTCAACCAGCTGAGGAGTTAGTCCTCTGTATGTGGGGTGTTTTTCTTTGTTTCTTTAAAAGCATGTATCTATATCTGTATCTATATGTTTGTATGTATCCATTTGTAACTATATCTCTATATCTGCACAGGTGCATGGAAACAAAGACACAAAGAAAAAAAATATTTCAATGCAAATATAAATTTTAACATGAACTTTTATTTTTATGGCAGTGTTGTTTGCATAAATATTATATAAAACCAACCTCTGTACATTCATTACTTTCATTCCGGTCATAAGTAACCTCTAAGTGTCAGGATAGAATTGCAAGACTCATCTCTGAATAAGGAACAAAATCCATATGCTTATTTTTGAAGAGAGTTTTCAAAGATCAAGAAGTTGGTGACTTGATCATATCCTTGCCACAAGAGAAAGTTTCCATATATCTGCATGACTTCTTCCTCAAATTACGAGCAAAAAAATTCTAAACAATAGTAGCTAAATATCCAGTCCGCACAAACTACTAGTTACACTAAACAATAATACACTTTTTTTGTCTTTGAGACATCTTGTGTTTCCCTCTAGACAAATCCCCACTGAAATTGGGCGATGGTGGGAGGCAATAATTTGCTTTGACATGGCCAGTCCACACTAGTAATTCCCGATGGACTGAACAGATACTCCTAGAACGAAAAGACTAATGACACCACACAGATATCAGTCATGGGATGGATGAATAGGTTCTTAGTTAGATGCATTTTTTGCACTTCTCTGTCCATACTAGAAATGCAAACATAACATGGAGGAACTTGATTGTACTAGCTGTCCCTTGCCTTCAGATCAGGTAGGCTAAAGAAGGAAAGCTCCTTAGTGTTCTGTTCCTACAAAAAATCTCCAAGCTTTCCTGGAGGGAAGAACTGCAGTGTGATGAGATGAGTCATTGCAGAATTGTTTTTCCTTCCTTGGATAACAATAAAGTATTTGTTGCTCCTCTAGGACTTTTTTTTTTTTTTTTCTTTTTCTTGTTTTTAAATCTCCGTAAAAGAGAAGCAACACAATAACTCAGAGAATTTGGTCCTATTGGTCCTATTCAATATGATTTTGTAAAATTTCCAAGACTTTGAATATATTTTCAAACTACTTCTCCCCTCATCTGTGGGCAAATTCCATGTGCATAGCTGGAATGCTAATGTTAGAAGATAGGATTAAAAAAATAAATTTAAGCACATAAACCCTTTTCAATGTCACTTCTAAACCCTGAAAATAATGGCACAGGCACTACTGTCTGGAGAATCAGAAACAGATTTACCTCTCAGAACTCCCAGGTTTTCATGAAAGTGACAAAAACTTTTTATAAGAGAAATCATCTAGGTCTTTCAGTTCTTATGTTGGAAATAGTTCCTATTCTCTATTGATTGAGGTGACATACCAGTAATTTTAGAAACTGAAGGACTTTTTAATATGAGGGAAAAATTATCTGATGGTTTGAAATAGAATCAAGTATCTGGAGATGACATTGGACCTTAGGGCATTCTGGAAATACTCAACTAAGCATACGGCTGCCTACATGAAAATAATGAAAACATGCAAAAATCAATAGGGAAAAGAAAAAGATTACAGTTAGGCTGGCATGGAACTGGACATGATATCACCAATATGAGAGAGGCACAGGAGAAATTAAAATAATTTGCATTTTTTAAATGGATTCTATTCCCTTCTGCCTCATCTATATCTCACAGTTTCCTAAAGTTTGTCAGCTCACTCTACAGCATTGCTGTTACACCCCTAACTTAGTTCTCAAGTAATAGACTGGAAGATGTGATCTCTAAAGAAAAGCATTTAATGAATAATTTAAAACCTCCAGTTCCTTGGAATGTTTCTGTTTCTACAGGGTCGTGTCAGTAGGAACCCCACACCTGCCCCTGAACCAAGAGTTAGTCCTTAAAAGTAAGTCAAGCTGTAAAGCACATCCTGGAATAGAAAATCATTTCAGTCTCTTCCCCTTTCAAATAAATTAAAAAGGATTTTGTCTGCAGCTGAAAATGTCATTATCATCAAAGTCTTATTCTGTCACAGCAGAACAAGATCAATTTCTCAGAGACACTGCAGTAGGTTAGCTGCTGTATGTGGTTCTCCTTTCCCCCAAAGCTGCAACCACCCCTTGACAAATTCACTTTGCTTGCTTGTGAGTTAAAAATCAGGGAGGGGGAATGCTATTGCAGAACAGTATTTAAATGCATTGCTAGCATATAGCCTCAAGAAAGAGAGGAGGCCTCTCTAGCAATCACTGAGAAGGAAAAAAAGAACCTAACTCCCAAAGACATAGGGAAAAAAAAGGGGGCGGAAAAAGGGGAAAGCAATAAGAGAGGAGAAAGGAGAGCAGCTCCCTTTATTCACAAGTATGAGTGCATGTGTGAATGCAAAAACAAAAATACAGATATATGTTTGGAGTTTTGCATCTTGTTGAGGGTGAAATGAAAAAAAAAGATTTTTTTTTTTTTTTTACATAAGTCAGTATTTTCAAATATTTCATCAGCTTTAAAATGTTTGCCTAATATTCGGGATACTAATTCTTTCGCAAGAGACCTTCTGAACGATTTCTGAAGAGGAATTATTTTCACCAAATCGTTGTACTTTATTGCATTACATGAAAAGTTTTCATGTGGAAGGCTCCTTTTAATACTGAAAATGTGTTTCACATTTTAATCTTCATTGCTTATACATTTAAGCTGGGATTATCAGAACGACCCAAGTCGTTCAGGTACCCAAGTCCTACTGAAACTCTGACCCTTAAGTTAAAATCCTCATGTCCAGAGAAAATTTTCCTAAAGGCATGCTTTGTAGCTTAACTTGTTATATGGGAAATTTATTTAGAAATTTTTATACCTCAGAAGCTGAGCCTGGGAGTATTTCTGATGGTAACTCACAGAGAAAAGAGTGTCTTCCTAGAATCTGCATGATTCCACAGTGGGACAGGGTACGTTGTTGGTTTGCTAAACAACCTGGATATACCAGTCTTGGCAGTTGTTGCTGTTTATCTTTCTGCCATGTTAACAGTACAACCCATAATGAGTCATGCCGTACTGTTCAACATCGTTGGTTTAATGATCTGTAAATATAAATCTCTTTTTTGGAAATCCTATATCAATTAAGAGCCGATTAAGTCAACTGGTCGATTATGAGATTATGTAATTATGTGTTCATCATAGAAGGCTGGAAAATTGCCCAAAACTTGTTCTTGTTCTACAGATTTTATAAGACATTTTTAGAAAATTCAATTGATATTAAATGTATCAAATTTGAGGTAACCAACTTGGGTTACATAACACAAACTTGTTTTTTAAGAGAACTGTGTTTATCGGTTTTGCCTGTCAAAGTTCTTTAAGGTAAATAAAACATACTGTGTGACACTGTGGCATGACCAAACATTTTTTGTAGATTTAAGTTGTGCTATTTTTTTTGCTGAGAGTTCACTAACTACTGTTGCATTATGTTACTCTACTTTATGACATGATTACTGCAAGGTAGAACTCCTTATCTCATTTTAAAAACAAATAAACAAAAAAGACAAAGTTTGAGGTGGTTCATCAATTTATTAACATGTAATTAACCATCAATCAGCAAACTGTATGTTCAGGATCAATATCAGCAATACATCAGATAAACCCAACACTAGACACATATGAAATGATAATAAAAATTAAAAAAAATCCTATGCACTTTTATAACTAATTCCAAAATGTTTTTTTCCCCACCAAGAGACACACATGCAAGTCCACATACCCGTATGCCGGCTGCACTTACATGCATGCTCCCTCTCTGAGGAAGCCTCAGTTTGCAGGTTGCCAGCAACACCCTCCCCTGGGAGTACAAGGTACACACACTCCTCCTGGGGAAGACATGGCTGTCTGAGTTTTGCCTGTATCGGTACTGCTCCCTACAACCTGCAAGTGCACACATGGGAGAGCAAGTTCCCCGTGAGGCAACACACACAGCTGAGGTGTTGGTGCCCCTGTGTTGCACCCTGCAGTGTCACCAAACTGACTGCGGTGCAGTGGCTTATGGCATCTTTTGGGGAGGCTGCTGTGCCCAGCCTGGGCAGTAGACCTGGTGCCACAGGGTGATGTCTTGCTGCGTCAAACCAGGTCCAACTGCTGCTGCTTCCACTGCAAGGTCTCTCCCTTGCTTCCTGTTGAGTATTTTCATGTTTTCTTTAGTCTTCTCTTCCAGCTGTCTCATTCTTTGCTTCAGAAGTGTCTTTGGCTCTCTCATCAGTTACTGTTTAATCCCACTGGCTTCCTCTTTAGCGTGATCAATATGTGGGAAACATTCTTTCAGACAGTTTCATGTATTCAATTCACATGCACACAGTCTACACTTACCTACTTTAAGTGGTGTCCAGGCCATTTGCTAAGGGTGGGTCATGCAAGCATATGACTTGATAGAATTAAGGATGAACTTTACCTTTCTGAATGATACAGATCAGAGATTCTGTGCTGATCTATAAGATATTTTTGGACTAGATGTCTGGACTTTCTTCTACAAAGGTAGACTTCTAGAAAATTTTCACAGATTTTAAAAGTAAGCAAGTAATGCTTCTATAAAAATGGGGAGTCACTCATATGCTTCAGAATAATTAAAATGAATTTTGATACTCAATTAGAAGAGGCATAGATACTAAGACAGGAAATCATTAGAAATAGATTGGTCATTCTTTCACACAAGTCATGTTATTTAGCAGGATAGGTGATTCACCCCACTTGCAAATTCTTATGTCTCGACTATAATTCTTGAGATATAATATGTTTTAAATTACTAAGGTATTATTACATTTTTGGTAGTGACAGCTACACTTTATTATCTTTTGGGCCTTCAGCCAGTTGATATTGTAATGTGTAATTAAGTCTGGAGAATACATATTTGGTTAATGGCATTTATAGTTGCTGAACCAAACTTCCATAAAGATTTTCTCACTGGTAAGACCTGCTTAGCAAAGAATCTAGAAAAGAACACTAACATTTTAGTGAAATTGTATCTGAATAAAAAACTAATATTGTGTATGTATTGAAAACCAGAGTAGCATACTAAAATGCAATGGATTTTTTGTCTTTCTTTTTGCCCTGAAACTGTGTTAATTGGGATCTGCGCAGGTTACCCTGTTTCATACGATATAAGTGAGACTTCTACAAAGATAAAGTTCGTTACTGCAAGAGAAATTGTAGACAGACCTGTACTTCACACCCATTTGGTAAGTCTCCACAGTTTTTTACTCTCAGCAGGCCTTACTAACTCAAACATAGGACTGTGTTAACACGGATTTAAGTTTACAGGTGGATCCTACCCAGACAGCTCAAAGTAGCTGAGGGAGAATTTATCTGTGCCAGACTGAAAAACAGTGAAATAAGAAGAAACCAGTCTTTGGCTGATCATCAGTATTCTCTGACATCTCCCTGTGCAAGTTACCATTCCTGAAACTGAAAAAACCAGCACTTTGGGTTTTTTGTATGTTTGTATTGAGTCCTTTTATGTTCTTTATTTCATGCTTGATTACAAGAATGAAGTGATTATGCTATGTCATGTTGAGTGTTGACATTTTAAAACATTTTTTCTGAGAAGGTAAATGCAGAGCAGAAATGTTATTTGTAGCTCAGAAAAACAGATTTTAAGACTGTTGAAAGTGTGTTGAATGTTGACAAATGCACAAGCTACAGGTTGATTAATTTTCAGCTGATGCATGGGAGTTACTTTACTTGAAACTATATTGAAAAGGAAGGCTTCAGTGAAATATGGTAGAAATGTCAGAGCTGAGAAAAGGCTGTATTTCATAAACTCTTGGAACAGCCTGCCTATTATTGTCCAGGAAAAAAGTTATGACTATGGAGTGTTTTTGGATGGACATTGGTTTATTTCAAGTATTTATATTTCATGTTAAGTTTAGAATTAATAAACTATTACAAATCAGTTTCAGATTTCTGCATTAGAAGTTTTGTATCATGTATATATATATATATACACACACACATACAAATAAATATTCTTTCTATAATTTGCAGATTTTAGACATACATTGGGAAGGTGAGCGTACTTCTAGGAAATTCCTCTATGCTCCAGTCCATTTCTTGATTTCACAACCCTATCCTGATGCAGGGACACTGTGTAGTTTCCAGTTTGCTATGCTGACACACTTTTAAAAGAGTAACATTCTTTTTAGCTCTGGACAACTCACAGATCTATGTATAGATAATGCATAAGGACTGATAAGGAATAAAATGAAAGTTTTATTAGATAGCAGCAGATAGCTGGTGGTTTTCACATCTAAAACATGGGAAATTTTGACTGCTGGGTGCAACACATTACTTGGAAACTGGTTTAAAATAATAAATTATTAATTATTGCAATTCTTATTTTCATATTTTTGTATGAAGGTTACTGTTTTGTAAAAAAGTTGATTTTTGAACCCACTGCTTCTGTTGAGGAGAAAAACTTCAGTTACACTTATTTTTTACCACCAAGTTAACCTGAATGAACTTAATGATTAAAATGAGTTTATTTAAATATTGGAACATATTTAAACAAGAAAACAATTTTTCTCTCCACTTCATGGTCTAGAAATGAATCCTGAAAGAAAACTTAAAATGTATTAATAGTTCTGTTAATGTTGTCTATCATTGATATGTCTGTAATTCCTGACCAATTATTCATACAGGTTTGGGGGAACGGTATTATTCGAAGATTCTTGGAAGTACAAGGCTAAGTCAGGGTTTGTGTTTCTAGACACTCAGATTACAAAATATTCACCTGTTCTGGTATATATTACCTGACTTTAGAGTAATTTTTGAAGAAGAAAAAGGAAACATTTTGCCCTGAGTTAAATACTTATGTTCTTTACACCAAGACTGAAAGAGCAGAAACACCCAGAGGACAATCCTGGAATGAAACACCTAAGCTACAATAAGTTAATAAATAAATAAATAAATTAAATATTCTTTTGACTTCCTTTTCTCTACAGCTATAAATGCATCTTTCAGTGGCTAGTTTATGCTCACGTGTCTGTCATAGGGCATAGGAGTGAGGTAGACACAGCTACACAACCACATGACTCACTAACATAATAGTCTAAAATCTTTCAGCAGGATGGGGTCAGGGGGTGGATAGCAATTTCACTTCTATAATTTCTGTTCCACCCACCCCACCTGAGACACCTCAGAGACCCAGCACCTCCAATCTATCTCTGACTGATGTCATGGATGTAGGGGAATGGGATAGCCTTTCTGACCAGACAACTTGTCAGGTCCTGGCTGTTCCTGTAATGGCCCTACCTCTAACTCAATGTTCTACACAGTATCATCAGATGTCCAGGATGCCCGCCCCTGCCTTCTTCAGAG
The DNA here is from genome assembly GCF_015220075.1 of Falco rusticolus. Classification (NCBI taxonomy): domain Eukaryota; kingdom Metazoa; phylum Chordata; class Aves; order Falconiformes; family Falconidae; genus Falco; species Falco rusticolus. The sequence continues at coordinate 39,599,363 of NC_051188.1, read as the reverse complement.
GCCATTGCTTTAATCATTTATTGCTTTCTAAATTAGACTGTTGGCATGAACTGCCAACAGCCTTGCTAATCACACAGCTGCAAGCCAGACTTTTGGGGTTTCTTGATATCTATGTCCAGCCCAATTGTCCCCAGGGTTTCTATCACCCTGTGATAGATATGTCCCAAATACATTACAAAAGTGCAGTTAGGAGCATCTGTGGAACAAAGTTAATCTTTTGCTTTTTTCTTTGTTTTCCAGCTCATATCAGATGATTAATTATTTAGTTACAGCTGAGGAGGGGTACTCAGGGTTTAATTCATCTGGGCAGTGCTTTTGAGTTGGTTTCATGCTGTAGCAGGTGTCTAATTACTAATTAATACTTTTCATAAATAATATTTAGTATTGGGATGACTCACACTACCACTGTTAATAGACATATATTGGTGTAAATTAAAAGTCAAAAGCAGTGGAAAATAGATGGATGAAACAGCTTAAAGTGACATTTTTTAGGAGAATATGTTTATGTAGTAAATATATATGTAACTAAGTTCCAAACTGGCAACAATGCAGTTTATATGAGTACAAAAAGATGCTGAAAAAAGTATGCATCTCCTGAGGTGCTGCCTTAGCCAGTGCCTTGTGGATATCACAGAAAACAGTTCTCTGTGATGAAGGATGGTGCTTCAAATCATATTACTCAGCAGTCCTTATGCAAATGGACAAAGCCCCAAATTTCCACTAATGAGGGCTTAGATACTCACCTTGCATGTACACAATAATATTACAGATACTTAAGTTTAGGTTTCTGATAACTAGCTTTTGCCACAGCTTAGAATTACTCCTAATTTCTTCTCAGTATTTAAATTTGTTTAAACACCTAACTTATAAATGTTCATATTCTGCTTGTAAATGTTGAGGGTTTTATTGAAAATGTGTTCTATTTTCACATTCTCTTTTCAGTAATAATGGGAACAAAGCTAATTATAATACTTAATCGGCTACCTACAAATATATGTATGTATATTTTTTGCTACTTACTTCTACTTTTTTTTGCTACTACTTTTTGCTACTTACATTCAGTATTTCTCCATAGAGGAAATATCTCAGAGTGTATTAACTATGTAGACATGGAAATTTTATTTCACAGTACAAAATTAATTATTAGTGCCTTTTTTAAATAAGCAGCTTCTCTACTTACTAATAATGTTGTGAGGTGTTTTTTTAATATAGAAAATCAGAACAAAAAAATTAAATAGGTTTTGGAATAACATCAAATTACAAACAGGTTGAACGAACATATTCTTGTAGAGATAAATTTCTTGTTCATGGTAAAAACCTGTAAAAAAGCTATGAAGGAAGGAAACAAGACAAGATTTTTTATAGCAGAGTTTGCCAGTAACATTCTAACGTTGTCCATGAATTAAATATGTTGTAATGCATTTCTTCACTGCTGTCTTCCTTTCTTCCTCCCATGCAGATTTTTCCTTTCAGAATTACTACACTTTCATAAAATTCATACAGAATTATGGATGGCAAACCCAATTGATTTTTTTTTTTTTTAATGAATTAACATGTTTATCCTTCCCCATAAATTTTTACTCAGCTTCTGTGAAAGTTTTTCTGTCTTTCTTGTGCTACATTCTAAGTGTCATTGTATATACTACTGCATACCACAGAATCAGAATCACAGAATGCTCAGGGTTGGGAGGGATGTCTGGAGATCATCTAGTTCATCCCCTCTGCTAAAGAAGGTTCACCTAGAACTGGTTGCATGTCCAGGCAGGTTTTGAATGTCTCCAGAGAAGAAGACTCCACAGCCTCTGTAGACAGCCTGTTTCAGGGCTCTGTCACCCTCAAGGTAAAGAAGTTCTTCCTCATATTCAGATGGAACTTACTGTGTTGCAGTTTGTGCCCATTGTCCCTTGTCTTGTTGCTGGGCACTACTGAAATGTATCTCAGATAAATATCTGTATCTAATCAGACTACAATCTTGTGTATTTCTGGGTGGTCTTTTTTGTTTGTTGTTTTTGTTGTTTGGTTTTTTTTTCCTTTTTCTAGAAATGTTGCATAAATAAACCCATGTGAAGCTATGATTAGATATCAAGTAAAATCTTTCTAGACACAGACACTGTATGGCTAAGCTTATTTGCATAAAAGATAAGAATGACAATGCTGACATAAATCACCTTTATGTTTGTTTAACTGTAACATTACTGGTTATATGGCACTTGCTTCTGCTATTCTGGTGTATTGGTATTTCTTGGTGGACTGACAGTAAATCGTAACTCCCTAAGCTGCTTTTAGAAGTTGATGATGTAAGAAGTAAACTTAGAAATTAAGACTCCTTTGGTGGGACCTGAATTCAACTGATGGACACAGTAGTATATAACAAAAGTATTGTGTAATGTACTAAAATTACTTCAAATATCAACTGTGAAATACATTAATAATAATTAACAGTGTTAGCATTTTCTGTAGATATAGTATCCATGTGACACTTCAGAGACTTTAGAAGTCAATTTGTATTTCACACTAGATGTATTATATTTTTATTGCAGACAATGACATTATTATACATGCAGGCACCTATCAATCACTGATCAACAAGTCATGGATCACTGCTATTAGGACCTTATTAAATTGATAAAGAAAAACTCTGAACTTCTTTACAGGACATGACATTTTACCTGGAGGAAGATAATACAATAAAGCAAAATATTGTTGCTATCAACAATAAATGCATAATGACTACACATCTGAAACAAAAATCTAATGAAAGAAAAAACTGATATACATAATACAGACCAGTGGTTGCTTTTTCTTCTTTATTTAATGTTCTATTAAATTTTTCCTACTTAACCCAAAGCTGTCAAGGATTTAAAATCTAGAAGATTTAGATCATCTATTCTTGTCTATCTTTTCCTGCTAGCAAATCTGGTGATATCTTTAAACAATTAAAAGCAACAATAATTCTTTTACCTTTATTAGGGTTTTGCAATATAATTACATGGACAACTAACTAAATGGCTATAAACTAAGTCATGCATAAATTAATATCCTATTCTTTCATAAATTTTCTTCTCAAAAATATTTTGATAAAACGTGCATCTAAGCAAGGTTTGTAGAACTAGGGTACTATTACATTCTTTGTATTTTAAAGGGTTTATTATTATTCTCCTATTCTATCACCCAAAACTAATAAATCTGTATGAGAATACAAATCTTCTTCCTCCTCCTCTTTTCTTACACCATGAATTTCCCAAAAGAAAAAAACCCCATAAATTGTAAAAAACTGTTTCAGAAGGATTAGAATGGGCATCAAAACAAGAGCAGAGAGGTGCAGTGAGAGAAGGGACAGAAAATAATACATTTTCTTCTCTTTTGGTTTAAGAAGCCTTTCATTGATTTCAATGAGGTCAAGACCAAAAAAAAGAATGAGATTAAAAAATTGAGTGAATCAATATATAGTTATTTGCTCTGTAATGTATATTAAATTTTCACAATTTAATTCAACTCATTAAATTGCTTTTTTCTATTTATTTTTTTAACTGAATTTTCTTCTGGAATTCTGCGTTTATTCTATTCTGTTCTACTAAAGTTATGCTGTTCTTTGAATTCTTGGTTTGAACATAATAGACTTCTCATTTTCTCTTTTCTCAGAAGTATCCAGACTGGTGGAAACTGGCCAGGAGAAGTAAATGAAATCATGAAGAAAAAGAGAAAGGACCTGGTGATTATACATTCCGTTTTGGAGCAGGAACCCAATATATCAATGAAAAGACTTAAACCTGTTTTATCATTAATATTGACACAGGCTTCTTCCATGGTCTTCCCATGAAAGAATAAGTTAAATTTATGCAGAGTACTCTTAGGTAGTATTAAGACAGCCATACAGTAATGTAGTTTCAACTGTAATATAATAATCAGTTTAGGAGAAAACTTCAGTTTTTAATACTGTTCCACTCCAGTCATCTTTCTCTTAATCTTCTTCTATTTTCTAGAGTGTATCTCTTCAACCGTATACTCCTTTGTATAGCCTGTGCACCAGGGAACTATCAACAGCCAGGGAGCATTTAACAACAGAACTGTTTCTACAATAGCAGTTCTTCATGGGATTTTGCTTATGTAGGAATAAATGTCTACCACATGAACATCTTCATATGAATTTGTCACTCTCAGATCCCTTTATAAATGCCAGAGAAAAACAAGTATTTATTGGACATGGTCCCAAAGACATCTAAAACATATGTCAGAGAAATTGTGCCCTTATATTCTTATTTCTATATAATGGCTATAAAGAGAGCCTGAAATGACTAATTTAGATATGTGTATCTATGTTTATTTGGATGGATCCCACATTAAAATCCGTTTTTGCATGCCACCTTCTGCAATAGGAACAGTATTAGGGAGCCTTCAGAGGAAAAATGCCCTTTATTTTATTAGCTTAGAACAGTTAAACGAACTAGCTAGTTCTGCATTAACTATAAACAATTGAATTCTGAAAAACAGTGGCTTCCTTTAAAGGGGTTACATTGAGAGATGGCTGTCTTGAGGATAAGCAGAACTTTTTCTAGGACTGTGGGGAAGTATATTTGATTGGAGGTTGGCAGAATGTTTAGTTGGAAAACTAGTAAGATAGTATGCAAATATATTATTTTAAAAACTACTGTAATATTTTGGGATAAAAAAGTTAGTATTTTAAGTTAGTTTTCTGCAGAATAAAATGGCCTTTTCTATATTTTGGATACATTTTCAAGTAAAAGATGGAGCTGCATTTCTGCTGTACAGAATTAAACAAAATTGTGGTCAGAAGAACAAGGGTTAACTTTCAATAGCAAAAAAAGTCAAAACCATGAGTAAATATATTCTCAGTGTAAAAAGGTTCCATAGAGAATTCATGATATACCAGAACAAGTTGCCCAGAGATGTTATGGAGTCTCCACTGCTAGAGATACTCAAAACCTAACTGGACAGAACCCTGAGCAACATACTTTATCTGACCCTGCTTTGTTCAGGGGGTTGGACTAGGTGATCTCCAAAGATGCCTTCCTACCTCAGCCATTTTGTGGTTCTGTACTAGGTTTTTATACCAGGAAAGGTGCTTCAGACTGAATTTTTGGGTGTAAAAACATGCATTTCTCACAATAATGACAAAGTCTTGAATATTTGTAAGTTGCCTTTCATTTCCCTAAAATAATTCTGTTGAACAGTACTGCAACACAGATCGATCCTGATTGATTCAACTACATGAAGAACTTTACAGTATTGATATAAAAAATAATAATAAGAGCATTCATTTGATAATAGATGGAAATCAAGTGCTTTTGTTCTTAGATTCATTAACTGTCATCAATGCTGTTGATATTTCCAATGTGATCTGTATATACCTTTATGATATTAATCTTCCTGAAGAACTATTACATGTGGGGTGTCTATGATAGTTTGTCCCCTTGCTCAACACATATCTGGGACCGCATAGAAGAATGGGGTATGTTGTTTTCATGCCATATTACACTTAGTTGTCTGCAATATCCTGAAGTCTGTTAAGGTCATAGACAAATTTCAGTTTTCTCAAACTCTAGTAAGAATGGGAGGGGACAGTTGTTTTTAGGAAAATCTGAAAAATAGGGAAAAAAGTATCTTAGATCCAGAAGTATTTCTTAGGTATCATTACATATCTTCACTTGGAATACTACAGTAGTAAAACAGTATTTTACTTTCTCCATCTATCCAGAAACTGTGATCTTTCTTTATTAGGGTACCCAGAAAGTGTGGTGGTGTGAATCCTTTCTCAGGCTAATATTTATTTGGAATTTAAACTTCTTATATTTCCCTTCTTTCTGGACTTTAACTTAAAACTATATGGAGACTGACAATAATACATAGACTAGAAGTTTACTCCTTCAAAAGTCATGTTGTTGGGAATGTGTTATTTTAATTCAGCTCATTTTTTCTGGCTGTCTATTGGTCTCTGAATAAATGTTTAGAATTAATAACTTTAAGTAGTAAACGTTGAGGTACCTTAGGAGGTATTAACCTGCTCCATTTGTCAGATTTACTACACTTCTGGTCAGAAGGAATATCTGAGACATCTCCTCCAAAATGGAGTAGCTGGCTGTTAAAAAAATTCCCACCTCTGAAATAGGTGAACTTGGAGGCATAACAGAAGAGATAGAGGCTTTATTTGAAAACGTAATTTCTCAGAAGCCTTATGACATAGCAGTGGAAAGTATTTCTAAAAGAAGTCTGGCACCCTGAATTTTTTATATAAGTGATTTGACTTTTTTTTTATTACTATATTTTTGGGGGGTGGGGGAGTTATAATCTATTATTAATTCTGTTGGAGGACCTAAGCATTTTATAGGCATATGATTATTACATTAATTTGAAATAATTTATTTCAGAGTATTTTTGTAGAGGTTATAGTACATTACAAAAATGAAAACCAACTAACAACAACAAATTTTCCTCAATCTTCTTAATGTCTCCTGAAGAAAAAGGAGATGGGTCTTCAATTATCAGAACTAGCAACAAAGACATTTTTAGTTTTGAAAAACAAAAACAAAACCAAAAACCAAACACTAATACCGAATAAAAAAACCCAAACAAAACACACACCCCCAACCCCAAGATAGTAAGAAATGCAAAATAACTGTACAAATGATTTGACATTCATCATCAGCTTGCAGCATCTGCCGTGGTAGCTGGCAGCCCACATAAAATGAATCCCAGGAGGCCAGCAGTCCTTGACTCATAGTCAGTTAGCCATGGATATTAAATGATCATGAGAATCTCAGTGCTGCAAAACTCTGGGGTCATTGCTTGCTGTTGTACAATTATATGTTTGAACACTGAACACTATCTGTACATAATGAGGTTGAACTTTGGCATATTTAGATCTTAGAAAGCACTTAACAGATTTATCTGAGTATGCATAGGTAGAAATGGTAAGTGCTGAAAACGAAAAAATACAGGATTCCACTGACTGAAAGAAAAAGGAGTTTTGGAATTCTTTTACATTTAAAAGCTTAATAATGTTGATATTACATTTTTAATAACATAAGGATGATTTATGAGATTTTGTGCAAGAGGAGTAATTTACAAAAAAATATGTGAAAGTAATTATTAATTGTTCATATCCGCACCCTTCAACTTCCTCCCAAAAGCACAAACTCCCCCCTTTTTTTTTTGTAAAATAAAAATGTTATAATTCTGTAAAGTTTTATAATTACATAATTCAAAGAGGTGTACAGCTATAATAATGCTAATCCAAGCAGAGTGAAATCTAGTAAGGAAAAATTCCAAAGAAAAACCAGAATATGTAGTATGCTAAAAGTATAATTTAACCATGCTGAGTGCCATTACTTTAAACAATAGTTATATCTATTCTGTATGAACTGTCAATTGCATTTTAGAATTAAGCTAGATTTTCAACATAATTAGATATTTAATGAAGGCTCTTTTTTTTTGTTGTTGAAACTGACTTATTAATTAAACAAATATCTCAGGTAGGTCTAATTATTTTGAATTTTGAGAAAAATAATTTTTATCTGTATTTTTTGGTTTAAATCACTAATAACTGGATTTGTGAGTTTTTTTGGTTTTGTGGGCTTGTTTAGAATTTTAGCAGTAGTGTGAAGTTTTAGATGAGCCTTCTGTTTACATCATAAAAGTGATCAAAATGATCAGACCCAAAAGATGGATAATTTCAGCATGCTCCATGCCTCTTTGTCAAATAATATCCCTTTTGTAAAATTAAGGTGAATTTAATTCTAATATATATCATAAAAAGGAGATTCTAGGGAGTCTCAATCAAACCACATCTTATTTTAGCACTGTGTTCAAGACAATTAAATTTCCCATTTTCTGTTCTTGATGGGTGTTAAAAAGGGGAGTTATTTTTATTCCTGGTTCCATCCCATGCTCATAAAATTATAGATTGCAGATTTTCAAAGAAAGTAAAAAGTCAACTCCCATATGCACTCACTTATCCTCAGGAAGGAAAAAAAGTTACTAAAAATGTCATTGCTGTCTTCTTTCAATTGTGATGATTCAGAGGAAAGAAAAGGAAAAGGAAGATCAGCAGAAATTCTACTAGGAAAATTCTTATAATATTGTACAGTGCAAAATCTAGTGGTGTGCAACAAAATGCAATACAGTAAAGTGGAATGAACAAAGTAGTGTTTTGGCAGCTTCTCTGTGCTAAAACTGGCAATTGATGACACTGGCAAATCTTGCTGTATAAAGATATATTTCAGAGCATAACACTGAAATCTGCAAGAGGCTGAAACAGTTAACAAGATCAGATAATACTCAGTATTTAGTTCCCATTATGGAAGTCTGGGGAAAGAACTTTCTTGACAATGATATTGTTACTCTTTCCTTGACAATGATATTGGTATTAACCAGTCAAAACAAGCTAAACAATATAGGTCATGTGACATTGTATGTATAATGGAAGGAGGATGAGTGGAATTGTTATGACTTTACTTTTGAGTACTCAGTATATGAAAATGTGAGCTTCTTTTTAAATATTAAAGATCTTTAAATGGCAAAAGTGCCATCTCTTCTTGTATCATACTTCAATATTTACTTATGAAGGCATGAGGCAATATGGAGTTCACCATGACGTTTCTTCTCTCTTCTGTACATCAGACTTCTGCATTTTAAAAATCTTATTTAAGCAGCTGAAATAAGTAATTGTACTAAAGTAGAAATTAAGAACAAGAAAAGTCGAAAAAATATTTAGGTCTTTATTTTATTTTTAGTATTGTAGTATACAGAAAGTTGATCTAACAGAAGAAATCAATAGGTAGCCAGACAGCTAAAGCATTTGTGGAAAAATTGAATTGAATTAAATAAAGAGAATTGTCTGCATGAGATCTGGCATAACACAAGGGCATATTTTTTATAATCAGTACTGTATGGCACTGTTTGCTTATGAAAAATATAATATTTCAGAAAGACTGAAAAAAAGAATTAAATATACTTCTAGGAAACCTCATTGGAAAGACTGTTTTTAGAGTGATTTGTATTTAGTACTTTTCCAAAAGAAAAGAATAAAACAAACAATCCAACAAAAAGACACCTCAGACAGATATAAACATTTTTATTTGAGAAACAATATGCAATGAAGCTTTTAACAGAGTGGAATTCAACAAACAAATGCTTGCTTTCCTAATTGTGCACTTTCATTTTTGCCAGTAGCAGATGCACTTCAACAATCAAACTCTAACTTCAGACCGTTATTATGACATTGCATGATAGCAGATTCAGTTGCAACACATTGATTTATTTGAATATTTGTTTCTTTTTGCTGTTTGTCTCAAATTAGTATTGAATAATTTCAAAAGCTTAAAGTAACTGTATTCTGTTTCATTCTCCATGCCTCTATATACTTACATTTTTATTACCAAACTTCATTGAATAAATAATTATCTGTCTATGCTAGATAGAGACAGAATTTAATATCAAACTCCAAGCACTCCACTCTTCATAGAAAATCAATTGAAAATTCTAAATTAGTTTTGATATTAAATATTGGGCTTTTCCACACCCTGGGCTATATTTTCAATCACATTTAACATTCACGATAGCCAAGTAAAATGTATGTATGTTAAGGAGAAGGAGCGCTGTGTCATTGGGAATTTTCAGTGGAATTTGGTGAACTGGAAATAGGTAGAACTGCTAATAATTTGTTTCCAGGAGCTTCTAAATAGCTTATAGCTCTTTTATGTGTGGTCTGTTGTTGGGGTGTTTTGTTTGTTTGTTTTTTCATTCTTCATTCTGTTGATTTTTTTATGTATTATACTTACAAAAAAAAAAAAAAAAATTGGTCTCATCTTAGTTTAGCTATCTGAAAACCAGACTTTTTTTTCCTGAAACAATCACATTATTTCTGTAGTCTGCTTCTACATATGAGGAAACAGGCATTTCTATGTTGTGACAGTCCATCCTAAGCTAAACCTCTAAGGCAAATAGGTTCAGCTTCATTCTAAAGTTCCTATTTTTCTGCACCTAAACAAGACAGAAAATAGCTGCTTTCAGTAGACAAATTGTCATTAAAAGTCATTGTAACAGAAATCACGCTCTCTAGTTTTATCTTCTATAACAAAACCAAAATCTCCATAAACATTTTTTTCTTGTGTAAAAAGTTGTTCACATATGATGGAAAAAGAACATGAAAGATTCTTGATTATGTTTACATTTCTGTCTAGAGGGCAAGGGAAAATACTTAGCATGGGCACTGATGTTGTAGGTATAGCGTTCCTGAGTCTGAGACTTACTTGCTCCTCTGGGTAAACCTGGCTTATATTGGACTCCTTTTTGCTAATAGTTTTCAGTGCTTCATGTTGTTATTTTATCATTTAGGAATTAAGTAACTTTTAAACTCTGTAACATAAAGGAACATTCTACCTTGTGGATAGAAACATTAAATGTAATATGAATAAAACTGATAAATAAATCTGAGATTTCTCAGATTTATTCTGTTACACGTGAGAAGTACAAAGTAAGTCTATGTGTGCACATGTACAAAAAGTAGTGATATCAGTGGGAAAGAGAGGCTAAAAAGTGTCACTTCATATACCTCAGTCAATGGCAAGAATCATTTTATTACTTTACTGTCAAGTTTAGAACTAGTAGCTATCTAAGGGACCTAATTAGCATACAGCCTCAAGTTCCCACCATTGATCAGTGATCCACTTAGATATTTGGAGGTTTTTTTCCTTTTTTCTGACTTTCTCTTATTTTAAAATGAAATTTATTCTTTTCCTCAAGGCCAGAATCCTGTCTCTGACCTGTAAAACATTAATTTAAAAAGTCGTCTTCTTTCTTATCAAAGGGCATATTTTCAGTTTGACTCACGCACATTAGTTCTGTTAATTATAGACGTTATGGGGCAAGATTATATGTTATATAAGGCTTAAAAATAACAGTGCTGTCAAATTGATGCTAAGCTTGACTTTCCTTATAATGAAGAGAGATACTGTTTATCTCCTCTCAGCGTTCAGAAGTTATATGCATTTTATAGGGTAAGTGGGCACAGACACATTACTATGGTTTATATATATATTCTTATTTGATACGTGAATTGTAATTCTGCATGCATTCAAATACATTTAGGGTTGACTGATTTGGAGCAATAAAGGACTCAGGTGATTGACTGCAGTTTTAGAAGTTATTGTAGAACAAAGTCAGAAAACAAAGTTGCTTTTGACAGTGGAATCACATATTATAATCTCTCTAAAAGTGAAATCACATTTTAGGACACACCAAAGTGAAAATCAAAACACTTCTCTGTACACTGAAATAGCTGTATCACAGGTGAAGCAAAGGTGTTTTCATTTTATGTTGGGGTGTAGTTTGTTAGTTGCAATATACTTATGCATGGATACTGGACTGCTACTTTGAAAAATTTTTAGAGAAAATTGAGTTAGCTTGTAAAATTCTGCCACTAATAGAAACAATTTACTCTAGTTTTTAAGCTAGTAAAAAGCCTCTATCCCCATACTTTGAACAAGGACAAGAATGTTAGCATAAATGCTTAGCATTCATCATCATTGTCATTGTCATCTTTATTGTTGTATAAGCATATAGATGACAGTTGAGCTATGAAAGTAAAGTGCTATGTGTTGTGCCCACATATAATCCCATCCTAGGATGTTCAGATGGGAATGGTTTCCTGAGTTCAGAAGCTGTTTAAGTAACCACTGAATAAAATAAGACATAATGCAAAGAAGCAGGAATCAGGACCAAAGCTACCCATTGACCCCCTTACACATTAAACCCCTCCTTCTTCACAGTATCCATGACTGCTGAATGCTTTACTGGGCAGTGTCTTGGCTCTAACAGGTTCACAGGGCAATATTTGTTCCTGAAACTTCATTCCACATCTAAAAGTCATATAAACTATGAAGCATACAACTTGCTATCAAATTCAAAATCCTAGATTCAGAAAGAAGACTGGATGTGTAGTTTAGAGACATGCTAAAATCCATGCAGGAAAAAGAGCTCTGGTCAGTACACTAGTAAAACTAGTAAAATTAGTACACTGATCTCAAAGTTTGCCTCTAACCTCCCTGTCTTTGAGAAAATACAGTGTGTGGACTTAGGAACCTGAGTCAGCCTTGGAAATTCTCTTCCAGAGTTTCACAACTAAATTTTGAGTTATGCAGGCAACACAAAGCTAATTACTGTTTGTTTCTTTAATATTTTCACATTCTTCAAAGGCAAAAAATACCTTAAGACTATAAATAAATAGCTGATAAGCACTTTTCAAAATATATTTAGGAAAAATCAAGGGCTAGTGTTCTAAAGCATGTTTGAATGAGCACAGTATTCCCTCAGCAGTCTGTCAATATGTGTATTGATATACATACAGACACCAATATATAGACAGACAGAAAACTTATTTCTATATAATTAAATTTCAAGCAGCACTTTTTTTTTCTTAACTTAAATTTTACTTCAGTCAAAACAAAAAAGTATATGACTCTGGATAAAATTTAAATGATGAGCCTGCTGTCTGTGAAAATGCTAGAGTTTTTGAAACTGTTCGTGTACTCAGTAATAAGCATAGTTTAATTATTGCTTGAACTATAAATAGCCACAGTCACTCAGACAGATTACTAACTAATCAAAAATACCAACATATTATTACTACACTGATTCCAATAATATAAGCCAATGATTTTGTAAAAGAGTGGAAGATTAACTGTTTTGGGTAAAGTGCATCTAAAGCTCACTTCATTAAGCAAGTTAAAACACTTTGGCATGAATCATCAAAGCAATTTTTATGTAATTTAGTTGTGTTATATTTATAGTGGTTATTTTTTTAATTATTTTTAGAAACAATATTTGAAGATTAATGGCTTGACTAGCTATAGCTGCAATACAACTAGTCCAGTTTTTATTTATCAGGATAAAGCTGAAGATTTAGTATTTTTTCCTCCTCTTTCACCTTATTTTTTAATATTTACAATATATTTCATTAGCTTATCTATTATTACTATTTATACTATTATTACATCCTTTTACAGAAATGAAATGTAGATTCTACCAATGTAAAATTTGACTTGCTTTCTCTATTTCCGCAAGCAAGTAAGCTATTGTAATTTATGAGAGACCCAGAAAACTTAATTAAAGCAACTAACTTTGGTCTAATGTTAGGATTTTAGAGACTTATTCCTTATAAAGCTAATTCACCAGACAGCAGAGAGAAAAAGGTGACTCTGAATGGCTCCAGAAAAGAAAAGAAGGAAAGAAGGAAAGGAAGGAAGGGAGGGAGGGAGGAAGGAAAGAAGAAGGAAGGAAGGAAGGAAGGAAGAGAGAGGAAAAAAATTCTGTTCACTTTAATATAACAATTACACTAGATGCTTAAATTTAGCAGACTAGATCCTGGGGAGGGGGGCATAAAATTTTTGATAATAGGGCTGATAGAAACTGTGATGGCTTTAGAAATCTAATATGGTATGATACCTGGGAAAATCTTGCTAACCTACATAATTATAGGAAAGTAGGTACAATATGCAAATTTATTAGGCTTCAAACAGTATCATTCTAAAATAAAAGAGTCTTAGCATAAATTTCATTGGGTTATGGATCAGACTGCTATCGTGTCTTATTTAGACCTAGCTATAAAAAATCCATTCAAGTATTTGAATTCGCACTAGTCAGAATGAAATGCATTCAAACCTGAAGTAAAGAAGAAAAAGACACTCCCCCCCCCCACCCCCCCCCAAAATCAAGATACTTAAAGCCATTTGAAGTGGTCTTCTTTGTAACATGTAACATGTAATGTGTATCATTAAAGATCAGAATTCAGTCAGATATATTGTTAAAGAGAAATACTTTATTTTTTTCGAAAGACAGACATGATGAGAACTTAAATCTCCATGGAAAATTTAGTTCTTCCATGAAAAACTTCAATATAGGTAACTTTTTCTTCAGCTACTTCTGACAAGGAAAAATCTTGATGACAGTCCCAAAGATGACCAAAGTGACATCTTCATTTCTGGTGTAGGTAGAATTTTATCTAACAGAAAAAAATGTTGCATAGAGAAGGATTCAGAAAGATGTGATCCTTGTTCCCAAGTAGACAAGTGCAAGCTTTTCCAAGCAATTGAGAGTATGCATTTGATTCTTGCTTATCAGTTCCTACCCTCTTTTAGGTGCTCCATGTCCATCTAACTCACTTTTTAAAACTTATGAAGACTAGAACATTTTTCTAAACTGTTAGAAGTTTAGTATTAGATAAGATTTTTGGCAGATGTATGTAAACCCACCAGAAAGTATTTGAATTTATTACGAAGAACTCCATCAGATGTGAGATGACTCTGTCACTCAAATTAAATCCCTCTAAATCAATTTAAGGTTTTAGGGGTCTGTCAATAAGTAGTATAAACTGTTATTCTGACAAGACACTTTCAAGCCCTCTTCTTTTTTTTTTTTTTTTTTACCCCACTTCCCAAGTTTTTTCTTCTTTATGGTTATAAAAGGTAAAAAAGACACAATGGCATAAGTATATTTTTTAGAAAATATTACAGCAAAACACCCCAGGTGGCAGGGCGATTAATAAAAATGTTCTGTGTTTTCTAAGTTTCTGTGAAACTGTGAAATATTTTGTTATGAAATCAACAAGAAGAATTTGTCATTAAAATTAAAAATCATACTAACTGTACCTTTTTTAATTTTTAAGCAACCCATACTGTATTTAGCTTACAGATATACATGTATGCAGCAGCTATTTTAGTTTCCTTGGATACTAATGGATCTGGGAAAAAAATAGGGGAAAATGTTCAAAACATTATTCTATACATCAAAGCCTCTCTCTTTTTTATTTGTTGCTGTTGTTTATTGGATAATTCTGTAGGCTCCTGGGAATGATTGTAAAGAATTTTATCCTCAAGAAATACCTAGGATAAAAGGTTTTACAGACTTCACTCCTGCTACAAAGATTTGGAAGTTTTTGTGTAACCTTTTTATTGTATTGTCATACCTCTTTATGTACGTAAAAAAGTTATGCAAATGCCTTAACTCTAACCATGCACAAGTGAGAAATCATGTACTGAAACAAACAAACAAAAAAGGAAATACAAAGAAACAATTTTAATTACTGTGGTACAAACATTGAGAGAAAGAAATTTATATGGAGATATTTTCAACTACTGCGATTTCTATCTATTGAGATATTTTGCCAGTATGTGGAAATTGTCTGATGCTAATTATTCAGTTTGAAGTTGCTTTGAATAATTTCGCTGAATATTTTAAAAAGTATTTCAAAATTAAACATTAAATGAAATTTTTCACAGACACTCATATCAAAATCCATTTTCGTTTTCCACTGCCTTCAGTGCCATTTATCTGAAGTCTTCAGTGGCAGCTTCTCACACCACAGACCGACCCAGTGAGAATGCAACAGCCATGCCTGCTGAGAAGGCAGACCGCTGTGTCTGTGTGGGCAGGTGCAGAGTGACATGAGCTTGCTCTGCCCACGATCTGGTCTGCCAGGGCATTTGCTGATGGCTTTAGTGCAGTGCTGTGCCTCCTGAGAGGAATGTTTATTAGAGAAAAAATGCTGTGGCAGTAGTACCAGGAAGTTTCTGGATTTGCACTGTGTGCTGGGTTTGGCTGGGACTGAGTTAATTTTCTTCATAGTAGCTGGTACGGGGCTATATTTTGGACGTATGTTGAAAACAGTGTTGATGATACAGGGATGTTTTTGTTATTGCTGAGCAGGGCTCACACAGAGCCAAGGACTTTTCTGCTTCTCACCCCACCCCAACAGCGAGCGGGCTGGAGGGCACAAGGGGTTGGGAGAGGGCACAGTTGGGCCAGCTGACCCCAGCTGACCAAAGGGATATTGCATATCACAGAAAGTCATGTTCAGCATATAAAGCTGGGGGAAGAAGAAGGAAGTGGAGGGAAAATTGGAATGATGTCATTTATCTTCCAAAGTCATCATTACGCGTGATAGAGCCCTGCTTTCCTGGGGATGGGCCGAACACCTGCCTGCCCATGGGAAGTGGTGAATGAATTCCTTGGTTTGCTTTGCTTCTGTGCATGCAGCTTTTGCTTTGCCTGTTACACTGGTTTTATCTCAACCCATGAGTTTTCTCACTTTTACCCTTACGATTCTCTCCCCCATCCTATCGTGGGGGTAGTGAGTGAGCGGCTGCTTGGGGCTTGGTTATCGGCTGGGGTTAAACCACGACACATTGGCATGTATACAGCCAGTTCATACAACAAGGAAAGGAAATGTTGTTTGCCTACACTCATCTACATAAATGTGTCTTCTCTCTTACTCTCTGATATTTTACATCTCATCATATTTATGCATTGACTGGAATTCTGTATGTTCTGACTTTTCAGGAAGCTTGCTGTCTAAATGAGGTTAAATTGCAAAGCAAACTCACTGAAAGTCCAGGATGGAGGTGTTATTAAGAGCTATCAGTGAGCTGCAGAGGTCATCACACAATTTATTTCTAAACAAAGTTTTCTATATTGCATATACACATCAGAGTCACAGACAATACATGGTTTAAAAGTTTGGAAGCTTTTTCAACAAATAAATAAAAAAAACCAAACCCAAACCAGCAAACTCACTGGTGTTCTTTATTCAGATTTTCTGACTTTGGTGATGCTGCATTTTCAATGCAGCATATACATTTATATACTTTAATTACATGCAGACATATAGTTTTCTTATAATCTCATCAGGATGGTCTCTCAGTTTCTTTTGTAGCCTCAGAACGTATGTATCCATGTCATTCAGCTTCTGTGGAGCTCTAGGAAAAAGGCAAACTTTCAGTTTTTACGAAGTGACTCAGAATTTCATTAGTAAAAGAAAGTTAGAAGATCCTAACAGTTAGTAACAGTTCTAGTCCTCAGACTAATGATGGCTTTTTCTCAGTTTCAATTGAAACATGGTATCTGTAACCTGTATGCAAACCAGGATGAATATTTGGTTCAAAATTCTCAGAGCAGGCACACCTCCAAATAATTCTTTGGTTGACCTACATGTAGTCAGGTACCTCTCCCACCAAAACACCCATAACCCTCATTCCATGACCTCCTTCTGACTCATTGTGTGGGATCTACAAAAATACTTACTTGAAAAGAAATTTTGAATAATTTTAAGAGGTATTGTGAATATCTAGTAATTATTGCCCTTGGGTTTTTTAGCTACATCTAGACTATTTAGCCTAAGTCATTCTTGTTTTTTCTTCATGTTTGCGTGGGCTTACAGTACTTGATTACTGTTTGTGAACTTTAGAGAAAATAAAATAAAATGAAATAAAACAAAAGTTGTACAATAAATGTACACTTTCTATAAGAATGTACTTTTATTGTAGCATTGCATTGGTTACTTATGTATTTCATATTTGCCATTTTTCATATTACAATCACTTTATCAGTTCCATTGTTAGCATATTTTGTCTGTGGTGCTGTTGAGGGACTTGTGCAGCATGCAAAGGTTCAGATTCAAACTCAGTTCTATTATTATTTTATTAAATACACATAAAGAATTACTAGGCCTGTTGAATGAGCCAAATATTTCCTGCAATCTTATTTTCCACAACGTAAAATCTAATTTGAAGGACACATGTTAATGTGTGCTAAAAACATTGTACAAGAACAAGACTGTGGTTTATTTTTATTATTTTTCTTATTACATTCACAGGCAATGGACATTGAATATACTTCCAAATAAGTCCTTTTTCCACCTGCCTTCATACCTTTTATTAAGTCTTTCTTGATAATTTATTTAGTTCAGTGTAAACAATCTGCCTGCCAAATAACTGTTGATGATCCTCTTGTGTATATGAATAAGTCATCATGTGATATTTTTTCAACTAAAGAACAGAAAGGCTTTAATTTAAACATATTAATAGATTATAGATATATTAATTAGAAAAATAAGAGCTAATAACAATTACTATTGAAATAATTATTTTAAATAATTGTATACTTTTTATTGATGGATCTGTGCATGGGTGATGAATTTTATTTATAGAAATAAAATTATACCTTGAAAGTAAAGCTGTCTATTAAATCTAATTTGCTTTTTGTCCAGCATAAAATAAGCAATTTACTACTCAGAAGTGTGTTTATATAAATGCTGCTAGTGTAATAATTCTCAGCTAGACAGACCCAGACACACACCAGTGAAACATAATAATGAAATGCAGGCCGAGAAGATCAAAGACAGAGACCTATGTTTAGTAACCCTGAGTAGCAAAAAAGACATACAAATAAGGAGTAAAAAAGTGTAATCCTTGATTATGATATAACCTATTCTTCTGTTTAAATAGAGGGATTAAAACTAGAAAGATAAGATATACATAATGGTAAAATAATTCTTAAGAGAAAAAGAAAAATTATAACAGAAACATTATGGAGAATTGTGATACGATCAAAACTTTGTTTCTTGAATCTTGGGGAAAGCATTATATTGTACTCAGATGTACCGCATGTCTGTAGATCTGCTAGACAGTTTCATGAAAATAGACAATTAAATATTATTAGGTAAAAGCAAACGACTGATTCCTGACTGTTGATAAAGTGTCTTTGAAATTAAAGGGAAAATAGTTAATATCAGGCAATTAGGCATCTGGATAAACAACGTTGGGAGTTGTTTGGTGGGTGTGGGAGGATAGGTTTGTTGGTTTTCTTTGTTGTTTGGGTTTTGGGGTTTGTTTTCTTCCTACAAAAGACAAGAAAAGTCTTGGAAAAGCAAACAGCCTAAAAATAACAACTTTCACGGAGGAGAAATAGGTTCATGTCAAGAGATATTTCTCTCTCACCATCCTAAAGTCCAAGTGCCTGACAAACTACTGACAAAAACTTTTACCTAGAACATAAAGCATAAAGAGCCTGGTTTGTTTACATCAAAAAGTTAAATTACCAATTGATTAACTACTGCAGTTTTTCCTAAACACTAATCATATAACTATCTCTGGATCTGCAAGGTCAAAGCAGACATACTAAACATAGTAAATACTGTCTCGTCAATGAAAACAACAGAAAAATGGAAAAATACCCTACCCCATCCCCCACTCCCCACTGAGAAATTTTAGGTTTAAATACTTCTTCTTAGATGCAAGGATTTTGAGACCTTACAGGATTAATATTGCAGAGCTGGACAGCTTCGCATTTGTGAAGTGTTCATCTCCTTCAGAGTATTAGAGCTTGTCACCAATGCAATGAAGCCAGATGAATGATCACAACCAATGTTGTAGACTGTCATTCTGAAATATTTCTCAATAAAGTATTTAAGAAATAAAAATACATATATATTTAAGTTTCTCAAAGAGTTAAAGCAGCAAAGAACTTTTACATCAATGAAAGTTCCACTGTAAAGATCAGGAACACTGTAGTATTTTTATTTAGCTATCCTTTATGGTTTACACTTCTAGAATTACATTTTCTTAGGTCTATACTTTTATTTCACCATAGGTAAATGTATTTAAATAATTGCCATATTTTTACAGAATGCAATCTTGCAAATTATTGTAGCGATACTCCAGACTTCATGTTAACCTGTCCTTAATTTTCTTCAGCAATGTTTCCATTTTATCTCTGTAATGTAAATACGTCTCATGAAAGGGAGTTTCCTGCAGATGATTGAAACAACTAAATGATGGTAACTATTCACCTGTCAGTTAAGGATGGCTTTTTCACCTTTGCTCTCACAATCATCCGTTGGGAAACATATCATTATACAATTTTCTATAGAAAAAGATTATTTCTTTCCCTTTCATTGCCTCAAGGCTGATTTTCTCAGTGTTTCCATTTCAAATTAGGGATTAATGTCATATTAATACCACAGCTATATCACACATACCAGAGTGAGGTTTGGATGAAGAAAGTAATGAAATGAATCTTATGAAACTGTTTGGCCACAGTTTGTAGGTTTCCTTATCTCTTTCATGGGCAACTTTATGTGAAATAAATCCTCATGTTGGTACATATGTTTTTTTCCTCTTATTCATTCTTTGGCACCTTTTCTGCCTTCTTATTAATCTCCTGGTTTTGAGGAACAATATAATCTATTTAATGAGATGTGCAGCACAAAGAAAAACTCACTGTACAGTCACTGTCTCCTACCCCAATGAGCAGCAGTGTTGCTAATGAGCACTCCCAGAGTTTGAAACACTGGCACACACTCAGAGATGCTGAAGAGAAGCCCATGGGAGAAACCATCATCTCTAGCTCCACTAGGTTTTAAGGAAGGGAAGGGAAGGGAAGGGAAGGGAAGGGAAGGGAAGGGAAGGGAAGGGAAGGGAAGGGAAGGGAAGGGAAGGGAAGGGAAGGGAAGGGAAGGGAAGGGAAGGGAAGGGAAGGGAAGGGAAGGGAAGGGAAGGGAAGGGAAGGGAAGGGAAGGGAAGGGAAGGGAAGGGAAGGGAAGGGAAGGGAAAAAATAATATAATTACATAACAACTGTCCCATTGTTCATTTACAGTAGTCGCATTTGACATTGGTATTTTCATGTTAGAGGTGAAAGGCCTTGTTACAGCATCAAGGGATTGTAGGAATTTATGGGTTTAAGGCACATGAATCGAAAGGTGTGAAAACAGGTATATATTTATTCTAAAGGGGTAAAACGATTTTAGATTATCTATGCACACATATATTGTTTGGTGTGCATGAAGCAAAGTAGGAGAAATATTCAAGGTCTCATGAATTTTAAGTTATCTTAGTATGTGTATAATGATATAAACAAGATATTAAATGAGAGTTGAAAATATAACCTATATAGACTTACAAGAAAGACAAGACAAACATTCTTTTATATGTGAAAAATAATCTTCTCTCATATTTGCAAGTCTGATGTGTTGGTTTTCTGGGATCGTTAGTATCTGTTACATTAATAGAGATATTTATAAAGACAAGAGTAATTGTGTATTTGTGTATTTTTTTTCCAGGAAAATTTGCATTAACAAAATGGAATTTTCAACTGTAGAACTATTCGTTAAACTTATGACTATTTTGATTCATAAATGAAAATATCCAGCGTGAAGATGGAAACCAAGTAGAATGGTGTGGAGAAAGCAATAAACTAATTTAATTCAATTTGTTTTTCTTCTCAGTCATCAGTAGTATAATATTTTTTTTTTTTGCCAGTCAGTAGTAGCATAGTATTGATTCTATTTTATTTAACTATTTTTTTGAAGTCCACATCAAAAACTGTAATAAATTCAGTTTCATGCAAAAGAAAAATATATAAATTAGGTTAATAACTCATAGCTAACTGTAAACATCAGTCTCAAATCAACAACAAAGTAATGGACTCTTGAAAAAATATTAGAAATCTTTCAAACAGGAAATAATTGACATACCTGTAAATCAGATTTATTTATTCTCCATGAATAAGGATTCTCAGCACCAAAACCAATTGCTGAACACAGTTTTTTTGTGATACCACTTTATATACGCATTGTATATTTATCATATTCCTTCTACTCTCTTTGTTCTTTTTTTAATCGTCATTGTTGAATTATAGCTGGCATTCTGACTGACACATGTAAAATACATTTTCCAAGCATGTAAGTGGAAACAAGATCCACTGAGTGCCAGTGATGACTGCCTTACCTGCAATTGTGACTTACAAGATCACAATACAAAACAAATGGAAAGGATTTGTTGGTCCTCCACTAGTAGTGCAGGATCAAAAAAATTCTTAAGCTACTTCACGTTGTGCATTGATGCAAAAATGAAATGCATATTTTTTTCTCCTAAAGTAACTCCTTCTGACAATAGTCTAAACTTCAGTTCTAGAAAATTCTTCATTTTTTTGTGATTCATAGAATATGCTATTTTGCTACTCAGAGTTCCGTTTCTCTTACAAGGACTTATAACTGAAAACTTACAGCTTGGTTAGAAATGGTGTATGGATAGAGCAGAAAGCAAAATATGAAGCATGAAATGGAAGTGTCAGCTAGAAAATACAAACCATCTCTTAACATTTTTTGCTGTGGTTTTGGTTGGGATAGAGTTAATTTTCTTCTTAGTAGCTAGTGAAGTGCTATGTTTATACTAAGTGAAGGAATCACTAGTTTCTCAGGCCTTGCCAGCCAGAGGTCTGGAGGGGCACAAGAAATTGGGAGGGGTCACAGCCAGGACAGCTGACCTGAACTAGCCAAAGAGGTATTCCGTACTATGGGGTATCATGCTAAATATACAAACTGGGGGGGCTGGCCAGGGCTTGGGGATCATTGCTCAGGGACTGGCTGAGCATCGGTCAGTAGGTGGTGACTGACTGTACTGTGCATCACTTGTTTTCTTTCCTCCCTTCCCTTTGGATTTCCTTCTTCTCCCCCACTTCTTCCTTTTCATTTTAACAGCTATTGTTGTCATTATTATTATTGTTCTTTCAGTTTTATTTTATTTCAACTATTAAATTGTTCTTATCTCAACCCTCAAGTTTTACATTCTTTTCTGATTCTGTTCCTAACCCCTCTGGGTGAGGAGGGAGTGAGTGAGCAGCTGCATGGCACTTAATTACTGGCCGGGGTTAAAGTATGACACTTGTGCTTAACTAGAAGGATAGATTTAGCAATTAGCATGTCCTAGCCTGTCATTTAATTTGTGGCTCCATAACTGTACTTTTTGGCTTCACAGCAGAAGTTGCTCATTCTCTTTTATTTTATACCCCATAGCAATATGGATGCATGGCTGCCTAGAACTCTGTTTACATTGGATAAAGTTGGTTATTCTGTCAAAGTATTGGCATGCAGATTGGTGAGAAATGATGTGTGATCATTTCAAATTGATTATAAAACCTATCACAGTAGTCTTACTTTAAAAAATGAGAGAAATGAGTTCAAATCCATGCTAATCAGTTTTATCTGAATGTCTGTCAGTTTGTGAATATTAGAGGTTTCTGAAAAAAACCCCAACCTTGTGACTATATACAGAATTTTCCAGAAAATATTTTGTTCAGAAAAAAAAGTAGTTGCATTTTTTCATTTACTTACAAAATAGTAATATTATTTCATGCATAATTAAAATATAAATAGGATATATAATGCTATCACTAGCATACTTTTCCAGTGAGAAAACAAGCAAATCTTTCCAGCAATTTTCACAGGTATAAAAGCAGTACCTGGATCTATACTTCACCTGACCCAAGAGACAAGAGGGGAGGAAGGGAGAAAAATGGAAAGGAAAGGCAAGGCAAGGCAAGGGAAAAGGAAGACTTCAGAAGTCCTGTCTCTTTGAATAGAAGATTAATACAAATCCTGATGAAAGTGTGTAGTCAGAATTTGCTAGTTTATCACGTATTGCTCCAAATGAAAACAGTAGTCATTTTTGTGCCAAACAATGCTAGAAAGTCCTGTTGTCATCCTATTCTTAGCATGTGTTTTGGTTTAACCCTGGCTGGCAACCAAGCACCACACAGCTGCTTGCTCACTCTCCCCACAATGGGATGGGGGAGAGGATCGGAAGATTACAAGTCAGAAAACTCATGGATTGAGATAAAAACAGTGTAACAGCAAAAGCTGCATGCACAGAAGCAAAGCAAAGCAAGGAATTCATTCACCACTTCCCGCTGGCAGCCAGGTGTTCAGCCATCCCCAGGAACAAGCGCTCCATAGCGCGTAATGGTCACTTGGGAAGACAAATTCCATAACACCAAATGTCCCCCCCTTCCTTCTTCTCCCCCCAGCTTATATACTCACCATGATGTCCCATAGTATGGAATACCTCTTTGGCTAGTTCAGGTCAGCTGTCCTGGCTGTGTCCCCTCCCAATTTCCCATGCCGCTCCAGCCCTATGGCTGGCAGGGCCTGAGAAATGGAAAGGTCCTTCACTTAGTATAAACATGACCCAGCAACAACCAAATCCATCAGTGTGCTATCAACATTGTTTTAATACCAAATCCAAAACACAGCACTGCACCAGCTACTGAGAAGAAAAATAACTCTGTCCCAGCTGAAACCAGGACAGCATCATTCTTATTCTTTTTAAATCATGCACTTTTGAAGAGCAGTGGTTAATCAGTCTGGTTTTGGGGAGTTTAGGGTTCAGATTCTTTTCCATTCAAACTTTTTTCCATAACCCTGGGAATTCATTTCTGAGAGAAATACATAGAAATACTTCAAAGCTTAACTACAATTTTAGACATCTAGGGCTAAAATGTAAAACCTCAGTTAGCAACCAATATTTGAGGGTGCCTGAGTTTTAGTAATAACATATCTGCCTGGACTAATTGTTGAGAGTCTAGAGGCAGGATTCCTCAGAATAAAGTTTAGCTGTCTAAAAATTAATTCCCTCTGTAGTCAGCAGAGGCTCACAGGTGAGAAGAATTCACGCTGTGAAGGTGCCTGTTTTGATATCTATTTTAGGGTGGCATTTATATTAATTCTGGATATGCCTTATCCCTTTTTTTTACACTGAAAGTAAGTAGAACTTAGGTCGCTGGTTCAAAGTAGGATAAATCCCACTTCTGTTGTTGAGATCCATGTAACAGTTACCAAAACATACCCTGATATTTTAACATATATGAACATGCATAACATGCATATACAAACACGCACCCACTCACACACACGCACATGCCCGCACCACCCCACCCCCACCCCCCAATATATCAAGGTTATATTGAAAACAAAATGCAGCTGGGGCAAAAAAAAAGAAAAGAAAAAATTACTATATATCCTATAACTCACTTAACAGATACAGGGAAAAATCTTTTCTCTCTTTGGAAGGTTTTCAACTTATTTTTCCTCTCTGTTAGAACACTGCATTAATCACTACCTTTCACTGTGATAAAGCTATCAGGCTGACCAATAAAGCCATTCAACTCATATAAATAGTTAAACATTTTTCATGTTTCTTACTGATTTAGCTAACAGCCTAATTGTTATGTGTATTTACATATTATGAGATTTTGGAAACCCTATGTTTGTTTAGTGAAGTTACAGGAAGGTAATTGTACTTTCTTCATTCATTTGAAAATTCAAATATTCAAAAGTCTAACAAGAACTTACCCTGACAGATCTTTAAAGCTCGATTATACCAGGCCAGGAAAAGAGCTCATAATGAACTATCTTCCTCTTTTTTCATGCATCCACATTGCCTTTTTTATTACCTGGAAGTTTTTCTATGAGTGTTTACAGGGCTTCCTGAATGTCATCACTCTCAAATCTTAGATGTCCACTATCAAAATCCTACTACACTGTGCAAAATTTCCTACATGACTTCTTTTTCTCATGTGTGGCTTTAAGAAAAGGTAAGAGACACTATGGAAGCTGGCAGACAGCGCAGTGCTATGTATTAGATCTATCCTAAATAAATACAGGTTCCCTCTTCCTTTTCCAAATTCACAAAGATTATCGAAACTTGGTTTGGGCTGGTGTATATCAGCATGGACATAAGATAAACTCACAACCAAGCACAAGCACAGTTTTGACAAACATTACAAACTTATCTCTTCTCAGAACTTCCTTCAGCTTTAAGGCATATGGACTTCCTTTGTTTTCCTTCATTTATTTTTTATTTGTTTTTGAAGGCGGTCATAAACTGTTATTATTTATTTTTTTAATTTCTAATGGAATATCAAAAGTATGAGTTGCAATACCTTGCAGCCTTAAGTAAAATATTGTATGTATTATCTACTCATGGATATACGGCAACACTGAAAAGCTAAAAGTAGACACTAAAAGTAATGGTGCTATTGTTTTCAAAAGTGCCAGATATTGAATTCGTAGCTCAGCTCACGAGGTTCAAAATGAATATAAATAAGGATTCTGCTTCTTCAAAATACAGGTCAGTAGTCAAATTCCAGAACTGAGTGGTATAACAATTATATAATAAAAAATGTGTATGTGTTAATATGTAATTACTACAAATAGCATAGCATTGTAGCACAACAATAAAATAATTTAATTATTTTTTTGAAAGAGTCTGCAAAACTGTATCAGCCAGGAATGCTTGGAGGCAAGTGGTTATTACTGCACACAGTCCATCTTGAATCCAGAATTTAGCCACTAATGCTCATTACCTTCCATTTTGGATTGTATACGCCACTTCAAATACCTGACAGGAAAGCTGGTTAAATACGAGATATAAACCAAAAACACTAGTTAAATCCAGCATAGATTTAATTTCTGCTTTTCCTAGGACATGAGTAAGTTATATCACTGATAGACAAAACTATCCTACTTATAATTTACAAAGCCAATGAAGATAACATAAATATCTATACGCCACAGCAAAGGAGGGAAAAAATCACTATTTAACTGAACTGTAAGTATTTCTGCCTTTGCAAGCAACTTGCACACACACCAGTAAGCAATATCCTCTAGCAATTGTGTCAAAGAAAATGAAAACAAATGTCTTGGTTTTGCTGACATTTGATCAGACTAAATGAATTAGGTTTGTACACACTTAATTATATTTTGCCGACATGTATAGAAAAACTTGTACACTCAATGGAAAATGCTTTGTCCCTTTTTATTCTTTGGATTCTTAACATCTGCCTAAACCAGAGGAAATGCCTGATTTTTGAACTTTCATTACATTTAAACTCTATAGATTATTTTGGTCTTCCAATTGACATAATACTAGGATAAATATATGCAACACAGTTAAATGGTTTGATTTTTCAAGTTCTCTATTAGGAATTATTTTACAAAGTGTGAAGAAGATTACCTGTGAAACAACAGAAATTATGGCAACTTTTGTAAGCCTAAGATATCATGGTGAGTTGGTATCCTCCTTGGGTGCTAAATATAATCTTGGGAAGAGTAAACAATTACAGCCAGCTAGAAACATTCTTCCTACATGGTGGCTTTGCTGGTGTTGATTTAATTCTTTGGAGGCATTTATGCTAGTTTCCTTTTCATTTCTTTGAGTTTTGTGGTCTCAGAAATGATAGAATCACCTAGTCAGGCTGGAGACTATATGCTACTTACAAATTAATAATTCTAAGTAGATTTATAAAGGTATTGTTTTAGATTTTTTTCCTAATTATATTTTTTTTCTGATTAAAGCCAGATTATTTTTAAATAAATGTTATTTCTTATGGCAGGGAATCATGGAACTTCACTTATACTCACTGTTTATCAAATATAAACCTTTCAAGAGTTATTTCAAATGAAAGACAATATCTTATCACAATACTACAGAAATAAAATCATCAGTACATAAAGTTTAGTGTAATTATAATAGTGTTTAATTATAATTGCTTCATGCAAAATTTATTACAGTAATGACAAAGAAATTGCTTAGTGTTCTTGGTCAACTACATTATGTTATTATTTCAAGTGATGCACATGTTTATACTTCATAAAATTCTCATAAACTCCACATAAGCAGAAGCCAAGCTTTTGCTTTGAAAACAAAACAGAATACACTCATCCATCCTAGATAAAGTATAGTTACTTGCTTCAGGAACTCCCAACATGGCAGTTTGTTTTTGTTTGTTAAAAAAGGTGGAAGACTGTACTTGTCAACTGTGACATGAAATCAATAATGTTATTGAAAAAAATACCAGAAGAAAAACTTTCAGCAAATGTTTAAAATAATGAAAACATTGTAAAAATCTTCCTACCAGTTAATAACTTAGAGCATAAATACATATGAAAGACAGCATTAGGTTTGTCAAATTTCAGATCCTACTTGGTTCTTCTGAATATAGATGTATATCAATAATCCAAAAGTAGAATTCATATGGAGGTATATCATGACCTGTCCACAAACTGCTTTTTATACTTTAGATTATACTTGTATAATCCAGCACCTGAAATATTTTATTGACTAGTCAAGCAAAAGAATTAGCAAATTTTTGTTTGCTTGTATTGAAGTATGTAAAAAAAAAAAAAAAAAGGAATTTGTGCTGTACCATTTAGCTTAGAGAACTCATCCTTGATCTATTCGAAAAGATTGTTTCAGACTAATTTTTTCTAGCTCACAAGAAAGCACTCTAACCTCCAGACTCTAGGGAGGAAAAACAGCACATCCCATCCTACTGCTATATAGATTATCAAAGAATGGAGACCGAAGAAAATTGAGAAAGATGATTTTCTATCTTAGTGGACATAAACTTATAGGAAATAATTTCATATTTCTATGACTTTCTGTTCCTTTTAATTTTGGCAGAAAACATAGAAACAAAACCCCTAATTTTTGAAGTTAGGCATTTTAATTCATCTTAAATGTTACGTTATAAGTTATTTTTTCCCACCCCGAGCTGCAGCTTTAAGTAACACAGATGTTACTATAAAGTTCTCTATTCTTATACTAAAAATGCAAGGACAAGACCAGTGTTGCATCCCAAGGTAGTATTTTGGGACACTGGATCAGATACACAAATTTTAAAACTCAGTGCTAAACTGTTTGAAATCATGGTAATTTGGATTTGTGCAGGACATTACTTAACTGACTTCATGTGTCATCCTAAACCTTGCAAATACAATGGTTTTTTTGGCATAGTTCAAAGACTTTAGGATTTCATCTTGGAACTTCATAGAGTATGAAGTATCATATTCCCAAGCAAAGAAATATTACTAAGAAATATTAATAGTTTAATCTTATGTTAGCATACCTATAAAATAGTGAATAAAGTACTGCTGTTATTTCACTGGTGTTGTTAACTAACAAGGAACCAGAGCACTTTATATAGGTCAGGGAAGTCACCAGAAAACTATCAGCTCAGTGCAGCCTTCACATGACCCACTCCTACTCTTTCACATGGTTGCCAACAATGTTGCAACAAGTCCAAGGTCACTCAAAAGAGATTTCAGGGCCCTGGGAAAAGTGTGGAAGGATTCAAGTGCACAGGTAGTATATTCCTCAAACTTCCCAGTAACTGGGGGAGACTTTGGTAGTAACAGGCAGGCCCAGGACATCAACTCCTGGCTCCAAGACTGGTGCCTCCACCAGAATTTAGTTTGTAATAATGGAAGGGTCTTCAAGACCCAAGGTATGCTGGGATCTAACAGAATCGACCTGTCCCAATGGGGGAAAATGCTTCTTTGCTTGTAAGCTGGTAGGACTGATTGGGGATGTTTCAAACCAGGATCAATGGGGGAAGGGGATACCATCAGGAGACCTGAAGACAAGTCAAGGGTTGGCATGGAACTGTCTGAGGGTGGCAGTGCTAATGGGAGCATTTACACTGCTCCAGGGAACAAGGAGGACGTGGGAGCATATCTGAAGTGCTTGTATACCAACGCACAAACGCAGTAAAAGAAACAAACAGGAGGAACTGGAAGTGCTGTCCACCTTCCAGAGCTATGATATCATTGGTTTTAGTGAAACTTGGTGGAATGAGTGCCATGACTGGACTGCTGGGATGAAGGGCTATGGGATGTTCAGGAGGGATAGGCAAGGCAGGTGAGGTGAAGGTGTTGCACTATAAGTAAGGGAGAGGTTTGACTGTACAGCCCTTACAGTTAGTGATGATGTGGTTGAGAACCTGAATGAGGATTAGGGGGATGGAAAACAAAGCAGACGTCATTGTGTATATCAACTATCACTCACTCAGCTAGGGTGTAAGCACTGATGAGTTATTTTGTAAGTGATTAGGAGAATTCTTTGGATTGGTAGTCCTTGTCCTTATGGGAAATTTCAACTTTCCAGAGATAACTGGGAATATCATGTGTCTGTGATTAATAGGTCTTCAAAATTCCTGAAGTATGTTGAAGATAATTTCTTGTCACAAGGACTCAGTGAGCTAATTAGCAAAGGTGTACTCCTAGACTTGTTGATTGTGAACAGAGATGGACTTATGGGAGACGGAATGGTAGGTGGCTGTCTTGGCCACAGTGATCGTGAAATGGCTGAGTTTAAAATTTTCAGTGTCATGAGAAAAAAAGTCAGCAGAGTTGCTACCTTTAAGTTCAAAAGAGCAATATTAAGCTGTTCAGGGAGCTACTTAACAGTGTCCCATCCTCTGGGAATCTGCTTTTGTGGGCTTAGGAGTCCATGAATACTAGTCAGTTTTTAAGAACCATCTAAAATGAGCAAAGCAGACAATCCCATAGTGACAAAAGTCAAGCCAGCAGGGTAGAAGACCAGCCTGGCTGAACAGGGAACTCCCTGTGATGCTCAAGAAGGAAAAAGAAATTATATGATCTCCAGAAGCAAGGTCAGGCTTTGCAGGAAGATTACAGAGCTGGGGTTTACACGTGTAAGGAGAAAATACAAAAGACCAAAGCTCAGCTGGAGTTGAAACTGGCCAGTGCTGTGTCAGGCAACAAAGACAGACTTTTTAAAGTAAGCTAATAACAAGAGGTCATTTATTGAGAATATTGGACTAATACTTGATTAAGACGGTCACCTGACTAATGGGGATGAAGGAAAGGTGGAGACATTTAATGCTTTTTGTTGA
Organism: Falco rusticolus; assembly: GCF_015220075.1. NCBI lineage: Eukaryota > Metazoa > Chordata > Aves > Falconiformes > Falconidae > Falco > Falco rusticolus. The sequence goes on along the minus strand of NC_051188.1, from coordinate 39,569,041 downwards.
TTCCCCCCCCAATCTTTTATATTAATTAAATTAATGTCCTGTCAAACTAATTTAATATTATTCTATGATAAGGTCACCCACCTAGTGGATGATGGGAAGGCAGTGGATGTAGCTGGTCTGGATTTTAGTAAGGCTTATTGAATAATGTCCCTCACAGTAGCCTTTTAGACTAGGTGTCCAGCTGCAAGATGAGCAGGTACATGGTGCGCTGGGTGAAGAACTGGATGAACAGCAAGGCTCAAATGGTTGTAGTGAATGGGCCTACATCTAGCTGGTGATCAGTGATGTTCCTCAGGGCTCAATCCTAGGCCCACTTCTGTTCAATAAATAAGCAGAAGTTAAATGCACCATTATAATTCAGGTGCTGTTTCTGCTCTTGAGGGACAAGAGGCCTTGCAGAGGGATCTGGAATAGACTGGAGCATTGGGCAACAATCAATGGCATGAAATTTAACAAGACCAAATGCTGGATTCTGCACCTGGGATGGAGTAATGTCAGGCATAAGAATAAACTGGGAAAGAAGTAGCTAAAGATCAGCCCTGCAGAAAGGGATCTAGAGGTGCTGGCTGACATCAGGCTCAATATGAGTCAGCAGCATGGCCTGGCAGAAAAGAGGGAAAACAGCATCCTGGGGTGCATCAAACACAGTATAAGGAGCTTGTCAAAAGAGGTGATTATCCTGCTGTAGTCAGCATTGGTGCAGCCTCACCTTGAGTACTGTGTGCAGTTCTGGGTCCCACAGTCTAGGAATGATATGAAAGTCCTTGAATGTGTCCAGAGGAGAGCAACAAAGCTGGTAAAAGGGCTGGAAGGCATGTCCTATGAGGAGCAGCTAAGGACTTTATGTTTTTCTACCTTGGAGAGGAGACTGAGAGGTAACCTTATTGCTCTCTGCAGCTTCCTGAGGAGGCAAAGTGGAGATGGAGGTGCTGAGCTCTTCTTCCTCTTATCCATCCAGTGATAGGATGTGTGAGAATGGCTCAACGCTCTGTCAAGGGAAGTTTGAACTGGACATCGGGAAGTATTTATTTACTGAGAAGGTGATCAAACACTGGAACAGGCTTGCTAGGGAGGTGGTTGATGCCCCAAACCTGTTAGTGTTTAAGAGGCATTTGGACAATTCCCTAATAACATGGGTTTAGTTTTTGGTCAGCCCTGAAGTGGCCAGGTAGTTGGACTAGATGATCATTGCAGGTCCTTTCCAGCTGAACTATTCTATTCTATTCTATTTCTATTTCTATTCTATTCTATTCTATTCTATTCTATTCTATTCTATTCTATTCTATTCTATTCTATTCTATTCTATTCTATTCTATTCTATTCTATTCTATTCTATTCTATTCTATTCTATTCTATTCTATTCTATTCTATTCCATTCTATTCCATTCCATTCCATTCCATTCTATTCCATTCCATTCCATTCTATTCTATTCTATTCCATTCTATTCCATTCCATTCCATTCCATTCTATTCTATTTTATTCTATATTCTATTCTATTCTAATTCTATTCCATTCTATTCTATTCTATTCCATTCTATTCTATTCCATTCTATTCTATTCTATTCTATTCTACTCTATTCTATTCTATTCTATTCTATTCTATTCTATTCTATTCTATTCTATTCTATTCTATTCTATTCTATTCTATTCTATTCTATTCTATTCTATTCTATTCTATTCTATTCTATTCTATTCTATTCCATTCCATTCCATTCCATTCCATTCCATTCCATTCCATTCTATTCTATTTTATTCTATATTCTATTTTATTCTATATTCTATTCTATTCTAATTCTATTCCATTCTATTCTATTCCATTCTATTCTATTCTATTCTATTCTACTCTATTCTATTCTATTCTATTCTATTCTATTCTATTCTATTCTATTCTATTCTATTCTATTCTATTCTATTCTATTCTATTCTATTCTATTCTATTCTATTCTATTCTATTCTATTCTATTCTATTCCATTCCATTCCATTCCATTCCATTCCATTCCATTCCATTCCATTCTAAAATTGTATGGTGTCCTGAAAGCTCCCTCATATTTTCTGCTGTGAGGTTGTGATTTATACTAATAGGGCATATATACTATACCCCATAAGGCAGGTTCTTAGGAGGTGAGGCTATCTGAAACAACCCTGTCAATGCTAATGTCAGTAAATTATTTTTGCCTTCAAAACGGGGTGGCAGCATGAAAACTACTTGTTGAGAACAACTTGTGGGATGGTCTAATTGCCAAATGCACCTGTGGTTTGTCTGTTTAGCATCCTTCCCATCTCTGGTACAGATATTGTTATAAAAATAGATAATTGTGAATAAGTTGTTTATGACATGAAAAAATGTTGTCAAACGTAGCACCCGTAAGTAGTTAAAAATGTGAAGAATTAGGCTTTTAAAATTAACCAGCTTTTTTTATTTACTTTGTTTCTTTTAACTGCATAAAACATGTAACTTAAAGCAGTCCCATTTTATAGATTCACATATCATTTATAAAATTTCATACAGTTTATTTCTTAATTTCTGCTTGCTTCTGTTTTCAAATGAAGAGATATTCTGTCTGTCAGTCTCTTCTTTTGTCTGAAATTATTTTAATTCCGTTGTGTATATCAGAGATCTGCATTATTAATTAAAATTATCATTAATAATTTAGCTTGTATGTTGCAGGGAAAAAAACCTGCTCAATTTACTTGTCTTGAAAGAAATCAGGATAGAAGTGGTTTATTGATTTATTAACAACATGTAATTAACCAGCAGTCAATGAACTACACATTCAGGACCAATACCCTAAAAAACTTTTCTGTAACTCTTTGCAGGAGTTTCTAATCCCTCCCCAAGATTCACACAGAACACCACCACCTCCCCCACGCTGGGGTAGATGCAGACGCTATAGATTTTTGTGCAGCCCTGATGAACCCTAGACATCACTAATGCACTTGCCAGTGGGAGAACAACCCACGATGCCACACATATACACCAGAGGTGTGGGTCCTCGTGTCACACCACTAGCTGAAGTGCAGCTGCTCACAGCAGCTTGCAGGGATGCTGTAGTGCCCAACCTGGGCAGGGGTTGAAGTGCCACAGGGTGACTTCTGGCAGTGTCGAACCAGGTTTGACTGCTGCTCAGGCACCCTCTTCTCACTCCCAAGGCTGTCCTCACAGCACAAATTGTCATGCTTCTTTCATACTTTCCTTCAAACCGACTCCCTCTTTTCTCAAAAGTCCCCTGGTAAACTGATTAATGCAGCTGATGGTCATCTTAAGAAAAATCCATTATAGTAAAATTTTTTGTAGTGTTACCAGTTGGGGGATAAAATTTCTCTCAGGGAGCTTTGGGTATTTCCCCTTAAACATTTGAGCTTTTTTGGAGTGAAAAACAACTGCTCCAAGTCACTTCTTAGTAGTAAAGATGGCATTTGATATTTTAAACATATATGGAAGTTTAAAAACACAGAGGAGTTATAGGTCTTTTTTGCTTTTCAAACTACAGAAGATAGGATTCTGAGCAGTCTTGCCCTTTGTAGCAACTAATATTTCTAGCTCTAGAGATAATACATCTTTCATCTAACTTTAGATGCCTACACTACAGACATATGAACCTAAGCTAGATTTCATACACTCCCTTATCATCAACAGGGTCACTTTTAGATTGTGATTCTTCTGACCTACTTTTGATGCCAGTTTAGGATAAGATGAATCCTCCTCTAACAGTATCCATTTCACCTTAATGAGTACAACTGGATTGTCTGTGATTGACTGGCTCTGATACAGATGCCTAAACAAGATTTTGTTAATTTGCTTTTTGGTCTTACCCTGGATATCCCTGAATAGTTCCTACTCCCAGCCAAACTAACCTCTACAACAAAGATGTAGCAATAAATATAGTCTATGTAAACAACTATTATTTGTTTAGACAGCTAACCTAGTTTAGTAGTAAGGGAAACAAGTGGTTCTGAAGACCACATGAAGCAAGGGGGAATAGAAAGTGAAATCAGGTCTGCAAAGCACAGAGAGGTTTTTATAAAGACTGACTGATGAGGTAGGGGAGAGGATACAAGAAAACATTACAAAAGAAAGTTCCAGCTTGACCTCACCAAAGATCAGTATTGAGACTCCCATTAAGCAACATAGATCTGGTTGAATGTCACCCAGCCACAGCTTTCCTTCTTCCTGGTAAACATGGGGTGATCTGAGGTATCCTGTACTTGATAATAAAGACATTGTTTCTGTAAGGGTTCCCTTGTCTGCCTCTTCAAGGGTCTGACTAGTGAGTTAACTGAGAGCATTCCCTCAGCTGGCTGGCCATGTGACTGGGTGGGAACTGACATCACTTGATGTGCAATCGGATGAATTGTATGAATCAAATTGGGCAAATGTTCTCCCACCCCCTGAAAAGAAAGGTGGTTTGGGTTTTTGTTTTTTGATATTTTTTTTTGAGGGGGGGGGCTGTGTTGTTTTTGTTGTTGTTACCATCCTTGCTTTTAGCACTTATGTTATTACCATTTTCTTTCGTTGTGTGTATCATGAAACCATAAGAACAAATCAGAACAGTGTCCTACACACTTCAGAAACATTATTTTCTTCATATATTCACTGTTTAAGCACAAACATAACATGCAGAAAATAAAGCTACTGTTAATAGTCCTATTCCATGAATATCAGTTTCTTAGTTATTTTCTTTGCTTATTTCCATAGGTCAGTGTCAGCTTCCATCTCTTACTTTGCAACACCCACAAATAATGCTTTTATTACAACTTTCCTGATAGACATAGTTAAGCATTTTCCATACTGTTTTTCATCTCAGGCAATTTGATCACTGTAGGGTATGTCTAAGTTGTACATAATTTTTCAAGCTTTGAACAAGGAAATTTACATGACAGAAAGCAATCTTGCCTTAAACTATTAAGAAGAAATAAGATGCAGTAAAAAAACATTCCCAGTTTGTTTACTGGAGGATAGTGAAGCAAACTGAAAAGGAACCATTTATGCACTTCAGTGTACATTCTTTCCTCAGATACTTTCAGTCACACTGAAGGGAGACTGAATCAGTGCCACTGATTATTCAGTTTTGTGTGTCAGGTAAAACATAGCAGGGGGTGAAATGAATTCATCTTTCTGTCTTCAAGTGAACTAAAAGCAATTTTAGTCTTCCCATGTGGTCACTTGAGGTGCTTGTCATGTTCAAGCTAATGATATCAGGCACCCTCATGTTGTTTAAGTATTCATGAAGTAATTAAATTCTCATTAACATATAAATAAAAGAAAACTGAAAACAAGTTTAGGAGGCACCTAACATCTGTTCTAATGCTTTTAAGTATTAAAATGTGCCACATACAGAAGGAAAAGTGCATTCTGTTCAGGGAAGTATTTTGCACAGTTATTTATAGAAACTGTAATTAAACTGATTTGGCATATTAAGTAAAGTTAACAGCAAAGCATTATTTAGGTAGTTCGTGTGCCTCTGCCACCTAAATAAGGAATTTAAAATAGGAAAGGGAGAAGTAAAATTAATTTTTTTTTGTTCTGAAATCCAGATAAAATTACAAGAACAAAACAATTGGAAAAATTACTTTATAGATTTAGAGAAATGCAGAATCTCACACTGCAGATATATTTCCAGCTGCTCATCCAAAGTATATTGGTGGATTTTTTTTTGAATAATAAAAAGTTAATGACATTTGAAAAAAACCTACAACAGTTCTACCCAATGATTCATAAGATAACCATTAGGTGGCTGCAAATTGTGTGTAATGCACAATTCTAACATGCAACCTGAGACTTTGGTTCAGACACAACCTTACACTATAAAATTAGTTTGTCCTTCTATCACTAAGCAATTTATTCCTTTACATATGGTATTTCTTCTTTTTCTAAAGAATATTATAAGAAATATATTTTACGTATGAGCAGCATGTGTACCCACTGTTCCATACTATGCCACTGTATTTTTCTGTATGATAGAAACAGCCAAATAAAATTTAATAATCTTAAACCATAGTTTGAGACTGGTAGGCTGGAAAATGGCAAAGGAGGTAGAAGAATCTTTGATGGAGGAATCTTCAAAATAAGTTAAAATAACCATTTCATCAGACGGAGGCAGCTGTGGAAGAATGCATTTCTGAGAAGTAAATCTTCCAAATATATCTTTCAAGTGCCATGTACGAGATCAGTTGCATTCTCTTTTCTTTGTAACAACCTCTGTCTTGGCTTTTTTTGTAATCTATATTAAAATGCATTCTGCAATGGTATTAATTCATTGTGCTCTTATGACACAGTAAAATGTACATAAGAGATGTGCTTGTATTATCCTTACTCTTAATAGAGTGGGATGTATAACCTGAGAAATTTAACATTTTTTACTGTTTATTTTATACCATTCATTTCAAAAAACAGTATTTAATGACTTATTCAAATTCCACACGCCTACCATAGTTTCTCCTCAATGTGATCCCTACTGAGGGAAATGTATGCCAATTACGCAATGTGTTTGATGCATGCTGAAAAGGATGTATTGCACAAAAGGGCACACAGACCTACCTGAAAGAAAAAGATAATCTCATTTTTTTCTGTTTTTAACTATGGCAGACAAAAGACAAGTAATTTAAAAATAGCTGCAGTCAGTTATCATTACACACATAAACAGCTATTAATTCTTTTATGAAGAGTGCTATTCACCACTGGTAAAAAGAATTACAAGCAACAAGTGAAAGTATTGTCCTCTTTATTTGGTTCAAAACCTGTTGGTCAGCTCAGAGCAGTGCCAGACAACTTTTATGATTGGCAGAGAATAGCATTTTCTTAGGCATTATAACTGTGAAAAGAAGCCATGTGCTAATACAACATAGGAAGAAATCATATATCCCTATTTGTCCAAAACCCATACTACAATGAAGCCTGGATAATTGCAATCTTACACTGGTAAAAATTAATGAAAATCTGATTTGATGATTTCTGAAACAGGAACTAAGACCCAGTTCCTACTTGCCTACAAGATAAGGAAATTAAACACTATGAGGCTTGCTTCAGAGAATGTCGGCCCCAGAGCAATTATCTGTGCTTATCTAGGTATCCCTACTGATCTTAGATTATCTCACAAAACACATGAGATAAATACTGCCTAAACAAACTCTAATCTTTTTAGGAAACTGAAATGAGGATCAAACTGAGGAAGTCTAAGTCTGCATGAATATAGAGCACCAATACTGGTATAATCTTTTTGATGTGGGGGTGGATAGTAAGCATGCTGTTGCATGTAGTACTGGTCCTAAATTACAGCTTATGTCTTATTTGTATCAGTCAAACCACTATTTTAGCAATCTTGAAAAGGATTTCATTCAAAACTAAGGAATGCTGATTCCAGGGCTGAGTTCCGATGGAGAAAAGATAGTAGATTCAGTATTTGTTGGCCACGCTGGATATGTTTCATAAAAATGCTACCAGTATCATTAAATGAAGACATATTGGTATATATATATATATAAATTATTTAGCCATACTGTTGTATGGAAACAAAGTCCTGAGAATTTACAACTCTTTCTAACAACAACAACAACAACAAAATAAAATAATAATTAAAAAAAAAAATTCTCAGTTGAGTTTGCTATTAAAGACTCGCGTTTCTTTAGTGTGTCTTACACTGCCAGAAACAGTTACTTTGAACTTTACACTAATTGGAAGGGAAGTCATCAGTAGATCAAACTGATTATTCAATTATAAATGTACTTTTCTAAATAAAGAAAATCTCGTATCTTCACTTGACAGTCTACACTGTACTTGGAAGCTCACACCCTGGCTTTTTTCCAGACAACTCCACATTTCTCTGGTATGTAATTTCCAGAGTGAAGTAGCTTTATGCATGTGAATGAAGCTAACCCACACCACACGTCTTCAAGGTCATGACTTAATATTTTTTATTGCTGAAAGTATACAATTGCTTCTTTCTGAAATGGAACAAGGTGTGGCAGGGTATAAATATCTTTCAACATTTCTCCATGACAGGCATCCTTGGACCAATTTTAAGGACGTTATGTTCACATAAACGATAGTTTCTATTTTTTCAAGCAGAGAACATACAGGTATCAAACGTTTCATTTAATTTTTGCTGTCCATTTAAATGATTGGTCTAACTTTAGATTCAAAGCATATTCAGTTTGCATGAACTCTCATGAACCAAAAAAAACATATTAATTTTGTAACTGAACAGTAGAACCACTTGGCTCCATACAGTTCTGTAAATATTTGCAGTTCTTTATGGTACAAAACTGAAAAGGAAAGAGAATTAGGCTATAACTTTTGAACCTCAAATCCATGATACCAATTATTGATGAAATAACCATTGTTTCAGAGCTATTTGGGAGCAGTACAATAATTTGCTTTCCTACTGCCTAATGGAGCTGCAGAGTAAATTACAATGAGGATGAAAAGTTGTACAGAAAGTGGTGATGGAAGATATTCGCATTATGATCAAGCACAGGTTCTGTCTAGATACTATTAATGACAATAATTTTATTCTGATAACTTTCACACAATTCCCCTGGCCTTGTGGGAGACTTAATAGACAATGCAACAACAACAACAAAAAAAATTTCTACCTTCAGCAATAATATTTTCTAAGGATAAGAGGGAATATGAAAAAGGCATAGCTTGTATGCTTTTTTCCCAAGTGTTTTAGTTATTAACCAGATATCAAACTAGCATTTATTTAGTGTTGGCAAATAGTACAAAAGAATTAACAATTTTAGGAAGGTTATTGAACCACCACTGTGGTTATTTTTATAAAAGACTGGGAGTGATCAGCTGTGCTTATGCTCCTTGTGAGAACAAATACAGTAACAATAACTTAACAAGTTATGATTAAAATAAGGTGCATAGTTTTATTCTTTTTGTCACACTATTTTTTTCTGAACTGGAATAAATCACTACAAGCAAAGCATTCAGGGTGTGTAAAATTAAGCACCTACATTCACATTTGATCCAATGGAAGATTATTGCCTACAGTGTATGATTGCTATCTAATGTCCAATGTAGAGGATGATGGGGTAGTCAATCTTCTTTTCTTGTCTGAAAAGGGTTACTGCTTGAAATACTAACTGTACTGGTCCCATATGACTCTTTTTATTTCTTTCACATTTATCACCTATATATTCACACATTCTGTATAATCTCAGTGGAAAGAATAAAGGACATTGAGAGGGAAAGTCTTAATAAAACTATTCCTCTACTTGTTAATTATTTCAGTTTGGATCATGATTTTTCAAGTTACCCACATTAACAATCCTATTACATGACCAGCCTGTGCTGGCTACATATTTAATCTCCACATCTTGGCTTTCCACACCTAGATTATCTTCCAGTCAAAAGAGTAAAAAGAAATGACTAAATGAGATTATAATCCATTAATAACACTTGTGCACCACTCTCTAACGTCAGATGCTGGAAGAACTTTGAGGCCACACCTCAAATACTGTGTTCAGTTTTGGGCCCCTCACTTCAAGAGGGATATAAATGTGCTGGAGCGTGTCCAGAGAAGGGCAACAAAGCTGGTGACGGGTCTGCAGAACAAGTCTTATGAGGAGAAGCTGAGGGGACTAGGGCTGTTGTTCGGCCTGGAGAAAAGGAGCAGGCTCGGGTGGGAACGTTTATTGCTCTTTACAGCTACCTGAAGGGAGGTTGTAGGCAGGTGGGAGGGTAGGTCTCTTCTCCCAGGTAACAAGCAACAGGACAAGAGGAAATGGCCTCAAGTTGCTCCAGAGGAGGTCTAGATTGCATATTAGGAAAAAATGTATTCACCAAAAGGGTGATCAAGCACTGGAACAAGGTGCCCAGGGAGGTGGTAGAATCATAATCCCTGGAAGTAATTGAAAAATGCATTGATGCAGTGCTTAGGGACATGGTTTAGTGGTGGACTTGGCAGTCCTGGGTTAACGGTTGGACCTGATGGTCTTAAAGGTCTTTTCCAACCTAAATTATTCTATGATTCTAAGAGAATAGTAGTTTAACTCAATGATTTAAGATGCCAGAAACTGAGGCAGGTTTGAAGCTTAATAATGTGGATTGCTGTTTATGATGCTGGTGAAATTAAGCTGCTGTGTCTCAATTTGACAGGATTTGGGAACATCTGCCAGGGTTCTGAGTGCAACCCCTGCTTCTAGGTGTTTGGCTGGTTAAGCCCAAGGTCAGTTTCTTTGTGGATAAGATCTGTTGTGAAAACAAAACAAAACAAAATAACCCACCAAAAAATCCCCACACAAACAAAGCCCATGAGGGCTTGTCTCTCCTTCTGGAGCTGCTTGAAGCTGAGGTTTTCCTTTTTGGTCCCACCTGTGCTACACTTCGAGTGTGCCACATGCATGTCAATGCCTGGTTGTGTACCACGTTGTTTACCCTGACCCTGATCCTGACCTTCTGATATGGCTTCCATGCTTGCCAGGTGATCAGTGGTCTGTACATGACCCTGAACTCTGTCTCAGGACCTGATCTTACCCTGGATTCGCTGACTTACCTTCTTGACTCCTTATCAGTGAGGCCACTGCTCCGCTCACCTCTTTTCACCTCTGGCTGCCAGCTTGCCTCCCCTCATGAAGCAGCCTGCCCATGATGTTCCCTCACAGGACTAGGTTCTGCTTACCGCATTCAACACATAACAAAGGTCATTGTTTTGCCTAATTTATTTGGTGGTGGGGAGCATGCATTTTCTTTCACTACATCAAAGAAAATTTTGTTCTCTCTTCTTTCTTACCTTACCAAGGGTCTAGCAGTCCCTTGAAACCTGCAGAAGATTGCCAAAACCATGTCCTGGCTAGGATTACATCTATTTAGATAATAAAATTCCTTGAAGTACCATCATTTGCTGTATGTCTATATGTAGAAGTCCCTCTTTCAGGTAAAGTTTAGTTTTGGAGTGGTTGCTCCAAGCTGTCAGGCAATTCCAGCAGGAGTTGGAGACTTAGCTAATGGAGGCACATGTGGGAGGGGAGTTGCACATCACCTCTTCCTCAAACTCACCTTCAGTTTCCAATACAGTCTTGGAATCCATGCTGGGATCAAACGGATACAAACCTATACAATGAGAAAACAAAGCACTTAAATAACTTAAGAGTTTTGGAGTGATAATATCTTAAAAAACCAAACCAAAACAAAACAAAACAACCTGTGAGTAAGATAATTCTTCCTGAAAATAATTACTTTTTTTCATATAATATTTAAATTAATCAATCAGAAACAAATACGTTATCTCAGTTGTCCACATTAGTGGCACCAAAATAGCTAACATTCAAAAAAAAAGTGAGATAACGGACCATCAGTAGAGCAGATTCACCAAAATTGTTTTATTCTATTTTAAGCAATGAATACATTTTTCACCAATTACCAAAGGGAAGTCCTTTACTGAAAACTTCAAGTCAAGACTGGGTGCATTCTTAAGAGATTTTAAACTCAAACACAAAATGTGGGGACAAATATTAGAGCAATTCAATGACCTATGCTATAAAGGCAGTCGGAATAAATATTCCTTTCTGGCCTTAGAAATGGTTTGTCCATAGAAACCAAAGTAATTTAATAAATTATTACCAAATGTTAAGAAAGCACTAGATAATTAAATAAGTGCTAGGATAACTACACAGTATCAGGTAATCTGATCAGGTCTTTTCTCCATTCCACTGACAAAGATTTAGGATATTAGAATTTCTCACAGTTTCAAATATAATGTTGATTCTTCCCTGATCATGAAAGAGAGCAAAAAGATAATATATTCAATATTTTTATAGGAGATTAATGGATTCCACTACTGGAACACTTCTTATCTTAAATGTCTTCTTCATTAACCTAACAAGTCATTATAGAATAAAACAAACCAATTTTTAAAAAAGTTGTTCATTCTTACAGAAGCTTGTTTAATTTCCCCTGTTTCTCTGAGGCTCCAGATAATATTATAGTATCTTACCAGTTGGAGAGCTATTGTGTATTAGAGGATACTGTAAAGATTTAAACCCAAAATAGCCCATGAACCATAGCATAAAATCAGAGAGAAATATAATAATAATAAAATTGTCTAATTGATGAGTAGGAGTACTTTGGATATTTTTTTTAAGAACATTATTTATGTTTTACCAGACAGTGGAAGGAGAAAAAGGTAAAATAAAATCCTTGAGGACAAAGTATCTATATATTTTTAAAATTATTTATTATTATTATTATTTCATCAAGATATTCTATGAAAAGGTTTATTGACCTTAATCCCCAAGTCTCTGGCAGTACACAGATTAGTCCTAAGGACTGAGGTAAGTAAAGGTAAGACAAGCATAAGACGACCAGAGATCTCTTTGTGATGCATATAATTCTCAAAGCGATCAACCAAAAATATCAAGAATGGTACAGAACTGAACAGAAATTCATATATCCTGTTCGCTCTTACTAATGGAATTCATAGAAAATCTAGTCCGCACCTTTCACACATAAATGAAGGAAAAAGATTAAATGCGAAATTGTATTTAGTTAAGGTCACAGAAGCAAAATCATCTGTAAAGTATGATGATGATTATTGTTGATTATTTCCAGCGTAGCAAAAGTGTGGCCAATAATTTTTCTACCAGGAATTCAACAATTTCTAGTTTTTATCTTAAGTCACTGGAGGTGGTCTTTATTCCTCTGGAGGTGGTCTCTCTTCCTCCTTTTCCCATTGGAATTGAATAATGTGGTTTTTTCCTATTTTTTTCCCCATAGTCTATTTGTATAAGACTTAGCTGGGGATAGTCTAGAAACATTCTTTTTAACCTTTAAATAACTTATTTCTTTATTTAATTACTATGACATCAAATATCTCTTAGGTATTAAAACAGCGTTCACACATGCCATGTACCACAGTATTTTCAAATCATATTTGATTTTTGTATGATTCTTTGCTTTTATATAAAGGAAGTAAAATTAAAAATCAACTCTATTTAAATTATCTATTATTTTAATGTATTAATGAAGAAAACTGTTTCATTATTGATAATGTGTAAATGTGGCTGAACCTATAACACACGCAGTGAGATTAAATTATTGGAAAGGACCTTGCAATGTCATCTATATTGTAGCTATATCTGAATGTTTGGGGTTTTTCACCTCTATTCTCTTATAATGTTGTATTATTCAAAATCAAATTACATGTAAAATGTACTATGGATCTGAATGATTTAAAAAGGGAATTAGAGACATATTGTGTCTAATTATCTAAATAAGTGAATAGGAGTTTTAGATTTTTTTTTAGTTGAAAAAAATCCATTAGCTGTTAAGTGACTAAGAGTATAAATTATGTTTGTTACAGTAACAATGAAACATCAGTTTCCTTACTTTTCTTAAGATTAACATCCCTATTTAACTGAAGTCCTTTTATATTACACAACAAACACTTTCACAACAAACACTTCCTCTGGGCAACACATACAGTCAAAAGGAAAAATACTCTCATTGCAGTTTGGTCATTTTATGAGTTTATAAAAATACAAAGAATCTGCTAAAAGCAGACGAAATAGTTCTAGGACTTTTTACTGATCTGTAGCTTCTGGATGATTCTGGTAGGGAGTATATTTTTTACTATAAAAACTATAAAACAGAACTTGTGTATATATGAAGCTGATCTATATCCCCTGGTATGGCTTTTAGAGAAAACTGAGTTGATCTTCTTTATTAAGAATGACTTTGATATACTTTTATTATGCTATTTTATTTACACATTATGATATTATTTTCATATGAATACTTCAGCTATATTGGATTTATGCTACAGTGATATATGTTATCATCTAACAGTCTACTAGCATATGTCAATGATTCTTGCAAGAGATTTCTTGTTCCCAAATGCGGTAAGGGTAATTTCACATTTTGCTTATATTTTAGACCAGACTTCTACCTACACTTAAGAATCCCTCATTTCATTGACACAAGCAGTGCCTTTTCTATAGATGCTTACTTTCTAAAACTAATTGAAAAATTTATTCTTCCAAATTCTGGAATTCTTAACTGAGTTTACTGACACATAGATTAAAATTTATTTCTTGAAATAAAGAAAAAAAATAAAAGGTTTCTTGAAAACATCTACACAAATAATTACTGGGTGCTCTGCCAATAACAGAAGAGGAAATATAAAACTAATTTTCCTATTCTGCTGGAGGATATTTTTAGCTGCACAAATAAGCAGCTTTACTATTAGTCTCTTCAGTAGAGTTAGAACAAAATGTTAGAATGTATTTATCAATCATACACTAGATGCATTTCTAGTGCACCAAAGGAAGGACTAAAAGGAAGCTGAAGGATTGTAATCCACATATGGGAAGAATCAGGTAATCTTCTCAACAAGATACTATGAAATAAAGGTTTTGAAAAAATTGTGCCAAAATAAAATTTACTGCAGTCATAGCTGATATTATTTTAACAAGTCTGAGTGGCAATGACCACAATATCCCCCCAACCTACCCCACCCCCTCAAAAACCACCACCAACAAAATTGCACTTGTACCTCTATTCATACCATTCCCAGGATTTCATTCTACCAGTACTTCAAAAGCAGTCAACTTTTTAGATGTTGCTAGACTTTATTACTTCAATAAACCACATGCATCTTGAATACCTGATTTTTTTTTTTCTTCTTCCTCTTTATAAATCCTGGATGGATAAAAATAGCCAAATGTTATAACTATCACTCCTCATAGGATTTTAAGAAATTAGAATTAAAATCTCTTAACAAAGCATTGATCACATGTGTGTCAACATGGCACAGCAACGACCAGCAAAGAAAGTCTATAAACTAGTATTTAAAGAATTCTGCAGGCAGATAGATGTTGTGAGTTTAAACTCCCTTGAAGTAAAGAGTTTAAAATGGAGTGCTGCCATGAGGGTGCCTACACTACATCTGGCAAATATTCCATAGCACAGAAAGGCCATTTATGAAATTAAGAATAATGGTAGTAGATTAATACTTTGAAATGCAAAACCTCAGTAGGGTTTTTCTTTAGGATCAATATAACAACACTGAAAGGGAGATTTGTCTCCTACTCTGATACTATTACATTATCCTTCATTGCTAGATTATGCCAGTGTTCCTACATCTTTTACATTTTGTACAGAAGACAGCATGTATTTACTGAAATAAATTAAACTATGTTTTCATGGTATGACTCTTCCCTGAAATTCTGAAGAGCAAAAAAGTCAGCTATATATGATAATACTAATGATTCAACAAAAAGAGTTTTAAATAAATGGAGTAGATACAATTATTTCATCAGCTAATAAAATGTTGGGTTTTAATGAGTTCATTTTTGCAAAAGGGATGTAACAATCCCTATGTTTACATTGCTTTACACTCAGTCTTTAAAAAGGCTTTTGTGTTCTCTCCTTTTTCCAATAAAATTTTAAATCTCCTGTGTTTACAGAAGGTACTTAGTAATATATAAAATTAAATGCCTCAGGCTATAGCAATATCTTTTTTTTCTCTGTGAAATGGCATTCATACTTTGCTGATGTGTGAAACATGAAGAAAAATTGAGACAGTAACTAGACTGTAATCAGACTTAATCACTCTAGTACCAGAAAAGCATAAAGTAATTGTTACTTAAGTTCCTCAAGAAAAAGACTTTCAGATAGCCAAACAGCAGCAGCAGAAAGCTTTGAGAATTAGGATTTATGTGAACTAAATAATTTGCCTAACAGTCAGGCACACCTAGTTATAAAGTTTACTTGAGAAGGGGTAGTCTACCTCAAGAAGAGGTAACTTAACCATGATGTGGTTGGCCGCCTTTGTTGCAGGGGCATACTGTTGATTTACATTCAGCTAGGTCCACCAAGTGCACTCTTTTTTCCCCTGAGAAGCTGCTTACTGTTGCATGGGTTTATTTCTCCCTATGTGTAGGACACTGAATTTGCTTTTGTTAAACTCCATGAGATTTCTGTTAGGTCTTTCTTAGTAGCAGTCCTGTCCTTCAATATATGGATCATTCTGATGAGTTTGTTTTCACCCTCAAACATGCTAGGAATACACTCCATCTCACAGTTCAGGTTGTTAATAAAGACATTAAACAATATTGAACTCATTATTGACCAATGAGAAAGATTAACTGATTTCTTACAAGCCCCAAAGCTTGTTTCCCAGCCAGTTTTCTATGCATTGTATTTCACCACTTTGGCCATGAATATATTATAGGAGACCTTGTTGAAGGCCTTGCTAAGTCAAAGTATAGAACATCCACTCTCCTTTTGCACACAAAACTAGTTGTGTGATCACTGACAGCTGTCAGGTTTGTCACACATGATTTTGTTTTGCTTAATACAATCTCATTGTCCACAATTACTTCAAGTCCTTGGAAATGGCTTCCAATTATATCTGCTCCATGATTTTCCTATGGATTGAGGTTAGGTTGACCAGATTATAGTTTCTCACATCATTGCCCTCTTTAAGATAGGTATATTTGCATATTTCTAATCATCATGAACCTCCTCCAATCTCCATGACCAACGGTAATATCGCATTTTTTCTTTCAGTGGCATTTTCCAGCTTCCTCACTACCCTGGTATTTACCCCGTCTTGTTCCAAGGGCTTTTGTATGTCTAACTGAACACAGTGGTCCCTGACAGAATCTTCCTCTACCATAGGTAATACTTCACTCCCCTAGAATCTGACAGTAGGATCAATGACCCTCAGGGTCTGAGGACAAAACTTAACACTAAAGATTGAGGCAAGATCTTAGCATTTTGTATATGCCTTGTTGCTGGTCCTTTGATGTATGGTTGTTGTTGCCAAGACTGCCATCAGTCTTCATACACTGAACAAATTATACTTATTTATGAGTAACAGGTGTAGCTTAGCAGCTTCCCTAGCTGGCTCATCATGCATCAATAAATTTTCTTTGATGTTCTCAAGAGATCACCCTGCCATGTTAGCCTAGCAGATGTCAGGATCATTACAGTTCCTTATGAGAACTGAGGCCTGAACATGTGAGGCATCTTCCAGTTCTTGAAAGAAGTTTTCTTCAATTTATCTTGACCGTGTGGTCTGTTGCAAATACCCACAATTATGTCACTTGTGTTAATCTCTTTTCTGGTCTTTTTTCTTACCTTTCTGATGTCCCTGTGGGTCCTAAGGTGGACAGCATATCTTTGTAAAGAAGTGAGGTAGTAATGCCCCTGGTATCCCAAGTTCTTCTCTGGGAGGAGTTAAATACTGGCGGTTTCTTTCTCCTTAGTCTTGGGGTCTGTTTAGGGTTATTTTTGTGTCTTTTTTATAGATTCCCAGCTAAAGCTTGAAAGTTGTACAGTAGCTTTCCCCTGCCTCAGATGAGAAAGATTATTGTTTGTTATGCTGTGATAACATTAGGATTTCATACCACATGTGGTATTCCCAGGACATAAGACACAAAAGGCTAGGCAATAGTCAGATACAAAACTTAATATGCACAAGTAGTGGAGAAAAAAATAGTATTTGTTAGGCTGAAATGGTAATTGATATGTTAAACGTAAGGAAAAAAAAACGCCAAATCAAAGCTACCATGTTTGGGCTTGTACCAAAAAAGGATTTAATTTCATAGGTGTTGCAAGGTTCAAATTTTGAACTCTAGTGTCCAAAAAGTCACAGCCGAGATTCAAAATTTATTTCTTTTTATGTTGTTTTGGGTTTTTTTGTTTGGTTTTGTGGTGGTTTTTTTTTTTGTTTGTTTGTTTGTTTTTTAAATCTGTATAGACTAGAATAAATTGTTCCTGAAGTTTTTTTCTAGGATTGGGGAATGGCTTTGGTTTGGGCTGGCTTTGGGGTTTTGTTTCTTTGTTTTGGTGTTTGTTTGTTTTCTTTTTTCTTCTTTTGTTTTTCTTTTAAGATGGAGAGGAGGAGAAAGGAATAAAGAAAGGAGGCTGGTTTGTTTGTTTGCTAGTTTCCTTATTTCTAAATAAAACTTCCAAAGAATGGAGAGAATGAAAAGAGAGCAAGAGGAAGGGAGGGAGAGAGGGAGGGAATTTGGCAAGTAAGCAGGAACAGAGAAAGAGAATATATCAGAATTTACTAATGGATTGGACAAATGCTATATTTATCCCTGTGTCCTACTTCCTGTATTTACCAGTAGGATTTTCTGAACAGTATGTTGCAGTGTAGAATCGTCTGTTCGTATACTTGGCAACATGAATTAATTGGTTTTGTTGCATTTTTTTTATTTATTTATTTATTTAAGGGAAAATGCTGCTGGTGGTGGAATTTACATTTTGAGAAAAGAGGAGGAAACTTGATGCAACCTATTATAATCGTGGATGCTTCTGTTGTCACACAAACAAGAGGCTTCCAGGCTTTTGCATTTAAAATACATAGGAAATCAGTGTCTGATTAGCTTTGCATATGCTGCAAGCATTTCACGTTATCTCCCTTCCTCTCTTCTGGGGAATGCCCAAGACTGAGAGAAATCCTGAATTCTAAATTAGTAATTCAAACAGAATCTTAAAATCAGATCCTAATAAAATCTCTTTTATAAATTTTGGACTATTTTATTGGACAGTTATTTTTTTTTTCAAAAATGTTTATTTCCTTTGTGTCCATCTTTTTCAACATGACAGATTGAGACACTATTAATTGTATAGAAATGAAAGCTGCAAAGAACTAGCAAGCCAAGTACACAGAGGCCAAAGAGTCCTTTCCCTGGCAAGGGACATCATGCAAGAGCATTTGGAATAGATCCTTCTTCCTGCTCATGTTTCTTTTTATTGTTTAATGGTTTTCCAGTTGAAGAACTGAATGATAAGTAGTTGGCTTGAATTTTAATAAGAGCTCTATGACAGCAATACTAAAAGTTTCATTGCTGTGTGACTGTAATCACAAAAAGCCCTTCAGTGTTTGGGCTGTCATAGAAATAATTATTACTACAAGATATTTTAAACCCACTATTATTAAGTACACAGTTTAGAAATTTTACTAGAAGAAATACCACAGGATTGGACTCAGAGCTTTGAGTTCTGAGATTGAAACAAACTCACAAGGGCTGTGCTGTTCTAGTTTCATACTGCTTCCACCAAAGTGGTCTGAATAATTTTTATTTCCTTGCAAATTGCA
Organism: Falco rusticolus; assembly: GCF_015220075.1. Classification (NCBI taxonomy): domain Eukaryota; kingdom Metazoa; phylum Chordata; class Aves; order Falconiformes; family Falconidae; genus Falco; species Falco rusticolus. Next base: position 39,549,978 of record NC_051188.1, on the reverse strand, counting down.
TTGATATAAATAGTCAAATCCAGTAAAGGATTTAAATGAATGTTTCTAGGTCCCGTATTGTGATCTAAAATCCCTTGATCAGTCACTGCATAATGCTAGGGGTACTTACATTCCTTTATATTTACTCTTGATGGAATTAAACTTCTGCACATGTCCACAGTAGCATTTAGTTTTGATAGGTATCAAACTGCTTAGGCTCTGTTATACAGCTGAACCTGAGCAGGGCCAAAATTATCAAAAAACTCCTTTTCACAAAGATGTCATAAATAGTATAAAACCATATAGAATGGTTTGGGCTGGAAAGGACCTTCAAAGATCACATAGTCTCAATCCCCTGCCATGGGCAGGGACACCTTCCACTAGACCAGGTTGCTCAAAACTCCATCCAATATGGCCTTGAACACTAGCAGGGATGGGGCATCCACAGCTTCTCTGGGAAAACTGTTCCAGTGTCTCACCACCTTCACAGTAAAGAAATTCTTCTTCATATCTGTTGCGACGGAGGGAAGACACAGTCACTCAATATGAGTGATCAGCAGACTTTGTTTATTGTCTCTTACAGTCACCTTTTATGCCTTCTTATAATTAGCTCATACATATTACAAAAGTTAAGCTCATTATTGGTTAGTTGCCTAAATACCAAGCCCACCCCTAGTTTCTCTTCTGTAGTTTTCTGTTCCCACCTGCAACATTCTTTTCCCACCAAAATCTTCCTGTTATTGTGTAACAAGGACAGCCAAAGACAGTGTATTTTGCTTTACTTCAGATAAGCTGAGAGCGATGTGCATTTTTGTTCAGCCAGCTGGACTATGTCTATGTGACCCTTTTCAGCTAGCCAGTTATCCACAATTCCCCCATTTTTATTTTGGGCGACATAGGCCCGGTTGACCATTTTCAATAACAGCGTTTTAACACAGGAAAATACACAGCCAACTTATAAAATCTCAGTTCAGAAGTATAATTCCTGAAATACTTGAAAAATAAAGTTAGCTTGAAGCTTTAATTTAGATGCTCTTTCTGTTCCAGTGATATAAAAAGTTTAAAAAATTCAAAGGTAATTTTAAAGTTCTGAACATGGACTAATGCAAGCTCAAAACCCCAAAAGAAACCAAACTGATGTTTGACTAGGAATATTTGCAAATATTTTAGTGGAAAATCCCTGACCATTAACAATTTTCTGTCCAAATAACAACTGCCCTTATGCAACCAACCAGTCCATACATTTTCTGAAGAATACCTCATTGATATCAAAGAATTAACAAAAGGAAAAAATTAGTTCTAAGCTATATCCATTCATAAGTGTTTTTTTCAATAGTTACCTACAGATTTACACACTAAGCCATAACGGCTTGTAGGTGATACACACAAGAAGAGTACGTTGCTTATCTGTCTGAATGTCTATGCTAAATTTGACAACTATGCCACAAGCCAAGCCTACATGGGTGCTGTATGTTATGCACGTTCGTTAACAAACAGAAGTATAATAGACAAATTCCCAAGATCTAGTCCCCAACCTAATTATATTATTTTGTAGCCAATTAAGGAAAATAACACAAATGTGCATATCTACATGTGCACACACCTTTTAGTTCAGAACCGATCTGTGATAAAAGGCCTTAGCCTTATGGCATCATCGAATCTTAACGAGTACAGTAATGAAAAATGCAGTCTTAATGTAAGTGCGATTTATGCTGACCTTCCCTCAAATGCTACACGTGAGTATTTTTCACTCAACTGCCTCAAGTTAAAATAGTAGTATTTGTTAATATGTATTAAAAAATCATTAATTCTCTCCAATAGCAGTTGACTTCCATAACACTATGTAAGCAAAAGAGGCTTAAGATGGGTTTTCTGAATACTAACAACTTATTTTAGACTGTCTAAACTCAGGTCTTGAAAGATTTCACTCTGCCAGACGTAGAAACACTGTTGCACTCCAGTTGTGATATCCCTTTCCCCAAGTTGTCACATGCACATCTCGCTCAAGCAACATTATTGTCAAAGTTTCTCTCTGCTACATAAAAGCATATTGCACTTGTAGATATAAAAGACAGCACCCTTACTTAGATTATTACCTTATTACCTCATAACTCTTAGTATACCTTGTATCTCTGATTTAATCACTTCAAAAAGTCACCAGAAGCAGATAAAACCACAGCCTCAGACTAAACTACACCTTAACTGCTGATTCAAATAAAGGCATTCTCTTCCACATATGCCTAATGCTTACAAATAATTTTGGCTGGTTTTGATCAAAAAACTATTATTACAATAATGATCAAAAATAATAATCCCGTTTGCAAAATGCCTTTAAGCCAGCCTCCTAGTCACAACCAATTTCCACATTCAGAATACAGCATAAATACAGAATACAGAATAAATTATCTCCATCAAGGCAAAAAGGCTTCTTTTTAAACACAGAGATGTTTGCTAGTTCAAAGCAGAAACCCATTTCTTGTAGGTGACATCTGAAGCACTTTTTATTTTTTTTTTTTTTTTTGGGGGGGGGGGGGCGGGGTTGGTGGGTGTGTAATCAATTCCGTATTTTTCCTTGAGAAGCTTAAGCTGTTCCTCTTGTTTCAGGAGTGTTTCCAACTCTGAGTTGTCGAATAGGTGCGTATTTCCCAAAAATATCACACAATTCCTCCGCTGTGATTTTATACGGCAGGTTCCGAATATAGAGGATCCGATTGACCTCTGGGGGCAGCCGGATGTTAGCTCGCTTGGCCGCTTGCATCGCCATGGCGCCGATCGGAGGGGGGGTGGGTGGAGGGGGGGTGGGTGGAGGGGGGGTGCCGCCTTGGAGAGAAACCGCGGCCGGGACGGGGCCTGCCGGGCCGCACGCCGCCGCCGCGGGGGACCCGGATGCTATCCCATACGCTAATAACCCGAGTAATTCCTTTTTACAATCTATGTCCCGAACGCTCCGCTTTTCTAAAAAGCATATGAGCGAATCATACGTCACTTGTCTCTCCATGCCTTCGTCAGCGCTGTTGCAGCCTTTGCGGGACTTCGGCGACGCGTGGCCGGCGGGACCCTCTGTAGGTGCTCCCGGGCGCGGGGACTGTGCCCTTCCGCCTCCTGCGCTGCTTTCAGGACCGGTACCCGAATCTCTGTCGAACCGTGGCTCGCAGGTTCAGCCCTCTCTAGGGTCCCTGTTCGGGCGCCATTTGTTGCGACGGAGGGAAGACACAGTCGCTCAATATGAGTGATCAGCAGACTTCATTTATTGTCTCTTACAGTCACCTTTTATGCCTTCTTATAATTAGCTCATACATATTACAAAAGTTAAGCTCATTATTGGTTAGTTGCCTAAATACCAAGCCCACCCCTAGTTTCTCTTCTGTAGTTTTCTGTTCCCACCTGCAACATTCTTTTCCCACCAAAATCTTCCTGTTATTGTGTAACAAGGACAGCCAAAGACAGTGTATTTTGCTTTACTTCAGATAGGCTGAGAGCGATGTGCATTTTTGTCCAGCCAGCTGGACTATGTCTATGTGACCCTTTTCAGCTAGCCAGTTATCCACACATATCTAATCTACATCTACCCTCTTTCATTTTAATACCATGTCGTGGTTTAACGCCGGCTGACAACCAAGCCCTCCATGGTCGCTCGTGCACTCCCACAATGGGATGGAGGAGAGGATCGGAAGAGTACAAGTCAGAAAACTCATGGATTGAGATAAAAACAGTGTAACAGGCAAAGCAAAAGCTGCATGCACAGAAGCAAAGCAAAGCAAGGAATTCATTCACCACTTCCCGCTGGCAGCCAGGTGTTCAGCCATCCCCAGGAACAAGCGCTCCATAGCGCGTAATGGTCACTTGGGAAGACAAATTCCATAACACCAAATGTCCCCCCCTTCCTTCTTCTCCCCGCAGCTTATATACTCACCATGATGTCCCATAGTATGGAATACCTCTTTGGCTAGTTCAAGTCAGCTGTCCTGGCTGTGTCCCCTCCCAATTTCCCATGCCGCTCCAGCCCTATGGCTGGCAGGGCCTGAGAAATGGAAAGGTCCTTCACTTAGTATAAACATGACCCAGCAACAACCAAATCCATCAGTGTGCTATCAACATTGTTTTAATACCAAATCCAAAACACAGCACTGCACCAGCTACTGAGAAGAAAATTAACTCTACCTTAGCCAAAACCAGGACAAAGCATTGCCCCTTGTCCTGTCACTACAGGTTCTAGTAAAAAGTCCCTTTTCATCATCCTTATAAGCAAGCCCCTTTTATGTATTAAAAGTCTGCAATAAGGTGCCCCCAGAGCCTACTTTTCTCCAGGCTGAACAGCCTCAACTCTTTCAGCCTGTCTCTATATGAGATGTGCTCCAGCCCTCTGATCAACTCCATGGCCTTCCTCTGGACTCCTTCCAAGAGGTCCACATCCTTCCTATGTTGGAGGCCCTAGAGCTGGAGGCAGTACTCCAAGTGGGGCCTCACAAGAGCAGAGTAGAGAGGGAGAATCACTTCCCTTGACGTGCTGGCCACGTTTCTTTTTATGCAGCCCAGGATACAGTTGCCTTTCTGGGCTACAAACACACATTGCCAGCTCGTGTCCAATTTTTTCATCCCCCAGTCTGTATTAATACCAGGGGTTGCCCTAACCCAGGTGAAGGACCTTAAACTTGGCCTTCTTGAACTTCATGAGATTCCCATTGGCCCACTTCTCAAGCCTGTCAGGGTTCCTCTGGATGGCATTCCTTTCCTCTAGTGTATCAACTGTACCACTCAGTTTAAGGTAATCCACAAAACTGCTGAGTGTGCACTCAATGTCACTGTTTATCTCACTGCTGAAGATATTAAATGGTACTAGTCCCAGTATGACCTCTTAAGGGACACCATTCGTTACTGGTTTCCATGTGGAAATTGAGCCACTGACTGTAACTACTTGGACGCGGTCATCCAGCCAATTCTTTATCTGTCTTTTAGTCTATCCATCAAATCCATATGCCTCCAATTTAGTGTCAAGAATATTGGGGGGATACCTTAACAAAAGCTATTGAGCAGTCCAGGTGGATGACATCTGCAGCTATTCCCTTGTCCACTGATGCAATCACTCCATTGTAGAAGGGCACTAGATTAATCAGGCACAATTTGCCCTTGGTGAAGACATGTTGCCCATCTCTAATCACCTCCCTATCTTCCATATGCCTTGACATAACTTCCAGGAGGATCTCTTCCATAATCTTATCGGACACTAAGGTGAGGCTGGTGGGTCAGTAGTTCCCAGGGGCCTCCTTTTTACCCTTCTTAAAGGGTAATTATATTCCCTTTTCTCCAGTCATTGGAGACTTCATGACTTTTCAAATATGATGGAGAGTGGGTTAACATGTAAATCTCCTAAGTGCCTCAGGATCCTGGGATGAATGTCATAACCTTGGGATGAACCTCATCAATGCATCTTGTCTAAGAGGTAGCTCAAATAATGGATTTATGACTTGCTTGGATTAGTGAGTAAAGCTGAAGTTTATTCATGTCCAGGATGACCACTTGGGCTTCTGACCTGGAGGTTTCTTTGACAGCTTATCCTGAGCAGGATGTCAGAGGAAAGGTGCTGTGTCTACTATATACAGCTTATGTCCAAAACAATAAGGACTAACAATGAAGAGTCTGCTTATGACCTAGATGCTACTGTTGTGAGATCTTTGCCTTGCTGTTTGAGGTATTTTTTTTCTGCTCTATTGTAATTTAAAGTCAAACAGGCTAGTTTAAGTCACAGGTAGTATAAGTTACTGTAGATAAAGAAACATGACATAAATAGCCTAACTTTTAGCATAACTGCACAGAAAAGTGTCTTGAGCTGGATGACTAGGTATTCTTCACAAAACATGTACAGGGGTGTGTACTCAGTACATACAGGAACATTAAGTTGCTTCACAAAGAGGATCTAAAAATGCTAATAAAGATCTAGAGTTATCCAAAATGAATTGATTGTTAAGGAAAGATGTACATTTTAATCTTCAGCACTTTTTGCTCAAATTTGAGATTCAGCATGTCACCTCTATAAACTGATATCAACAGTTCTAGAAATAGGAACGTTAACATCCAGTAACAAGAGAAGAGACTACTCTTTTAGAAACAGTCTTCCCAACCTTATAGGCAATAATGTATTAATAAAACGTAGTATGAATCCAATTTTGGTATCAGCTTGACAAACGCTAACTCCCGTTTCTGTTTTTCATGAAAGTGGTATTTACCTCTTACCACAGTACTTCAGGTTAGAATGGATCATGTGTACCTGAAATCACACCTGCAAAAGCTGTGTGTCTACACAGAAACAACAATTCAAGATTCACTGAATAAAGAATCTTAATTACTGAATCTCCATGCGTAGAATGTGGACATACTCAGTTTCAGTCTTGAACCTGAAGTGTATTTGTATTTTACCCAGTGACTGTGTCATGCAGAATGCATAGACCTAGATTGAAGTCTCTGCTCTTCAGCTGAATATCTTCTTTTCCCTTCTTTTTTTCCTCCTTTCTTGATGAATCATGTTTTGTTTTATTTGCCCCCATGACAAGGCTTCAAGAAGAGAGATAAAGAACAGCCTCATATGGTTACCAAGATATCCTGCAATGTAATTGTTAAGACATGTTATTGTGAGGTTGAAAATGGAATTCTAAACTTTTCAGATAGCAACCTCATAGCCAGGGTGAATGAACTAAACACTAGAAACCATCACTCTTATCTTAAAAGAAACATGAAGTCTGTATTTAGGATAGTACTTTCAACCGTGAAGGCCAGTTAACTGAAGTTGTCACCTTACAATCTCAAGATGAGTCAATATAGAGCATGACAGTTCTTGCTTTACAGCTGTGGGTGAGTTTCTGTACACCGTATCATCGTATATCTGTACACTTGCTGGAATCTCTTTCTGAGCTGTTGTGTTTACCTCTTGCCAAACGTAATATAAGAAGCCCATACACCTAATACAGGGCTCTGTAGTCCATTTCAAGGAGTAAACATTAAAAAAATTGATATGCTTGCAATCTCAGCATGTGAGTGTGCTTATAAAGTAGGTCTAGTTCAAAGTAATTTACTTAACTTCCTAATGACAAGCAGGTTGCTGCTTATCCTTTTGTCCTTTTGTCTTTTGTTTGTCCAGTCGTAGGCAAATTTTGCTTCTATCCAGGCACCTCATGTTCAGGATGGTAAGGATAATTACACTGCAATTATTTCAGGTAGGCAGAGACTAACAACCCTAATTATTATCGTAGGGCCAGTTGGCAGAAACCGAGCATGAGGACATTCAAGTGGGAGAGAGAAAAATAGCTTTCTGGGGGAAGCTGTCAGGTAAAAGGTTCTGTACAGTCTAAGGTGTGCAGAAATCTTGATATTTATTTTCCTGTTGTTTTCTACTTGGAATTTTGTATAAGGGAGTACTTGGAATACAGCCCTTCTTTAGGGACATTGAATAAATGTTCAAAAAAGAACTGTTTTTTGAACAAATTAGATCCACTGCTCTGTAAAGCCAATCAGAAATTATAAAGTAGAAAAAAATTATAATTTTGTAATGAAAATGCAGTTAGTATATGTCAAACATTTTTATTATTTTTTTATTATTACTCTGTGATAATATTTTACCCTAGTTATTTATTAACACTGTTGTGGAAAAGCCTGTATCACTGTAATTATTGCTATATCCTATTTACAAGCAGGCAGCTATCTGTAAGAAATTAAATGGGTTGACTTCCTATTTTATTTCCCCCACACATGCAGATGGTTCCTTTTTCCATACTACTTTTCCAATGGTGAACGATAATCCAGAGTACCTGTTTCAATCACTGGACATTAAATGTTTTAAAATACTTATTTCTTGTGAAGTTTCATCCTGTCACCTCCTGATCACATCAAAACCTGAAGTCTATTGAATGAACAGGAAAACTCAGAGCATAAAGATTTTTTTCATTATAAACAAAAATGGCAGTGTGTCTCCACTACCTAAACTATCCTTTTACTACATCTTTTCAAGTGATGTGCCAGAAACTAAACGGTTAAATGAAATTTTACATTCATAAAGTATAGTAACAATCACATAGTGTGTATAAAACCCCATGTGTAACTTATGTGTTAGTTTTTTTTCTGACGGCCTATTCTTGTATAGAGCAGAAGTTAGTACATGTAGTAGCTTAGTATTTCCTGGTTTTTGCACATAATAGACATTTGTTTAACATGGCATGACAGCAGAGATTTCTTGTGAGTTTATATTTTGAAGACTAATATATGCTTTCTGCTCCTTTGCCCCTCACTTTGAATTGGTCCCAAATCCAACTTCTCTTCAGGAATAAGAACTAATTACTATGATGGTATGTTTTCAGTTTCCTGAGCATCTGTCTAGTTATCTTAAAATATCCCCAAGGTATTTACTACTTCCAGATCTTGCATCATTTCCTCTATTCCTGGCAGGGCTTCCTTTAAAAGTTAGCCCCTAAACACTACTTGACAACGTTTCATGAGTTTTTCATTCACTTTTGGCTTGCGAAGACCTTAATTATATCCCTATGAACTTCTGGCATAAGTCTAGATGCTGAGAAAAGAAAAAGGAGCAAGTTCACTTAAACAATACCCGTAATTGAGAAGCAGAAATATGAAGATTGGTAACTACATTTTGCCTAGTAGTAGGAAACCATAGTGAGATGAATTCTGCTCACAGTTACGGCATTGCAGACCTAAAAGAAGTGAATTTGATCTAACAACATTTGGCTCAGAGTGTGTATTTACAGTCTTCTCAACTTGTGTATATGATGGTAAAATAATAATTAGGAAAGGAATATAATGGCGAGTTTAAAATATGTTGTACAAGAGTAATACATGCATTCTACTCATACATGTACACAAATAAATTTTAACTGACTCCTGTGTGCATATGAAGGAAAAGTGAAATAAGCATGTGATACCAGGGTTTACGAGGAAAAGTTTATTAGTTGTGCACATGGGGTCCTGTTCAGACTTAATTTACATCCGCATCTGCAAAAATGGAAGATTTGAGGAAGATGTAAAAACAGTCCCTTTCTTCACAATGGGCTGCAAGGGAATCTCTGTTCTGGTGTTTGGAGCTCCTCCTCCCCCTCCTTCTTCACTGGCCTTGGTGTCTGTGGGGCTGTTCCTCTCACATTTTTTCACTCTTCTCTCACAGCTACTGTGCAGCAGATTCTGCCTCTTCTAAAACAGGTTATCATAGAGGCACTACCAATGTCACTAATGAGCTCAGCTTTGGCCAGTGGTGGGACCTTAGAGCTGGCTAGACCTGGCTGTGTCCAGCATAGGGAGAGCTTCTGCCATATTCTCACAGAACCCACCTCTGCACTCCCCCGCCCCCCACAATCTTGGCAAGTGAAGCAAATACAGGGTATTTGAATTACGCCATTTTCAGGATATCAGAAAAAGAGAGAAGACTTGGCTGATGGCACCTATGATATATGAATTGTCTGTGACAATAAACTAATGTAAAAATCAGTTTCCATATCATTATTTTTAATCTATAAGTCTACTTTTAGCTCAGTAGGAAGCACTGGGAAGTACAGAAGTATCACAACACCCTGCTGTGACTTCTGGTTTCTCATATGTGCTAGTATGGAGGAAGTTAAGTTTCAGGTTAGGATTTCTGAGAAAGTTTGATGAGCCTTTGAAATAAAGCTTGACTTTGGAGCTGAAATAATGCATGCATCCAGACCTGCTGCTAATGTGCAAAGCAGAGATTCATGTATTTATTTTTATTCAAACATACAATTATTCAAAAAGTGATATGAAGTTTCACTGTAATATTCAAACACCATCACAACAGTTTTGCTCTCAGACTTCCACAGAGAAGGCTACAGCTGCTATCTCTAATAGTAACCATATGAATATATACATAGTACACATTTTCACATAATTATGTGAAAAATAGAGCTAGGAAAAAAAAAATCACACAGGAATTGCTGTAAAGCTATTCTAAGCATCTGTAAAGACTAAATAAAGACATTTTAAAAAATAGTCATTAAATCCACCTCCACATAAAGCCCCGCTACAAATGGTTAATCTGTGCAATTCTATTAATCTAATATACTGTATTTTCTTTGTAAAACAGGGTACAACCTCCATTTGCAAGGAATATGTTGTTTCTTCTAGAAGAAATTCCTACAAGCACTCAGATCATCTCATAACAGTGAACAAATTAGTAGAAAGTAAGACTCACCTCTGTTGAAAGAAAAAGTATATCACCATTCATTGTGCTACCTTCTGAAATATCTTTCATGTCTGTGACTGCTGTGTGACTATCGTGCAGAACATCAAATTCCTGCCACTGCATATTAGTGACAACCTGTAATTACAGATGAATACAAAAAATTAAAACCAACTATATTATATTTTAGTACTGCTATTAAATTTGAACGTATATGTTACTGTTTATTAATTTATGTTTATTAAATATTTTCTAAAATTCTGTTTTATCCTAAAGACTTAATTATGACAGTCTATCAGCACTTGGATTGGACTCATTGATGTTTTGGTAGCTGCAAAAAAAGATGCTTCTACATGACATCTTATCTAGGGCCTCTTCACAGTTAATTAAAAAAAACAACAAAAAAAAGGATTTTAAAACATATATGACTTATTTTAGACCTTTACCTTAGAATAAGATTTTTTTTTAATTCCAGTTATCAAAAAATATGTCAAAAAATGATATTTCATCTATAACAGTATTTAATCTATAATTCCTTGCACTCATAATTGCAAATACATGTTTGTGTTCAATTTAGAAAAAAAAAGTGCCACAAAATAATGACAACAAATTAAAGTTATGTTTCCTTAAAAATGAATAATCCAGTTAGTTAGAGAGTGTCAGTGATCTTTTAAAGCACGTTAGAACCATATCTCTTGGAAATGGAACATCCATTTCAAAAGATTCTACTAGGTCACTAACCAGTCATTAACTCAATAAGCAAAGGAGTTAAGTGTTGGATGTGACCTTAACCTTGAAAATATGTTACATTAATAATTTTGTGCCTTGCTTCCATTAGAATTCATGAACTGAACTGAACAGTTGGAAAGACTTGGCTAAGGACAGCATAAACAGAACCCAGTAAACTGCAGAAGCTATCATAGTTGTTAGAAAACTAAGAAAAGCTGCAGGCGCTCTTAACAGAAATTAAAATCAGGTGATTGATATTTCATAAAAAGGTACATATCTCTGTTCTGATTTACCATTGTGCAATATCATCAGGTTAGACTCTTCACTCTGGTAAGCCATCATCCACTATATTTTTTAGGTGACGGTACAATAGTTAACATGCTGATGAAGTTAAATCAAAAGAATGAGTAGCTTGGTTTTTTTTTTTAAAAAAAAAAACAACACCTCTATTCTAAGTGGCATATGAGCCCAGATGAATCAGCTAAATCAATGGATCACGACTGAGGTTTAATACATCAGGCACAGTCTGAAAATGGGAGGGTGTCACAGCAGACTCCAAACCGTCAAATTGCAACAAGGCCTTTTACCATCTCATACCAACAAACTCTTCATACCAGTCCCTCTGCTGCCTTCTCCTCACCTCATCCAGAGCCTACTCTCTCTTCTCTTGCTTCTTCCTCTCTCTGCTTCTTCCTCAGCTGCTCTCTCTTCATTGGCTGCCCAACCACTTAACAGAACCAGCCACAGCTGCACCTTATTCTACATCAGGCAACCCACCGGCCCTAAAGCCAGCCCACAGCTGTATGTTATCGATATTAATTAATGCAGCTTCATTCCTCTACACCTTTTGTAGATGGCAATAACATCTTGTGATGGCATTGAAATTCATTTGGAGATTCAGGCTGTAGACCCTGAGAGAGGGAGCCACAGGAATCGGGCTGCCTCACAAAATGAGTATGAACCCAGCACAGGCCATGCCATCACTGAGAGGATGCAGTCCCACGGGGTCTGTGCAGAATGATGCTGGTGACAGAAAAAACATCCATCAACAGGGGCCAAGCAAGACAAAGTAATGAGTCAAGTCTTGTATCCATACAGGGTGTCCAGTCAACAAGCAGGGACAGCAGAAAACAGGAAGGGAAGCGGGACTACTTATGGTTTATAGCTAAGGTTCACCCAGAAAGCAGGACTTGAGACAAGGCTACCTGTGAGGCAAATCCCAAGGTCCATTCTGGAGACAGGGCTGAAGACAAGCTGACATACAATCGAGGCTTGGATCCACCAAGGGATCACACTTAGGACAGCAGAAGACAGGGCACAGTACACCTAAAGCATAGTTCAGCTCAGATCTGAGGGCCTGATCCTGAGCTTAAGAGGTACTCCAGGGCCTAAAGGTAAAAAGATGGGAACAGAGGACCCCAATGAGGTTTTTCAGGACACTGAAAGCCTATTAATGACATAAGAGTTCTGAAAAGATACTACAAAAGTCTCTGTTAGCTTCCAGGAAATAACTACCAAAGTCCCAGCACAGGTTTATCTCAGAAGATGTAAACAGAAAAGGAAAATGTTCCCCTTTTTGTTCAGATGCCTAGGGCACAAAAATGCATACTAATGCACTCATGTATTTCCTCCACAGTAAGAAATTTTTTAGTCATAAATATATGGTCAGCTTTGAAGGAACTTTGGAGTATGTGAAGATGTGTAAGCTATTTAATATCCTGAAATTGTTTTGTATTATTTACTCATACATTCTTCTAAGTAAAAACCAGACTTCTTATCTATGAATGCATGACCTAACAATTAGGGTAGAATCGTTCTTATACTTCTCTCCATTATGTCTCTCTGCCTAGTCAAAACTTAATTATTCATGCAAACAGAAAGAATGAATATTTTTCCAACACACAATTATAGTTGTTTTCACTGCAAAAATTTCTGAGAGCATTTTTGGTGTGCATTACAAAAAAAGAAACAAAAGAGTCTGAATATATGCTAAATGCACTTCTTTAAAAATTCAGACGAACATCCATAGAGATTGCTTTGCAAGGGATTCTCTAGAGAAGCTGATTTCAAAGCACATTGAACTAAAAAAAAAAAAAAACAAAAAACAAACAAAAACCCCCAAAACTCTTTTGGATTAGGCCCTACATTCTTTACTTGTTCATAATGCATTTTTTGTGTTACTGCAAAAAAAGTCACAGAGCAGACAAACCTAGGAACCCAGCAGTCCAGCAGTCTGTTACTCACAGACAAGATTTATATTAGGAGATGCTACCAGCAAGCAGAAGCTACAAGTGGAATCTAGGACAAGTTAACAACTAATGCTATGAAACAATATAACAAGCCAAGGAAGATTTTGCTTTATATTGCTCTCCTTCTATTTTATTAAAATATTCAAATGAATTGTCAGAAAGAGTCCTAAAAAAGCTTTTGCTTAATTGCATGAATATGCACTCTTGCTTGGAAAACTGTCACACACATTTTCCTCAGATGTCCATTCTAAAAACATGTGATAGCCTGTTCTTAAAATCTCAGGTTGAAATGTGTTTGAATTATGAGCTCAGATTATTAGTTGAAATCTTTTCTTTTTCCTTTTACCTTACACATATTAATTGAAAAGCACTTTAAAAAATAACCAGAATCTGGTGATATCCCTGGTATTCACAAAAGACTTCCCTGTTTCTGTGTCTCATCCTGATTTCTTAAGCTCAAGACTGAATTGGAGAGACATTTTTCTTAGCATCACTAGGATTTAACCAAAGCGGATGTAGTGATATTGCTTTGTACTCACACCCAAAATATCTTGTGAATCTGGCAAGATCCCAAGAATGTGACACAGCTGTCATTATAAGATTTGTCCTTTATTTTTTTGACAACAAAAAATCGATATATCTTCACAGTATCCTGTTTACTGTCAATAACAAAAAAAGAAAAGTATTCTTTTTCCACTAAAATAATGTTAGAACAATTTTTGAAGAATTCAGCATGGATTACTATAAACACATGTAAATGTTAATGTACAGTACTTTCCAGAAGATGTGTTATTATTATGACACCTCTGGGTAATGTTACAGCCTTGAAAAAAACAGTGAATTTACTTTTTTGTGCATATTGGTTAAACTGCACATGATCACTTCAATATTTGTCCCTAGTCACTTCTTCCCCTTCTATTCATAATTTCACTGTAAGTTAAAGTAAGGGAATTCCTTGGGTGACTGGGCTGAATGAAGTTTACAAATAAATCTATCACTTCTTGTGACTGAAAAAGTACATGTAATTCTACACATCTAGTGCATGCATTAGGTTTCTCCTTTCATTCTTGAATTAATGTTAGACTGGATGTTTAGGCTCATATTTTAGAACCATCAAAAGCATTTTTTAAAAAGTCATGATTGAAATGAACACCACTTTTGCTCTTGTCTACTACTCCTTCAGAAGCTTATATTGGACAACTTGAAGTGTTTAATCTCTAACAATATACTATTCCTGTTGGCACACGACCAGTACTGTTAATTGGATGAAGATGTGCCTGATTTTCTAGTGCACTGTATTTGAAAGGAGACTAAATTACTTTTTCAGCTGAAGGACATAGACAATAGGTCTGGAGTACGTAAATTTGGTGCAGCAAAGGAAAAATCCATACTATCCATTCCCAATAGCTTTTAGTAAAAGGGTATTACAAATATGAGTGTTGAAACACAGGTGGCAAAGGACTAGAAAGCAGCCGCATAATTGGAATCAGCTACCAGCAAAGGGAACCTGCGGTGGGTGAATAATGGCCAGGCAGTTTCCATTTGCAGTGCCTAATAAAGGCAAACGGTAGTCAAGAGGCATCCTTGTACTGTTGTCACTTCTTATCTGAAATAAGGAAACATAACATGGATTCAAGTATAGAAATATAAAATGTGTTCATATTGTTAAATACTTCCTTATCATCCTTTGCTGTATTTCCTATTAAAATATAGTACTAGTCAACAGTATGCCATTAATAGCCCTGATATGAAGATACTGCTCCATGTATTTCTGTAGCCAGATTTTTATGCCTTTGTCTGTAGTTTCTTTGTATTCAGGCTACGTGATACTGACAGAAATGTATAATGATGTTTCTGAGGCTTCCTATAAGGAATATAAGGAATTACCTATATGGCAGTCAATAACAGTTGTTTTACTTATCAGTCCAATTTCACTAGAAAAGAATTATTGTTTCTTACTAAACAACACCTTTTCCAGACTTTTTTTTTTTCTTTTAATTGTAAATGTATAGGTATTAAACCTCTTGCATTACCTATCCCTGAAGGAGGTCATAGATATGACAGTTCAGCACAAATTAATGTGTTATTTCAATCTGCTTTTAAAAATAAATTAACAGAAAAAGGAATAGAAATGTCTAAATATATGGGAAGAACAGCAAGTATTGTACATAATAGGACTGAGTGGAAAAAGAGCTTTTCTAGTTTACTTCTGCAAGGAATTAGCCCAGTCTTTTGTACAAAAATATAGGTTGTCTTTCTATGGTACTTGTTTGTGATTGCTACTTAATACAGCACAAGATTAACTTTCTCATGAGCATAATCACCCGGCAACACATGCTTCATCGCCTACAGTAAAAGCAGAAAAAAGTTTTCCACAATCATTTTTATGGTTCTAGTTATTTTTTCTTACTTAGGATTTGTATAATTTTAGATTAAAATTACTTATACTTTTTCAACCAATAGAGGTACATATAGCACCATCTAGAGATATAAAAGCAAGTTTTTAAAATGAAGCACTGTTGAGCAACTAGTACACAAGATGACTTTGCCATTTACAATTACTGTTCAAACTATATTTTTAAATTATAAGCTGTGAGAAAATCACACATTCCTAATTGAATGCAAATACTTGTTTAATGTTGATTCCCCCTGCATGACTTTTCCAGAAATACACTGATTGAGCAGTTTCTGATTATTAGTTGCATTCTATGGCAAATTATTTAGATAATGAGTAGATTACACAGTATTTAATGACATTCTTAAAAGCCCCTCATGTTGAGTAGAGATATTCAATATCCCTTAAATAATATGTAGGACAAACACAGAAAATCAGTCTGGTAAGTTTTACTATGTAGTGTTATTCCACTTAAGAAAGCACTCCTTTAAAACACTTCTGCTAAGATCTATAATCATGCACTCAGACACACTATCATTAAAAGTATTTCAGATTCCTGGAAGATTTTGATGTGGCCATTTTCAAAGGATGGGGGTGGGGAGTGGGAGAAAAAAAAAAACAAACAACCAAGAAAAATAAAAGAAAAATAAAAAAGAGAAAGATTATGTGATTTAAGACTAGCCAACTTGCATTGCAAGCAAGATTCACAGTCATCTAATTTTGTTCAGTGAAGAAATCAATCACTTGCAGCTTTATAAATCATGTCTATAACTACTGTATCCTAATAGTGATTTTGACTCTCTAAGAAGCATGTTTGCTTTATTTTTTACTGTAGTCAGTGGATGATAGGAAAATGTAAAGATGAGGATATGGATTTTCAAGAGATTTTTTTTTTATCAGTGAAGGAGACAGATGAATGGTCTATTACTTTCTTTTCCTGCCTTTATCTGCTGATTTTCTTGATGAGATACTTCAGCCAAGATATTTCAGCACAACTCTTTACCTGAAAGAAAAGTAAAACAGCTTGTGAAAAAAAAAAAAAAAAAGAAAAAAATACAAAACATATATAATTATAAAATTTTGCCTCTAGGCTAAGGTGATATTTGAAATCCTACTGCTGTGCCAAGACATTTTTAGCTGTATTAAATCAAAAAAGCAAATCTAAAATAAACTAATTTTTAATATCATAGTACAATAGTCTCCAAGTCCTTTCCTACTGATATACAAACAAGACTAAATACAAGGAAATTAGTGACATTATATGAGTGCAAAATGAGCACACTGAAAGCAACATTAGACCTGAGTATTTACAGGAGGAAAATCTATATTAAAATTTGAACAATAATAAAATCTATTAAAATTATTCAATATATTGTAAGGATACTGATAAGAGTTAATGACCATATTTCTACAAGTCTACAGCTATCTCCTGTAAGCAATAGATAAAAAAAGGAAGTTTAGCAGAAGAGCCGAAAAGTGGTAGTTGAAGTGTATATGAAGGTCAGATACAGATTACTGATGTTTTAAAATCTATTACTTCAAGACTCTTCTTTTTGTAAAATATTATTGTCTCAGTAATATGTTATTGACACAGAAACACAGCACAGCACTGGCAATGAGTAAAGGACAGTGTTTTGAAATGAAAGT
The DNA here is from genome assembly GCF_015220075.1 of Falco rusticolus. Classification (NCBI taxonomy): domain Eukaryota; kingdom Metazoa; phylum Chordata; class Aves; order Falconiformes; family Falconidae; genus Falco; species Falco rusticolus. The sequence continues at coordinate 39,532,787 of NC_051188.1, read as the reverse complement.
TGTTATCATCTTTACTTGATTACATCCAATATTACTCAGGCTATATACTTGAAAGTAATTTACTTTCCAATATTTTAATCTTTGACCCTAATTTAATGAGATTACTGGGATTCCCAAGAATAGTTTCCAATTGTTAATATGATCATGGAATTGATTTAGAAAAGCTTGTGAAACGTTAAAGGTAAAATTTTACTTATCTTGAACTATTCACTATTCTTGGTTCAAGTAGTTTGGGACATACTTTCAAGGGAAAAAAAATATTAAATCAATGCAAAAGAGAGCACTAGAAATCTTCTAGGTTTCTCCTAGGAGAAAACAACTCCAAAGAGTGATTCATATATTCTTTTAAGCTGGGTAGAATGACTAATATTCTAGATGAGTCAGTCAGTCCTTCTGTCTTACATTTCCTCTGCTCTTCTCTCCCTATCAAGGTATGTAGATCACATATTTGCATTATACACCTTGACTGAGATCAGGTTAATTACACTTATTACCAGACTCATGATTTTTCATGACTGTTTTACCTTGTTTTTCATGAAGTTACTAAAACATGAACTTGTACTAGGTTAGCCTCCACTAAGTGTGATGAAAATTAGCTAGTATCTGCATTACAAAAAAATAAGGAATCCTGAGGGTCAGTGTGGTAAATATTCACTAATGCCCTGAAACAAGAACAACAACAAAATAGTTAGAATATTAACTATGTATCTATCTTTAGTATCTAAAATCTAAAAAAGTAAAATATTAGCTTTAGTAAAATGACTTGAAGAAGTGCACAGCAAAAACATCTTTAGCTTTGATTCTAAGGTGAATTTTAAATAGAAGGGAAAATTCACCTTGCAGTAACACTATGTCTTTTTAAAAAATGCAAGGTAAACAACACTTAAATTATGGACTGTGTCTTTTTTGAGCTCTGTAGGTTGATCACATGCAGTAAACATTAGTAAGTCCAATTAAAAGGTGCAGAAAGTGCTTTTTCTTATAATTTGTCTTATGATTTTCAACGATCAAATACAACAAATAACATAAATAAAAGTTACTCTATGACCTCCCTTTGGAGCGCAGAAGTGTTGTGTACAGAACATATCAGTATGCAGTTACAGCAGGCCTCATTAGTTTGCCATCTGCCATGGCGGATAGATGCTAAAGTGTTGTTATTGCAAGGTTCATTGAGCAGTAAAATTATAATATTTTTTTTTAAAAAAGTATTTTAAGTAAAAATCCCTTGAAAGAAAACAGCTGCCAAATGATGACTGAGGTTGTGATCCCATTAAAAAGAAAAGACATCAAACAAATGGAAGAAATTTAAAACCAGTCACATCAGCCTTAGCTCCTCACTCCTGTAAGAATGCTAAGTGACTATAGACATGAACGAGGTAACCTTTTCAATAAGCTGGAGTTTTCTTCAAGGCAATATTTAAATGACACACAAGACAGTATGTTTTATCTCAGTTATTTTAGTTCTAGCACATCTTCATTGGCTAAACGGTAAATTATTGGAACTGTCAGAAAATTTCTGGTTGTGTCTCATTAAAGAAATTTTTTCTGGGCTACTTTCATTTATCATCTGTTCCAGGAATTCTACATGAAAAAAGGAAAACTAATAACTTCAGGGAGTTTTGTGAGTTTTGATAGTTGTCCAAAAATTGTAATGGTGAAACTGTAGGGATAGTTTCAGAAATATTTTTTTTGAATATAAAAATATAAATCACATTTTTCACTAACAGACTATATATTTGTCCATGTATAAAACATTCATACCTTCTGAGATCATCTTATCTTTCAAATCAAAGGTAAAACATTTTCCTTCTAAATGGAAGTTCCAGCTATACAACTGGGTTTTGCTGATTTGCCAGGAAGTGATGAATGACATACTGTGGCCACTGAACTTTTCTAAATGTTGACACATGAACATCAAATTTTCTTAGGCAATCTATCATTAGCATGGATTGGGATAACCCTCAGAAATTTAGAAATAGTTTGAAGAGGGAGTCTTTTACTACATTTATGAGAAACCCACATGGATAACTTTCCAAAGAGAAGTTCCAAGGGAGAAGACAGAAAAAAATTCTCCTACCCAGATATATATAGCTAGAAAAATTATGAAGAGTAATAAGTAAGCTTCACAGTGCAGAATGAAAAATAGATTATGATGCTTCCCAACTCAAAGATCTAGATTTTTTTTCATTTTTTTTTTTCTTCCAGAGGAAAGGGCACATATTTATTTTGAGCACAGGTTAACAGAAACAGCATTTTGGATTATGAATACATTATATCTGTATTACTTTTACAAGCAAAAATGTTACCTGCCTTACATTTTTCTAAAAGAACACCAATGCCTCAATTACAAAAAACCAAAGAACCAAAACAAACAAACAAACAAAGTCAAAAAATTAGAGTCTGAGAATTACAAGTGATATTCTTGAATACAAAAATATTTAGAATAATTAATGGTCACCATGTAGGTGCCACAATATTAACGTATTTAGATTTTTTAAAAAATATTTTTTAACTTTGCATGGCTCGGATAACAAAGGGGTATTTGTACAATTAATAGAAACAGCAAAAACTAGATGATCTCCTTACCTCAGATGTTAGAACACTAAACAGTGCCCAGAAACATTCTTGGGCACTGGAATAGTATCAGCTACACAGCTAACTTCCAGTTTTCTCTCGCAGATTATTTTTAGGAAATCTTTCCTTTATTGAGTTGTTTTGTCTCTTTTTGAATATGAGATCACATGACAATTATGGACACACACAGAAAAAGAAACAGCTCCATTTTATTTTGCTCTATAACACAGAGAGTTGTTCCTCCCATTTTAGTGTAATATGCAGTTCCCTAGAGATTATTTGATAAAATAAAATGTAATCATGGTAAACAAATATAGTAAAAATCTGAATGCTGTAGAGTTAAAAGAACAGCTTTTGTTGTTTGTTCATGTACTAAACTGCTTTTGTCAAAGTATAAAGTTCAGTAAATTAATGTAATAAGCTTTTAGTAAAAATATACAATTTTTTCTATCTCTTTTTGTCTCTGATATTTATTTCCTAATTAAAAAAATAAATAATCAAATATCCTCTTCTTCCTGACTGCTTTCTTACTCCTGTAGTTAACATATGGCCTTAGTCAGTGTTTCCTACTATGTTGCTACAAGATAAAATTACAGAAATAGTTTTAGAGTTCTACTAACTATCCCAGGTGGTTAATGTCTATGCTTGAGGACATCACAGTACTATCAGAATATGGTAGAAGCTATTCTAAAACTGTGCAGGTTTTTTAAGTAGCTTTTGACAAATCTCATACATACCATACATGATATTGATGTAATCATAAACATGAAATTTAAAGTTTTATTGTTACTGTTACAAAATTATTCACAAAAAGTGGATTAAACTAGAGTTCAACCAAATTGTTTTCTGATACATTTGAATTATGTTATTTGCTTTCTGAGGAATTATTTGGAGGTGCTACTTTATATGTTAAACATATTGCATTACATTTAGGTAATCTCTGGATATTGATATATAAAAGTGACATATAAGGAATGTTAGGGAATTATTTCAGATGTTAGAAACTCTTAAGACATCATGCTAAAAAATCCTTGCAAAGATAACTTTTTTCCTTCCACCCCTTTAAAGAGGATATTCATGGACTAGACATTTGGGCTGGAATTAAATTAATTTAATTTAGGATAAAATGAATAGCTAGATATTCCTCCTTTCCCCAATATTGAAAGAGTATGTTTTAAATCCCTAATTTTATGGCAGGAAACATTGGTTAATATTAATAGCAAAAATTATCCATTTTTTCAGTGCCACGACTGATACTTGAGAAATAGCTTGAAACATTTGAGAAAGAAAAAATAAAATAAATGAAATAGAAGTGCCTGAAAAATAGAGTGTACAATGTATGTCAAGATACATACCACATGGCATCAAGACACAGTGAACTGGTGGGTAGAGATGTTTTAGAAGTAGAAAGTACAACTGAAAGACAAGTAAAAAGTTATTATATTGTACTGTATTCTGTGTTCTCTTCCTGAAAATGAACACAGCTCAGCAATTCAGGTCCATTACATTTTTAGATGATCGCTTTACATTAAAGGTATGTCTGTAACCATAATGGTAAGTATGGATGGGTAGCAATCAGAGAAAGGATCAGACTTAATATACAACAGTAGCTTGAGCTCCCAACCATAAACCTGAAAAAATTAAACCACATTTTCTGCACTCTGTGAGCTAATTTTCCATGTTAACAGTAACCAGCCAGTTAGTTTGGCAAACACTTTGTTTAGGGGTGAAAAGATTAAAAATGCAGCTTAAAGAAAATGAAACAGTGAACAAGCAATACTTATTTTCTAAAATAAAAAGAAATTACAGTCTTCTATTCTCAGGTAATGGCTAGGCCAGCCACTTTTTTCCCTTCCTGCAGAAATATGTCATTCACAGTCTAGGAACATCAGGTCTTTCTATATAAAAAAGCTGAATGAAAGCTACTGCTGGTCTTGTGGTATAAGTTGCTTCCATGTTGCTAGACATTGCTGCTAGCCATGTTTCACTGCTCTGCCAAGCATACCTCACTACTCCTTCATTCTGAACTCCTGCTGCCATTCTCCACTAGCAATCCAACTCCTTTGTCAGGCATTTCTCACTTGTTGCTCTTGCTAGGAGCTTTACTCGAAACTCATGCTCTACTGCCTATTCTAACCAACCTCTCCAATACTGTTAACACCTCCTGCTGATGTACAGAATGGACATCATTTACCACACTGGGGTTTCTTGAATCAAAGGAAATTAACTGATTTGTGACAGCTTTTACAGGTTCAGATCTCTGAAAACCAAAATGGAACTGTAGGTGAATAAAAATAATGCTCCAGGTTCAATCCTAATTTTGAGAATGTATTTATAATAAATTTTTACAAAAAATTAGTGTCATTTATTCACCTTCATAGAAAAGAATACACCTAAGTGCTGTGAAGATCAGATGGCACTATAAACAGCTGACAGAGAAGACAGAATAATGCTATTGACTTCAGTAAGACTAGTTCTTTTCTACCAATGTTCATATTAACTAAAAAGATTAATGCTTTCCTCTAGACACTCATCACAGAAAAACAAGATGGACTCAGGGTTGCTAACAGAACTCATCAATACTAAGAAAGAAAATTGAACATGTGTATGATGTAACCTGCGAGCTGATCTATTTCTGATTTAACAGATATCCTATTTAATGCGTATCATCTGGAAATGGATGAAAAAGTAGTTTTTATGATGACTTATATGAAACCTACTAACTATAGTTTTGTGTGACAATTTTTATTTATTAGCTAGGTAATTTACAAGACAATGCAATCCTAAGAGCATAGATCTTACATGTTACTGTGACAATGTCATTATTTACACCAGAAGCAGTAACATGTTGTCCTTACACTCATTATAACTGCTCATGGATAATAGTGTGAGATCTTTTAAAAGTAGAATAAATAACGTTTCAAAGTGTACTTAATACTTTTAATGCAGCATCACCTTAGAAATTCAGCTATTTCAGTTAAAAGGTGTGTGTAGTATAAAACTGAAATGAAATACACAGCAAGTTAAAATATGTAATAATTTCAATGCAAATAGTCATATCCTAAAGTAAACCCCCATCACAATTAGAAAGTCACTGTAATGTCACCATAACATTAATAGAAAAAAAATTCTAAATGCTATAATGTGACATGGACTAAGAATAAGAACTGTTGTTTACTATATAATTATGGTATTTTCTTAAAAGTAGGACATGGTTCCTCTAAACACTTAACAAACAACAAATACAAAACAAATTGTAGCTGTCCAAAGAGCTGAAATTGTAATTTAAAATTAATGGTTAAGAAGCATGTTCAAAAGATGAAAGATTGAGGAGGAAAAATGACAGAGCTAAAGCAGACCAACTGCTGACTGACTGCCATTAGTGTCATGAATTCCCACTAAGTTTGGAATAGGAGCAATCTGTGATAAAGGTATGGTTACTGTCAAGTTGGTCTGTACCGTTGTCATTATCATGCATTCTCAATATTCTGCAAGGTAAAGTTCTTTTGTCATCATGCTAAAGTTTTGTTGCCAGCAAAATCTTTCCATGGTTGGCTAGTGTTGCTCAGGGAGAATAGGACTAAACAAGGTTTATGAAGTGTTTAGCTAAACTGATCCATCTTGTAAGTAGCCAGTCTAAGAAAAGCAATCTTTCTCTAAAGTATCATGCAGGGTTTTTTTTAACTATCTCTATTCCTGATAGCAGCATGAATTTACATCAGCACTTCCTATAATGTACAGACCACTTGCCACAGTCAGGTCTTCACAGATGAGCAGCTGTCATTTTCGGTGTAACAGAATTCATCCCTTATCACTGGACAACATATAAAAGTATATGTGCATGAACAGTAGAGTATTCTCAAACTCCTATTCAAGGATATCAGCTTTTAAAAAACTTGTTGGTCTTTCCTCTTTGCGGTCCATCATAGCATCATACTGACTGAAACTAGACAAAAAATTACGCTCTACTACAGCAAGCACAAGATACACAATGAACAGTCTGCTGTTTCAAAAACATGAAGAAAATATGTATTGCTATACTTGAACAACACTCTTCAAAAAGCTATTTTGTCACTAATAATGAAAAGACAGGAAAGTTAACACCTATAGAAAAAAACAGTGGCTTACAACAACATATAATTTTGCTCAGTTTTGTTTCTTCAGAAGTGTCGACAGGTACTTTAATCTTAGCTTGTCCTATTCCCCTTTTAAACCTTGATACCTACTTCAACATCTTTCCACTTCACTGGAAGAAGAGTTTCAGGTGGATATAGTTGCTCCATCTTTTCAATCTTGCAGGTCTAGAGAGCCTTTATAATTTACTCTGTTGCTGTGAGGTAAATACATCCTTTTGTGCAGTGGCAGGTGAGGGCAAGGCAAAAGGGAGGACGGATGGGGTGGAAGCTTCTTAATTGCAAACTCTGACAACAAATACTTTGTCTTTGACTGAATGGCAAATGTATAATAGTAGCAAGGCAAAGTCTGAAAGGAAAGGTCCTGTCTTTCATTAGTCTAACTGACACAGCTTCCAGCAAACAGCTAGGCTTCCCAGCCTACTAGCTCTTCCAGGTCTGATACAGAGGCCAGAATCTTTAAACTAAATACTGGGGAGGGGAAAACCTTGTATATTATTATTGTCTTTCTGATTCATGGGGTTATATGAAATTTTCCTTTTATGCCTCAGCAGTTTTTAATTTTCCTTTCAATTTCCTAAATTGTCTTTAATATCACCATGCTCCATGTTGTTTGCAGTTTATATTCCCTCTGTTAACTATTCAGTTTTGCAATTTGTTCATATTTTTCATTATTACTATTTGACTTGTGGCAACCTTGGAAAAGCCATGATACTTCCTGAGGTTCTGCCACTGTCAGTCTGTCAATAATGGGTTGTTTTTGCCATTATCACTTCTGAAATTTCAAAATGTCATTGAAATACATGATGCTGTGTTTCTCATATATACGTGTGTGTATATATATGTGTGTGTGTGTATATATATATATATATACATGAATATGTATCTAGCATGTCTCCATGACATTCTTTACTGAAAATCTAGTTCTTTAGGAGGCATGTGCCAAAGATAATACTAAGTGAGTATCACAATACCAGAATTCAAATCCAGAAGTAGGGGTGTCTGTCAGTAGAATCTGTTGCAAAATGCTGTGGTATCACCAGGCCACCTTCCTCTACATCTTCAGGTTCCAGAAATAATTTTTGATTTTATGTTTTGTCTGAGTGTGTTTAGTGTTATCATTTGATCCCTCTGTTCTTTTTATTTTTCAACACAACTTAGGGGGTTTTATGGTTATTAAAGAAAATATATTCTTGGTAAAAGACCAAAAATTTAGTCTGATAGCTATGTTGTTCATTAAAGAACATATGTATCACATGAGATTAAAAACAAAGAGTTCCCATAATGAAGTTCAGTATTAGATCTAAACATCAAGAGGAAGAGGAATAGATAAAGTAATCTTTTCTGACACTTTTAGCAAAATATTTGGAGACATGGTGGGGATAAGGGGAAAACATTTTTGCTAATGTTGAACCCTAAAACTCAGAATTTTTGTACTTACAGGAAAATGAGACAATAAAATTAAGCCAACTGATTTATGAAGTGCAAAAAGGAGGGGAAAAAAAACCAACAAAAAACCCCAAACCTCAAAGATTTCTGATTCCTCTGTACGTTTGTTTTACATACTTTGTGCCCAGCTTTTAATGGTGGCCAGTAAGCTGACAAAAATGGGTGAAACAAAGCTAACTGGTTAACACACAGAATCCCACTGCAGCAGAAAATAAATGCATCTGTATGGCTTATAATTAAAACAAAGAGAGAAAAAAAAAAAAAGAGATCGTCAAAGTGAAAAAGGCACTCAGTGAATAATTTCAGTCAAATTAGTCTGAAACACCTACAAATTATAAATGAACTAACCAGGATATAATGAGTAGCAGGTGGCTTTGCACCCACATATAAGTATACTAAAATAATGTGACTAACAACAGTACATCAGTATTTTGTAATACTGTAAATAGCATAGGCAGACATAATCTAAACACATTTTATATGAGTATGTGAAATGTGGAAAGGTATGTGCAGCTGTACACAGGAGATATCCAAGTGACAGAAAAACAGTAAGCTGCCAGACAGAAGAGAATTTAAGTGCAGGCAATGTCAATAGGCAGAACATGACCAGCAAAACCAAAAGCAAGGTAAGTACTATCAGGAGCAGAAGAGAACCCTTCCTTTTGGGAGAGGGAAAATAGCATAAAAACATTAAGCATATATATATATATATAATGGACAAGCAAGACAGCAATCTTGCTTCAATTGCAACTTCTTGTGTCAAAGAGTTTTCAAGCCTGATCGCCTTGACCTGTCCAACTAAGAATCACCATGGACCAGAACCATTAGTGCTTGCTATACAGCTATACAGAAGTGTCATGTTAATGAATTAATTTATTGAAATTTTGTTTAAAAGTTTAAAATTGGCCTGATATATCAGTTTTCTAAACACACCCATCACAGTCATCTCTAATGCCTTAACTGTAATTAATATATATAAAGAGACATATACAGTTATAGCACATGGATACAGAAATGTTAATTTAGCCCTTTGGATCTAATTTTTGAAAGGTGGCCATATAAGTTTTTATTATGAACTGCAATAGACATAATTTTTCAAAGCCCCCACTAACTCCTGTATTAGGTTTCTCAGAAAAGTCTGGAGCTACCATCTGGCAAACAAATTTTAAAATGCTAGTTTTGTTTATGTTTATGTAACTAAGAACTTCAGGTTCCATTACAAAGGAGATAGAGTTTTTCTTAAGTTCACATGGTTTAAGGAGGTGCATCCATATACAACAACGGCCCTACTAATGACATTAAAATTTTTGCACTCTATTATTTTCCACCATGATTATGTCAGAATACTTTTATAGAACTGCCTTGAAAGGCTGAAATGAAAACCCAGAATATAACTCACTTCATACCGCTGAACATAATCATTTTCCAAAAAGCTAAAGGAAGCAATGGTGTTATAGCAAATCTTGTAAAGATTTTCTGTATGGTGTAAAGATTGTCAATATATTTCTTCCCTAACTATTTCTTTCTGGAGAACAGCATTTGTTCCTGAGCTCTGTGGGGTACATGTATAAAACGTGCTATTTGTCAAAGCCCTAGACTTAAAAGCAATGAATTTTGTGCATAATTTTGTTTACGTGAAGCATCAGATACCAAGAATTAAACCCAAAATATTAAAATTAATAAATCAACTTATGAACATAAATTATGACCATAGAGTAATACATAACTGATAACCACATCATTATTAAAAAAGATCTCATAATTATAATGGTATTTGAATGTAACCAATATATTATAATTCTTAATCTTTTATAATCAGATTTTTCATTATTTTTATTTCAATTTCTGTATAGAGTCAAAGACTAATATAGAAAAGGAGCAACTGACAGCAAATATGTTTATAGCTGTATTTCATGTTTCAGTGACAAAACTGGTCATTTGTTTCCTATGTGCAGAACTATCAATCTAATGAGTTTATTGACTCAATCATAATATCATAGATTCATAGAAACATTTTGGTTGGAAGGGACATTGAAGATGCTCCACCCCCCCGCCCCCCACCCCCCACCATCACCAGAGAGACCTTCCACTAGACCAGGCTGCTCAAAGCCCCATCTCACCTTGCCTTGAACACTTCCAGGGACGGGGCATCCACAGCTTCTCTGGGCTACCTGTTCCAGTGTCTCACCACCCTCACAGTAAAGGATTCCCTCCTAATCTAAATCTACTTTCTTTTAGATTAAAGTCATTACCCCTTGTCCTGTCTCTACAGGCACTGCTAAACAATCTGCCCACATCTTTCTTATAATCCCCCTTGAGGTACTGGAAGGCCACTTATAATGTCTCCCTGGAGACTGAACAACAACCAGGCTGAACAACCCCAACTCTTCCAGCCTGTCTTCACAGGAGAGGTGCTCCAGCCCTCTGACCATTTCCGTTGCTCTCCTCTAGACACTCTCCAACAGGTTCATGCCCTTCTTATTTTGGGGCCCCAGAGCTGGAGGCAGTACTTCAGGTGGGATCTCACGAGAGCAGAGCAGAGGGGGAGAATCACCTCCCAAGACCAGCTGGCCACGCTTCTTTGATGCAGCCCAGGATATGGTTCCCTTTCTACACTGCAAGTGCACATTGCAAAGCCGTCTTGAGCTTTCCATCCACCAGCACCTCCGAGTCCTTCTCCTCAGAGCAGCCTCTAATCCATCCTCCTCCCAGCCTGTATTGATACCGGGGGTTGTCCCAACTCAAGTGCAGGGCCTTGCACTTGGCCATGTTGAACTCCACGAGGTTCACAACCGGATTCAGAGGTAGGCTGCGCAAAGGTCCCTCTGGATGGCACCCCTTCTCTCTAGCATGTCAACTGTATCACACAGCTTGGTGTCATCAGCAAAACTGCTGCGGGTGCACTCAGTCCCACCATCCACATTGCTGACAAAGGTGTTGAAGCAGCACTGGTCCCAGTACTGATTCCTGAGGAACACGACTTATCACAGGTCTCCACTTGGACATTGAGGCATTGACCACAACTCTTTGAGTGTGACCATCTAGTAAATTCCTTATCCACTCAGTGGTCCGCCCATCAAATCCATGTGTCTCTATTTTAGAGACCAGGATATCGTGCAAAACAGCACCAAAAATTTTGTACAAATCCAGGTGGATGATGTCAGTCACTCTTCCCTCACCTGTCAGTGCCATAGCCCCATCACAGAAGGCCACTGAATTTTTCTGGCACAATTTTTATTAGTGAGGCCATGCTGGCTATCACCAATCACCTCCTGTCCAGGCCCGGAATGGTCGGGTCTGGGGAGATTCTTTGTGATTCCCAGAGTAAGATTAAGACACAAACAAGGTCAGATGCCATAAAGAAAAGAAGTTTAATGGTACTCGCATAAAGGCAGGAAATGTAGAGAAAGAGAGGAAAAATAAAGTAGAGAGGTGCAATAGCTACCACCGCACAGAGCTGGGTGTCCCGTCAGTCCGGATCAACTTCATGTCAGGTGGGGAATTCCACTCTGTGTTAGTTGTCACAGTTCTTTTATAGATGTTTGAGAGTTGTTCATCCAAAAGTCTGTGCTCCTTCTGAGAACTGTTTTGCATAGTCTCACCGCTCACTCGGCAGTGGCGCAAGCACCCATACTGTTTTTTCAGAGAATTTTCTATCCTCTGGGGTCCGGGCGTACTTGCTGGGGTGAGGGTACAAAACAGGAGATGTGTGGTTTTCATGGTCGAAAAGGTGCAGCAATGTCTGGGTAAACATCTGTGGTTCATCGAAGCAAGATGTAGACAAGTTCTTTACAGGGTCTCTATGTTGTTTGGTGGTCAGCCAGCAATGTTGAGACAGATAGCACAATCCCAATAACATCCTTCACACCTCCTTATTCTCCATGTGCCTTAGCGTATTTTCCAGGAGAATCTGCTCCATCATGTTGCCAGGCACAGAGGTGAGACAAAACAGCCTGTAGTTCCCCAGGCCACCTTTATTTCCCTTTTTTAAAACGGGGGTTATGTTTCCCGTTTTCTAGTCAGTGGGAACTTCAGCAGACTGCCACAGCTTCTTAAATATGATGGATAGTAGCTCAGCTACTTAACCTGACAGTTGGTTCAGGACCCATGGATGCATCTTATCAGGTCCCATGGACTTTTGCACTTTCAGGTTCCTTAGGTGATCTTAAACCTGGTCTTCTCCCATAGCAGGTGGTTCTTCATTCTCCTAGTTGTTACTTTGCCTTCTGAAACTGGTGATGTGGCTGGAGCATTTACTGGTGAGGACCGAGGCAAAACAGCCCTCGGATAACTCCAGCCTTCTCCATATCCCAGGTAACCAGGTGTGCCTCTTCCTTCTGGATAGGGCCTACTTTTTCCTTAGTCTTCCTTTCACCAACAATGCACCTGGAGAGCAACAAGAAAAGCTTCTACATGTCCTGAGCTAATTTTATTTCTGTCAGCGCTTTACCTTTCCTACCCTGGTCCCTGCCTGCCTGCAGAATATCTCTATATTCCTCCCAGGTAACCTGTCTTTGCCTCCACCCTCTGCAGGCTTGCGTTTTGTGTACGAGTTTGTGTGGGAGCTCCTTGTTCATCCATGTAGGTCTCCTAGTACTTTTGCTTAACAACTTCTTTGTTGGGACGCACCACTTCTGAGCTTGGAGGAGGTGATCCTTGAATATTAGCCAGCTGTCTTGGGCCCCTCTTCCAGCCACGACCCAATCCCATGTTAGTCTACCAAGCAGATCCCTAAAGAGGCCAAAGTCAGCTCCCCTGAAGTCCAGGGTAATGAGCTTGTTGTATGCCCACTTCGCTGCCCTAAGGATCTTTAACTCCACCAGTGCATGGTCACTGCAACCAAGGCTGCCCTTGAGCTTCACATTCCCCACTTGCCCCTCCTTGTCGGTGAGATCAAAGTCCAGCATAGCACCTCTCCTTGTTGGATCCTCTGTCACTTGGAGAAGGAAGTTCTTGTCTGTATGTTCCAAGAACCTCTTGGTTTGCTCATACCCTGCTGTGTTTTCCCTCCAAGAGATACTGGGGTGGCTGAACCCCCCCATGAGGACCAGGGCTTGTGAACGTGAGGCTGCAGCTGTCTGCCTATGAAAGATTTCATCTGCTGGGTCTTCCTGGTTGGGTGGCCTGTAACAGAGCCCCATGATAATGTCACCTCTCCCTGCCCTCCCTTTAATCCTGATCCATAAGCTCTCAGCTGGCTCTTCATCCATATCCAGGTGGAGCTCCATGTTCTCCAGGTGGTCCTTGGCACAGAGGGTGACACCCCATCCTTGTCTCCCCTGCCTGTCCTTCCTAAAGAGCTCCATTTCAATGCTCCTGTCATAGGAGCCAACTTGTCATGTGTCCATGAAGCCAGTAAGATTGTAGTCCTGCAGGTGTGTGCGTGTCTCTAATTCTTCTTGTTTATTCCCCATGCTGTGTGTTTGCATAGGAGCATTTGAGTTGGGCCCCTGATGAATCTGGAATTCCTGTGTGCTGCTCTTCAGGTGCTCTCCTGCTGACCTGCGATCCCCCTCCATGCTCTGGGCATCTCTTGCCGGCACTGGCATCAAACTGGTATCAGCAGGATGGATTCAGGTTCCCCTTCCCCAGAAAATTCAGTTTAAAGCCCTTTTCACCAGCTTGGCGAGCATATGATCAAAGATGCTCTTTGCCTTCTCTGTCACGTGGACACCATCATCCCCCAGTAGACCAGGTTTCTCGAAGCAAGTCCCATGGTCTAAGTAGCCAAACCCCTGTCTGTGGCACCAGTCCCACAAACGTGTTGATTTGCCAGATTTGACTGGCCCTTTCAAAATTTTGCCCTTTGACCAGGAAGTCTGATGAAAAAAACTATCTGCATTCCAGAGTCCCATACCACCACTGCCAGGGCTCTGTAATCCTTCTTGGCAGTCCTCAAACTGATCCCAGTTGTCTCACTGGTGCACACATGAAGCAACAGCAGTGGATAATAGTCAGTGAACTCTACAAGGCTTGGTAGTCTCTTGGTAAAATCCCTGATACAAGCACTTGGTAAGCAGCACATGCCTCGAAAGAGCACATCAGGTCAGCAGTTAGGTTCCTGTCTACCTCTCAGAAAAAAAAAAGTACCTACTGTTATCACTTGTGTCCGTTTCTTAGGTGCACTGGTCGTGGTATGACAAGCAGGTTGGGCTACCTTCCTCAGCTCAAGCATATCTCCTAATATTACAGGTCTTCCCTTTTCAGTCTGCAGAGCTGCAAAGAGGTTCTGGAAGGGCACCTCAGACCCTGGGTACTTGCCATTGCATTCTTCCATTCCTCTGCATTATAGGTTCCCCTTTCATCTCTGTGCACTGGTGAGGGCTGTTTGGCTGTGGGCTCTGGGTCCCCTGCAGACTGTGCTTGGAACCAGCTATCCAATTCCTTCTTAGCCTCCACGATGTTACACAGCCTTCTCACTGCCTCTCCTACAGCTCAGCCACCTGCTGCAGGAGGTCCTCCACCTTGGGCATGCTATTTTCAGGCACGTCTGCTGCCTGTCCCTGCCCCAGGAGAAAGATCCTGGCACTTCCCGCAGCCTGAGGCCTGCACTGCAGCCTCTGCCTTCAGCAGTCTGTCTGGGTGGAGGCATCACCCGTTGCTGGGGTATATGATGCAGACTCCCAGCCACAGCCTTTGCTCTCAAGATGAACACCCACCATTCTGCCTTGAGGGGCAGGTATGATGAGTGTCCTTGAACTGCGCAGATGGTTACAGAACGGTGGCTGATTGCTGGGTTATGTGAACTTCAGGTCTCTCCACTCAGCCAGTGGAATGTCCCTCCTTTGAAGTGGCACCCTCCCTGCACGCCTTACCACACAAACTGCCAAGCAGACTGCCGTGCCCTATTTTTGCCTGTCCTGGTCGCAGGCTCCTTGTCACAGCATCCCCCCGGGGATGCCCTTTCTGGGAGGTGGGGGGACCACTGTTACTCCTGGCCCTGCCCACACCTTGTCAGCTGCTCTCACACAAGCTGCAGGCTCCTGGCAGGTCCTGTGCTTCTCTGGAATCTCCCTGGCTCAGGGGACCCCCCCTATTGCTTCCCCACCCACTATATATTGCAATCCCCCACTGTGCTGCAGAACGCATCTGCACCAGAGCTGATCATCTCGGCCAGCAGTAGGACTTCTTCTATCTGCAAAAAATTTCAAATGGTTACTGAAAAAACCAAAATGGACTATGCTAATATTAGAGTTCACCTATAATGTCTTATACCACAACTAACTACCAACACTTTATCTGCATGGAAGAATTGCAAATGAGGGTGGAAAAGTGTTTTTAAATATAATTCCTTATTCTTTAAATTAAATGATTAATTTTTATCTAGCTCAGACTGCTCATTACTGAAATTTATAATAAATCTTGTTTTTTGTGTCAAAAGCAATTATGAAGAAGAACAAGCTTTAGGATTTAAAAGGGTTACACACACACTGTAATGTACAGACACCCACAAAGGCAGTATGTTTTGAGTGCAGAGGTACTGGGTCTATATACATGTGATTTGTCACAGTAATGTTAGAATACACTATAAAGTACCTAGATACCTCTGTATAATTCCTTCTAAGAGAAATTACTTATGACTTAGAGGTCAGGCACACAGCAGTCTTAGCCTTTTCCATTCTAACAATACTTGTGTATTTCAGTTGGGAATGACTGACTTCTTTATAGCAAACTATTTATTCAAATAGATTTAAAAAAAAAATTCTGAATGTGAAAGTTACAGAATTATATGCTCTAAAAACTTATTCACTATTGAAATTATACAACTGATACTGTAGGCTAGCTTGTGATCTTGCTCAAATCATTCACAATGCAACCAGTCCTACTAACTGAAAATTTGCATGCTGCCAAAGTTAAAGATCCTTTTGAATAATTACGTTAAGTCCTTTATCACACAGCAGATTAGATGATAAATTAGGTCAGAATTTCATATTTTTTTCATTATTTTTTTAATTGTTAACAGCACTATTTGTCATCTTAATCACATGATACTCACTGTTTTTGTAAGAATCAATATTAGATATATTTTTTCTTGTTTCAATTCCTGTCTGGTGAAAGCTGGAGACAAAGTTTAGAAAAATTAAAGACTGGCTTTGCAGATAAAGTTACATCGTGTGTTTGTTATTCAGTAGTCAAAGTCAATGCTTTACTTGCCATTCATTTGACTGTCTTTAGTGCTGCTATCCTCCAGTTTAATCCTTACTGAACAACAATAACATATTTGAAAAGAAAATGTTTCTTCTATGTATGCAGTAGACTGTCTATACAGATCAAAGGTTTTGGTATCAAATATTTTATTTACACCAGCTGAGAATTTTCTGTAATTAAATGCCTTTGATCTAACATTGAAAACAAAGAACAGGGTATCTTGTTATGAATTAACTGAAAAATTCGGAAGAGAAATAAATTGTAATGTGAAGGAACACTAGAGGTGCCTTTCTGTCACAGCACTGCCAAAACTAGCCAGCTGCAGCAAGGTCTTTTCCCAACACATACCAAATTAAATTCACTAAGTACTTAGCACACCTTGCCCTAACACAGGCACCAATCCCCCATAAGGTCTCAAAGGTCCATCTGCTGTTTCTTCATACTCTTCATGCCAGTCGCTCTGCTGCCTTGTCTCTCCTCATCCAGGGCACATGTTCTTTCTCTGTTTTTCCCTCCTCTCTCTTCCTCAGCTCCTCTCTCTTCATTGGCTGCCCAACCACTTAACAGAACCAGCCACAGCTGCACCTTGTCTACATCAGCCAACCCATTGCCCCTGAAGCCAGCCCACAGCTGTATATTATCAATGGTAATTAACCCAGCTTCATTCCTCTACACCTTTTGTAGATGGCAATAACTTGTCTGTCACCATTAACTGATTTCTGCTGAGGACAGTGATGTAGTACCTATTTTTTTTGTGCTGTATGGGTGGTTTAGCTATAGCTAATGCTCAAGAGGCTGTAGACAAGTCCAGCAGTATGAACCTAAAAGTATTTATACTCAGAAATAAGTCATGTTTATATCATTTTTATAGTTTGACCTCAATTGTGAGGTGTAAATGTTACAGCTTAACAGGCATTATTTATGTGGAGAGAGGAAGCAAAGCCAGACCAGTAGTTAATGGATTGAGTATTGGTGTATTAATAGTATGACGTATTTGAAGTAGTTAGTAAGTGATGATCCTTTTTCTGCTTTCTGAGCTATTTCAGTAATATTTGGTATAGATGCTATGTGGTTTTAATGGGCTGTAGGAATATAGATTTTTCTTTTCCATTGGTTGTATTTTAAAACAGTATCCTGAATTAGTCTAGTAAGTAAGTTTATTAGGCAAGACAGATCATATTTATGACATCTCTTCTGTCTAATATGTAAGCTGGTTTTGAACTGTAAAATTTGTTTTACTCTGTGCCTTAAATATCATTCTAGCATTTATAACAATTACTTTTATTCATGTTACATCTCTCTTTAGCTGATAATTTTCCTATAATTGATGTCAAGTTACTAATCTGCAGATCTAGGATTTCCTTGGAGTTCTTTAAAATCATTTGCCATTGGCTATGGAAGTTTATTGGCTCATTCCTTTAGCACTCTCTGATGGATTTAATCTGGCCCTACTGATTCAAAACATTAATTTGGTCCAGGTATTTTCTCATTTGCTCTTTAACAGTGTTGATGTCTTCTCTCTTATGTTGTTCATGTACTCCCAGCATAATTAATCATTTTACACAAGAGTCCTTTTGAGTGAACTGAAGCAGAGCAAGTACTTAAAAATTCTACTTTTTTCATCTCCAGTGTATTTCCTTTCTGATAATTAGTGCCCTTACCTTTCCTTTTATCTTCCACTTTTTCTCTTAAGTATCTAAATAACTGTTTTTGTTTCCCTATCTATCACAAAAACATATTACTACTGAAGTTTGCTTATCCACATTATCTTTTTATAACTTTATCCTGACTTTGCTTTACCCTTGCAATAAAATGTTGCACTTGCAACAAATTCCCATCTTTGCATGTTGTAGAACTTCTACCTCCAGACAGATTCATTTCTCATTTTCCATTAGTTTATTTGTGGAACTTTCAGTTAATGTGAACCAAGTGGCATACAGACAAATTTCAAGCCTTGCAGAACAAAATACTGAGGGTCCTAAAACCGCTTGTTACTAATGACTAAGTACGGGTTCAGGGATTTTCATGAAGTGGTGGAAAAAGAGGCAGTGGACTGAATATAATGAGGATACTGGCTTTGGCAAGGGTTTGGGACAGCTATGACAGAAAGCCTCAATAAGAAGACATGGAAGCTTGAACATCAATGGACTATTCAGTCTGTTACCAACCATGTAGTTTTAGGAGAGGGAGGAATGTTATATTTATGTCGTACAAGGGACAGCTAAGTTACAGTTCAATATAGGTAAGTAGCAATAATAAAGGAAAAAATGGTAGAGCTTCAGGTTTTAAAACATGTGAGGATATATAGCAATAGTCCCTGGGCTTTCCAAGTTAGCAAAAACAAGAACAAGAAAACAGAGTGAAGAAGTGTTTAACAGATAAAATGCAACAACTCACATGAAAACTAAAAAGAAGGAGGTATACTTATTAGGAATGTAATATTTGGTTAGAATGATAAGTGAAGAGACTGCCTTTCTCTCAATATTGATCTGATTTAAATATTCATTTAGCTTTTGAAACATGAGATATCCTCTTTGCTGTTTGGCGTACGTGAAACTGGTGTGCTGCATCATATAAAACAGTACCGAATGGGATTTTTTGATTTTCTTAAAAATAATGAATGATTTGACAGAGTAATGAATAGCCATTATTTTAAGCACTTACCCATCTTTGCTTCCTTTAATTTACAAAAGAAAAGTGTCAATGAGCAAAATATTTTTAAAAAATTACTTTACCAAATTGTTTATAAGCAGTAGTGGTCAGTGTGACATTTGGTCTGTTTGTGGATTGAATCTTTGAGCAGCATTAGAAGAAAGAGATCATGAGTGTTTGTTAAATGAATACCTGTTGTTCCCTGCCAGGTATGCCCAACTCTCTGATTTACAATGACAGAAGTTGTGTAAACATCTTTATTCCTGCCTCTTATGCTTATTCAAGAACATAGCTATTTTAATAGCCTAGTAATAGGTAACAGATCAGATGCAGTTGCAAAAGCATCACACTGCAAATGGAAAAAAAATGTACAAGATCAGTTGAAAGTTGGGTGATGTTTCTTAGCAGCCTCACTAGGTCTGGCACTTGCAAACAAAGACTAACAGCCAAGAACACAGAAATTAATACCAAATTCCAGACTGATAAAGGAATTCATAATAATACAAAAAACTGGAATAATCAGGAGTATTTTGGTATTCTATTTTCTGATTAAGTTTACCTAGAAGACAGAAATAACATTTTAGAAGTACATGATAGAGTTCTTCATTTAAAAAAAAGGGGCAAGGTGGAAGTATGTAATTTCTGTTTAATTACATCCAGTTAAATAAGCCAGGTGCTAGTTTATACTATAAATACTTGCTCTGGATCAAGTAACAGAGTAGGGTTACAGCACTGACAGATGAGTGAAGAGCAACTGATTTCCTCTACCTCAATTTGTGCAAAGCTCTTGACACTGTCCTACATGATATCCTGGTATCTAAAGTGGAGAGACATGGATTTGTTGGGTGGACCACTGAGTGGATAAGGAATTTACTAGATGGTCACACTCAAAGAGTTGTGGTCAATGCCTCAATGTCCAAGTGGAGACCTGTGATAAGTCGTGTTCCTCAGGAATCAGTACTGGGACCAGTGCTGCTTCAACACCTTTGTCAGCAATGTGGATGGTGGGACTGAGTGCACCCGCAGCAGTTTTGCTGATGACACCAAGCTGTGTGATACAGTTGACATGCTAGAGAGAAGGGGTGCCATCCAGAGGGACCTTTGCGCAGCCTACCTCTGAATCCGGTTGTGAACCTCGTGGAGTTCAACATGGCCAAGTGCAAGGCCCTGCACCTGAGTTGGGACAACCCCCGGTATCAATACAGGCTGGGAGGAGGATGGATTAGAGGCTGCTCTGAGGAGAAGGACTCGGAGGTGCTGGTGGATGGAAAGCTCAAGACGGCTTTGCAATGTGCACTTGCAGTGTAGAAAGGGAACCATATCCTGGGCTGCATCAAAGAAGCGTGGCCAGCTGGTCTTGGGAGGTGATTCTCCCCCTCTGCTCTGCTCTCGTGAGATCCCACCTGAAGTACTGCCTCCAGCTCTGGGGCCCCAAAATAAGAAGGGCATGAACCTGTTGGAGAGTGTCTAGAGGAGAGCAACGGAAATGGTCAGAGGGCTGGAGCACCTCTCCTGTGAAGACAGGCTGGAAGAGTTGGGGTTGTTCAGCCTGGTTGTTGTTCAGTCTCCAGGGAGACATTATAAGTGGCCTTCCAGTACCTCAAGGGGGATTATAAGAAAGATGTGGGCAGATTGTTTAGCAGTGCCTGTAGAGACAGGACAAGGGGTAATGACTTTAATCTAAAAGAAAGTAGATTTAGATTAGGAGGGAATCCTTTACTGTGAGGGTGGTGAGACACTGGAACAGGTAGCCCAGAGAAGCTGTGGATGCCCCGTCCCTGGAAGTGTTCAAGGCAAGGTGAGATGGGGCTTTGAGCAGCCTGGTCTAGTGGAAGGTCTCTCTGGTGATGGCAAGGGGTGTGTGGAACTAGGTGATCTTCAATGTCCTTTCCAACCCAAACTGTTCTGTTATAAAAACAATAAGGTTCTATGATTGTGCCTATGATTCTACGGTTCTATGGTACTTTTAAAATTAAATGAGAACCTTCAATAATTTTCACTTTTTCTTTGAACTGTCTAACTATAATAGCACTAGCATTGTCACCTTCAAGAAGAAAGATATGCTAGTATCATTGAGCAGAGGTCACATCTTGATCAGGTTAAAGGTGACTAAAAATTGTTATTTATTTTATCTCTTTGCTCCAGAAGTAAGATGTATTTCCTACATTGCTAGGAAGTGACAAGCAAGGGCCGTGTTTTCATAGTGCATTTTAAAAGTTCTACATAAAACTGTCTAAAAAGGTGCAACGGTGCTCTAATAGTAAATATTTCTTACCCAGCAGCTTCATTTATTCGACCATTCCTGCTCCTTTTCATGTGTACACAGTGTAAATTGCTTTTCCCTGCCTTTTCTTCTAACTCATCCCTTTATAACGTAACATTTTATCCTCATCACTTTTTGCCCAATCTCAGTGTTGATCACTGTTATAAAATCTATCACATGGACACAGAAACAATGTAGAAAATTAGAAAATTAAGCAAAGACCTAAATGGACTTATGGCTGAAAGGATGGATGACAAACAGATTCCATCTGCTTCTCAACAGTATTAGATGTTCTGAGATGAATTGAAAATCCATAGTATTCATATAGTTGAATTGCTGAATCACTGAGAACAGAAATATTAGAGACTTCTCAGTTTATAGTAACACGTACTGTAAAAGCTAAGTAATAGTTTTCTCTGAAACAAAGAGCCAAGCTTTTCAGTGCCTGAACATCAATACTAATGGGAACAATGTTGTTTTGTCACTGCTTATGCTTCTTTCACAGTCAAGCACAAGGCAGCTTCCTGAATAAGTAGTGTATTGAGTAGAATTTTGGGATCTTCCAAGGGATTGATGTTTTGCACAGTTTATTTAAGAGGAAATAGGTTTTAGAACATACATGGGGCACTTTCTTGGATGACATGTATGAAGGGCATAGACAAAGCCTACAGGATTCTGTCAGAGAATAAAGGCAGACGTGTGAAAGAGCAGGTAGCAATATTTGAATGCAAATAAGAAGGTTGGAAGATTACCTATCAAAAAATGTTGCACTGGGTATTTAGGACAGATAGTAGAGAGCAGATGGATTTTGACAAAGGAGCAGATGGATTTTTGGTTGATATGAGAGGAGAGCTGTCAAAGTACCAGCTGTGGTTGAGATGGAAGGATAACCAATTAATTGTCTGTGCCCTTTTTTGGCAGATGTCAAGTTCTGCTATCTTTTGTTTACAGAGGCTTGACTCCTTGAGAACCCACAGAGGAAGGCATTCTTTAAAAAAAAATAAAAACTGGGGGTATTCTACATCTGGTACAACAAGAAAACATTTTCCCAAATAGGTGGAAACAAATAGAGAATGAATGCTCAACTCGACTATGTGAATCTTTGCTGGGTACTTCCACAGGACACCAGATAATTAAGCTGCAGTTTAATTAAGCTACTTTCTTTATATCTTGCCTTTTTTTTTCCTAAATTTGCAGGGTGTGCTTGTTTTCTAGAAGACCACAGGACAAAATACTAGCAGGCACTTTTATAACAAACCACACAGACAATGTCATGATTGTCTAGAAACTGGATAAATTGTCTAATAATGTATTAGACCCATCATTAGTAAGGCAGCAAGTTATTTCAGTGTGATGATTTGCCGCACAAGATAGTTCAGGACAATAGACACTTGTTTTCCTGGGCAGGTGGTGTTTAAAGAGTTGAAAAGTTGAACAGAATAACAAGGAATACAAGGTGGAATAGAACAATAACACATTTTCACCTTTCTGGAGCCAATTATATAGTTCAGTGAAGCAACGACTAACTAAGAATCTATTCAGGAGAACAGCTAGGAGACCATTCTTAAATGGAGAATAACTACAAAAAGGCTTAAAAATTGCTTTAGTTCAACCCTTATATCAAGATTCAAATATAACTTTTTCCTTTCAGCTTTTCTGCAAGCATAGAAAGATGATAACTGAAGTTTCATATGAGGGCTAAACACTACTATGAGTATGAGCCAAAGTCCTCTCAAAATTCCTAATTCCTTCTTTGTACATGTGCTATAAAAATGAGACAGATACAAAGTTGTAATTGTAAAAATACCTCTCTAAGACCATGCTGAACAGGATATGAAATGTATGCCTGCATAGTGTTTAGTTCAGATAAGGAGTGTGCTTTTCAAATGAATCTCCCAGGAGAGCCCATTTATAAAAAAAAATTGTATTAGCAAATAGTGTGGGGCACCTAGGAATCAGTCTGTAGAGCAGAGTAGTTGCGGCTGAGGATCTAATGTAAATACTACAAATGTTTTGGGAGTTTTTATTTCTTGGAGCTTGTTGAAGGTCATGGAGGTTTTTAATTTAACTCTAGCCTTGCCCTGTGAACAGAATGTCTCTTAACAGTACACTTTCAATATAAAGGAACCAGCCTGTAGGGCTTTCCATGATGTAAATCAAAGCTCAGTAAGTGGACAACTGGAAGAACTGTTTCAAAAATGCATTGCTGAAATGTTATAAAGTTAATAGTCATGCACTTTTAGTGCACTTTGGCTTGCAACAAGGAGCAGTCTCAGAGCACACGAAAGGAATTTGTTTTCAATGAAACTAAATTAAAGGTGTTTTACAGCAACCTACTGCATTCACTCCTGCTGCAAATGGGCAATCAATCTCTAGGACAAAAATAAAGCAAAATCAAAAACAATATCCAAAGTAAAAAAGAAGCCAAAACAAAGAAAACCCCACAAAATAGTCTCTAGTCCTGCCTGGACAGGATGCTGTGCAACCTGTTCTTAGTGAACCTGTTTTAGCAGAGGGGTTGGACTAAATGATCTCCAGAGGTCCCTTCCAACCCTAACCATTCCATGAGTCTCCGATTCTGTGATTCCAAGGTCCAAATTCCTAGCTTCAGCCTCTTTTCGTGGTAGCCTAGTAAATGCGAGTTTTTTCCCATTACTGGTAAAAGGCCATGAGCTTTGTACTGACCTAATAATGCAAAGTCTTATCTGGACTTGCTTGCCCCTTGCTCATTTTAGTTTGTTTTAAACATTCCCTAGGGATGAGGTGACTACTGCCTATTTGTTTTAAAATAAACTCTGTGAATAGCATCTATATTGAAGGCCAACAAATGGAAATAGTCATTAAACATCAAACTACAGTCCTTTCTGCCAACTGAGGTTGGGAAACACTGTTGTACAGCTTTCAGTTTTCATCGGGGAGTGCATGAGAAGCAAAGAATGTATGATACGAAAACATCTCATTGAAAGAGAGAAGGCATTATTTTTCCGTAATGAAAAAGAGGAGAGAAGGGATAGACACCACAGAGAAGATTAAATTACCTGGATAGACTTCCCCAATTCCCTTGTAATGCTGGACTTGGAATGACTATTATTCTTGTTCTGGCTAAGGGAAAGGTTGGCCAGTCTAACACAAAGTATATGTAGAAATTATAATAAGCAATGAATGACTGGGGACACAATTTTTTTCAAGAGAAGAAAATACCTTTGTTGCAAAAAAAAAAAAAAAAAAGAAGGAATATGTGCTATGTGCTTTACAGGAAAGTGCTTATGTGAGTAAATACTGAAGCAAAATGTGGTACACACATTTAATTGTCGATTTTTAAATAAATGTAAAATAAAGCTAATTTTCCAGTATGTGACCCAACAATAATTTTAGGTATAGGCACTCATAAAAGCTTAACTATTGGAAAAGCTGTGTAAAAAACATTATTACTCAAAAAACCCCAACAAACCCAACAAAACAAAACCACCAACCCCACCCTCCCACCCTCCCAAAACAAAACCCAAGACTTTTTAGACCTGCAGTTCTTTTAGATTAATGCTGGTTTATTCCTATAATGCATAGAAATATATGTATCAAGACAGGAAAAAAATCTTTATTCATACATTACTTTAATCCTCGTTTTTCTCAAAACTTCTCAGCAGGGTAGGCAGATGGGTAAGAAGCACAGGCAGAGATTTGAACAGGTCAAAATACTGGTGAATGTTCTTTTTAAATAGGATAGGAAAATCTCTGATCATCATATCCCATCATGAATTCTGTTCTGAGTCATACAGTTGTCCTTATCTATTTCACCAAGGAAGATATTAATCGTAAATGTAAGGTTCCAGTTCAGAGGAACAAATACAGGAACTACAGCATCTGGAACTCAGCTAAGCAGCAAGCTGAAATACTAGATTCAATCAGCAGGTATTCTAAACAACTCTTGAAAAACACTGTCAGAATACGGAAATTGAAAAGGGAATTTATCTAGCTAGGGATGAAACTGGAATCCTTCTTCTCTTTGCTGATGAACTAATGAAGCGATTTTTATAGTTCTATGAAAAACTGGTTGTATTTTATTGTTCTTTTAATTTTTTTTCCTTTGTGTATCTGGTATAAGATTGTCATGACTGCAACAGAATAATTTTGTGAGTTTCTTTAATTTGTGTATGGTTAAAATGCTTTTAAAATTTGTTTTTGTTTTATAATCACTTTCATATTTTTATGTTGTTGCATCTGACACAGATAACTGCTGTGTTTTTCCATCTCTTTGTGTGTGTATTACCTTGCATTGCATTCTGCTGACTACACAGCCACCAGATAGACCAAAAGTTTCAGCATACTGAAAGCATCACTTGCTTCATCACTACAGATCTACATATGTAAATTGTTAAAATTTAAAACTATTTGCTTATATGAAAACAAAATATTTTTTTTTCTGGTTCAAATAGATTATAGCCTCAATTTTTGTCTGTAATAAAACTAAAGGCAGATGTTCTTGTCACTTTCTGCTGCATAGTTAGTTTTGTTTCTACATACCTGATTTCTCCTGAAGAATATTGTTAGGTTGCACACCTGCATACACAGAAGGGAGCACAATGACATAATGGAAAGTGGGGGAGCATCAGGAAGTGCATCAGGAAAAGGACCCTCTGCCTAGCCCCTCCCATGGCTGTCCCAGAATAACCTCAGTCCCAATGTCCAGGTGTATGTGCATTTATATATTTATATTTATAAAAATATATACATACCTATAGATACATATGTGTTTCTCACTAACAGACCTTCATCAAGTTCAGCCATAGATGGGATCAGGATGAGGCCACTGGTGCTGTTCATGTCTGTGTGAAAGTTTAGAGTGTCTGTCTGTGCTGATTAGTATGCTTGATGTGGCCTTGCATTACGTACTGAATATGTCTACGATGTGCATGTCCTCAGCCTTGCTGAGCTGAACCTGTGGGCATGGAGCTGCAGGAACTTCAGCTCTGTCAGGCTGCTGGATTTGGCCTCACACTAATAAAAATCTGTTCTTCTAACATCAAATATGATCCAGAATTTTCAAGAAAAGGGCAATAAGGATATCAATGCACCATGTAGAATTGATTTTCCAGGTTTTCCTCTTATAATTTACCAATTGTCCATAAACAGATTGTGTTTTTTGCAAATTGCTTTACATTTGAAAACTACTTGAACTTCTAAATGAACACACTTCAGACTCTGAAGCTCACAATATAAAGTAATTACTTGGGAGTTTTGTCATTTGGTTGATGTTCTTTAATTTCTTAAGAACTTAAATACATGTTTTTATATTGATGATTTAGATCAAATGACTTTGTGGTTGTTTTCTGTTAAGAACCGTGAGCCATTTGGCTGGATGTAACAAACTCACCATAACAAGTGTCTGATATATCTTATTCATCATATGGGACTTGCTATATTTTTATCTGCTTCTTCACAGAATAATATAGTCTTCAAACCCTGTCACTGAATCTCCTTAAAATGAAATTAATTTTGTCACAGAAATATTTTGTTGCATCATTAAATAAATCTGAGGACATGAAATTAGTTTTCTATCAAGATTCTCACCATCAAAATATTCTAATAAATGAGAAAAAAATTAGATAGTGTAGATACAGTCAAAGAGAATTAATAAGTGATTAAACTATGACAACAGTTTAAACATATTTTTTCTTTACTCAGATAAAATTAGGATAATACTTACTCTTAAAATTATATTTCAGTTTATTTTCATGTTTTAAAGACCATTGCTATGACTGTGTGTGAACCCAGTAATAAGACTCATGTTTAAAGCACTTTCATTTAGTTATTAAAAACACAAAATGCTTTCAGTTTAGCCATTGGTTAAATCTTCTATCTGAGCAAATCTACTTGAGTGAGTGGCGTGGCTTTAGAGGGGTGGCTTTAATGATGTTTTTCCAGAGTAGCTGAAGTCTTCTCCAGAACTAAAACTGGCTTCTTGGCTGCAGTGTGGCCCACAGCTTAATTGAGCAGGCTTTAGAAGTTCCATTTCTGTTTGTTTATTTCTTTTTTTAAAATATCAATTTGAAATGGTGGTGTTAAACATAACACATAAAGCACAACACACACACACCCCCCAAAACAAAACCACCAACACTCAGAAAAAAAAATACCACCCACCCCTACCCCAAAAAAGAGCTGCCAGGCTGACAGAGTGGGTTGTTGAGTCTGGAGAAGAGAGGGCTCTGGGGATACCCTCTAGCAACATTCCAGTACTTAAAGGGAGTTTATAAGAAAGATGGGAACAGACTGTTTAGCAGGGCCTATAGCAATAGGACAAATGGGTAATGGCTTTAAACTAAATGAAGGCAGATTTAAATTAGATATTAGAAAGAAATTATTTGCTGTGAGGGTGGTCAGACACTGGAACGGGTTGCTCCGAGAAGCTGCGGATGCCCCATCCCTGGAAGTGTTCAAGGCCAGGCTGGATGGGGCTTTAAGCAACCTGGTCTAGTGGAAGGTGTCCCTGCTTATGGCAGAGTGGGGTGGAACTAGATGATCTTCAGTATCGCTTCTAATCCAAACCATTCTGAGAGTCTATGATTCTGTGATTGGCTGTTAGGGTCAAAACCAAAATACCAATCCATTTTTTGAAGCCATCCACAGTATATTATCTGAATTAGTAAGAAATCTGGCATTTTGTCCAAAGGTGATGAGGATTTTCACAATATTCACGTTATTGTGAGGAAAAGGAAGAAATATTTATACTTTCTGTTCAGTTGAGATTGTCAAGTTGCAGGGTGAGTGGGCTGCTCCAGAAGGGCTGGTGATGCAGGAACTGAAAGTGACAGGAAGGCAAGCAGGGCAGTGCACTCAGCAACAATGACAGACCCACAGCACCTGAACAAGTAGAGCAGAGTAGGTCTGGTGATGACAACCAGGGTTGGCAAACAGCTCTCTGGTTGCCAGACAAGATCACAGCAATGAGGGATGAAAGCAGGTAGTTAAGTCAGAAGGTCAGGATCACAGTTCAAACTCAAATAAAACTCCAGAACCTAAGGGAGGGGGAGGACAAGACCCACACAAGGCTTCTCACAGCTCATTCTCACACAGCTCTTTTAACATAAATCTGATCCAAAGTTACATAGGGGTGTCATATTATAGCTACCCTTGAGCACCAGCAGCTAAATCCATGTGGGAGAGGAGGGTGCAGAGCCTGTTCTTGTACTTAAGGCCATGGCAGACATTTTGAAGAGAAAATAATATTAAATGGAATATCGGCATGCACCCAGAAACTCTCATCAAGGAAAACACAATCCCAAAGAAACCTAGAGGCTCGTAACTTCTCCTCTCCCAAATTCTAGGAATCAATGCTGGGATACATCCATGTCCTGAAAGTTGTTAGTGAGAGGAAAAGTCCTTCAAGTTCCTTTACAAATGCTGAAATAGTTCATTTGCATTGGAAAGAAATCAAAAGGCCTCTAGATATCCCTTGGATGTCTGTAATGAGATCTGCCCTCATTGGGACCTTCAATAAAAGCATTGTTGCTTATTTCCCCAGATCCACTGGGGAAATCTTTTCTTCAAATCAGCATGACTTGGAGATAGGAGAGAGGCCTCTGGGAAGATTGATGCTACTAAGCATTCACACAAAACTATAGTATATTATTGCATTTTTCTTACTAGCTTTGTTACCAACCTTTAATTTTTGTTTTTTCCTTTTCAATTTTCACCCTAAAAATGCTGGTTATGGTCCAACTACTCTGAAGAACGTGTATCTTTGTAGTAATATCTCTGGTTATAGTGGTGGGTGTACAAACAATACCCTGAAGATTCATCTGGTTCTGATTTGGGGAAGTGAGGAGCTGAGGTGCCAGAAGCACTATGAAGCCTTGGGCTCATGAAGTGGTGTGTTCTTGGAGAACTATTTACTGTGCTGCATGTTTTCTCACATACTGATCAAGAACAAACTGATCCTAGGTGCTGCAGAAGAAAGAATCAAAGAGGCAATTCATATCTCTGGACAACCCCTAAGACTTTTGCAGATATTCTTTATTGTGAGTAAAAGTGGAAAACTCACCACTGATAGCTAATGTTTAAACAAACTATTTTAAAATGCACACTGAAACCAGTAAACAATATATTTTCCATATATTTGAAAATGAAAAGAAACAGAATGAAAATAAAAGCTAATTATGAAATCTTGATTTAATTGCTTAAGCTCAATTGTCATGGTTTAACTATAGCTGGCAACCAAGTACCACAGAACCACTCACTCACTCCCATCCCCACCCCCTAGAGGGATGGGGAGGAGAATTGGGGGGGAAAAAGGTAAAACTTGAGAGTTGTGATATAAACAATTTAATAATTGAAATAAACTAAAAATACGCACAATACAATTTCTCACCACCTGCTGACCGATGATCAGCCAGTCCCCAAGCAGCAACTGGCAGGCCCCTTCCAACTCCACCCAGTTTGTATACTGAGTATGGCGTCCTATGGTATGGAATATGCCTTTGGCTAGTTTGGGTCAGCTGTCCTGGCTGTGTCCCCTTCCAGTTTCTTGTGCCACTCCAATCTTCTTGCTAGCGGACCTAAGAAACTGAAACACCCTTGACTTAGTATAAATATTATTTAGCAACCACTAAAACCATCAGTGTGTTAGCCACATTATTCTCATACTAAATCCAAACCACAGCATTTTACCAGCTAATAAACAGAAAAAATAAATCCATTCCAGCAGAAACCAGGACAGACCTGAACAATGCATGGTTACCCACAGATCTGGACAAAGTCCAATGTGTACCACTCGTGTGGCAGAAATTTGTATGGAGTGCAGTATCATCATATGCCAACTTATTGGCACTAATGAGCTGGAAATGAAGTGGCACAAACAGTGGATGAAGTGGCTCACCATCTCTGGGACTATGAAAATAACACTTCTACCTCTCTTGTCTCTGCTGTGAAGAAACTAGTCCAACAACTCAATGAGTATATATGCTACTCCCCGCCTGTACAGCCCCAAAGCTCAGCTATTAACAGCAAGCAGCCTTCTGCTCAAGAGGGAGAACATACAAGTCACACACCATGGGGTACCTTGTGGTTTTACCTGTGGGACCATGGAAAGGGCATGAAGAGGTGGTATGGAAAGCCTGCCTTGACTCTGAAGGCAAGGGCACATGAGTCTCAAGGAAAAACAACCACAAATATGGTTCTTTTAGGAAAGCTGCTGCTCTGATCTCCAGTGGGCAGTTTCCTAGACAGAGCAGAAAGGCTGATTTTACTCTTGATCATTTGAAAAGGAGTTTGAATCCATTTTTGCAAGATGTAAATAGGGATGACTGTGACTGCTCCACATGACAGCCACTCTGCACCATTTGCTGCCTTGGTAGAGAATCCTATGACTGGGATTAGAGGTGCCCTGCCTCCAGCCAGGTGAAGGAGAGGGACAACTGGGTTTTACATGGGACTGTATGGATCCAATGTCCTGGCACACCAGACCCACAGGAGTATAAAGCTCTAGTAGATAATTGTGCACTGTTTACCCTAATGCCATCAAGGTATGAAGGGGAAGAACCCATCAGTATTTCTGTAGTGACAGAGGGATCTCAATATCTAACTGTCTTGAAGGCTGAAATAAGATTGACTGGGAATGAGTGGCAAAAACATCCCATTGTGACTGGCCCAGATGCTCCATGCATCCTTGATGCAGACTATCTTATCTGAGGGTACTTTAAGGACCCAAAAGCATACTGGAGAGCTTTCAGTATAGCTGCTTTGGAGACAGAGGAAATTAAGAGGCTGTCTACCTTGCCAGGTCTCTTGGAGGACCCTTCTGCTGTGGGGATGCTGAAGGACAAGGAACCACAGATGCTGACTGCTGTCACAATGGTGCACTGGAAGCAATACTGCACCATCTGAGACTCCCTGTTTCCCATCCATAAGCTGATTCACTGACTGGAGAGCCAAGGAGTGATCAGCGAGACTCGCTCACCCTTTAATAGCCCCATATGGCCAGTGTGAAAGTTTGATGTAGAATGGAGACTAACAGTGGACTATCACGGCCTGAAAGAAGTCACACTGCCATTGAGTGCTGCTGTACCAGACATGCTAGAATTTCAGCATGAACTGGAATCAAAGGCAGCCAATTGGTATGTCACCATTGATATTGCAAATGCGTTTTTCTCAATCCCTTTGGCAGCAGAGTGCAGGCCACAGTTTGCCTTCATGTGGAGGGGCATCCAATACGCCTGGAATTGACTGCCCAAGGGGTAGGAACACAGCCCTACCATCTGCCATGGGCTGATCCAGGCTGCACTGGAACAGGGTGAAGCTCTGCAACATCTGCAGTATATTGATGACATCATCATATGGGACAATACAGCAGAAGAAGTTCTTGAGAAAGGGAAGAAAAGAGTCCAAATCCTTCTAAAAGCTGGTTTTGCCATAAAACAAAGTTAAGTCAAGGGGCCTGCACAGGAGATACACTTTTTGGAAATAAATGGCAAGATGAACCTTGTGAGATCCCAATGGATGTGATCAACAGAATAACAGCTATGTCTCCACCAACTAATAAGAAAGAAACACAAGCTTGCATGAGTGTTGTGGGTTTTTGGAGAATGCATGTTCCAGATTACAGTTTGATTGTAAACCCTCTCTGTCAAGTGACCCAGACAAGAATGATTTCAAATGAGGCCCTGAGCAATAATAGTAACTCACATCCTGCTTTATTTAACCAGACGCATCATTTTTATTTATTTGTTTAGGGGGAAAATACTCTGATTTGAATTTGGCTGAAAAAGAATGAATGCCTAATCATGGCAATGTCCAGTTTAACTCAGTTCTAAGTACTTGAAGTTAAATATGACTCATATTTTTTTAGTAACAATAAATTTTATTTTAAAATATTTTAAGTTCTAAGAAGAATGAAGGATATATGCTGAGATTGCCTCAGTATTTAATGACATATAGTACAAACTTCAACAAGCTAACAAAACTCCTAGAACTAGAAGAGCTTTGAAGGCACGGTTATTGATTCATATACCCTACTATATAAACAATAAATTGTTACTTTAATCTATCATTTTGTTACAATCCATCTATGCTCCTCAAATAAATGCACAAGTAAATGAATAACCTTTATACACTCTTTGAAGCTATAACCAGCCCTCTAAAATACAAGTTTAACACAATTTTGCTATAAACATAATAATTTGTTCAAAAATTCCATCCACTCCTAATTCTATGTTATGAACTATAAATCTAAACAGCAACACAGATATGATGAAAGAATGTTTCTGCTCTTTAGGTGTGTTATTTATAGTAATTAATTAAAAAAGGAATTAGGCACATCCACCATGAGAGACATATGTCTTCATATAAATGCATAACTGGAATGTTGAGTTAGATTCTTATTGTTTCCTCTTATAAGATGAAACATAAATAAATATACAAGTATACTATAGTATGTATAATATAGTAACAACAACAAAATCAACAATAATAAAAAGACCAACAATAATAATAAAAGTAAAATACTTTTTTGAAAGAATAAAGAAACACGTAGTATGAAACTTCCAGCATCAAGGAAGAGGGATCCAAAAGTAATTATTAGCTGCATTAACTGGTTTGCATCTGTCTTAATTTGATGGATAGTTTTATCTCTTTATCTTTCCACTTACTTTGTTTGCAACATTAAGTAGAAGAAATGTTTGAAGCAAATGTAATTTAGTCATTTTTAAGATACTTTATATATATTGAACTCAGTACCAACTCTATAAGTATTTGTAGTTGCAAGAGGTTATCCTAACATGTTGCAAGATGTATAGAATGTAATTCTCAGCTGCCTTAAATGTCTCTGTTAACCATGACATTTTAACCAGTTCTCTACAGAGTAAGGTCAGGCAAGTTATGCTATGCATAACTGCATTTGAATAACTTCTTATATACAAAGCAAATGTTTTAATATCTAAATACTCATAAACATGAAGGTATCTGTTAATCCACACGGAAAAGTTTTTCATGAATGTAAGAGTGTAATGATGTATCATAAGAGTCCAATAATAGGCAATGAAGGATGAATGCAGCTGGAAAATAAATAGTTTTCTGGTCCTGATGTGATACATGTCTTTAAACATAATAGTCAATAATGAAAAACAAGCAGACATTTTAGTTCTCAGGCCTGAGATACTAGTTCTCCTATAACATTACATCAAGCTGCATGAAACTTTTAAAAGTTAATTAAATTCAACTATTTATTTTAGATTAAATGTTTATTGTACACTAAATACATAACCTTTTTAATAAGATTTAATAAAGTTAAGAAGTAATACCAACTTAATCTAGTTGCCTTATAATTAACCCAACCATGCCAGCAATAAATGTGCTTTTGCTCTGTAATTGATAAATTTAACTTGCAAAAAGCTTTAGGATTTAACTGGTGTTTAACAAAATAACTATAGTGGGTTGATTGGATATCAATTAATTGCCAAAAATTAGCATGTTAATTGGCATTTATTTTAGTATAGTGGTAGTTATCTAGTAAATTGCTAATTAAAATACTTAAACATTCCTTCTAATTAATAAGAATGAAATTATACTTTTATTACCTACTTAATTTTTAGGTAATGATATAGGAAGTAAATTTATGTTCCTTATTTATTGAACCTCAGTAGTAACAACTGATACTTCATTAGCAGTGAGATACCCATTTATCAAGAGTACATTAATATTGTGCATTTGGCATCACATGTACTCTCAAAGCTACCAAAGTCTGCATTTGCACATGTCAGTAGTGATCGGTGTCTCCTTTTTGTCATGCTTTTCTCTTCCTTCCATTTGATGTTTCTTTTTCCTATCTGGAAACAACATCAAAATGCATGCAACAGGATGCCACAGCCTGTATATACATCATCAGAATGTATATATATTATGGGGGAAGGCAGGGGCAGCGGCCTGGCCCTGCCCTGTCCAGCCCCACTGCCTCACAGCCCTGCCTGCGCCTGGCCCTCACTATGTGTCCAGGCCTGGGCCCAAGTGCCTAGCCCAGACTCAGCCCACCCCCGCCGTCATGGAAGTGCCCAGTGCCTGGGTCTGGGACTGCCCCAGTGGCCCCCTGGCTGCCCTGTCCCTGGCTCAGACAGTGGGACAGGCCCTGGCTGCCAGGCCCTCGCCTGATGGGCCCCAGGGAGCACCCTGGCTCCTGGACACTGGCCTGCATGGCCCATGCCACACTCTGATGCATATCAACATTTAAGTTCCCTGATGATATCTCAGTTGCTTGTGATGTTAAAAAAACACAAACCAAACCAAAACTTTATAGAGTGCCCTCATTTTATATGAACCGGGGAAGTGTATCTTGGTCTGCAAAACAAATACTGAAAGCTCTTCCCCTGATATGAATCTCTCGAACCCTACTGTAACATTAAAACCAAACCTGACCAAATATCTATTGAACAAGTTGTGCTATCTCAGAGAAGGACAATTAAAAAATTACTCTCATTACAGATCCTCCTTTGTCTCTCCCTTGATTTTATTCACCTGAAATACCTGCAAGTCACTACCCAGTCTCTGTCAGACAAGATCCTTCCTGTTACTCTTCCCGCTCTCTTTCCATTTTACTTACTCTTCCAGGCAGATATTAGTAAAATTATTATTTTTCCTTCAGTTTATTAAAAGCCTGTAGATTTTTTACTTCAAGAAACATTTCAGACTCGTGATCCTAAATAGTTGGGAATATCTTGCAGTTCCAAGTGGATAGCAATGTAGTATCTCCATTATGCATCTGGGCAGGAATTAAGAATTCATGGCTATCCTGAGGAATTTCTTACATCTCTCTGTCTAGGCATGCTGACTTCCAACACTTTTCTGTGTGGGATGTTTCCTCTTTGGGAAGCCATTTTCACAGATGGTCTCTCTCAATGCTCTCGAGGTTGTGTATTACACTTCAATAGCCATATACATGTACAGAAGTGCATAAGTGTTATGGAAAATGAATTATGCTTCTCTATGACAGCTCTGTAATTAAATATTTTTTCTTTTCTTATATGTATTACTGTGTTTATGCAATGTGTTCACAACTGTAATAACACAAAATATTCCTGAGCATTTACCATTGAATTTGCTCTCTCTCCCCATTCTTGTAGCTCTTTGGAGTGGACAGGTAAAAGATAATGAATGATGAAAGGAAAGGAAATGGGTTTACTTCCTGCCTTTTTATATCCTTTAATAGATAGATAGATAGATAGATAGATAAATAAATAAATAGATAGATAGATAAATAAATAAATAAATAAATGAAACAAACAAACAAACAAATAAATAAGTAAATATGTTATTCCAGAAGAATACATTTGTATATATAATTATATACAAATTATAATAATTCTAGTAAGTATTACTTTTTTATATTTCTTTGGAAATGTCTCTCATAATCATCAAAAAAACCTTTATTTTACAAAATGTTAGGTTTCTCAGCCATGACAAGTAGAACAATATGTAATCAAACTAGAAACTGAGTAGGAAAGACAAATAGATACAGTGCATTCATTTCTAAAATTATTAAGTTCTATGATGTAGATAGTATAGGATGTCTAACTAGGAAATGGTTCTTACCATTTATAAAGTTCATAAATTTTAATTTTTACTACAAAAGATATTTTTTATAAATCTGCTTGCTCATGCCTGACACAGTTCTCCTCTACAGTGCTATTGATGCCACTGTATAGATACAACTGCATATACTTTTATGTCAAAGTATTCTGTTAAGGGAAGGTTGCTGACTCAGCAAAGGGACAAGATGCCTAAGCTCCCGAATTACCAAACTCTGATTTAGTGTTTAGCTATATGTTAAAGAACGTACACAAAGTTTAGGCCAAGCTGACTCTTTAAAGTTAAGAATTATGAATGCAGGGATGTCTAATCAAGGGAGTCAGTCTTGGGAAGGACAGGGAAAAAAAATGGATGGTAGAAAGAACACCGTTAAATCTTAAGTTACGCAGACAGAAGCCTCCAAGTGAGGAAGTTCTGGCAGCAAGAGGAGACAAGTTGATAAAATTGTTGCAATTCACAGAAAGTTGGTTGGAATTAGGACAAAGGTAATTGTGGCAGTGGGAGATCGCAACCTCCAAATCAGATAGTCCCCCTAAAAGAGAGCAAACCCTCATGTGGGGAGCATGTGGAGTTAGTAAAATCCTTCAATAGTGCTATCGGAGGGTGTGCACTAGTTTGCACTAGAACTGAGAAATTTGTAACCCGTCCTATATGTGAATGAAAATGAATATGTAATACACTATGAATGTGCAAGTACTCTGCAATGTATAATGTGTACCCTCTAGTAACTTGGTGAGCACGCTTGGAGGAAACATTCTCCTGTGCTCCAAGTACCGTAATAAAGAATGCCTGCCTTCTAAACTTCAAAGTCTTTGAGGGCTTTTCTCTGCGACCAACTTTACGTTATCACTATACACTAGCAACTTGAGTGTCAAAATACTGTTCCCCTTACCACAGAAGAAAACATTATTTTCCTTTTTTACTCTATGTATATCAGTCTTAATTATAAATGAGCTACAAAAGCATATATTGAGACTGTGACAAAAGATTAAAACATCCAAGTTTTGGAAGGCAACTGATGCTGTATATGGGATTTTGTTAGTAAATTAGAATAATTTTTATTAAATAGTGATAATAAATAAACATATTTTAAAATTTTGAATTGAATCATAACATCATGTTTGTTTAAATGGGCTGTAAATCAGCCTCCATGTTTTGAGACATAGTAAGATGTCTGGTTGTTACAGAGATTTGGTCCTATTATCCAAATCTAGACTAACTACGTTAAAATTTTCTTAAAGATAATATTTTTACTCTATCAGTGTTGAAGTGATTTTAAGATGGTGTAATTTACACATTGAAGGACAAGAAAAATGGGTAAGGAGCTGTGAAGTAAGCTAGCCCTTTCCATGTTTCTCTCTTGACAGGTAAATGGCAAATACAGCATCTGTTCAACTTGGAGGGTATAAATATATTCTTCAGGCTTTGAAGTGAGGGGCCAATTTGAAGATAATAAAAGAGAAGACGCCTTAATGCAAATGTATACATCAGTTCCAAATGTAGCCTGTTGTTTTTTAAATGGAAAACTGACAGTTCAGCTTCTCCACAACACACTTTTTTTTTTAATTTAGAGATATTTTTCCATAGACTTAATATCAATATAAATAATATGCACAAATCATGTGTGTACTCACTGTCAATAGCATTATAGATGATAATTAGATTTTTTTAAAAAAATATTTTTATGTTTGATGAATCATCTCATCTAGACCAGAAAAGAAATTCCCTTTGATTGATTAGCAGTGTATTGGGTTTGTGTGGCAAGGTTTTGGTAGCAGTGGGGCTACAGGGGTGACTTCTGTAAGAAGCTGCTAAAAGTTTTCCCCATGTCTAATAAAGCCAGTGCCAGCCGGCTCCAAGACAAACACACTGCTGGCCAAGGTCAAGCCCACCATCAGTGATGGTGGTAGCACTTCTGTGATAACATACTTAAGAAGGGGGGGGGGGGGGGGGGGAACCCTGCAGAGTTGAAGCTGGAGGAGTGAGAATATGTGAAACAACTCTGCAGACACCAAGGTCAGTGAAAAAGTAGGGGGAGGAGGCGCTACAGATGCCAGAGCAAAGATTCCCCTGCAGCTTGTGGTGAAGACCACAGTGAGGCAGGCTGCCCTCCTGCAGCCCATGGAGGTTAAGATGGAGCAGGTATCCACCTGTATCCCATGGAGTACCCCATGCCAGATCCCTGAAGGAGGCTGTGATCCTGTGGGAAGCCCATGCTGGAGCAGTCTGTTCCTGAATGACGGCACCCCATCGAAGGGACCCATACCAAAGAAGTTCATAAAGAACTGTAGCCCATGGGAAGGACTCACACTGAAGAACTGGTGGACTGTCCCCTGTGGGAAGGACTGCATGGTGGAGCAGAGGAAGAGTGTAAGGAGTCTTCCCTCTGAGGAGGAAAGAGCAGCAGAAACAACATGTGATGAATCGATGGAAACCCCCATTCCCTGTCCCCCTGTGCTGCTGCAGGGCTAGAAGGTAAAGAAAATGGGGAGTAAAGTTGAGCCTGGGAGGAAAGGAGGAGTGGCAGTAAGGTGTTTCAAGATTTAGTCTTATTTCTCTTTATCCTACTCTGATTTGATTGGTAATAAAGTAAACCGATTTCCTTAAGTCAAGTCTGTTTTGCCTGTGACAGGAATTGGTGAGTGATCTCTCCCTGTCCTTATTTTGACCCATGAGCCTTTAATTATCCTCTATCCAGCTTAGAAGGGTGAATGATAGAGAGGGTTTGGACACCTGACATCCAGCCAGGGTCAACCAGTCAAACAGTTGATTGCTTTTTTTCTTTCTAACAAATGTTCAAACCTGGTGACCTTTTGGAATTACTACCAAGTATAGTCCAGAAATGTCTTTATGCAAACACTCAAAAATGTAGTATCTGGGAATGCCTTAATTCACATTGTCAAGGAAGGTACAAAGAAAAGGTACAAAAAAAATTAACAAACTGGCTGCTTTATTTATTCTATCACTTCAACTTTTGGAAGTTTTTCATGTTCATATTTGATGTATAGAATTCAGTGTCATTTTGCCTGTTACTTACTTGTGCCTTGGCTGCATATATTGTATAAGTCACTAGTGCTTGGGCCTTGTCTGGACTGATATCTCCTGCCAAGAAAAACAGTCAGATATAGTTCTTCAGAGCACTTCATTTTAGAGATTTCTTACAGGCAGGATGGATACAGTTGGATTTTTTATCCAATAGAGTACTCTGGTATTGTCACAATGTGCTTTGGCCTAGTATCTATTGCCAGTGGCCAATATATTCACTTGCTCTCCTGCCAACGAGGCCATGCCAAGGACATGAGACACCTGTCCTAAATGTTTTTTAAAACACCACTCAAATTTTTAAGGATCTTGTAACTATATCCTTAAACCCCATATTTACACTCACCTCTCATATATAAATAGGAAAAAAAATTTAGAACCAAGGATGGCTGCAAACTTTATTAGGAGCTATGAAATTTAAAATGGCCAATTCACTCTAAAGTACCTAACCTGGGGGCCATGATTGCTCCTCAGGACAAATGCCTTCATGAATGTAGATGAGGAATTGGCAATACAATATGTAGGTGCCAAGAGAACAAGTTAGGCTTATCTACTAGGGCATCTGTAGAGGTTCACGTCCAGGCATCAGAAGAAAAAAATCATGTTTATAGAACACAGGTATTGTCTCATGAAATTTGAATCTGGAGCTTAAGGACTGTAATTTTGAATTTAGATGTAAAATGTTTTGAAATTCCATTTACATTTTTTAACTCGTAATTTTTTTTGCTTCTCAGCATTTTCTGACAGATTTTTATTTTTCTACTTATTTTGCATATTCTGTCTTCTACTTTGAATACTTATTTCTAATGCCTATTTCCATTTCAGCATGTGAAAATGCATTCTTTAGGGAAGACTACAGATCTACTGTAGTTCACATTTCTTTATCTACATTCTCGTAGATTATTGTCTCTTAATCAAATTTTAGTGCATTTTGAAAATAGGTTAATGCAAAGAATATAGAGGTCAGAAGGACTCTTTCTACTGATTTAGAAGGAGTTTTAAATTGCTCTATAGATAAATGTAAAGGGAACCTGCTTGTTATGATCCATAAGGATCACTGACTAGCCAACCTAAAAGTAATGCATTTTTATTTTTCCACAAAGATGAGTGTGCAAAACCATGGAGTTGGAAGGAACTTTAGGAAATGGAGACTACCACTCTCTAGGATAACTTGTACATTAAAAGAAAGTTGTAGGCTTTTGTTGTTATTGTTGTTGTTGTCACTGTTAATAACCAACTGGCACTTGACTACCTGAAAAAAATCCTTTATTTCATTTTCTAGCCACTAGAACACACACACACACACAAAGATCATACAGCATCTTTCTGTATGTGTAGAGAATCAGTAGTGACATTAACAACAGTAACATTTGGCTGTACATGCTAGTATCATGTAATTGCTTAGTTATAGTAGAACTGGCCTAGTAAGCACTAACTAAGATTTCGAGGGGAAAAAAAATCCCCAACCTCTCTTTACAGTTTTACCTTGTCTCAGAATATTGTCTAAAGAGTTGCCTAAATAAAAAGTGGAAATTTAGATGAAAACTCAGTATCTACTCTACCTCACCAGTGATTCTGTCATTTAAATAGCTCATCAATTTATACTGAAATAAATTGGTTATCAGCAAAATAAAAAGTTTTATAGATAATAATAATGCAAAACTTGCAAAGAATCAATGGCATACAACAGATTCTCATTATTTTTGAGACTATCATTAGAATGAGGAAGGCAATTTAAGTACAATTACAAGAAAAGAACTGTGAGGACCACAATAGCAGAATTTCCCAATCTTTATTTAAATAATTTAGCAGTCCCTTAGAGGCTATGTAACAAAAATCTGTAAGCCAAACCAGTCACTTAAAGTTCAAAAATTGCAGTCTCTATTTATGTGTTGGCTGATATATCCAGATGCCTGAATTTCTGCATGTTCAAATCAACAGAGCAGCTTGATATTGACCTTGGGAATGCATTTCGTCTATCATTTAACTGTAGTGTCTGTGTACTTCTCGGGCTATTTAGGATTTCCTGAATACTGGTTATTTTCCTATATTTGTGCATACTGATTTAAATCACTGTATCATAAATAAATTTCTGAGCAGGTCATTAATAATGTCTAGGTCTTTTAAGTTTAGAAAAGTTGAACATTTTACATGAATATTACTTGGATATTAAAGTTAACCATTTATTGGAACTGTCTCTCTTTTTCCTTCTTAAACACTGAGCAGTAGTTCATATTTTAGAAACAAAAATATAATTAGTATTCCCACTTAGCACTAGATAGATATTTAGTCAGAAATACATGCATAAATAAGTTATGGGATAACTATAGTATAATATTTTATTTCTTATGTGTCTTTCAAGCAATTTTTTTTATTGGCAGGAGGGAAAAAATTGTATTAGAGGCAGTATCTCTTTACTGGAATGACTGGCAACTGGAGTGAGAAAAAACCAGCCAAGCTGTTGGGTGTGAAAGCCCTTCTTAAGGTCTGAAATAGAAGCAGTAAGTTTAAAAGTGAAATACAAGGTGATAATAGCTCAGAGTTTATTCAGAAATGTATGAGTTATGCAATGTTTGAAAGACAAGGCAGTTTATGCCGAAAAAAGATGAGAGGACGAGAGAAAAGCAAGGCAAAGAGAAAGAAATTAGAGAGAGGGTAATTATCTTCTTGGGCTGACAGAAGTTTGAAACAGAGGCAATTTGAAACACAGATAGATTAGAGAGAGGAAAAATTAATATGTAATCAGCTGTAAAACAAATTTCTAGCAGGTTCCTATATTTTGTGCTCAGAACATCTGAATCTCAGAGGGGGAGAGACTCTTTTCTGTCTTTTTCCTTTTCTATTTCTTCTAAATCTGAGAAATCCAAGATAGCTTGACTGTTTCTTTGAAAAATATTTATGCTTTGAGAGTGAAATAAGTATTTACCAACCCCCCCCAAAAAAAAAAAGCTTGTGGGTGAGAGAGAAACAATAGATTTTGGTGATGGCTTTGATCAAATCAAATAGTTCTTAAATGACAGTCTCAGGACTGGCTATTGTAGGTCTCTCAGAGGTCTATCTTGGCTGTGGAACTTGAAAGTTGGCAATAGTTCCTTGTAGTGAGAGACCAAATTAATAAATTTTTTCCTGAAACTGATGGGGAAGTAGTCTGATGTTCTCTTTGAATTGTGACATGCAGTTTATTTGTGGTCTGAGTTTTACTTCGTGGTGGGATGGCATTAGGAGTTAAAAGCTATAAGAAACTGCCAGCACTTTTAATCAATGTAAGGTCCACATTCAAACGTTGATTTTACTGACATAAATATCCATTATAGTAGCTGAAATTTTTTTGCTTAATAAGATTATAAAAAAATTACACATACATAAATGGGGAAGGGGTTTGGGTAGATAGAATGTCAAACGAGGCATTTCATTATTTTCTTCTTTCACTTAATGTACACTGTCAGATTGCTGATCTTGTATTAAAAAAGATCTGAAAACAGTGTCAATACTTTAACAAAGAGGATCAGTGTGCAAAACTGCATAGTAAGGGTAATACGCAAAGAAGCTTATGCTAAAATCTGGATTCACTGAAGTGAAGAAAGAAGGAATTTAAGAAGAAGAAATTCTGTGACCCTTAGTACCAAGGACAAACTGGTGATCTCATCTAGAGAGCTGCTAATCAATAGGCCAATTATTTGAGTAATGATGGTATTGGCTGCTCAGATCTCATCTCTCTTTTGTTAAATAAACCTCTGCCTTCACAGATAAGCTGTAGTTTTGATTTTTGGGGAGTAGGCAGTTGTGGGGGTTTTGTTCAGTTGGGTTGTTTTTGTTTTGTTTTTTTTTTTTTGTTGTTGGTTGGTTGGTTGTGGGTTTTTTGTTGTTGTTGTTTTTTAGATAGGCAGGTCATCCCAGAAGTCCTAACTGGAGATAACAGGGATAAAAATGTACTGCAGTACAGAAAGAAAAAAAAAATCAATTATTTAAGGAAAAGAGAAACCTTTTTCTTTGGGGATATTTTAGGGTTTCTTTGACCTGACACTTTATTGATGAAAGGTCAATTTAACATTGTGGCTTGGTGCAAAATATAAATTTAATGTCCACTAGTCATGCATGTCCACTAGTCATGCATATTGGTATTACTTGTATGATGCATGCATGTGTACATTTGTCCATTTGTCTTACTAACAGAAGAAACTAAAAAGAAAGGATAAATTAAACTTTTTTCATGTATAAAGCTAATAATATCAGTAAGTAAGAAAAAACATTTAACCATGAAACTGTAATGGTGATCTAGTATGAAAACAAGGAATTAGATTTTGTTCTTTTTAACTGTAAGATAATATAAGGATCTTTCCATGAGTTTGTTTTTTATGTTGAGTCTTGATAAGTTCAAGGTAATTATTACTCTAGTTTTTACTCTAATTATTACTCTAATTTAGCACAAAGGAAATACATTATCATTGATGAATATTATGGTCTAATTTTCAGCATGTATATGCAAATACAACTGTGAACATGAAACTGTAATTTGTCATGGTGCATGCTGCATGCATGGTGAAAAATCTGTATTCATAGTTAAATAGACGAGTCAAGGCAGATCACAGGAAAACTGTTCAGCAACATGTGTCTGAATCATGTATAAATAGTATTGCCATAATCTTTTATGTCCTTACATGTGTTTGAAGTGGCTGCACAGTCTTTGTTTATATGCTCCTCTACAAGATGCAACATCTTGGGAAGGAAGATTTTCACTGCTTAGTCAAGTACCGTT
The DNA here is from genome assembly GCF_015220075.1 of Falco rusticolus. Lineage (NCBI taxonomy): Eukaryota > Metazoa > Chordata > Aves > Falconiformes > Falconidae > Falco > Falco rusticolus. The sequence goes on along the minus strand of NC_051188.1, from coordinate 39,489,199 downwards.
GTCAGCAAAGGGCTAAAAGCAAACAGTATAGTGATTTGTGGATTACTTGGGTTCTTTTTTAGTAATTGTCAGTAACTGAACAGCTGTTTCCTGTGCACACTAAAGTTCAGCCAAAAGGATTTGTCAAGCAAATCAGCTGACAGAATATTTCAATGGCTGATTCTCAAGGCAAGAGAAACACAAGTGAACTGTGTTGAATGCTAAATGTTAAGGAAAACATTGGAATAATCTTATCATTATTATGCAAACTGGAGAGGAAAAACCCTGATACAGTAATAGCCAAGTTTTGAATGAAGGTGAAATGGCTTCTTTTTTCTGTCAAGCTTTTTATCATGGATTTTATGGCTTTCAGGAAAAAAAAAAAGTCTACCGTTAATGTACAGTGAAAAATACTTCTAAGCTGTTAAGAAGCCAATAATACAATTCTTAAAAATCTGTATTTACCTAGAAAAATATTGTTCTGTTCATAGTTTAAATAATCAGCAGTAAATAAGACGTACTAGCAGTAAATAACCTACTTCTGTAATAGCAGAATCGATATTGGTCTTAAGAGCAAAATATAAATCTGAGCAACAACAGTATGTAACTGGAGTTAAAATGCAACAACTCTGCTTAAATATCTATGACTATTTCAAAATATGAAAGACACATCTCAATTAAGTATAATTATCAACCAAGATAATGGAGCTTAATCAATCACAAATGTAATAGAAATTAAAGGTCAAATCCCAAAGTACATACTAGCATCAAAAATGCTGATGGACCATAGACAGAGGGAATTTCACAATGGTAAAGGCAACAGATTGAATAGTTGAATACAATGGACATGAAAGCAAAGGCACAGATTAATCTCAGACTTCTAAAATGTGTGATTAGATTTTGGAGTGGTAAAATAATTACTGCTGTGATAATTTTATATGGTATAGTCACATGAAGAGACTGGACTGGCTATGTAGCTGAAGAAATTAACTTCAAGTGAAATAGCTGTCAAGCTATGCAGCAAAGGAAAATAGAGACTGAGTTTGTTAGAGAAGGTGCTTGTCATTATTATGTGACACCACAGGGATGTAGTAGTTACAACAGATGCCAGATTAAGTCCCCAGATTAAACATGGGGACTAATTTGCAACCCAAGTTTTAATTGAAGAAAAAACCTTCTGTTTACCAGAAGGTCAAGGGAGTAGTAAAGTGAGGTAGCTTTATTGCCTGTGGCTGGTTTTATTTTTATTTATTTGGCAGTATTTTGTCTTCTGATTCTTATTTGTGCTGTTCTGAGGATTTGGTTGTTCGGTTGGGTTTTTTAACCTCTTATTCATGTTTGCCAAGACACACAGCAGCAACATTCATTTGAAAAGAGTTATTCCACCCATGTCTTGGATTTTTCTTTTTATTCTATTGTTTGGATGAGAGCTGCATCTATAATTATTTAAAATTAAAGCACTCAATGTATTAAACTACAACTCCTGTGTAAAATATGTCTAATAATAGATGGAATGTTTTTTTGTATGTATTAAATATTCCAAAATTAATCTGATTAAATACATCTACTTTGTTATTCAGAGTATGTAAATAAAGAAATAAAATTCTATGACCACAAAAGAAGCACCGCATTTAAAAATTCAAACAAGTAATTGCTTTTCATTGACTTAATGTGAGGTGCTATTAAAAACACATGCATGATAATAAAATACTTGAATTCATTTTAGTATTTGAAAATCATGTCTACAGCCATAACCTCAGTTTGGTCATCCCACACACACACAGGTACCTAATCCCATGAGAAACCCTACAGTATCTTGGTCCGCAATGACTAGTAGATATGAAATATTGACAAGAGATGTGGGCATTAGAGGACTAACAGATAAAGCAAGAAAACCTAGGTCATATCAAATAATGCTTCAAAAAAACAATGCTACACTGAGGCAGTTGAACTAACCTCTAGAACTCAAGCAATGTAAGCTGTTTTTCATATATTGAAGAAAGAGTGAAATTGGCTGTACAACTAACACCCACAACTAAAATATTCAACAGTTCTGGACCATTTACTTAACACTTTATTTTTATAAATAAAAAGGTATTTTCAGCAAGTACTTTGTTCTCATTACCCTCAGTATGACCTTTCTATAGATATCCTTTTTTGTTTGTTTGCTTAAATACCTGAGGTTAAAATAAACATGTTACAAACTTGACTGGAATAAAGGCAATAAGAAAGTCATAGTAATGGCTAAGGATATGAAGCTGTCTGTAAATATTTACAGTATATGCTTTTAGAAAATGCATACATTCTCAAGATAGATCCTAGAGGCATAAGTAAGAAAATGGGATAAAAATGAGTGGTTAAAAAAGTGAATATTAAGGTAAAGCCTCCAGGACAACTATGTTCTATTAGTTTATTGAACCACAGAATAAATTATCTACAAGTGGAGAAATTTTGCAAAACTTGAGTCAAAGTGAGACTGGATGAACTGCTTACACTATAATTTGGTGAAGGAACTTACTAGTTGACCTAATAAATTTTTCCCCATTTCTAATCTTTGTCTCCACGGAAGGGTAATTATAGTGTATTTGTATATATCATTGTAATTATATTATTCTAAATTGATGCAACAATGCATTATTGACTAATTTTATGTACATGCTTTCCTTTCTTCTATTAAACAGTATGTATTTAGCTTAAGTATTTTTTTCCTAACACTCTTAGCAATATTCTGTTGTATCTGAATTTATGTTCTATTTGATAATGCGCGATGGAGAGAATCCTTGACCAAGGAAGTTAAAAAGATAATAACAAAGTCGTATGCATCCGTCAAGATGGTATGAGAATCATATATTCTGCTAGTGAATAGGAGAAACACTATAAAGTACTACAGGATTTAACAACTATCATTGTTATTCTCAGCATCATTGTTCATTACTACAATGTGAAAAACTGGTAAAATGTTCAAAATACAGTCCAAATTATTATATCTAGAAAAATACTATAGATCTATGTTTAAGATATATAAATATATATTAATTTTTTCAAAGCTGGTGCATGCCTACTTGGGCCCAATATCAGTTTTCAATATACAGGTAATTATTTCCAAAGTTTAATTTCAGTACTAATAAGATTATTTGTTTGTCTTATCAGAACTAGATTTTCAAAAGTTGCCTTGAAAGGCAATGACCTGGAGCTACAAAAATGATTCTTATATCTCTCAAATAGTTGTGAAGTCTGAGTATCACATAGTAGGACACCTGGTACCTCACATTCAGACTGCATATGATTTATCTCCTTTTCTATCACAACTTCTTTTTTACACAGAATATTTGTTTTAAAAACAGCAACAACAAAAGTGTGGTTTTATTTCCTTTCTGGTTCTCTCTTTCTTTTCTCTTTTTTTTTCCCCCTTTCTTTTATTCTTTTTTTTTATTTTTTTATTTATTATTTAAGCCTTAAATTTCTGTATAGTTATGATCTGGAAAATAGTCTGAAATGATATAGTACATGATTTCGATTAAATCAAGTTGTTTCTCTTAGCTATTTATAAGGGCTAGACTGTAAACCATTTATTTACAGTAATACATTGTTACTGACTTGAATATTTCTGTAAGAGTATAGTGGGTCTCTTGAGGTGAAGAACAGTATAGCACTGGGAGTAAAGGATAGCCTGTATTCAAATTAGTCTTGTGGGTGTTGCAGCTTAATGATCCTGATCTTTACCTATGTCTTGTATTAATGAATTTTGAAGTCAACAGCAAGTCTCTCGCTGACTTTATTGGTCAGAGTATATATTAGGCCTTGAACATCTAAAGCATAATTTCTCTCTCAAAACACAGTGGATATTTCAGCTTCACGTCACTGTGGTTTCTGGTAAGTAGTCATATGCTAGCTACCCTTTGGCCTTCAAAGCTCTACTTAATAGTGAATAGTCTATGCCAAAAATTTGGTATTGCAGGAAGAAAAGTGTGGTGCAATTAGTACTGAAAGCATGTCTCGTATTAGTGATTTTATTCTTGTACCACAACAGCCTGTGTGAATGTTTTAAACTTTGAACCTTGCTTACAATTGCACTCCTAAACATTTCTCTTTTTCAAAACTTTCAGCTTATCTAAGGTTTCCTTTTTTCCTTAAACTCATTTTCTACCACAATGATGGCAGGATACATCTGTACAATCTCACCTTTCTTCCTAGAAGAATATCTTTCTTAGGTTCTCACACTGCTGCATTTACTTCTGTTTTTCTTCCAGATAACTTAAACTTATAGGAAAGTTGACTGACTATTTAGGATTTTACTCTTTATGGTTTCAGTAATACTTTATATTCAATTGCTTTTGTATCCTTTTATACACTAGTTTTTTTGACAGTATCACACAATGGTTGAGGTTGAAAGGGACCTTTGGAGATCACCTGCTCTAACCCACACTCTGCTCAAGTAGGGCCAGCTAAGGCCAGTTGCCCAGGACCATGTCCAAATGGCTTTTGACTATTTCCAAGGAGGAAGAGTTCACAGCTTCCCTGGGCAACCTGTGCCAGTATTCAGTAAGTAAAAAAGAGTTTCCTGAAGTTCAGATGGAACATCCCATGTTTCAGTTTGTGCCCATTGCCTCCGGTCATGTCACTGGGAACCACCGGAAAGAGCCTGGCCACATCTCTGCATCCTTCCTTCAGTTATTTATACATATTCTTCCTTCAGGTATAAGATAGCCCCCTTAGCCTTCTCAGGCTAAACAGTCCCAGCTCTCTCAGCCTTTCCTCATATATGAGGTGCTCCAGTCCCTTAATTAACATTGTCACCCTTTGTTGGACTCTCTCTAGTATGTCTATGTCTCTTTTGGGCTGATGAGCCCAGAACTGGACGCAATACTCCATGTGTGGCCTCATCAGCGCTGAATAAAAAGGGAAGGATCACTTCCCTCAGCCTGCTGGCAATAGTTTTACTAACGTAGTTGAGGATACCATTAGCTTGTGGCAAGGACACATTGCTGACTCAGGTTCAACTTTGTGTCCACCAGGACTGCCACGTCCTTTTCTGTCAAATTGCTTTCCAGCTGGTTGGCCCCCAGCATATATTGGAGCACGGTGTTGTTCTTCTCCAGATGCAGTACTTTGCACTCGTTGAACTTTAGGAGGTTCCTGTTGGAACATACTTATTCCCCCTAGTTATTCTTGTTTCTCCTTTCTTATGACTTTTTTTCTATTTTTGCAAGTCATACACAAGTGGAAAAACTGAAACCAATAAACAGTACTAGGAAAATATACATTAATCCGTATGTAGAAGATTCAGGCATCTGAAGCTAGATGGTGAACTGTGTAAGTGAATGCAGATATACATAGAGACAAAGCATGATGTTGTTAAAAGATTTTAAAGAATTCTGAAAACTGAAAGAATCTGTAAAAGTTGTACTACAGTTCTGTGAAAGGTGTGGAGGAAGTTAATAATGTGATACTGTTCTGTGGGAGATGATGACAGTCTGTTGTGAATGACAGCCAGCTCCGTCTTCCTTTATCAGTAGTTCTAGGTTTTTTCACTATGACAACTTATATGCAGAAGTGGAAGGCATCTCTCAGCAAACATGGACTTTTTCTCATTACCACTGTATTGTGCTTTTGGGAAATAACAGAGGAGAATCTATAGCAAACAGGATCATACTGTCCTAAACATTAGTATCATATAGATATGAACATATGTATAAAAAAGTCAATACATAGAAATACTTCCACAATAGTGAAGACAGATGATTTTAGGTTGAGTGTACTCTTTTTCTTTCAGTCTTTGTGGCCTGTCTCATAATTCAAGTTAACAGTTTCAGCACAATGCTTTGTCTATTTAATCTTAGTAGTCTCCAAAGCATTAAGCATATAAACTGTGTAACTAAATCGTGAATCAGTGCTTCTATGATCTTTGAGATTATTTTGACAGAAAAAGGTTTTGGGTGGCTTTTCACATTCTATGTTGCAGATACAATTATATTTTGGCTCATATCAAGTATTTAAGGAATTCTTGTGTTTTAATGTGTAACAAGATAAAGGATAATGTTATTTAAAATTATGGTTCTTAAATCACAGTTTATCCTCGTGGATATAAAAATATGATGAGGAAAACCTGACAAGAAAATTTACTTGATGATTAAACATAATGAAAGTTTATTAAAGAAAGAAATAATGACAGAACCTAACTAATTATGGATCAATTCTTAATTAGTTATGGATTCTCTACTTAGTCTGAGCGGTAGGCCAAGACAGATGACAAGAAGCTGTAAATGTTCAAAGGGTCATGAAACCATTCCATGAATGGCTACTGGATCTTTAATCTGGAATGGCCTTACTGGATAAATATATATATCAGTTTAGTCATTAGGGCCAGGCTCAGGTTTAAGCACTAGGACATAACTGTTTCTTTTACAATTTTTAACTTTGGCTCAGGCCAACTATCACTATCACAGATAATATTTAAGACATTGGTTTGGGGACACTGTAAGGAACTGTTTCCAATCAGGCTGTTACCTGATCAGGCTGTTTTACTGAAGGTGGTGGTGTAATTTTGGCACATGTACACAGGCTGCAGCATGTCTTGGCCTTCAGATCGATAATGGTCTGTAGATTGCTTAGTTTGTTAATATAAATATAGGCCAAGATTCCACAGGCCCCCAGAAAGGAATTTTGTAGCAAGTTCCACATTCTAAACATGGATATGGCAGCCAACTCTTTAACTGGGCTGAAATCTGGAATGGAGAAAGAATTGACCTAGACTATGCAAAGTAAGTAAACATTCATAGAACCTCCCCTTACCTCTGTGTCTTGTGGCCAGCACACTCACAAGCTAAATGCAGGTATGTTAATATTCATAGTATGGAAAAGAAGCCAGAATGTGACATGTTATCAGAGCAGATACCCATCTCTATTCCATCTGCAAGAATGGAATGGGAGTTGGGTTTTTTAATGGGGTGTTGGGGGGTTGTATTTTTGCAAAGTAAAGTTCAATATCTAAAAGGAAATCACAGAATGAACGGTAAAATGAATTGTAAGACAGTTTCTACTTAACATCTTTGCCTGTTCTCATTGCAGGAGTAGTCAAAATAAGAATTTAGTATAACTCCAACTAGGATCTTACCTTCTAACGTGCACATATCCGAAAATGTTATTGTAAGTCTCTGAAATGTTAACCAACACATTAAAACTGAAATGTGAGAACACAATTTCCTAACTTAGTATGGCAATGACTCTGTAACCGTTTTAATGCCATCTCTGCTGAAACAGTCCATACGATGCTTCTTTTAAGATATACAAGTATAGAGGGTAACTTGTACTAACTTAAAAACTTAAATAACATCTTTCTGACTTCTTCCATAATTTACTTTTTACATTGTTCTTTATAAAATTACCAGTTTTAAGTGATAATAGATCAATAGTACCAAAAATATGTTGTAGTCCACAGGTAAGCTCCTGAAGTGGAAAAAAATATGGAATTCCCAGAACTGTTCAGCTAATCCACTTTTACAATGACCTAGCAGCCCAGCATTCCCTCAGAGAATAACTCAGTATCTAGGAGACAGCTGTGTTAAAATATATAAGATTTACACAGTGTGCCACCATCATAAAGACAGTTTCCAAGAAGAAAACAGCAGAGACAAGCAAGCTGCTTTTATCTATAGGCTAAGCCATAATTTTTCATTATATAAGTAGCATCTTTCAATTTATCGGAATATTTGTCTCACATTTATTATTTTAATAATTTCATGTATTTACCAGTGTTATTTATGTACATGGGCCACATTTATCAGAGGACCAAAGAGTTGTAAAATCAGTTGTTTGCTATGGTGAGCTCTTCAAAGAAAAAGAAAAGAAAGAACAAAACCTACCCTTGATCAATTTGCAAATAAGGAAATCAACTATTTTCCTTTCTCCTCAGCAGAATTTGTTGCTTTCACATTTGAGTTCTCCATATACCAGAAAATATAATTTCTTCAATCAAACTATAATTATCAAGAGTCCCAATAGAGATTAAAATAAAATATGATGGTAACACTATTTATTATATTTGAATATATGGCATGAAAAGATGAGAGTGATCATGAGTTCAGAGAAACCTGTATGAGTTCTACATTATAAGAACTGGGAAACTTAGAACAGAAAGTGTTTGTGGAATTATTCCCATATAGCAGCATATTTCAGCAAACACGACTGAGCAGCACAAGAATACAGAAAACTGAATTTATATGCTTTGAAAATGTTTCACTTAAAATCCCAGTCATTTTTAAAACTGAACTTCAGAATAAAAAGCAAAACTGTGCATCATGTGAAAAGAAATCAGATGTGAGAACTGATGACCATTCAACTCAGTTTCAACAAATTAGAAATCTTTCTGTACTAAAATAAAGCATGCCACATTGTTTGCAGCAACTAAGAACTAACAGCATCAAGAGTTTTTTGATTTCTTTAATTCCAATCCAAAGATGATGGGACAAATGCAATAGACTTCACAGATATTCTTACAGACCTGAAAAAACTCAAAACATTTATCACTCATTAACTCAGGTGTAGTTCTTATTATTAAATACACACGAACTACCTGCAATGCTGAAAATTGTTCTGACTACATGTCTTAATGGCAGCTGAGAAGGATATTGAGAAAACAAGATTTGAAATGAAGTATGAAAATCCAATCTATAAAGTGTGACTCAGATTTTTCTGGAATTCGAGCTGGAACGTTACAGCTCAAATCTATACTGAAAATAATGCAAATTGATGTCACTGAAGCAACATAATTTACTGGAGAAGATCAAGTCCTTTCTCACATATAACACAGAACATCCTATCTTATCTGTTATTAAGATCATTTTTAATGAAAAGCCTTTTCAGTAAAAATCCAAGCACCAATGTAAACAATGTTAAAGGTCCTGGTTTTGTTTTTCTTAACTAATATGATGCAAGATTATAAGATAACATGGAAATAGACATTTAGTATAAGAAAATATAATCCATTATATAATATTAAAAATTACTATCATCATCATTATTGTTTATATTTACATTTACATTTATATTTATATTTATATAATAATATGTAACTTAGGAAACTTCTGAAATATGGAACCATGAGAAGAAACAGCATAGAAGACGAGATAAACTTTTACATTATTCCTCTATTACTTAGACTGTTTTCATGGACAGAAGATATCAAAGTTCATATAGTTACCATCCAGTCCACTGATTACTATCTGCTGCTGTCATTTCATGTGCGTACCAATTATAGAAACAGGAGAAGATTAAGGGGCATCAGAAAAACTTGCAGAGCCCTAGGAGCAACAGTAAGAGACTCTAAAGCACAGGTGTTGTTTTCATCAGTCTTCCTGGTCAAAGGGCAAAATTTTGAAAGGGCCAGTCAAATCTGGCAAATCAACACGTTTGTGGGACTGGTGCCACAGACAGGGGTTTGGCTACTTAGACCATGGGACTTGCTTCGAGAAACCTGGTCTACTGGGGGATGATGGCGTCCACGTGACAGAGAAGGCAAAGAGCATCTTTGATCATATGCTCGCCAAGCTGGTGAAAAGGGCTTTAAACTGAATTTTCTGGGGAAGGGGAACCTGAATCCATCCTGCTGATACCAGTTTGATGCCAGTGCCGGCAAGAGATGCCCAGAGCATGGAGGGGGATCGCAGGTCAGCAGGAGAGCACCTGAAGAGCAGCACACAGGAACTCCAGATTCATCAGGGGCCCAACTCAAATGCTCCTATGCAAACACACAGCATGGGGAATAAACAAGAAGAATTAGAGACACGCACACACCTGCAGGACTACAATCTTACTGGCTTCATGGACACATGACAAGTTGGCTCCTATGACAGGAGCATTGAAATAGAGCTCTTTAGGAAGGACAGGCAGGGGAGACAAGGATGGGGTGTCACCCTCTGTGCCAAGGACCACCTGGAGAACATGGAGCTCCACCTGGATATGGATGAAGAGCCAGCTGAGAGCTTATGGATCAGGATTAAAGGGAGGGCAGGGAGAGGTGACATTATCATGGGGCTCTGTTACAGGCCACCCAACCAGGAAGACCCAGCAGATGAAATCTTTCATAGGCAGACAGCTGCAGCCTCACGTTCACAAGCCCTGGTCCTCATGGGGGGGTTCAGCCACCCCAGTATCTCTTGGAGGGAAAACACAGCAGGGTATGAGCAAACCAAGAGGTTCTTGGAACATACAGACAAGAACTTCCTTCTCCAAGTGACAGAGGATCCAACAAGGAGAGGTGCTATGCTGGACTTTGATCTCACCGACAAGGAGGGGCAAGTGGGGAATGTGAAGCTCAAGGGCAGCCTTGGTTGCAGTGACCATGCACTGGTGGAGTTAAAGATCCTTAGGGCAGCGAAGTGGGCATACAACAAGCTCATTACCCTGGACTTCAGGGGAGCTGACTTTGGCCTCTTTAGGGATCTGCTTGGTAGACTAACATGGGATTGGGTCGTGGCTGGAAGAGGGGCCCAAGACAGCTGGCTAATATTCAAGGATCACCTCCTCCAAGCTCAGACGTGGTGCGTCCCAACAAAGAAGTTGTTAAGCAAAAGTACTAGGAGACCTACATGGATGAACAAGGAGCTCCCACACAAACTCGTACACAAAACGCAAGCCTGCAGAGGGTGGAGGCAAAGACAGGTCACCTGGGAGGAATATAGAGACATTCTGCAGGCAGGCAGGGACCAGGGTAGGAAAGGTAAAGCCCAGGCAGAATTAAATCTGTCTTGGGACATCAAGGGCAACAAGAAAAGCTTCTATAAGGAACTGATATATTGGTAACTACCTTTAAACATTGCTTAGAGCAGAAATTCAAGTGGAACTCGTGAAAAGGTGTAATGCTCTAAACTGGAAAGGAGCTGAAATCAGCTGTTGCTGCAAAGTGATCTGCTGGTTGCCTAGCTTCATAACTACAACCAACTACAGCCACAGGATGTAATTGTTTCAGGTCTTGCAAAGGGGAGGTCTAGCTAGTGCTTCCTGGAAGAAATTTCTGTGGTTACATACGGCAACTGCTCATGTGCACAGCAGGGGCTGCTTATAATCTTTGGAGGGTGCTCGTCCTTCTTGACCACTGATGAGGACCCCCTGTGGCCACCACTCACATGTTCAGCTTGTGCAGACACAGACTATATGCACCCTTGCTCTGTACATAAATGAGGCATCCACTCTACAGCATAAAACTCAAATTCATGAAAGCTCAGGTTTGACCCCCACTATCAAAACACCCATTGGTGAAGAGGATCAATAAGACACCACTGGATCCTCAGGTGGTGATATTTCTCTTCTCTCCCCACCCTTCACCCCAACCCACCCTGCCTCGTTCCGCTTCTCCTCTCCACTCTTCCTTTTTATTGAAAGGTGATAAGATCTAGGTAAAAATGTGTGGCATGAAACTTCCTTATCCAGGTAAAGTAATCGCCATTGACCTACATTCACATGCTTTGTATTTTTTATTAATAAATCATAAAGCCATTTGGTTGGTGTTGTTTCACATTAATTCAGTCCAAGGGTATCATCAACTTGGTCACTGATCCCAGGAGGGAGGCTGTCTGATACGACTCCACTAGGATCGCAACAATAGGTACATCAGAGATAAAACAATACTTGAAAAAAAGTGGGCCCTTTTTAGAAGAAAAAGGGGGACAGAGAAGACTCGAGTTATTAAATGACTTTTTTGCCTCAGTCCTCACCAGCAATTGCTCCAGCCATGTTGACCAGGTTTCAGAAGGCAAAGCAAAAATTAGAATGAAGAACCACCCGCTTAGGAGAGGATCAGGTTCAAGATCACCTAAGGAACCTAATGGTGTACAAGTCCATGGGACTTGATCAGATGCATCCACGGGTCCTGAGGATGCTGGCAGATGAAGTGCCATCACATTTAAGAAACTGTGGCAGTCTGCTGAAGTTTTCACTGACTAGAAATAGCCTCCAGTTTTAAAAAGGGAAATAAGAATGACCCAGGAAACTACAGGCTGATCAGTGAAAGGCTAGCAAGATGATGGAGCAGATTGTCCTGGAAAATACACTAAAGGCACATGGAGAATAAGGAGGTGATTGGTGACAGCCAGCATGGCCTCACTAAGAGCAAATTGTGCCTGAAAAATTCAGTGGCCTTCTGTGATGGGGTTATGGCACTGACAGGTGAGGGAACAGCAACTGATGTCATCTATCTGGATTTGTGCAAAGCTGTTGACACTGTTCTGCATGACATCCTGGTCTCTAAAGTGGAGAGACATGGATTCAACCAGTGGGCCACTGAGTGGATAAGGAATTTACTAGATGGTCACACTCAAAGAGTTGCGGTCAATGCCTTAATGCCCATGTGAAGACATGTGACAAGTTGAAAACTGTGACAAGTGGTGCTCCTCAGGGATCAGTACTGGGACCAGTGCTGCTTCAACACCTTTGTCAGTGACATGGATGGTGGCATTGAGTGCACCCGCAGCAGTTTTGCTGACAACACCAAGCTGTTTGGTGTGGTTGATACGGTAGAGGGAAGGGATGCCATCCAGAGGGACTCTGACAGGCTTCACAGGTGGGCCGCAGTGAACCTTGTGGTGTTCAACAAGATCAGGTTCAAGGCCCTGCACCTGAGTTGGGGCAATCCCCAGTATCAATACAGGCTGGGCAGGGAATGGATTGAGAGTAGCTCTGAGAAGAAGGACTTGGGAACGCTGGTGGACGCAAAGCTCAACGTGGCCTGACAACTTACACTTGCCGCCCAGAAAGCAAACCATATCCTGGGCTGCATCAAAGAAGTGTTACCATCAGGTGGAGGGAGGTGATTCTTCCCTTCTGCTCTGCCCTCATGAGACACCACCTGGAGTGCTGTGTTCAGCTCTGAGGCCTCCAACATATGAAGGACATGGACCTTTTGTGAGAAGTCCAGAGGAGTGCCACAAAGACAATCAGAGCGTTGAAACACCTCCACTATGTAGACAGGCTGAGAGGGTTGGCGTTGTTCAGCGTGGAGAAGGGAAGGCTCTGGATGAGACCTTACAGCAGCCTTCCAGTACCTCAAGGGGGCTAATAAGAAAGGTGGAGACAGATTTTTTAGTAAGCCTGTAGTGATACTAGAAGGGGGAATGTCCTTAAACTTAAAGAGAGCAAATTTAGATTAGATATTTACGCAGAAATTCTTTCCTGTAGAGGGTGGTGAGATACTGGATGTGTTCAAGGCCAGGCTGGGTGGAGCTTTGAACAACCTGGTCTAACAGAAGGTGTCCCCACCCATGGCAGGGGGGTTGGAACTAGATGATCTTTAACATCCCTTCCAACCCAAACCATTCTATAATACTATGATTCCATGATTCTGTGAAAGTTATTTACTAGAACACTGTTGGTAGGAAAGCAGCATTTTAAGATAAAAATATTTCTAAAAAGTTCATGTTTATTTAATTTTATACCCATCTTGGTATGTTTACTCCATTATTTCTTAATTATATCCTTGTTTTTCTTGCTTTTAAGATGTCCTATATTTCACTCACTTCACTTTCTCTTCTTTCAGTGGCCATCACACTTCAAGGCGTTAACATAGAAGTCTAGGCATTTCAGGTTATCTAAATCAGCAGCTCTGGTCATGGCAGATCACAATGTTGCCAGCAAAGAAATGGCTATAAACAATGCATAAAGGGTGAAAGCCCTTCTCTTTTATTCCTGTAGCCTGCAATACATCTCCAGGCAATCCATCAGTTTACCAACTAGAAAGTACATTTCAGTTCTCCCACATTAACCTGAAGAACAGAGAGCTCATCTGAGAAATTCTCAAGTTTCCTTCTAGACAGTAAGTCAACAAATTCTCCATTCACCATAAGAAATCAATTATTAATGTTTTGATGCATGAAAGAAAAATAAAGGTCTCAGCTTTTAATAAAACATAAAGGATAGGGAAAAGGATTGTGAAAAGAAAAAAATTAAATATCTTGTGGCATGACATAAATATGTTTATGAAACATTTATTTACAAATATGCCCCATTTTTTTTAATTAACAATAAATACTATGAATTTGTGCTGAAATAAAGAACACATAGTCCTTACCATATAAAAAATGATACAACAAATAGGCATAGTCAACTTTAATATGAAGCATAACTTTTGATACTGTCTTAATGCTACCAGGCAGTCCATAGAGGAGTAACCCAACAGACTGGCCTCTTCAGCATCTTGTTGTAGTTTAAAGGCTGTATGAACATTTGCCATAGAACCATATAATTATCAAGGCTGGAAAAGACATTTAAGATCACCGAGTGCAACCGTAAACCTAACACTGCCAAGTCCACCACTAAACCATGTCCCTAAGCACCACATCATTATAGAAAAGTACAGCTGTTATGCACTGACACTCAAAGCTGGTTATCTAATTTATTGATTAAAGGACAGTATTTATAGAAAAGATTGAAGTAATCTTACCTCCATTGTGACACTGGGAACCCTGGTTGTTGCAGCATCATACAAGCCCTTCCTGATGGATATATAAAATTTACATTTTAAATATACATGTGTGTAAATTTCCTATCCATGGTGAAGTTCATCAGCTCTAATTTCACTAGTACTCTTACAAGGTCTTGCTTACAGCACTGATTCATCAGTCACTGATAGGAGTCATGGCTACAGTGTGATCTTAGCTTTGACTGGTCCTTTGGACAGTGCATTCCAATACCCTTATCTTTATAAAGCTATAATTCCCAAATGGGTGCATGTAATATATTATGTTGAGAAGATAATGCAATATGCATGCAGTTATGACTAAGTGTACATTTGTGATGTGTTGACCTTGGCAGCTTCCAGCTGCCCGCCTAGTCAGCTTCTCACCCCCTCTCATCAACAGGACGGGGAAGAAAATAAGATGAAAAATCTCTTGGGTCAAGATAAGTACATGGATATCACTTACCAAGTACTGTTACAGACAACACAGACTCAACTTGGGGAAGGTTAATTTATTGCCAATTAAAATAGATTTTGATACCAAGAAACAAAGATAAAACCTAAAATTTCTCCCCCCACTCTGCATTTTCCTCAAGCTTAGCCTCACCGCTTCGTTCTCTACTCATCTACCTCCACTTTACCCTGAGAGGTGCAGTGGGGAATGGTGAATGGCAGATAGAAGTCAGTCCATAACAGCTCCTCTTCACTGCTCTTTCCTTCTCATGATTTTCTCTTAGTCCAGTGTGGGTTCTTGTCACAGCACTCTCAAAACTAGTCAGCTGCAACAAGGTCTTTTACCATCTCATCCAGCACACTCTTCATACAGTCCCCCTGCTGCCTTCTCCTTATCTCGCCTCATCCAGGACATGTGTTCTCTCTCCTCATGCTTCTTCCTCTCTCTCCTTCTCTTCCTCAGCTGCTATCTCTTCATTGGCTGCCCAACCACTTAACAGAACCAGCCACATCTGCACCTTATCTACATTGGCCAACCCACCGTCCCTGAAGCCAGCCCACAGTTGTATATTATCAATGCTAATTAACCCAGATTCATTCTACTGCAAGTTCTCTCCACGAGCTGCAGTACTTCAGGAAAAAAACCTGCTTCTGGGTGGGGGTCCTTTACAATCCATCATTCATTCTGGGCATATCCACATACTCTTGTGTGGTCCTTTCCACAAGTTGTGTTGCAGATACTTGCTCTATCATGATTGTCTCCACAGGCTGCAGGGAAATATCTGCTCCACCATGGTCTCCTCCAGGGCATGCAGGGAAATCCCTGCTCTGGCATCTGGAGCACCTCCCCCTGCTCCTTCTTCCCTCACCTTGGTATTTGCAGGGTTGTTCCTTCCACTTTTTTTCTTCACTTGTCAGTGCCTATGCATCACTTTGCCCTTTCTTCATTGTGCTTCTCAAGACACCATCATCTCAGCTGACATGGTTGTGTCCCCTTCCAGCTTCTTGTGCCCCCTCAGACTATTTTCTGGTGGAGCACTATGAGATGCATAAAAGACACCTGACCCTGTAAGCACAGCTTGGAGATAACCTAAACATTCATGTGTTACCAACACTGTTTTCAGGACAAATTCAAAACATGGCACCACACAAGCTACTATGAAGAAGATTATATCCCAACCAAAACCAGTACCTCTAGCTTAGCATGTGTGGCGATGTATCATTTCCACTTTACACCACCTTGCATTTTCCTAATGTTATATTTGATGTCATTGGAGATCATTGCAGGACAGGTAGTCTGACAATAAGAGCAATGTCTCCAAGCTTATGTCATCTATTCAGCTTCTACCAGTGTCCAATATGCAGCTAAAATTAGTATTTGAAAAGGAATTTTAATTTTGAGTCAGTGTAGAGAGGTGTTGAGACTAGAACTCAAGAGTGATCTGCTTCCCCTCCCCTCATTGCCAAAGGCTCCAATGGGCCTGTATCATCAGATACTAGGGCTTACAATTCAAAAGGTTTATGGGCCAGTCTGGGCACTAAAGCCACAGCATGTGAGGCAGCTTGTCTAATTTGTACAAAAGTTGCTTTTTTCCTTTTTCCACAATTCAGAGTGGGCCTTTTTCTTGCATATATGATACAACAGCCACAAGATCTGTGTGAGATGGGGAGAAATTGTCTCAAATAATCAAAGATTCCAACAAGGTTCTAGACCTCAGTTTTATTTTGAGGGTTCAGCCATATGTAAGATATTTGTTTGGCCATTTGAGGCATCATGTGATGGGGTCCCTGCCATACTTTCTGTAGTTGGCCCTTGTACCTTTTTTGGATTGAACTCTCATCTATATTTTTGCATTATGTTTACAATATTGTCAAGAGTTCCTCCCACTTCCTGCTCAGTGGGCCCAGTAATGATAGTAACATCCATGTAATAGAAAAATTTACAAGCTAGAGAGATGTTATTGTCCTCCAGATGTTGTGCCACTAGTCCGTGGCAGATAGTAGGGCTATGCAAATACTCCTGGGGCAGGACAGTGAAAGTATATTGTAGTCCTTCCCAAGAAAAGGCAAATTGTTCCTGGAATTCTGCAGTAATGAATATGCTAAAGAAAGCATGAGCCATATCAGCCACAGCATGCCATGTTCCAGCTTCTATCTCAATGCATTCAAATAGTTTGGGACAATTGCAGCCATGGGAGAGGCTGCTTTATTTATTAGCTAGTAATCTACCATCATGCATCAGGAACCATCTGGCTTTTTTATGGGCCAAATAGGACTATTAAAGGGAGAGTGGTATGCCAGATAATACATGTCTCCATCAATAGTTTAGCTGAGTGACTTCAGCATGCCTCCCTGGGTAACTGACACTGTTTTGAGGCGACTGGGCTTGGAGTTAGCAGAAAAACAACTGGTGCAGTAAAGTACTTTAACCCACCAAAATAGCCTGAATTCCTAAAGAGTATTTTTCACCTGTGATAAATAAAGTTTTACCTGTCAAAACGTTATCCTCTGTTATTTATCTGGGAACTTGTCACACCTACTCAGGCAATAAATGTTGGTTATTTTTCCAGTTGTAGGATGAGGTAGGCTTCATGGAATAGCTCTTCAGAACCACCAAATGAATGTATAGCTATAAGGTAACAGTGTTGATAGTGGGAAAGATCTCTCTGAATCTCAGTTACTTCAGACCCCATATGTAAAGGAGACCTGTTGCCAGGTTTTTTTCCCCATTCTAATAGATAACTAGTGAGATCTATGATCGATGATCCTTCTGTCCCACCTGGTGCTTCTGGACATTTGCCATGCTTAATCAATCCTGATGTTAGTTTGGATATTGTTTTCAAGCACAGCGGAGATTACATCCAGTGAGATATTAGACTGGGCAGTTTCTTTCACCTCCTCCCCTTGACTATCAAGGGGAGCCAATGGTGTTATTAGATTAACACTACACATCTTTTGATGGTGTCTTTTCTTCAGCTGCTTATGTAGGTCCCAACAAGGTAGGAGACTGGCTTTCCATCAGCTTTCCTTTTAGGTATACCTGCCTGGAGGAGTGCTAAGAACACTCCCCTACAAGTTACTTTCCTTGTAGGCTTCTGTGCATCTATGATACATGTTCTTAGACTTTCCTTTTTGGATCAGGATTTGACGAATTTTTTTCCCATAGGAGGATGGCATCTGCAACAGGCTTTCCCTGGGCAGTCCCCAGTAAGACAAAATGGTGCCCTTTAGTATGAAGAGGATGCCTGCAAACCAACTGCATACCAGAGATGAATAATTTGGTATCTGGCCTCACAAAGCTGTGGGAATTTATTCCCTGCTTCACAGCCGACTCCCAAAGGTATGCCCAGCCTCCTCCACATGCTTCCATGCAACTGATTGATTATCCCAGTCAAAAGGGGAGGGGTACTGTGCTTGGAGGATTTAATCATAGAATCATTTATGTTGGAAAAGACTTCTAAGATCATCAAGTTCAACCATAATCTTAATGTTAACAAGTCCACCACTAAACCATTACATGTCTTTTAAATACCACCAGGGATGGTGACTTCACCGCTTCCTTTGGCAGCCTGTTTCAATGCTTGACAACCCTTTTGGTCAAAAAAAAAAAAAAATAAAAAAATCCTGATAACCAATCTAACCGCCCCCCGGTACAACTTGAGGCTGTTTGCTCTTGTCCGATCACTTGCTAGTTGGGCAAAGATTCTGAAACCCATCTTGCTAAAACTTTCTTTGAGATAGTTGTAGGGAGCAATAAGGTTCCCCCTGAGTCTTCTTTTCTCCAGACTAAACAACTCCAGTTCCCTCAGCAGCATCTCATAAGACTTTTCACCAGCTTCATTGCCCTTCTTTGGACATGCTCCACACCTCAATGTCTTTCTTGAACTGAGAGGTCCAAAACTTAACACAATATTCAAGGTGCAACCTTACCGGTGTCAAGTACTGGGGGACACTCACTTCCATTATCCTACAGACCACATTATTTCTAATACAAACCAGGATACTAGGCTGCCTTGGCCACCTGGGCACACTGTTGGCTTATGTCCAGCTGGCTGACAGCCAGCACCCCCAGGTCCTTTTTCACTGGGCAGCTTTCCAGCCACTCTTTCCAGCCTGTAGTGTTGTGTGGGGTTGCTGTGACCCAAGTGCAGGGCCTGGCACTCCTTGTTGAACCTCATACAATTGGCCTTGGCCCATCACTGCAGCCTGTCCAGACCCCTCTGTAGAGCCTTCCTACCCTCAAGCAGCTCAATACTTCCCACCCAACTTGGTGTCATCTGCAAACTTACTGAGGGTGCATGCAATCCACTCATTTGGGTTGTCAATAAAGATATCAAATAGGACTATCCTCAGTACTGGGCCCTAGGGAATACCACTTGTGACTGGCCCCCAACTGGATTTAACTCCGACACCACTTTTTGAGCTCAGCCATTCAGCCACTTTTTTACTCAGTGAAGGCTACTCCTGTCCAGGCCATAAGCAGACAGTTTCTCTAATAGAATACTGTGGGAAATGGTGTCAAAGGCTTTGCTGAAGTTCACAAAACCAATGTGTACAGCCTTTCACTCATCTACTAAGTAGGTAACCTTGTCATAGAAGGAGATCTGGTTAATCAAGCCTTTCA
Organism: Falco rusticolus; assembly: GCF_015220075.1. Taxonomy (NCBI): domain Eukaryota; kingdom Metazoa; phylum Chordata; class Aves; order Falconiformes; family Falconidae; genus Falco; species Falco rusticolus. The sequence goes on along the minus strand of NC_051188.1, from coordinate 39,469,697 downwards.
TAAACCCATGCTGACTGGACCTGATTACTTGGTTTTCCTGTATTGCCATGTGATGGTACTCTGGATGGTCCGCTTCATAACCTTTCCTGGCATTGACATCAGACTTACAGGCCTATAGTTACCCATATCCTCCTTCCATCCCTTCTAGCATTAAGGGACCCAGTCCCAAAAGAAATGAGTAACACTCCTCTGAGCCCCCTTCCACTGCTCTGCAGTCACAAGATTTTTCAATAATATGCCTAATCACAGTAATTCTTGAGAGCTTAGATGCATACTATCCACCTACCCACCCTAGCCCCTGTATCCAAGATGCATAGCAACAACTGCCCCCGACACTCACTTAACTTCTGTCAATATAAATCAGCCAAATTTTGGAGCTCCATCTGTGTATAATCACACAGAAGGATCATATATGATGGGTATCTAAAGGACCTCTTTGGCTTAATTATTACCAGAAGTGGGGGTGAGGGACATCTCCCATTCTTACCCTTGGACCCTTTGGACAACTCCTCTTTAGAAGAATTCCAAATATCTCCATCCTAATAAGCACCTGGAAGCAGAATCTTATGAACTCAGGTTCAAGTGGTCCTTCTTCCCTCTGTCCACAACCTAGATATTCCTCTCCAGTGCCTCTATGTATTTTTGTGTCTGCTGTTCACATCTGGTTTTATATTGTTGCATTAAAGTGTCCCACAACCACCAGAGGCAAGTTAACAACTATAGATTTTGCAAATCCTTTTGCATTTTCCCTACTTCTACATCCTGCTTTTCCAAATGCTTTAGAATGGCAGTGGGGGTCTGAAAAGATGCTAAGTCCTTCACTTTTTCCCAAGTCACTGGGAGAAATACCTAGAGTAATGTCTGTGCTACCCATTTCCACACCTGTGTGCAAGGCCAAGTAAGCACCCACTCAGGCTTTGCTACTGCTTTTCCAAAAGAACATTTCCTACTGACCTTCTTCTGACTACTTGTGAAGTTTTTTCATTGAGGATGTATTGGTTCTTTTGGAATCCCAGTAAGAAAGGCACCAACATTCAAAGCCGATTAACTAATTTATTGTGTAATGGATGAGAATTACAGAAAAGGTTAAAATAATCTTATACCTCTCCTGGTGCTTGAAATCACAGTCGTTGCAGCATTGGATGAGCCCCTCGATTGCTCACCTGTTCTGTAGTTGCCGTCCTTTACTCAGTAAATTAGATAGGTAGGCAGCATTGGGTAATGGTATCTTTCCTACCGACATTCCAAAAGAACTGGCACCTTCTAAGTCAAAAGCATTTGCTGTAGCCGTCAATGTTGTCTATCACCTTTCTGTTATTCGCTCCACACTGAAGTGAATATATTAATTATTTAAACATAGCAATTCAGTCCTTTGCCACATCTGGACACTATAAGTCATCACAGGAATCAGTGACATTGACTTTTAATACCACTCTGTGCTCCTTATGATACCTGCACAACATTAGCTTGAAAGTTTGGTCAGAAACGTGGAGTTTTTTAGTAAATTGCTTAATTTTTGTCCTACTTCAGTACTGAGAATCTTATCATGAAGTAGTTTTGATGTATGCAAACTAGATTCCTTTTGAAAGAAATTAAATGTCATATTCACTTAATATTTTTTTCCAAACCCTTGAAATAAGATGACACACCTAGAGGGGTATAAAGTACCCCTCTATAAAATCAGGAAATTCTCCTTCTACATCTAGCTGTTACACCCATGGAAACCATTTTTTCTTTTCAAAAGCAAGGCAATGGATTTTCACACTGTAAAAATGAAAGCTTTTACACAGAAGAAGTGTAAAAATGTCAACATTTTGCATTATGGTAAAAAAAATATAGTTTTAGTAGGCAGGAGGGTGGGGTTTTAGCAAGCTCTGAGATCACTCTGAATGGTCATACTAAACTTCAGATTACAGGTTTCAAGAACATTATCTTCCATATTTTAAATACTTTGTACATTATTTTGTATTTTGTTGCAAAAATGGTAGGGAATGGTGGGTTATTTTTTTCCACTCAGTTTGGTGTCTCATCCAAAAGATGAAAAAGAGTATTAGCTGAGCTGTTGTCAGTTTTTATTGTCTATTCATGATGACTATGTTGATCGTCAGGAAAAAATATCTGAAATAGAAAATTCACTAAAGAGAGTTCTATTTTAAGTTTGTGTAAAAATTTTAGATGTATATTCACTTTTAAAAAAATGTTATTGTAGAAGCTTATGCACTAGCACAGCTGCCAACAATAAAAAGGCATTTTTTCAGGAACACTTATGAATCTCTTTGCTATGCAATTCACCTTGGAGAAGATCCATTGTTTATTTTGTGCTAGTCTACTAATTCCCATTGATTTGTCACCACTCTTTCAACTGCAGCTGTAGGTGACTGCTTTTTAAACAGTCTTCTCTTTGTATAAAGGTGATAAATTTACTGAAGACATAGAAATAGTTTATGCAACTTATTTAATTGAAAATGAGAGATTTAGCAATGCAAATAGATCTTGGCATTTTGCTCTTTCATTTCAATGATTATATATGGATACCTATAATGCCCTGGTCAAAAACATCTTTCAATGTATTTCAAGCCTCAAAAAACCCACCCCTAAACAGATTCATTTACCTTAGCATAAACAAAGTAGCAGCCTTGCCAAACTAAAATTCCAAATTTCTTGCCAATTGACTTGGAAGGGCAACTTCTGAGATAAAATAGTTGTGGTGGGTTTTTTTTTTTTTCCTGTAACTACTTTACATTCTGAGCCTTCCAAACAGGATACTAGTAGGAACCAAATGTGGCTTTTAATTGAACTTCTTAAAAATAATATGTATATTGAATATTACAACTGAGAGAAACACTTTTCAAGTGTCACATTCATGTGTCACATAACATGGAAGTTATTGAATAATTATTGGGAACAATTTTTACTCAATACTAAGCTGTGGTAGGGCTGAAATGTAATGTCTGTATAAAGTTAAAGGCTTTCAGCTATTTTTAAAAAGTCAATGCAGAAGGAACCACAGTTTCAAATATGTATAATTTGGAACTCAGGGAAAGAGTCATAGCTTTATAATTATTTTATTAGCTTCATAGAAAATACTGTCATTCAAATGAAAGGCACAGGATATAACCATAATTCTGTTCACAGAAAAATAAAACACCACTTGGAAGACTTTAAGTGGAAAGAAGGTACAGGTACCTTCTTGCTGAGGAATTGAACTGTGGATAACTGTGGAACATTGGAAGCTTGAAAAGTATTTGATTCCCCCATGAAGCTGTACAGGAAAGGAGGAAACATAAGGTCTCAAACGTTATGCCAGAAATAACCTTCATACTTCCAAACACATTTATGTCCAACAGAGGCAAGCTTTAAACTTATTTATTTATTTATTCACTTATTTTTAATTTTATTCTGCTTTGAGAACAATGTTAACTTAAAAGGATTTGTTTATGGATTGACAGAGCTGTTCATCATCTTTTAATGCTAATACCAACTTTGTTTCTGAAATTTCATTTAGAAAGGTATCATTTTGAAACCATTATATACTCTTGCCACCTGTTCTTTGACTATTATGCTAGCAAAACAGTGTTTATGACATGAATGCCAAAGATGTATTCCCCATATGTGATCTCTTTCCATTACCTCTAATTCATTACTTCTAAATACCTTAGGCTGAAATACAATCTCTGAATAGAATCTTTTTAATGTAACCTTTTTCCTGTACAATTTTATTCCTAATAACAAGTATCATATATTATTACTTATTCATAAATACTAATCTTTAAATGAATATCTTTTAAAATGGGTAACAGGAACATGGATATTTATAATGGTATCAGAAGGAATTGTCTTCGTAGGCATGTTCTCTTCAATCTTTCTCCTAAATGAACTCAACATATTGAACACTGCACAACAATTTAGGAATTGGAATGGTCAAAATTGTGGCTGACCATTGGGGACTTGCAATGCAATACGAACTATGTCTCCCGACTGCCACATTCCATTTAATTTCTCTCCTCTTCCCTAGGATTAAATATTCCAGTACTTCTAACTTGTGACCTTAGGGAGTAACTTACCTGAAAGTCAAAGTAAAAGAAGGTAGCAATTTAAGAAAGTTTAGTTACTGCAACAGATTTATAGTCTGGTGTGATGGGCAAAAAAAATGGATTTTTGTGTAATTAGGAAGATGAGACAGTGAAACCACTAGCAGAAGAAAACTGAGAATCACACATAGAAGAAGACAGATACAGCACTTTAAAAGTTATTTGAAACTATATTCTGTATTAGCTATTCTAAGCAGGGGGTACATTTCTCAATTTCCCCTGTCAAAACTGTTCTTTTTTGTATAAATAATAAATATTCTTTGGAGCACCAACTTGAAATCATTTTATTAAACTCACGTGCAGCATTTCCTTCTTCAACTTGCATTCAATTATCTCCTGGGTTTCTATGATATATTGAACTTGTGTAGAAAACTGCAAAAAAAAAATTGTCCATACCCCTCACTGTTATTACATGTGATTGGGAGCTATAGTAAACAAAATTATCTTTCCCTTACAAATAAAATCAAGTGATTGTTAACTAATATGAAAAAAAACCCACCCAAACAACCTACCCTAAATTAATTCCAAAAACCAAAACCCCAAAACAATTGCCTCTGTGCTTTTGAAATATCTAGGAAAAATACCTCAAGGATTGACATAGATTAAAACATACTCAAATAGCAAAGACTATTCCTAGCAGAATACTAAATTTGCTTATTTTATCAGTGCTTTTTTGTATTCATTTTCAGTAATTCCTTGTTTCCTTACTGTCTTAAAATTTCAGTGGTAAACTTCCTGTGTGTCAGTCAGTGTCGGTGAAGAATTCACATTACCAAAATAATTACACATTTTAGGAGCAAAGGAAATTGAGTAATCCACTGATTATTAAGGACAATTTCATAAGAAATCACAGATAAACTGATATGCCAGGTGTTGTCTTGGTAGCAGATGACCACAGGAATCATTAAACTAATTGTCATCGTCATAACCTTAGGTTAATGCATTGCTTGGAGAACAGAGGAGACCTCTGTCTTGCTATGTACTTCTACACATTTACTATGGTTTCTGTACACTGTTCACAACACAACTCAGTGTATCATTTTCTTAATTGTAAAACTGGAAGTCAAAAGTTCATTTCTACAAGTCTTTATTCTCTGTGGTGTTAGCCACTTCAGGGTGTGACTCGTGATACCAGCTGATGTATTTCAGATCTCTATCCTGAGTGTGAAAAAATGTACCTTACAAAGTACTCTAATGACTACACCACAGGTACAGCAGGGAGACCATGCATCTCTTCACCTGTCCCAACATGAGCTGAGGGAGGTTTTCTCAGGTCATTGATGAGGGCTGATCCAAATCAGATCATACTATGTTGTGTTCCTGTCCCAGTGAAGAGGACAAGGCTGCGATCCCCCTGATACTCCTCTGTTTCTGCAAGGCAGTAGGACCCTTTAGTGGCTGTTCTGATGTCTTTGCACAATTTCGCCAGTTTGCTTTACTCCATTGCATTTATATCACCACTCTCCTAGTCTGGGCATTGCCTGGGTCAACCAACTGAATGTTCCCTATCTTACCACTGATGGTTGAAACAGTTATTACTCCTTCCATCCCCTGTTGCTGGTTACCTCTTCACATTATTTTTGGGTACTAATTTGCAGGCAGAATCATTTAATTCTTCATGTTACTTTCAAGTCACTGAAGTCACTAACCTCCAGGCACATATTGTTTACAACCATTCAACAATCGTTTCCAAGGCCAGTTTTAGGGAGTCCATTCCAAATTAGAAATCTAGCTAGTAAACAGAATTAGGTGCTTTCAGTGGGAATTCAAACATTAAGTAGAGTGAAAAGGGTTCTGGAAAAACTTATGCCCCCTCATCACCTTTAGAGGAAATATAGAAGATCATTAAAACACATTTAGGCTTGCAACTTAAAAATCATTGAGATATTCAAGGGCAGACAGAATGAATCCAAGTCTTTATTAATAAAGACAAAAAGTCTTGAGATTCTGGACCGTAGCCTACACTAAACAAAGCAATGCATAAATGAAAGATGTGGTGTCAAGTCACTCTTCAGAGAATTTCAGACTCATGATCTATCCATGAGATATTTTTTAAAGTCAGCTGATTTGGAACATCTCATCTCTTTGTCTGCATCTGTATTGATGAATTAGAGTTAACTTCTAGATTTCTAGAGCATAATATATATGCCAGCCATGTCCCAACCCCCTAACAGAACAAGGCTCAGGAAATGAAGTCCTTTTTTTCTGCTTAATGATTTCTACTGAAATTTCAGACTGAAAGAGCACCACACTGTTTTCCTTTTCTGAATACCAACACATCTCTTTTCCTCACTTTTTGTTTTTTTCTTTCAAAAAGTTGGCAATAACGGCATTTTTAGGATTGAATGGACATTTTCTGTGTCCACATACATGAGAATATGGATTAGAATGTTCTTATTTTCTTTCTGCATTTTTGTATTACTTTTGCAGTCTGAGGAGAACAAAGACTAAATTTCGCTCCGTTCTTTGCAGAACATTGTTACATATAATTCCACTGTGGACCCACTACGCAAACATTCAATATACCAATCGATAAATGAAATATCCAAAACAGACTCTTTTGAAATGTAAATAATACTTTGTGCTGTTTTTGACTGGGGTAGAGTTAATTTTCCTCATAGTAGTTAGTATGGAGCTATGTTTTGGATTTGTGCTGGATACAGTGTTGATAGTACACTGGTGTTTTTGTTATTGCTGAGCACATAGTACTTATACAAAGTTAAGCCCTTTTCTGCTTATTATACCATCCCACTGGTAAGTAGGTTGGGGGTGCACAAATGGGAGGGGACACAGCTGGGACAGCTGACCCCAACTGACCAAAGAGATATTCCATAGCTAATGACATCGTGTTCAGCCTATAAAGCTGAGGGAAGAAGGAGGAAGGGGTGAGACTTTTGGAGTGATGGTGTTTGTCTTTCCAAGTACCATTATGCGTGATGGAGTCCTGCTTTTCTGGGGGTGACTGACCGCCTACCTGCCCATGGTAAGTGATGAATGATTTCCTTGTTATGTTGTGCTTGCATGTGTGGCTTTCGCTCGACCTGTTAAGCTTCCTTTATCTTAACCCATGTTTTCTCACTTTTAGACTTCCCGTTCTCTGTCCCATCTCACTGGGGGGAGTGAGCAAGCAGCTGTATGGGGCTTAGTTGCCATCTGGGGTTAAACAATGACATACTGGTGCTCAAGTATATATGGGGAGGAAGTTTAACATTTTATTTTAATACTAGCTGAAAACATATCATACATAAGCTTTCCTGTGTTCCTTTAGAAGATTCTAGTCAGAAACAACAGTAGATGTAGGGACATAAGAAAAAAAACCCAAACAGCAGCTTCCCATTTCATACTTGTAGGTTGTGCCATTTAAAGAACAGATTTGCTCTGCTACACAGATTCATTTCTTTCCCCCCACCAATGGAATTGGACTAATATTTGATAATGACTAAATATTAAATGTTTCCAATTATACATTATTAAAAACATATATAAATTAGCTGAAATGAAAAATAGGTTATCATGTCTTCCTTAAATTTTTTATCATCTCAGGTAGAATATTATCTTGCTAGTCAGTATTTGTTAACCATTATGTTGTTGCCAGGAAAGTGAAAAGCAAGCAAACAATAGCCATAATTTATGTATGGATCTACTACTTTTGTGCCCAATTGCTGTAGAGCTGCATAATTTGTGTTCTTTATGCTGGCAAGTTTTCCTAAAAACCCTTGTTTTAGAGCTGTGTTGATGGCATATAATTGCATCATTGATGAGACTGGCATAGAATAAGAGAAACTGTTGGCTTGTGCCCTGAAGAGAGAAAAGAATTAAAAAATAAAAGGAGGGGGAAAACAAAAATCAATGTTACTCAAGAGGAAAGAACAAGATGCTCTTTGAATGAGAAGCTGATTTTCAGCTTCCAAGATGTTATTGTAAAAAAATGAACAGAAGAACATGAATACTTTTGGGGGGCAGGGGCGTGGAAACCACCAAAACCCAAACACCCAGAAAAAAAATCAGTAACACCCCCCCCCGCCCAAACCTAAAACCAACATCAACATGATAAACAAATCCTCAAAAGGAACAAAATAAGAAAAAAAAAAAAAACAAAACCCAAACAGTTAAACAGCAGATTCCTATTTCTTCTATGGAGAATCATTTTTTGTTTCCTACTTTTAATTTCTCCTTCATCTTTCTTCCCTATGTTTCTCTACTCTTGCCTACTGTATTAGAGCTGTAACTCTGCACTGAGACTTATTTTAAAAAATTGCATCCTATTGCTTTATATCTCCCTTGCATCATACCTGCTTCACCTCCTTTCCTTTTAGCTCCCCTTCTTCATCCCATGCCATCTTTGTTTTAATAATTTTTTGGACTTCAAATACTGTTTTCACATGTGCTTTGGTTTCCCCAAACTTAAATAAATATTCTTAATCACCTAACCTCACCTCCACTTTATTTCTCTTTGGTCTCATACTTTTCTCTGTTTTAATATTGCTGTAATTGACTTTAGCACAGATAATTCCTTTGGGTAAATCTAATTATGAATTTTTAGCTTACATTCTTTTTGACCTATCTTTCCTCTTCAGGAAGATACTAAAGTTTCTCAGTTCTTATTTTACCTGTTCAGGTACGTCAAACAGGTCTTTTCTGAAAAATGTTTTCATAGCCCTCCAAAAAGCTTCTACAAAGACAGACTGCCTCAATGTATCACAAAGTATATTGGATTTTTATTGGGTTTTTTCCCTGCGTCTTTCTAAAATAGAGTGTAAATGATAAATTCCGCACCCCCCCGCACCCCCCTAGTTAATTGCAATTACCTATAAAACTCCATATTAGTATTGAAAAACTGGCTTATATGGAAATTTTGTTATTTCTAATTTTTAACAATGCAACACAATTGCTGAAAAGTTTCGATGTAAGTAATATCAAATCATATTAAGCTTTGGTAATAGCATATGTGCAGCCTGTTAATTTAACAATTAAATATGGATTATGGTGTTATAAAATGTAAAAAACCCCTCCAAAAACCCAATATGCAGAGACTGACAGATCTTGTTTGCTCTGGTGGTTCTGAAAAAGCAACAAAAAAGGGGAACAGGCTTTAATCTCTTTTTGAAAGTCATTCCCAATGGCAGAGAGTGATCTCCTTTAGAACAAAACTCTCTGAGCTGTTACTCCTGTAGTCAATTGTTTATCCATTTGACAGTCAGTTATGGAGGCATATATGTACTCCCTGGTTTTTTGTTATTTCTGGCACAGATCTGGATGCTGTGGATGGTCTCAGTGGTTGTTTGTCTTACAAATAACAGACACATTGTCTAAATAGGTAGGTAAATCTTTGCCTAAATTGTGAGAGGTCCAGCCTAAAGGAAGTGGAAAACATGGAAAAGAGGTCTTCTTAACAATGAAATTACACTGGGCCAATCCATATATATGTATATCTATGTACATGTGTATATATCCATATACTTTACGTTTCTATAAATTACCAAGCTTATATGAGGTCTTAATGCTTAAAAAACAAAAAATCATTGCAGCTGAACACATACCAGGCCCAAACTGCAATGGCTAGTACATGGAAACTGGAAAAATAAACTGACAAGGAAAGAGGAAATAAAACATTTAAAGCAGCATTTTGTTATTCTGACAGAAATTTCACTACTTTGCATTTTATGTACATTGAAAACGTGTAAAGAGTTGATGGATATAATCAACAGGTACGATTTCAATATTTCCTTGCTACTACTATTACTTAAATACAAAAGCTAGATCTTTAAGAAGGCTTATTTACTCACAATCTAATTAGGAAGACAACTATAGGTCTGCCTATATTTAATGCACAGGAAAGGTTGTTTTCAGTGAAAAAATAAATCTGTCTAAATGTGAATTCATGTGGTATTCCTCTGAGTGCAAAAGGAGTCTTCTAGAACAAAGACTGAAGTCATATGCAGGAGCAATGTTTGCAACACAGTGTGGACACAAGGTCATAACAGCAGAATGCACCCACGTCCTGGCACTGGTACCAATTTCTTCAGCAGTAGAAACACAGTGTGTATGTACAGTGCTGGAACTACAGTGGCCCATGGCAGACTGAATGCGAGCCCTTCCCCTTGTGCCACGCCAGTTGCTAATGTAGTTTTATTTCTTGTCTGTAATATAGAATAACCTGTGCCCTTAAAGCTGAGCCTTGCTTTAGGACACGCCAACCACATTCTCAGACTTAATGGTTTTGAGCAATCGAATATTCTATTCATGAGCAACTGATGTTAAAATACACATCTGTAATCTGTGATACGATCCATAAAACATGATAGTTCACCTTAACGTGAGACTTGCTTTGATAGGCTTTCTCTGAATGTATATGGTGGATTTAGTTTTGCAAAAGAAGACCACTAAACAATTACTCTAGCTGCTTGTTTCCAAAGGTAAAGCATTTACAGAGATGAAACTTTATATCCAGAGACCCAAATTGAAAGCCCTAATCAGTTTTAAAGAAAATTCACCTTCTATTTGATTGTTCTAAATATTACATTTTGGGGTTTTTTTCAGGCTTTTTTTGGTTTGGTTTGTTGTTTTTGTTTTCTTCAGTCTATTAAATCAGTTTTATTTTTATGGACTAAATACCAACTCTTTTACAAAACAAGAATGTGCACAATTGAAGCATGGTTGGTTAATAGGGGGGACTAATTTATCACAGGTAATAGTTCAAAAGCAAACTCTAGATAGCAAAGGAAAACCCTTCAGAAAAATCTTTCAAATATTGGATTTTGGGGCTTGTTTGCTATTTTTCAGTGCTGCTAATGTGGCTTGTTCTTAAGTGTTGCACTAGCGGGACAAAGCTCTTTTTCTGATGCAATATTTAGTAGTACTGTGGGTCAGTGGTTGTGAGGTATTAAGGTTCTGGGGTTTTTGATAGAATGGAAAAGCAATTGAAAAAAAGGTACTAGAGAAAAGGAATGGGGGGGGGGGAATGCTATCTTGAAAATTGGATTGATCAAAAAAACAGGAGAAAAAGACCCCCACCCTTTTCATCTTCCCTACGTTTAACAGTCTTTGCACTCAAAATGTATTTGATAAACATGAAAAATACTAGCATATACCCATAACATCATCACTAAATTAACAAATAGCATTGTTATTCCTTTGCCCTCGCGCTTCCCAAACTAAGGAAAAAACATCCTCCATTCTCTTGTGATCCTGACTTTCAAATCGGTGGCCATGAATGAAGGTAAAAGATGTCCTTTTGATCTGTAACTGAGGTGGGGGTTCCTAATGTTACTTTTCCTTTCACTTTTGTCTGTCTTTTTTTCTTTTTTTTCTGGTTTTTTTGGGTTGGGTTTTTTTTTTTTTTTTTGAGAAGGGAAAAAGAAGTATATGTTCATAAAGGCTACACTTGTAATGTTTATTTGCACAAAAAAGAATAAAATTTATTTTAAAAATCTCATGGTTCCTGTCATGCTGCAATAGTAAAAAATAATAAAAAAAGGAAAATAACACAATAACAACAGCTCTACTGAGAACATAATTTATATATTAAAATTTCAACTGCTATCAATTTCCTTTCTACATTCTTTTGTTTGCATTTTTTCACACACGGATGTTCTTGCATTTTGCTAATAAAATTTAATTGCGAATGCAATTAGATTTGAACATGATTGCAGGAACTCCTGTCATTCCTAGTTATTTGTGATTACTAATTGCATAGTGTGTGGGATATATTCCTATTATTTTCATTTTAGTTGTCTTCATCAGAGCTAGTTATCCTACAGTCTTTTCATATTTCTCAGAAATATTGTGATTAAGATATTGTGAATAAGAGAGGCTCATGACCTGGCTCTTAGTGATAAAGGAATATGATACTACGGCTGGAGAACTCGTTGGTTTTGGCTGAATATGTAGAAGCACACTAATGACAGAACAGTTGTATCTTGACCTTACATGATACTGGAAGTGTGGAGAACAGGAACACAATTATTTTATGAATTATCTGGGCAATAGATCAGTACAGTTGGGAGAAAGAACAATAGATACTCATAACAGCTTATTTTGCTTTAAAAGCGAAGTGGTATATGGCATAGAGTTTATTCCAGAGTGATTAACAGCACCGATGAGCTTGTCAAAATAAATTCTTAGAACCCAGTCTATGAATATTGCCTTCTGATCACATACCCATAATGGCTGCTTGATACCTTTCACAGAGTTCTGGCTTTTGTACTTAGTTTCCCATGCAATAGACTGATTATAGAGCCATAAATGTTTTAGTTCTCAGGTTATTTCAATGGCAGATTCCATTTTATTGTCATTCTGTAACATGACAGGACACTAAAAAGGAAGATATAACCTTAGATTATTTTTGTTCTTCACTTAGATGCAAGAAATCAGAGGATGCAAATTGAACTGCTTCTAGTTCACTGAGATGCAAGAAATCAAAGGATGCAAATTGAACTGCTTCTAGTGCAATGTTTTGCACTCCAAATTGCCTTAGTCCAAAGACTGCTTACCAAAATAATCAATTTGCTGTAGAAATGAGTAATCATCACTTACACAGATTATATTTTTCTGGCTTTGCAGGCAGAAACAGGAGATTGCCATAGCCTCTTTTTTTATTGTTGCGCTTTACATTTTAAATTGGTTTCATAATATAGGCAGAAGTTACTTATTCTGTAGGTATATATAATTTCCCTTGACAATGTGCTGTGTATAGAGTATGTCGATACATTATGTGGTAGGTGCTATCTTAAACTGTGACTTCTTCAGCAGTTTCAATATCACAACAGTATAGAAGTCTTCCACTGTAGCATCATTACTTCAAAAAAAATACGTTTATGCATATCTAAAGAATCTATGATATGTGTAAAAAAAATAAAATAGAATGTCCTCAATAATTGCTTTGTCAGCAAAGAATTTTCAATTTTGAATTTAATTTATGAAGTTGGTTTCTTTTCTTTTTTTCTTTTAAATATTACCAAATGTAGCATAATGTTCTTCTTATATAATTATGCAATTTGCACACTTGACATACTTTTTCTAAAGTTTTTATCTGAAACTAACTTAAAAACTTTGATCAATCCTCAGCAATAGTTAGTTAAGGGATGAATAAACAATATTGCATAACGTTCTTTTGACTCTTCTCTTGTGAATGTACTACAATCAACTGTAGCTGCAAGAATTAAAACATCTTTTTATTTTCTTTGTCCTTCATATGACTTACCAACATAAAACATGAGCATTTTCTCTTTGTTTTAATTATTCTTTATGGCCTGATATAAGACAACTGGTAATGTTATCAACTGATTAATTCTTGTATTAAATATTGCTTAGGTAATCAAGTAATGTGACAGACTCCTACTAGTTTTCACAGTATATCTACAATAATGATGCTGGTCATTTTATGAAAAATTAAATATTTTATTTAATGACAAAATGAAGCAGGAAATGTTAAATGACATATTAGAATGTTGCTTTCCAAAAGTTGCTGAAGCTTTTCTGAGTTTACAAATGGAGTGATTTGAACTGGCCATTTCATGAAATGATCAGTTTCACTGTGTGACTATAATATGTACAAATGCAAGTTTAAGGTACCATGGAAACATTTTTTTTAATTATAAATGCCTAAAAATATTGTTATAGTAGCACAAACCTAACCAAAAAAACCCAAATATTGCCATACTAAATAAAAAAATTAAACAAAACCACATTGGTTTAGTATAAACACAACAGAATCCTTTAAGTAGCTTTCTTCTGGATGTCTCAGTTTTCTGTCTGTCAAAACCTATGCATTTGGTCTTCATTATTAGCCATCATAATAGACAGGTCTCATACAGAACACAGCAGGTTACCTTGGATGTAAGTCAAGGCAGCTTTCATTTATGTGTTGAGTGCAGAAATAATCATCCCAGAATGATGGACACAAAGGAAACTTAACCAAGAGAGTATGTATGCATTTGTTTGTGTGATGTTTCAGTTAATTCAATCTCACAAGAAAAATCTGAAAAAAAAGGTTTTTCTGCAGAGAAAGATCTTCCTAAAGGAATAAACAAGTGAAATTTTCTTATAAAAAGTTTGCTATCATCTATTTCTTATGCTAATACAGTACATCATTGCACGTTTGGAGAAAAAATGAATCATACACAAAATGCAGATAGCATGTGATTGCTTACATCTGCATTAGGAATAGAAGCAAGCTCATGACAATTGCTGCCTTTTTCTACATAAAATATGAGTGTGAAGATTAAACCATACAAAAAAGAAACACAAAGGGACGTTGGATTAGATGATCTTGACCATGTCATGATCAGTGACCATGCATTAGTGGAATTAAAGATCCTTAGGGCAGTGAGGTGGACATACAACAAGTTTTCTACCTGGACTTCAGGAGAGCTGACTTTGGCCTCTTCATGAATCTGCTTGGTGAACTACCATGGGGTTGTGCCATGGCTGGAAGACTGGAAAAGGGGCCTAAGAAAGATGGTTAATATTCAAGGATTCCCTCCTTCAAGCTCAGGAGTGCTGCGTCCCAACAAAGAAGCCACTAAACAAAAGTACTAGAGGACCTGCATGGATGAACAAAGAGCTTCTACATAAACTCGTACACAAAAAGCAAGCCTGCAGAGGGTGGAGGCAAACATAGGTATCCTGGGAGGAATATAGAGAAATTCTGCAGGCAGGCAGGGACCAGGGTAGGAAAGGTAAATCCCTGATAGAAATTAGCTCAGGACATCAAGATCCACAAGAAAAGCTTCTATAGGTACAGTGATGGCAAAAGGAAGACTAAGGAAAAAGTAGGCCCTATCCAGAAGGAAAAGGGACACGTGGTTACCTGGGACATGGAGAAGATGGAGTTTTCCAATGACTGTTTTTCCTCGGTCCTCATCAGTAAATACTCCAGCCACATCACCAGTTTCAGAAGGCAAAGCAAAAACTAGGAGAATGAAGGACCACCTTCTATAGGAGAAGATCAGGTTCAAGATCACCTAAGGAACCTGAAAGTGCAAAAGTCCATGGGACCTGATGAAATGCATCCATGGGTCCTGAACCAACTGTCAGATAAAGAGGATAAGCTGCTGTCCATCATATTTAAGAAGCTGTGGCAGTCTGCTGAAGTTCCCACTGACTAGAAAAGGGGAAACATAACCTCCATTTTAAAGAAGGGAAATAAGAATGACGCAGGAAACTACAGGCTGATCAGTGAAACCTCTATGCCTAGCAAGATGATGGAGCAGATTGTCCTGGAAAATACACTAAAGGCACATGGAGAATAAGGAGGTGATTGGTGACAGCCAGCATGGCCTCACTAAGAGCAAATTGTGCCTGAAAAATTCAGTGGCCTTCTGTGATGGGGTTATGGCACTGACAGGTGAGGGAACAGCAACTGATGTCATCTATCTGGATTTGTGCAAAGCTGTTGACACTGTTCTGCATGACATCCTGGTCTCTAAAGTGGAGAGACATGGATTCAACCAGTGGGCCACTGAGTGGATAAGGAATTTACTAGATGGTCACACTCAAAGAGTTGCGGTCAATGCCTTAATGCCCATGTGAAGACATGTAACAAGTTGAAAACTGTGACAAGTGGTGCTCCTCAGGGATCAGTACTGGGACCAGTGCTGCTTCAACACCTTTGTCAGTGACGCGGATGGTGGCATTGAGTGCACCCGCAGCAGTTTTGCTGACAACACCAAGCTGTTTGGTGTGGTTGATACGGTAGAGGGAAGGGATGCCATCCAGAGGGACTCTGACAGGCTTCACAGGTGGGCCGCAGTGAACCTTGTGGTGTTCAACAAGATCAGGTTCAAGGCCCTGCACCTGAGTTGGGGCAATCCCCAGTATCAATACAGGCTGGGCAGGGAATGGATTGAGAGTAGCTCTGAGAAGAAGGACTTGGGAACGCTGGTGGACGCAAAGCTCAACGTGGCCTGACAACTTACACTTGCCGCCCAGAAAGCAAACCATATCCTGGGCTGCATCAAAGAAGTGTTACCATCAGGTGGAGGGAGGTGATTCTTCCCTTCTGCTCTGCCCTCATGAGACAGCAGCTCTGAGGCCTCCAACATATGAAGGACATGGACCTTTTGTGAGAAGTCCAGAGGAGTGCCACAAAGACAATCAGAGTGTTGAAACACCTCCACTATGTAGACAGGCTGAGAGGGTTGGCGTTGTTCAGCGTGGAGAAGGGAAGGCTCTGGATGAGACCTTACAGCAGCCTTCCAGTACCTCAAGGGGGCTAATAAGAAAGATGGACACAGACTGTTTAGTAAGGCCTTTAGTGATACTAGAAGGGGTAATAGTTTTAAACTGAAAGAAGGTAGTTTTATATTAGATATTGGAAAAAAAATCTTTACTGTGAGGGTGGTAAGATACCATGTTTCCCAGAGAAGTTGTAGATGTTCCATCCCTGGAAGTGTTCAAGGCCATATTTGATGGAGTTTTGAGCAGCCTGGTCTAATAGAAGGTGGCCTTGTCAATGGCAGGAGGTTTGGAACTAGATGATCTTTAACATCCCTTCCAACCCAAACCATTTTATGATCTTGAGTGGTCTTTTCTAACCTTAATCACATAAAATCCTTTTCTACATTTAGGGGGGCATTGTCATAAATAACACAACTACCTCACAATATATAATATACACTCTCTCCCTTGCTTGTATCTTCTAATTCTCACAATTGTAGGTCTAAGAATTGACACTCCTAATAATCTATGGGGAGGACTATTCTAGAACAGAACACAAGTGCCAGAATGAAATGCTTGTAATACATAAAAGTGATAAGTAACAGAATAGCTCATCTTATGGGTAGAGAAGGGTCTGGTTCAGTGTTCCAGGCCATTTCATCACAGTAAGAGCTGTAGTTGTATATAAATTCAGTCTGTAGGAACACAGATGGAAATTAGACCACATACTGAAATATCTGTGAGGGAGAATTCAAACACATGTAGTAAGGATAAAAACAACAAACCGACACAAGTTTTACTATAGATCTTGATATATTTGTGAACATTATGTTGAACTATAATGGAGTATGCAATTACCCTAATGATCCCTTCTAGTCATTTGGTCCCATTATCCTTTGGAGGGGACAGAACAGCCTTTAAAAAGGCTACTCTTATGGGCCACAAGAATGATCACCTACATTCTTTTATTTTTTAAAACACTATTTTAGGTCTACAAAGCAATTTTTTGTTTGAAAGTGTGCTTGTATTTGGTTTCCTAAAGTGCATTACATTTCCTTTGAACATTTAAAGAAAAAAATAGCCTGAACGTTTTTGTACTTTCACCCTGAACCTAAGCCAAAAAGGACTAGTTTGCTCTACAGTGAACATTGGTTGAGTTGTCTTGTTTCTCACTTTCCTATTTCTTTTGTCCCCTTCCCTTCCCAGACTTCTACTTTTGGCCCATAACTGGAAAAAGAATCAAATCAGGTCTCCACCGAGATCCATTTCTACTTGTAGATGCAACTGATTTGTAAATTAAAAAAAAAAAAAAAATTACCCAGAACACAGTTCTGCAACTGTAGGGTCTGGAGCTAGTGGACTGTTGTAATAGCTTTATTAAAGTCATGTAGAGCTAGCTGCTTCTCTAACACTATAATCATCTAAAATTTTAAAGCTTTCATATTAGCATATTGGGCTACAGATTTTAAATACCCCTGCCTTCTCATGTGCATTCAGCTGAGAGAATTGGTTTTTGTCCAAAGCCCTAGAATAGTGCAAAACAGATTTGTTGCTATGACACTCCTTATAGTCTGCATGGAGTTCCTTTTCCACCCACCCCCACCCTCCCTTCCATATTTATTTTTCTGTATTGTTTGAGCTCTTCAGCTCCACAGCAAGAAAATTCTGTCTTTCCAAGATGTAAGAAATCTAGGCATCATGGAAGATGTTCTCTGGAAAGGGACATCATCTGGCTGAGTGGAAAACTGTGAAATTAAAATTCAGCTCTCGTGGTAGAATAGCAGAATTTCTAAATGGAAATTTACACATTTCTTGTTATGTCTTCTCATTTAAAAATCAATTATATTTTTACTGTAAATTTCAGCAATGATAATCTCTTCTCTATATGCACTGATAGATCTTCATGTGAAATAACTACAAACATGTTGATGGTTTTCCTGTTTCCAAGATTTGGTGTTACAATGTTTAAAAAGGAAAGGAAAAGCCAATATATTTATTTTTATATAATGATTATTATTCCATCCCACCCAGACTTATCTGTATAGGTTCTCTTTACAATCAGATATTGACACATTTTTATACAAAAGTGTTCCCTATGCTGATAAAAGTATGTGAATATTCTGATTTTATATATATGCCTCTTTTATGCTACCAGATATAGCATTTAAATTAATAACATATACCTATCAGTATCTGTATTTCATTTATGAAATTAAAGTGATAGCTGTATAATTACAGTGCATGTACTTAGTTTTTAATATTAACATTTGTGATTAATTAGTACCCATTCTTAAACTGTGTAATTTAAACATTTGCTAAGAAATTAGCATACATTTATGTTTTATGAAATGATACATGACTAAAACATTATACAGAAATATCATTAAACCCCAAACTTCATAATAAATAAAGAATGGAATGAATATCATAAAATGCTTTAATTTCATACACTTGTCTTTATGTATAATAATGTATAATAATGGTGCTCTTCATCATGATATCCAGGTCATTCACTATCAACTCAAAATTTGTAAGAGAACTCCGTAAACAAGGAAATCACAAAATTAACCATATTTGTATTTGTAACTGAAACTTACAATTGCATTTGCAAAATTCTGATCTTTATAAATATCTTCAGTCCAGAACTGATTTTTTTAAAAAAATCAATGATAGATACATTATAAAATTAGTTCTTAAAACATTTTCATTTATATATAAAGTTTGATATGACAACAAAAATGTTTATACAACTAATCTCAAAAAAGTTTTTACTTCAAGTTACAACCTTATATAAAGAGACGCACCAGGTTAGTAGAGAGGCATTAATGTCCTTAAGGGAGGCAATCCTTAAGTAAAGGTCTCCTTACTCCTACTCATAGATCTGAAGTTCATATCCTTACAGTATCATTCAGTGTTCTGAATTCATGAATCACCAGATTACTGCAAAAGGCTTTGGGGAAAACACTTCCACCATGTGCACATCTGTAGTGATTTAGACTGGCATTTTAAAAGAGAAGACAGCCTGTCTATAGTCTTCAAGGGATTACATATCAAATTAGATTCTTTTAGGGATTTTTAAAGGATTTTGGGGTTCTACAAGAAAAAACTTTTCTCCTTCTCTGTGTGTACTCTTCTTGCCCTAGACTGAAAATCATCTATGTCTTACTCTCAGAGACTATACAGCAATTGCCTATCTGGAGCTACCTGATATGCTCAGCAAATTGCAAGTCTCCCCGCAAACAGGTAGCAGTAGCTTAAACCTGTGATCTGTGGAGTCAGGAGAGATTATTCAGAGGAATTTACAGATTCTTTTAGGTTCCTGAAATAGGCCAAAGTCTGCATAACACATGCCAAGTCTAGAAAACTGTTTACTTCTCTGCAGTATTTAGGTATAAAGCAGGGCTAAATGAGAATTCAAGTAAAATCTGTTTGAATTCACATGAAGTTATGGAAACAGTGATATTTTCTTTCATCAGACACTATCCAAGGCATTTTAAGCAGCCTCTCAACAACACTTCCAGAAGTAAAAGCAGTTTTCATATTGCAGCAAGTAGATTTAACATAATTGCTTCTGGCATTGCCTATTGGAGAACTATTGAAGGTAGTTCTGGATCTGAAAAAGCAGAGGAATAAGAAAAATAGCTAGTATATTTGTTCCCTGGTTTTTTTTTTTCCCCAATACTTGTGTCTGCTTTTCTACAGAGGGTTTCCACAGGATCCAGGGACTGAAGTTTCCATAGGAAACAACAGACCAGTCCAGGAACACCTTTTCAAAAGAGCAGAACTACTTTCAGCCTTGTGAAGTGGTAGCAGGGAATGTGCAGACACCTTTCTTTACATCACCAGCAGATGAAGCCTTTTAAGTATGCCCAGTTTACTTTTGGCACTTTAGCATAATGGTGGCAGACAAGAAGCATAAAGTTTTTTACCATACGAACAAAAGTTTCAGATCTGAATCTATACTTACAAACTAGATGTTTGGGGCCGGGGGGTGGGGGGGGGGGGGGGTGGGGGGTGGGGGTGGGGAAGTCCTGCTAACATGCATTTTGCTCTTGGATTTGTCTTTCCCTGAATGACAGTCCTCTCCTGCAATCTCTTTTCATATTAACTCCCTGACATGTGTGTCCACCCCTCCAAATTACCTTCATAACTTTGTCACTTACTGACCTTTCTAATCAGTAACTTACTTGCCTTGCAAAAAAACCTTAATAACTGGGGTTAATAACGGGGGGGGGGGGGGGGGGGGGGGGAGAAAAAAGAAAAAAAGAAGAAGTAATCATAAAACATAAGAGCTGACTGTCCTTGGTCTTTTCTTTTCTCTCAGTTTCCTCGCATAATTACCAGGGAGAGGTTCTATGGTGGTCAGTTGGAATGGGGTAGTCAGGTGAGAACAGAGCCAGGTAGCTGTTCTGGAAGTGCAAGTAGCCCATGTGGCTTGCAATAATTGGGATGAATCACAAGGATGATCAAACATACAAAATTGCTTTTGTATACTTCACTACATGAGAAAGAATATTTCTAAAAATGGGCAGTTGGGAATCTTTCTTCTGTCAGGGAAACAATTTTGATAAGGGCAGTGAGTTGGTTAAATCAGCTAAATTGCAAAAATTAATGAGTGTTATTTTCTGTTTAACAACATTCAACATTATTCCTATCGTCTCTACTGAGGGCCTGGATGACCAGCATAGAGGAATATAAATAATGTGAGACTTAGCTCCTGCTGGAATTAGACATGCACATCTGAGCATGCCTAGTTATCTGAGTTTACCGTTCTCATTAACAGAATGAAATAGTCACTTCTGGAGTGTTAGTAATCTACCAAATGCAAGCATAGCCTTTAGTTTGAAACTGATTGCAGCACAGAAAATTTTTCTCTTATTAAATGTAAAGGGAAACTTGGATCCTTAATTAAATGTAGCTGCAGTGTATTTAAAGCTGCAATGCTTGTAAAGCTGGGTATACGAACCCTGCCCTATGATTTTCTTATTTTTGTGTTCATAAAATAATACATGTAAACATGTACTGTAAGGTAAATGTAAAGTAAATGGCTAGTTAATACAACACCATACTTTTTCCTTTAATTTATAGCTTTTGGGTTTTTTAGGGGTGGGATTTGGTGTGGAATCATTCATTAATGCTGCAAGACTATTCCAGACCATCCTCTTTATTAAGTCATTTACCTGAAATAAGAACACACCTGGTACCAATCCCAAAGGATATTCAGCTGCTTAATGGAACAGCATGATTATGAGACCAAACACGCCTGGATATTTGTTAAGCTATGATCAGGCTATTCATTTATAAGGTAGAAAACCTACTTTTAAGCCCATACTGCAAATCAGGTAAGAAGAGGAATGAAAATCAGATCTCTTACAGCTTTAGTGAATGCCCCTTTAATCACTGATCTTTACAGGGTCTTCGCTGATTTTTGAGTACCTAATCTTTTGCTTTGGGAAACCAGATTTTCTTTTCTAAGTTCCTTTCATTATATTCCTAAAAAGCAGTTAAAATTATCCAAATCAAAGGAAAGCATTTTGGTTCTGTTTAAAAGTGGTTTCCTTCATCCCTGAAAAATTTTTTCCACTTCTTCAAGGAAAGCAAAATCAGCTTAGTTTAATTCTAGATACCTGTCTTTATTAGAGTTTAATTCAATCTTATTCATTTAGTTGTTGTTATTTGACAATGAGTATTTTAAAAACTAGTTATTCCACATATGAATTTACAGTCTTTGCAAATTCTGAGAACACAAACCATTCATTAACTTGTATCAGGGGCAGCAATTCAAACTCTGTGTCAGCAGATATGAAATAGGTTAGTTATGAGAAAAAGTCAATATTTAATTTTTCTTCTCCTCATCGTTTAGCTCTTGCTTTTATCTTCTTTCTTTTTGGACAAGTTTTATGTACATTGAAAACAAAACTATCTGAAGAGGAATTCTGTTTACACATCTTCCTTTGAAATTGTTGGGTGCCACTCAGAGCCAGGAGTTCAATAGTTACTGTTCTAATAAGAATATACAACCTGAAGTGAGATATCTGTAATGATACTGCATCATCAGTAAAGTGAATCCACCAGATATCCTATACATTACAGTGAACAATTTCAAATCTCATCTCCCTACAGCACTCAAAGTGAAATGAAGCTTAATAGAACAAATCCTGATTTTTCACATTTATTGTTATTAAAGAATGGAGCAAAGTAGTGCCAAGGGGAATAAAAGAATAAAGCTATGGCTATTCAGTTGTGAAGAAAGTAAATTAATAAAACTAATCTCATTTCTTTTGTACATGCTTTCAGTTTATGCCCTGGAGAACAATTCCCTTTACAGGAAAGAAGGGTGGGGAATGGACAAAATAGCCTATTGCTATATCTTGTCTGAGTACTGTTGACAAACTGTATGTTATCAGCAGCTATTAGGCTGCCGTAAGTTTTGTTTGAGAGGTACTTTTATGTATCTTCAACTAAGTCTCTTGGACATTTATTTTCTCCATAGATTTTCCATAATATTTGATGGAAACTTTTGCAATTCCATTGTATTGTGAAGCAAGGTTTAAATCCTGGAAGGAAGACAATGTTCATGATGTAACAGGGGTCGTGTAAGACAGACCATTTTGTTAAAGTAATCTTCATAACACATTATGTTTCAGATTCATGTGAAATATTAAGTCTATCTTAAGCTTTTCTGGACATGTGTTATCACCACTGCGTTTCAAAAAAACCCCTTTATGCATTTTGACAAACTGAATCATCTCAAGGTGGTCTTCTGCCACAAATCTAATTCTTCATTCCAGTAACCATTTGAGTGATGCCTGGTCAGATATTACGGATTTCTCTTAATTGATATCTTTAGACAGAACTGATCTGTTCTAAGGGGTACGATTAAATGGTAAAGGAAAGGTACAGGTTTTTGGTAGAAGTTTGAAACTTGATACAGGCATCCACAGAACTGATCCAGATGTGAGTTACATCCATAGCCTTTCTAGAAAAAGAAAAGACATCCTCAGGATGTCATGCAGGAAAAATTAAGAACTTTCCCATTTAGTAGATGCAACACATCTTCCTCAAAAAGCTTAGCTGTCCAACTTTATCTTTTCTCATCTCATTTTACAGAGAAAGAAGAGGCCAATAATTTTGAGTTATCACAATCTTTTTTTCAGAAAGAGAATCAGTTCTCTGCATCTGATAGGAGAGCTCTGGAGAATAATGAAATGTCTGATTCTTAACTATATTACTCAACATTTGAGCTAGGTAGGATGTATTTTGTAATTTCAGTAACTTTATTTGCAGCAAAGAACTTAAATTCTGACTATATTTTCTTAGAATATTTATGGTCAAAAAAAAATCATTTTTTTTTTCACTTATGGTGGAGAAAATTCTGAGCTGGGTTGTAAGACAACCAGATCAAATTCCTATTCTGCTTTAGTATCTTGTTATATACTAGAACTAGGTTGTAAGCAGGTTCATGTTTTCATTTAGCTGGAAAGACTCCCAAATGAAGAAACTGATAAAACTGAAGAAGTCCTTAAGGCATGACTGTTCATTTCAATAACTTTTCTTTAAAGAAAAGGTTTCCTACTACTGTCTTTAGATTGAGGTATGAAATCTGCCTGGGTTCATGTTACTGTTAGGATTATCCATTCTAAAATTCAATTGAAAATCTTTTTACGTTTGACCTCTGAAGAAGAAATAACATTTCTGTCTCCTCAGAAGAGATTAAAAAAGGAAACCAGAAATCTTTACAAACTATTCCATTCAATTCTCATCCTCTCAGTATTCCTTCACACAATTTCATGCAACATTTACACGTTTCTTGAACACTCCATTCACCTACCTGACAAAGTGATTCTTACATAATTAATTGATTAGTTAAAGAATAAATCAAACATCATGAAAGGTTTTTTATATTTGTGTATCTATACATATATATACATGTGCACTTACACATGCATATATGTATGCACATGTATGTACTTTATATATATTTGAGTGTGTGTACATACACATGCAAAGGAACATCTTTTAATTTTGTTAAAGATTTTAATTCTAGACTATTAACTTTCTATGTGTTACACTAGAAGTGTATTTTGAAATATTGTTAATTTCTATATTCTATACACTGATCTAAACCAATACAGGAAACATACCTCCATGAGCACTCACCATCTATGTTCAAATGACTCTTACATTCTACAAATACAGGTTTTGTAGTAAAAAATGTAACGAGCCAACTTAGAGTACCTACCATGTAGAACACCTTGATCTCAGCACAACAATATCAAAATCTGCCTGGAACAGGAAAGAAACAAAAACCCCAAAAATGTTCTAAACTATCTTCATTGCTAGGATGAATTAGAAAGGTAGTAACAGCATAGGTATCTGAGGTCCAAACGATTGATTAATTTAAACTGAAGATCAAATGTATGTTAATTATCTATATTC
The DNA here is from genome assembly GCF_015220075.1 of Falco rusticolus. Lineage (NCBI taxonomy): Eukaryota > Metazoa > Chordata > Aves > Falconiformes > Falconidae > Falco > Falco rusticolus. Next base: position 39,445,008 of record NC_051188.1, on the reverse strand, counting down.
AAGGGACAGAAACATATATAAAGAATTGGTATGATTTGTTTCCAGGAATGAATTATACCAACAACATGCTTTAGTCAGAGTACATGAATACATTCTGTGTGCAAATGGTTTCTAAATTTACCTACTCTTTAGGAAGAATAAGTATCAGTAATCTATCTAGGAACAACAGTGGAAAGGCTATGATGATCATGAGATGAATGGTTGATAAGGAAACATCACCCACCTTAAAGAGAGACAAATTAAGCAAATCTTTATATGCATATGTATAAAGTGGTTGAGTCTAATTTTCTCCCTGTAAATGTATAAAATACAAAAAGAAGAAAAGCAAGCAAATAACCCCATCTTGACTTTTGGCAAAGGTAGCTGGCTAACAACTGAGTATTACTGAGAATCCGTTTTGGTATATAGTGGAGGTATAAACAAAAACTACACCAATAAAGAGAATTATATTAATTCCACAATATTTAGCTTGACTTTCAGTCAAGGCCTTAAGCCTCAGTCACATCCAGGCATACACACTGGGAAACGAGAGATGCTTTTCCACTGATAAAGGAGAACCACAATAATAAAAGGCCATCAGTATACTGAATAAAATAGTCTTTACAAATCAATGGCCAGCTTTTTTTTCTCTACAGATACAGTATATGCTTTCTAACAGAAAACCTTTACCTATGTGCTATGGACAATATTATAAATATATGCTAGAGGTCTTCATGTCCAAGAGGTCTAAAGATACTTCTTTTTTTTCTATTAAAATGTTCTTTCTTTTTTGCCTTTAAAAATGACTATGAGTAACATGATCAATTAAGCAATTTTGTACAGTTCCTTTTTTCTTTCATTAATTTGCAATTTTACTTTTGTTGTTTGTGCTTCCTGAGCTGAACATATAATCTTCCTTGTAATACACAAATGAGTGATCCAGAGAGAAAGCAAACCAATTTAAGACACTTTTATCATTTATGTATGGAATTTGCCACTATAACCTGAATTTCTAAAAAGCATCTTTCATTTATTAACAACTCATTATAATACAAAAATATTTTTCTCCCAGGTTTTTATCTAACCCCGCTGGTCAATTCACTTATACCTTATATTAGTTGTCTGTAATTAGCTAAGTGGATACACTTAATAAATAAGCTTTTGCAAAAAAAAAAAAATCCTCCCCCCCCTCCAAAAAAACCCAACCAAACAAAACCCAAACCCAAAGAGACAAGATAAGGGGAACGACACTTGAGTTAAATAGATAACTTTATATACATTGCTAGCTGCTATATATTGGGAAGGAAACTGATTGGGAAGCTATTGGGAGACACAAATTGAAAATGTGCTGCAGCAATAATTTATATTACTAACTAAAGTGGCATAAAAAAATATATATTCAGACTGTATTACTTAAATAAAAGGGTAAAAGCTTCAGCTCTGCAGCACACCGCATTAAAATACAACCTCCTTATGAAATTACCATGAAATTGAGTTGAAGCACATGCAGAACTAAACAGATTGCTTGGAAAGCTTTCAGCTACAAATCTGTTCTATTTTTCAGGCCTGCTGAAATCTCAACTGATTTCAAGGAAACTAGTTTCAATTATTTGCTCTGCTGTTGAAGCACACCATATCAAAGACTACAGAGTGTGTATCTGCAAGAGTTACTGTTGACTTGTGAAACACAGGGTATCATTTCTCAGGGCAAAAATAGGAAAAAGGAAAGAAGCAGAATATAGACCAGCTGAAGCAGAAGTTTTAACAGAGGAGAGTAAACTTTGAAAAGATTCACCAATAGTGAAATAGTGCAGTGAAATGGATGTAGACCTCACATAAATATCATTAGCATTTTCTTAATGTACTCTAAGCCTGTCCTTTTTAAGATAGAGAGGTTGAATAGAGTCGATTTTTCTTTTACTTCTTCCTAAAAAAAAAAAAAAAAAAAAAAAAAAAAAGTAACAGGGGGATTGTAGCCATCACAAGAGTTAGTCCACACACTTTCTTCTTTCTTCTCCTGAGTCCTGACTATATACTAACTACATATGTTAATTGGGCTTCAACATACAAAATGTATTTGGAATCCGCAAAGACTGAAGCTACCAACTATTTCCTGATCATATTTAACTTGTAAATGAATATTGGGGCCATATACATTTTGGGTAAAGTGCATATTTCTTCTATCCAGCAGAACTTTTTTCTGAGACAGCCAGGAGAATTATTTTTTTTAAAAAATTGTACTTACCTGTATATAGCATTGCTGTGATAGGGTCACCAGGTGGTGCTATTACACACAGTCTTACACCTCGCTTAATGTGTACAATTTTTAGCTTTAGAAAAAAAAAATAATTAGGAATTCTTATGTATTTTTTTTAAAATATTTATAGTTAGCAAATATAAGTGAGTTTTGCACTTATTGCTACGTTTCCTAAAGCTAACGCCAGTCTTGAAATAACTGCTCTATGACAGCCAAACACTTGGGATAACTTCTTTTTTTTTGGTTTTTTTTTGGAGGAAGTGGGGCATCAGGGAAAGCTTTTCCCACCTATTCATTGTGATCACATCAATTCTATCATTGCTAAACAGCTGTATATAAAACAAATATAACTATTTCCAGACTTTGCATTGAGATTTCATCTTACAGAAGAAACCATTTTCCATCACTTCAGAAGCTACCACCACTCAGCAGAAGGACAGTCACCTAGTTCACCATAAAGAATCATTAAAAAGGATATTTGACTGAATGACAGATCACATTTTTATTAACTGTTGACTACTTGCATTGGAACTATTCTTCTCCTAAAATTGCTTTCCATTTTGAACACTACAGGTTTCTTGCAATATGCATATCTAGACTCTTAAAATAAAAATCTGTCTAAAAAATGAAGGCTTATACATTATCTACGATCTTAAAAAATGAATAGCTTAGACACTTAGAAATATGTGTGTCAGTAAAGTGAGACAAACGGGAACACAAATTGACACCAGTTACACCCATAAAAATTAATGTCTGTCTACAGTTTATATTTACTTCACAATAGATTCTATGACAATGAGTTGAAAATGATGGTCATATCAGTATGAGTAAAATCCCACACGGTTTGGTATGGAACACTGGGTGCGAAAACTGCTAATAAAATAACCCTAATTTATATATGTTTCATAGAAAATTAACATCTATCGAGTTTCCAAATTAATATAAAAGCACAGAGCAGTAGTATTTAGTAGTGCTAAAGCAAAATTCTGAGCAGAGCTTTTGGTTTGTTATTCAAGTGTCCCAGTGAAAGAAATAGAGAAGAGAAAAGGTACCTGCTACATTTTTGTAATTCACAGTTGGTACGCACAGATTCCAGCTAACTGTCCATGCCTCCAACATGCTGCTTAATATCTTTCTTCTGCTGAGCAACAATACAATAGACTGCATGATATACAATCACTTTAATAGGGACTATTTGTAGCTTCCCTGTCTTATTCTTAGCATCATTCCTTCATTTATGCCTGATGAAAAGATAAATATTTAAAGGATATTTTCATAGAACAGATTTGCTAATAAGTTAAGATTGATTGACTTTATTTGATTGATTATTTGATTTTATAAAATCAATTATGTAATAGAAATATAGAAGGATAAGAAATATATTTTAATGAAACTTCTATAGTAAAAGCTGCTATAAAAATCTTCTGTACAGCCCCGTACTAAGGCCGGAGGTATTGGTCAGAATCACCTAGTAGGAATGTTTAGAACTTAGATAACAGACTTAAAATTCGAGATGATTGTTTATATGTAACCTAGGAGAATGTCCTAAAATGTCAAAATGAGAATTAATGTGAACTGGGGAGAGTCGAGTGAAGCAACCCATAGTTGCCGGCCAAGAAACAGTTACCTTAAGTGAAAGGTAATTCCGGCAGGGGGAGATCGAGACCACTGACTCATAAACCACCTACCCAAATCGTACCCCAGACCCATTTCCGGACCTTTCTAAGCTTTACTGTGCAGAATCGGATATGGGAGGAGAGTATGTTAATGATTTATGGAAAATATTGTGATTATGCATGAATACTTAATGAATATTTTTGAATGAGTTCTATAGAAGGTGTATGATTTTGAACCATGGTGTGCGTTGATCGTGAGAGGACTCACTCACGCACCCGGCTGTTAATAAAGAAGTGTCTGCTCATCTACCATCACATTGGTGTCGATAAGTTCTTCATTCCGAGATTTTGGTAACACCACTACTGTTAAAGTAAAACTTTTCCCTGTAGTGTTTCTACAGGAAAGTAGACCTGTCAGACCACCAAGATCCAGACTTGAAGCCTTTTCAGTTCAGCAAAAAATGGTATTTCTTTACTGATCAATAAATGGCAGTCTGCAATCATCAGAACACAAAATGAGTGTCTGGATTAGCAGCTATGTTATGAAAATCCAGATATCAATCCATTTTGACAGACTATTAATTATTCTTTTTAAAAGCAAATTAATTCAACTCTGTGATCCTTTGATATACGTAGTCCATTAAAGACATTTCCCCTTCTATTTCCTAAATCTATGTTTATAGAATGAATTTCATACTGAGGAACCAAATACGGTGTGTAGACAGACTTATATACCAAGCACTGAAAATTTTACCATCTGGATAGGAAAGAACAATTTCAATAGAACTTCACTTTATGTGAACCAGTATCGGAGAAAGCACAGAGACAGAAGAGAATGAATTAATTAATTTCTAAGTCTTAACACATGGTGAATGACCTTGTATTTGCCAATTCTAACCTGTTCTTAAAGACTTCCAGTAATGGCATTCCAAAATGTAAAGGTAAATTGTTTACTTTTCTGACTGCTAGAATGCTTTCCTCTAATGTGATCTTAATCTTCTTTGTTACTATTGGTATCCATCTACTTCCTTTCTCACCTGGGACACAGGTAACTGCTTTTATGTTCATATCTTTGGTGCAGTAACTGTTTATGTACATTATTCCAGATAGCATAAAGTGTGATGGCTACTTCTTTAGCTTAGAACTATAGTGGCATTTTGAATAGTTTAATATATAATCAGTGAGAATCTGGCAAGGAGTTTTGCTTTAGTCTTTGAGAAATACTAATTTACCCCTATCCAAATCAAAACTGTAGCTTGATGGCTCTGTAATGATTCCCTTTAAAATTTTAAACATTTTTTAGTAACAAACCCTTGAGAAAGGTTTACTGATCAGCTTGTAAGTCTTCTCAGTTTATAAGTCTTCTGCTGAAAATCTCGGTGAATCATGGAGATCTCCTGTGCATCAATCTACCAGGTACCAAACCGAGTAAGCATTTCATAATTTAAGCTCACAAGAGGTCCTGGGGAAAAACATGTTTTATCATGCATTTTGGAGCAATTCCACACAGGGAATGTAAGGCAATTTTTAAAGAGTTTTATTTTTGTCACATCGTTCTGCCAAGAAGGAAAGTAAGTTTCATAAAACTCTGGGGTTTTTTATTATTTATTTTTATTTAATTCTATTTTTTTATTATTTATTTTGGTGACAATAACAGAAAATAAGCTTCATAGGATACACTTTTTTTTTCTTTTCTTATTCTTTTGGCAACAGTAGGAGAAGAAATGGAAGAAGCATCACCCCATTTCCATTTGTTTCATAGCCAATACACTTAGTATATCTAATTCTTACTCATCAGGACAATTGAAATGGAATTATGTGTTGCTACAAGAAATTAGTCAGCATTGTCTAAAGAAAAAACTCTATTTTTCAAAAGAAATTTCCACTTTAGTACTTATCTTTTCCATTACCATTTCTTTCATTTATTCTCCATTAAGAACAGTCAATATCCCACGGAATGTGCAGTTTCACAAAAAAAAACAACCCATAACTACTGTATGAATAAACTAATCCGTAAAGGAGGCAGAATCACAATAACGATAGAAGCTTTCAGTACAGACCACCTAAGTGGAAAGTACAGATCTTCAAGAAAGCAGTCACTAAGAATAATCACAGCAACAAATTTTATCCAGCTTCTTTTGTATTATTACAAACAACTTTCTCTGTATATCATAGCATGTAAATGTAAAACAATCTTAATTGTATGTTAAAGCAAAAACATGGAACTATGCATTGAAATCCAGTGGAAAAATAAATTACTTATAAAAAGATTTTGAAGTTGAAAGGTAAAAATACTGGCATAAGTGGATTTTACAGGGACAAAAAAGATCCTCAGATAAAAGCCTGAAGTTAGTAAAATCATTGGGAGGTTCACCACGAACTCTGTTAAAGTGAGAATTTAAACCAATTTGATTTCCTTCCCACTGTGCAAAACATAAGGCTTTAATTTAAATAAAAATGTGCTAATTAACTAAAGTAAGTAGTGGATATAACTTTTAATTACTTTCAAGAATTTGGGAAAGATTATTTCTCTTCCACTAGACTATGAATATAAGAATACTAAAATACAAGACATTTTTTTTACCCAAGTTTCCAAAATCAACCAGGGAGTTTCCACCATAGTTCATAGTGAACTGTGCTGCTTACTGGGGGCTTGTATCATGGATTCCACAAAGACTACCAAGACTCCTGCAGTCCACTATTATCTACTGCTGTTTCATATGTGCACCAGTGAGACAGCCAGGAGCAGTCTGAAGAGTATCAAGAAGGATTACAGAACCCTGGGAGTAGTGGTACGGTACTCTGGAATGCAGGTAGTTTATGAATCAGTCCTCCCGGACAAAGGGAAAAAAGATTGAAAGGGCCAGTCAAATCTGGCAAATCAACAGATGGCTGTGGGACTGGTGCCACAGACAGGGGTTTGGCTACTCAGACCATGGGACACACTTTAAGAAACCTGGTCTACTGGGGGATGATGGCGTCCACGTGACAGAGAAGGCAAAGAGCATCTTTGATCATATGCTCGCCAAGCTGGTGAAAAGGGCTTTAAACTGAATTTTCTGGGGAAGGGGAACCTGAATCCATCCTGCTGATACCAGTTTGATGCCAGTGCCGGCAAGAGATGCCCAGAGCATGGAGGGGGATCGCAGGTCAGCAGGAGAGCACCTGAAGAGCAGCACACAGGAATTCCAGATTCATCAGGGGCCCAACTCAAATGCTCCTATGCAAACACACAGCATGGGGAATAAACAAGAAGAATTAGAGACACGCACACACCTGCAGGACTACAATCTTACTGGCTTCATGGACACATGACAAGTTGGCTCCTATGACAGGAGCATTGAAATGGAGCTCTTTAGGAAGGACAGGCAGGGGAGACAAGGATGGGGTGTCACCCTCTGTGCCAAAGACCACCTGGAGAACATGGAGCTCCACCTGGATATGGATGAAGAGCCAGCTGAGAGCTTATGGATCAGGATTAAAGGGAGGGCAGGGAGAGGTGACATTATCATGGGGCTCTGTTACAGGCCACCCAACCAGGAAGACCCAGCAGATGAAATCTTTCATAGGCAGACAGCTGCAGCCTCACGTTCACAAGCCCTGGTCCTCATGGGGGGGTTCAGCCACCCCAGTATCTCTTGGAGGGAAAACACAGCAGGGTATGAGCAAACCAAGAGGTTCTTGGAACATACAGACAAGAACTTCCTTCTCCAAGTGACAGAGGATCCAACAAGGAGAGGTGCTATGCTGGACTTTGATCTCACCGACAAGGAGGGGTAAGTGGGGAACGTGAAGCTCAAGGGCAGCCTTGGTTGCAGTGACCATGCACTGGTGGAGTTAAAAGATCCTTAGGGCAGCGAAATGGGCATACAACAAGCTCATTACCCTGGACTTCAGGAGAGCTGACTTTGGCCTCTTTAGGGATCTGCTTGGTAGACTGACATGGGATTGGGTCATGGCTGGAAGAGGGGCCCAAGACAGCTGGCTAATATTCAAGGATCACCTCCTCCAAGCTCAGAAGTGATGCCTTCCAACAAAGAGGAAGTCAGGCAAAAGCACCAGGAGGCCTGCATGGATGAATCATAAGGTGGAAGCAAGGACAGGTATCCTGGGAGGAATACAGAGAAATTCTCCAAGCAGGCAAGGACCGGGTTAGGAAAGCTCAGGCCTTGATAGAATTAAAACTGGAAAGGGATGTGAAGGGCAGTTTCAGAAGGCAAAGGCAGCGACTAGGAGAATGAAGAACCACCTGTTACAGAGAACAGCAGGTTCAAGAATATCTAAGGAACCTAAAGGTGCATAGTTATGCATCCACGGGTCCTGAACCAACTGTTACATGAAGTGACTAAAGCTGCTGTCTTATTTGAGAAGCTGTGGCAGTCTGCCAAATTTCCCACTGACTAGAAAAGGGGAATCATAACCCTCATTTTTAAAAAGGGTAGGGTAATAATGACCCAGGAAACTACAGGTTGGTCAGTAACACCTCTGTGCCTGGCAAGATGATGGAGCAGATACTCCTGGAAAATATGCTAAGGCACATGTAAAATAGGGTGATTGGTCACAGCCAACAAAATTCAGTGGCCTTCTGTGATGGTGTTATAGCGCTGACAGATGATGGAAGAGCAATTGGCGTCATCTATCTGGATTTGTGCAAAGCTTTTGACACTGTCCTGCATGACATCCTGGTATCTGAAGTGGAGAGACATGGATTCAATGGGTGGACCACTGAGTGGATAAGGAATTGACTAGATGGTCACACTCAAAGAGTTATGGTCAACAGCTCAATGTCCAAGTGGAGAGCAGTGATGAGTCGTGTTCCTCAGGGGTAAAGTACTGGGACCAGTGCTGCTTCAACACCTTTGTCAGTGACATAGATGGTGGCATTGAGTGCACCCTCAGTAGTTTTGCTGATGACACCAAGATGTGTGGTGCAGTTGACATGCTGGAGGGAAGGGATGTCACCCAGAGGGACCTTGACAGGCTTTGGAGTTGGGCTGCAGTGAACCTCGTGGAGTTCAACAAACCCAAGTGCAAGGTCCTGTAGGTCAGTTGGGACAACCCCCAGTATCTTGCCGTATAAAGGCAATACAGTATTCAAAAGGGTGCAGCAGATTAACTTTTAATAGTTAGACCAAAGAAAAAAATCAAACAGGCATTTGTTAAAAACAAAAAGGAATTACCTTCCTCCCCTCCCACTGCTGAAAATGGAAAATGTTTTATTTTTCTTTAAGTTTGTTTGTTGGTTGGTTTTTTTTTATATATATATATGGTGAAAAGTACCCTGATATTTAAAACGCTGTTTAAGAAATAATTTCCATTTCATATATCCTTGGGATATAGGAAATGCTCTGTAACCACAACTATGAAAAACTCAATTATTTTCTATTGATTCTGTGCAAGTGCAGGACAAGTGTAGTGACAGAATTCTTACTAGGCTGGTCTACATATACAGATAAACAGAAAAAATATTTCTTCTGTTTATATCTCTGAACAAGTTATATCAGATTATTATTTCTGTGTCCATACAAACCAAAACTGTAACACTGGCGTATAATGAGTATTGGTCACTCAAGCTTGAATTTTACAGAAAGGGGTAAAATGTATTCTGAGAACTTGAAAAGCCAGCTGAATATAGCAGATATAAGAATACATGGAAAGGCTAAAACCACATCTGTGCCTATGAAAAAGAAAGAAAACATTGACATGAAAACTCGTATTGTAGAAGAATAGTTGGAAAATAAGATAAACAAACAATGATAGTAGCTTCAACATTACAATAAAATGTTTTGCTCCAAAACATGATATAAAATTGGCACATATTAATATATTTTTTATATTTATTACAGAAATGTAAGAAAATTGTGGAAAAATATATTAGGTCCCACACTTAGCTTGACTAGGCTTTTTTTAACATAATTCACAATTTTTCATTAGTTTGAATTAATTAATTATGCATGCAATGCATACCTGCATGCAGAAGACACTGTCTTTGAACATACACTGTGTATTTAAACAAAATCTTATCATGAAACAACATAGTGATGTTTATAGTTGTTCATGAATATGTTGCTTTCAATTTTTATTTGATTTCCAAGAATAATATGGGATTGCCAATCTATAATCTAAGAAAGAGTAAATTATTTGACAAGATTGCAGAAACTGAGAGATGCACACATGCAAACTACTCTTTTAGCTGTAATATATATATATAATATAGATATATCATAATACGCTATATTAGAGTATTGCATTGTCATCAGATCTTTCTTGCAGTAAGAACATTTTTCCTTCCAGAATAACATCAGGTTAAAATTCATAATCAAATAATCTGAAAGAAAAAAAAATAATTTTAAAATCTTTTGATAGTCCATTATTTCACAAAAAAAAAAATCCCATAATAATTGTTTGGGATTCTCTAGAAATCTTGATTTCATTAAAATGTACTAAATACTCACTTTGACTAATCTTTTACTGTTTTTTATAAAAAGTTATAGTGATAAATTATAGCAATCTTAAGTCAGCAAGTCTTGTAGATTTACTATGAAAATATACCAAAATCTCAAGCTCAAGTTTTCAATGAAACCTGTTTAAATGAACAACTGTCTGTGTGAACAAAATATATTTTCAACGCATTGCAGTGAATATACTCAAATATATCATGTTGTCAATTAAGTATATTGCAAATGCTTTTTAACACACATAAATATATTAATATATAAATATGTATAAATATATGAGTTTTAAAAATATATAAAATGCAAGATACTATACTGCTTCTAGAAAATCTATAACTGCAAAACTACTGAGCAGTACTGCACAGACACAAACTTTGTATTTACCAAAGTGTTATTCATATAACCAGTTCTTTAAAATACTTTCAACAATTAGTAGGAAGTTGTGATACATATATGGGTGATAAACTTTGCACTTGCCAGTTAATTCTGGCTAATGGTTTCAGTCGCTAATGGGCAAATATTGCATTTGGGTTCCTAGGTGTCAAAGGTAACTTTGGGGGGAACAAAAGGAAGAACTTTACTGTGGAGACATGCTACCTGTAAAAGTCTTAGGATACGTGGATATGGTATCTCATAGAATCACTGTGTATTTTTGCAAAGGAGATGGAGAGCTAAGTAGAATTGTATTAGAAAAAGGCTAGTGAACTGACCAGGTGCTTTCCAGAGGGTCAGTCATGAGGTCTTCCCTTTAGAAGTCATTTGGAATGGCTCAGGTGTCCAGTCTTAAAAAGTTCATTTTGCTCTGCATTCCTGAACCTTTCCCATACAGTTTTGGCACTGAGAGGTAGTCTGAATAAATTATTAAAAAAAACCAACAAAGCATATGATGGACATCTCACCCTAACACTTGGATCAATTCAGACTTCCTGACTTGTGATATTTGCATTTGTGATGTACTGCTCTCACTTTGTCAGATATGGTGATAAATTTATTTTTCAACCTGTGATGTCATCACTTACAATAGCTTTCAACAAGGTTATGCCACAGTTCTGAAGTAACACACTGATGTGTCAGCAGATTATAGAAAAGTCAGTGACTACTACTAAATACCATGCTGAAACTACACAAGTGATATTTGCAGTTATCTTGGAGTCATACAGCGCCATCTCTGCCATCTGCTTTCTTAATATTGTATTCACTCATATGACTTTTTACCACCTTAAATGTAATTACCAAAAAATTCATCATCCTGGTTAGGTTTTAATGACCTATGTCTACTTTTGGAAAGCAGGTAATGGTAATAATGTGAAGGACAGTAAAATTTTTCTGTAGTTGATATGCCTTCCAGATTTCCAGTATATGAGTGATGAAGCTCTTCTGTAAATAGAATGTAATTGAATCAGTATGTATGCTGAAGCATAGAATAACCTTCTTTGTTTATAAAGTATAAGCAATTGTCCAGGTTCAATATGTATTGCGCATCCTTAACTTCTGTTATCATAGGACACCTCTGATCATGCAAAAATATTTAATAAAAATTAACTGTATATATTGGTATCTTCTTAACCTCATTAAAATATTTCCACACTAATCTAAGTATGCCCACTCTTACTGCTTTGTCATTATTTCTTCTGCCTTAAACAAGGGCATGAACCTGACTTCTTTCACAGTCTTGCTTTTCATGAAAGGATACTGCCTGGACCCACTCTGATGACAGCAAAAAGTACTTGGGAGTCTGGGATTCGGAGTTCCTCAGTGTTACTGTCACATATGAGCTGCAGTAGTTCCATTTGGCTAAGACGTGTACAGTACTATTGAAAAGGAGGTTATAATGGAAAAGCTAATACAACTCACAGTTCAGATGGAAATCAGTGACGGGGGTGGGGGGGGGGAGTAGGGGAAGAAGAAATGCTTTTACAAACTCATTATAATGCTGTGAGGGAACTGTAAAGATCAAAAAACTATTTTCTGGTACTGGGAGGCCCAGGTGAATAGAGGTGGAAGCCCTACAGGCCTTTCATAAAGCAATTAAAGATGATATGTTCATAGGGGAAAGGAGCATCTTTTATAGAGATTTTACACCCAAGTATCTGCTGTAGGCTCTGTGAGAACCATTACAGGGAAAGAAAGAAAAGGAAGCTGAAATCTTTGAAAATAACCTTTTGGCAGAATACACTGAATATTCTAGCTCTTCTGTACTCCTTGGGTGAAATTCTAGCTTTATTGTTGTAGTGACAGAAGGGATCAGTGACTACTGTAAAGCTGAGATTTTCTCCCTGAGCTGAAGCATTGAGAAGCCTGTGAAAACTCTGAATGTCTGTCCTAAGATAAATACAGCACTCTTTGAATTTATTATTGATTCCTCCATATAAATTATTTCTTTAGCAGTACTGAAAACCTTTTCTGTTTATAGTGTCACCTCAGTCACTAGACAGTGGACACATAAGTCCCACAGTTCTCAGAGAGATGTTCCAGTACTAGTTTCTCCATTTTTTAGAGAGAAGAGTTCCAGGAAGGAGTGTAAGAAAAGATCTTACCCCAAGTCATAACAGGAGTCTTCACCTGGAGTCTTCACTTCTCTCTGTTCTTCTCTGCTCTAAATAGGTCATATTCCTTTCTCCTACTTATTCTGTCTTTACTTAAAATACATTAAAAAGGACAAAACCTGGATTACAATTCTAAGACACTCAGTTTTTCAAACTGCAAAATTAAGCAGCAAGTGTAGAATTTATCAGTAAGTGATTACCTATATTTTCCTCCATTTTCCCTCCGTCACTACTTATTCTAATTGCAATTAAAATGTTACCAGTTACCTCCTAGTGTATTAGAATACTTACTTTTATTTTTCCTTGACAAGTAATTATTCAAGACATTGTTGCAACAGATGCTGAGTACCTCCTGAGGACAATCAATTAATTCCTTCTTGAAGGGAATAGGAAGTCAGCATTCTGCAAACTTCCTATGAACTTCATTCCTGATAAAGATCAACACCATGCAGAAGACACTCAATATGAGGATGGACTGAGCCACTGCTTATGTGTTTTGAATTTATTGCCCCATGATTTTGATGAGGCAACTTGTGCTTGCCTGATAACAAACTCCAAAGGGAACCTTCTATGAGCTCTGATACTGGCTTTGCATAGAAAGCTCTCTGTTCCTATTAAGCTTGAAAAGCAGAGACCTGAAGGTTGCAGTGTCAAAACAAAGAGCAGGATGTGTCTTCTCAGCTTCCACCTGTCAGACACACACTTCTGAAACATTTATGGGCTTCATTGTTCTGTCAAGTATAAGGAATTCTTGTTAACATTTGGACATAATTTAGGGCATATTTCATAAGCACAATGGTTAAATATTTATGACTAACACTCATTACTTAAAAAGCACTTCACATATACATACTTCTTTAATTATTAATAAAAGAGTTTGGACAGACCTTGTTTTTATTGCCCTGCACTTCTGGAAATTAACTTTTCATATATTTCTGTATTAATATCCTGAGGGTCTGACCATCTCTTTTTTAAGACATGAATGTTGAAATCTCTGCTCTTTTAACCCGTCACATACAAGACTACTGTTACAGAATATGGATCTAGATACAACCTGATCTAGTTGAAGATGTCCCTGCTCATTGCAGGGCAGGGTGGACTAGATGACCTTTAAAGGACCCTCCCAACAAAAACTTTTCCATGTTTCTACTGTTTTGGCTTGTGGAGTGGGGGAGCCTCATGACTAAGTGCAAAAGAGTATTAGGATATTGAAAAGGTTCAGATACTCTTATGAATATGTATGGACAGTAATTACATGCTTTCAAAAAGGCAGTGTGCACTGCAGTTATGAGGTAGAATTGATTACTGCAAAATATAATCAAACCTCATAATGATTGACATCAGTATCTAGATATATATTCTGTTTGAGAATATCCTTGCTTCTGTCTGTGGTATCTCTGTTAATACTCATCAGCCAGTTTACGTAATTCAGCATTGATTGTCCTCTGCTGTGGTGACAGGACAACAGGTAAGGCTGAACTTGCAACAGCTTATTGAAGAGCTAGGGCTCAGAAACTTCCATTTCAGCTATGAGTATCCCTAACTCAGTATCTGCTGAAGACACTTGTGTTGTAAAGTTGGGAAGACAAATAGCTAAAAGACAAGTATCAACCACAGATTATTTATTCTGTGAGGATGTAATGAGAGAACAGGACCCATCTCCAAGCCAAGAACCCTCATTTCAAACTTTATACTTCTGAAAGAGGTTCAGGATAATGCTTACCAGGACATGTATCTCTACAACATATCATCTTGTCAGCCAGTTCTGATTAATCAGCACAGAACCATGTAACTGCAAGTCACCTCATTCAGACTCTTGCTCCAAACAGGGCCGGTGTAGATCAAGTTGCTTGGATTTTCATCCAATCAAGTTTTGAATACCCTTAAAAGAAACAACATTTTCCCTTCAGCTCCTGTAAATTCTACAAGATGTTGGAGCATTGGACCATGCAGAGTTGAGTTTGCATTCCTGTGGAGGATTTCTTGTACTCAAAAGAATGATGATGCTATCTCTCACTTGAGTTCATTAATTACAATGTATGGATAAAAAAAGTCTTTAAAAAAAAATTTGTAATAATGAATCAGAGTTACAAATGATTAATTAAGACATTATTAAAATTATTATTAATTACTGTTATTTAGATACCTGAAGCAACATCTCTGCTACCTTTATTCATTGCACATATTATCTTAGGAGCAACATTATCTGGAAATTTATTAGACAAAAACATTTCTGATCCTGTGCTTAAAGATTACTAGAAAGAAATATAGATGTTCCAAATTAACATCTCCTTCCTTAATCAGGAGGAAAAGATCTTATTTCACTTACTTCATAAAAAATTTCAAGCTTGCTTGGTAGTTCTTAGGTAATGGACTATCTCACAGCATTGCTGGGCTATTTTTTTCTCCCCTTTCACAAGACCATCTTGGATAACTGCTTTAACAGGCACATTCCAAACTTTGCTCCGTTCTCAGTCTGTTTCAAATTCAAAGATGTAACTTCCTAATTAATTTACTATCAAACCCATCACTTTTGCCAAAATTATTTTTGATTCTTCAAATTCAATTAAGTTGATTTAGCATACCATTTGAGATTCTTTAAGGTATCCAAGACGTCTGTGTGTGAGTGGCAGGTTAGGAAAGATCCATGACTGGACTGCCAGCTGGAGGTGAGGCACGGTACCCTCAGGTATCTGAATGAGCTTAGGAAAGTTTTTTTAAGCACCTGAGACTTCGTGTTTAACTTCATGCTTATATTACGTAAAATCTATGTGTGGAGTGGGGTCCACTCTTCCTTAATGCTGGTTTCTACAGTATAGATATGTACATGAGAGCTAAAAGTTTAAATTGCCATCAAAGTCAATGAGGATTTAGCCAATATAGTCAATGGAGATGAGGAATTCACTCATCAGGGTTCCACTGATGAAGTGCAGGTGTCTGTTTAATTCAGTTTGCTCCTTTGCAGTGCCTACTGCTATTAAAGATACTACACAGAATCTAAAGCACAAGGAGTCCAGGCTGGGTAAAATATATTATCTGATACTACATGCTTACCTGGTTATTATAGAATAGCTAAACCATATGTAATGGGAATTTAGTCTATTATGTCACTACAGACATTAAAGATTCATATTTAATTGAGCAGAATCTTACCCATCACGTGTAGATATAAGCCAAGTCTCATTTTAGTGTGGGGCTGTTAGATTAAGAGAAGCTTATATGGGTGACACTCTGCCTTCTAGTGGCATGGGACATATGCTTGGCAGTTTGGCTACTTGAGCAGCAAACTGGAGAAAGAGGCAAACCTGAGCTCTTCAAGAAGGGCAGGTTTGTCCCCCGAAACTAGGAGTTGAAATTACAGGTCAACACTGGGTCCACAGAGATGTATGAAAACTGACAGCGATTTCATAGCAACTTTATATTTTAACATAAATGTTTAAGGTTTGGTTTTTTCCCCTGTTGTAGGTTTGCCTCAAAGTGCTAGCCTTCTCTGCCTTCCTCACTTATCATATATTCCTCTTACAACAGGATGATTGCATCATCATATCCAAGACCTTCTCTTCTATCTCCAAATCCTGAATAAACTGGTTGAGGTTGGATTCAGAGTTGGAGATTTCTGGCATAGATTCCAAACTGAAATAGGAACTTTCTGTTTCCTTATATCTTTGCATAATTTTGAAATGAAACAATTCCAAAATACCCTGAAAATATTTATATTACCTGATTGCATTTGAGACTGTTGTTTCACATGAAAACACCAAACACTACAATACTGTTCTTGCAAAGCAGACTATCTTCTTCCCCGCTGTAAACACATTTCTACCCTAGCCATCATTATATATGCATAATCCATAAGCAACAAAGAAATACAATATGTTTTCATGTATATTTTAAACATACATTGATTTGGAAATAAACTCCAGCTGTTATCTTAAATGTGTTTTCTGAGGCCATTGTGGAGCATATAATTTATTTCAAGATGTTTTGGTCATTAGAGTAGTCCGTTACTTTCACACTGGCTTGTTTGCCTACTACATGTTTAATCAAGCAATTACTAATAAAAATTAATTGTAAATGTATAGTAATATGTTTGTGATGAGTAACACTGCAAAAGTAAACACTGAAAAATCTCACATGAAATAGAAAAATGGAGAAAGTCTAGCTTTTATTGAAATATGCTTCCCATTTTATGTCTTACTCACTTCTCCAGCTTCTCTCTGTACTATTCTGTATGTATGTCCTTAGTAAAATTTATTCTCCTACAATATGTGGAAACTCAGATCTGTAGCTGGTTTACAATGAGAAAGAGAAATCTCAGAATTAATTTAGAATCTGTCTTTTAAAACGAATGTTGAGGTTCTATAGGATCAGGCAGAGGCCTTTTTCTTTTTTACTTCTCTGTTTTCTTCCCCTTTCGCACACATATTCCCAAAGAAGACAAAATCAGTCCCCACAACATTATTTCTTGTTTACTTATAAAATATTTTTCGTATTTTTTTCTCATGTCCTGTTTATAAGGCACTAATATGATGATATAAAAAGATGACATTGGAGAGTAAGGGTGTGAATAAATTGGTACTGTTTGAGTTCAACAGTTTACCTCTGTGAGATGCCAGGTTTCAGCAACTTTGGTACTATTGGTAGTACCTTTATCAGTATTTGGGTCATAGCTAGAAAACAAGCACATTCTTGACATCGAGGCATCACAAAAAAAAAAAAAAAGAAAAAAGAAAAAAAAAAAAGAAAAGAAAAAAAAATGAAAAAAAGAAGCAAATTTGTAACATACAATCTTTCCAGGCAATGGCTTGTCCTGTCTTGAAAATACTTCTCAGTTACAGGAGCCCCAAAGACTAATTTTGACTCTACGTGTTGGACATATATATTAGAAGACTAATTGCACTACATTCTTTTTTAGGCACCTGAGAGAATGGCTCTAGAAGGTAATGCAGATACCTTGACAACAGCAGAGGACATCTGAGGACAGTTCTCTTTTGTTTCAATGTGATAGCTGTTAAGAAGACTGACTTGCTGCTTATATAGCTATAGTGAGTCTTTAATTCTGAGTCTTTAAAATTCATCAGCTGAGAAAATCAGCTACTTGGGAGACCTTATTGTGATCTTTCAATACTTAAAAGGGGGCTTATAAGAAAGATGGTGACACTTTTTGGTAGGGCCTGTTGCACTAAGACATGGGGTAATGTTTTTAAATTAAAGGACAGTAGATTCAGACTAGATATAAATTTTTTTTACAACAAGGATGGTGAAAGACTGGAATAGGTTGTTCAGAGAGGTGTTAGATGCCCCATCCCTGGTAACATTCAAGATCTGGTTGGCCAGGCTGGCGCTCGCCCCCGCGCCCCGGCCGCCTGCTGTCCTTCCCCCCGCGCTGGGCTCCCGCCGCGCTGCCCGCCCCGCCCCCTCCTACCGCTGTTCCCTTGCGGACGCTCCGCTCCCAGAAACTTCCCCGATCGGCGCCGTCCGACCGAGTGTGCGTCTCCCCCCGCTCCGGGTGTCACACCGGCCCCCGGCGGGGCCGTCCCGGGCCGGGACAGACATCGGCGGCCCGGCCCTGCGGGGGTTGGCGCCAACGGCCGAGCAGCCGCCCCGCGGGGCGCGCGGGCCTTTTCCCGCTCTGGCGGACGCGCGCGCCCCTCGGGGCCGGGTGCGATGGCGCCGCCGCTCTGAGGCGACCGCCCCGCCGCGGTGCGAGGGACCGAGCGGCCGCCCCGGGGCAGCGGGTGCGGTGCGGCCTCTCGGAGCGGCACCGGGCCCCGCCGTGCCGGGCGCGGGCGGTCCGCGGGGAGCCGGCTGCGACGGGCGCAGCGTGCCCGTCCGAACCGGGGCGGTATAAACTTTCTTGATTGGCAGCATTTGACCTCGTTTGGTCTTCACCTCACTCTGGGTGTAACATGGAAGCTCCTGCGCTCGGCCTTTCCCAGACCAGAACACACTCCTACCCAATTTGGTACTGTCTGCAAACATGGTGAGGGTGCACTCAATCCCCTCATCCAGACCGTTCATAAAGCTATTAAACAGGGCTGTACCCCAATACTGAGCCCTGGGGAACACCACTTGTAACCAGTCACCAGCTGGAAGTAACTCCATTTATTACCACTCCTTGGACTTGACCATCCAGCCAGCTTCTTACCCAGTGTAAAGTATGCTTCTCCAAGCCATGAGCAGCCAGTTTCTCCAGAAGAATGCTGTGGGAAATGGTGTCAAAGGCTTTACTAAGGTCCAAGCAGACAACATCCACAGCCTTTCCCTCATCCACTAGGCAGGTCACTTTGTCATAGAAGGAGTTCATGTGCTGGCTGGGCCTGATCACCTGGTTGTCCTGCACAGGCCTGATGGCACTCAGGATGATCTGCTCCATAACCCTCCCTGGCACTTATATCAGGCTGACAGGCCTGTAGTTTCCTGGATCCTCTTTCCTGCCCTTCTTGTAGATCGTCATCATGTTGGCTAACCTCCTGTCTTCTGGGACCTCCCCAGTTAGCCAGGACTGTTGATAAATAATGGAGAGTGGCTTGGAAATCTCCTCCACCAGCTCACTCATAATCCTTGGGTAGGTTCCATCTAGCCCCATAGACTTGTGCCCATCTAAGTGGTGTAGCAGGTCACCAACCTTTTCCTCCTGGGCTGTGGGGACTTCATTCTGGTCCTTGTCCCTGTCTTCCAGCTCAGGGGGCTGAGTACCCAGATAGTAACTGGTCTTACTATTAGAGACTGAGGCAAAGAAAGCATTAAATCCCTCAGCCTTTTCCTCATCTTTCGTGGCAATGTCACCCCTGCTGCATTGAGTAAAGGATGCAGATTCTCCATGGCCCTCCTTTTACTTGTAGTGTATTTGTAAAAACATTTTTTGTTTTCTTTTATGGCAGTGGCCAGCATGAGTTCTAGCTGGGCTTTTGCCTTTCTAATCTTCTCCTTACATAACCTCATGACATCCTTATAGTTCTTTGAAGTTGCCTGCACCTTCTTTGAAAGATGGTAGACTTTTCTTTTTTCCCTGAGTTCCACCCAAAGGTCTTTGTTCAGCCAGGCTGGTCTTCTTCCCCATCAGCTCATCTTTTGGCACATGGGGAAGGCCTGCTCCTGCACCTTGAAGACTTCCTTCTTGAAAACATGTCCAGCCTTTCTGGACCCCTTGGCCTTTCAGTACTGTCTTCCAAGGGACTCCGTCAACCACGCTTTTGAACAGGCCACAGTTGGCCCTCTTGAAGTGCAAAGTAGCAGTTCTGATGATCCCCCTTCCTTACTTCTCTAGGAACTGGAAACTAGCATCTCATGATCGCTATGTCCAAGACATCCTCCAACCACCACATCACCCACCAGTCTTTCCCTGTTTGTAAATGACAGGTCCAGAGGGGCATCTCCCCTGGCTGGCTCACTGACCAGCTATGTCAGGAAGTTCTCTTCCACACACTCCATGAACCTCTTAGACTGTTTCCTTTCCTCTGTGCTGTATTTCCAATGAATATCTGGTAGGTTGAATTCCTCTACAAGAAAAAGGGTTAGTGATCTTGAGACTTCTCCCCAGCTGCTTGCAGAATGTTTCATCTGCCTCTGCATCCTGGTTGAGTGGTCTATAACAGATTCCCACCAGGATATCTGCCTTGTGGGCCATTCCCCTGATTCTTGCCCATAAACACTCCACCCTACTGTCACCATCATTCAGCTTTAGGCAGTCGAAACACTCCCTGACATACAGAGCTACCCCATCACCTCTCCTCGCTTTTTAGTCCCTTCTGAAGAGTTTGTAGCCATGCGAGTTATCCCACCAATGTTTCCATGATGGCGACTATGGCATAGTCTTCCTGCTACAAATCAGCATTATGCTGACAAGCGAGGAAATAGAAAGTAGTGATTAAAGCAATGGCATACAAAAAGCTAACAGAGGGTAACAGAAGTATTATATTTTTGTAAATGGAGATTAAAAAAAAAGGGGGGGAAGATATTCCCCCAAAATAAATAGATAGATAGATAGATAGATAGATAGATAGATAGATAGATAGATAGATAGATAGATAGATAGATAGATAGATAGATAGATAAATTCTTATGAACATTCAGATATTGCTTATCACAAAGCTTGGAATGAAAAAATAAAGCCTTGCTTGACTTTGCATTCTTTCTTGCAAACATCATCTTCAGATCCTTTGTAACTTTTTCAGTTAATTTTTAAGTGTATCTGTACAGAGGCAGAAGTGTTCAGAGATACACAGGATAGCCATAAATAAGGTAATTTAGGTATCAAGTGCAATTTACCTGCAGCAGCAGCAACTTAAATGTTGACTAATTTGCCGTGATTTTCAGTGTAATGCCAAACTAGATTGTTCCCAATACACAAGATAGCTTTGTTTACAGGTAACTGGTATCTTTACACTGCCTTGTAGCACAGCTGTAGCTATATGCACACAGATCATTTACATCTTAATCTAGGGTCTGAATATTCATTTGCATTCTGTGAGGGTTCAGTAAGTCCACAAGCATATTGCAAGCAATAAATAGTAAGATGTGGGCTAGTACCAATTACAACATCAAGACCTCTAAACTTCACATTTACAGATTCAAGATATCTCTCTGAATTACTTGCTTGTGAAAAATGTTTAAATATTGAACAATCTGAACAAACTAGTGTTGTGTAGACTTACATAGGCTATGTCTAAAGAGTTACTCCCCCATAAAATAATGTAGACTTCTAAAAGCAAAGACATCTTGAAAAATAATCTGCAGTAGTCTAGGTGACATGCCAAGATAAACAGTAGAGCTTTTGGTGCCTGAGTTACCTTGCCTTCAGGTGCCTCAGATAGCTGCATAGCACTGCATATGTTTGACAGACTACATAGACATACCTGTGCAGAGAGTAACTGAGAAACAAAATTTCTTTTCAGTGAAATATGGCAAGCTTTCAGGGGGGCAGGGGCAGGGCAAGGGAATTTTTTCTTTCCCCATATTACATATAGCAATTTCTCAAAAATTCCAGCCAGGGATTTCTTTTGAATGCTGTCTTGCTTTATGAAGACACTTGGCAATTGTGATTGGTTCCTTTGAGCAATGAACTTCTGAAAGCTGGACATTCAGAATTTCAAAATGAACCGATTTTCAGTTGTAGGTGGACCGCCAGCCAGGTCAAGTAATGAAAATCTGGGCCATTCAGCCTTTCTGTTCTCTCTCATATACTTGTCACTCAATCTCATCTCCTGACTGTTTGCCTTGTCAGTATTATTTTCTTATTCTCATCACTGATTTTATTTGAAATAGGTGATATTAATTGATTTTTTTTTTCTATGGAATTTGTACCATACTGAAAGAATATTCTATATGACAAAATTGCTTTTGCAGAAAATTCTTAGCTAATTCTAGTAATTAGTAACAAGTGCGTACAACCACACAGAAACTATTTTGTGACCGGAAGCTTCCACAATACCTTTTACTTGACATCTCACTCTGCTCCTTTCTTTTGCCAAGACTACAGAGAAAAGAGAAGTGTAAAGTTTATAGACAAAACTTGTATTATGGTGTCATTTCCTACAAAGTATTTATGAGGCAGAAGGGAAGAAAACAACATAATGTTTGTAAATATTATTTCAGCTCTCTCTCTTTTCCTTGGCAGATTTTGTTTCAGCGGTAAAATCTATTGTGTTTCTATTTTGAGGTAAGTTCTCTGATTACTTGATAAAAAGAGAGAAAAAATTGTTTATAAAGAAATCAAAATGTCGTAGTCACAACTGGAAAAGTTCAAGGCCATTATAATGACAAAGTAATGTGAACTAATTCCTGTTTAATCTTCAAAATATTAATTAAACTTCTTAGGAGAACATTAGAATATGAATCTTATACTGTCAAGAAAATATTTCATTTAGGAGTATTATTTTTTATGAGTTAATAAAGATAAATTAGGTCTTATATAACCCTTTTAAACAAATGTCTTCCCTATTGATTTTAGTGGCAGAATAGACAAACCTTCAATGATGTGGTTTTGTGCTACATTCCTTCCCCATATACATCCTAGCATTGTATCAATTCATGTATAGAGTAGCACAAATGTAAAAATTGGGTGCACATGGTCATAAATGCATAATAAAGTGGACTATAAAGAAGGTTAAGGTTGTCTATTATTTTTTAAAAACATCAAAGTACAGTAAAGATTTTTTAGAAAAAGTCTTCAGATGGTGCTCCCAGTTAGGTTAGATTCATGTCTATGTGGTCACAAATAGTTAAAAAAAAACCAAAAAAACCACAACACCCCCCCGAAAAAAACACCCCCGTTAAGAATATTACTTTCCCTTGGTTTTCAGTCTTCATGATATGAATACCAGAGAATATCAGTGACTTTTTTTTTTTTTTCCCACTACAAATCAACAAGTTCAGATTTATTTTCCTTTTTTTAAAAAACAAAATGCCTGTATTTTTACAATACAGGGAGTCACAATACAAATTACGGAGCTATGAGATCAGAAAGAAGATATCTTTTCACTATCTTTGTTGAAGACTACTGACAAGGAGGCTGAAATAAATGGAAAAATTAAAATGCATGAAAAATCCAAACTAGGTACAATTAAATATTGGCTGTACCTCAGTCAATTACAAAGATAAACTCAAATGTCCCAACCGGTTTGCAATTTCATTATTAAAAAATAATTGTATCTAAATTATTTTTTATGAGTAGACTTTAAAATACATAGATTGGTTTTCAGTCCTGTTTCCTGAATGAGACTTTTATGTTCACTTCATACTTTCAATATCACTACATTTATTATTGCACACAGAAAGTTCAGCTGCAGTCACTGGTTCAAACTCTAGCCAAAAACTTTAGTTTTGCAGACTGATGATGATAGGAGCAATGCTATTCTCCTAGCAGAGAACAGAGGCACACTGCTGCTGTGCTGACTGCAGTGAAGAGTAGTTGATCCAAACCGAGTAGTAATTAAATCACTTACCATTTGATTTTAACTGAAAAAAATAAGAAAAGAGACTTACATTACAAGCATTCAAAAGGACTGTTCTACTGCCAGTTTCTTGGAACTCAAAAATATCTACGCTGTCAGTGTTTCAGATTCTACCTGAATCTGGACACAGGTGCCTGAAAGACCTAAAACAATAACTATGTGAAGTACGAGGATGTAGCATTTGGATTTAGGCACATAACAGGACATAAGTCTTCCTTCTGGTCTGTTGCACCAGAAACAAGCAACACAAATTTAAAAAAAAAAAAAAAAAAGTAAAGAAATGAAAAATTGCAGAAACTTACATGTTCCATTCATATCCCATCGTTTTGTTCAGCACATTGCATCATGTAAGCACTTGCTTTTAATCATAATAAACTCTACTTGCAAAATAGACTAGTATACTTGTGTTAACCTCCCTAAAAGCTAAGAAATAGCAGTCAAACTACAGAAAAGATGTGTAATTCTGTTTATCTGAGTTGAAGATAAACAAAAAAATCATGTATCCTTTAAGAAATTGGCTATGTTCTCAACCCTGAGGGCCAACATACATTGACCCAAATCTTAGGTGTGACTTTCACATTTTTATCTTTATGCCAGTGCACTTGTATACAACTGGTGAACAGTTATTAGGTTATCTTCCAGCTGGGCTTTAGGCAGGTTAAACTGCTGTGATTTAACACTATTTTCCTGCCATTTTAAACCTTGTGTTCCACGCACTAATACCTATAAAAGCATGGATCCATGAGTGCTGTCCTCTGGATATGTGTAGAAGTTATAGCTTTCCTTCTGGTCACCATTGATCTTACTGCTTTCTTTGTCAGCTGATCATAAATACGTTTTTCCATATGACTCCAAAGCTGAAATCTATCTACCTGTCTGCTTTTTGTCATTGACCTGACCAATCCCTTCATGACTGTCTGCCTGCAATGTATAAGCAGTGTGGAGTATCAGCAACAGAGTTTCTGATTTTCACCAAGGTTTTCAGACCTTTGGAATATATCTTAGAAAATTTGTCTCAGTGAGTTGGTCTGCAGTAATATCTTGCAAACCTATCCGAGATAATGACTCATAAATTTTGCTGCTGCTCCCTAAACTTTGTCTACGTGTTTATGCCCTTTCAGGAATCTTTCCTGAAAGTGCTGGTGTCAGTTCAAGAGGTATTTAAACTGTGAGTAGCAAGACCTTCTCAAATCCTTCAGAGTACTCATTGGTCTAGTATTTTTTCTTCCATGACTTTCGATCCATCAAAGAAAACTCAGGCAATTTTGTTCTGGATCTGATACTGATGATTTTGGTGGTTGTATTTTTCTTTCCCCCCCCTCTCCATTTTGCATTCTGTTAGGTTTTTCAGTTGATCTTTGGATGACAAATGCCATTCTCAGACCAGAATGGAAGCATATAATCTTGTTAATCATTTCAGTAAAACTGCAGTTGCATTCTTTGCTTAGGTAATCAAAATCTTAATATTACTAGGAAACTTGCTGACTACCCACTTAAGATCCCTAATTTCCACCAACTCTAAGATATATGAATAAAACATATTAACATTTGAAGTGAGAATAATAACTAGCATTGAATTAATTTAATACATTATCAAAGTACTCTGGAAGGAACTCACTATAATTTTAAAAGTGCAGAAATTTGATAACATGCTTTTAATAAGTTTCAACTGTGTAAAACCATTATTCTTTGAAGGAAAACATCTTAAAAACCACTTGAAAAATAAAAATACCCCACATATGAATAGTTATTTTTGTAGTAGTTTTTCACTTATAGAAGTTTAAATTTTGAATCAAGGTTAAAATCCACTCTTCAGGAACTGCTATCTGATAAGGTTTTGGGTTTGTTGTTTTTTTTTTATCATAAGCAATTTACTAATACCAATTCTTAAAAAAATTGGGAAAACGTGCATAAAAAGAGAAAAATGGCTACAATAAGCACAATCAACTGTAACCATTAGAAGAACAATCAGTTACTAATTTTACTAGATATTTTTATAATATACAAGCATCATATATGAAAAAGTTACATCATTCTCATTGGAGATATACAGCATAGCTAAGTGTAAATATACTCTCCATAGATTTTTAAATGGGAGCTCATATATGTGATAACTTGGTAAACTCTTTTTAAACTGTAGCTGTATTTTTTAATAACATTGCTGGTACAGAAATAACACTGAAATATGACAATAAAGTATTTTTTTTCCCTGAAACACATTAAAGACATGATTTTCCTCACTTAAAATGCTGTTATGTAATAACTGTTGTTTATGCCAAATGAGTTCAAATGGCTGGTACAAAATAGTGGTATAGCACATAACAACCATGTTGAACCCAATATGAACAGGTGTCAGTGATGGTGCAATATATGAACCACTGAAATATTTGAGATATTATTTTTATATCAACCAAATCCTTAATTATCTTCACATATTATAGTCTGCCAAGGCTTTATTCTTTAAGCAATACAGGTTTCCACCATGATATTTTTTTGTCTAATATAGGAATAAACAAAACTTTCTCTCATCATAGTGGAAATAATTGCTACAATCCAGAATTTCTGGGCATTGCGTTAACATTCAAAAAAAGCTTTCTCATGAGACCTAAACATAGCTTTCAAAAAATGGTACCTTCCAATAGCTTGCAGGTGCGTGGACCATCTGCACAGAAAAATTCACTGGCTGTGGGCCATTACAATGTTACCATACAATATCTGTGTACTAAATTACAATGTCGTGTCGGTAATATATTTTCCCCACATTTGTGAACTTTAATTGCCTGTTTGATTTTATATAGTAATACTTTACAAGTAAACACAATCATGAGAGCATGTACTATAAATGCACAAATAATTTAAACAGTCAGGCTGGTTTGCTTTTAATGGTGCAATATTTAAATTTGGTTTGTTTGCAACTTTACAGATAAAACCCAGGATGTATAAAGCTCTAAGGGTTAGAATATAATGTATTCAGTGTTCATTCACTCCAGGAATAATAACTGTCATAAGCAGACAAACAAACAAAAGCTCAAATAAACAAATAGACTATAAAAACCAGACTGTTCTTTTTACTCCCAAAGTTGCCTGGTGCGCAGAACAGTTTTGCATGTCTAAAACCCCAAAATATTAGAGAACTCATATTGTTACAAGAAACAGATGTTCTAGCAGTAAAAATTCAGCTTTCAGGTAATTCCTCAGAAGATGATACAGTTCCACTAGAATAAATACAATCGTTGAGTTCAACTATGCAAAATGACTCCATAATTTCACCTTATCATATGTAAATCATAAAGTGCATGCACATCTTGTTGTTAAATAAATAGCACCACATAGACAAGCCTTTTTGTTCATTTTCTACAATACAGATTTGTTTCTCTGAAACAGTGAAAGCCAGCTTCACTCATGATTAACTCATGAGGAGTTTAATCTGTAGTTATAATCTAACAGTTTGAACATGGGTCAATGCTTATGACTTCAATTTCCTCTCTTCTCAAAATCAGTATCTATCTTAGCTCCAAAGCATAGACACTGGTTAAAGTTTTGATGCTGTGCCAAGGCATATGCAGACACATGATGCAGCTATGTAGATATCTCTGCCCATATATGGGTAGATTTTAGCTGTAGGTTGCCACTTTAATACTCTTGGTAGAACAGAAGTAGTCGCTAGGAGAAACTATATATAAAACAATCAAAGAAAGAAAACCAGAAAGGTAAAAGCAGAGTATTTCATTTTCAGTAGGTAGCACACTTATATGGAGTGCAAAATTCCATGTCCTACTCATAATCTGGCAGAAGCTCAACTCATGTTCATAGATACTCATCACAGCTGGTGTATGTGGCATCAGTAATTACAAGGTCACAGTCACAACACTATAATCGACATTCTGTCATCACTTCCAATAAAGGATCATATTTTCAAGGTTTGTAAGCTTTATAAAAGTAAGATTTTCTCTAGAAGTATTTTGATGTAAATGGATCTAGCGTAAAAGACTTATTTATTTCAGATTTTAAACAAAAGTCTTCAATTTTGTTTCTGTATGACAGCAGGAATTCTTTGTATCTATAGACAATGATTTTTGCTCATAACCCTGTCTTCCCTCACCTTGAAGATTTTGTAATAATGAAATGTGGCAGGTACTTAATCACCATTATGCATTTAAGATTTTGAAAAATACAGCTTTTCATAAAAACTAAAATCTAGAAGATACTTTCCTTATGCATTTGATTTATAAGAAATAATTTAAACAACCAATTACATTAATGGATAATAATAACCAATATTTTGGTACGACGAGAGTAATTTATGTTGCCTTTCTTAAATATGTGGCTTCATGGGGAGATAAGGCACAGATTGGTCAGGGTACCTAGATATGATTTGTTATAGAACATAAAAAATATAAGTAACAAAAGCTAGAAATGCACTCCAAAGTCCCAGGATACCTTTATATTCTTTCCATATTTCTTGAGCTATGTTTTCCAGCAAACTAATGCTAGGAAAGGTATACTTGTATATGTTCCTAGATGCCAATTCAATAAAATAGGTAAATGGTAAAATAAATTATATTACAGTAACACTTTCCAGTTTCCTGAGAATAGACATATGCTGCTTTTTCTCATTCTTTTTTTGTTTTCCAAGCAGTCTCAGAAATTAGCCTTCTAGTCCTACCTGTAAGGGAAATAAACTGACCTATCTTTGTATTGTATGAATGTTTGTGTGCTGATCTACATTGGGTATGTGTTGCTAGGTAGGGCCTCGCGGCTGGAAGATCTCACGCTGTACGGAAACATAGGGCCCCCCTCCAAGTAGCCAACAGCTTTTAGTTTATGATGTAAGCAGACGGAAGTGACACTGTAAACCTAGGCTATACAGTGTCGCGTCGTTCAGCAATAAATGCCATTTGCCATCCACCACATTGGTGTCTGTGAGCTGATGGACCGCGCGGCCAGGGGTCAGCCGCCATGCCGTTCCTGAACCAGGTCACCGTGTGCCTGTGAAGGCAACAGGTATGGATTAACACAAATATATTTCAAAATATACTTTATAATGTCCTTTATTTTCACATGTGAAAAAAAGTTAAATAAGTCTTTTCCTAGAGATAGTCAATAAAAAACTTAACTCTTTTGCGATACATAACTCATCTCAAGGAAGGCAGATGTCATAAAGTCATTTTCCCCTTCATTCACCTGGTTAATTGTGCAACAATCTCTGTAAGACCAAGTGGACATGTCATGGAAAACAGGTGAAAACAAATGAAGAGAGGTCAGGAATCTGTGGTAGGCCTTTAGCTGTGTTACGTATAAGTGAGACCAGGAATTTTTCTTTTAATTGATTTAGTGACAGTGAAATTGTGACATAAGCTAGGATAGTATCCAAGAGAAAGTGTTGATCTTTCCTTTTTCATATATTTCATATGCTTTTTCTAAGCATAGAGTACTGGCTCTGTTGAAGATTTGATGGTGGCTTAAATGGATCTTCGCTCTGACAGAGCATTGGACTTGCTATGTTTAATGGTAATTAACATACTTCACACATGAAGCTGCATAAAGCATGAAATGTGCCTCAACCTCTTAAATGAAGTATTGAGGAAAGCATGCCTCTAGGCCTAAATGTTTCAACCAATTATAAGCTTAAGTATACTGATTTCCTGGTATGATTTTCTTTGTTTTTCACAAAATGTTCTCTGTTTTAATGTATTTCCTTCAAAAGCTTCTCTGAGAACCACAGAAGGTCACACTAGAAAAGCTCCAAATGGGTTAAGGCTTAGATGAGGAAAGAATTATCCAGTCACATACATTAATTGATAAAACAATATATACCAGAGGGGACAGAGAATCAAATCTTTAAGGCAAAGGATGCACCTCAAGGACCCCAAATAAGAAATACACACTGTCTAAATCATCCAAACATATTGACACATATACTGGTTAAATAAGGTAACTCTCTTGGGGGGCTGGTTTTGGAACTAAAGCACTTAAAAAACAAATGTTTAGTTCTGTTCTTTATTACAGTTTTTGTGTTACACTTATTATGTTGTAAACTTAAAACCAAAAGATGTCCCAAATTGCGACTCTTCTTCCGGCTATACCCAGAATGTATCATAGCTCATAAGGATATCTAAAAATCAAAGTAACTGCAGCTTGGTATATGTAGCTGTAGCATAGTATATATTCATTATTTTAGAAAAAATATCTTTCCAATTACAAATACTTCTTATTGATTCAGTCAAATTAATGGAACATACCTTTTTAAATTTTGGGTTTAGATATTTTTCTGAGAAGGAAGAAATACAGGCGGCATTGCACTTTGAAATTGAGACAAATACATGTAGATCCCAAGGTTAGAAAAGCAAGGTGCAGATGCTTTCTTTAATGCATATGTTAAGGTTTAAATTTTCTTATTTTATATCAAAAAAATCTCAGATCTGCACAAAACAGTAGAAGAGCTCTACCTCACAATTCTCTCTTTTATCTGAGATACAGGGAGGGCAATTAATTAACTGAACACTAATTTAATGTTATATTTATAATAAAAATAATTTATTTTTTTGCAGGAAAGGTTAAAACAGTGTTCAGATTTATTGTATCTTAATGTTTTAATATACTCTGGAGTAGAGGGAAAATGGAGGAGTCCTTCCTCTTGTTAAACTCTTAACGTTTAAATAAAATAAACTAACATAAAAAACACTATATAACAATGTCTGCATGCCATAATTAGGGAATACATTTGACTCCCAGCTACATTGTATTACAACCACCTATTACAGCAACCGAACAAAGTTATACTACAAAAGTCTTTTTTGCTATGACAGGAACCTTAATTGAGCAAGAAATGTTTATCTCTTCTGGGATTTAAAGAGTGAGAAGCATACTAAGTTTCCAATTTTCTCTGCAAGACTCTGAAATATCACATTTGTAGGCATTTCATGTCCAAATCTGATGCTCTGACAAGTTACTCTATACTTATTTCCTCAAAGATACACATTAGGTTTTTAAGCATAATCTCTGAATAAGCAGTATTAATGAATGATTTTTAGTACCACGGCAAATAATTTCAGGGACAGAATTATATTAAAGTAGGAACTATCAAATTGTGATATCTGTGATTCTAAAGCAATTTAGCTTCAAGTCAAAACTAGTTTTGTGAGTCTAAAAGAAACAATATTCAGGAAATTATAAACATTCAAATAAGAAAATTTATGACATTCTGGATCAAAGGAGTTTAAATCATCTCTAACATCTCTGAAATACTGCCTAATAAATATTATAGTATGAGCATAAAGATATTAAGCATTTAAAATACAAAAAACAGTTTGGAGTAAGTTCAGCAAGTATTAATTAATTACATTGTGTACTTTAGTTTTATTTGCAAAACATTATTTTCTTTTCACTTTCAGAGTACTTTGCTTGCCTCATTCTCTTTTAGATATGAAAAATCTTTTACTTCTTTTCCCTAAAACACTACATTTTACTGATTTGCAAGGAAGGGATTGGATTTGTTATATTGGTTTATCACTACTCAAGTACTTTGATGTTGGCTTTCTGAAAGGAGAGGATTCGGAGTGGGAAAATATTCTGGAGTCAACATATTATTACTCTTGTTATTTCCATAGATCCACTGAATCACAGCATGAATGACGTTGGAGGGGCTTGTGGAGATAGCCTAGTCCAGACCTTTCTGGTCATAGTAGGATGAATGAGAGCAGGTTGCTCAGGGCTGTGTCCACTCAGTTTTGAATACCTCCAGGAGTGGAGACTGCACAATGTCCCCAGGCAATCTTTTCAAGCATTTGGCATCCCTAACACTAAACAAGTTTTCTTCTGAAATTTGAACTTGTATTTGAATATGTTTCCATTGCCTTTGCTCCATTCTGAGAAGAGTCTAGCTCCACCTTCTTCACACCCTCGCTTCAGGTGTTTTTACAAATTGATAAGATACCCATGAGCCTTCTCTTCTCCAGGCTAATCATTCAATTGTCTGCTTTTTCTCCTTGTATGAAAGATCCTCCGATCCCTTAATCATCTTTAGTGGCTGTTTGCTGGACTCTCTCCAGTATGTCTATGTCTGTCGCGTACCGTGGAGCCCAGAAAAGGACACAGCACACCAGGTGTGGCCTTGCCAGTGCTAATCTGAACATGTTCCTTCTCATTGCGGGGAGGTTGGAGTAGCTAATCTTTAAAGGTCCCTTCCAATGCAAACCACTCTATTATTCTGTGATTATGGCATTCTATAATCTGAAGACTGTGTGCTGCCTGTGACAGATGATATTTGGTGTGAACTTATGTCTTTAAAGTCATCACTTATTCTGGATAAATTTTCCCTAAAATTCTTCAATAAATTTTTACCTTCTTCTGTGCTCATAATTTTCAAATGTTTGTGTTAGGGTACTGTGGGACTTTCTCCAGCTGAAATAGGCTCATGAAAGCAGTCTGCAGAAAGAATCTTTGAATCTTCTCAGCTATCCCTTTGAAATCAAAGCTATTAGTTTTATTATAATTGTGTGTATTGAGATAAAGGTTTGCAAAAGTATTTTTGATCTGAGCTATTAGACAATATCAATTTTCCACACTACTTCACTGATTATTTCAATGGGTAATAAAGTCAGCCATTACTTTACTGTCATTATATTAATCCAAAATGGAATGAAATAATCCTCCAAATCCTGTGAATAGAATAAGATCAAACATCATGATATAGTTCAAACATGTTATCCTGTAAAAAAGCCTAAAGACTGTGTAAGTCCACTTTATAGCAGTAAGATTGTTTGCTAAAATCAACTTAAAATATAGATATCTTGAGAGTGAGGTAAACCTAAAATAGCTACATTTGTCATGTTCAGCTTCGGTACTCCTAATAAGAATATAGATTTACAGTACATATCAGTATGGGTTATCTATCCAGATCTTCCTGCACAGTTTCAGCTTGGCTTTTCAGTGTCAAGTGTTTTTATATTGTTAGCCATATCTAATCTGGTTAGGTAACGGCTAGTTCTGGCATGCCTGCTGAGCCCAATTGATGCATTGCTAAAATGTAAAACTACAGAA
Source organism: Falco rusticolus (assembly GCF_015220075.1). Taxonomy (NCBI): domain Eukaryota; kingdom Metazoa; phylum Chordata; class Aves; order Falconiformes; family Falconidae; genus Falco; species Falco rusticolus. The sequence goes on along the minus strand of NC_051188.1, from coordinate 39,412,158 downwards.
AGCTGTACTGCTTTCTATATTCCTTTTTAAGGAGAGGACAACAAACACACACAAAAAGTATACTTCTTAAAATGTAAGTGTATAATTGAGCTTCTTTAATATATTTTAAGTTAATTATAACAACTAAGCTACACAGTTATGATGAGGAGTGCATGAAGCTCTGGGGAAATTAACTACATTTCATACAGAAAAATACAAGAAGTAATTTGATTTTTTTCTTCTGGAGTAAACTAGTTAGAAAACAAGATGCTATCAAGGATGTAGGCTAAAAGATAATATATATGAATGTACATTTGGTTATGAAAAAATATTTGATTTTATGTTTATCAGTAAAATTAACACTGAGTTAATAGACATTTAGTTAACTGGACAAATGCATTAGAACGTGGGCACAGCTCAGTATGCATAGTCATGGTGACTGCAAATACATATGGCTGATCTTGCATGATCAATGCTTTATGTATTTCAAATCATATTTATTTTGATGCCTTTTATTATTGTGTTTTATGAGTAATAAAAATACACAATCTGAACCAATATCACATCAGGTATCTTTAATAAAGATAATATGACAGTCTGTAGTTATTCTTTTTTACATAAGTGTACTAAAACTTTCTTTTTTTCCTTCCCATCTCCCTGGCACTCTGTATGGACGCTTAATCTTATGAATCATCTTTGATTCCATCTTTTAATTAAAAAAATAAATAAAATCCTAAGCCAGCATAAGGTAATACCGGAATAAAAATACATACATGCGGTAATTAATTTCCTTTTCTGAAAAAAACAGGTGGAACTGTTGAGAATTTCATTTCTACAGGTGCATAATTCAAAAACATCTGAAGCAGTTTGCTTTTAAACTTGAAGTATTAACTGCCTCTGCGATAGAAATTTAAATATTAAGTTAAATTTCACCAAAAAAAGTATTTATAAATGCTGACAACTATTCAACTATAGTCTTTGTGGTTTAAGTCGGATTTTTTTGTTTCTTGTTTTTTTTTTTTATATCCTACAAGAACATAACAGGAACTTCAACACAAATTTTTCTTGAATGTTGATTTGCAATGGAAAGCAAGCAAACAAAAGCCAGGAGAAGGCAGTAGATTTTGTAAGCACTTGGATAAGAACACTGTCATCCTTAGACATGAAACTAATAAAACAAACATGTGTGATGTTAGAAATATTCCTAATAATACAGTGTATCAGAAATACAATTTGATTTCACCAACTATTTTGTTAACCTTAACATTTTGTTAACCTAACATCTTTTGTTTCCTATCCTATTTATCCCCACTTTATTAGTATTTCTAGTATCTTTAGTATCCCTCAAAAAAGTTCTTTGAATTTTGTTTTTCTCTTGAAAAATTACAGATTTCAATCCTTTGCCCCTTTTATTTGTCCCATAAAGTTTTTAGCTGAAGCTTTGCCGATCAAGGCATTTTTATGCTGCAAAAACCATGCATTCTACTGAAGATGTATTCAAATAAAAGTTCAAGCCCTACTCTGGAGACCCTTCTAAAATTTTCATAAATATAGATGAGGTCAATGAAGTTTGGATAAAAGCTGTGCTTTAGAGCAGTCCATAGATATCCATTATTCACCTTTAATAGAAAGTATTTGTTAGATATATGTGTGAAATTACATAAACATGTACTTTATAGCATTTTGGTTGCAGAAAATAGGCATTGGTCTTTACCACTTCATAACAAGAAGATTAATGATCAATGACTATGTAAAGGGATAACTAGTCAAGTGACTGCTAAGACTTTTGGAATTGCTTCAAATGTAGTAATAATCAGGGTGGCACAATTTAAAGATTTTCCTAGATCTTTATTTTTTTATATAAAAGTGTTTGGTTCTTTAATTTTAGAGCATTGTCTACTAAACATATCTAAATCCTATAATCCAGAAGAAACAATGTATCTCCCGAATCTGGTGGAGCAGTCCTTGTGAAGTACCTTTACCTGACTTTTCTTGTAAATGAGCAGTTTATATCTGCATGTTATAATCACTGCAATACATGTTCTGAAGAACACCCCACTCTTTCTCTCCATCTTGCTGCTGGCAAGAAATAATGCAGTCATTTGCCATTAACCTGAATGAAGACATGAGGATATTGTAAATGGCTAATCAGCATCCAACATCAATCAGAATGAAAAATGTTGGCATACATAAATGCTGACCAGGCAACACCCAGGTTTAGAAACTTAAATTAGCATTTATGTTGAGCTAACAATATATAAATTTTAATTATTTTATTTCAGTAAAGGGAGCTCATAGAGAATTCATTTTCAATAGAGGGGAATGAATGTCTGTGTCTTAAGACAGGTGAGGTCAATTGTTTTACAGAGGTGTAATCTCTGGATTCAAAAGGATGCCTACATACTAATTTAGACTAAATGCCAAACCTTTAAATGCCTTTAGTTGAGTGAGGTGATTCCTAATTTGACAACCGAATCAAACAAAATTACTATAAAAAAGTGGATTGTATCATACTACAAAGAAAAATGAACTAGATAAAAATTTGACATAAAATGCTCTGGGAAAAAAATAGTTAAAAATCATTTTTGTAGCAAACTGGCAAATCAGTTCCTGTTTCAAAATTGTTTATTTCTTGGCTTCTTGCACTCTCTTTTCTGGCTGGAAGTATATCCCTATAGCTCATCCCTTTCCAATGGCATTTTCCCTTGCCATAGGAATATTCATGTGTGATTTCCCTTCTGATTTTCTCACTGCTGCCACTGTGTTTTTTTTTCCTTTCTAAGAATCTGCAGTGGTGACACAATTATTATTGTTACTTATATTTATTAAGGTCTTATAATAGGTTCAAAATAGTAGAAAATATGAAGACTTAGTTTTTACTGCTAGGGACTTACCTTTAAGAAGGAAAATACAGGCTCAAAATGTTCCAGATGAGACAGTGTATGTTACAGTATTTGTGTGCTGTTTCTGCATTTATGGTGGTTCTTAGGCATGTTATAGTCATGATACAGGAACTTAATTCTATCCATAGTAATTAGCCAATGTATAGCATGTAAAAACTTTCAAAGCATCAGACTTCTTCACAGCCATTCTTCCCACGATGTAAAACTGGTAAAAAGAGTGGCAATAATTCTTTCAAAAGGTGAGCTTTTTGAATGAATGACGGATCTGTGAAAACTGGAATTTAATGGTTTTCAGAGTACCATAGAGTTCCAAATGGAATTTTTTAAATTCTCTAAAAATAAAAGTATAGAAGAGGATATTGGTTGGTTCCCCATCCCCCTACATTCCTCCCCGTCCCACCCCTCCCACCCCACCCCCCCATTTCTTTTTGTGTTTGTTTAAATGAAAACCCACTGTGAAATTTTCATAATGGTATAGCTTGCCTTAGAAATGTCAAAACATTTATCAAACAAATAAATATACTTATCAATCATTTTAAAACTGTTTTGTAGTTTTTAAATTCAAATCATATTTTAATTAAAAAAAGAACTGCAGTTAGAATGAAAAAAAATAAAAAATATTTAAATTTGAAAATATACGTTAAATACATTTTAATTAGAATCAACAAAGATGCTTTTTATTTCTTTCACCAGAACACTGTGTCCTTCAACTTGACAGCAACAATTTTTCTTTTATGACTTCCATTTCATACAGTGAACTGAAAACTCCGTGTGTCAGATGCTATCTATTTGATCTCTGTCTTTTCAGTCATATACTCTATTTCTTTAAGTGACCAGATCAGATGGAAGTCACTGAAAGCAGAGATTGCTTTTTAGTTGCAAAGTAACTGATTCTATCTGATGTTAAAAAGGGTTTAGAGATTATATGTCCATAAGAAAGTGGCAAATGGAGAGAAAGGATAACAGCAAGGATTTGTTGCAAAGTAGTCAGTCCAAATAAACGTATTTTGTGTTATTTGCATGCCATGGAGTATTTAACCTCTGTCCATTGATCCAAAGTGTGCAAGACTTTTAATAAATCCTGTGTCATATCTGAAAAAGGATTTTGGTTGTTCTAGATGTCCTAGAGACTCTCAAACATCATAAAGGCGTGTTTACAAGGAATTGAATTGAGCCCTGAGAGACTGCTAAGAGAAGGAAGACAGACTAGTTCCATGGAAGAGGGACAGAAAAACTTTCTAGAAACCAAGAGAGCTATTCAGAGCTTTCTGGTGAAGTTTAATGAATAACTGAACTCAAATCTGAAAAGCAAGACCTGTGAAGATCAAGGGTATAAATTTCTTAGAAACACTCATATATTTCTATTTTTTTATGTTGAAGATTTCTGCATTTCCAATACAAATTATGTTTACATATAGTCTAAGAGTATCTTGTTCTGATTTTAAACATCTTTGATCATCCTTGAGGAGCTTAATATATCAAAAAATCAAATGTAGTCCAGTATTTTTCTTTTTTTTTGCCATTAGTAGTGCACAAACTTATGAAATACCTGATAGTACACAGTCTCAGGACTTGTCTAAAATTGTGCTGGCCTGAAATGATTTGAGCTTTTTGCAACAACTCCCTAGGGTTTAAACAACTGTTGCTTGACCTGTCATAGTTGAAGCCCTAGGAATATCATATGCAGTAAATATCTGAAACCTCAAGACAATTCCTACATAACAAACAGTAGCCCTTTGGAAAAGTTAAGGTTGCAGGAGGCTGCTTGTGCAAGTTTCAAACTTTAGTTGGGAAAACAAACAGAAGCACATTGTCATAAGAAAACATAAAATGGCTCAGTATTCTGAAGCCATTCAAGAGCCATTGTCCCCACAACAAAGAAACTGAAAAAATTACCAACTATGAACAGCAAAGTGAAGACTTCAGGGTCCTGACAGCTCATTGCAACCCTCCCAACTCTGCTTGAGGAAGACTGAAGTGTCATCCCTAAGAACCAAAAGAAACATTGGGATGGAGTGCAGAACACCAATGAAAATGAATTGGTTGTAGGAAGGCTTTTATTTAGTTTTAACTGCATTGATTAAGCTTTTCTGTATTGAATGGATATTTTGGACGAGTGTTGAAACATTCATTGGGCTAACACTAAATTCTTGCTGCCATACAAAGTTGTTCCTTTTTTTCTGTCTTTAGACCAATATTTTGAGTGTAAAACTCTGGTAGCATTGGTGGCCCGATGCTATGCGGTTCACCCGGTTTCACAGGCTGGTAGTCCCTATATTTGCCACTGTATTTGAAAAGGTTAAGCAAAAAATTCTACATCATCCTGTGTTCCCATTTGGAGTCATTCTGTTGCCAAGACCTCCCTTAGAGAAGAACACAAAGGAATATGAACAAGGGAAGGAAAGTGGAAGAGGAACCTGTGTGACTTAGATATGCTGAATTATGTGGAAAAGTAAATTTCTTTATTAAAATCTATAGGGAAAATCCTAAATTGTGAAAAGCAGTCAAATAAAGATTTTGGCCACAAAAGTTTGGGAGACTTAAAATCAATTGTTCAAATTACTTCTTTATCTTCCTCTCAGTACACATAACCATGATTCTATGTAGTCTGTATGGTTCAGATGCAGCTGGATTCCATTGATCTGTTAAGACAAAGAAGGAACTCCAAAGAAAGCTCAGTAACTGTAAGGAAAAGAACAAATTAGTCTGGTTTTGAATACAAGCATAACAAACAGAACTTGTAGAATCCTTTTAGAAAATAGTTCTAAAAATAGACTTGAAAAATTGTATTCTGGAAGCCTCTTATAGTAATGCTACTTAATAAAACAGGACATTGTTTTAAGATATTGTTACATGAAGAAAAGTGACTTGTGACAACATTTTCTACAAAGAATTGGATTTCATGCCTTTGGAGTCTATGCAACTGTACTCCACAAAAACTCAAAACGAGATCACCTGGTATCTTCTTGTCTGTGTAGTCATCTCTAATGGCAGATGAGGATTAGTTCAGGAACACTGTTTCAGAGACTATTTCTCAAGGTACAAGGAGGAAGAAGTTACACAAATAGGGAGTCTTCAGTAATGTCTTCTGAAGTATAATATCTTACCTTTTTCTCTTTTAAAACATGCTATGGCAGAACCATAATAAACAAAGAAAGGTTAAGACAGTAAGATCTCGTGATAAAGACCTTTATATAAGGTTGGTGTAGCACCTTAGTTATGTCCAGTTCAATACACAGTCCTGGAATTTGATTTCTTTGTTGACCTTTTTTTTCCCATACTCTCTCCTTTAAAAATAGGGGTGGATGTGAGCCTACCTCAGCAAAGAACTGAAATAGGAAGAAAGAGTCAAAACCTGATACATGTATGGAACTCTCATTTTTCCTCTAAATGCTGAATGACAGTGGCCATAAGTAAGCTATCCAACAGTAAAACAATTCCTGGTACTGGACACTACAGCTATAGCAAGAGCCAAAGCATGGGTATCCCAGATCTTTTATTTTCCATGACCCTCCTTATTCAGCCTCAGTTTATAATGGCATGGGATAAGACTTTCTTCTACTTTGCCAAAAGATACCCACAGACTTTGCTTTCACAAACTGAAGCACCACATAACCCACACAAAAGTAAGAAGACAGTTCTTTTTCACAGTTAATCTTGCTTGCAGGTGTGGGGAGTAATGCATGATCAGGTCCTAGAGTGGAAAAGGAATGAACATATTTCAAGGGGAAAAAAAAAAAAAAAAAAAAAAGGTGTTTATACAGAAAACCAGTGTTATGGCTTTGGGAGTGATAGTGTCAGAAGTACATTTTGACACTTTTCCTTATTAACTAGAATCAATAATGATGACAGGAAATCACACATCTCACTACAGTAAAACAGGTTGCATGAAATTCTATTATTTTCCGCATGTTCTCATCAATCAAAGCACTGCTTTGTTTCCCTATGTGCTCCTCCCTTGCTCCTGAAAATAAACCTCTTTTGTCTACTTGTACAACTGCTAAACAAACTGTTCCGCTATATTAAATAAATTGAAGCAACCATTTGCTTAAATATACTACCTGTGAAGAAAATGCTAATCTTTTTTAATTAGTCCATCTTAGTGTGGAAAAATAACCCAAATACCTCCATTATACCGACACCAGAAATCAATGATTTAGGGTTTTGGGCAGATTATTTATTTGTCTGCTTTGTTTCTGTTATAAAACTGTGCTGCTGTCAAATTTTAGTGACTTAGAGATGGCTTTTCACTAATTTATGTGATAATATGTAAGAAAACCTGAAATAGATAACACTGTCTACCAGATGACTATAATGTGGAAACATTATTGATGTTTTTGTTAAATAACAAAGTTATCACAAATATATATATTCATAGCAAATCACCCAAGACAGCTAATTTCTCTCCCTGAACTAGAATCAATGTTTCATCAATATCACTTAGTCAACCGTTTTTTACAGCTTCCATGTCCCAGTTCAGTCATATCTTTATCATATGGGAAGAGGCCCTTGTCCCCTTTCTATACTGTTGTGTCCACACAGGAAAAAACCCAAACATCTAGAAAGAATGCACAGGAACGGTGTGTCTTAAGAGGCATCTGAGACCAGAGTTATGATCCACGCTTTGAAGCACTCATGCCCTTGCGTTACCTGTAGCCAAAATCTACTGAAAAGATCCAGCTCTCATACAAAGATCCTCTGAAACTGCAAAGAAAGGTGAAATCCATACTGCTGAATCTCCCTAGACCTTGGCAAAAAGGTTTGTCAGCAGTGTGACCTGATAAAGGGTCTGGAACAGGATTTAACTCCAGGTTTAAACACCTAAATCCAAGTGTCTGTACATGTCTGTGTAAGAGCTCTCTATCTAAGTACACTTTATAGGCAAAGAAGATCTGGGTATATTCAACAGAGTAATGAGTTACACATGATGAAACTGAAGCATTTGTATTAGACTGAGATTAATAGCTCTACATATTGCATTGACTATACTGACTAGATCTGCAGAGATTATGATAGCAACTTACAGGTTTAGTTCATATATAAATATCTACATGGCAGATGACTATATTTAGCCACTTGAATTTGGAGCTGTCTAAATGCTTTAATCCTGTTACTTTAGCTTCCTGCTGTAGCTTAATGGCTGACAGCCTTCCTATTATCTATGTGATAACTCACTAAATTAACAAAAAACTTCAGTATCTGCACAGGACTCAAATCTTCAACAGAATAAAAACTGTTTTCAAATAAAGTGTAAAGTGATTTGTCGTATGTTGTCTCTAGTTTTCTAAAAAAATTGTACTTTGTCTAGGTAGATTTTGCAGGCTCTAGTCCTGACTTTCTGTGGACAAGGAGCACAAGCAGATTTGTACTCAAGTGGCAAGGAACTTACAAGCTTCAAAAGAAAAGAGAAAATGCTATCATAGGCTGATGGGAAACTAAATTAGGCCTGGCATTGCTTGTTGCAAAGCTAAAAAGCCACAGTTCCACAGGCATCTGTTCTTCAAGTATGCTACTTTGGAAATATGCCTAGTTTTCATTCTACTGAACCTATAGACAGGACAGAATATTAACTACATGTTGTAGGGGAAAAAATACGAAAAGAACATGCCTTTATTATGATTTTTAATTTCTAAGAAAATATGAATTTATTTGTGTTTACTGTATCTGCTCCTTTACAACAGAAAAAAAAAAATCAGCATTCATATTTGCCACGCTGAAGTATTTGTTTTCCCTGAGTCTTAAAAACAAAAGTCCCGAAACCAAATCAAGTGGAATAACAACAAAACAAACCAAAATTATTAACAGCCTGCACATTACATAGAAAACCACGGTGATGATGGATGATACGATGATGACAGATGAGTCCTCACTCTTGTTTTAAATTCGATCAGCTACATAAATTAGTAATGTCATCAATATGATTACTAGCTGTTCACTCACCTTCTGCAGCAGCTGTTGCTTTTTTCCTGGCTTTGGTCCTTTGATTACTCCATCTAACTCAGTATTACAAGTAAGTGCAGGACCTGCCTGCAGCAGATAAAAATCTACAGGTGACTGACCTGGGCAGATAAATGTGTGAAGGAATTATTGATATTGTTCTGGCATCTGACTAGCTGTTTATCTGGAAAATATATGGGCTTCATTCTGATAGTGTCTAAAATTTTGGTTTGTTTGGGTTTTTTTGTTTGTGGGTTGGTTTTTTTTTTGGTGTGGTTTTGTTTGTTTGTTTGTTTTGGGGTGGGGTGGATTTGGGGGGGGTTGGGTTGGGTTTTTTGTTTGTTTGGTTGGTTTCTTTCTGCTGTTGCCCATAAGGTGGATGTGGGGTCTGTGACAGCTTCTTGAGAAAAAATCAAATTAATGTAATCTCAGCCATTTGGTAGTTTCAAGAGAGTTGTGAAACTAACAGAGATCAAAAAGCCTGTGACAGAGGATGCGTCCCCTTGATCTTATCTATGATTCCATTCATGGTCCCACAATAAACTGTGTTCTGGTCCCTAGGGAATTCATTAAATGTATTGAAGATATTCTATTTATTAATTCTGAAGATTCCAGGAAGAAAAAAGACTTATTTTTTCTTTCATTCTTCAATATACCAATCCCATGGAGTGCAGCAGAAAATAAAATCAAGCTTCATTGAATTTAATCACTGTAAGTATTTTGTAGGCTTCTATCCTATGTTATTAAACTACATATATTAATCTTTATGAAGAATTTTGAAGTCTAAAGAGATATACACATTTATTATATGATTTCTGATATTATGATCCATACACCACATTTTCAGTATAAAAAAAGTTTTGGTTTATTTGTAATTTCTCAGAAAAAAGCTTAATGACTAAATATTTCATTGCGATTTATTATTGATAAAAATTAATTACAGTACATTTATGCAATGTACCAGAGAACGTTTAGTAGAAAGCCATGAAGGTTTACCATTAATAGTTAAAACTGAATTATATTGATCATACAGATAAAGTACATGTCATGATGAAGTATCCTTCCTTTTTATTCTTTGTTAGCTTACACATTACTTTGACAGTTCAAAACCTGAAATGGCTCTGGAAAACTACTGTGAATTAGTCAGGCCTTTACTCATCAAAATATAAAGTCATAATTGTCAGCACAGAAGACATATGTATAGATAAGGATATTTAATAGTAATAGTATTTGAAGATAATTTTTTTGGCAGAGCACATCAGAGGCTGAATGCTTATCTCTGATACATAAACCTAATGTACATATTATAGAGCACAAAACTGCACAATGATATTTCTTCTCATCATAATTCTATAAGTTTCTTCTAGTTCTGTGAACGGAAGTTTAAAATATGCTTTCTGGAATTGTTTAGCCCTTCTAATCAGTATTCACTTCAATATCAGACATTGCATGGTATGAAAACGAAAAATAAAATGAGTATTTACAGTATTGTTCAAACTATGAAGAATACAACAAATCCCCCCCACCCCTTCCCCTTTTACTCTGGTTCTATTCTGTTTTCATTTGCCATTTCTTTTGACACAATAGTAATTTCAGTAAGAAATGTTGTTTTCAGTGTTTAGCTGTCTTAAAAGGAATGAAAGGCAGAGGTGAACAAAATCAAATTACTCCATATATTTGTTTTTAGTATCTGTTCACCTCTTACTGGAATATATGACTCTGAGATTCAAGAAATCCCACTGAAAATATTGGTATTGAAAAGCTGGAGATCACATGTCTTTTATCTAAAGGTCCTATACTTAACAGATTAGTTTCCTATTCAGACACTTCTGGAAAATTGCTGCAATTCAGAAATAAAATAAAAGGATATTTATAATAACTAACAAAATATAAAATGCATGTCAAAGAGCTGTCTTTTATCAGATCATGGTTCTGAAATAAATGAGCCAATGCTCACCTCTGAACTCTGGTCCCATTAAAAAAAATAAAGAAAAAAAATAAAATTAATAGAACATGTAAATGTTCACACACACACACACACATACAAAAACCCCCCAAAACAACCCTGTGTTCATATTTCCTTAAATTGCCCAGCATGTCAGTTTTCATTACAAACATTTCTGAGCAACATTTAGCAACTGTAACCTGTGATCTCAGTGTAGGTGTGATATGCCTTTCCTGTTCAATGCATTAACTACTTTCAGTTCAAGATTAGAAGTATGTTTTTCTATGAGGTCTTTCATTGCTCTGGGAACATACACAATTTCAGGATGAATATGATAATGAGAGTGATGGGGAAAAGTGAAGTACGATATATATAATTTTAATCTGGCCAATCATTCTGTGCCAGATACTCTGTGTTAAGAAGATATGACAAAGGAAAAGGGGAAGGAAAAGGAAGAGGAAAATGAAAAGGGAAAGGGAAAGGAAAAGGAAGAGGAGAAGGAAGAGAAAAAGGGGAAGGAGTAGGAAAGAGGGGAGGGGAGGGTGGAGGAGAGGAGAAGGAGAAGGAGAAGGAAAAGGAAAGAGGGGAGAGGAGGGGAGAGGAAAAAGGAAAAATAAACCAAACTAAAATAAGATAAAAGAAAGAAAAGAAAAGAGAAAAGGAAAAAGAAAAAAAAAAGAAAAAAGAGAGAAAAGGAAAAGAAAAAAAAAAAGGAAATAAAAGAAAGGAAAAGAGAAAGAAATCAGAAAACCCCTCAAAACTAAAAACCTGTTTTTATGTTATGCCTGGTCAATCAGGGTTTTTGCTTTGCCATTTGGCTTTGATTTCTCATTACTATGAATTTTTCAAATCAAGACAAATTTGGGAAAATAATCAATAACAGTACTTTTGAGAAGTGAGAGTGTCTGTGTACATATATACTTTTTTTAAAAAGTTAAAATTGGTTGTATCCTTTCTCTTACTGACTTTTAATGGACTGTGGCGTTTTTTGAAACTTGAAGTTCTTCATTTCATTATAGACAGTCAGGTTCCAATGGGTTTTGTGGAATACACGTGAGTTCACAATGTAAACATCACTCTGACTCCTCTTTATGCTTAAAATACTTCATTAGAGATAAAAATCTGAATGAGAAAAGTCAATAATTGCTGTAGAAAAACCCTGAAGTGGAAATGTATTTACACAGTACACCTAAGATGATTCGTCAGAATCTAAGCCTCCCTGTTTTTCTGTTGTGGTTAGCTTCAGTGGAGAAGTGTAAAACAGCCAGATAAGACCAGTCCTTTATGCTTGTGATCAGTTACATAAATCTGAAGTTATTTTGCTAGCACCACAAGAATTTTCATTACTTCTTGTTTCATAATGATGAAATACACTTCCCAGATTGACGTGTCTGTCCTTAAAAGCTGCTTCTATTTGAAATTCCTAATGGCAGACACATCATGCTGGGAAGCACCGAGGCCACTCACATCAAAATTTTTTTATATAATATGTTATGCATTATGTGTTATGATATATTATGCATATCTAGACTGCACTAGATGTTTTGCATTCCAGCAGCAATGTGTCAGAAATCAAACTAGAACACTTAAATCCATCTACTTTTTCTTTCCTTTTTTTTTTTTTTTTTTTTTTTTTTAAATACACTAAGGTTAAACAAATAAAAAATAAACATTTCCTGTGCCTTTCCTTTGTGATGGTATCTGATTTTCCTGTGTTTTTCTGGGTAATACGTGATTACAATAAACTGAGGAAATCATGTTTGTTTCCTGCTACATAGGATGTTGAGAACTGCTTTGCTTTTTCTCCAAATACCTGTGTTAAAACTGGAGAAGTCACACGCACTTCTATATTATCTATAAAATTAATTCTGTACAGAATTTTGACACACTACTTAGTCTTTACTTAAGTATCATTTGAAGTTTTTCAGGTAATATTTAAGTGACTGATGGGCATTGCATAGTCATTCAAATTAAAGAGTTTAAAATTGTAAAAATTTTAGAATATAGTAATATAAAATATTATAAATTAATGCATATTTGTTATAAATATTGATTAGTATATTGACCTGTGATAGCTATCACGTTGTGCTAATTTCCTGTTTAAATCTTTGAGATGCTTGTGTACAAAATATTTTAACTGCAAGCTTTTGCAAGTGACTGGCCAGCACATTTGATGACAAGCAATCTCTCACTAATAAAAAGGGTGGAACCAACAAGTTTTTAAGGTTACACTGTATCCCTGTGTGAATGGTGGAATGCACTTGATTTGTTTTTTATAGTATTGAAAGAGGCAGCAGTACAAAGCTTGGTAACTTTTCCAGGTTTGAATCCTACAAATTCATTTTCAGCCTGTATAATTTTCTGCCTTGAACTATTTCCTTGAGATTGTATAAGAGTATATATATACTGCATCCTGAAAAAGATACTTTTTCCAAATTTCCAGTAATGCAACCACTATACCGCCTCATTTTTTGACCAAACAGCTCAATGAAGGTTAGAAATTTACAACACTTTCTTACCATGAATATTTACCAATCTATAAGTGAATGTTTTAACCTACAGATACAGAAACTAGGTTTTTTTGTAGATACTAAAAATCTTACATGTAGGTCTACGTTTATATACCAATTCATATTCAGATTAGGACAATGGATATCATTGAAGTACTTCCACCTCAGAGAATGAGATAGAGAGCCTACATATTTACACATGCATACATATAAATTATGGGTTTCTCTTCTCAATTAAATTCTGCGATTCATCTCCTAATTAATTTTTACTCTTTATGAATGTAAGTCTAGGAACAGAAGAAAACAATCCATATGTGAATATCTAAGAAACAGATGTACATGCAAAGTCATCATTATGATGATATTGTGAATGAATATTCTATACTATTATGCATAAACCACCTCATCCCTTGGAAAATATCATGAAGCCATTGTAAACAGGCATTACCAGGACGTAAATCACATGCCAAAATGAGCAAACTTAAGTTTCGTAAGAGAAATAACTTTTCAACATTACATTTCCCTTCTTTTAAGTGGAGTTCAGTGAAGATACTCTGCATCTATGTTCTGTTAAAGGGGTTAAATTTCTGTGAAGAAGGAATTAAAGACAGTCTTTCACTGAAACAGAAACAATTCCACTTAAAAATGAGGCTAAAACAATACATTGGGAACTTGCTCAAGAACACTTTCTAAACAGTTCTAAAAATATTTATGTATTTAAGAACACAATTCTTATAGAAAAGACACAAAAACATGTGAAATTATCTGCAGTACAAAACCCAAGAAGATTTTGGGGGGGTTGCATTTTGTTGGGAAAGGATAAACCATATAAGCTTTTCAAAAGCCAACTCCTGTTTTCTAGGTAACAGACTGCATGAACAGGATTCCGTTGCATGCCAGGACAAGACTGATATCATGTTAGCCAACCCAAACTATCACAGTTTAAATCTATGGCTAAGATCAAAATGTAGAAGCAATAATCTACTGTATATCTGGGTTTGTAATACAGAAATTTCCTTTATTCAGGGCATAACTAGGTTTGCAGATGCATCACAATTCTTTTCACATCCAAACAAAGCTGCAGCAGTGGGCCTTGTGACAAGAAAAATGAGTTAACGCCAACAACTGTGTCTTGTGACACTTGCTAATACAAAGAGCTATACATCTTCCTTTTTTTTTTTTTTTTAACCTCCAAAACCAATGGACACAATGTATGTGCAGACCTAGAAACTGAAGAGCAAACCCCAATCAGACTGGCATTTCATGGTGTTAGGCCTTGTAGCAGAAGCTTTGGTAATATCATAGTAGGACACCTTGTTAGTGAGAGCATGGTCCCATTCACATCTAACATTCCACATGCTTTGACTTCACTGGTACTCTGCACAACAATTTTTACAGCTTGGTCAGCTTCTGAAAGCAACAGAACTATAGAACTATTTATTTATTTATTTACTGTTGTCCAAATATTGAAGAAAACATATATATTTTATTTCTCTCTAGCAAATAAATCAATATCTTCCATTCCATCTAGCAGGAGGTAGAAAATTATTTTAGTAAAGCTTAACTATTTCCTAGCAAATAGGAGTAAAAGAACCAAGAACCCTGGATGTTTGGAAGTCACCGTAGCATGTATCTTTGGAAAAACACCTTTTGATGATTCATTACTAATTGAAGAATATGGAAAGAAGTCAGGCAGCATAATACCTTGAATTTCAAAGGCATGAGCTGGAGCTGGGAATTCAGTGTGTGCACAGGCCACAGTAATATCCTAACTGAAGATAATCTTACCAGCTGAGCATTTGGAGATGCTTCATTAGCAGCAATCTTTTTTTCCTCTAATTCCACCCAGGGAAGAACAACCCCATGCACCAGTACAGGCTGGGGCTGACCTGCTGGAAAGAAGCTCTGCAGAGAAGGAGCTGGAAGTCGTGGTGGACAGCAAGTTGACCATGGGCCAGCAGTGTGCCCTGGTGGCCAAGAAGGCCAATGGGATCCTGGGGTACATTAGGAGAAGCGTGCCCAACAAGCCGAGGGAGGTGGTCCTTCCCCTCTACTCTGCCCTGGCGAGGCCCCATCTGGAGTGCTGTGTCCAGTTCTGGGCTCTCCAGTTCAAGAGAGACAGGGAAGTCCTGGAGGGGGCCCAGCAGAGGGCTACAAAGGTGATTGGGGCACTGGAGCATCTCCCTTATGAGGAAAGGCCGAGAGAGCTGGGCCTCTTTAGCCCGGAGAAGAGAAGACTGAGAGGGGGTCTTATCAATGTCGACAAGTTTCTTAAGGGTGAGTGTCAAGAGGATGGGGTCAGGCTCCTTTGAGTAGTGCCCAGCAACAGGACAAGGGACAAAGGGCACAAACTGCAACACAGCAAGTTCCATTTGAATGTGAGGAGAAATTTCTTTACTTCGAGGGTGACAGAGCACTGGAACAGGCTGCCCAGAGAAATTGTGGAATCTCCTTCTCTGGAGACATTCAAAATGGACGTGACTCTGTGCAACTTGCTCTAGCTGAACCTGCTTTAGCAGGGGCTTGGAGCAGATGACCTCTAGAGGTCCCTTCCAGCCCTGACCATTCTGTGATTCTTTGATTTCTGTGTAATTTATTCTCACATATCCATAAAATTAGCACTTGGTATAATAAAAACTACTGTCAGCTTTCATTAACATTTTCAAATTCTTTGAAGTTCATACTGTTTACACTACTGGAAGCCTTTAAGACCTATATAATTTCCTTTCCTCTTAAATTAATTGCTGATAGAAACTATAGCTGTATTCATGTGAAAATACTTAAAATTCTAATTTCTATACAAACAAAAATAAAAATTACATTTTACTGAAGTCCACCTTCTTATCAGCATAGTATCTTTTTTTTTCAGGGTTGAACTGCATCATATGCACTTTTTTATGAACTGCATTTTCATGAATAACAATTGTGACCATTGATTTGAGAAGGTATCTTAGGACAGTGTGGAGTAGGGCTTTCATTTTTGTCCTTCATTTTTCAAAACTGGTATAAACTGAACCAACAGTTAGTCTTTTAAAATACTGTATTTCATGGAAATGCTTTCTTACCTCTTTTCAAGAAATGTAGTTATCTTTCCAATATGGTGTTATATAGAAATGTCAGGTTCTGAGTTTTAAAAAAGGCACAACACTTTCTTCCCAAAAATCATCCAAAAATGATTAAAAAAAAGCCATAGGCATCTTCTAACACAACTGAATTTAAAACTGATTTGATTCCAGAAAGGTTTTGGCTTTGATTAAAAGAACAATTTATTATGGTTTTAAATTTTGTCCAAATCTTTCATAGTTCTTGATGTTGAATATTTACTTTCTTAAATTTTCCTGTCTGCTGAGATCACTTGCCTAAACTCAGAAACTGATCAGTTAAAGTCTTCCTCTGATCTATGTGCACCCGATCAATGGCAATCAAATACCATGGGGATATTGTATAGAACACTAGATTTACAGACATTAGCTTCTCCTGCTTACTGGAGAATGTATACACCATTTAAAAGAATAAAGTTGTTTAATCTGCAGAAGTCCATACTGCAATGTTTCAGCAAAAAGCATCATGTAAAGTTTGCTTAATCAAAGAGTTATTACAGAATTATGATATTAATATCTAATAAACAACCAGAAAACACATAATTATTGAAAAAATGCACAAAAATGCCTTGAAAAAACCTAAATGAAACTATAGATGTGGGCTACTACTAAAATACTTATGTTAGTGTTATAATATTTATGGTAATTATACACTGTATTTTTTTTCAGACAGTATAACAAAGGCAAACGTTTTTTGTTGTTATTCATTTCTGTGGAAAAGCAGTTTCTGGTGTTCAGCCAGCTAACATTGATATTGTTGGACTTCACATTTGCTAAATTTATTTTCTTCTTATTAGGACCAGTATTACAGGACCAGTATTATAGGACCAGTATTACAATGTGCATATCTTCAGCTAGGCTGGATTATTCACTACATTTTATTTCAGTTCAGATTCACATAATACACAAATTGTTTAATCTCACCTAAATTAAGCTATCTAAAGGTTAGAATTCTGAGCCATTTAGTGACTGCTTCCATAAACGAGGGGAGAAATGCCTTCAGAAATTCATTCATCTCAATTTAAGAAAATTATAAAGTGTTATAATGGAGGTATTTTCAGAGATTTTATTTTTGATCATACTCACTGACAGAGTGGTCATTGTTCTTTATAACACTGTTTGGTTCTTAGTGACCTCTGCATCTAGATATAGTAATTTGTCTTTTCATCATGGGCATGTTAAAAGGGACATTACTGTTCTGAGATTGTAATTTAAATTATCATAATTGTGTTATCAGTCACTGAGAAACAGTGATCTCGTTGAACATGATAAGCATATTCTTTATCTACCAAGATTTAAGTGCAATGGCTTTTGTCACTTCATTTTCTAAATTCTTGTTATGAAAGCATCAGCCAAAAGAGAATTTCACAGAGCACTTGTTGACAGCCTCTGCATAACACGTTCCTTGACCATTTCAATCCTCTGTCTTTCAGGTGAAGGTAGTTTGTCTAGAAGACTGCCTGAATTTTAAAGCTGAGTAGCACACATATAATGACAGAACAAGGTCAGACTCTTTTTTGTCCCCTCCCTCCCCCTTTTTTTTTGTTTAAGGGGTTCTTGGATGTAAACATTGCTTTCTTTTTTTCATCTTTTCTCCCCCCAACACACCCCAACACCCCCCCTCCCCCCAATATGTCACAGAATATTAAAAAAAAAAAAAAAAAAAGGGTTTTCCTCAGCTGGCACCACTGTCTTCAAACTGCTGTGAATGCAAAAGGACATCTTGCTATTTAATGCTCAAGCAAAAGGTTGAGCTGTAAAGATAGAATCCTCTGACCTACCTTAGCTCAATTACATGTAGTTCTGTAGCTAGGATTACTTAGAGTACAAATATTTAGTAATACACTTCCAAAATTATGGGCATTTTTAGGAGTAATGGTGATGGAAATAAAATTATAAAAGTAAAATACACATACAGCTTTGTATTTAGATTTTAAATTCCCCATGGCCTAGATTCTTAAACTTTTTTTAGACATCAGAGCACAGAATAGATCTAAGTTTAAAAAGACCTTTTCTTGACATAGAAATGAAGAACATAAAATTAATTTTTAATTTTCTATACCAATTGATTTAATTTTAACATAATATCTATTTGCTCAGAACCAGTGCTTAAGGTTATCTGCAAAGTAACCTGCAGCATTCAGATATAACAGAAGAATATAAGCTAACAAAAAAAATCTGCTGCACATGATAGTAGAAAACAAACTTAAGATATCTGTTGCAAATGTTTAAAGCAGTTCTCTTACACCATCTCTGTGATGCTGTAAAACATGTAATTTTACTTTTTAACTTTTTGATCTATAGAACTAATACATGTTCCACTAAACGATTTAAATAACGTGGAAGTGTAGCAAAGCATTTACTTCTACAAATTAGATAAATATTGTGGATAGTACATCTTCTACCACCCCGTGGCAGTTTAGAATCACTGCATATTAGCATACCTCATTAAAAGTATTCAGCTTAATTCATATTTTCTTAATTAATTTATTCACCAAGGAATACAAAAAGAACCCCAAAAAAAGGATCCCTGTCCAACGTGCATATGCAACTAATAAATTGCATTAAAAGTATATGCTGTATTGGAAATTTTGCCCTTTTGGGAAGCATTTTTTAGAAAAAAGAACATAGGCTTGTCATTAGAAAAGGCTCATGTAGTTTTGTCATTAGAAATTTCTAGCAACAATTATATTGTTAGAAAAGTCCTAATTTCTGTGCTCCCACCATCTGATAATAGGTTAGAATAACCGTCTTGTAATTTTACAACACAGACAGTCTGAAGCAAAGTTGCTCTTCCATTATGAATCAATTGCTATTATTTTCATTCTCCTGTATAATAACATTGTTTTAAAATGGTCTTTGCTTGCATACATTTCGGTTTTGCAAACTATATACTCAGTGTCAAGCTCATACTGGGAAAGATGTATTTAGTAACGTTTAATTTCCTCCTGTAAGATGGCTTGTTTATAAAACTCAATATTCATATAGTAAAATTAACTTCATAATTATTTCTATTTTCAGTAAATATTTTTTTTGTACTTCCATAAACTTTATTTCACAGAGACTATCAATAACACAGTATTTTAATGTCAACGTAACACCATTTACTTTTCTCCTGTTTTCATCAGGAAGCACTGGTCACTTCAGAAATTTCAGTATAATGCTAATAAGTTCTGCAGTTATGGGGATGTACTTTCTGTTTCTCCATAAATATCTTTCATTTTCAGACAGTGCTAAGAAAATGATAATAAATCCATCAAAAACTGTTCTGAAAAGCATACTCCTTTTCTAGAAATGAAGTGTAAACTTCACATGAGGCCAGTTCTGGAGAGAAATTAAATCAGCAGTTGTGAGCTTGAAGATGTATTACCTGCATTTTATCACACTGGAAGTTTTGAATCAAAATGTTGTCATTTTTTCTTGAGTTACAGTCTAGCTGTTTGAACATTTCTAGCAAATTCTGAATACTTTCAAAAGGTTAAGTCATCCATGGTATAAACCACTACGCTTATAAGCTTAAAGAGTGAGATGAAGTGTGAATTTGATATGATTACAAGACTATGCCTATGGAAAGATAATGATCTTATTAGTTAAGCCATATATAATGCTTGAACTGAACCTATTTAAAAGAAGCTCCAGTGTTGTTAGCAGTGATATTTTAGTTGAACAGACCTCAGATGT
The DNA here is from genome assembly GCF_015220075.1 of Falco rusticolus. NCBI lineage: Eukaryota > Metazoa > Chordata > Aves > Falconiformes > Falconidae > Falco > Falco rusticolus. Next base: position 39,392,102 of record NC_051188.1, on the reverse strand, counting down.
AAAAATTGATAGTGATCTTATTTATTTTATAGTTATAAGAATAATATAAATCATTGTGATTTCATTCATACAGTAGCACATCTATATTCATTATAGACAGGATTAATGATCTCCTGACCATGTAAAAGATAAATATTTTTTCTTCTTAATTTCTAGCCTTTCCCTCTCTGCCCACTGTTTTCTATATATGGTAATTTGTTTAGATACATTTAAATATTTATGTATATTAAAGAAAACAAACTTTGTGATTCGTATTTATAGAGACATTTTACTAACGGCTAGGCTGGCACAAGCTGGTGGTTTGTATGTGTGTCTGCATTTGTACTACATATGGTGTGAAACTACCCATGTGTTAAACGGCTGAACAATGTGACAAATTACATTTACCATGCACCTGTGGCTACTTCACCTGCTTTGTAACCACTGAACCCTGTCCACCAGGATTTATTCTAACATTCCAATTCTCTAAGAAGCTTCACGCAGCATATGAAATACCTAAATAACCCTGACAGAGAATTGCTACCATGTAGTGTTTCCCCCTTGATTTATGTTGATGTGAGCTTCAGAAATGGCAAGGAATTGTACCTCTAATCTAATCTGAAATATAATAGGATCTCTATCACAGAAGGATGAATTTCAGCTTTTCAGTTCCTCACTGAGTTGTAGGAGCATTGGTTGGAATTCATGTTGCAACATGGATATCTTGAGATCATTTGTGTCTCTACAATTTATTTTTAAGGTGTGGTTGTATCCATATCTTGCTCTGTTTTCTGGGTCTTTCTTTGCATTGCATTAAGTAATAAGACATTCTCTGCAATTTTGAATTCTGGATAAAGTCCTTCTGTCATTATCTATCACCTTATTATCTTTATAGATGCACACGTTCCTTTCAGTCTTAGTGGCAATGAAGTAAAAACTGCAAAAAAAAAGGGAATTTGTTCTTGGGGTTGAGAAGGAAGAAAAGGACAATCTTTCAGTCTTCTGTTTAGTGTCTGCAGAAGCCATGATGCACGTGGAAAGAGAAATTATGCTTTTCTTCTTTTTTTTCTTGGTTTTGGTTTTGTTTTGTTTCACTATTAGTAGAGAAAAGACCAGTTTTTATGGTGGTGATCTGTTTGGGTCTGCAGTGGGTCTGCAGGTGAGTTAATTGATTTCAAAGACTTAGTCGTGTACCTTTAAGACAGCCCACAAATTGTCAGGTATGTAAACCAGATGTGAAGAATCGGAACTTAGAACTGCAGCATACGGGCACCTACAGCAACAGCAAATAGCAAGCAAGAAGAACACAGAAAGCCTATCAGGGTCTGACACATCTACTATCTAAGATATATAAGCAATTCGTATAAACAATAAAGGCCATTTTGCCATTTTGTCCAAATCCAGCCCTGCAGACATAATGTTTTTCCGTCCGCCTCAACCTGCATCACCACATTTGGTGACCCCAACATGCCAATGTGATCCCAGTAAAGGGTATCAAAAAGAGACCCTGAGACTATGCCTATCTGACCCCGGTAAGGGGTGTCAGGAGCAGATCCTGAGACTGACCACCGGGTTGCTGGGGAGGTGGAGCCTGATGAAGTGGAATAGCACAGCAGGCGGCTGCAAGATCCCAGGAGAACTGACACAGGTAAGGTGAGCCACCTGGGACAACATGGGGACTAAGTTATGTAAAGAAAATACCATGGTGCTATCAATGTGGAAATTAGTATTAGAGAAGTGTGGAATTACTTTAGATGGGATCCACTTGAAAAAATATATTATGGTGGGCCAGAACACATAGAGTAGAAGCGTCCCCTGCGACTGCTCTTAGTGTGTTGACCTGGGACAATTTAGGATTAACACTGTCAGAAGCTCTGGAGAAAGGGGACAAAGAGGCATCGGAGCTTTTGCCTACAAGGGGACTGCTTAGACATGCTGTAGGGGGCTTCAAAAATCATCAAGGTGCAAGTGGGGGCTTGCAAAATCAGCAAAATGCGAGTGGGGGCTTGCAAAGTCCACAAGACACAAGTGGGGGCTTGCAAAGCCAGCAAGATGCGAGTGGGGGCTTGAAAAGTCAGCAAAATGCAAATGAGGTTGTATCATTCAATCCTCTCCTGTATCCCCCTCCAGAATACAGACAAGAGGATGAGGGAGTGAGAGAGGGGAAGAGTCTGTGCCCCTTACCAGACACCACTCCCCAGTGCCCCAAATTCCCTAAATCTGTCCAACGGCATTGACCTATACTTGATACTCATTCTGAGGACGACAAGCAGAAACCTTGGTGGACCTATCCCAGCCCCCCTGTTTCCCCCCGACATTTGTGCCAACCCCCTCCTCTGGCTGCTCTGCCCCTCCTGCTCTGCCCTTGCCTATGCAGGATGGAAATGCCGAAAACCTGGAGGATTTGGGTCCAGCTACAACAAGGTCAGAGACAATGAAGAAGGTGGAGGTGGTAAAAATCCAGTTTCCAGTGTTACAGAAGTGCCGCACAACCCTCGGCAATTTTGGCAGGCTGTAAGAGATGGGGAATTAAGAGACTGAAACTGGGATTTAGTAGAACAGATAGGCGGACCACTCCTTGATCTTACTACTCCTTCCACCAATGCACCGCATGCATATCCTATTGTAATGGGAGATGCGGCTGCTGGTAATTCTCACGTTCATATACCATTTGCTTGGAAAGTAGTACAGGACTTGCAAAAAACTGTTTCTCAGTACGGGGTGACTGTGTTCTGTCACGCAGAAAAGATGTCTATAATCTACTGTATTACAGTGGTTGAAATATATTTTGCTATTAGAAAAAAAAAGAAAGAAAAAACAGGAAAAAAGAAAGGAAAAAGGAAAAGAGAAAAAAAAAGGGGGGGGGGGGGGGGAGGAGGGGGGGAGGAATGAAGGGAATGACTCCAGAGGCACGATTAGAGAAATCATGTTATGTTTTGAAGTTTCTGAAAATCTCTGCTGACAATGTGGTGCCTCCCATTGTGCAGCACTTTGTGTCAATTGGTGATAAGCAGCAAAAGCACAAAGGCATCTTAGTACGCATGAAAGACCCTCGTACCGGGCATTGGTCAGGACCACAAGAATTGTTAACTTGGAGGAGAGGTTATGTTTGTGTTTCTACAGATGAAGGTCCGCGATGGATACCTGCTTGCTGTGTGCAGCCTGAGCTTAGCGTGCCAGACCATGGGAGCACTGCTGCCACCAGTCAACCCAACAACTAATGTGTGATTTCCTTACTGAACCAGTCCTTGTTTGGTGTGCCCTTCCTTGAAACTGACTTGCAGACATTATTGCAAAAGAGCAACTGTACGATCTTGACAAAGAATTTGGGGAATGAAAAATCTTACTGAAAGCCTTGATATTTGGGATAATTGATTACCTCTGTATAATGTTAATCCACAAGAAGCTGATATTGTTGGCACTTTGAATGTTGATAGTTGTTTTTATGTAGATGCTAATGTAGTAGGAGGCTATGAAGGGACCATGACACGCACATAAATCAACAAGTGAACATGTTGATAAGCATAATGTGCTTAAATACAATATAACTTTGGATGAAGCATGTAATGATGTAGTTGATCTATGGAACTGATGGGAACGTATTGCAGCGGTTCTTCACTTAAAGAGTTAAATCATCTTGTTTGTTAGGCAGTTAAGAATGTGAGTCAAATTTGCCGCTATGACATACAAAACAGAGTAACTATTAGCTTTTTGTTGTTGGCTCAAGGACATGGATTTGAGGATTTTGATGGTATGTGCTGTGTGGATTTTAGGTGCCCCATTGCAGCAACACGTTATCAAAATCTGAGAAAATGTCAACCTTTTTGGCATCAATTCAGTCAATTGGCTGTATTGTTTGTTTGCTATTGCTTGGTTGCTGTCGTGTTTGCAAGGGCCCTGCAGAACATGACAAACCTGGTACTAGCTGTTCAAAAAACAAAAAGGGGGAATTGTTGGCGTCTGCAGTGGGTCTGCAGACAAGTTAGTTGACTTCAAAGCCTTAGTCGTGTACCTTTAAGACAGCCACAAATTGTCAGGTATGTAAACAGGATGTGAAGAACTGGGACTTAGAACCGGAAGCATACGGGCAGCTACAGCAACAGCAAATAGCAAGCAAGAAGAACACAGAAAGCCTATCAGGGTCTGACACATCTACTATCTAAGATATATAAGCAATTTGTATAAACAATAAAGGCCATTTTGCCATTTTGTCCAAATCCAGCCCTGCAGACATAGTGTTTTTCAGTCTGCCTCGACCTGCATCAGTGGTCATTACATTTGATTCACAACCATTGTTCAGAGATGTTGAAGAAGAGGATTTGTGTATTGATTAATCCTTGATTTTGACATGTATGAGAAATACCAGGTGTTTTTTAAGGTGGCAGCTCACCCATCCAAACAGCTCTACCCTACTGAATTGCAGACTGTCGTATAAAATCTCCCTCTTTGTTATACACTTGATAGTCCTGTGAGACAGATACTTCTTCACAGATGCTATAAAGGTGACAGTTCCCTTTCTTATCTGCTTAAATACATGGCACTGAAGAAATCTGTCTTAAGTTCTCCACAATAAAAACTGAGGGAAGAAAGACAAAAAGGGGTATGTTTAGAGTATGGCATTTGTCTTCCCAAGTAACTGTTACACATGATGGAGCCCGGCTTTCTGGAGATGGCTGAATGATAGGAAGTGTTAAATGAATTCCTTGTTTTGCTTTGCTTACATGCGACTTTTGTTCTACCTATTAAACTGCCTTTATCTCAACCCACATTTTCTCATTTTTACCCTTCCGATTCTCTCATCCATCCCAACGCAGGGAGTGAGCGAACGACTGTGTGGGGCTGAGCTGCTGGCCAGAAGACCTGGTATTTTCATATTTAACAGGTACAGAACTGAATTGTTCATTATGGGACAGAAATAGCTATATCTACCAGAATTCCATACAACCAACATCGTTACAGTTGAAGAATTACCTACTATTTCTGAGGTGTTTAAAAAATAAATTATAATGGAATTTTATGAAATTACCTATGTTCTCAATTTCTGTGATGCCTTGCACAAGGACTGACTTTAAAAGTTAAATATTGTTGTGTGAAAAAATTAGCAATTTCAAAGATGCTTTATCTTCATTTTTAAATGAATGTTTTGAGTGAAAAATTCAATTCAAAAGACAATCTGAAACCTCCTTGCAAGTAAGAAGTTCAAAAAACTATTCAAGAAGAATTTAAAAATCAGGAAATTCAGAAAAGTTTCTCAGTTCCCAATTACAATAATTGATTTTAGATCAGAGTGAAAATCAGACCCATCTTTCCACACCTGAGGCTATCACAGGTTTCATGTAAAAAGGGACAGTCACACAGATGAGGCAGAAGCTGTGCTCCATATGAGTGCATGATCATGTTTCAAAGGTGCACTGTCATATGTTCCACTGTGGTCTAGACATAGCTGGAGGTGTCTGCTGTTATTTCTCCATTACTAGTTTATTACATTGGAAGTTCACATCCCTGTACTAATGAGTTTTCGTTTTTCCTTCCTTTCCTTTCCTTTCCTTTCCTTTCCTTTCCTTTCCTTTCCTTTCCTTTCCTTTCCTTTCCTTTCCTTTCCTTTCCTTTCCTTCCTTTCCTTTCCTTTCCTTTCCTTTCCTTTCCTTTCCTTTCCTTTCCTTTCCTTTCCTTTCCTTTCCTTTCCTTTCCTTTCCTTTCCTTTCCTTTCCTTTCCTTTCCTTTCCTTTCCTTTCCTTTCCTTTCCTTTCCTTTCCTTTCCTTTCCTTTCCTTTCCTTTCCTTTCCTTTCCTTTCCTTTCCTTTTTTCTTTTCTTTTCTTTTCCTTTCTTTTATTTTCCTTTTTTCTTTTTTCTTTTTTCTCTTTTCTTTTCTTTTCTTTTCTTTTTTCTTTTCTTTTCTTTTCTTTTCTTTTCTTTTCTTTTCTTTTCTTTTCTTTTCTTTTCTTTTCTTTTCTTTTCTTTTCTTTTCTTTTCTTTTCTTTTTTATTTTCTTTTCTTTTCTTTTTTCTTTTCTTTTTTCTTTCTTTTCTTTTCTTTTTTTTCTTTTTTCTTTTCTTCTCTTTTCTTTTTTTTTCTTTTCTTGTCTTGTCTTGTAATGTCTTGTAATGTCTTATCTTTTTTCTTTTCTGTATACAGAAGTTAAGATGGGAGGGATGGAGGTAGGAGTGGGGAAGACACACATCTGAGCTAAATCTGTATATAATAAGATTTTAGCTATCTGATTCTTAGGCTGAACAAGCAGAACATATATTCTAACTTCTCAGAATGTTAGAAATAAAAACAGGAATTAACTGTTTAAGGATCCTAAAATATCACCCTTTTCCAGCTCAGAAAAAAAGGTTGTTTACAATATGTCCTTAAGTTTTGGTTACTGCTTTGCATAGCTGTTATTAATATTATAATCCCTTTGAAGGTATTAAATAGGGAATAGGGAATTTCAGTTGACAACATATGTTTACCCAGCTTGTAAATAAACTTTGCTTCTGGTTTAATGTAAAACACTAGAGAATATTTCATTGAAATGTCAGGTGGTTAGAACCACAGTTTTGTACCTGGGAAGATGGAAAGAACTATTTCTATGCTAAAACTGAAGACAAATACCAGAATGCTTATCTTAGTAGGAGATGAGTATGCTGTCCTGATTTAAACCAATTTATTTGGTGCAACTGTTAAATATGGACCAATTTATATTTTGCTGTTGGAATTACTGTTTCACTTCACAGAATAAAAGAATCACACAGAACCACAGAATGGTCAGGGCTGGAAGGGACCTCTAGAGGTCATCTGCTCCAAGCCCCTGCTAAAGCAGGTTCAGCTAGAGCAAGTTGCACAGAGTCACGTCCATTTTGAATGTCTCCAGAGAAGGAGATTCCACAATTTCTCTGGGCAGCCTGTTCCAGTGCTCTGTCACCCTCAAAGTAAAGAAATTTCTCCTCACATTCAAATGGAACTTGCTGTGTTGCAGTTTGTGCCCTTTGTCCCTTGTCCTGTTGCTGGGCACTACTCAAAGGAGCCTGACCCCATCCTCTTGACACTCACCCTTAAGAAACTTGTCGACATTGATAAGACCCCCTCTCAGTCTTCTCTTCTCTGGGCTAAAGAGGCCCAGCTCTCTCGGCCTTTCCTCATAAGGGAGATGCTCCAGTGCCCCAATCACCTTTGTAGCCCTCTGCTGGGCCCCCTCCAGGACTTCCCTGTCTCTCTTGAACTGGGGAGCCCAGAACTGGACACAGCACTCCAGATGGGGCCTCGCCAGGGCAGAGTAGAGGGGAAGGACCACCTCCCTCGGCTTGTTGGGCACGCTTCTCCTAATGTACCCCAGGATCCCATTGGCCTTCTTGGCCACCAGGGCACACTGCTGGCCCATGGTCAACTTGCTGTCCACCACGACTTCCAGCTCCTTCTCTGCAGAGCTTCTTTCCAGTGCATCAACCTCTAGCTTAATAAAATTTAAACTGGTAATAAATTAATTATCCCCAAGTCTTTTTTTTCCAATAACAGTAACTGGTAAGTGTTTCAGTTTTTATTTCAGTCCTGTTTTCTCCCCTGTCTTGTCGAAGAGGGGGAATGAGAGAGTGGCTGGGCGGCAGCCTGGCAGTCAGCCATGGTAACCCACCACAAATAAACTAATTAATGGAATAAGCAGCTCCTTCTCTGCAGAGCTTCCTTCCAGCAGGTCAGCCCCGGCCTGTACCGGTGCATGGGGTTGTTCCTCCCTTGTTGCAGGACCTCAAAATTGCCTTTGTTGAACTTCATGAGGTTCCTCTCTGCCCAACTCTCCAGCCTTCCCAGGAGTCACTGAATGGCAGTGCAGCCTTCTGGTGTATCAGCCACTCCTCCCAGTTTTGTATTATCAGCAAACATGCTGAGGGTACACTGTCCCTTCATCCAGGTCACTGATGAATAAGCTGAATAAGAGGATCCAGTACAGATCCCTGGGGAACACCACTAGCTACAGGCCTCCAGCTATACTCTGTGCTGCTGATCACAACCCTCTGAGCTCTGCCATTTAGCCAGTTCTCAGTCCACCTCACTGTATACTCATGTAGTTCACACTTCATGAGTTTATGTATGAGGATGTTATGTGAGACAGTGTCAAAAGCCTTACTGAGGTCGAGGTAGACAACATCCACTGCTCTCCCCTCATCTACCTAGCTAGTCTTTTCATCATGGAAGGCTATCAGTTTGGTCAGGCATGGTTTCTCCTTGGTGAATACATGTTGACTATTCCTGATGGCTTTTTCCTCCAGATGCTGTTCCGTTACCTTTCCAGAGATGGAGGTGAGGCTGACTAGCGTGTAGTTTCCTGGGTCTGTCTCCTTGTCCTTTTTGAAGACTGGAGTGACGCTGGCTTTCCTTTAGTCCTCAGGCAGCTTTCCTGTGCTTCATGACCTTTGAAAGAAGATTTAGAGTAGTTTAGCAATAACATCTGTCTGCTCCCTCTGCACTCAGGGGTGCATTCCATTGGGGCCCATGCATTTCTGGGTGTCAATGATTGCCTAAGCAATCTCTAACATAATCCTCCTTGACCAGGGGAAAGTATTCCTTTCTCCCGACTTCCTCACTTGCCTCCAGGGTTTGGGAAACCTGATGCCTGGCTCCAGCAGTAAAGAATGAAGCAAAGAAGGCATTCAGTAACTCTGCCCTTTTGTGTCCTTCATCACCAGGGCACCCACCTCATTCAGCAGCAGGCCCACATTTTCCCTAGTCATCCTTTTCCTGCTGATGTACTTGAAGAAGCCCTTCTTGTTGTTCTTGACCTCCCTCACCAGACTTAATTCCAAACAGACCTTAGCCTTCCTTGTCACCTCCCTGCATATCCCAATAATCCTTCCAAGTGGCCCGTCCCTTTTTCCACATTCCTTAAACTTCCTTCTTCTGCTTGAAGATTGCCAGAAGCTCCTTCCTCACCCATGCAGGCTTCCTGTCCCCTTTGCTTGATTTCTTGCTCAAGGGGATGCACCTATCTTGAGCTTGGAGGAAGTGAGGCTTGAGTATTAGCCAGCTCTCCTGGACCCCTGCTACCTTCTAGGGCCTTCAGCCATGAGATTCTTCCAAGTAGGTCCTTGAAGAGGCCAAAGTTAGCTCTTCAGAAGTCCAGGGTGTCAATCCTACTTAATGCCTTGCTTCTTCCATTCAGGATCCTGAATTCTACCATCTCATGGTCACTGCAGCCAAGGCTGCCCCCAGCCTTCACATCCCCAACCAGTCCTTGTTTGTTTTTGAATACAAGGTCTAAGAGTACACCTTGCTTCATTGGCTCCTCCACCATCTAAGGGGGAAAAAAATAAATAATTTTTGTCAAATTAAACATTACAAAGTTTTAACGATCAACATATTATTTAAAAGCCATAGGCTAAAGACAGTTTCAAAGAGTTTTTCTTGTATGTTCATATTATCTCAGTATTTCTTTGGATTTTCTAATTATATACTAATTATGTTAATTAATTAAAAACTAAGATTGATATCAAATATGCTAAATGTATATGGAAACTGTATGTAAATGATAATGATAATGAAAGCTGTAATTCAGCAAAAAAAATTATGAAGATTTGGGTGGGGCTTTAAGCTAGTTCCCTTTACATAACCCAAATGAACTATATAAGCCTGAACAAAAATGAGAATCAGTATCTTAATGTCTACGTTTTCAATCAGTAAGCAGGATGAATCTTGTAATTAAAACGTATAAAGAAGCTGAAAATTGCAGTATCTAATAAACCCCATAACAGTTCTATTTTTATTGGAAGTAGTAGTCATTTTAATCCAGAAGTGACTACAGTGTGTTCCAGTATCTGCACACGGAAAGAAAAGGGAAACAATATTTACTAGTTATTAGGAAACTTGAAAGTTGCTCTGATCATTTAGGATTGTTAAAACTCTTTAAAGGTCTCAGGAAGTGTAATTTATATTCAGTAAATATGTCCTTCTATGGGTCTACACAGAGAATGGCAATTTCTAGATTCTTTTTCTGAAGAAAAGTTTTACCATGTTTACCAGAGAGACAGTGTTTAAAAAATGAAAATGGTAAATTACACTTTGAATCTAATGTCTAGGCAATTTATACTTCCTGAATAAAGTGAATAATTAGCTCAATTCAAGGTATAAAATGGGGATTAATACTTAGAAGTCTAGAAATTCAGATAGCAGACATACACACCATGTATTTCATTGGTCTCTATTACATATGAAATCTGAGAAGAATGCTTGACAGACAAAAGATTTTCTCAGAAAAGCAAGGCTGTGTAATTTTGCATAGACATTTGGAAAATTTATTGAGAAATCGTTAGCTAGAGTTGCAGAGAGGGGAATTTTTTGACTAACTGTATATACAATGAATGTTTTCTGAAATCAGGTCATGACTAATAACATGTTGTGTTAATTCATTAAATTTAAGGCCTTACCAGACTTTTGAAAAATAAACTGAAACATGTATTTTTAGTGGAATTGATATTACAAATGTCATTATCTGGAGCTCATTTGATCAAGCTAGGCTTCTTTGTAGTGGTAGAAAGAATTAGATGTTTTTAAGACAGGATCTTGTTTAAAAGTAGGGATGAGACCAGGTATCTAAAATATATTTGTCTTCCATGACTATAAAGGGTAGGCTATAAAGGTGTCTACCTCAGGGAAAAAGACATTTAAACGACATACATGAAGTTTGGAGAAGTTAATTTCTTCCATGTGTGACTTATTTGGGAGCTGTTTGTTACTTTATTGCATCTTTCTGATGTTGAGTAGGCAGTCATTATTCATTTGGCCAACAACCACAAATGGCCTAAGACCATTCTACTCAGGCAACCAACCACTGAGGCAGAGTAGCTACAGCCACCTTCCACAGCACTCCTCTGAACTTTGTGTCATGTCCCTGCATTTCTGAACCATCTCTGCTATATCCTGTAAAGGATACCTCTTCCCTGTGAGAGAACCCAGTTACCTGGGCACTGGTCTTGGGTTTGTCTACCTTATAAATGCACGTATTCTTATTGCAATCTGCATGAATGGCAGTTTTCTACAGAACTGTTTTGTTTGGGTTTTTTTTTTTTTAGAGAGAACTAATTTTGCTGAAAGAAGGTTAGTGGTGTGGATTTGGAGGTATCTAACTCCAGAGATCACTTTAAAAAGTTGATATGAATGACACTATGGCAAATCAATTTCCTCTACCTTTACAGTTGACAGGTCTACCTCATCCAGCACTCCAACTTCTAATACCTCCACAAAGCCTAACATCAGATTCCAAGGCATGCAACATATCTCTTTTTTCATGATGTAAAAACTGCCTGCAGCCCCTCAGGGCTTCATCACAACATTCACAACATTGCAGACACAATGAAGGGTAAAGAAGAAAGGAACAAACAAACCCATTAAAAATAATAATTATGTTTCTGGGCCATAAACACACCATATTGGCTTAAAGAAAATCTGCATTTAGAAGAGATGGTTCATCCACTTTGCTCAAGCCTGGAGCAGAGTAAACACATAATATATTTTATCATTCGGTCTCTTGTCCACCTAAGAGTTGTGTTGATGTGTCCAATGCAACACAGAGGTAACACTATCCTTCTTAAATGGATGCTGGTGTATTTTGTGCTGTTGACTGTGCCTAGTTTCTCTTGAAGAAAACTAGCAGATGGTCTTGAGAATTAAGCCAGGGGAATAAGTAGTACATGTTTAATGCAGATAGTGGTGTGTCCAAGTTCCCGCTGTGGGAGTGTGACAATTTGACAGAAAGTCACACAGATTAACTTCCACAAGAAAAGACAGATTGCTCACTTTCCAGACTTATCTACAGGATAATGACTAGCTGTCAGGGAGCAGCAAGAACTGAGCTGATCCATAGACGGGATGAGCCAAGAATGACCCCAGTGCAAGGAGTGCCTCCAATGGTGGGCCACAGTCGACAGGACCCAAGCCCAGCTGTCAGTCAGGGGCTGGTAACAGGGTGCATTGGCAACCTTGACACAGTAGGTGGTGCACCAGGGCCAGAGCCCATCCTGGGTGCCCAGTCAGAAATAAAAGGAGACAGGGCAGTAGTATAGATCTAAGGTCCATCTAGAAGGCACAGCCAGAGGCAGGGCTGGAGACTGGCAATCACAGAGTCTCATAGGCAGGGACTGATGGTGCTGGGCTGAAATGGGGTCCTGAACCATGGACAGGGTGGAGGGAGGTACCATGGAAGCTTGGGCAGGACCCATGAAGACTGTGAGTGTCCTCAGGTCCTGGACAAGTAGAAAAGTCCTTCAGGATATAGGCGTGTAAGTCAAATCCTCATCAGCCTCTGTCTGGGGACGAAGTTGAAATCTAGATCTCCAACTGCTTTTATGAGTAGTCTCACTGCTGGTTTTATGCAATATCTGGTCTCCTCTAATTCCTCAGTCTTAAAAATAATGAAGCTTACATACTCTTAGAGGAATATTATAGATTTTATACCCTAAAAGGACCCATGTTCCTAGGCTGTGGTTTAGCAACAAATCAAACATGCTGTCATAGCTGGGGTTTCCCTTGCAAGCTTTAAGCAGCTGCGTATCTTCCTACATGCTTTTTTTCTGTACAAGTGTTTATCTCTTTCCATCAACTCTATGAAGAGTGTAAACACTTTACATAGTCCATTTGGATCATTCTACTGATGCTCTGGCTTTTACTTGGAAACCTGAAATAAGCAATCCAGGTTTTCCTGTACTGTAGATGTTATAAATTGTGTGGGCTATTATAAAGTTTACTGAAGACAAACATAATCTCTTGTTTGGAATCATATTTCATAATGGATTTTTTGAATGAATAATGATGGACCATTTTAAAGCTCAGATAACATTTCACCACTATAACAAAATTAATTGGTTGTATCTAATTGCTGTAGACTAAAAAAATCATCATTGGCGAGGCAATATCGTAAGGAAGCAGTCATAGTCACACCATGACCTCTCATATGTATTCTGCTGTTATAAGTCATACATTTATTTACCTTATTATTCCTCTACACTTCTATAGCCTATGTTTTGAAGGTTTTTCTATTCCATTTTCTTTTTATCTCCCACTTGTGGGCTATGTAAACCACTATCCTTGCTACTGGCAAGAACACTTTCATGTAATACAGCTGCTGCTTCTGCTGTTGCTACAATTTGCTCTGAAACCAAGGTCTGGCTTTGAGTTTGCATCAGGATCATTCACTTTGCTTCCTTCAGTGCTGTATTGTTTCTTATGTTTGCCAGCTTGCCTTTTGATCATTATGCTATAATCACTATTTGTGGCAGTTCAGTAGATGTACTTGTCACTTACCTCCCTATTTTGTTTCTGTCATGCTATCCATATTTGTTTTTCACAGCACTTGCATTTACTTCTCACAGTTACAGTTGTCAAAGTCTCTTAAGCTTGCTGTTCGTCAACTTTCTGGCATTTATTTTATTTATATAATGTTTAAAATCTGTTGCAGCATCTAGAGGTTATACAGAGGAGAGGAGAGGAGAGGAGAGGAGAGGAGAGGAGAGGAGAGGAGAGGAGAGGAGAGGAGAGGAGAGGAGAGGAGAGGAGAGGAGAGGAGAGGAGAGGAGAGGAGAGGAGAGGAGAGGAGAGGAGAGGAGAGGAGAGGAGAGGAGAGGAGAGGAGAGGAGAGGAGAGGAGAGGGGAGGGGAGGGGAGGGGAGGGGAGGGGAGGGGAGGGGAGGGGAAGGGAAGGGAAGGGAGGATTTTTTTGGCTATATCTCATATCTAGACACTTTCTATTCCCATTCTGGTCCCTCAGTAATGTCTGTCTTTTTTCACTTATATTTGTAAAGGCTCTATGTCTGGTGGGCTCAAAGGTCTCTCCAGATTTAAAAAAAAGAGTAATGGTAGTCAAAATAATGCAGAAAACAATTTAAACTGAGAATTCCTAAACTGCATCAGCCTGACCTTGGTGCTGGGGAAGGTTATGGAACAGATCATCCTCAGTGCCATCATGTGGCACATGCAGGACAACCAGGGAATGAGGCCCAGCCAGCAGGGGTTTATGAAAGGCAGGTACTGCTTAATAAACCCTATCTCCTTCTATGACAAGGTGACCTGCCTAGTGGATGAGGGAAAGGCTGTGGATGTTGTCTATCTGGGCCTTAGTGAAGCCTTTGACTCTGTCTCTCACAGCATTCTCCTGAAGAAACTGGTTGCTCATGGCTTGGATGGGTATATTCTCTGCTAGGAAAAAGCTAGCTGATTGGTCAAGCCCAAATAGTGGTAGTGAATGGAGTTGCATATTTCAGTGTCTGTCTTGTAGTGAGGGCCCCAAAGCTGAACACAGTATTTGAGGGGCAGCCTCACCAGTGTAAATCCTCCAGAAACCATTTCAGAAAACACCCTCTTGGAAGAAGGTTTTTAGGAACAGCTCAGTATGTATATACCAAGTTCAAATCAAACAAAACAATCTGATTGCCCTCTATCATAAGACACCTGCCTGTGAGGACAGCAGTGGATATCACATCTAAGACATTAACAAGGTCTTTGACACAGGCTTACATAGTATTCCTGTAGTCAAATTAGTGACATATGGTCTAGATAGTGAAATGTACAGCAATTGGTGCACTGCTGCATTCAAAGGGCTGAGATGAAGTGCACATGCAGAAAATTCTTGGGATGATGTTAAATTGTGGAAGTGGTTGATACACTGGAGAGTAGGACTGCTGTTCAGAAAGACCTCAACAAAACCGCAGAAATGGGCTGAAAGGAATGTAAAAAAAACAGCAAAGGAAAATGCAAAGTTCTTCACCTGGGGAGGAATAATTCCATGCACCAGTATGGCTGGGGGTCAACTGGCAAGAAAGCAACTTTTCAGAAAAGCACTTCTTGTCTTGATGGACATGCTGGGCTTAAGCCAGCAGCATGCCTTTGCAGCAAAGGCCAGCTATAACCTGGGCAGTACTAGAAAGAGGATGGACAACAGGTGTAGGGGAGTGATCTTTCCATCTTTTCCTCTATTTGGCACCTGTGAGACTGCATCTGGAGTACTGTGTCCAGTTTGGGGCTCTCCAGTACACACTGGAATGAGTCCAATGGTCTCATTGAACTCAGGAGGCTGGAGCACATGATGTAGGAGAAGAAGCTGTTGGCTGGCTTTATTCAGCCTGGAGAAGACTGAAGTGAGACCTTATTGCTGTCTAGAGCTACCTAGTCAGAGGATATAAAGATGACAGAGAGTTCTTAGCAGTTCACACTGATGGGTTAGGTGGCAAGTGGTGTCAAGGGGAATTTCTAACAGATATAAGGAAATTTATTTATTTATTACACATAATGATAAATTGGTCAGACACTGGAACAGGCTGCCCAGGGAGGTTTAGACTTTTCATTGCTGAAGATATTCAGAACAGGCTTGGGCAAGACCTAAGCAACCTGATCTATGTTGGCCTTGCTTTGAGTGGGGTTTTGGACTCTGCGACATCTAGGATCCCTTCCAATATAAATTATCTGAAGACTGTTGAAGAGATCATCTATTCTACCCTGATGACCATTATCCAAATGAACTACCTACAGTAGTATTCTAATATTGTTTGATTTGTTCTTGGGAATAGACAGTGTTGGAGACTCTTCAAGACCTCAGTAATCTGCACTCAGTGAAGGTAGAAACCTACATTTTTGCTTACAAAATTTTACCTACTTCTCTAGGATATTTCTCCTCTGTTATCTGAATTTTAGTGCTGTCGTCCAATGTATTTACAGATCTTCCTCCAAATACAGGTTTCAAACCAAATTGGCCTTTATTTACAATAACTTAATTGAGATAAACACAGAAGAATTCATGGAGAATCATAGAAAGCATGTGGTGACGCAAGTCAAGGCGGACTTAAAAGAAACACTATGTCTGCATGGCTGGGTTCGGACAAAATGGCCTTTATTGTTTATACAAACTATTTATATATCTTAGACAGTGCAGGTGTTAGACCCTGATAGTTTTTTGTGTCCTCCTTCTTGCTTGCTATTTGCTGTTGCTGTAGGTGCCCGTATGCTGCGGTTCTAAGTTCCGATTCTTCACATTCGGTTTACATACCTGACAATTTGTGGCTGTCTTAAAGGTACACGGCTAAGGCTTTGAAGTCAACGAACTTGTCTGCAGACCCACTGCAGACACCAACAAAACATGGCCTCAGAACCATCAGAAAATGTTGTGGATGATGTCAATTCACTTTAATCCAGTATTAGATATTCCACTCTTCCTGTACACGGGAGTGCACTCTTTCAAGTAAAAAGGTGTATGTGTGTTACTTAGCCAACATTCATTCAGTTTTATACAAATACTTCTTGCCCGATCCATGATGTAAATGGAAAAGATCGTTTAACATAATCCGAATGCAAAGAAACAGAAGCTTTCAGATTCAGAATGCATCTAAGTTTAACATGGTTTATTTTTCTTAAAAAAGTAGTTTGTGTGATCTCTAGGGATAGTGACAAGTATGAACTTGTGTTTGGAATGAAAGAATAACTCTTCAAAGATGATGGAGATAACAATTTTTTACCATCATTGTCTTTAAGGTATAGTCTATTTAAAATAAGCTATTTTAAAATGGTCACTGATGCTTTCTTCCAACTTCTTTATTTTTCTTGTTTATTTATGATCTTGATTATCAAGATATTTTTATGTCTGTAAATTCAGATAAGCCTCCTGGAATGACAGATAGACCTAACTGTTTGCAGCATGAAACTTGTCTGCAAATTCATGAAGGTCTTACTTTCATGCATCCTGTGGTACTGAACTGAGGAGTAAGGATAAGAACTCACAAAAGCATAAGTATTTAGCATGTTCTTCCCATTGGCTTCCTTGTGAAACCCATCAAAAATGGTTGTCTTTTTCATTATAAAACACAAGTTAGAAATGAAATCCTCAAATACAGGTGAGTATGTTATGTCAGCTTTCCCTTTGTCTTATACAGTGTTTATAGACTAGCAACATATATTAAAAAAAAAAAAAAAGATCAAAAATAGACAAACTAATCTAGAATGTATCAAGCAGTCTTCACAACATCCTTAGTGTACTATGGAATCTTTATATTGGCGTATCATTAGAACAACAAAACTAGACTAAAGCCTACAGAAAAAATGTGGCCTATGTTTTTAGCTTCAGCTAAGATAAATAATGACTTTTCTCTAGAAGTAATGTATCAGATAAGTAATTTTTATAGGCTTTATCAAGTGGTTTTATGGCTAATATTGAAAACACCTGTGCAGACAATCATGAAAACACACTTGTAGAAACTGCATTATCATGAAACAGTGAATACGAGTCTGGCATGTTTGTAACGCTCTGAACTAGGGAGATATTTTGAGAGCTGTCAAACTCTGTTTGGGATTTTCAGAACAATGCCTGTGTATTAAATATATCTGAGATGTACACAGAACCAGAAAGAAATGCTAGTAAACAATAGCTAGCAACATTTTTTTTTACTTTTTCTTTAGAGGACATATTTCAGCAGTGGAATAACTACCCACACGCTGATTATTATCCAGTAAATCCTGGTTCTTGGGAGCAAGCAGTCAAAAGCTCTTAGGACTCAACTAATGTGCATGAAAAAGGGTAATTTTTCATGAGCAATCTCAACTTTTCAAATTACTTCTAATGTCCCTATGGATTTGGAAGAATTAACATATATATTGTGGATAATGGACTACCAAAAGCTTCATAAGTAGCACACAACTACCTTTTTTTTTCTTTTTTTCTTCTTTTCCCCCAGGCACATGAATACTCCAAAACAAGCTCTGACAATTTATCTTGACTTCTTTGAGTTATAACTTGATGTCATGGCTATTTTCAGTCTCTTCTGAAAGAAAGTGAGCTATTCAACAATAAATGTGTTATACCTGATTTCAGTAGTAATTTCTGTAACGACAGTCTTTATGTGTTACTGTGCCAGACGTATTTTAGCTATATAAAAGTGAAATTATATACTTCACTAAAAATAATGCATTTACTTATTCAATATGCAAAAGTTTAATTCAGTAAAGTTATAGAGAACTTTGTAAAATTTAAAATTAAGGGACAAATTACCTAAATCTTTTATAAAATAAATTGTCATAAAAATATTTTTTACAATGAGATAACAATAGAGCTAAATATTTTTCCTAAAGTATAAATGTACTCTGAGAAGACCTGTTGTTCGGGGTTTTTTTTAAATTTATTTATCATGTAAACTAATATAAAGAAATTTTAAAGTACTTCTATGAATATTACATGTGTACAGTAGAAGTAAAAAAAAAAAGGCTAGTATATGCATTATTTAAGACTACTTTGGTAAAAGCTTGCTCATTGAATATTTTTTCTCTTCAGATTCACCTCGTTTTCATATTAATGTCTTTAGAAATGTCAGTTCAGTACTTTTGCTGTTACAAACTTTTCAACAAGTATCCATAAATAATGCATTAGTGGCAATATTGTTCTAATAACTTATTTAAGGCACAACTGATTCACAGCTTTAGGCATATTTAAATAAGGGCCTGCTTTTTAGTTTGTAGCTTTCAACTGAGCTTGTCTTAGTCTGGTAAACAGAATTGAGGTGGGGGTGGGGAAAGCAAAAAAAGGCAAGACGAGGAGAAAAAAACAAGTTCCCGTGGTCTCATTTTAGAAAGCCTAATCTATAGGAAACATATGCTGCAAAATAAATTACCTGAAATATCTGAACTCGCACAGCAAATCTCTTTCACCTCCTCTTTAATATGCTATCAAGTTTATAGTAGCCATCTCTGGGTTCTTCTTTGCTATTCCCCAATTCCTGCTTTTCATGTGAAGGAGTTAATGAGGTTATAATTTCATAATTAAAGCAGATAATTTTAATTTCTCTGATGACTCTTTATTATGATAATCTTGTTAAGATTATGGTGTTCATTTGTTGCTGCGTATGATCATTTGGCTTTTGTAAAAGCTGTCTGTGCTACTGAGCCACTAAATAATTAAACAAGCAGAACATTCCAACCAGCAAAGTCTTGCTGTTAATGGAAGACAAAAGTCAGAGTTAACTCTCTGTAAACCTATTAAGGGATTCAGACAGAGAACATACCACAGATTTACTGACAGTCATCAAGTACAAGATAAAGCTTTATTAACTGAGTATCTAATTTCACATTTAATGAAGGGCTGGCCTTCTGGATTGGATGGCGGGGTAGGCTTTCCTAGGACAACAAACATAAAATGAAAAGCTTCTAAACTAATTAGTTAACTTTGAAAAGATCAGTTGGAGACCCAAGAAGGGAGACGATAGGGAGGAAATTATATGAGCACTACGCCTGATACATAGTCCTGACTAAAATGCTGCCTCAGTTCCTTTAGTTGTCTTCTGCAGTATAGCATCATGCATGTTTGAAATTAAAATAAGTGAATAATTCTCTTTCATTCTGTTGTTTGCTGAGTTTGTGTGCACATGGCTGCCCTTTACACTAAATCTTGTAGCCAACAACAGATGAAATAATGTCTGGTACGTTGTACTGTGACAATACATACCTGTGCACTATACACAGAAAAAGGCTTTGCAAGCATTGAATATATTGTGTCAGTATAACTACTTCTATTTGTTTAAAGGCTTTATCAAAGTAAACACTTGGGTGATTTTTATGAAGCTGCTTCTATGTTTATGGAGGCATAAACCACAGAAAATTCAAGCCTTCCAGATGCATTAGCTATCTCTTCTCTATAAATTAGCCTGTCTTTCTAAAAGCAGGAGCAGGGGGTGGGGGTGGGTAGCAGGGACAGGGGAAAAGGGACACAGATCAAGAAAATTCAGTGCAATAGTAAACATTTTGGCCATGGAAAGCTGAACAATCAGGAAAGGTATTTTCAAGTCTGGTGAGAAGGAGAAATTACAAAAACTCTGAGAAGGCATTTCTGCATTTATAAGAACATTGTTATAACAAATAAAAGTATTTCTTGAGGTTGTACATATTCAACAATTTTAAAAATAAAATTTTACTTACATGACATTTTTAATAAGTTTATAATAAGAGAGAGGATATTCCTACTTAGAATTAAACAAGGTAAACATTTTAAAGACAAATGTAGCATTTGTAACACTAATGCAGGCTGGACAGAGAATGGATTGAGATCAGCCCTGAGGAGGACATGGAGGTACTGGTGGATGAGAAGCTCAACATGACACAGCAAAGCACACTTGCAGCCCAGACAGCCAACCAAATCATGGGCTGCATCAAAAGAAATGTGGCCAGCAGGTCAGAGGAGGTGATTCTCTCCGTATACTCTGCTCTTGTCAGACCCTACTTGGAATATGATGTTCAGGTCTGGTGCCCCCAACATATGAAGGACATGGACCTGTTGGAGCGAGTCCAGAGGAGGGCCACAAAGATGATCAGGTGGCTGGAGAACCTCTCCTGTGATGACAGGCTGAGAAAGGTGGGGTTGTTCAATCTGGAGAAGAGAAAGCTCTGGGGAGACCTTATAGCAGCCTTCCACTACCTCATGGTGGCTTAGAAGAAAGCTGGAGACTTTTTACAAGGGTATGTAGTGATAGGACAAGGCACAATGGCTTTAAACTGAGAGAGAGTAGATTTAGATTAGGTATTAGGAAGAAATTCTTCACTATGAGGGCGGTGAGGCACTGGAACAGTTTGCCCAGAGCAGCTGTGTATGACCCATCCCTGGAAGTGTTCAAGGACAGATTGGATGAGGCTTTGAGCAACCTGTTCTAGTGGAAGGTGTCCCTGCCCATGGCAGGGGGGTTGGAACTAGATGATCTTTAGGGTCCCTTCCAACCCAAACCATTCTATGGTTCTATTATAATATGATAAATGTATACATTTTGAATAAATGTTACAGTTATTATTGTTATTTCAATACATCAACAACAACAATGTTCCTTAGTGAAAAGTCTATCCTCTAGTCATATATTAACTGGATGTCATTTTCACTTTTTGGCAACCTGCAAATGGAGCTAAAATCCAAGAGAATTAATGGAATGAGTTTATAAAGCAAAAATAATCACATAACCAACATTTTAGTAAATATTACAGTAATTTCCCTGAAAATATTTGTCTGAGGACATAAAATAGCTGAAATTCAATGAAAAAAACTTACCAGAAAAAAACATAAACTGGAGATGATCCCTTTTATCTAGTGCAAGTCTTACATATCATAACAGAAGTTCTGATCATTTTTTTTTTTCTGAGTTCCTTCTGTTTTAACATCCTCAGCATTTTCCATGCTCCTAACGAGGCTATCAAGTGGCAGTGTTTACTGCTATCTTGAGGACACTATCTCATTTTCTGCATAAATCTAGCTTCTATGTGGATCTGCTACTCCTTAGCAACAAAATAAATCTATCAATGATGCCACAAATTAAAAACACGACAATGGAAAGAGGAATTATTATATTGCTTTTCTTTATATGAAAATTTGCATTAACAACATTGTGACTACTCTGCATATAAGGATTCACATCTGGGAGGGACAACCACCAGTCTATGAAATAAGTGTTAGCAGGATCATAGATAATGAATACTGCATATATTTCTACTGAGTGCTGGTAATTCACCATGTTAACTTTGGCCCACTTAAAATAAGGTTTCCCCATGTGGATACTTAATTAAAATTGAAAATATTTTCTCAGAAAGCAAAAGAAATCTGTCTCCTATATTATATATATTACAGTCAAATTGGCACAGGCAAGTCTTAGGAGTAACTGTTTATCTAAACGGGGAAAAGGGACCTATAAGAAGAGCCAGAAAGCTAACTGCATCTACCACTGATGCTTCCCTGAATTACAGGCAGAAAGAGACTAATTGATAAATGAAAACAGAAAATTATCCTTTCTTAATTGTGGAACTTTCATTCTGGAGGCTGTTTAGAGATTTCAAGGTGCACTCTGTTTCTCTTATCTGTGGTATGCCTTCCTCAAATGCTTCTATAAATATAAATTGAAATCCTAAAGAACCACAATGGACTTACTTTGAAGTCTATGTGGAGAGAATCAGCCACAAAGAAATGACACAACAAATACATAGAGAAGACTGGAATTTATCTATCAGATTATTTTAATCTGCCCTAAATGATGCTTGTGTACAATATTAGCCCATTTCTGACAGCTTTTATCCTTATTTGATAGGGCATGTATCAAATGACACATCTGATCACCATATCTGCCTATCAGGTAATAGATGCTCTACTGTTAAAGGCAGATTATGACACCCTTATTCACGGGAGTTAGAACTGAAATTAGGGGTGATACTTAAAGTGCAGAGACTATTCAGCATGTATAAGTGAAACAGACTATGGCTTGTCAATGTTGCATTCTTCTCTGCTTGACTTAATATGACGGATAATTCATGGAAAACAAACAGTAAGTTTTTAGATTAGTTATTTGAAGTCGTACAGATGAATAACCATTAAACTTTACTTAGCATGTAACTGGAAGAAATCCTGTGCCTGCAGGAATAAATTATCCATAATTATGACTGTGTTTCTTTTATCCTTAGAAGGTCCCCAGGCTGCTGCCTTTCAGAGGTCTACCCATTTCTTTGGGTAACAGTTTGTGTTTGTAATTCTGAACCAATAACTGAGGATGTTGTCTTTGTAAAGGCAGACAATGAGGAAATTACTTTGAACATAAGGTAATGGGTTTAGGTCTGCATTACCTGTAAAAACAACTATAAGTACCAGGTCAATAACTAGACAGAAAAGAGAAAGTCAGCTTTGACAAGGAAGTTCACTGCAGCTTGGACTTTCTATGATCCCTGCTGCAAGCTCTCTCCCACCCAGAGGTTTTGCAGCTCTTTAGCTAGATCCAGGACTCACCTCAGACATGTATAACCTTAGCTGAGTACTGTGAAAGGCCTGTCAAAAACTGTTGACAGATAAGAAATGCAAAAATTACAAACTGAGTGAGACATGTCTGTTACATTAAGACAAAGTATTGGGCCAGATCTGACAGCCCGAGAGCAGTGAGGGTTCTGCAGCCCCATGTCCCCAGGTCCAACCAGTTGCAAGGCTACACATGTAAATGCATGCACACAGAGCACATGTATATAGCATGTATATATAGGGCCAGCCACACAGACCACAGCTATGCACAGAGTAGATGCATGAACACAGACAGCACCAACAGCCTGTGGCTGAGCAGCGTAAGAGTCCATTACTCGGAAAAATTTGTGTGTACATATGTCTGTGTGTGTGTGTGTGTGTATGTAAATACAATGTGTACGCCTCCAGCAGTTGGATTTAGACACTCATTTTGTCTGGTACCTGCCCCCGAATACCAGTCTCAACAGTTGCTGGCACCTTGACATAAGGGTCCTGGTATCACAGCCCCACTCCAGTTGCTGGTACAATCTCACTCATACATGCATGCACACATACACATGAACAGCTGGCTGAGATTCCTCTGGTCCCCCAGTAGTCGACTGTCCCTAAGGTCTCACACTTAAAGGCGCACATGTGCGTGTACACACACACACACAGAGGTCTTGCCACTTGAGATCCCCGCCTCGAGCCCACAGTCTCTTTGGCACCTGGTTGGAACTCCTTTGGTCTCCCCAATAGCCAGCTCTTCCCATGGTTTTACCCTTAAAGTCACACAGACTTGCCCGGCTCCCAGGTCTCTTCACCTACTCGCTGGCTAGTCCTGCCTGATCTTTGGTAGCAATTGCACACTCCCTCACACACCTGTGCTCACTTGAATGTGCTTTGCTTCCCAAACCAGGCATTGACGTTCACAGTTCAATGTGGGACGGGAAATCTTTTCCAAGAATGTTGTTTTTCCTGCACATATTGCTTTCTTCTACAACTGTACCTCCATTCCTAAAAACATCCCTTGAATTACTGTTAGAATACTAAGAAGCCCTT
This sequence comes from Falco rusticolus, assembly GCF_015220075.1. Classification (NCBI taxonomy): domain Eukaryota; kingdom Metazoa; phylum Chordata; class Aves; order Falconiformes; family Falconidae; genus Falco; species Falco rusticolus. The sequence goes on along the minus strand of NC_051188.1, from coordinate 39,368,332 downwards.
ACTTTTCAAAATAACATTACTTTGTAACTGTCTTAGTTTGGCTTGCCAAAGTATCTAATAACAATAGTTTCCAGACATCTCTTTTATTCTGCTGTTTCTGTATTTATTTCTGTCTTCCTGTCTAATATTTATTCCCAAAAGAAAATTAATTAAAATATATCAACATATTTTAGAAGAGTATGACCCCCTTTTCCATTTACAGAATCACAATATGACAGTATGGATAAAGTTGGAGGGGACCTCTGGAGATCATATAGTTCAACCCTCCTGTTCAAATCAAGTTCAGCTGGAAGAGGTGACTCAGGGATATGGCCAGTCAGGTTTTCAACATGTACAGGAATGTAGGCTCTACAACCTCTCTGGGTAATCTGTTCAATCAAATCACTCTCACAGGAGGAATTTCTCCTACTTCAATTTGTGCCCATAGTCTATTGTTCTTTCACTGCATATCATTGAGGAGAATACAGGTCTATCTTTACCCTCACATGCAGCATTTTTACACATTGCTAAAATCCCTGGGCCTTCTCTTCTCCAGGCTGAATGTCCCAATGCTCTTTTTTGGCCTTCTTTGCCGCAAAACTACATTACTGGATTTTGATCAACTTATTGTCCATCAGAACCTGCATGTCCTTCTTTTCAAAGCTGTTTAGCAATGGGTTTGCCCTCAGCCTGTCCTGGTGCTTGGATTTATTCCTCCCCAGATATTGGACTTTGAATTTTCCTTGGCTGAACTTTGTAAGATTCCTCTTTCCACATTTCTCCAGACTGTTAAGGTGAATCTAAATGGCAGCACAACTATCTGGTTTTTAAACCACTTCTCCCAGTTCTGCATCATTGCAATCTTACTGAAGTTGTAGTTGGTCACATCATACACATCATTAATGAACATGATAAACAGTACTAACCTCAGTATTAGCCTCCAAACCCCTGGGGTACAGTCCTAGTGATTGGCCTCCAGCTGGACATACACCACTGATCAAAACCTTTTGAGCCTAGCAGATGGACCAGTTTTCAGTCCATCTCAGTGTCCACTTAACAAATCCATACTTCCTTAATTTGTCTGTGAGAATGTTATGGGAGACAATGTCAAAAGGCTTACTAAAGTGGAGATAAACAACATCCCCTGTTCTCTCCTTATCATCCAATCAAATCACCTCATTGAAGAAGTCTACCAGGTCGGTCAGGCATTACTTCCCCTTCATAAATGCATCCTGACTTCTCCACATCACCTTCTTATCTTTCTTATGTTTGTAAATGGTTTTCTTATGTCCGTAGCTCGTCTCACAGCCCTGGGATTCCTGAAGGTTGGTTTTACCAGTAAAGACTAAGTAAAGTCTTACAAATAAAGTCACTGAGTACTTCATCCATTTCCACTACCTTTGTCACCATTTTCCCTGTCTCATTCAGTAGAGGGCCCACATTTTGCCTAGTCTTTCTTTCTCTGCAAATGTACTTGCAGAAGCCTTACTTGTTACCATTCACGTGTCCCACCAGATTCAGTTCCAGGTGGACTTCAGTTTCCTAACCCTATTTGTTTATAGAATCATAGAATCATTTAGGTTGGAAAAGACCTTTAAGAACATTGAGTCCAACTGTTAACTTGGCACTCCCAAGTCCACCACTAAACCATGTCCTTAAGTAGCACATTCACACATTTTTTAAACACCTCCAGGGATGGTGACTCCACCACTTCCCTTGGCATCCTGTTCCTATGACTGACAACCTTTAAAGTGAAGATTTTTTTTTTCTAATATCCAATCTAAACCTCTCCTGGTGTAACTTGAGGCCATTTCCTCTTGTCCTATCACTTGGTACTTGGGAGAAGAGACCAACACCCATCTCACCACAACCTCTTTTCATGTAGTTTTAAAAAGGGATAAGGTCTTCCTTGAGCCTCCTTTTCTCCAGACTAAACAAACTCAGTACCTTCAGCCGATCTCAAAAGACTTGTTCTCCAGACCCTTCACCAGCTTTGTTGTTCTTCTTTGGACATGCTCCAGCACGTCAATGTCTTTCTTGCAGTGAAGGCCCCCAAACTGAACACAGCATTCAAGGTGCGGCCTCACCAGTGCTGAGTACAGGGGACAGTCACTTCCCTTGTCCTGCTGGCCACACTGTTTTGGTTATAAGCCAGGATGCTGTTGGCGATTCTGGCCACCTGGGCACACTGCTGGCTCATGTTCAGCTGGCCATTAATCAACACCCTCAGGTCCTTCTCTGCCAGGCAGCTTTCCAGCCACTCTTCCCCAAGCCTGTAGCATTGCATGGGGTTGTTGTGCCCCAAGTGCAGGACCTGGCACTTCTCCTTGTTGAAACTCATACAATTGGCCTTGACCCATCAATCCAGGCTGTCCAGATCCCTCTGCAGAGGCTTGCTGCCCTGAAGCAGCTCAACACTCCCACCCAACTTGGTGTCATCTGCAACCTTACTGAGGGTGCACTCAATCCGCTCTTCCAGATCATTGATAAAGTTATTAAACAGGAAATTACCCCAGTACCGAGCCCTGGGGAACCCCACTTTTGACTGGCTGCCAACTGGATTTAACTCCATTCACTGCCACTTTTTGGGCCCAACCATGCATCCAGTTTTCTGTTCCCAAACCTCAAACTCTGCTTACCCCTCCATCAGTACAGCTGGAATTCAGGCTTTTGAAGGCGAAGGGTCTTGGAGAAGATCCAGTCAATTTCTTTCCTATCATCCCTGATGCTGCACAGTCTGCTGACCTCCTCCTACAGCTCCTTTACTTGGCAACACAGACCATGAGCATTCATACCCTGCAGGACAGAATGCAATGACCCTGGTCCTGGGTTCAGCAAGAAGCCCCAGGAGTCCTTGCAGCCCCAGACCTGGAGACTTGCATCCATTCTCAGGAGCTCCAACTGGTTTAAGGCTGCTGCTGTTACAGGGACAGCTGCTACACTGGCTGCTACAGACTGTGCCCTGTGATGCATCACCACAAGGAAGCATAAGCTCTTTTGAACTTTTTGCTCTCTCCTGTGTGACCCTTTACACAAAGTGGTGCACAAACTGCTGTCCAGTTTAAACTTAACTTTATCCACATGACCTCCAGAGGTCCTTTAACAAACTAAATAATGATTTGGTGTTATGACTCTTTCTCTGCAAACACAATTTTATACACCAAAATGGCCCTGCTATACATTAAATGCCTTTTATCTAGTCAGCTGAATTTAACTGTTTGCAGACGCAGGATTTGCAGATTCCTATGTCGACATATCTCACAAACAAACAACAACCCTAGCAAAATCAAATATTTTGTGACTCTGTATTTTATCTATAGTTCTTGGCATGGGGTTGTGGGGGTGGGCGGGTGGGGAAGTGGAAGGGAGACATGAAGAAAAGAGAATAAAAGATTTATGATTTTATAGTAGGAGTATATGACTATGTCATGCCAAACAACTGTAAGTGAGTAATTGGATAATGGATATTGCAAAGAATGAGTGGTCAAAATATTTTGAAACCTTATTTTTGCATGGGAAGGGTATATTAAAGAGAGTTACAAAGTCCTGAGGTATTTCAGGATTCATTGTTTTGATGGAGTATGGTTTATAGAAAGAATACATTTCAAAAATGTATATACATCAAGAAAGATACAGAAAATTATTTTTGAAGATGCTGAGAAGAGGCAAGCTTTTAGGCATTTTAGTTAGTGAGATTAAACTTGACATGGGATTTAGGATGCTTGGCTAGATCTAAGTAAAAAAAGTAATTAAAATCTGGTCATCTTTATGAGGTTTATTTAGGCTTTTTTTTCCCTGAAACAGAAGGATTTATTTTGTTAATTTTCTAAAAATAGGGTTTATTTAATCTATCTATATGACAAATACAATCTTACCACTTGCTAAATTGAGAAGCTAATGGACAGAAGTAAAAGTTTGAAGTCAGTTCCTTAATAGAGAAATCTCACCTTGGGGAGAAGAAAAAAGTTATTGTCTCTCTCGAAAGATAAAAGAGAATTAGAATAAATACCATGATGAAATTAGACCTTCTTGTCTCCTTCTTGGATGAGTATACCTTTTTGAATCTGACTCTATAGGAGTAGTAGTATGTGTAGTCAGTCATATGTTATAAATATACAGGAAACATACACATTTTCTGCAGCTAAGCCACAACTTCTGCTTTGCAAGTGTTTTGGGTTTGGTTTTTTTGTTGTTTTTTTGGGAGGGTTGTTTTTGGTTTTGTTTTTGTGGCATCATGAAGTTATATAAATATATGTGTGTGTGTATATATATATAAATCCATGAAGTTAACTTAAACAAAAATTATTGGCATTTTTAATGTCAATAGGTTTGATGATACAAAGGTATTTTACACATGCAATCATGTCTAAGATCTGAGCCACATCCCATTAAAATCAAAGGGATCTTTTATTATTTTAGCAGATTAAAATAGAGGACAAAGCTGTAGGAGGAGAGGACTACAGAGAAATACATCGTCTGCATTTACTAAAGAAAACAGACAATTAAAACCCCAACCAAACAGAACAAAAGAAAAAAAACCCACAAAAAAACCAAAAACCAAACACAAAAAGAAGCCCAGTGTTTGGATAACAGACTCAATGGAATTTTAGACCTTGATTTTATCAAATAATTTTTAATCAACAGCAATGTTGTCCAATCATGGGGTCTTTCTTAAGAGATCAAGACTGCATGGTACTAGCTGTGAGGCACCTATAGGGTTATTAATTCCTAAATATTGAAGAGTGGATTTTGAAGATGTACTTTCCTTTAGAATATAAGATTATTCTGTACATTAGTGGTTTTTCCCCCTCTTATTTTATTACTCTCGTCTCCAGATAAATAATGTTCACACATGTAATTTGATTATCTCCCCACTTATGAGTACAGAATTTTTTTGCTTAGGCTTCAGTAGATAAATTTTCATATATGACTAAGCTATTTGAGTGAAAAATTATTGATCAAATAGCAATAAGAAAAACTCTGGACAAAGCAGACCAGCTTAGGTCAGGATGTTTCTCAAGCAGTGGAGATTACACAGCCTCTTGTGGCAACCTGTTCAATTATCCGACTTCCCTAAAGATAAGAAGTTTTCCTTATATAAGATCAGAACTTCCCAGTCTTGCAGCTTTTATGTTTACCACACCTCTGTGCCTTTCCAGGAAGATCTGGCATCATCTTCTTTATTAGGTAACTGAAGGAGCAGTAAAGTCTCCATTTAGCATTTTGTTCTCAAGGATAAAGCTACCCAGGTCTTGCAGCATCTCTTTGTATGCCACATTTTCCAGCCTCTTGACCAACTGACTTCAGTACATAAATATTTGACTTCTGCTAGAGAGCCCAAAAATAAATACAGCACTCCATGTGCAACTTCACAAGTGCTGAACAGAGGGAAAGAGTTATTCTCCTGAACCTGCTGTGTCCACAGTCTTGCTAATACAGTGCAGGATACAGCTTTTTTTTATTCTTTTTTTTTTTTTTTCTCACTCTCTGGGCAACTCCTGACTCATGTTCATGTTCATTTCCCAAGTCCTTCTCTGAAAAGCTTCTTCCATGCCAATTGACTCCACAATGTACTCATACATTGGGTTATTCCTCTCCAGATACAGGATGTTACAATTTCCTTTGTTGCACTTTATGTTCCTGTCAGCCCATTTCTCCACCTCATTAAGGTCTCTCTGAATAGCAATCTTATCCTCCCCCAGTCTGGTATCATCTGAGAACCTGGTGTCAGTGAATTGTAGTCCATTGTCCTTGTTGCTAATAAAGGCACCAAACATTACCCACACTGGTATCAGCCCTTTAGGACACCACTATTAAACAGACATAATTTGGATTTTGTGCTGACAGTTTTCTACCTGCAGCATAGGCCCCTGGTTCAGACTGTATGCCACCACTTTGGCTATAAGGATACTATGGCAGATTATGTCAAAGGCCTTGTTAATGTCAAGATAAAAGACTTCTGCTGCTCTCCCCTCACCCACTGAGCCATCACCTTTGTCATAGAAGGCAATCGGGTTGGTCAGGCACTATTTGCCCCTAGTAAGTCTGTGCTTACTGCTCCCAATCACTTTCTTTCTCGTCACATGTTTGGGTCTTCCTTCCAAGAGGATTTGCTCCATTAGCTTCCTGGGGACTGAGGTTAGGCTGACTGGCCCATAGTTCTCCAGATTCTCTTTTTTTTTCCTTCTCTTTCTCCATGCCCAACTACCCTCAAAAGGGAATAATGATTGAATAAATTGTTCATTTGTTTAGGATCCTGAATGTACAGGTTACTTTCACTTTAGAATATGAGTTTCAAGTAGGTATCAGGCTGAGGAGTGAAAAACCGACCCAATGGCATACTTCTCATTGATTGATTTTGTAATTTTTGTAGTGTGGTACTGCAAGTTGTGAATATCAGCAGTAGCCTAGCAACTTTGCCCATTTGCTACCTATGAAACAAAGGGGCTTGTCTCTTGGATTCCACTCCAGGAAGCAGGTGATTGAATTAGAATTTTAATAAGTCTGAGAACTTAAAAATATAAGTGATTTTTGGCTCTCTATCTCACTCCTCATTCAAACTTCATTTGGTTTTTATTCTGCAAAATATTGCCAGCTCATGGTATGGGTTACTTCTTTGTTCTTGTTTTTGAAGGAAAAATTACTTGAATCCAAAATCTTCTTACGCTGATTCCACCCGGGTCTCTTTATGTTTGTTTCCTTCCTGGACCTGGAAACAGAATATATATGGGTTTTTTTGTAGGACATCTACTTACAACTGTTAATGGGTTTGATCTATGTGTTTTGTTATCCGAATTAAAACATTACACAAATACAGATAGATAATTAAATGGTTAGGGTTTATTTCCACTTAAATTGCTTCATGCATTACTTATGTAAACATATATAAAATGCCATGATTTTGATACACAGTGAATTCAGATGCAACATGGACATGAAAACCAATGAAATAAAAAACAAAGTGCAGAGTGTGTTAGCAACATGTAAAAATTATACAAGTAGATTCTGGAGCAAGAATTTAGAAGCCACCATTATCATCATACCTCTCCCAGCAAAAGACTTGGGATGCTGATCACTCATAGAGTCAGACCCCTCTCCTGCTTCCCCTGCACTGAAACCACTATTCTTAAGATCTGTGAAGTTATATGGACTAGAAGTTTTTTTCAAGTTAACTAGGGTTCCTGCCACAAGTATAAATTGTTTAAACTGTGGATGCTACTATCATTGTAACTGGACTGGGATTCAAACATTTTGGAATTAGCTACAGAAGGATGTTTAGAAATCTGTAAAATTTTACTAATATTCTGTCAGATTATAGTTTTATCATTTATTTGCCTTATTGCTGACCCTGAATGTGTAGTTCACTACTGCTGAATTACGTTAATAAATTTTGTTAATAAGTCCATGTATTACTAATCCAAATTTATTTCAAACCATGTTACTTGATATATATAAAGATACTTAAAAATCCCAAAGGTATTTATTTGATTTGCTGTAACTTTGATTTTAGTTTCTCAATGAATCAAATATCTGCTTAGACTCACCCACTCTTTTGACCTTTTCTTACCATACATCAATAGATCATTGGACCATTCTGTATCTCAGGTAACAGATTTCCCACAGATGAGTGGTGATCCACTGATCCAGTCTAATAATGGTAGTGATAATTTGATGCTAAATTCTTTCACCTTTCTTCAGAACTGTTAGCACTTTCTCAGCCTCTGGTAGTCTGGAGTGTAACTAAGTGACCTGCCTTCCTTGGCTAGTGGTGTATATAGCTCTGCCCAAGATACAGCTGTGAAAGGGAGCTCTCTTAATGGGGCTTTTATCTTCCTACTTAATTTCTGACCATCGCCACCACAGCAACAAAAAAAGAAGTTCTAAACAAAGTTCTGTTTAGATACTGCTTAAGATATAAATTTGAACAAAGCACTCTAAGGGACTTCCATTTAAAATTATATAGTTTTGCTTTAATGAGCAGAATATTAATTTTATTTATTCATATATCATTTCATCAACATAGTGCATCTTCAACAGTGCTTTAATAAATTCATATATGTATTCTGCATGTATTTTCTGTTTGATGAGTAATGAGATATGCTATATGCAGAGTATTTCAAGGCAAAACTGTTGGAAAAAATAGAGTGGTTAGAGAATATTTACAACGTAAGCATAATAACACTTAGCTGTGAACTTAACTGTAAAGTGACTTTCACAGCCTGAGGTTTTGGTTGAGAACTTAATGTTTTGTTTACTGCATGAGCTAACTAATCAACAAAAACAATTTTGCTGCACACACAACAGGACATCTCTGGTTCTGCTTGCTGAGAAATAATTTGTCTTTGTGGGAGTATCACACTTATCATAAACAGTGTGATAGCTGCAGTTGATAGCCCAGTACTTTTCCATGAAGTCAAGACAGCTGAAGACATTTGCAAATATTTTTTTTTGTGCTGTAGTTAATGAACCACAGAAAGGTATTGTTGAAGGCAAGGAAGTTGGATATTGGGCATGTTTTAACATTGTTAAATGTGTAAAGGCAAAAAATACATTTTTCAGTAAACTGGTAATAAAGAATGATTTATGCTGTGGTGAAGCTATGATCTTTTGTTCAGACAACAGTCAGGAAATTTGTAAGCTTTGCATTTTTTCTGGGTAAATATTAATATTATGAACTTGTCTTCCTGTCTTTCCTTCTTCCCCTCCCCCACTCCACCCAGTAAAGAAGAATACTGTTAGGGCTACAGAGTTAGGCAAGTAACTAAGCCACTGATTAGGACCTGGCCTGACTTTAAACTAACTGAACAGGATATGAAAACCTACATGAGACATTTTTTGATGTAATAGGTAACAGTGTAACAGCTGGAAAATGTTAATGATCGCAGTATGAAAGACAGATTTCACAGGTACTTAGGGGACATTTATGTGAGAACTGACTAAATATCACAGGTATCTGGCAGGGGATATTGGGGACCTTTACAGAAGTACAATTTTTTGAAGCCATCAGCACATCAATAACTAGATCAGTATTGCCATAAAGGTCAGATATTCACTAGGCAATGGTATTAGAAACAGATAATTTGGTTACAGATGTAGCAAAATTGAGACTAAAGGGGAAAAGTAATTGAGAGTTGCATGTTTGAGAGGAGACTGAGAAGGAAAAAGGGAGCTGTGAGGACAGCTAGAAGGAGTGTCAAGAAATGGGAAAAGGATAACAAGTTACCCTGTCCGGGGTTACCCATTGAGCAGCCTTGCATTTGATCTCCACAGTCTAAATCAGGGTAACAAACCAAACTGGTTTGTCTAACTATACATGTTTCCACAGGCAGAAGGGACAGAGAGCAAAGTGTTGGTACACTCAGACATTTCAGCACCAGAGCGTTGGTGCCCATTTCAGATTGGGCAACACTGGTACCTCTCTACCACTTCCTAAAGCAAGATGACTGCAGTTATGTAGACAATTAACTTTGGAAAAGATAAAAGAAAAAACAGTAAACAGAACCTCTTAGTTCATGACAACTGTATAGCAGTTCTAATGGGGCAGGGGTGCATGTTCCAGATAATCCATTAATGGAAATCTGTAAAAAATGAACTAAACAAATATCTAGTAAGAATAGGAAAAATACAGTTGACTTTGCATTAAAGAAATAGAGTAGATAGCTCCTTCAAATTTATTTCAGTCCTGGTTTTTCATAAGTTTATTAGTAGTATTTTGTCACTTTTAACATCAGTCTTTTAAGTAGATATAAGGAAAGATAGTGTAACTACTGAGGACTTTTATCTAATGATGTGTAAGGAGTTGTATTTTGTGCCCATCCACTCATTTCTCTATAAATGTTAGTTAATTTTCATCCAGCATGTGCATTTCTGTAGCATGATCTAAACATTAATTACAACTTTTCAATATATATTGACCTCCTGAAGCAGAACTTCATCGATTTATCAGCAGGACTATATAATAGAAAATGAAGACTCATGGGAATATCAATAGCATGGCAGTGAAGAACACACTTGTTTTCTGCCTGTAACATCTCAGTCCTGAAACATCACATATAAATAAGACTCAAATACACAAAGTACAGATTTTTCTTCGTTATCAGGGCCATCTTTTTTTTTAAATCTTGTCTTTCAAACATAACCTGTTATACAATAAACTTTCTCACTATCTTCACAGAGATTTCCTGAAATTAAGATTTTTCTTTGCTGTGTGTCATTGTCATTTTGAAGGTATTTCATTCCAGTTTTTCTTCTTTACCCACACTTCAGTGAAAGGGTGTAAGAAAACAGTTGTTGGTCACATTAGGATTTTTTTTTTTCTAGACAAGGAAATAATTACAGTTAACATCAATGCAAATCAGAAAGAGGATTTTCAAAAAAGTTTATCAACTTCCTTGTGGGATCAAAAGCCTGTCAGAAAAAGTTCAGACTGAAATTGAAATCAGTATGATTGGAACAAAATGTTAATGTAATTTTTAACCAGTTGTTGAAGATCAATAGCAAAAGCACCAGTATAGTTTCAGTACCTTAAGTTTACAACCAAGTGGCAGTGAGAAAAGCTGAAGGCTACAGAAACTACCAGCATGGTTTTTTACATCCTTTGCACTGAGATCTTTCAAAAATTCATCTTTTCAAATGTTTTTTCCTAAGAAGGTTGTCTTAACAATTCAGTCCCCACTGGTTCTCCTCTTACCACCTAAAAAATGTAATCAAGGCCAGCTGCTCCTTAGAGGCTTTAACGAGCTTGTGTGTGCCTGGTTCCCGTTTACATCAATGGTTCTGGTTTTATGTTTCTTACCTGGGTGGTGGTATATTTTCTGATTTCTTCAGAAGTTTTTTGTTTGCTGTTTAGTGTCCTTTTGTAAAAGCTTTTGTAGAACTTTTTTTATTGGGTGTAGGTGCCAAGATGCCGGCAGCAGGGCCTACAGGGCCTCTGTGGGGTGGCCAGGGCTGCGCCGGGCCGGGCACAGCGGTTCCAGCCGGCTCCGGCCCACCCACCACAGGGCATGACCAGGCCCTCGGCCACTGGGGTGATGCATGGGAAAGGCATATTTAAGAAAGGCTAAAAAACGCAACGTGGCTGTGAGGAGCAAGAAAAACAATATGAGAGAAACAAGCCTGCAGACACCAAAATCAGTGCAGAAAGAGGGTGAGACGGTGCTCCAGGCACTGGAGCAGAGATGCCCCTGCAGCCCATGAAGAAGACCATGGTGACACAGGTTGTCCTCCTGCAGCACATGGAGGACCACACTGGAGTGGAAATCCATACTACAGCTTGTGGAGGAGCCCATGCTGGAGCAGAGGAATGTGCCCTGAAGGAAGCTGCAGACAGTGGAAAGCCCACACAGAAGCAGGTTTCCTGGCAGGAGCTGAGGCCCATGGAGAGGAGCCCATGCTGGAGCAGTTTTTCTGGCAGTGTCTGTAATCCATGAGGGACCCACTCTTGAGCAGTCCATTCCTGCAGGACTGCACCCTGTGGAAAGGATCCATGCTGGAGCAGTTCTTGAAACACTGCAGCCCAGAGGAAGGACTCATGTTGGAAACATTTGTGAAGGGCTGTATCCCATGGAAGGAACCCCACCCTGAAGCAGGGTGAAGCATGAGGAGGAAAGGGCAGCAGAGAAGAAGTGTTAGGAACTAGCTGCAACCCCCATTCCCTATAACCCCTGCACGGCTAAAGAGGAGGGGGTAGAAGAGCTGGGAATGAAGTGGGGGAAGAGAAGGCGGCACTTTTTTTTGTTGTTGTTTTTTGGTTTTTTCCTTGTTTCTTACTGGCCTATTCTATTTTTAATTAGTAATTAATTAAATTATTTTTCCACAAGTCGAGTCTGTTTTGCCGTGACTAACTGGTAAGGATCTCCCTGTATCTACCTCAACCCATGAGCTATTAATATTATTTTCTTCCCCTGTTCTTTTGAGGTCAGTGAGTGAGAGAGTGGCTTGGTGGGCACCTGGCAGCCAGGCAATGTTAACCCATCACATGTACATATGCAGAATTTTCCCAAGTTGTTTAAATAAATTAAAAAAACCCACACCACCAAATAAATACTGTTGGGTTACTTATCAAATATAGTGTCCTTCCTTCTGGAATTTGGTTTTATTAGTTCACAGAGGGATCAAACCCAAGAACAGGTAGATATAATGTAGAAATGTGAATGTTATCTTCTCTAGTTTAATTCTTTCCCTGCCAGTTATACATGGAACACAAATATCCTGATAAGGGAAACAGGAGCTATATACATAGACTCAATCATATCTAATCTTCTGGGTTAATTTCATTATTGAGCTCTCTTAAGTTCTTTTGATACCTTAAGGTAATAAATATCTACTCTGAATTCCTCTGGGTTTTTCTTATAGAAATAGTGACAAACCTCCTGTGTTTTAATCATGACACAACTGATATTTTTTAAAGGTTTTTATAATTATGTTCTACTTAGTCTGGGAAAAAATATTTAGACATATGAAATAGCCAATGAACATCCTTTCATTATGTCTCACACGAATCTTAATTTCAAAAAGCATTTGAACAGAAGGGGAGAAAACAAAACAACACCTAAATCCAACTATATGCATATGTTGTTTTTCTGTAAAGCTAGAAAGCTGTATCTTGAAAGGATCATTTTCTCCAAAATCTCTTAAGACCTTTTCCTCATTCCTGTTATACGTTTTACCCTTTACACAATGGCAACAAATGAACTCATTCCCTTTGACTCCTCTGCCTCTCAGAATGGCTTTTCAACCTCATAATATTCTTCCAATTTCTTCTTTTCTACTCCAACAGAAAAAAAAAATATTGTAGCTCATTGGAAATAGAACAAAACAGAAAAAAACCCTCACCAAATCCCCTAAATCTATTCTAGTTTTTTAAAGGGTCTCAATAATCATCTGAAGTAAATGATGTGTCATGGATGATATAGCAGGTCACTTCATTCAGTAGTGACCCTGCTGTTCTTATGGTGTTGTGCATCCCCTTTGATATTGAGTCCACATACAATGTACTGGAATTGCTGAGTTGCAAAGAACTCTCTGAAGGGGAAAAACTACACTGTTTTTATATTCCAAACTGAAAATTTGCACCAGATTTCTTCTCAGTACTGTAATTTTACTAACGCCAGAGAATCTGCTATTAACTTACTCTACAAAATGAGAAATGAGAGGCAGACTCCTTGTCTCTGATAAATATTTTTTTTTAAGTACTCACTGAAAGAGAATAGTCCCTGTGGGTGACAGCAAAATTAACAGACCCTGGTGCGTACATGTGGAACAAATTCTTTGCATGTCCTTAGAGTCATCATTATACAGGTTCTCAGTAGAGCGTTTTCTTTTAATCTCCTTGCAATCTAAAAATGAGTTACACATCCCGCTGCTGATGGGGAAAGTACAGCAGTTTGGGTGGGGGTGGTTGGGGTTTTTTTGTGATTTTAGGTTTGGTTTGGGGTTTTTTGTTTGTGTCTGTGTTATTTTTTCCACTTCCACTGAGGTTTTGTAATCTTTGTAGGAAATACAAAATTCAGGCTAGGAATTCAAACTAAAAAAGATCAAAACAGTGTTATCTTTTTTAACGTTATAATTTGCATCTCAGAGTAACACATCCACAGAGCCTAATCTGTTAGGTTGTTTAGACCTGTGAATATGCCTTTACAATATTTGTGATACCGTTAACTCTACCAAATTTATTTGCAATAACCTTTCCCTCCTCCTTCCACCTTCATGAGCAGGTCCAAACATGTGTGATAAAACAGTTACATCCAGAAGACTGAGTATTTAGTTTCTTAAGTAAACTATTTCTCCTCAAAGACTCATTTGGCCTAGATTCATAATAGCTTTGCAAGATTTCAGAAAATAATAATTTTCACTCTTCTCTGGTGTTGAAAAGAGAGGTATAGAGAGAACCAGGAATAACCTACATGAAGCAACTGCACAGGTTGGTTAATTCACCTTAGGTCTATCCACTTCTTGAACCAGTAGGCACTGTCCATCTGGAGTCCAGCTGCCGTATAAGTGTTTATAAAATGACACAAAGAAATAGCCAGATACTGGTCACAGTTGTCTAACACAGGCTTCTTTGTCGACTACGTGTCTCATATGCTTTTTGTTGCAGCATCTGTAAATACTTTGACAATAAAATGGCAAACTGCTTTTCAGAATGAAAAATAAACATAAATGAAGCCAATTGTTAAGAAAAATATCAGCCTGGAGTAAGTAAATGCAACCACTGAATAGGAGGGCCAATGCAAATTCAGATTATAGAAATGCCTCAGTTATAAACTGGCAGTATTGTGCCAAGGCTTAAAATAGTGATTCATTCATTAATCCTTAGTTTCTCTGCTGACATAAAGAATTAACAATAGTTTTGATGTTGAGTTTTATGATTTGTGCTGGGAAATGGACCGAGACTACCAATTCAATTCCTCATTAATCATTCAAAGATAATTGCTTTCAGTTAATTTAATGTGGACTGGACTTGAACCAGTGTCTCTAAGGATAAAAAGGAGTGTATTTTCTAAATAAATACCAGGTTCAAAATATTTGCTCATTATTTTAATCAGTTTTGGTTTTATCATGCACACAAAGCATCATGACAATAATGCATTTTGAAATACATAGATAAACAAATGGAAGATAAGATGCAAAGTTTTCATCATTATCAGAATACTGAACACAAATTTCCTTTGGTTTTTTTTTTACTTTATTTTCTTTTGTTGTTCTTGTTAATTTACTAATACCTTCATTTTAGGTCCACATAGAAAGGTTGCTACTACGTAAGCAGATGTTTAATTTTTTTTATGCCATCACAGTCTAGAATGCACTTAATAAATTACTATGTAACTTTTTTCCAAAATCCATTTCAGTAAGTTCTGCAGTCTATTTTTGAATCAGTTTATTTGAATTGGTTCAATATTTGACAATAAAAATAGCATGTCACTGTTGCTAATGTGCAAAGGAAGCTATGATGGCAGGATTTTTGTTGGACTGGTAAACAACACTCCTGAAAGTTGCAGCAATCTCATAGATCATGATACATTGTAAAATAAAGGGTTAATTCTTTAAAAATTAAATCCTCAAGTAATTTGTTTTGAACAAGTTTCCCATAAAAAAAACACAAAAACCCAAACCAACCAAAAAACCCCCAAAACCAAACAACCCCCCCCCAAAAAAAAACCACACGTGAAAAAGATGAATAATATTTTCCTAACAAGGTGACAGACATTTTGTTTCATTGATACTAAATTTAATAAAATGAAGATGTAATTTAAATAGGTAAATAGTAGAAAAACTTATGCAGGAAAAGTCATCAAATTCTATGGCAATGCCAATTACATTCCTGAAAAGTGTGCACTTGAGGAGAGATGCAGAATTCCCAAGCTCTAACATCATCGACATTGAAATGACCTTTTTTGTCTAAAAGATATTCCACTTCAAGTGTTATTTCCACACATATACTGCCCCGGGTTGCTACAGAGAATTGAACATAGTATTTCTATAAAGAAATGCAGTGCTACCATATGCCCAGCAGGCTTAAAGCTGTTCAAAACTTGGCCTGTGGAATTCATTAGAGTAAAAACTGTTTTAGACCATCCTGAATGAACAGCAGTAGTAATAAAACAGCTATGGTCTCATGATACAGAAGTGTAATTTTCTCTTTGTTATGAACTATAATTGGTGAATATATTACTATTTGCAATTTGCAAAGAAGAGAGATACTGCCAGCTATTGCCTTCACAAATATTTGTAACTGCTTTGCATCTTTTGCTTTCATGAAGAGTACGACATTCAAGTGCCATGGACTGGAAGGAAAGAAGTGTGATATTGTTCTTAGACAGAAAACTAGATGTTCCCCTATCTAGGAGGGCTGCAGCCAGGAATCCTTCCCAAGGATTAAATTAAATTAATTAAAAAATTAAAGATGCATATTAATTTATCTGTGAGAAGGTATTCTATAAAATGTACATTTTCTCTATAGGTGGCACAGAATGCAACCAATTAATTCCTAGTATTAAAATGAAGCAACATTCATCCAGGAGATTAATAAATAGTGTGCAGTCTTGATGTATTGCCAAAGCTTGCTTCAGTTTATTTTTGAGTGATATACTGTCTTTTCATAAATACACAATCATTAGTAAAAAGCATTAAACAAATGTTGTACAAAAGTGAAAACAATTCTGTTTGCCAAATTGGTTGTGCGTGAGGCAAACACAGGGGTTGGATTTTGGGGTTTTTTTTTAATTATTATTATTTTTTGAACAGAACAGCAATAGTATTCATATTAGTTTCATTTTCATTTAAGCATTTTCCTGGTTGCCTTCTACAATATGCTTTTACAAGTAATAAGAAAAAAATGCTTTCGCTTTAATAATTGATTTAACGGTTTATGCAACAGTAAAGCAGTATTTTTAAAACATATTTTCCATCTTTACTTTCCTCTGTAAATTGGCAATAATTTGTGGTACCTTTATTACATATTCTTGAGAACATTAGCAAAGGTATAGAAATTTGCTTTCAGCTGGCAACAGATTTCATGATTATGAAGCAAGTCCAAATCTGATAAAAATCTAGCCTCAGGGGAAAGAAGAAAAATCTCAGTCTTCAAAATGTTAAGTCATGAATGCATCTGTTCTGTTCATTATATTCATGAGGTTAAGGTACTCAGAATATAATATTTTAAATAAAATATAAGAGCATTCATCTGTTGTATGGCCAGGTATGCCCCCATGTTCATTTGCTGCCAAGCCACAGATTGTAGAAGCTATTCAACAGCAATAAAAAAAACATGATATAAAACTCAGTGGGTCAGAGGGATCTTCTTTCCTCTGAAAACATAAACATTACATACCAGCAGTGCTGCCACATTGCCTTCTTAGCTCCTGAATGAAAGAAAATATTGAAGTAAATGGCAAGTATATATGAAATTGCAAACTTCAGGCTTTTAATCCAAAGAAAATATTACACTGGAACTGGATTATTTCCCCCCTTCCCACTACCCCAGCGCCCCTCATCCCCCCACACCCCACCCCAAGCTGAAAAGACTAAAGACAAAGATCAGCTAGATATAAAAAACTGAGTTCTTGAGCTATGAATGGCATATGAGTTTTGTGCTTCATATGGACTGCAAGAAGCACTGCTGTGAAATATATTTCTCTTTCTTTCATGATTGTGTTTTGATTCTAGCTCTCCTTTATCTCTCTCTTCTGCCAAAAAAAACACACCAACAAATTATGGTGTTTCTGAAGGTAAATGAGACATCTCCAGTACAAGGTTGCTTCAGTACTCTGCATGCAGTGTTTCTGCATACAAAGGGACTTCAGTGCTTGTTATGAGTCTTTCCTTCATTTCTCAAACTGTTTTCTAGAAGCGTTGGCATCTTTGTCAAAAATGAATGTATATGGTTTTACTGCCTTTGTGCTGTACTTAATGTCTGCCTTAGCAAATGTCTTCCTTTCTCCACTGGCCTATAAATTGTATAATTGGGTGAAGGATACTTTAGTTGTACTTTGTAAATTTTATTTTTTTCTTTTAAAATTGAAGAAACTGGTCTTTTAGATAGATCTATGCTCCTTTGTATGTCAGGGCTCTAATGTAATGAAATCATGGTGACCATACCTGGAATGGCAGTACTACATATGGTAGAACTCTATGTTTGAGACTTGCAAAGTCATGTCCTCCAATAATCATACCTAATATTGCCTTTGAACTATTAAAAATTGTCATGGCACCATTATCTGTTTAAAAAAACTGCTTCATGCTTTCTCTATTGAGGTAATATTTCTGGATGCTTCTCATGTCATAGTACAGTAAAAACCCCATCTGCAGACTACAGAAGGATAGTGTTACGTACATTTTGGTTTCTTTCTGGAAAAAAAAAATAAAAGGAAAAGAGGAAAACCAACACATAATAATATTTTATGAAGTCTGAAAATTCAGTATGGTATGGAAAATATCTCATATTAAGAATCCTGTTGAAATAATACGCTTAAAAAAGGAGGGGAAAAGCAGAATTTTCACACACAGATGTGCTAAAACAGACTGTGACCTTAACCATATAGTCTACACAATAATGAGATTTTTCCCTTCAGTTTATCTCTCCTGAACACATGAAATATTGTACCCTATTTTTTATTTCATTTTCTTAACAGCAAGGTACTTCCTTGACTATGAACTTTTCCTAAGCAATGAAGATTCACTGCTTATTCCATTAATTAGTTTATTTGTGGTGGGTTACCATGGCTGACTGCCAGGCTGCCGCCCAGCCACTCTCTCATTCCCCCTCTTCGACAAGACAGGGGAGAAAACAGGACTGAAATAAAAACTGAAACACTTACCAGTTACTGTTATTGGAAAAAAAGACTTGGGGATAATTAATTTATTACCAGTTTAAATTTTATTAAGCTAGAGGTTGATGCACTGGAAAGAAGCTCTGCAGAGAAGGAGCTGGAAGTCGTGGTGGACAGCAAGTTGACCATGGGCCAGCAGTGTGCCCTGGTGGCCAAGAAGGCCAATGGGATCCTGGGGTACATTAGGAGAAGCGTGCCCAACAAGCCGAGGGAGGTGGTCCTTCCCCTCTACTCTGCCCTAGCGAGGCCCCATCTGGAGTGCTGTGTCCAGTTCTGGGCTCCCCAGTTCAAGAGAGACAGGGAAGTCCTGGAGGGGGCCCAGCAGAGGGCTACAAAGGTGATTGGGGCACTGGAGCATCTCCCTTATGAGGAAAGGCCGAGAGAGCTGGGCCTCTTTAGCCCGGAGAAGAGAAGACTGAGAGGGGGTCTTATCAATGTCGACAAGTTTCTTAAGGGTGAGTGTCAAGAGGATGGGGTCAGGCTCCTTTGAGTAGTGCCCAGCAACAGGACAAGGGACAAAGGGCACAAACTGCAACACAGCAAGTTCCATTTGAATGTGAGGAGAAATTTCTTTACTTCGAGGGTGACAGAGTACTGGAACAGGCTGCCCAGAGAAATTGTGGAATCTCCTTCTCTGGAGACATTCAAAATGGACATGACTCTGTGCAACTTGCTCTAGCTGAACCTGCTTTAGCAGGGGCTTGGAGCAGATGATCTTCAGTGGCTTCCCAACCATTCTGTAATTCTGTGATTCTGTGAAGTCATTTTAAGAGTGGCTGCCCCAATGGGTGAAGGTTAAAGACCCTCACTCACTGCAGTAGCTGATGGAGAGACCCTACTGGCTCCAGTAGCTGACACTACAGGTCAGGGGTGCCCACAGCCCCAGGTCTGACTCTAGGAGCTGGCACAAAATTGCACTCACTAACAGAGATCTCACCAGTAGTTGTCACTGAGTCCTTGCAGCACATGTACAGACAAGACAGAGAGTGAGTTTATGAAGAGAGATAGGCCACCCCTGCAGCCCCCTGCTACCAGCATCTGGGTACCTACACTCAATACATTATTGCTTTAATGTTTTATAGTTATCATTCACTTCCTGTAAACATAGTTCCAGAACTTTTTGTTCATGACTTGGATTCATCATGCATACACTCTAGAAATTGGGCAGCTTCTTACATCAACTTACCAATTAATTTCTAAAGGAACAGAGTGAGTTCTCATTCACTTCTCAACTACAAAAACATAAGACTTTCTATTCTCATGTGAAAAGTTAAATTCAGGTAATTTTTAGAAAGTATAAAAACAATGTCTACAAAGAGCCTTCTTTGCCATTATCAATTGTATTTCAAACCCAGATTTCTAATATGGATGGATGAATTCCAGCTTGTCTAAAAATGACCAAAGGCTAGATGACGCTATTTCCCTTCTGCAGCCAGGAGAACAAACTCTTTGCTTTCTATAGTATGGATCTACCTTACATAGCTACATTTCCACATACCAGTATGTATCACAACGTATTTTTTGAAGACTATTCTGTTCTTGTAGCTCAGAGTATTGTCTTACTCTTCCTGCCAATTGTCTGGATCTATCAATCATTTCTAACCACTTATTACACTGTTTCTTTATTTCTGCACTGCTATCATGTGTAATCTACCCTATCACTATCTGATCTAAACAAAACAGGGTTCTCACAATATGTGTAATATCACACTGCACAGGTGTTTACAGAAGTTTACTTATGCTAATTTTTAAAAATTTAATCTTAGCTAATTATATACTAAATAGTATATAATAAATCTATCTGATCTTCAGATTTGTGTGACAGCAAGCTTGCCCATCTTAGCCTCTTCGCACAGTAGGAGGCAATGTGGACAACAACAACAGCAGTAATATAGACAGCAGTCTTTGACAAGTCTTGTGTTCAAGAATCAGTTGTTTATCTGCATTTCTAGGCTTTCTTACTCTAGTTATTGTAGTGAAACTAGGTGTAGTACTGGCTAGCTGAGTCAGTTTGTGATTCTGCTGGGCTAGAATCCTCCTTTCAGTACAAAAACCTTATCTTTTAGTCTGTAAGGGAAACATCCAGAAAAAAAAAAACTTCCGATAAGATCTTACATAAATTATTGGCAGCTTTATTTCTGCTATAGGGCACTATTGCTGAGTGATAAAACAACATTATGACTCAGCAGTTTGCTATCTTTTATCTCAGATGGAAAAAGATATGCCTTCAATTTTGAGGTTAGACACACACTGTAATTATGTATGCCTGTATCTTTAGACCAAACTTGACTAGTTTTTAATCTGGACTTAATGTCGTGTTTTATGCCTTTGGAGCCTCTGTTGCTGAAGAAGTGTTTACAGAAAACCTCTGAGTAAGTAAACAATAGTCGGGATGCATAACAGGGCCTTAACTTAATACGTACTAAGTTTCAAAGCTCTTCAGCTGATAGAACTGATAGACTATTAGAAAAGTATATATAAGATGAAAAACTAAAAAGGGCAAAAAAGAAGAAAGAAAAAAAATTGCTTACATTTTTTTATTTACACTGTCCTGAGCCTCTAAGATTTCCAGCTGAGTCCTCCTTGAGTCTCTAGGCTTTCCAGTTTTGAACTCTGCTAAGTTCCACACTTGCGTCTGCCATGAGGATGGCCTGCCATAACATGCATAAACATGAATCTGTGGCCAGGATAAGGCTATTTATATGTCTTACAGAGTGAAAGGATGGTAACGGTAGTATAGCTATGCTGGGGGTCAGACAGTGCTGACAAAGGTTTGGGAAGACATCATAGCTCCACTTCAAACTCCTGTGTGTGGATGCTCTACCCACCTAGTCACCTAGCATGCATATGCCATTCTATACCCAAATATGACCTTGTGGATTTATAATTCCATCTGTCTCTGCTTGCCTATCTCCCTTGCCAGTGCAGTCTACTGTGGAACCAAGGAGCCAGCTCTCAGCAGCAAGAGTAGTGGGTGAAGAATCAGTCTCAGAAATGGCATGCATCCACCAAGAAAGGAATTGCAGAAAAAAATCCACCAAAACCCAAACAAAAACCACATGGAAAATAAAAGGTTTAAGAATCATCACCATAGGCAATATGGGTAATCGGTATCTATAAGAATATGACAGCATAAATGCACTACATCTATAGGCAGCTGCTGTTTTGGGCAAGGCTAAACCCTCACTTCAGGATTTGGGATTACCTAATTGCAATGTGAAATCACCATAGTGGTGTAACTCAGCTGAAATTAAACATACATTGGTTTGAATCTCAGTTCAGAGTTTGTAGCAAGACTTGTTTAAACAGAATTTATAAACTTAGTTCTGAACAAACCTAGAATACAGAATTCTTAGTCTTCATAATAATCTGTTTTGAGGATGTCACAATTTGGAACAGGACATTTTGAAATAGTTCCCTAACTGCGTAAGTAATCTGGAAATGTTTTGTAAGAAACTGTTTTACCAAACATATATATTAAAATTGAAGAGCAAAATTCAAGGTATATAGAACATCTTATGACCACTAAGTTCATGAAGGAAGGTCTTTGAGATACAGAACAATAGTTGTTGGGAACATTTTTATTTTCATTTTTTTCTGTGGAAATATAAATAGTACTGCTTAAAAAACCCCTGCTTGTCAAACATTTTGGGCAAAATACTTGCATAAAGATTCAGGACAGATAACCCCTTTTTGAGATAGAGGATTGACTACATGGCTTTTTGAGGTCATTAACAGTCTTCTAATTATATGAGTTGGGATCAAATTTGATTTTTACTTTACTTTAGTCCAAGAACAGTTTAATGCATTTTACATTAGAAAAAGCTAAGCAACGAAATGAAAATAAACTGGTGGGAAAAAAAAATCCTTGCTGATTATACTACTTCATCGTTTCCAAATATATAAATAATTATATTTTTATTAATAATACTTATCAGTTTCTAGAATAAGTGCCATGATATAACTAGCACATCAACTAATTGTCAGTGGGTGAGTGGTTTTGCCATTTGATCTTACTATCACTATTTTATGTGTCAGTTAAATAGTTTATAAATTCCTTTTAGCATATTATGAAAAATGGAATAGAACAGAAATGGAAGAGCAGTCTGTATTCATGGTTTTGTTGTGCTTAAATATCTGTATATTAGGTAATTAAGTTGCAGCTAAGACACAGCCACAACTTCTGTACCTCACAGAGGGTAGTCAGCTCACATTACAGTAAAGCTTAAGCACTAACAACAGTTATTATCAAAGTTATATGCATTCTTATTGTGTCCCGTCATTCTCTTTCAAATATCCTAAATTCTTACTTATTAGGTTTCAGTTTTCAGATTTAGCCTTAGGATGAGTCATTTATTATGACTGAAAACCAAAACCAAAACCAAAACCAGAAAAGCTTTACCTGTTTTTGAATGAAAATAAAAGATCTAAACCTGGTTTTTTTTTCAGAATTTATATTTTTTACTTAGTGTTGAATATACAATTCCATTAGCATGAAAACTATTTGTAATTCAATCACTTTTAAGAATGAATTTTACTTTTTTAGCATTATAATGAAGCTAGTATAACTTGCTGAATAGCTATGAAATGCTGAGTACCTCTCACCTAAATATAGATATATGTAGTTGTGTATAACCCAGCTAGTAAAAAAAAGAAGAGCCTAATATAGAGAGAAAAAGAAAACATTTGAAATTTTATACTTTAAACTTAATGCATAAAATGAAATCTTAGAATTAAAATGAAGGGATTTATGTCATAGGTTACAGCACACATGGTCACTGCCATGTATAGCTGGTATGGAGTACAATATGTAACAATTCTGGAGTGAGCTAACTTTTAGACCTAACACATTACAGTAATCCCTGTTAAAAAACAAACAAACAAACAAACAAAAAAACCCAAAAAAACCCCACAATACAATACAAAGTATGAAAGTACACATTTTAGTGAAATACAGCTTCCAACTGAGATGGATTTTTTTTGGAATACTGTGGCTGTAAGTCTATCCAAGAGTGGCTGGAAAAACTGCATACATCCTACAAGCAAAGAAGTTTGAGCATTTTCTGATTCAGAGCAAAGGAGCAGCCAGTTTAGGAACTGCCAGAAGTACAACCATGCTCTCATGAAGTCCCTTCAAGAAACTGGAAGACCTTGCTGCAATGTCTTTAAAAAAGGAACCATGCAAAATATAAGGTTGCTATGGTTTTATTACTGACCACATCCACAAATGGTAGACATTGCACTAACTGCAAAACAGATAATTTTCATTTGTCATTGTGATGTATTAAATTCTTGCTTTTGATTCCAAGGCCAGAAATTTACCCATGGGCTTATGAAATTTCAGAAAACACTACAATTTAAGCATTGAATAATGAGTAAGCAGAATACATGCAGGCTTTGTTAGGAAATTTCATATTGTCATCAATACCAAGTACCTTGAATACATGATCAGTACTTTATGAAAGATACTTTAGGTGACTACAGAGTCAAGGCTTTTAACCCTCATTGGTCAGGTTTTAGCATAACATCTCTTTTTGTATGATGAGTAAAAAGATGGAAGTTTGTGGGAATTATAGGAAAAGAAGCTGAATGAAGACTGAAAGGTTCTGGACAAAAATTTTGCATATATACTTTACTGAATGATCAGAACCTTCAGTTTCCAGCTCTCCCCAAGATGTTTGCTCAATAACCAAATTCTCTCAAGGCTTTTGCTCCCGAGTTCTTCCCAGCCTTAAGCAACCATCCTGTTATAAAAAAAAAAAATAGATTTTCATAAAAATGATATTTCACTTGTGTAGCTTAACCTTTTCATAGTAGAAACTATCAAAATTAATACCAACAAAGTTACAGTAAGATATTGGTGGAGGTCTAACAGGCAGCCATAAACAAGCCAGAACCATAAAAAAGCAAGCAGTCACCAAGAGAACCTTCTGGAGCCTGTGGTTATTTTCTCATTTACCTTCAGGTGCAATAAGTAAAAATAAAAACTGTCTTGGATGCTACAATGCATGGGCCACTGCAACTTAGGAAAGATACGATGTTTCCTTTTAAGATGGAGGTGAAAGCAAATTGGTTTGGAAATTAATATTAACTAGTTATCTAAGCTCAGAGAAGAGTTACAGAGGATTATCTGAACAATTAACTCAAACATACAGGTCTATACAGCAGGTGTGATGAATCATATTTTAAGAGTTGGTGGAGACTAGAAAGATGAAGGCAAGGATGATTAAAACAATGTTTTTAACATCATGGACAACATCACTTGAAAAAAATAACCATCATTTAATGGTTTGTGTTGTGAAATTTCACCAATAACATTTTGCAAGAAATTTTGTCAGTACTTGTTGGCTGAAAATCTTAAAAAATGATTAAACAATTCTTTGAGAATTGTGATCTGAATTCATTATCATTTAAAATTTTGTATTCTTATTTTTATGCTAAAACCTGATATTTGTTTCTAAATAGTTTTCAACACAATAGTCTACTTGTAAAAACTGAATTATATTTGGATACAAAAAGTCAGATTTTTTTTTCTTTGGTTTTTTTTTTTTTCTTTAACTCCTTGAATACAGTTCTTAATATTACTTACAACCTTAATCATAAGTAAATATATGAAGTTTGTCAATTAACTGAAACTATTATTTCTATAGACACACACCCCCACCCACAACCCCCCCCCCAACCCTACCCCACCCCAGCCTGTTGTTATTACAAGAAGAAAAACTTTGTCATGTGATTTAAAATACCAGTTCAAAGTCTGTACATTTTGATTTACTGTTCTGATGAGTTGGTTTTGTTCGATTGTTTCCTTTTCTTTATTTTTCTTCTGATAAGTGGCAGTGGAGAGAAAATTTAGAGGTTAAACTCCACAAGGGAAAACAAACATGCCATTTGCCAGAGGAAGATCCAGATTTTGTTACTTGAACTAGCTGCCATTCCCTAAATCATAAAATAAAATATTTTTTTTTCAAATCAAAATAGTTTTGGAAACTTAAAGACATGGTTTGAAATATCATCACATCCCATAAGGTACAATGATCAAATTGCCTTGAAAGAAACAACACTGAAGATACAGCTACCTCCTAAAGTATTCCAGATGAAACACTAAGCGAGTACAATGACAGGTTGTTGTTTAAAGCATTACTTTCTGCATTCTCATCCAGGACATACAAGATGGGACTAATTCAATAGGTACTCTCTTTCCCATGTGCAAGCTGGGAAGTTTGTAGTAGACATGTGCAACGTGTCTGTCAGTAAATTCAAGAGCTCTGACAAATAGTGCTTCATGCATAGGTATACAGGAAAATAATTTCTTCTGTTCAAAGGAGCACAGGGAATTTTTGTGTATTTTTGCATTGTACAAAGAGAAGAAGGTGAATAGTTGGCCTTGTACTTACCATCTCCAATCAAAATCTGGGAATAAAGTAACTTTTATTTCTGTTATTCGTTTTGAAACCTTTTTATATCCAAAAATTTTCATTTAATCTCTCATAATCCATAGAAGTAGATAAGCATGAAGAAACACTTTAATTTTAATAAGTTTTATTGTACTGCAGACAGCTGAGTCTGTGTTTCATGCATTCATTAAGACCTAATTGAAAGCTCAGAACTTCTTTCTCTTATCAGGGTATCTTGTTAGGCACTTAAAAGTAGATTGTGACTAAGTGAATTAAAAAAAAATGAAATTACTCAGAAATTAAAAAGCTTCTTCATTCCCAAGCTTCTACTGTTCATAAATAATGCCATATAGTTAACCATATTGTTTACTACTGTTTACTCAATGAGAAATATGCCATCACATAAAGCTCTAGTGTCTTTAACACTTCTTACTGTTTAGTAATCAAAATGACCATCTGCTTACTTATTAATGTTTTCCTAGTCAACAGAAGTATTTTAGTTGACAAACAAACCAACAGAAAAACAAACAAAAGAAAATATTTGTAAACACAACCTCCTTATCCATCAACAGTATAGACAGGGTATATATAAACTTGTGCATATATAGATTTTATGTCCTTTTTTGTTGTTGTTATTTGGTTGGGTTTTTTTCTTGTATTTTGTGTGAATAATCATTCCAGTGCTTATATTTGAATAACTTGACAAGTTTGGGGTTTTTTTGTTTTTGTTTTTGTTTTTGTTTTTCCTGGTTTGAGTACAGATAGAAGATAATTTTAAAATTAATTGTCAAGCTATGAAAAATAAGAATTCAAATGAAATTTCCAATTTTCCTTCCCTTAATTTAATGCTATAGATACCCTTCGGGGAACTAGGGCACACTGCTAGAAAAAGAAAAAATGTACAAAACTGGCAGATTTTTTTTACCGTCATATAAACTGCAATCACTAAGGACTCATTTCTCACGCTTCCAGTTCACTGCCTTTACATAGCTGGACTGCTGGGGTCCGGTTAGATTGTAGGAAAAGATCAAAAGAGAAAATAGAAATAAAATTTAAGATAACACAAAATAAGATAAATCAATGGTGAAGATAAAAATGAGTCAAGTTGTGGTTTGCATACAAACTTTCTACCCAGTGGATCACTATTAGCCCTTGCCCATTTTTGGTATGTCTAATATTTCTTATTTTTTTCTAAGAATTATGCCTCCATTTAACTCTCTTGAAAATATTTTTTTTATTTTTATGCTGCAATTTTTTCATGATTTGTTATAAGCAGATTTTTACTGTATCAAGATAACTGAATATTTTCTGCAATTATGCTCCCCCTCCCCTTCTTCTGTGATATTTACTTACGCTAGGTCATTACCCCTGCTGAGCAAAATCAAACTTGATAATTCTCATAACAAGGGATATTTGTTTAAATAACGTGTTTAAACTTCATTTTGTTCTACTGTAGTCTTCATGTGATACCAAGATTTTAAAGTGTAGGCAACAAATATTTTCATTTCAAATGTTATGTTATTTTAAAAGAGCTTCTTTTTCAGGAGATCCCAAAAGCTAACTGGAAGGTATTGTTTGTTCAGAAACAATGTTTTTTTGTGGTACAGAATACAAAATAAGTAAGAGAGACACTTCAGAAACAAAACATACTCTGTAAATTGGTAAATGAAAGGCAAAATCATTGTAAAGAATATATTATAGTGAAATTGTAATTGCATATGTAAAATCAATTTTGATTTTGTGTATATGATATATATGTACTGCGAATATTCTTCAGGTTTTCTATTGAAGGAATGCCTTTCATTTATTCCCTTCAAAAAGTGGATTTCTGATTTTTCAGTAACTAGACACATAAGTAATATGCATCCTGCATACAGAGAATGAACCCCATCCGGTACTAGCTCATATACCATGCCTGGGAATCATCAGCAAAAATACTGATTGTCGTAGTCAATAAAATTTCGGGACCTGAGAATACTGTCTGACACTATGTAACAACTGAGACACTGTTACACTAGGCCTTTCTCTCACTCGAAGCGTAAGATAGGATACAGCTCGCTAACAGTTTGTTCTGTATGTACAGTTGCCTCCTGGAGACAGTAGATGCTCCTCAGACTATTTGTGAACTAAAATGTCACTAAATAAGATATGCAAATGTTTTTATAAGTTCACAACACTGAGCATCCCAAAGACTCTTATGTCTTCAATGGAGATTTAGGTTCTCCTCGCTTTTTCCTTTCTCCATCTCATAAGGTTTTGTATTAGGTTTGCATGACAAGGCTTTGGTAGCAAGGGACCACAAGGGTGGCTTCTGTGACAAACTGCTAGAAGCTTCCCTTATGTCCGATAAGGTCAATGCTATTTGGCTCCAAGACAGGCACACCACCGGCCAAGTCTGAGCCCACCAGCAACAGTGGTAGCACCTGTGTAATAGAATATTTAAGAAGGAGGGAAAGTTACTGTGCAACTGCAACTGAGAGAGAGAGGAGTGGCAATATGTGAGAGCAGCAATGCTACAAACACCAAGGTCAGTGAATAAGGTGGATACGCAAAGCAGGCTATGATCCCATGTGAAGCCCACAGTGAGGCAAGTTTGCTGGCAGAACTTGTTACCCCACAGGGGACCCACGCTGGATCAGTCTGTACCTGTATGCACCCAGTGGGAGGGACCCATGCTGGAGCAGTGTGTGAATAACTGCAGCCCATGGGAAGGACTCAAGTTGTAGAAATTTATGGAGAACTGTTTCCTGTAGGAGAGATCACACACTGGAGCATGAGAAGAGTGTGAGGAGCCCTCCCCCTGAGCAGGAAGGAACAGCAGAGAAAATGTGTGATGAACTGACCACAACCACTGTACCCTGTTCTGCCTCCACCACTGGAGGGGGGAAGTAAGGTAGAGAAAATCATGAGTAAAGTTGAGCCTGGGAAGAAGGGAAGGGGGGAAAGTGCTTAAAGATTTGTTTGGTTTTTTTTCTTATTAACTTACTCTGATTTTGATTGATAACAAAATTAAACTAATTTCCCCAAGTCTTTTGCCTATGGTGGTACTTGGTGAGTGATCTTTCTTTGCTATTACCTTGACCCATGAGCCTTTCATTATATTTTCTCTCACCTGTCCAGCTTAGGAGAGGGAGTAATAGAGCAGCTTTGGTAAGCATCTTGTGTCCAGCCAGTCAACCCATCTCACAGTCCTTTTTGATGCCCAACATGGGGCTTGAGGAATTCGAGACAAGCATGATGGTCTGTCTTCATCTTCATTAAGAGTGTTGTAAAAGAGGCCTATGGCAGCCAGGTTTGGCACCCACTTATAAATAAATAAATAAATAGATAGATAAATAAAAAAACAAATGTTTTGGATTTGAACTCCACTTTATTTTATAGTTCTTCTGCATTCCCAGATCTCTTATGTACAGTTACTTAGACAAATGGTGCTGATGCTGATGTCTTCTCAGTAAAGTCTTCAGAAAAGGTCTTCGTATTTTTGGTTCCAAGTGGATGGAGTCAATTAGTATATATTAAAGACCCTGGCCAGAGGCACAACTTCATACAATTCAGTTGCCTGAACATAGCTATCTAGCAATGTACTGCTTCTTGAAATTCCTGTGAGTACAATGGCTAGCCTCCAGCTATCACTTCTGCTGCAGAACAATTAATGAAGATACTGTTTGTTTAATAAAACAAAACAAAATGAAAAAGCTAATTTGCTTATCACAAGTCTGTTTGGACAAGGTGATCAGTCACTGTCTGAATGGTGACAGGAGATTGACTGCAATGGCATCTTCATCTGGACCAAGTAAGATATCTCTAAAATGCTGCTTTAGCAAATTCCTGTAATCCAGTTGCCAAATAGCCCTATGTGATCACTCCAGCGAATGTAAAATCCTTTTTCTTTTTTTTTTTTTTTTTGTATCTTAAACTATGTACAAGGCCTCTTTTAACTAATTTGATTACGTATAGAAGATGAATGTCCTATATGACCTTTTCTGCACCTGCTGACTGTTTACAAGGATTTTAGTTATATACAGTTTGATAAGTTTTGCAGCAGGTTAATCTAGACTAACCTAACCAGAGACTAACCACATAGGCTAGTCTCTAGGGTGGCCTCATTCTCTACACAGTGAGTGTAGAGAATTAGTCAACACAACGAAACAAAAACTTGGTGCCTTTCAATCAGTCTAGGCACAGCAAGAATTGAAGAAATCTCTAGGGCTGTACAAAGCTTTCACCTGAAGAGTGTCTGTGAAATATCTAAATGTGAAGGTGGCCAGGGTTCAGTTGATAGCTTCCTTCATGTCAGACCATTGTGTCATCTTTAGAGAGACCCTAGGTGAAATGTTTCTGGACGTCCCAGGGAATGAAAGACTAAGTGCATTGGCTTGCACACCAGCACAGCCCTAATAACTAGCTGGACCGTAATTATAAGACAAACTTGAACTTTATCCTTATATCTCACAACTTAATTTCCATCACTGTTGTCATACCTCAAAATGATGCATTTCTCATTGCATGAGATCTGATATTTTCGAAGTCTTGGCACTCTGCAGTCTCAGATGACATTAGATCTTGTGTTTATAAAACTGAGTGGAACAATTTATATAAACATCTGAAGTTGGGTGCTTACATTAGGAGTGTCAGGTAGCAGCAAAAGCAGGGCTGCTCCACAAGGGAAGGCAAGCCAGAAGCCAGGGCCAGCCACAGGATAGGTAAACTATGGCCTCAGCACCAGGACACAGTTGGCACCTGGGCTGGGCAAACAGAACTACACTGTGGCACCCATCAGTGGTCCAGTGATCAGCAGGTGAAAGCAAGGTAACAGCTCAAGTCTTAGATCAGCCCAGGAAATCCAAACAATTCAGGAATGAACTGGGAAAAGGCACTTCCACATCAGCACATCACTGGGGCTGTGACTGGCAGCTCCTGGACTGAGTTGAAACAGTGTTGGGGTCTCTTTATGGCAGGGCCATTTAGGCCTGTTGGTGCCCTCAAGGTCCTAAAAAGCAGCTAGTTTCTTCACACTACCTATATAGTAAATGAAAAAAATTAAAAAATAAATTAAAAAAAAAAAAAGAAACTTAAACAGAGGGTGATGCACAGCAGCAACTTATGTTCTCTATATCACTTTCTGAAGGAACCATGTTTCTCCACTGGCTATATAGGAAATCTAACAAGACATAACTCTTAATATAAGCACCTACTTATATAAAGAAAATAGCATGATTATTCTGCAATGTTTCCTAACTTCAGTTTTAACAGCTCCCACCATAATATTCAATATAATTTAATTTCCCTGTGAAGGTTTCTATGCTTTTTGCAAAGTCACTGAAGACATGTAAGTACATCAATTAGATGTTTGGCTCCCTTTTTAAGAAAAATTGTGATCTTTTATTAAATTCTAAAGCATCTTTAGATACCCAGCTATGATATATGTGAAAAGATATGTGGTTATGATATAAAGGGATTAACACGAGGCAAAAATAGTTTGTATGTTTAACTGTAAACTTGTCAAAAACCGTGAATTTGCTTGAACACATCCTTGTGTGCATTCCTATAAGGTGTCTCTTGCTCTCACCCTATTTTCAGTCTTTTAGAGTTACAAATTAGGTTCCTGAAGACAGGGAGGTGAAACTACTGATAATTTTATTTCGGCTTCAAAATTTCCTTCTGACTGGATGTCTAGGTGTCTAATTATTGCTTTGTTAAACAGCGGGAGGACCGTCTGGATACATCCCATTATCTTATCAACCCATCAATGCTATGAAGTATGAAACATTGTAGATTCTAAACTTGCAGGTTTATGCCTACACTACTGAGTAAAAGAACTCTGAGAACACGCTGCAGCACCTCTACATACCTCTTGTAGTGAGGGGCCCAAAATGAACACAGTATTTGAGGTGCGGCCTCACCAGTGCTGAGTATAGAGGGACAGTCACTTCCCTTGCCCTGCTGGCTATGCTGTTTTGGATACAAGCCAGGATGCTGTTGGCTATTCTGGCCACCTGGGCACACTGCTGGCTCATGCTCAGCTGGCCATCAGCCAGCACCCCCAGGTCCTTCTCTGCCAGGCAGCTTTCCAGCCACTCTTCCCCAAGCCTGTAGTGTTGCATGGGGCTATTGTGCCCCAAGTGCAGGACCTGGCACTTCTCCTTGTTGAAACTCATACAACTGGCCTTGGCCCATTGGTCCAGGCTGTCCAAATCCCTCTGCGGAGTCTTCCTACCCTCAAGCAGATCAACGCTCCCACCCAACTTGGTGTCATCTGCAGATTTACTGAGGGTGCACTTAATCCCCTCATGCAGATCATTGATGAAGTTATTAAACAGGACTGGCCCCAGTGCTGAGCCCTGGGGAACAGCACTTGTGACCAGCTGCCAGCTGGATGTAACTCCATTGATCACCACTCTTTGGGCTCGGCCATCCAGCTGGTTTTGTACCCAGCGAACAATGCACCCATCCAAGCCATGAGCAGCCAGTTTCTCCAGGAGGACACTGTGGGAAACGGTGTCAAAGGCTTTACTAAGCTCCAGGTAGACAACATCCACAGCCTTTCCCTTATCCACTAAGTGGGTCATAGAAGGATATCATGTTAGTGAAGAGGGACCTGACTTTCATAAACCCCTGCTGGCTGGGCCTGGTTCCTGGTTGTCCTGTGCCATGTGGTGGTGCTCAGGATGATCTGATTAAATGTGTAAATGACTGTGAGGTCTTAAGTTACTCTGGTGATAATTGTCAGAGAAAGTCTATAAAAAGGAAAATACATAGAAAGAAAATTGTACAGATTGGTTCCGTTCCATTTCTATGCAGTAATTTCCACTGAAAATTTGCAAACATGCAATACTTTTGGTATTTTTCTGTGATTTTAAATATGTAAAAACTCTTGGGAGTATGTTTGTTGAAGAAAAAACACCCCACATGTATTATATGGAACGGAATATTCATCATAATCATTACTGGGCATTTATTATGCCTCACTTGAAAAGTATGGATAGCCACCTTACTTGGGTTTCATGTTCAATCACACACAAATATAATAAGAACCTTGCAGAACATTGCATAATTATATATTTGTGACAAAGACTTTTGTAAAAAATCTTTGTTTCAGATATCATTAAAATTAAAATATGTATTATTTCACTCAATTAAATGATTTGTCATCAAAATAATGGAAGCAGATCTGTGGAAAACAGATTAATCAAAAGCCTTGCTTCTTTAAAGTTTGCATTATAATATGTCTCAAAGAACATGCATAATTAATAATGTGTTAAAATAATTTAGCTTCACAAAAATTTCAACAACTGCCGTATTTACAAGAGTCTTTTGGTCTTCTCTCATTTGTATGCATTTATTCTGTTAATTACAAGAAGATATATAAGATATAATATGATGGAGGGTTTCTTTTGTGATTTTAATTTTTATTTTTTTAAGTATAACTTCATCTGTTTTGCACCTAAGACTTGATAATTACTTAAATTAGTAAAAAAGCTGGGACATTACAAGAATAAATTCAATAGTTTTCCACTGCTTGTAAAGGAAGATGTTTTGGGGGTTTTTTTGTTCATATTTGTAATGAATGAAATATTTTGTAAAATATCTGCTTCCTCGTTTTATCTTACCATTATACTGTCATTTCTTAATCTTCTTAGACTTTTGTATATCACCTAAAAGCACATACTGTTGTGATAAAACTCATACAACTACATAAAACCAATGCTAATGCCTATGTTATATTGCTACTTCCCTGGATTAGTGCCTCCTGGCAATTCTTTTACATGTCTTAAAGTTTCAGGAGCTGATTGCAAGTCAACACAACATTTTATGAACAGGGACCAGCCATTTCTAAAATCATTAATGGCTTTGCACAGAATAATGTACCCTGATAAATAATCTCCTCCTTTATTTTGGACATTACAATACTTATGGCAGGCTTGGCAGGCTGGAGTTTTGCTTTTAAAATTTGTTTTAACAAATCTGTGTCTGGTATAATGTGAGAAAAAAGTGTCAAAATATCCATCTGAAACTTTCTGATTGGTTATAAAAGAATTTATAGAAATCAGTGCTTCTTCTACTAATTCTGATTTCCAAAAGTTCATACTTTTAAAATTTTGTTTTGTTTCAATGAAATTGAAGGCGTCTGAACACAAAATATGAGAAGAAGATACTACTATGTATTTCAGATCAGTACATAAAATACTAGGTACAGGAAGTAAGGAAGTTTTAGTGATAACATATTCCAAGTTAGTTCAGTTGTATTCTATACATGTAATAATTCATTAACCATTCTGTAACATGCAGTGCCCCGAGACTGCTATAATTTTGTTATTAAGATAGATGTCATTTCAAGTCTTCCAGAGATTATGTTTACATGATGTTCTGATCTCACAACACAGCTCAGGGTCAATAAGAGAGACTATTAGGTTGTTTTCTAATCAAAGATATTAGTAAAGATGTTAAGTGATGTAAGAAACATGGTCCCCTCCTCTAGCCACTCTGATCCAGGACCTCTCCTGCCCAGGCACTGGCACACACCTGCTGAGCACATATCTCAGAGACACACACACAGAGGACACAGATATGGCCGGTCACACAGATGGCCACAGACAAGGCGCTGCCCCCAGCAGCCCCCACGTTCAGGTCTCACACCAGACACAGACACAGGCAGCCACGTCCCCTCCTCCTCTGAGGCTGGCAGAGGCAGAAGGTCACCAGTGCAGCACACACACCACACTCTCCGGGTTCACAAGCACACCCACATTCACAGGTCCCCTTGAGAGAGTTAAGAGAAGATTTAACAAGAAGACATGAGAAGGCAGGACAGACTGGGGTGATCAGATGCAGAGCTCATTTTTTCCTCTCTTTTCCCCTTTCCCCTGCATGTGCCCCCCCCCCCCCCCCCCCCCCCGCCGCCCCCCCATGAGGCTGTACAGCTCTATCAATTCCCAATTCCCACACCCTCCTAGTCCAAGGTCCCCCTAGTTTACAGTCTATATCAGTTGCAAAGTCCAGGCTGATCTTCCTGGAAGTGGCATCTGTAGTTTCTTGACAGCCCACTGATCAGTGAAAAAGGCAAGGTTTGTGTCTTGGCCGTGTCTCCATGTTTGCATTGTAAGGTCTGTGTCTCTCATGACCTCCCTTATCATTTGCCCGTCAGGTTTCTATCCCTGTATATTCTTGTTTATGGCTTCGTCTTCTTATTTTGCCCTGTTGCAGTGAAAAAGGTCTTTGACCAGATACCCTTAAAAAAGGAACATTCTCTTCCTTCATACCCTTACAAAAGAGTTTTGGATAATGGGACAGAATCTCACCAACAACAGATCGGTATGTTTCTGTAGAAGTACAGTTGAGCAACATTGATTTACATATGTTTGCAATTTATTTCAATATGTTCATTAAGTTTACCCACATTGATGTGAGAAAAATCTAAAACATTTTCACTAGTTAAGCTTTCATTTTCAGGAATGTAGCAGTGTTTATAAGATCTCTTTTGAATTTAAGAGTTTTCTTAGTCTTATACCTATTTGTAGTCTGGTTATGAATCCATTTTGTTCAGATTTGAAGAAAATATCACAGGGTGATTCTCCTTCTATGTTATGTAAGCACTTCTTTCAAATACTATCTCCCTGACATTTTATATCACCTTTTTACTTTCTCTCTTTTGGAATATAAATTATGAAGCATATCTTCCAGTATTTCAGAGTGAAAAATCCAGAACAATTTAATATGCATCAACAAGACTGTATTCCAGAACCTCCCTAACTTTTTACTTCCACTTCACTGTCAATTACACGTATTAGTGTCTATCAAAATGACAATAAGCAGTTGTGATTACTTCCACAGCCATATTAAAAGTAGCCTTAATCATAAACATAGTCATAGTGAGAGCTGGATATGTCCTTCATTTTCCTCCTTCCCTTACTTCTCTCACTTCTTTTTCCTAAAATGTTGGATGAGATTGAGTGTTCCTAATTTAGGTGTATAAATCAGAAACTTAAATCTGAGTTTATTAAATTAAACTCTACTTTGTCCTTTTACAGACATCAGAAATAAACAGTCATCTTCAATAACTGATTTATCTCATTGCCAAATAAATATCTGTGATGAAACACCTTCAGAAGGTGCATATTTCTCTCTAACTAATACAGAAGCCGATGATTATTACCTGAGACTTAGAATAATACAGTTCAATAATTGATTTAAGGCTGTTCAGTACCTGCTGTCAGCACTATGGAAATGATGAACAGGCTAGATAGGTGAAAAACGTTACCCTGTGTGAGCTACAGCCATTTCTTCATCTGCAGAATACACACAATTGCAACAAAAAATATTTAAACCTGTATACTGTAAATTATATTGGATTTTGACTTACACAAATGAGTTTATTAGCAGCACTTGTGTAAAATTGTTGTACAAAAACCATTTTAGCTTAGGAGTATTTATCAGATTATTGTTCTTTCATGCTGATACATCTCATTCACTATTTGTGATTTAATATGAGGCTGATGGATTGAGTCACCTGGAATTGATTGACTTTTTGACTTTCAGAGTAAAATTGTGTGTCAGGTTTTCCAAATGACACGTGATTAAAGCAATACAGAAATTCACAAGATCTTCAAAAAACCAAGATCTTCACAAAGGTTTTCTTTCCCAAAGCAAGCAAGCAAACAAACAAATAGCAGGACAGAAAATGAATTACAATATGAATCTTTAAGTGAAAATCTGTAATATTTTATGTTTTCTGCATTTAGCTTCAATAACTGCCAAAATGAATTACTTTCTTTGTGTAACTGAGTTTGAAATGTGTTCTAGTATTTCAAGGAGATTTTTCAGTCTGGCTCTAAGCAAATTATCTATGTATTTCTTCATTTTTTGTTTTAAATTGATAGAAAAAATAGGTTAATTATAAATGCCTTAGTGTAGGTTTCAGTCCATGTCTAAGTACCGAAAGATCCCCATAAGATCTGTTTTGTGTTGATCTCAACATTATAGAAATCACAATCAATATTGTTCCTTTAACTCTGTCATCATTCGACATACTTTTTGTTAGGTTTGTTGCTGTTTATATACAAACATTCTCATAAACCACCACCACTGGTGTAAGGAACCAATATATTGATAATTGCCTTAAACATTGCTTAGTGCACAACTTCAAGCAGAGTTGCTGATAAGAAGCTGTTCTGCTCAATGTGGCAAGGAACTAAAACAAGATGTTGTTGGAAAAAGCTGTTCTGCTCAGACTGGAGAGGAACTGGAATGAGCTGTAGCCGCACAGTGAATTGCTGTTGTCTAACTTGGTAATCACAAGGTGGTACAGGATGGAATGGCTTTAGGTCTTCAGAGGGTGAGATCCAGCTAGTGCTTTGCAGAAAAAAACCCACTGTGGTAACGTAAGGCAACTGCTCATGTGCACAGCAGGGGTTGCTTAAACTCCTCATGACTACCCATGAAGAACCCCTGTGACCACTGCTCATGTGTTGAGCTTGCACAGACACAGACTATACCCACCCTCACTTCATATGTAAATGAGGAGGCCTTCTTTCTAGAGCATAAAACCCAAATCAGTGAAAGCTCCTGTGGGACTCCCACCACCAAAACACACAGGGTGAATAAGATCAACAGGATGCCACTGGATCCACAGATGGTATACTCTTTCTCCCCACTCCACTCCCCCACCCCCCCTAACCCCCCCATTTCCTCCTCTCCTCTCTTTCTTTCTTTTTGTTGAATAGTGATTAGATCTAAGTAACAGCATTTGGCACAGGACTTCCTTATCCAGTTAAAGTAATCACCATTGAGCTATCATATCTAACCTCATCTTGTATTTTGTATTCATAAATCATAAAACTGATTGTTTGGTATCATTTCACCTTAATTCAATCCAAGGGTATCACAAACTTGGTCGCTGGTCCCAAAGGGAGGGATGTCATCCTAAATGACTCTTTTCGGGTCACAAAAACTGGTCCCTTTGCAAAACAAGTATTATTTTTAGAATCTGTACATAATGCTTCTTTGTCCTTCTATGGTATTTTTTCCCCTTCTGGTTTGCATGGAAGAGTGAATGAAAACAGTAAGATCTTCAGGGCTGTACTCCACTTACTGGCTTGTAAGCAGTGAAAAATTTGCAAACCATATAATGCTATATCAGGGAAATGCCTTTGTTAAGATCTATTTTTAAGAACTAATTATGTGAGAACATGGAGCTACTCCTGTAGAAATGTAGCTCATGCTGCAAATAATAGTAATGAGAAGCAAAGTTTATAACACTACCTAATTTATCTCACTCAGCTTTTGAAAAATGCAAGCATAGTAAATTTTTGGGGTCATTTTAACCTGCTGACGATCATTGGCTGTCAACTCATCCCTTTTCAATTCTGTCCACATAGATTTGTCAAGTTTGGAAGATGCCATACTATCTCTAGTTTTGGCATCTCCTATAGTATCATTCAAAACAGCCTTTTTTAAAGAAAAAATGCTTCCTGCAGGAGGTATAGATCTGGCCTATTACAAAACAATTCTGTAACTACATAAGAATTTTTACACTATGGGATGCAATTTGAATCAAAATCCAATTTTCTGATTGTCTAATCTTCACCAAACAAATTTTGCTTGCTAATAAATCCTATTACATTGTAGATAGAACCTGAAAAGGAAATGTAGGTTGGGGTTTTTTTTTGGCAAAAAGAGCTGTAAAATTTAATCCTGTTGGGTCCCTTTGTCCAGTGGCTGGCTTAGGCCTGATTAATTAACAAAAATTAACAATAATACAAAGACTAACAATATAAAACCAAATCCCATGTTTAGTTTTGAAAGGTAAGCTGTAATTAGCCAGGATGGAAGTATATATAAATATTTGTGTCTCTGAATGATTATTTTTTTTCAGGATGTATTTTTTCAGTTCAGAGGGGGAATATCATTTAATGGTAACTGACATTAAATTTCTCCTGTGGCACGCAATTTACTTCATTTTCTTAAAATGTAAGTATCACTTGATCGTCCACTTATCTGCACTTCCCAAACCTTTTATCTCTAAGCAATGCAAAAAGATGGTTCTGTTAGTCCAAGATGAGTAATAATATCAAATGTCCTAAATACAAGTTTACACAGTATTTTA
Source organism: Falco rusticolus (assembly GCF_015220075.1). Lineage (NCBI taxonomy): Eukaryota > Metazoa > Chordata > Aves > Falconiformes > Falconidae > Falco > Falco rusticolus. Next base: position 39,329,525 of record NC_051188.1, on the reverse strand, counting down.
ACAGTCACCAGCATTTGAGACACATAGACATTCTGTTCCATAAAACCATTTATTTTCAAGCATATTAAATCTGTACTTAGACCATAATTTTATAGTATATTAAGTTTACCGATTGGCAGGTGATTTTCCACTGTTAACAGAATCTTTTGTTTCTAATGACATTATCAATGTCAGGTGAAGATCAACTTGAAGAACATCAAGCTTCAGTAAGACCCAGGGCAAAAGAATTCCATTTGGCTGGTAAATTATATCAACTATACTAATTATATCGTATATATATATATATATATATGCAACCTCATTGCAGTCTACAACTTCCTCAAGGTGGGCCCATGGAGAGGAAGGTACCTGATCTCCTTTCTCTGGTTACCAGAGAAAGGACACAAGAAAATGGAATAAAGCTGAGTCAGGGAAGATTCAGACTGGATATTAGGAAAAGATTTTTCTCTAAGAGGGTGGTTGGTCACTGCAACAGGCTCACCAGGGAAGTGGACACAGCACCAAGCCTATCAGAGTTCAAGGAGTATCTGGACAATGCTCTTAGTCATAAAGTTTAGTTTTAGGTAGTCCTGCAGGGAGCAGAGTTGGACTTGATTATCCTTATGGGTCCCTTCCAACCTGGGATACTCTATGAGTCTGTGAACTGTACACAGTCAGTTATTGATCACTAAAGAAATGCAACCTTAAGAGGTGGGCAGAATTGTTCTTAGGGCTTAAAAAAAGAGGGCGGGGGAGGAAGCGAAAAAGAATAACTGCATATTTTCTGCAGATTGGTATATGATCTCATATTTAGAAAAAAACCCTAAAAGCTGATAACAAGAAGATATACAAACCAGATACAACCTCTACACAGAGATAAATGAAGATCAGAAAAAACAGGAGTTACTCCAACAATGTTTTCCCCCGGTTAAGTACACTGCACATTACCAACGCTGCTACTTAAACATCAGCAGGTCTCCCTCCACCTCAGCAGGAAATTAACATTGCTTTTTGGTTCTCCACACACCATTGTGCAGATGAGTCTGCTAGTGGGTTTCTGGGGTTATTTCTGTCAGCATTTCGTGTACTGGATGGTGCTACTTTATAAAAAATCAAAATACTGGAACTTTTTCTACTCCCTGCACACATCCCAAACAAGGTTTAAAAAGGTTAATAAACTCTAAGAATTTAAACCTTTTGTAGCCATAGTTAACTCTAAAATGTTGTATCTAGAATATTTTTCCTAATCTAACTTAAATAACTACCTTGTAAGCAACTAACAGATGTATGGTAAGGTATCTCTTGTTTTGCATAAAAAAGTGAATATAATAGGAAATTAAACCACATTTTAAGACAAAAAACCCCCAAAAACAACAAAAAAAAAAGCCACAACAAACCAAGCAACAACAAAAGCCCCTCCAAACAATAATGTAGTTAATATAGCTAAAGGAATATACCTCAGTGGCATTCATAGCAGAGATTAATTTCTAAAAGCAGTTTACTTCTACAGTTTAAAACTAAAATCATGGTACAAAAAAGAAAAAAAATATGCAGGGTATTATAAAAAACAAAGGCTAAGAATGATGCAGAATAATTTATAATATTATATCACGGCTATTTCCAGCATTGGGATTGTCTCCAGGAGAAGGCTGCACTTTGAATTATTAAGCTTTTTGAAGCATAGGATCTGTCTTTTTGTAATTTGTACAGCATCTGGTTTAATAAGTCTGATCGTGAGTAAGGCCTATAAATGTCACCAGGATGAATTACTGGTGGAGTTATAACTTTAGCACTGGTCCTGTAAGATATTGTCCATGAGCTGATAATGAAGATTAAAATCCTTTTATTCTGCTTGAATGTGAAAAACGTGGAACTTGAATCAGAGACTTATTGTAAGCAATATTGAGCATCTGAAATTCTCACTGATCACAGCACTTCTTTGATAAAAATCAGAGTCAAATCTCCATTTGACTGAGGTTAATGAAAGTTTTGCCATTGAGTGCTGTGTTATCGGAATTTGTCCCATAATATAAGTTGACACAGTAGTTCAGTTTAAGAAAAAAATACTTCTAAATTGTGTGGGAAATAAAGGCTCATGTAATAGAGCTCCACATAACAAATCTACTGTTTTACTTTATTCAGTCTAATGATTTCCATTATCTCGTTAGTTGATAGAATCCATTTCAAAAACCAATAATCTCTTGAAATCCACTGAGCCACAAATTAGTCATTAGAGAAAATTTTCAGAGATCATTACCTTTCCCATAGATTTTAGCTTTTCATTTCCTAAATACCCACATCTAATGTTGTTCATAATAAGGGGAGGGTAGATTATTCAGTTAAAAAAGAATGATTCCAATATAATTCAAGCTATTTACTTGTTTATTATTAAAACTGTTGCATTTTTATTAAAGGTCAACTCTGTATCACTTTTAACCTTGAATTTATGACCTCATATACTAATAGGTTGTAATGAAGACAAGTGCCATCAACACTATATTGTGTGCTACATTAATGAGGCATACAGCCAACATTGTCTATAGGAGGAATTTATTCTTTTTCTAAACTAGTAAAACACTGTCACATAAACACACACATGCACACGCATGCACGCACACAGACTGGTTCAGAAAATGTTCAGTCCACAGTAGGAAATTAGGTGACAGAAATCCAAAATATTTCAGGGAAAACCTCATCAAAGCGATTTTAAAACAGACTTAACAGAAGTTTAAAAGACTTCAGCAGAATCTAGTTTTGGCATAATGAGCAGTAGTAAGCAAAAATGTTCTGAATACATCTGTATATACTGAAATCAGTTATCAAATTATAAGAATCAGACTGATAATCCTCCAGGTCTCCCATAGCTGCATCACTAGGTGTTTCTTTCTTCACAGTAGAGTCCAAAAGTTTTGCTAAATAAGTTGACAAAGTGCATTCTTACTATAAGCAACAAAGTAATACTAGTGACAGCTGTGCAATCACTTGCAATGATTTATGTGCCGTGACTACATTGCTGTGTTGTTTACTTTATACTTATGCTGTCTACATTGGCAATTAGTTTCTGAGGGTAGAGTATAGAGCAACAAGGAGCTGAATACTGGTAAGGTTATCTCTGTAAACTATATAAGGGCAACACAGAGGAATTTGGTTTAAAACGTTAATGTGGACCTCAGCTGAACCTGAAAGGCTTTGGTCAGGATAGGCTTAGTCCTTGATAGATGGTAAGATTAAAGTTGTGGTAATGCTTGGCAGTCTTTTTGAGAGAAGTCAGATGGTTGAAGAGGAGAGTTGTAGAGCTTGTAGGGAAATTTGCCTGATATTCACCACTGGAATGAGGACATCACAGGAGAAATTTAAAAGATTATATGTATAACACAGGCACACACACACACACAAATGATTTAATCCCAAGTATGTTGAATTAATTACATCTTGCAAGAAAATGGATGGTAGATGGGGCATGTGGCCTATCACTTATTGTATGAATAGAGGAATTGCTTATGGCTCTCTATAAACATTATGCAATGGTAACTCAGATTATAGCTGAGATGGATTGCTTTAGAAATCTAAGGAAAGTATCAGAGTAACAGTCAATCCTGACAACCCCACAGCAGTACCTCTTTTCAATAGATATACAGTATCTCAAAACTTATAATATAGGTCAGATACACAAAATTAATTTTGAAGCTGTGGTGCCAAGTGACTAAAACTTGGAAACATGAGGTTTCGTCTGAATCTACATTTCACTCTGGCTTGAACAGGTACTTGGTGCTACTGAATATCAATCACATACCTCAAGTTGGACATGCAAAACAAGAGGTGAGCTGTGACAAATTTGGACTGAAATAATATTAAAAGACTTCCAGCAGCATTGTCCTCAGTTTTCCTGCTTGTAGCAGACTGAATTCACAGAGGCAAGGATATACTTCTCCTCCTCCTCATAATCATAATATAAAGTAATGAAGGGGGAATAACTATCCATGTTATTAAATTGCTTAATTTCTTATCTGCCATAATTATGATTAGCAGCCTTCTGAAAAAAAGAGAAAATATCCTGTGTATCTATTTATTTCAGTTAAACATAAGCCCAGTTTATTTGTATTCTTCCCTATTAGTTGCAAGTCAATAAATAGAACCAAGTTTCATATGTTTTTAGTCTCACCTACTGAGAGTCTTTTTCACTGAGACTTTAAATGTGTCTGCCTGTAATCTTTGGAAATTTGCATGAATCACATTTACATGATAAGCTGTGTTCTACTGATAAGTCAACAGCCCTCCAGAATTTTCAAATCTTATCAAAGCTGCCTTAGAAGCTGAATCTCTTAACTATTAAAAAACCAAACCAAAACAAAACAAAAAAGACCCTGAAAATAAACAAAAGCCAAAACCCCAACCACAAGCAAAACACAAAGGGAAAAATATAAAAAACAACTGACTGCTAACTGAATGCTAACAAAAGCACCTTGTGCTATATATTATCCAAACTATGTCTAATGCATGCATTATATTTTAGAGTGGCTTTTCTTCCTCTTTGCTTCTTTAACATCATTATCCTGTTACGTCTCTTCATTTCACATGGTGAAAGTATCTTTACATGCTAACTACTCATTAATTACCAGGAGAAGTGTAAAAGATTGAAACTTTACAAACAGGTTTTATTTGGAGAAAGAACACTGACTCAGCACAAAATTTATTAGCATTCATTTGACAGCAGGCTACAATGTTACTTTTCAACAGGACCACAATACTACTGTTTTTCCTAGAAGCTGCTCAGCATTTACCATCAGGTAAAAATGCATTGAAGTTCAAAGCCACTACCTTGGGACATTAATCTTTGCCCTGTTTCTTTTAAATGGACAGATATATGCAAATCTCTATCCATGCCTGTGCCATCAAGACACAGGAACAAATGCTGCACTCTATGTGGTGATGAAGTGGTAAAAATTGACATCCTTCCCATCCTCCGCTAAATCTGTCCTTCATTAACACTGGCTAGTGGTGCCTATAACAAATACTTGGTCAACTTGTGAGTTGCTGTCATACCAACTAATATGTGTGTTCTGTTCTCAGAAGGAGGTACATAAAAGGAGAACAGTCAAGGGAAGTGTTAGGTGGGTATGGTTTGTTCCTGCGATAGCTGTGGGTGGGCTTGCTGCCACCAAACATTAGCTGACTAAGCATTCACCATCAAGAAGCAACAAGAGTTCCCAGACAGGTAAGTGGTAAATCTCCAGATACGAAGGGGTAAAGATAGCTGTCAGAGAGATGTAAACAAATCTAATTCCAGAAATGCCTATTTATTTCCATTGGCCACTGCTGGGTATTAGATTATATACACACCTCTCAAACCACTCAAGAAAGGTGACGTGAATCCCAGCTGAGTGTGAAGGGTCATTGACACCGTTGAGTTGCTGACGTTTGAGAGACTGCTTCAGGGAAAATCATAAAGGGAAATAATAAGGGGAAAGCTGTGAAAGAACATCACTTGGTTCAATTTGAATTAAAAGAGCTATTTGTGTTGCTCGTGTTGCTCCGTAAATTAACCTTCCTTGCATAACCAGTTTCTCACTGCTGTCCTCTTTATTTTGAATGTAGGGTTTGAATTCTTAATATATATTTTAGTCTTTTTTGTGTCCTTTAAGCAACTTATTTCAGGAACTAAATGTTTGATTTGAATTTATGAGAGCAGTCTCATCTGAGAACTCATCTTATGGTAAGAATCTCTAAAATTCATAAGGTGTAAAGGGTTCTGAATCAGCCTTCTGTATGGACAAGCCAGTGAAAAACAGTACCATGAAATAGATAGCCTGCCAACTTAGAGAAGTGAATTTGCTAGAAAAACTCCAAAATAAAAATTCATTGTGGTTGCTATTTTATCACTTGCAAAGTTAACCCAGTACTGTGTTGTTTAAGAATTGATCTAGCCCTCCTAAAATGTTAGATATGGCAATAATTGAACAAGAAGCCTAAATAAGAGGGACACTTTTCCCAAACAATTAACTCTCTGGGAGAAAGAACTGTCTTGGTAAAGGAAACATGCAAGAAGAAATCGGAATATTATGGGGTTTTTTTTGCTATATCCATGCAGTACGGAGTCATCGTACATGGCAGGGGTCCTCAAACTATGGCCCGCGGGCCAGATACGGCCCCCCAGGGTCCTCAATCCGGCCCCTGGTATTTACAGAACCCCCGACCCCCCACGGGGGGTTGGGGGGGGGAAACCAAGCAGCTGCAGATGACTGCCTGCCACTTCATCTGCGCGCCGGCCCCCTGTTTAAAAAGTTTGAAGACCCCTGATATATGGTATAAACACTTCAGAACTTGGTTATTCTCTTCAGTGGACACAACATTCATTGGTCAGTGACGAGGTACCAGGAACTACATGACTGAAATGATCATGTTAAAAATAAGACTCCAGGAAACAGGAAGTGCAGTGATTAAGCCTTTTATTCACATTATATCAGTAATCTGATGCTCAGCAGTTATGGCAAACAGCATAATACAGGCAAGAATAAGAGTCAGAAGGAATGGAAACTCCTTTAAACTAGTTTTGCTTCTAGGTAAAACCTGTTGTTGAATAACTATTTCAAGTAGGTTAATTGTATTACCCTCTGGAGGTGCTTGTCTTTCTCTGCTGAATATGGAAAAAGTTCAGACAACTAGCCTGAGTTAGCTAAATTTCAGGGAAATTAATTCCACTATGGCTGCACTGAATTTGGATCAAAATGTATTTGCTCTCAGCTATGTGTGTATTAGGAGGTAATAACTCCACTGATTTAGATGGAATCTTTGAAGAAATGCAATATAAGTAAGCCTATATTTTTTTTTTTTTTCTAAGAAATGCTCACAGCAATGTTGTACACCTTATTAAGGGCTCATATGTAAAGGTAGAAAACTCTTACTCCCATTTTAGTACTCAACGAACTCTATGTAAGCCATATGATAAACTTCCTATACTCCTACATATTCACATACAGATAGATATAAAGATACATGTATATATAAAATGGAATGGTTTGGGGTTTGATTATTACCTAGAAAAGCCCAGAATAACTTAATAAGATGCATATACTTGTTCTTTGTGACAAATCGAATCTAATTTAGTATTTACTACATTCATTGAGCTTGGCTGATGCTTTAATTTATACCACTTCAAAATGAAATGTTTCAGTACATCCTCCACAGTTCTTTTGATTAGGTTGCAATGTTATGTTTCAGAGTATTAAATAACGTTTTTATTTTCCTTTGCCAGTGCACAAATGCTTATGAACTTATTCAGTCCTGGTATCCACATTTATTCCCACAAATGACTCCAATAAATGAATAATGAAAATGTAGAAAAATAAAACCAACTGATTTTGACTTTTTTAAAGAATCATAGAAATTATTTAACTAGTTAGTTGTTTGCTATGTTATCAAATACTTTTAACTGTAGTAGTGATTTTTAAAATATGTTATCAAATATTTTTGATTGTAGAAGTGATTTTTTTTATTTTTTAATCTATCTGTGGTGTGCCTTCACCTTATGACAAATGAATTGCAGGGTATTTGAACTGTTATGTAAAAAAAAAAAAAAAAAAAGGAAAATAATACTAACCAAATTCAGGAGTATGCTTCATTTTGGTTTGGGCACTGACTGGAAACCAAGCCAGATGGAAGAGTAACATGTTTGCTATGTCTTGTACTTACATTCAAAAAAAGGTATTGCTAGTATCCATCATGACACTTACTAACAAGTATCTGCTAGCAAATATAATATTAACCTTTCCCAAAGGAGTTTACTAACTTCAATTAACTTTTGTACACTTTTGTGGTCTAAGTAAGAAGTCTTTACTCTTCCTTTATTTCAATAAATATACGTATACACAAATACATATATAAATATATAAAAGTATATAGAATTAATATAGGTATAAAATATATAAATAAATAAATATATGTATTTATTCACCTAGTGAGAATTGTGATGGAGGTAAAGCAACTGATCTGTCACTGTCCCTACACCTACCTTTAAATAATCCCATAAATTACCATTTTTCCATAAAGAAATTTTTTTATAATTTTTTTATGAAGTATAAATTTTATTTTTAATCTTTTCAAATAAATCATGTCATAGTGGAAGCAACATAAGCATCTTTTAGGCTCATACTATTTTCCAGGTTAATACATTATTTAGTCATTAAAAATACGTGCAAAAAACCATCTTCATATATGAGAAATAATAATTAAAAAAAATAATTTAATGTCTCAAAACATGGTATATGCCACAGAACACTAAATCAAGATGATGTTTTCGGGAAAGGAACTCACAGATGCTACATCTATACTGCTCACTGAGTCACCTCCCAGCTCAGGGAGCAGAATAATTTATTCCACACTGTTCAGTAGTGTGTGGATCTCTAATTTACATCACCTCAATGCACTCACTTGGTTTTCTGTCTTCTTTGGGGTTAGTATGATGATTTTGTGACCCTGAGATTAAAAAAAAACAACCAACAAACCAACCCCCAAAACCCACAAATATTTTATCTTGATTATTTATTGATTAAATACTAAGAATCTGAAGTAATGCAGTTCATCAGAAACATGTGTTTATATCACGAAACTGAGGATTTGTTTTGCACGCGCGTTTCAATGGCATGAGGGAACGTTGGAAGCTCAAAGCCTGCAGAAGTAGTGTTAAAAGACTATGCAGGTACAGGGAGACCAGAGTGAAAAAATCTCTCCTGTACTATCTGTTGGGAGCAGCCACCGAATAAACAGGGCCTCAGAATAAAATCTCATGTTCCATTTGAAATCTGTTCCTTTAGAAAACAAAAGACCAAGAACAAACTGACTGCTGTGTGTGTACAGACAACCAGAAACTGAGAGACTGGGAGTAAATTAGAGAGCTAAATTGTTTGGTATATGTCAACTTTTCATTGTTGTTTTTTTTTTTCCTGCTTGTCCTTATCTTTTTTTACTATAGCTTTAGTACATATTATACACTAAATAAACTACTTCTAAGATTAAGGTATAAAATGCCCTAGAAGAGATTTCCAGAATTACTTGACTTTTCAATCAAATTCTACTAACCAAGCAACACCCCTGTGATATATAAAGACTAAAACATTCTCTATTCTTACACATTTTTTGTGTGCCATGACTACATCTCAATTAGCTATTGAAACTTTCATTTTTTCCTCCCAAAATGAAGGATGCAAAGGAAATAAAATGCTAGTCCACATGCAGATATCAAAATCCAGATTGATGAGGTGGAAAATAGTACTAAGAGTGAATTTGTGTGACTCTAAAATGTCAATGGCAAGTGATCAAGGTTGACAGATCTCTGTATATGTGTAAGGATTTTAAGTATTTCCAGTTATCAAAAAGTTGTATTTAGCGGTGCTTGTTATAAACAGGGGTGTTGCAGTGTGGCCATATAAACCAAAGTGACTGTGATGGGCGTCAAATTTCTTTTTGACTCGGTGTCAGTGTGTTATGTGTTTTGAATACTATTGGTCAAAGTTTTTTACAGGGAGTGGAATAAGACAGAAAGTTTCTGTATCTTAGCAGCCCAAAATATGCTTGCCTGAGTGAACCCAAGAGTCATGTGGATGTCAGGAATCTAACTTCTCTGTTAGATGTCAGGAATCTAACTAATCTTCTGGCAATACTTGACAATTACAAATACAACACATAATTAACAGAAAAAAACAAAAATACTAATGAAAATCTGTGGCAGTCTAGCCCTTGTATAAAATGTAAGACTTGCATTATTTAATTTTTGATAGCTCTGAAACTGTTCATTTAGTGCTGAACTATCTTTCTATGCGTATGAAAAAAGAGGCTAGTAGGAGTGCTTGTGCACATGCCACAATTATGTATCATGTTATCTTTCATCATACTTTTCACATTAAAAAAAAAGTATTGAATTATCTGCATGTTTCATTTCCTTAATGGCTAACAAAAAATAATGCAATTTATTTTTATCAGTAACTTTTCACAGATAAGTATATATGTCTTGTTGAGCTGATAGGGAAAAATCTTAAATCTGAAAATTCATATAAATGTATTTTGAAACTATTCAACTGACAAATTATTTTGTTGAAAAGAAGCAGTGTGAGAGAATATTGGACAAGGTGAGGAGGTATGAAATGATATAAAAGATCAAATACCACTTCTGAAGCATGGGTGGAGGAAGGAATACTCAACTGATCTGACTTTTTAGTTGTAGCCAGAGAACCTGAAGTTGTCTTTCAGCATTTATCTATCTGATGATATTCACTGTGTGAATGACTGTTGCTCTCCTTTATCACCTATTGACAGAGTTTCTTAACCTCCTGTATTTTCTGACAGCCTTTTCATGCTTCCATTTCTTGTTCTGCAGCTCAGGGAATAATTCATCCTCAGTCATCTACCTCGTCAGACTTTTTGAGGGCTTGTTACTCTCCCATTTCCATCTCTTTGAGATGTCACTGATTAGGTTTGGGGAGATACTTCTAGAGGTAAATTCAGTTTTTTGGATACTAGTGAGGAAACAGCAGATAAGAAATTCACATTATAGCTTGCATCTGAAGTAGAACATGTATTGCAGTTTTGTAGGGCAGTTATGAAATGTGCAGATGAATGACATTTAAAAGAAAACATTGCTAAGGCCATTCTCATTATGTCATCCATAACATAGTATTTTTCCCTCTAAGAGCTAATCTTTTGGGGATTTTTATTGAAGTCACAAAAAAAACAACAACAAAAAAACCCCAAAAAACAAAACCACCAAGCTGACAAGAACGAGATTAGAGATTTTCAAAATAAATATACTGCCTTTATTCCAACATATTAAGAAAAACAAAGGGAAATGCAAAGTCTGTAGGGTTTGGGGGTTTGTTTGGTTATTTTTTAAATATATTAAGACCTTAAAGGTTGTCTTTACAGTACAGCATAAAAAACGGGGGGGGGGGGGAGCATTGGATCCTCCCTCTAGTTGAGCATACTGTTTATAATGGTAACCAACTATATCTGGATACATACATTGTTGAATGATGCCAGTGGCTGATAGTCTGAAATTCCTTCTTTCAATAGCAGAATGATGCATATTGAAGTTATGCTTTACTATGTGAAGTGCTTGTAAATAGGAGATTAATCTGACAAGATTCACTCTAATAAAACAAGAAAATAGAGTGGGATGAAACATTGAATACAGTTTTATACAAGTCCTCAGGTATTAACTTATTATAAATGTTCTTTTAGTAAGGAGGAGTCTTTGATGAGTTTAGTATTACAAAAGGAGATCAAATTCCTCATTAGTCTATGCAATTTGGAAAAAAAAACCCAAAACAAAACAAAAAAACCCCACCAAAACCCCAAACCAAAACCCAAACAGGATAAATATTATGTCAACACCTATTCAAATTAATTAAAAGTTACCAAAGTAAATTAAACAGGAGAAAAAAAGCTAGGATAAGATACTGTACTTTGGAATAAGTTGCTAAAAATGTTAAAAGACAATGAGTTTCATTTTTCTGCAAGATGTTAAGAATAAATCTAGACAGCTGTTGTATGTATAAGCTTGCAAAAAAGATTTTAAAGCAATTGAGAAAGGTAAAGAGATAAACCTTCAGTGAAAACTGGAGACATGATGTGAGGTAGTACTAGCATGAAACAAAGATTGCCCACAACAACTACAATTACTAATCTGTATCTTCTGGATAGAAGATACAGTGCATTGTACTCTTAAGAGGCCAAGTTAAAACTTTCACTGCTGGTACTATAATGAATTCAATAAGATAATATTATAAAATTATATTCCATACAAGCACTCATTGTATGGAAGTTTTCATTTTGTTTTTAGTAAATACAAAAGCTAGGGCTAAAGAAACCAGTAACATATTCTCAGTATTATTCTTAAATGCATTTACTAAAATCCAAACTCAGTTTAAGATGTTGAAGTGATATGCACTTTCCTCTATTACTTTTAATAGCTGAACTTATTGAAATATGTGGTCTTCGGAAAATCTAAATTTTTGCATTTGATTTTTGTGAAAAATGTATACATTTAGAAACCTTTTCCTTTCTAATTGAAGCTATATTCAGATTCATTTTTTGAATGAGTCTTCATTCACAGTTTCATCAGGTCTTTAACCTTATTTTCATTACATTGATAATAAAAACTTAGTCCATTGAAACTACTTTGTTATCAGCTTCTCTTCATGGTATGACAAACAGATAATGAAATCAGTGAGATTCTCTTCTGATTTTTTGTATTATATAGAAAATGTGATAATTTTTGTTTAGTGACTATAGAACATATTACATTAAGCTTCATTGTGAATATGAATCTGTTTTGTATATTTAAAGTGATCTATTTGACTCTTCTTGCATCAAAGTTTAAAATGTAAAATTCAAGCATTGTTCAGCAATGGTACTATACTAAGACATCAATATGTAGTTATATTTCATCTGGAACTTAAAATGTAAATTGTAGGGGCTAGTACCTAATCAATAACTTAAAACATTTTAATTCAGTTTTAGTTTTGCATAATCATATGACTACGTGAAGAAAATAATGGGGAGACAGAACTGATAACTCTTAAAGAATTTCTGGTATTTTTCTTTCTTATTTGTCTGCAGGCAGGTAAATAATTGGAAATATTTAACTGGACTACTTAGTACTCTTTGTTGCATCTTTGGTTATACTGGTCAAACAGCAATTAGACTAACGAAAAGTTCTTGACTGAGCATTTGAGGTATATTCTCCATTTCCTATAACAGTGTTTTAAGTGCAGCAAAGTGTTTCCTAACTAATTCTTCATGGTTCAACACACTATAGACCTGTTGGAAAGGCCCTGTCCAAGGACTTGGTGGAATGAAAGGTTAAGTTGAATCCAAAGTATCAACAATAATGTAGATGAGCCAGAGGAGAATTGTACAAGCTTCTACTGGGTCTTAAGTAGTTAGCGGATGTCCTCCCCAAAGGAGGCCCCTTGCAGTCTGCTTCCAGAGGATACACAACCAAAATCAGATTAGATACATATGCCTTTCTTTCATCCTGTCTTCTCAGAGTGGCCTGAAATCTTACTAGCCATGCACAAAGGTAATGTGTAACAAAAGTACCTAGAGGGCCTTACATTCCCCAGCCTGCTCATGGGGGTCAGTATACTGTCAGATATGTTGAATCATGTGGCTGTCCTTGGAGCAGTTGTGGAGACAAATATCATGCACAAAGCAGAGAATTTTTGCAGTTGCTTCAGGAAACAATCATTCAGTGTGACTCAAAAACACAGCCATTGAGACTGGGAACAGGCTGCTACTGTGGAGGAATAAACCTCTGACAAAAGCCATCTTCCAGACAGAAAAAAAAAACCTGACTAAAATACCGATGTAAAATGTAACCCATTGCTGGGAATATGATATTTGCCTTAGAAATGGAACTGAATTGCAATTTTCTGAACATGGCCAAGTTGACCTTGACAAACAATGAGCTGTCTCATGGAGGAAGGATGCCACAGCTAGATTAAAACTGAGTAATAGGGTGTTTTTTCTCATCATCTAGTAACTTAGCAACAAACCTTCCAGGTAAAATCCCAGTTGTTTCAAGAAATAGCTTTGTATTCCTTCAAAGATTTTTTTCACCGATTACATTTCTCTGAATGATTATCTTTATAGTGTGTAATGTAGGTCAAACCTGTATCAGCAAAGCAAACCTTTGTCAGCAGATTTATAACATTTAACTGCTACTATAATGCACTGCAATGGTTATGATAGGTTTGGAGGGTATTATTTTGTGTCCTGGAGCATTAATCAAAATTACCAGTGGTATCCAAGTAACAAAGAAAATAGAAACAGTAGATTGCAGTACTATTCCCAGACATGCTAAACTCCTGAAGGTGGGGTTTTGTTCCAGCCCTATCTCTTTTGTACTATAACCCCCCCAGTATTTTCTATTCTTGGATTCTGATTTTCACTTAAGCAATCACACACTGCACTTTTAATAATGAAAGTATACTTAAACGTGCAAAGTATCTGGCTTCAATGTCATATTTGTCTTCATGTAATAATTAGGTAATGAATCAACGTCCACTTTTCTCAGGTGAATCTAAAAATGTGGTGTTGTGAAATTAAATTTTTACTTCAAACTTAGAAACTTGTTTTTATGCTCAAAATTACTCAATTTTCTATTTGAAATTATACTTTTTTAAAATAAATTTCATTACATGTAATTCTCTAAACTATTATGTACTGAGGAAGTGTTGAAGAAATTTATTCCACTGAAGTCCAGTTACGTATTAAAAGTATTTGAGATAATTTTGTACTCTTTTTTTAAATTGGTTAGCAAATTAAAACCTGCTAGTTAATTTCTGATTTCATAATTTGAGAAAAGCTGTAAGAAATCCATATACTTAAAGGTACACTGATGACATTAATATATTTATCATAATTCTATGTTTTACTTTAGAAAACATTGATATTAAATGTTTTTTTTAATAAAAAAATTAAGTCAACCTAAAATGTTACTTTTCCATCTTTCCAGCAAAGCTGTAAGGAAAAGCTTTTTACTACATAAATCAGGATTTTAATTTGCTTTTTTTAGGGAGACAAAATTTTATTCATTAACTAAAAGTAGGGAACACTATTTCTTGCCCAGCAGATGGAAGAGGATCTGGAGGACTTAGTGTTCCTAATGAGGAAGCTGCTGTTAATGTACTATCTGTTATACAGAGTAGAACAGATAGTGAGATCTGTCTGTTGATAGAAGGATGTTAATGAAAAGCTAAATACTTTATTTCATTTCTTCAGTGGGTTTGTACAGTTCTAGATATACTATATGAAGTGATCTTTTAATGGAGCATTATACATAATATCTAAACCCCAAATTGTTTTACCTATGCAATTTACTTTAATACCTTCTGATCCAATTTTATCAATTATTCATCAATGGATCAAACATATTCAAGTATTTATCATTATCAATCAGTAACAGAATTCTATATTTTCTCCAGTAATTTGAATGATGTGTTGAGTGTTTTAGAAATCTTATTTCACAATTTTTTCCCTTAATGTTTTTTGGCATACTAGCAGGCTAAAAACTGAAGAACAATTCCTACAGCAGTATTGGAAGGAGTTGTATTTTTCAGACATAGTAGCTAGCTAAAAAAACAAGCAGATCCAAGAAACTAAAATATATCCACACGAAACAAGATTTTGGATGACTAAGTTTGAATTCAATATTCTGTAAAATATCAATCAGTGAATACTTTATCTGGAAGTTATCTGAATCAAAGCAGATTAGAAACTGTCCAATTGTCTAGTCTTTTGATCGGGACAATTAATTAGGTGAGGATGGTGCACAGCCTTTTACTGACAATATTTGAGATGTAACCAGTATGTTAAGAAAAATCCAAAGACTTAGCTATCCCACGTTCACCAGCATAGAGTAGCCTGTGGTGCCCATCTTTGTTTATTCAAGGATGAGAGTTTGTGAAGACTAGACGCTGGGAGAGTAACTTCTAAGATGAGAGTATGTCTTTACCTTACTTTTGAAAAAAAAAAAAAGTGAGAGGATTAAAGAAACAACTATACTATCTCAACTATTTCTATACCATTCTCCATCAGGACTGGCATGTTAGTAGCACAGTTAGAATGCATAGAACCCCCAAAATAATCAGAAAATATATCAAACATAAGGCATGAGATACATTTTTTTTTCAAAGCAGGCTTGGAATCAGAGCCTGTAAAATGGGATGTAATTTTAATGTGGACTCCAATTTATAGCCGTTCTGTATTCATGTACCTTATATTCAGGTTCTTGATCATGAATCCACTTGTTACAATAGGTTTAAAAATATTTTTGTTCATGACAAGATTTCATAAGTAAATACTAGAGTAACATTTTGAAGAGTTATTTAGGGGCTTTTATCCTAAGACCAAAGTGATTAAGGACAAAATCCACAAAGGGAGTTAGATAGAATTTGAGAGTGTTGGCTCCTTTAACAGCCATAAAATCCTAAATTTTTCAGCTGTTTAAGTTTTCACTTTAAATTTCTTAAATGGCCTGGGACAAAGCTAACTCCTGAATTCCTATGCTCCAAAAGACCTTATCTGAGGAATATATGCCATCTATGAACAACATTCTTTTGGTCATAAAAATACAGACAATTTTACTGGTTTTCTTAGTATCTTAAGGCGGTGGTGGTTGAATATTTGTGAATTAATATCTACCTAAATTAGTATTCTCATCAGAATAATAAATTCACGGAACTGCACTAGTTCATCATTGGAGTGTATTTGCTTGTATTTGTTAGAGTCAAAATACTTTTTTGGAGCAAAGATTACATTATTAATATAATTGAAATCTTAAAGTTCTAACTGAATAATTATTAGCAGTACAAATCAAATTATTACAGAAAAAAGGAAATAAAATCAATTTATTCTTACAAAAATGTCTCATCATCTTTTTGCTTACCTCAGGGGCTACAAGGAAAGATGTAGAAGTCAGCAGTATGATGTTTACTGTCATTCATGGCTACCTTTCTCTAATGGCAGGCAGTATGGTGATGCTGCACATATGACTTACTATTAGTTCAAATACAGTTCACACAACGGAGACATATCTACTCTTTAATCTGTCATAGAATTTGCAGGTGTCTTTCAAAATTCTTCTAGTATGCATGAATTTCAATGGGCAAAAAAACCCCAAAACCAAATCACCCAAACAAAACTCAATCCCCAAAATTCTAAAGCATATATTATTTTGGTTTTAATTGATATTTAAGTGTCTGATAAGCCTTGAGAGAGTAAGTAAACATGCCTTTTAGGACATGATGGAAAAAGAAATAAAGCCAAAACAAAGTAAATATGACACTGTTATAGACCATCCATCATCACAATTTACTTAGTGATTTCTTAAAAACACAGAACTAAAAAGGACACAGTGAAGAGCTCTTGGGTACTCTAGAGCTTCACAGCTAAATACTGGACTTAAATGCTACTAGTTCTGAATTGTCCAGGTAAGCCACCCATATGAAAGACAACTCTATAAAAACCAGAAGCTTCAGTTAACGTAACATTATGACTTTTAAAGTGTAGCTTTATTTGGAATGAAAGTAACATACTTTAGAGGAAAATTAAAAAAAAAAAACAACTTAGTTTCAGGTGGATAGAAATCTTTTGCCTTAACAGGCATACAGATTTCTCATTTTTAGTTAAACATTTTTCATTTTCTGAACATTTTATTTTCCAGAAAATCACTTTTTGTTTTAGGTCAATATCAGAGTAAATTGTTTTCAAAGTGAATCATCAAAATAACGTGTTTCAAAACTCTAAAACCAGTACACCTCAACCTCACGGGATCTTTCTGATGATTGCTTCCACTGAAATGCCACAGAAAGGGACCCAATTTTGTGAAGTATTTTTATCGTAGTGGAAGCCATATACACTCTGCCATGGACTAACTAAACTTTGAAAGATATGTTTTCTATTAATCTACCAGGTTGCTTTTCTATATATAATTAGATTTTATCTTTTCTCAGTTTTTCTAACTTTCAATGTTTTGTTTGTTGCTTCAGGGTTTTGGGCATCTTATGTATTCATTCTATAGCTCTCATGTTCAGAAGTCAAAGAGATCATGACTCGTTTCCTAAGTGTTTCTTTTGACATCATATCTTCTACATTGTTTGGCTTTAAAGTGAGTAAGGCTGTCATATGGCTGCATGTGCAACAAAGTATTCTTGAATAAAACCATTTATTACATCCATGAAAGAGTTGTCGGCTTTGCTATTATGCAGGATACAATTCCTGTAAGGTAGGATTAATTTTTGAAAAAGCTGTGCCTTGAATTTGCATTTTACCTCCTTGTCTTCTATCAGCAGTTGTTTGTCACTTAAACTTATCTTCCTAATATGAACAATTCAGTACTGAAGAACCTGTGGTTCTGCCGTGTTGATCATGAAAAGTATTTCTGTTTGACATATGATTCTCAAACATAGCTAGGGATAGCAGCAGTGAGAATGTAAAACTAATTTTTCAGGCATTAAGTTCAGATCTAAGAAGCAGAAAACAGAAACATTGTTTTGTGAAATGAGCAAATTTGATGTGCGAGCCATTTAGAATCAGCTGAAGTAGAACCTCAAAATATTGTTTGCAGAATCATTTAACCATTATCTTCAGATTCATACCATTTTAGATCAAGATAATAAAAATTTCCTAGCAGTACTTGCTTTATCACAAACCTTCATGCTTTCACAAGCCATTTCCTTATCTTTATGATACTTTTGATCTGGTGGTCTATAAAATTCCCAACATAAATCTGAATCTATTGCAACATCTATTTTCTGTGGAGTGATTCTGACTTACCTGCAGTTATGCATGCTTCTCCCACGTTACCTTTTTTCTGTCCTTCCACTATATATAGAGCAATGATTTCCTAGCTCTTCTGTTTCTCCATAAAAATTTAAATTAATACTAGGATGTGTGTCATACCATTTATTAAATTACTTGATATTAGACAATGAAATTTGTCTTTTCCTTCCAAGCTTAGTGAAAATATTTCTATTTGCTTTAATTGGAAGTGGTTTGGGCTCTAAATTCTTACTAGGAAGGACTGTAAGTTTTCAATCAACCTAAAGATATTGACAAATCTCTCAAGAAGTTTCATTCTCACAGCAAAAATAGGCTAGATAATGTAATATCTTTTATCTAAACGTTGTTGTGAAATAAAATACATATTTAATTTAAAACCTTTTCTTTTCCTGCTGCAACTCAGTGGAGCTTATACTTTAAATTGTTTTAAGGTAGGCTTCCCAGCTTCCTATTATTTACTTCTAAGGCAAACAAGAATATTTTTCTGATTTTCTGGAAATCATTGTAGAGAAAGTTGACAGATAATTTTGTCACTTTAAATGACATCAGCCTGTCAGCTGTCTCAGTGGCAAGCAAGGCTTGGCAAGCAATACATCTTGGGAGAGAAAAAAAAAAAAAAAAAAAAAAGAGGGATAGAGAGTTTTGTTAGTAGAGCCATTTCTATCCTACTTAGTAACTTCTGCTTAAAAACCTTTCATTAACAGAAAGTACTGACTGTTTAAGCTATTGACTTTGTATGTCTGTGCCTCTGCAATCACATTACAAGATAACCAGAATAAGTTAATACAATTTTTTTTTCCGCAAATAGGACTGGATACCACTGGTGGTTGTGTTTCAGCCAAATAAAAAAATAGATAACAATTTTAGTCTCTAATATAAATCCTATTAGCATTCAAATCAGAAAGCAAACCTACTCTCAATCCTAATATTTACAAACACCACCAACATAGTTGGCTTTTACAAATTAAAACACTGGCCACAATTAAACACATAAAAGAGATTAATCTAAGAGCAGTGTCTTATTTCAGTGAGATTTGACAAATATCCTCATTGAATTGTAAGTCGTGTTCAGAAAAAATAATGCAGATAACTTGAAAGCAAATTAAATAAAGTCTATATCATAGTAAAAATGTTGATCGCTCTGTTTACAGGGTGAGAGATAATGCACTGGTGCTCTTGGAAGTATGCTATTGAAACATTCATTTATTTATGAAACTAAGCTTTGCAGACTGTTGGAAGGTTTTTATTTCTGCTTCAAGATTTTGTCCAGATGAAGAACGAACACTGAACATGTTCTCTGAGGAACTGAGTCTCTGAGTATTTTCACTATGAGATCTTCCTTCCTAACATAACTTACAAGACAACAAAATGGTGACAGATGCCCAAGTTATAATTTTTAAATTAAGGTACCTATATCCTACCTCATTCCTGGCTGCACTTTGTAATCCCAAAACATGCCTTAGATTCTTGTCTAACATGACAATAAAAAGTTCTCAAATTTACTCTTGGGCATAAACTTCAAAGGCCATTCAGAAAAGTGCCTAGTCAAAAGAATAAAACACTGCCAAAACAAAGGACTACTGAGTGTCCACAAGTTAAAAAGCTCTTAACATTCAATCCAAGACACTAGTTTTAGATCTTCAATATTCTAATGCCATCTTCAACTACTTCTCAGCTCATGGAAGTAATGCACATGCAGTGGAAGAGCAATCCATATTTTAAAATTTACAGGAAGTAACTGGTGGAATGGTTGGAATTGCTTATTGGTGTGAGCAAGTGAGAAACTTTAACACTAAACATTCCCATTAAAAAAAAAAATTTGGTTGTTAACACAACTAACAACTCTACTGCTGAGAATTCAGTTGATCATAGAACAGGCAAGGTGACTATTTATATTGAGAAGCTGGTTACAAGTACCTTTTAATGAATAAAATGTTAAAAATCGCAACTGGTATTTAGCTTCTGCTGGTGACTGAAGGTTGAGCTTAATCAGATGAGCGGCTCCTCCCATTGGAATAATTGTCTTCAAAGATGACTTAAACTGCTGGTTCATAAGAAGCTGTTTATCATTTTTAAAGAAAAACAGTTGTGATCAATAATTACTAAGTCAGCTGAAGCTTTTCAGGATGAGTATAACTTTTTTCCAGTTTTCCTGTATCTTCTCATTATAATAATCAGGTATAAAGAAAAGACTCTAAGAAAAACTGAAGCTGCAGATTTCTTCACAGATCTTCATATTGTCGATATATTGCAAAAAGTGGGAATGTGAGATGACGATACTAGCTACTTAGTAAGTCCTGAGAAGATGCTGTAAAGTGCAGTAGTCTTTTGTGGGTTTATTTCAACTTCTTTTACCTTATTCACCGACAACAGTATGAAAATATACATGTTGTGTGACAGGCTGACGTATTTTTGACAGGATTTCTTTACCTGTGCTTTTGTGTTCCTGAGGAGCTTCATAATTGTAGGATTTGAATGTACTAGGTCACATGGCTCATGATATTTCATAGGCAGACTTTCTTCTAGGATTTTCATCCTGACTTTGCTGTGTCTATATCTGTAAGGATTCTTCTGATTTTTAACTAGCTTGATTATGGGTTGTGAAGAAAACACATAGTTCTCAAATCTTAGCCCAGCTCCTATCTTTTGCAGAGTGCCTTGAATTCCTTAGACAGAGGAGTCATATATAGCTGATTTCTAATCTGTCTTTCAGACTCAGATCTGAAATACCTTTCAAGGATATTGATCTCAAAGTTGATGATATTAGCTATTACTTACATTTAACAGGAAAAAAATTATCTACTTACCTAGCCTCACTGTGCTCTGAAAACAAGCAAGGAGACAGAGGGAAAAAAAAAAAAAAAAAAAAAAAAAAAAGAGTACACTAATCTCCCCAGGCTCACAGTAGTCTGAAGGGGGAGCCTCTAAGAGCCTCTTCCATACAACTGGAAGAGCAAATGAATTCTCTTTAAATGCTGAAGGGGGGAGAAATAACAGCGTACCTTTTTCTGTTTGATCAGGTCATTGAACAATACTTTTGAAGGTTTAATCTTAAATCTGAATGTCATATAGTTTGATATGCAACTAAATAATTACAGGTCTGTCAGTTTCTTATTAATTGTTTTAATGTCTTCAAATATGTAAAGGTTGACAATGCAGGTCTGCTCACCAGATAACGTATCAAACAGGGAAGGAAAGGAATAAATGTGCACACACATACAGAGACTGACTTTTACATTGGCTGATTTTTACCTGGCCTAAAGATCTGTTACAATGGCTTCCCCCCCTCCCCCCCCCTCCTTTTTTAGTTTGTTTTCATTGTTTTTTATGGTATGTATCCTACCTATTATACAAGCTATTATACTGTTAGAATAAAACTCAGAGTAATATGTGATAGGTGCCAATATATACACAGGCACATATCCACAATAGTTGTTTCTGTATCTAATACTAACAGTTTCACATATCACCTGTTGTTTAAAGGATAGAGTTAGCAAAATACCTGTACAACTTAGGACTCTCTAATGGCCACCTCATACTTCTATATCACATGTCTGTTTATTTACCTGTACCAAACTTTATAAGATTGTAGGTGTTGAAATTACTGTTTTGTGTTCTTTTTCATGCAGTATCTAAAACAAGTCTTAGACTATACTTAGTTCCTTTGATCCAAAATGCCAAATACTGATATCAAAACTGAAATAGTAAAACAAGAGTTAACTCTGATTAAGACCTGAGGGCCATAGTGCCTTATTTCTTTTTCATTACATCCTATGTTCTTTGTTAAATGCCAGAAACAAAAGTTTACCACAGGAGTAGGCTTATCACTCAATGTAGTATTTTGCTCATACAGCACTGTTGTTCCTTTTCCCTGTTAAATCTTACTGCTTTTTAAAGCACAGAAAAAACCTCCAATGTCTCAACTTATAATTAGCAACACACAACCGAATTAATAAGGAAAGAAAACAGTTTTCATTTAATTTTGTAGCTGATAAGAACTTTTCTTGCCCAGAACCTTGCCTTTTCATTTACAATTCTTTTATCTGTAAATTAACTCATTTAAACATTGATGGTACAAAAGCCCATCATTTACATAACAAGGAAAAGCAGGTAAATTTCAGCAGTGCCCCACCTACTGTAAGGTATTAATAATATGCTTCAGCAGTCTTAATTACTTTGGTGACCTTCTTAATTTAACAGATTTGACTTTCCCCATTTGTAATTTTGCAGTAATAATTGGATAACTAGGCAATGCATGTACCTAAACAAATTAGAGCTTTTTTAATAAAACTTGATTATTCACAGTTCATTAGACAAAAAGCTGCATATTAATACTAATTGCAATCACTACTGTAGAATGTCATTCAGAATTAAATATTATTCTCTATTTTTTATGCTCATAGAATCATTGGTTTGGGTTGGAATGAATCTTAGGTCATCTAGTTCCAACCCCCCTGCCATGGGCAGGGACACCTTCCACTAGACCAGGCTGCTCAAAGCTCCATCCAGCCTGTCCTTGAACACTTCCAGGAATGGGGCATCCACAGCTTCTCTGGGAAACCTGTTCTGGTGCTTTACCACTCTTACAGTGAAGAATTTCTTCCTTGTATCTAATCTAAACCTCCCCTCTTTCAGTTTAAAGCCATTCCCCTTTATCCTATCATGACATGCCCTTGTAAAAAGTCCCTCTCCAGCCTTCTTGTAGGCCCCCCTTAGGTTAAATTTATTCAGAACAGTAAAGAGCTGTATATAAAGTAATACCTCTGAAATATATTAAAACTGTAAAAAGAAATTTATATTTATACTTTGACCTCAAATCTGCTTTCTGACCTTATTGAGAAATGCCTGTTCATTTCAGTGGTATGGATTAAGTTAAAGATTCATTTTCCTACTAGTCATCCACACTCCTGCAGCAATTTTGACTTGAAACTGCATTACTGAAAATCATATCAAACAATATGATGTTCTTAGCTATGAATATCAAGGCCCCAAATTATATAATTAATGGATTAATGTGTCAAACACTTCTTATGAAGCTGGAATTTTTAAATGTATGCAAATAATGCAGTCCTATTCCCACTGATACCAGGTATCACTTACTTCACTGACAGGAATATAAAAATTCCTTTGGTTGGTATTGATTTTAAGAACATGTTTTCCATTAGGTATTTTGTTAAATTTACAGTTATCCTACAGGGCCAGTTTTAATGCTGATTACAGGCTTGTTGCCAAGATTTAAACTTGAGTAAGATGATACAGTTTATGCTGTGTCAAAAGTGTTAATGTTAAAATAAGAAAGGAAAAATGTAGAGAAACAGCCCTCTGACAGGAATACTCTTTTTCATCATAAATCTCAGTTTTATTCAATAAGAAGTTTTTGTGAAAGTTTTGCTCGTTGTCTGAAGATATTTTCATATTGGAAATGAGCTGTGTTGTTTTATGGCTATTTTGAGCATTATTTAAACTCTTGATATCTCTAAACACAGTGTAAGTAAAAAAAATCCCAAGCGTCATGCCTGGAGAATAAATAAATAAATAAGCATAGCTTACCAACTTACTCTTCAGAAATTGCTAGCATATTTTTTCCTAGCTTAACTTTTCTGTGAGTATCCATATTCATGAAGGCAAATGGTCAGTTAGCATATATGACAACCTCAGGATATTTTTATCCTAGATCCAGATCTAATTGAGGCAGCTGAAATGTGATCATATCTTGCTTATCCCTGACCTACAATTTCTGTCTGTTCTAAAAGCAAGAATTAGTTTGGTCACTCTGCTGTCAGCCCAGGGCATGTTCTGACAAGAGATTTCTAATACACTGAACAGCACTTTACATTAAGTGATACTAATTACTGGGGCTGGGTAATCAGTTTGGCCAGAAGTTGAAGCATAACTATTTGAGACTACAGACTATTTGAGAATTCCAGCTGGAACTGCTGGCATAGTTGCTACTGTTTATTTTCTTATTTATTAATTCCATAAGAGTGGAAATTCTTAAAGCCCAAATCCTCTCCAATGCATGTCTATGTATTTAGTCATAAACTAAAATGCACTTTTTATTGTATTTCCAAAAAGAATGTCAGAATTTAAAAATATTTTAAGCCATAGGAAAAGGGGGGGGGGGGGGGGGGGAGAAGCCTCAGGAAGTTTCTGCTCCCCAAAACTTTGTCCTTACTGAAATACTGCATCACTGCATGGAAACAGAAGATATCCTTTCAGGAATGCCAAGAAGGCAAGTTCATATTTAATTTTTACCTCTATTCTAACTTAGGATTTGGCAGTTACATGTATTTGTATTGTGATTGCTTCTCCTTTGATATACCAGGAATAGTAGTACCCAGCTCCACAGGACATTATGTCAATAAATTTTTAAAGCATCCTGACTCTGAGGATAAAATAAATTATTCTTAACTAATGTTACTAGTATTGTGACATTAATATTGTTTGCCTTGGAGGAAAAAAAAAATGCTGGAAGAAAATCCAGTTTCTCTATGTTTGTTGTCCCTGAGTGACAGCAGTTTCTCCCAGAATATTTTCAGTTTTCTCCTGCTTCTATCTCATTCACATTCCACCTTCAAGTGCCAACGTATTACAAAATAAGTTTCTAAAGGATTCCCCTGAAAGAAGAGAGGATATTCATCTTGGGACGACCTATAGAAGGGGATTTTTTTAGAAATTTATGGATTTGAAGGCATTTAGAGTATGTATTATTGTCTGTACAGGGTTCAAATTCTTCTGGGGAACTTTTTACAGAAGTTGTGGGAAAAAAACAGTTGGTGAAAGAGAGACCTTTGGAGCTGTTGTAACAAAAGCGTTATTTCAAAAGGCTTGTATGATATTCTGGTTTTCCTAACACAGTTGGATACTATACAGGTAAAGTAGCTGTCAGCATAGTGTAGTTTTCTCTGTGTTCAAAGTTAAGTGCTTTATGCATTTTATTTGTCTCCTTTCCCCCCTCTTCCACCGAACTTTTCTGTTGTGGTATTCTCCACCCTCCCCACCCCATGTTTCTGTTGCTCTATGAAACTTAGATTGCTCAGTTTAATTATGCCACTGATTCCCCTTTAAGTAACCCATTACAATGCAAATTAACAGCAGACGAATTCAGAAAAATACTTTGTATGAGATTCATCTGATAAAAGCAGATGATTTCAATGTCTCTGTCTGAGACTCCTTAAGCAGTCTTCACTGCTAATACACTGAAATAAGTACTTCTACAACATCATTAATTTTATCTCTAGATAACCATTTACAATTAATCAGGAGAATTTGACCCTAAAAGAAACAATTTTCAGCTCAGGAAACAGCAACAGTGAGGCCCTGAGATGCAGCTTAGCTATGTTAATACTGTAAAAGTGAAAAGCAAAAAGTCTGTGAAGGATACACTCGGCTTTTGACTGGGTAGGCAACCATCAAGCATTTCTGTGTTACTAGCTATATTGTATATGTTAATGTGAAATTTTGTTGAATACTTGAACATTTTTTTAAGAGAATAGCATTTTGTTATCCGAGTTCACTATGCTCACTTCTGAAAAAATTGTTCTCTTATTTTTATTTTCTTTCATAAAAATTGCCCATTGTTCTGTAACGTAAGCAAAGACCATTCAGGATTTTTTACATATGCATTGCTCAAAAAATGTAGATTTCAGTTTCCTAAAAATTGTAATCTGATATTATTTGAGCCGGCCTACCTTAGTATAGTACTCAGCCTCCACCTGTTACTCTGGAAGGAAAAGATTATTACTTTTCAATGTGTAAGTGGTTATTTTGAACAAAATTCAGCTTATCTAAAGGCAGATACCTATAACAACCTAGGTAATTCCATCTGTATTAAAGCTACCTAAAGACAGGTGACAGGACTACATCCTTCCTCAAGATGCAAAAAAAATGTCTAATATATCTATATTAGGTCATAAAGAGAAATGAAAAACCTAAATGTGAAAATATGAATTAAAAGATTCCTGATTTAATTGCTATTTCAGTGTAGAGTTTCCTGAACTTTTTAAATTACTCTAATTTCTGCTTTAAAGTTTTGCTAACATCTGAAGTTTGGTGCATAGAGAGGTCTCTTGGAAATTCTGATCAGATAAACTTATATCCATCCCGGTTCATAAAATAACTTATTTTTTCCCTTATGAGTTCAGTACAGAGATTTTTAAAACATTAATAAGTATTAAATTCACCACCAAAATACAGACACAAAATTTGAGATTTTTTTTAAATAGTGCCATATGTGAAATTGTGCCTACTTCAAATATTAATCCAATTATTATAGCATGTGTCTAGCACCACTCCTTCAAAACGAGATAAATTCAAAAGCTTACTGTTCCTTTCTGCAAGTGGAAGATAATCTAATGAACATTAGATTAAAAGCTCTTTTAGGAAGAAAGACTGTGAGCAAGGGGGGGGTGGCAGGGAGAGGATTGGTTTGTGTGCAAATACACAAAGTCATATACTTCAGTCAACACATGGTACTCTGATACTGTAATAATGCAAGACATGTACAGACCTGTATTTTCAAATCCATATCATACAGGTCCCAAACACAATGCCTACCTACCATCACATTGTATTATAATTTGAAGGCTAATCTATTAAATCACTTTTTTTTCCCCCAGTAAAATAAACGCTTCTAGATCTCCTTGACTTACTTTTTTTCTGAACCATTTCTACACATCTTCAAAACTAATGATTTTGCAGCTTTCCTGACTAGCCTGATCTTCTCCTACTTTTGGAGCTAGAAAGCTCTAAGGTTTTTATTGTTTTGCTTTGTTTTCACCCAGTCTGAAAGTTTTTTATACAGTGTAGCTTTTTTGTTCCTTTGGTGGTCATAAAAAAGTTTACCATTGTCTCTTCACAGTAAACTTCTACAAAGCAGACATTTTTTAACGACTTCTCTATTCTTCCCTTTCCTAGAATGGCGAAATCAAACAGAAACAGCTTGTCTATTTCAACTTTTCTATTAGCTAACTTTGTGTGGAATTTAATATCCTTAATACTTTTATTCAGAATGAGATATATTTATATGTTAATATTAAATTGAAACACAAGGGAAAAAAGATAAAAAAGGAAACACCACAACTATTAAAGTACTATTTAGTTATGGTACATCTAAGTTTTTCCCGTACATGAAAAGAAATTTACAGCTGACCTAACTTCTGACAGATCTTTTACAAGTACCATGAAAACATATATTTCAGGAACTATAAAAATAATAACATTTTGTCCACAGTATAACACTTGAGATGAGTGGCAAATTGTATCACTGTAACTCAAGATGCTAAACAGACCTTTCTAACAATTACACGTCACCTTATTTCTGACAAAATCTAGTCAAGAAGTAGTAACTTATAGTCAGCTTACATAGAGAAGGCTAATTAAGGAGTTACAGCAGAACAATTTCAGTGTTATTAAACTCTGAAAAAGCATAAAGGATGGGCTGCATCTCTTCATTTAAATGCCAAGAAATAATTTTAAGTTAATTGCCTAGCTAAGAAGACAGAGTAGAAGTCAGTCTAAGAAGACAATTAAATTTTGTCTATTTTTCTAATAGATGTCAAAGGCTTTATTATTATACCTCCATTATCTCTCCATAGAGATCTCAGACTCAAATTCAATTGTTTGAATGCAGGGCATTTATGTCATTTGGGTAGTACTAGACTCCTACTTAGCTTCCAAAATATCTCTCCAAGAGGGATACCTGTCCCTTGTCAAGTAATTTACATACATCACTGTGCTTTGGGTTCTCTGCAGTATCTCAAATGCCTCTTTGGATGAGTGGATCTAATCTTTAGCTTGAAGCAGAATTGCATACTAATGACTGGACAGACTGGTGGTAAAATAGCTCTTTGTGATATGGGACACCACCTGATCTCCTTTCTTTCATTAGAATAAAGTATGAACAATCACAATCAACACATTTAAATTTATTTTCTCCCTTTTCTTTTTCAAAAGCCTAAAAAAGGTCTCTCTCTTACACATGAAAAATAAAGGTGAATCATTAAATGATTTTTTTTTTTTAAACCAAAACATCCTTATTATTTAAAAGTCAGAATTACTCAATATAACTAAAAAAAATCTTTTCACTTTGTGGTTCTTGCTTTTCTCTTTCTAGGAACAGAAAGAAAACCCAACACCACTGTATTTATCTTAAAATTTATTGGCAAATGTAGATTATGCATTTTATAATGTAAAAAAGAAGTCAATGATATGTTTCTGGGGGAAGTTTGACATTGAAAAGCAGAAGGCTTCTGAGTGAGAAAGAAGGCTTTTGGCGTGTAACAAAGCAAAAACTTTCTTTGTACTTGACATTTCTAGGATTTTTAAGATTCATATATTTTGTTTAATTAAATATATGTATTTGTATTCTAGTCAACTAATTAAAATCAAAGGCAGTTCAAAAAGTGAGAGTGACAAAGTAATGAATTAAATTTATCCAGTAGATTTTAGAAAATACTGTATTCCTTTGTAAGTTAAATATGATGATCACATTTTCATGTCAAAACCACATTTACATTGGACTAGTCACACAAGGAGAAAGGAATATGACCACAATAAATATGATGGCAGACCTGTCAGCATGCCTACATCTGGAAATTACAGTTCATTTCTAAGGAACAGAGTGTGTCAACAAATACACTGGCACTTGACAAATGTGCTGTGGCCTACGGATAATTAAAGGTGTTCTTACTTTCTCACCTGAAAACTTGTTTGTCTGTCTGTTTCAGGGTCCAACCAGGCAAGCTGGTAAGTGCTTTGTTCAAGGTCATGAATACCCTCAGCTTCAAAATATACTGTCAGAGAGTACTCAGTAGCTAAAGCTATACGGTTCAGATCTTACCTCCTTCATATTAAAGGTTTGGTAAAGCATTTCACTGAGGGGAGTGTTGTGGCAGATACAGCAGTTCCACAGCCATGTATACACAAATGTGTCCCTGCAAATCTTTCTTAAAGAACTGCTAAGTAAATGTCATGCCTGTAGATGATGTCAGCAGCTCTGCTTATTAGAATTCCAGAAGCTTCTGTGTCCATTACAGTTAAAATAAAAAGAAAAGAAAAAAAATAATGAAATATATATTTTATTTTATATTATATCAATATGTATTATATCAATGCCATCATTTATGGCATTGAAATGTGTGTTGTCAAGGATTTTTACTCTGACTGTTCAAGGCAGAATATACAAAATGTTCCTTGTTTAACCTCAAGTAGGAAATTAAGCTGACGTGCTTACATAACCACATTTAAAATATTTCATGCAATACTGAAAGAAGAAAAGTTATATAACTGATCTAACTTTCTTCCCATGGAAGCAGATGAGACTTTCTTTACTATTATTAAGAACAGGCTTAGACTTAAACACATATCACAGGTCAAAGATTCACCTATCCATTGAAAAAAATATAATCAAGCTACTAAAAGTATATTAACATGGGAAATAAGCATCTTAGAGGTATAGTTATCTCTGATAGGTTTATCAATGGAAAATGGAATTATTTATAAAATGTGGTTAACAGCTTATTGTTTTAACTCTGTTAACATAAGTTAATGTTTTGTTGAGCAGAGGTTACAATGTCAATTTTTACAGATTAAAAGTTTGGGGGTTTTTTTAATTAGATAGTAATCAGAGAAGCTCATAATCAGTTTAGTTTCTTTGTACTTTGCTACAATGGGAGAAAGGTGAATGTAATGTAAACAAGTTCTTTACCAAAAACTGTCTACTTCAGCATCAACCTTAACTTGAGATCATTTACTTACATTCCTGTTTCCCAAAGGCTAAAGCTCTTAGGCTACTGTGTCCTTGCCAATCTCACATTTGCATCACACTGATGCAAACCTGCCTCTTTTGCAGGCAAATCCCAGCAAAGGCACACTTTCAGCAAGGTTCTGACCTCCCTTATACTGAGGAATGTGGCTCACCAATAGCTGTTAGCAGTTGCAACTTGAGTTAAGATGGACAACAAACACTGCAATACACCCATACCGATTAGCTGTCAATGGCTCACCTCTCATGGCATCTGTTATGGGTGCAGGCTCTCCAGCTTGTCTCAGCTACAGTGGGCACCAGTTGTTGTAGTCAGAGTCCAGCTCAGTTTGTCTCACACAGGGTACCAATTGTTGCAGCACAAACAAACTAGTAGGCCACAACAAGGCTTTTACTGTCAGATTGTACTGTCTGTGCTGTTTCTCCTTCCTCCAGAGATCAGACCACACTGCTTCTACTCCATTCAACCCCTTTTCCCACAATCCTCAGTGCTATTTAACTAAGCTGGAACGAGATACAGCTGCACATCATCCATGTCAATCAACCCACTGCCTTCATTCCTAACTCTATAGTTACCATGCTAACAGGAGATCATGTAAAACAATGAAAAGAAGGAATTTTCTGAAAACAGTGAGTAATTTTGTTTATGAACATGACTAATGAGAAAAGTGACCTAGATAATCTGTCTTTATTGCCTCTCAGTGACTCAGTGTATGGACACAGGTGTCAAGGTTCTGGCAGTGGGGGTGCTGCAGGGGTGGCCTTTGTTAGAGAAGAGGACGGAGCAGCCCCATGCCGGACACAGTTCTAGCCAACATTAGCTTTACACTAGCTTCTGTGTTGTGCAGTGTAGATGAGGTTGGACATAGAAACAATCATAAAGGGCTGTAATCTGATAAAGCAGGTGACTAGTACCATTTGAAATGCTCTTTAGTATCCAAGACATCAGTGCACATCTGTCTGAAATGGTGTTAGGCTTCCAAGATTGCCAGGTGTTACTGGAGGGGCTGCTGGAAGCTGTGTGGGAAGCCACAGTGCTTAAAAAGTCCACAGGGATGCCAGTTTATGGTACTATTTATATTTCTGATTCCTTTTGCAGTATGTATATAGTCTTATAATATTTCCTTATAGATAACAAAAGTCCAGTGTTCTGAATCATAATTATTTTCAGATATATATTAATTGGCACAAACATATTAGTCTTTCTTAGAATATTCAGAACTGCTGGTTACGCCACCTACCACCAGACTACTGATTTGGTTTA
Organism: Falco rusticolus; assembly: GCF_015220075.1. Taxonomy (NCBI): domain Eukaryota; kingdom Metazoa; phylum Chordata; class Aves; order Falconiformes; family Falconidae; genus Falco; species Falco rusticolus. The sequence continues at coordinate 39,298,182 of NC_051188.1, read as the reverse complement.
AAATTTTTATTTTAACACACAAATAATATTTTCTTATGTCTTAGAATACATAGTAGGAAATAACTTGGCAGAATCTTAGATTTTGTGTGCATTTAAGCCTAGAAATTACTTAATTAGTAAAATCTTATCTTTTTTTTTTTAAAAAAAAATCTATTTCTCGAAGAATGACTTAGAGTTTATATTCTAAGCTAGTTATACATTATTCATCTGCACACCTTACAATATTTCTTAAGCTTCCTTTTGTTTCAGAGGTCACTTATGGGTGAATTAAATCCATTGGTTCTACAACTAATGTACATAACACATATTGCTTAATTTAAATGAGCTTTCACTTTCATAATACTAATTAGTAGAGAAGTAACTATAACTTTGAGCTGTACCATAGTTACCTTAATTCTGCTGATAATTAAAAGAGCCATTAATTCAGGGATGTTACAAGTACTTTATAGCAAAAAATAAACTCCACCCATTTTTACATCCCAACACTAAACTTTGTATACTTCTTATGTGATGTTATTAAATATTATAACAATCTTTTCCGGTGGAAGTGTAACTGACTTGACCGTACACTTTGCTTAATTTAACCACCTGGAAAAGTTAGTAATACCAAATGATTTTCCTATTCACAGTGAAAACAGTGGGGCAATATGAGGTAGAGATTAGGGTCCTCAAAGAAGAATTTTAAGAACTTCATTCAAACAAGTCCCACACAGTAACAACCCCTCAAAATTGCTTACTATTAGAGAACTTCAGAACCTGAATAGTACAATTCTCATTATGTTTACTAAGTTAAAGAGAGAGATGAAAGAGCTTTAACAGGGAAACAAGCTGATGTTATTGCTTAAAACCACTTTACTAACAAACTATCACTGTTCATAACCAACTATTTTTAGCAGTCACATTTCACTGCATTACTTTCAAGATTTAACTTAAGTACTGGTTACCTAAACTATAATATATAATTATTAATATTCCTAAATACTGAGTGGAATCTATGGAGATGAGTAAAATTAGTTCTTGCCTCTACTCACTCTGAAGTCAGCCAGTGTAGAATAGAAAAGTTAACTAAAATTAGTCCAGGCCATAAATTAATGGAAACTAACCTGAATTATTCTTGCATGTGTTTTAAATGCACTTTCAGGTTATAAGTACTGAACAGTAAACATGTATATATGATAGAGTGTCCTCTAAATAAAATTCCCATCTACTCTAACTACGTTATTGAAAAAACCTTTCATCTGTTACAGTGGCTCTCACATTTTTTCTAGACTTGCTAATACACTGCAATGTAATATCATATCTCCTGAATTTAACAGCATTGCTTCTTTAAATGCTGAGCACATAAAAGCAATGTGAGTTTTACAGTTCATAGTACACAATAATTTAAGTTTAGTGGAAAGCATAGGTAGATTTTATAAGTGCTTTTTTAACTGCAGAAAAAACCCACCATTTACAATGAAGCATTTTAAAATGGGTATTAGGCAGTGCCTAAAATCTGTCTAGCTTACAGAGCTGTAAACCGTGATCCACATGTGTCACAGAGAATTACATTTATTTCTGTATCAAGCAGTAGTTCAGCTAGTATAAGTAAGCATGTCTAAATCACAAACCTATTTTTACTGTTATCTGATCCAAAAAAAGGATATAACAATTGATAGAAGCAATGCACTGCTACATTGTAGGAAGCACATCTGAAGAAAAATGAAGTATAAAATCACTTTTTCCCTAAAATTAGGTTAAGTATGTGCTTATTAAATATGTATCAAATAATGCCTAGTGTGGCTCTTCTATGGCTCTTGTAAGTCTTTTGACAGTGCAAGAAAAAAAATAAATTATTCTATACAGATATTTTTTGGTAGGTACAGCTACCATTTTTTTTACCAGCAGAATATTTTGGAAGTCATGTAATCCTGGACTTCTCTTTAATTTTGTTTTGTTATTATTGAGACACGTGTTTTCTGTTATCCCTGCCTCAAATGATCAGGTTTTTTTATTGTTTCATATCAAAGAACTTTACAAATATCTGGTGTTTTTTGTTTGGGTTTTTTTTTTTCATGTCATTACAAAAAGAACATATGGCTGGACAGAAATATTAATGGTCATCTTTGCAAGCACAGTTATTCATGCTATCTTTTTGTTGATTTCTTTTTTATTTCTTTTTAAATTTCAGATATATTACCACTGAAAATAGTGAGAAAATTAGGACCCTGTACTGCAAATAAGTCAATACCAATAACAAAAATAATATTTTGTCTTTTACATTCTAATACAAAACAGGATTCTGAAGAAAAGAGAAAGATCCATCATGCCAAAACTTCCAATAACCCAATGGTTAAGGATATACCATAGGATGAAGCATTTCCAAATTGAACTCTTAGTCAGGCAAAGCAGGGTTTTAAATTACCTGTTTCGTATTTAAAAATAATGGTATTACTAGTCTTTGAAATATCTGTTGATCTTTGTTCCTGCTTTACTTTTTTTTTTTTTTTTTCTCCTCCTTTTTCAGCAGACCTGAAAAGAAATCCTTATGAAATGACAGATTTTCATCTTTCAGTCAGTGGTCAGGACTTTTGGCATTAATTCTTATTAAGACAAAAGTTCATACATTTTTGTCTGGCTTCTCTCTCTAATTTTAAAATGGAAATCTATAGTTTTTCTGTATGGGTATTACTTAATTTGTTGTTTTTCTCTTAATATCCAGCTGGTATTAATTCTGGACTCCAGTTTTTAACCATGGCTCTTGTTAAATTTTCACTTTTGCAGGGAGATTTGATTGCACTTCTTTGTAACTGTGTCTTTTAACTGCTTGCAATTCTTCATTTTCTATATGCAGAGCCTTCATCTTGATTTATCCTTTACTACCTGGTATCTCCCTTTGCCTTATTCTTGTTGCACATGCTTTCATGTATAAAGTTTGCACTTCATGAAAATTATATGCAAGACATCTCACCTACCAAAGGCCTGCAGAATTTAAGTTATTTGCACACTCTCTGCATCTAATTAATGTGATTATTTCCTCTGCTGTTTAGGCCACAACCTGGGCTACCCCAACAGTCATCACTACCTTCTGTTTAACTGTATTTAAACCAAAATGGATTAGAAGAATAACTCAATCTTCTCTTCCAAACTCTCTTGTGTTCTGCTTTCCATTTAGTGAGCTATTTAGATTATGGTTATTAATTAAATGAGCAGAGTCAGAAAGCTGTATAAGGGTTTCTGGTTTTCTTCAGTCTGATTTAAAAATTATTTTGTTATTAATTCCAATATTTTGCCCCTTCATTTTTCTTTCCAAAAGACCGTATATGTTACACACAATTTCTCCCCTATGTACATATTTCTGTTCTACTTTTTCTTCTCTTGTCTCATTATCCAAAAACGTTTAGGCACAGGAAAACAAAAATACTTATTTCCCTATATTTTACAGAGCTGAAATCTTCAGAGGCCTTAAATCCCTAGATATCCTCAAATTCCTTATGGAAAAGACTTATACTGCTAGACATGTACTGCTAACAATGAATGATTTGTAAGTGAGGTTGGTTGTCCTCTCAGATGGTATAAGCTATGCCCTGGATCACAGGCCCAGTGTATGCAGGGCATGCACTAGTAGCTTTGTCTATCTCTTGTGACATACTGATACATATATGAGATCTTACATACAAATTCCTTACCTTCTTGTCTTCAGTTGGAAAAAGAAAAGCAATTTTACAGACTAAATACAGTGTTTTCCTTAGTGTCACACTGCTTATTCCAGCTTTTTTTTATGTTAAAATTCTGCCTACAAAGATCTAAATCTTGCAGTTCCTGGGTTGAATTGAAAACATTCTATCAGCTATTTAAACTTACGATGAAAGAAACGTGTGAAACTAGCACCAGACTAGAAAACAGAGAAGCTGCCTGGGAGAAGAAAGATATCAAAATACAAATAAAGATTACTTTTAAGCAGATCGCCTTCTGATAGGCATTAGAAGAAATTACAAACAATGGGTTTATATGTGTATACCCAGTATGTTTTAAGTTCACAGCACTCCTTTGAAGTGTAGGAAGGAAATTAAATAGCTCTTATCAGTGAAATCTGAGCTACATTCAAGTATTGGCTACATGCTAAACTGTACAGAGAGGTTGGAAAATAACAAAGATTACAAAAGATAATTGTATGTATGAAATACTGTTATCTTTTGGGGTGGAGGGTGGGGTGGTGGAGACAGGAAAGACCCTGAATGGATAATGTGCACTGGCATACTGCAAATGAGAGGGCAGGAAGGCAGTTTATCAAGGGAGCATAAACCAAGGTGGAAAAAATAAAGGCTTTCAGTGGTAGAAGGTGGGTCATCCTGCCCCCTTAGAGCACATATGTGAATAAGTACCTATTAAATTAAAACATCTGAACCTACATGAGGATCAGGAGGTAAAAATTGGGCTTCTGAAAGAGCAATAGCATTCTGAGTGGCTTTATTTTCACACTACTGTCAATAAAAATTTAATGTTGCATGTAGCATGAAAAAGAGCAAAGCTTAGATTTACAGATGGAGACCTCCTTGGATCCCATTAGGATATAAAGTCTGTTTACTAAAGAGACAGTTGTGATCATCATACAAAAGGAAGGTATAAAAGACTTAATTACATTCTTTCATCTATATGAAAGAAAAAAATCCTTGAAAGGGTAGACCTGGGTAACAAAGACAAAATGAGTAAGATCAGTATGTAACTGCTGTATGAATCTTTCTATCACCTTTTGCAAGCATAGAATAAGACACAAGGGTGATGTAAATACACATCCCACACAAAATATGAAAATCTCATTTTAACTTGTTGCTTAAGGAAGATCCACTAATGCTTTTTTATCTCATAACTCATATTGGAAAATGGAGAAATCACAACATCCTGAAGATTAGCAGTCTTCGTATGACTTTAAAAAGCTCTGAAAATCAGGCAATGGACAAAAAACAGATTTGAAATTCAGAAACACTGAAACAGCACCCACTGCCTTTTCAGAGAAACGTTTGAGCAAAATGAGAGGCTGGATCCAAATGACCTGTGAAGGCACTTTGGAAAGCATTTCAATACAGAAACCTTTGTAGAATCAAAGCTGAGAAATAGACTGGGTTATAAAAATTTTATAAAAAGATTCATTTCAAATACTGTAGGAGCAATTGCTAGCTCTAGGGAAGTAACTTTAAAAGAAAGTTAAAAGCATTAATCTATTTCTTTTTATTCTATATAAAAAACAATGCTGAAGTTATTCCATGTGGAATATGGAACGGTTTCTGTAATGGAAAAGTTTGACTAAGGTTTTATAATCCAACGAAGACTAAAAACTCCACCCACCTTCTACTGTATAGAAGTGGGAAAGAATAAATATCCATCTACTTTTTAAAAACATATAACTTAAGGAGTGACATTGACCCCACAACTTATTTAATGCCTTAATTAAGGGGGGAAATATCTTATTGAACTCCTGCTGGACACCTGGAATGTTGCTCAGCTGGGTAACTGTTCCACAGCTGCCAAAATATTTTTCTACTCTTTGGGCAATAGTCTATGAACCTTGCTTCTCTTCCTGTTTCACAAGTTTTCCGATCATACTTGAGATATTCCGCACATACAAAAGCTTGTCTGTGTGAATCTTTTTCTTTAGCTGATACTTGATAAATATTGGGGGGAAAAAAAAAGAAAAAAGGTTGTGTTACCACCCACCCCACCCTGCAAAAAGTGTCATTCTACCTGTCAGATTTACTGACAGCAGAATAAATATACATTGAAGTTTCCTGATCTTATAAGACAGTCTTTATTTAAACAATAAAATTGTGTGTGACAGTAGAGTGGAATTATAATTAAAACCCTAAAACACAGTGAAAGGTCTGCACAAGCTGTGAAAAAAAGCAAAATTCTTTCTTTGAATCCATTTGAGCTTACTACAAATCAATATAAGCCATCTTTCTCTGAACAACTTTTTTAGCACATTTGAATCAAGTTCCTCTGATTAGACAGAAATTTGCTTTCCTTAAGTCCCAGAGAAAAATTTCTATTTGTAAATCATGTCCTTTCTTAAGTTCTGGGTTTACACTTGAATGCTTATTTTAAGCTGAACTGGTCTAGGCAGTGTGACTGCCTTAGGGAAACTGGTCATGAATTCACTAACGGGCCTGAAACAGAAACTGGATAAAATGTGGTAAAGACTATGAGCCCGTGAAAGGTGTTCCTGGCTTTCAGGACAAATGGGTATTTCAGATAGATAATCATGACTGCACAATGTATGGGGAAATCAGACAGCAGACTATACCACAAGATGGACCATCAGTCAAGGCTACTAGCTCATCATCTCTACCACCAGCATGCAGGTAAATTTTTATAAACTGACCGGCAAACATCAAGTCATGCAAAGTAGCTAAGCTAGCACCTGGAAGAATACTGTGACTATGATCTTTAACCTGAATGGACTATGTCATTCAGTGTTATTGTATCTCATAAGTGATGTATATGCTATTAACTTTCTCTAGCTCAAAGTAGACAGCAAGTCCTGAGTACCACTCAGGGTAATTGTTCTATACAGTTCTGGATTCTAGACAGTTGGACTATCAACATCCAAATTTCTTCATTGTCAGAAACAGAAGGAGTACACACTGAATTACTACTGAATACTTTCAGTGGTCATGACCGAAGTAACTAGTCTGGGGCACTCATGATTTAATGTCTCCTTAAAAACATTTTTTCTAATTTAATATCCCACCATACTTTCCTTTCTGAACGAACAATGTGTACTACAGCTATTAAAAAATATTCAGTTTACTGGTTATTTTGAGCAATAATAATAGCCTGTACTGGTCCATGGGGTTATTCGTCCCCAGGAGCAGGACCTGGCATTGCCTTTGTTGAACTTCATTAGGTTTCGATTCCTTTCAACTGAATCGATCAGCAGCTTATGTCAAAGCACACTGATTGCAGAGAGAAAAGGTACTGATAAACCACCTTGCTTAAATTAAATAGTGTTGGCATTTACAAGACAAAGCTATCAATTTAATGTATAACCAAATCAATTTACATGAGCCTTCACCACCATTTGGTCAAGCACGGGATTATAAAGCATTAGATGACAGCTATACAGGAAATATTTCTGTCTTGTTGTTTGGCTTACTAAATGGGGAAAAAAATACAGGGGTCAGAATTCAGACATGACAGGACAGTTAATAAAACAAAAAGATACTGTTCATAAACTTAGAGGTGGAGTAATCATCCACTATGAAGATCTTTTTCTGGGGAGCCAGTGAATGCAAAAACTGGCATACATAAACTCCAGTGTACCTATTTCTAGGGGAATATATTTTCCCTTCTCATTCTTTCTTCAGTCACTGCGAGTAACTTCCAGAGGTTGCTTAACTACTGATATAAAGCCTCAGAATGTTTGTCCTGCAGATGCATAAGCTGTGTGGAAACTCCCTTTGTATAAACGTTAGAAAATATGCAATCATAGAGATGCTCATACTGATACAACTCAGGACCTGTAAACAGCTAAGAGTAAATAGGTTCAGTCATGTTTTTCTACTTGTAAAACTGGATTCAGATCTGTCTAGGGTTACAAATCAATTTAACATAAATGAATTTCAGAGGGCATTCATTGAGAAAAACACCATGGAGAGGTGCCCAGGAGTATTTTGCATAGTTCAGCACAAAATAGATACTGATGAAGGACAAGAGACACCTGCTGGCTTTATAGATATATACATTAACCTTAATACTCTGCATAGCTGTCACAGAAATTCTAAGCTACAGAGAACACTGCCTTTCCAGACACAATTGTAACTGCCTATTTGAATAAGATATGCAAGAATTCATATCATTTATCACATAAAAATCAGATACTATAAATTACTTTTTAATCAAATTTTTGTCTGTGAGTATTTCCTGAACAGAACAGCCAGTTACAGCTACCTTATCCAAAGCAAATGAAGGAGTTAGTTGTGTCAGTGCTTCACCCTGTGCCTCAATATGGAGTAAAGCAGAACATTTCCTTCACTAAAATCTTTTGAATGTAATTTGTAAAAAACACATTCTTCATATGTTTTGAGAAAAAACACATTTTAATTTTATATTGCATTCAGTTTAATAAGACTAATGGGGCAGTTACAGGATATCTACAGTCCCTTTTCTCAGCTTCAGAAAAAATAATACAAATGTTTCCTTCTGACCTCTAGCTGTTGGGTTCTCTCATGTTTTAAAGTATGCTGTCTCTTCTGTACCCCAGATCGCATGTAAGCAACAGCTGAGCAGATATTCATTGTAGTTTCTCAACAGTACCACTATTTAATTAATTGATTTTTATGTCTCCAGTCTCTTGAGCGCAAAAAAAGAATTACTGCTTATATAAGGATTTTTTTTTTCTTTTTCTGTCAGGTAAAACTCAAGCAAGCATCATTTTTTCCCAGCTAGTTTCAAAATATAACATTTCTTTGCAAGAAATAATATGCCTGTTTCAGCATAGCAGCATATTTTCTACTGCAGGAAATATAAAATGCTTATAGATTGAAAATTTCTGATATTGGTGAAATCCAGCACGAATTGAATTCTTCTTTTTTCTTCGTCTTGTAAGACTTCAGCTCATTAATGAATGGGAACGAAGAACTGCAATTAAATGCAACAGCGGATCTGTGATCTCAAGTATTAATACTCGTCAGCGGTGACTACACAATGCTAAGTATTGTCATTACAACATGATTTTCTGTTGTTAGGTCACAGAATAGGCTGCAGAAAATCTTTTAAAAGTCAAATTAATAAGTCTATACAGGAGTCTAATTTCTTTATTTCTTTTTAGCTACCTAACAGCAAAATAATTTATAACATAAAATTTAAATGATGAATTTTAGAGAAAGATAAATGAAAGCACTAGACAATGGGAAGGAAATCACTGAAATAATCCCACAGTACTGCTGCATTAGCTATATAAGCTGTATTAACTCCCTTAAACAATAAGATGTAAATGACATTTGTGTTTTAATTTATCCAAATTATTAATTAAATGTTGTCTCCAGGGTCCCCAAATTCAACTCATTGTTTTAAAGTTTCCCTTGATCTACGTAAACCCCTGTTCAGACTTTCCTTAGTCCTCATCATGTTTCCCTCAAAATCTTAACCAGGTGCCCGATTTCTGAATGGAGACTCTCCAAATCAGTTATCTAGCCCATCATCAAACCCATTTACTTGCCCTACTAGACACATATTCAATGCTTCCAAATAATTTAAGTATACCCTTTCACAAGTGCCCCACTATCCCTCTCACAGGTCCTCTAGTTTATAAACCTACTTAAGGAACACAATAAAGTTCAAAGATTAAGACTTCATAGAAAAAAACATTATTTGTAATGGTCTAAAAGAAAGAAAAAAACCCCAAAACATATGTATTAATTAAAGAATATCCATATGTCATTCTCTTGCTAATCTTTTGTCAGTGTTCTTTCTGATTTTCACATGTCCTTTTCTTTTTTTGAACCCATCATAGCTTTCATCGTTATTGCAGAGTAAGGGCTACTCTAAGCAGTTCTGGTGCTTTTCCAGTATCCACTCTTTCTTATTTGACTTTTGTTGATCAGCCATAAATCCTGTCTCAAGTTTATCTTCTCCCTAGAAGGTTCTTTGACCTATCAAACCTGGTTCCCCCAGGTGGTAAAAACCTCTTTGTCTAGTTTTCACTTCTTTAATAGAAAGTCACTATTATGTAACAACCATCTACTGCAAAGGCAGGTCCAACCATCCTCTCCACTGGCCTTTTATTCTGTTCCCATGGTGTACTAGCTTGTACTAGCACAAGCAGTTATTTTTTCACCCAGCAAACTGAGTCAGCGAGCAGATCCAGCAGGTGAAAACCAAAATATACCTCTTCTTTGAAGCCAGGGCATGAACTACACCCTTCAACAGACTCCACAAATGCTGTCAGCCTAAAACCCATAAGGGTTGAGTGAGAAAGTGTAAGAAAAATGATCCGGTTTTTTATTTGTTTGTTTGCTTGTTTCTGACTACGGGAGTTTAAATACTTGTCAAACTGTAGTTTACATATTCTGCATTATAGGTTACTGTGGAAGCTACTAAAGGAAAAAATAAATGGCATAAAGGACTGTAAAATCTAATGATCTTCAGAAACAAAAGAGGGGTTATGGAAATAAATTAGTATTCACATATAGATCTACTCTATCAGATTATTTTGTGTCTTTTTTGTGAGTGCAGAACTGTTATTTTAACAAAAAGAGAATTTCTATGGGAAAAAAATCCCCAGTAATTTCAAAGTAATCAATTTATCTCATAAAAAAAAAATATTCTTTTTTAAATTACAGAGATTTGAGGACTTGATAAACAAATGTTTCAAGGATATTGAATTTGACTTGTGTCAACACCCTTTTTTCTTGTTTTCTGAAATAGAATAAAAATGTGCATTAAGGTTCTAGTTAGTGTTGTGCTTCTCTGAGGTTCAGAAACACCAAAAGAAATAAGAAGACACACAGAAACACAGACTTTAAAAAAAAAAAAAAAGAAAAATCTGGAAAATCTTAGCATACTAAGAGAAGAATCATTTGGTATTTTGTTTAGCCTGCAAGACCACTGTCAGTGATCACAGAGCAGTTAATTGAATATTCACATGTATTCAGGTAGTTCATGGCAGAAGGATAAGAAAAGCAATAATTCCTCAAAATGGAAGGGACTCCCAGAGCATGTAATATACAATCAAAGTAGTGCAGATACTTATTTTACAGATATTGTTTTTGCTATTAAGCAAAGGGATAAAACAAGAAAACCACTAAAACGCGCGCACACACACACACACATATGTACGTTTGTACTACAGATTCATTCTGTTCTTCACTGAAGAAATGATAATGTTTTTTGAGGTAAAGAAATTCCAAGGTCAGGAAGAATACTTACAGAAATTACAAAACTGTGATATTTTGAAATCTCCACTTGTGGTAATACAGGTAATATAGCTATGGGTTGCTAGAAGAAAGGAATTTTTGCTCCAGGACAATACAAAATATCAGTCAACCCTTTCCTTAGTTACAGAAAATGAAACTCATTCCGATGGTCAAGTACTTCCAGCAGTGGTTCTGATAACTCTATGACTTACTAGTAAGGGCTAAACTTCTGATGTGCCTCTGGAAAAGTCTATTTCACACAGACAAATGTTAAGAATTCAGTGATTTGAAAGGAGAAGGTTTTTTTAAATGTATTTGCAAAATTCAAAGACTGGGTTGAAAATATATATGTGAATGTAAAATGTATAATTGCAACATTTTTTAATACGAGGGTAGGAGACATCTAACTTTATGAACTCAGCTAAATGCATGAGAAGATTTAGGAATCTAGAAGTTTGCATACTTTGGATTAAAATAATTTAGAAATAAATTACACTAAACAAAATAAGAACATTAAAAAGCACTCCTTATGCAAGTTATTAATTAAACAAAATAAATAAAAGTTGACAGCTATAAAGTAAATCCATATAATTCAAGAATTCCTTCAAAATGTTTTCCTAGGTAATTTTGTAAACTATTTCTAATGGCAAGGTCATTTCAGTTAGGAAAATGACTCTAAATAGTCAGAGTATAGCAATAGGTACCTGTATAAGTTAAACAATGATACTGAGAAATGACAATTAACATCCTCTACCCCATAGACAGCACTTAATTCATAATGAATACATTTTTAAATAGAAAGACAAATAATAAAATGTCAAGATGTTAGTTTATTTACTCCTTTCTACTCCTGCTGCAGTTTCTATTGTCCTTCTTCTTGACTCCACTTTCTGGCTTTGACCACTGAAGCTTACTCACTGTGCCAGTAGTACTAAATAACATCTATTAACATCAGGCAATTCAAGGACATAGACTGACTAAGGCTAACAGAAATTGACAAATGACACATCACTTTAGATAGCTTAGATAGCAGAAACTACTGCCACAAAAATAACCTTAAAGTAAAAAGCTTTTTTAATTCCTTATGCAGCAGATTTCTTTGAGATGGAGAATTAAACCATGATCAGTACATAACACTAGAGCAAGAATATTCTTACTTGAAGAGAATAATTGGCCCCTTATTCTGATTTTATGGCTCTGGTTACTGACAGGAGAGCAAGAGGTTTTTATCAAATACAAGTCCCTTAAGAGTGTGTTTCAGTTCTTCTACAATTGCTGTCATGAGTGCTAACTAATCTCAACTTGGGCTAGGCACAGCTGCAATCTGAATAGGAAAGCAAGGGCTGGGGAAAAGGTAGGTGTGCCAACACACAGCCTCAACTTTATCATAGGAAGGGAAAACACCATCTGGTTCTAGTGATGGAGCAAAAAAATGCATTTTGCTTCTTCAGCAAACCTCTCTCTGTTTCTCTTGATTTGTAATTGACCTCGGACAAGTTACTTGAATGTCTTTGCAACTCCATTTCCTTGTCAGTAGAAGAGAGATGCTAACACCTACAATATGTTCTTCTGATATTGTGAGGTTTACTTAAATACAAGTGAAGCAGAAATGTATTTATCAGCAGTTATATGCCTCTCATCACCATCATGTGAGAGAGATCTGTTCAATATTGAAGTTAAATTTGAAACTTACATTACTCTGCACATGCTAAAAATACTGGCAGAGCTAAAGTGCAGGCAAGTGACAATGTATAATGTCCTTGCCACCTTGGAAGGCTGTTGTGATCGATACAGATTGAAGGTTGCATGTATTGCAAACTTGGCTGAGTTACAAGATTTATTCTACATTTACTTCTTGATAGGTGCCTGAGATGAAAAACACCACAGAAGTCCCAGGTATTGCATCAGCTACTGAGTATCTGAAACTTAGCATTTTGAAACTGAAAAATAGCTTCTGCAAAGATGTTGAGAAATATTTTTTTTCTTTTCCATAAATTCCAAAGTCTGGCTCCTCACCTGATGTAAATGTGTTTTATTTTACTTAAACTCAATAAAGCATAAAATGTGTCAAAGTTGTCGGATGCGGACATGAGAATAAAAAAATTCCTGGTTTATTACCTTGAGATTCAAAATGCATGAATATCTGGAAAGATCTGGGTAAAGATGAAGCTTGAATGTATCTGTACTTTAAAGATCATAGGCAATTTTCAAAATCACTATTGTAAATCACTGTAAAAAGCTACAGAAAAGTTCTTTATCTTTCTGATGTTATAGTATAGTGATTTTGCAATAGTATTAGGGACAAATAAAATAATATTTCCTTTGTGAAAAGATAGAAAAGAACTGACATGTTCAGGATCAAGTAACACTTGCCCACCTTTGCTTTTCGTAGATACTTTTCATAGAGATTATAAATCATAGCAGGATCCTACATTTGGCAACTAATACCTTTTGGATGCTGATCATATGTTGATTGTGCTGATCAGTGAGATAAAAATGACATACATCTGGCATCACCCCTAAATATCCTTTTGTAATCTTTAACCTTTCAGATGAAATTATACTGTTCTATTTTGGGATATACTGGGAAAAAAATGTTTAGCAAGTAATGAGGCTCAGTACAACAGGTTTTAATACTGTCTTTCAACATTGCTACTGCAACCAATGTACACAGTTGTAGAATAAGATTTTTCAGTGCTGAGGGCATGTCAGACTATCTTTGCTACTGTGGGAATGATGGTATGGGGCTTTAGTTAGCCTTCTGTTTTCTTTTTTGTCTCTTCCAGGTTTTAATCTTTGTTTAAAAACTTTCCTCAATCCTAGTATCTAAAACTAATTGGTATTGTTCTGCTACAGGGAGTACTTGCTGAAAGCTCATCAGCTTCTCTTTTCTCTGTGCAATGGGGCTAGGGGAAATTCGGCTTTTTTTACATACTTTTGTAAAAACATCAGAGCTGTTTTTACATCCTTTTACTGTTTTGTTGTTGTTGTTCTTGTAGGAACGAAGTCTCACTTTACATACAAACAAGTTTCTGTACAAAATCATCACCTTCACCTATTTCTCAATGCAGTGTCAATGCAAGATTTCCTACAGGTGGTATTGTAATTAGCAGTGAAAACTAGGGGAAAGTGCATAATGAGAACAGTCACTTAGAAAAGGAAGAAAAAAAACATGTATTCAGTACTAATAACTTGTTTCTACCCCTTCATATTTGTACATGTAATATATGCTTCTTTTATTCAACTGCCCTTTAGATCAACATGCTGCCTCTGTGAGCCAACAGTACAGACTGCATTGTGCCAGACTTCATATTTTGCACATTGGACTTTTAAAGAAACTAAATTTTTAACTACTTTCAGTTGTTAATGCCCCTGAAAACATGGATACTTGAGACTCTATATATTTATGTCAAGATATATTGGCTGCATTCCCTTGTTTACCTTTATACCACAATAAATTAACATGCATGTGTATGAAGATCTAGCTGGTGACCTCTTCAAGTTAGTAAAGCTTGACATTTTAAGAGTGAAAAACAAATGTTTTATTTGTGCAGCGTGGAGTATTTTACCAATTATCAGATGTGAATTTGTTAAATGTTTGTTCTTTATATACTGGAGGTAGAACTCATGTTTGCTAGATGACCTATTATTCTGCTGATTCATTGGATGTGTGTTATAATTTAAAGGTCAGGGCTATCCATTAAACTTATCAACATGGTGCAAGATACTTTAAATCAAAAATATTCCTGCATGAGATTCATTAATTCTATGGCATGAATACTAAAACAGTAGTGAGAAAACTTAACCCTCCAAGCCGAAGGATTGCAGCCCATTACTCTTAGGACCACAGACCTTCAACAGAGTGGAAAGACAGGTAGTTCACAAAGAAGGTAGGTAGGTAAATTTTCAAAGAAAATTATATTTTATTTACCAGTAAACATTATTATTAGGAAAAATAATTTTAGAATTGTTCCAGGAATGTGGGGTATAATCCTTTTTTTTTATTTTTTTTTTTTTTTTATTGGGACACATAATGGATCAGAGTAACACAAATCAGACCTGATTCAGCTTTCAGTTCGATTTTGTGAGGTGATTTAACTAAGCATTTAGGCTGAACTAATGGAGCAATCATATACTGAATACTCAAAGCTAACACTAGTGAATTTATAGACAATGATGCATTGGTCGTGTTACTGTGAATATCTCAAGGATGTTATGTTTTTATTTCTTATAAACAATAAAGAACATCTAAATGATTAAACATTATGGCAAATAATATTCCAGGATATACAACAATATGAAGTAGTTATGTACTTCAACTGTACAGAAGAGTGGATATCAGTTTCATTTATACTGCTAAAATAACCTGTTGTATAATGTTGATCTTTATTATGATTTTCTTAAATATGTAAATTAATGTTAAAAGTGTGAAGGGGCTCCTATGACTTACTTTTTTTTTTCTTTCATGGAGATTTCAGAATATGTAGGCAGAGTTCCAAGCAGCATACAAGTAACAAAAACATATTGACAATCGTGAGGTTTTTGGCAACATTTATTTCTGTGTGGCCTTTAGAAAACATCTTCATCTTCCGCCTCCAGGCACACACATGTTATTTACACTAGCCCTCTTATATTTCCCTTATAGCTCCAGCGTGCGCTTATGCCAACATTACCTTCTGTCCTTGGACCTCATTCCTGTTTCATATATTTATTTTTTTTTACCTCTGATATCAACTGGTAATGGAACAGTATTTTCCTATAAAGATTACTAGGAGCATGCAGCTAATTTCAAAAGGCTTAAGACTGACTTTATGCATTACAGACTGAGAATTAGGAAGGCATCCCAAAATGGTTTTGCAAATGAGTTGCTTGGTAGTAAAGTGCAGAATATAAAGGGGCAAGAAAATCCTATCAGAAATAATTAAGTGACTAAAAAAATATTTAGGCAAGAATAGATCTTTTTTGTTATTGTTATATCTACTGTCTTATATTAATCTTATCAGCAATTACTTTTCTATAATAAGAAAATAACTTACTCAATGTAATAAATTAAACAAGAAAAATGAAAAAATCTTTCATTGACACAACTTTTGTTTTCATGGAGCATGTTTTTTTCCTATTTTGTTTGCTTATACAAAGTCTAAATTTATTTAGAGTTAATCAGAATTATTCACCCAGATAATACTGTTTAAAAATCCTACAAGAAACACAAACCTGTTCTCAAAAATAGTGTAGACAAAAAAATAATGATGAACATTTAATTACTAGTTAGTAAGATATTTTTGTAATATTTTCTTTTGAATAATTAATAAATAATGGGTTTTTTTTCAGAGGGAAAAAAAAGTATGAACTTGTAGTTCCTGTTGGATGCTGTATCAAGCCTCTTAACCATGTAAATTCCCTGGTTATTCATATAGTTGATATTGTAAAATATATAAATAACTCATCTGTCATGGTGGGAAGAAATCCAAAATATGTGACTTCAGAAGGTTCTTAAGACATCTAAAAAAACTCTTATCATCCCAATTTCTAGATAACCAGCTGAAGAGTATCATGAGCAGTCTGCACTCCATGGACACATCACACTACAGCATAATATCCTTGAAAAGAAGAGATCTGGAGAAAAAAAGCCAGTAAGAATACATTTCAGAAAATAAATTTATTCAGATCTGAAATAAAAATCTTAGTTGAATTTTATTTCATGAGATTCTATACACATCTAAATCATATTATTAATTTACACGTTATTCCACTTTGACATGGTAAAACAATTTTAATATTAATATAGCTCTTATGATATTTTCAATTGCAAATCAGTAGGAGATTCAGCCTTGTAGACTTTGGACAGAAATTTTTCAAACCATAGATTTTAATTTCTCGAGGACAAGAGCTTTTCCAAATTCAGTGTGCTTTCCTTGGTTTTGGTATTTTGATCTTTGATTTACTCATTTAAGACATTCTGAGCTAGATCTGACAAAAACTAGAGGTGCCTAAGAGTGAGATTCTGAAGTTTAGGCATTGTCAGGCCCCAGTTACGAATACAGAAACTTGGTTAATGTATCTAAGCTCCCCAGACTGTGTAGTGGAAGTGCTGAGTACCTTGGAAGGGCATCTTAATATGTAGGCAGCAACTAAAGTCACGTTGATTGTGCAACAGCATAGTACTAGCCTTTAGGAAATGCTGAGGACAGGGTGCAAACTGAAATATTTTTGTCCTATTTTTGTAATGAGATTCCCAATTAGTCATAATACCTTAAAATCATGAAGATAGTTGCCTATATTTTTAAATATATAGAGAAAGAAAATTATTTTCAGATAGAGAGAAATGTATAAATGTGACTGCATAAAAGTCTAAAACACTACCCAAAATAAAAGTACAGTTTAATTTACTTCTTTAATAGGTCAGGATGCAATCCTGTGTCCCACCAGTTACAGAGGTCTGGCTATAGTGAAGCCTTGTTCCTAAAGCTTTCATATTTTCACTTACTATTTAATTTAATTTTAATAACCCAAATTTTCAGTAAATTGGTATTCAGTACAGTAAATTGCAGAATTTTTTTATTACTTTTTCTATTGAGAAATATGACAGCTTTGTGAAGGCTGTTGTGTGACAGCTTGAAAGTGATTAGACCTGAATCCCAGCACTAGCCACCCACTGATTTCTGTGAAACTAGTGGGAACTTACTCATCTTTGAGATTTCTACCTCTCTCTTAAATCTGCTTTAAATCACTCAGAGTTCAAATAATTCTTAGAAGGGAACTCAGAGGCAGAAATACATATGAAATAATCCCCTCTGACATTATTAAAAACCTAAGTGTTTAGCCTACCAGCAAGATTTGTATCCCAAATGGCACAGGAACACTACTGTGTTCAATGAAGCTTTTCCATAGCGGGCAAATTATAGCACCAAAGGGCTAGTCACACTTCCCTGTGTAAAATAGTCTTGGCTTATGTAGAGTTGAAGAATGCCCTGGAAATTGATATATGCCCTATCTCATTCTCATTTCTCTCCTAGTGAATAGTGAATGCTTGTGTTGTGGCAACGGCCTGCAACTGAGAGTTTATCTGTTTAAATCTGAGGGTTGAAATGTCAGGAATAAGACTTCCCTGAGACTGGGAGTCCAAGGTACCATCTGCCTAAGAACATGTAAGAAGGTTATGAAGGTAATGATGTTTCACCATATCTACAAGGATGTCAGTGTAGGTGCTTGGAAAGCTCTGTCTCCATGTTAGAAAGACTTGGAAAGTAGAATGTATGGGGTAGAGAAATGAAAAGCTTACAAGAAATATGAGACATGTAACTGAGGTTTTAGTCTGGGGAGGCTGGAGAACCAAGAATCAAGGCAGAAAGCATGCCACTTGAAGGTAGGATGGTATAGGTCAGGACACATGAAAACAAAGGAATATAGATCCTCAGAAATTCAGCTACTTATGGTTTAAAAGTTCTTTCTCCTAAATTCATTCTCTAGCGCTTAATAAACTGAACTTGTGTGAGTGTTTTTTCCAGTTGCAAGGGCCTCCCTTTTTAACTTGTGGAGCTTTGTGAAGCTTGAAAGGACAAGCTTAGAACCTCACATCTCTGTCCAAATTGGTTGATATGAAATAACAGTTGTTTTTTGTTTTGGTTTTTTTTTAAATATGTTTATGATCACATAAACCATATTTCTCTGTCAAAATGGGTTGAACAAAACCCCAGAATATTTAGAGTTCCCTTCTTTGATGTTCCAGTTGTAAAGGTATTTAGCTCAACTCACTTATCAACATTCTTTCCAACCTCATAAATCTTGAATTCTTTCCTGCATAGTGACATAGCTTCAATAGGAGAAATGAAGAGTACTCCAAAAGACATGAATAACTTATAGCCTGATGCTTATGGCACTTAAAAGTAAATGATAGTCTGTAAAGAGTCAGTTCCTGTCAGTGTGTATTAGTTATGTTCTAAGAAAATCTCTCTGACTGAGTCTTTGCTATTGCCAAAGACTGCTGGGTTCAACACCCTTTTCAGATGAAAGGAATTAAAATCTTTAACTTCTGCCATCCTAGGAATGCTTTTACCAGGAAACTACTACTCAGGCTGAATGTAAAGTAATAGATGTTTAGTTACTTATTTTTGTCAGACAAGAAATAATAAGACCAAAAAACACCCCACAGCCCAAACCCCCAAAACAACATCCTAAACCAGTGACACACACAGAGGGGACATAATGTTTCTAACCTGTTGGTTATGGAAGTCGGTGAAGAGGCATGGTCTTGAGCTAGGTTAGGCTAAGGGAAAAAAGGAGCCTAAATGTCACTCTTTCTAAATGCTCTAAGTACGATGTTTTACACAAAAGGTTGTTGAGATACCAGTCCTCAGTGAAGAAATCTGATCTCTGGATCAAGAACTGGGAAAAGGGCACACTTGTGGCTGAGGAAGGCAATTGCAATCTCAAAGGGATAGCCTTTAGCTGCAGCTTTCTCCATTGACTAGCTTCTGACATGTTTTTCCTTAGGTTGTGGGTTTTTTAGGGAAACAAGGCTTAAAATGTCTGCCCTGTCACACTATCTTTTCTAATCTCCCCATCAGTAACTTTGAAACCCAGCAATTTCAATCAGAAGTTCCAGAGGATGAATGCCTCAAAATGAAAATGTTCCTTTTGATTTCAAGAAAAAATGACAGATTAATAAAAAATTAATTTCTTTATTAGGCTAACCAATCAGCACACAGTCAGGCTGTCAGTCACAGAAAGCAGAATTCTGAACTCACTGAGCATGTCACGTCTGTCACTAGGAAAAAGAAGGTCAGTAAGGCAGCATTTCTGTTTAAGGGCTGGAAAGAACAAGGGGAAAGGGTGGAAAAGGACAGTTCTGAAATCAAGCTGTCATGGGCAGTATATTATGTGGGAACATAAAATGCTTATGCATGAGTTAAACATTGTCACTACAGTTATCATGGAAAAGGTTGTTTTGAAATGCCGTTTTAAGGGCAAACTTACACAGACAGAAACAGGTAAACTTTTTAAAGTTCACCCCCCAGGTTTCTCAGATCCAGCCCAGGCAGCTGTCTATCCAGACTACTAGTTCAGAATGTAAGCGGGATGTGGTGGGTTGGCCTTGACTAAAGGCCATACTCCCATGCAGCTTCTCAGTCACTCCCTTCCTCAACAGGTTAATAACTCACAATTCATAGAAACAAATAATTAGTGTTTTTACTTGAACATTCAGCAGTTTGCAAAAATATTTATAAGAATTATGTTTCATAGGTGTTCAGAGTGCAACATTGCCTTACAGAGCTGGCTTACATTTTTATTTTTTATTTTAAAAAGGATAATTGACAGAAGACACTAAAGATGATCACATTTTTGGGTGTTTAAAATGTATGGAGGTGATGCAAACCTTTGGTTAACCAGGGAAAAATTGCTGAAACCACATTTGTACTTTGGTGTGTTCATCTCTCAGAACTCATTTACTAGTTCAACAAATTAAAATGGTGCCCTCCCAAAAAAGTAGTCTTTAGAGGGACTTTTCCTCTTGATATGAATCTCTCTTTTAAAGAGCATTTTCTTCATTACTCAGAGTTTTAAATGTAGGTACCTGACTTAGTCAACAATAATGTAATTGCTTTGTCCTTATTTTTTTTGTCCATCTTTGAAAGTTTCTATTGAAGAGGCATTTTCACTTTATAGTTCAAAAGAAAACGCCACATTTTTAATTTATCTACCTTTGGAGCAATCATTTAAAAAGAAGCGATGATATGGAGTTGTAGAACTTCTTTTAATTAAATTAAAAATCCATAGGAAATCTAGGAATACCTAAGTTGATTCTATTTCTTAATTCTGTTGCCATTTCTTTGTCTTGATGTATGGTTGCATAATTCTGGTAACAGTGATTCTTTGGTGCTTTTCCTCAGATATTCTTCTTCAGAGATAAAACAGTAGAGTAACCATAATCAATACTGTCTCTCTCTCTCTGTATTAATGCAAAATTCTTGTTAAGGTTCATTGTATGACAGTGCTTGCAACGTATCTTCCTCGGTTCACTGGGGATCTGTGAAGTGATCTGGGAGAAATAATGGTGCAGAGGTGGGTGAGAATTGGCAATTTTTCTTTTCAGGAGAATGTCATAGATTTAAAAAACTGTCTCTCAGGTCTGAAAAAGAATTCTAATGAGGAAAAAAAAGATCATCAGAACTCTGAGATGTTACGACCTACCTGCTTCAGAGCAGAAACATAAACCTTGCAGACATGCAAAGCTCAGTGATGCTTAGTGCTTCAGGCATCTTAACCATGTTTCAGAACTCTGTAATGTCTCTTTTGTTTTCTTGCAATAAGAAATGTAAACAAGTCCTAAAATATTCTGTGAGATTGATTTCAGTTTTTCTACACAGCCACAGATATCAATCCCTAGCCTATGCCCTAAAACTTTAATGACTGGAATAACACTATTTGGCTTAAAATGCAGATCTTTTGGAGGCTGTTGAGTATCATTCAGATTGGTAGGAGTATTACTGCAATACTATACTAAAAGCCAAAAAACTATAGCTCTTTTGCTATTTGTTCTATGCGCATAAACCATTCCAAATTTCAGTTTAGGAACAGAAAGACAACATGAAAAAAACCTGTAGCTTTTCTGCTTTGGGATATTTTTTGAGGGACCTGACTTCTTCCCTCTTTCTCCCAGACCTCCCTGTTATATGTGCAATTAATTCAGCAACTGACATGTTAAACTGAAGTGGTTAAAAAACAAACAGGCAGTTATTAGAAAACCCTGTGCATTTAATTGTCATTTTAATATTAAATCCATTATATTAAATGATTCAGTATACATATGAAACATCTGGGTGAAAATGGAATCAGCTAAATCTATATTCATGTGTCAATACAAAGCACAGTCTGAACACTGATGCATGTGCTTCTGAATAAAGCTTACCTTGATCCTTCTTAACTTATCAAATGACTGTGTAAGGCATATAATTTTAAGTTCTGTAGTACTGAAAATTGGATTACATGGAATGAACATGAATTTACAGAAGTTAAGGATTAGCTCATGGAGATCTCCATGAATTTAAAACCATAGTGTGTTGATAATGCCTTTTGAGAAAGAAAAATGCTCTTCAGCAAGTGAGAAGGCTTTTGACACTTTTTTGCAAAGCGGGGAATAACATTTTAACTGTATTGAAAAGATTTGTGATCCTGTGGTAGGTTGACCTTGGCTGTCCACCAGAAGCCTGACGAGCCATTTTACTACACCTCCTCAACTGAACAGAGGAAAAAATACAATGAAAAAGATTATAGGTTGAGATAAGGACAGGGAGATCACTTTGCAATTTTCATAATGGTCAAAGTAAATTTGACTCAGTTTAATTCAATTCCAGTCAATAAGAACAAATCTAAAAGCACCATGCCCCACAACTCTCTTTTTTCCAGGTTCAACTTTTCTCCTGACTCTTCAACTTTCCTCCCCTGAGTGGCTCAGGGGGATGGGGAATGGGGGTTGCTGTCAGTTTATAAGGCTTCATATCTGCTGCTTCTTCCTCCTCACGCTCTTCCCCTCTTCCACTGTGGGGTGCCTCCAATGGGATAAAGTCCTTCATGAACTGCTCCAATTTGGGTCCTTCCCACAGGGTGCAGAGCTTTAAGAACTGCACCAACATGGGTACTTTCCATGGGCTAGAGTCCTTCAGGAGTAGGCTGCTCCAGTGTGAGTTTCCTGTGGGTCACACATCCTTCCAGAAAACCTGCTTTATCATGGGCTCCTCTTGACAGGCCTCAGATCAGGCCAGGAACCTGCTCCAGATCAGACCTGAACCTCTCCATGGACTGCATCTTCCTTCAGGGCACACCCACCTGCTCCACTGCAGGGTCCTCCACAGGCTGCAGGGTGGATATCTGCTCCAAAGTGGTCCTCCACGGGCTGCAAGAGGACAATCTGTGTCACCATGGTCTTCTCCCTGAGCTGCAGAGGAATTTCTGCTCCAGTGCCTGGAGTACCTCCTCCCCCTTCTTCACTGATTTTGGTGCCTTCATAGTTTTTTTCTCTGGTATTTTCACAGTCTTCTCTCAAAGCTGCTGCATAGCATTTTTGAACCCCTCTTTTTTATATGTTATCACAGAAGTGCCACCAGCATCGCTGATAGGCTCAGATTTGGCCAGTGTTGGGCCTGTCTTGGAGCCAAGTGGAACTGGCTTTATCTGACATGGGAACAGCTCTTAGTGTCTTCTCACAGAAGTCACCCCTGCAGCCTCCCTGATACCAGAACTTTGCCACATAAATCCAATACAGATTCTAAAGGCTTACATACTAAATAGCGTATTCTTGTGAAATACCTAAGGCCTTCAGTTATAGATGCTTAGAACAGAGTCAATCCATTGTCAAATCTGACTTATTTTCAGAGGTATGACCAACTATTTTATCTCTTATTCACATACCGGTCGAACATGATGACCTTCTGTTCTTTTGAACACTTCCATGACTTTTCAGCAATGTCTCATAAATCTAACAAATAACTTTTCTGCAAGGGGTATCATGGAAGAAATACTGTAATGGGTATGTTTTCTAAGAAAAAAGTACTGAAAACTATAGACAACATCACATATTACTTCTGACACATTACACTTTTCATTATATACTTGGTTGAACTTGGACTGTATTTGGTTTTCAAGGCCAATGTTCAGGAAAGGCAGCTGTATTTGAGGGGGAAATAATAGTATAAAAATAATTTGTTGCAAATTTTCCCTGGTTTTCAAATTCTCTTGCGGATCGCAGGAAGATGAGTATTCACTTTCAGGTCAAATAAACTATTCAGTTTGGCTCAGCTTTAGAAAAGAAATTAATTAAAGTGTTTCTCATGTAGCTGAGTGCAACAGACACAAAATGAACTTCAAGAGTCTTCTATTTCCCAGGTATCAAGGTAGGAGGATGCCAGAAGCATATAGGTTATTTCATGTTGAAAGTGTGTCCTGGGTAATTTCTTTAGAACTCTGATGGTCCAGGGCTTCTGGGAATTCAAAAGTAAAAGCTGTACTTCCTGCTAAAAGTATTATATGCTAAAGCACTTAATTTAGAGATAAAATATTTAAAAGCTATGGAATGAAAGCAAGCAAACAAGCAAGCAAAAAAAACCCCCAGGTGAACAAAGACACAGAGAGTCAAAAGCCTGAGATAACACTCTCATCTCTCCTTCTAGAAGAGGATATGTGAAAAGACAACAGTGATTCTTCATGTCGAAATTTATATTTTATTTAACTGGAACAAGATAATTAAAAAAAGTCTGAACTGCTGGATGAGAAAGATAAAAAAAGGCTGGAAAATAAATCTTTTCCCTTCCCATTGCATTTGTGTAGTTTGAAAGTATTACTTCCACCCCTTTGCATATAAATGACTTTTTTCTCTTCTGGTCTGTTTTTCTGCTACAGATTCCCTGATTACTGTCTTTCTTCACCCATCTGTCCCTACCCTCTGGTCCAAAAAGTCCTCATCAAATCATGTTCAATTGTTTCTATTGAAACAGCAGTCTCCTCATCCTTTCTTGTTTCCTGAGCATTTAACCTGCAAGTGTGCTGTAGCAAAGATTATACATAAGGACAGTTGTCCTCTCTGTTGCTCAGTAACATTCTGCATAACTGAACACTATATACTTGGCCTATACAGCACCTATGAATAGAGTACATACTTCTACTGTTTGTCATAGATTGAGATTTATGTATTTTTATACGTCTATTTTTTTATTCATCCCTGATTATCAATTGAATTATCTAACAGCTTCAATACAAATGACAATTGTATTAAGGGATCCATTTTGTGACCTTGAAACAGAAACAATTTGAAGTTTTGCAGCATTATCAAAATAAAGTGTTCCACTTTTTACATTCTCCTTTGGGATCCTTTGTTTCATTAATATTCCCCAATAACTTACAGTGTTGTGAGTGATTTTTTTCTGGTTATCACTGATCACTGAAGATGCTTTCTCTCCTGACCCCTATAATACTAGCTCTCAAATTGATTTATGAAGCTTTAGTGGATGTATACCTTGTTACCCTTTGGCCTCCTTGTGGAAACTGGTAGGAGTGCCAGGCTCTGTGTACAAATGCTGCAGTGACCTAGTTATATGGATCAGCGCAACTTTGGTAAGGCATACCTTAGGTTGTTGGGTTTTTTTAAAACTGCCTCTAACTTACAAGGTTGTACTAAAATGCAAATAAATTGTTTATTTACAGCATCTGATAAAGACAGCATAGTTAGAGATGCTTAGAACAGACAAGTGAAGGAAAATCAATTCTTAATTTACACTAACATGAAATATAAAAGATCTGTTTGTCTGCTCAGTACCTCGCATTTCAAGCTGCATTTGTCAAGGAGAATCATGTCTTTACAAATCCTCCTGGCTTTAACAGACAGTTTTGTTCTTGGAGTCCTCTCAGTATAATGTTCATTTTCAAATTTTTTTCCACCATCCTTCTATTTATCCACTGCTCCAGTCCAACCTGTAGTCTGTTCGTTATGCTATTTCCACACAACACGACAGCTGTGAAAAACAGATCCAGAAATGCTGTATTTATTTTTTGGGGGAAAAAGAAGAAAAAAAGAAAAGAAAAGAAAAAAAAAAGTAAAAGAAAAAGAGAGCTATACCATACCATTTCTGAGAGTGAGAATTCATTGGTTTTTTTCCAGAGGAAGAGAAGAAAGCATTTACCCCAAAAGGCTATCTCAAGTATAAGCCCTAGACTGGCACCAGGGCTCTGCCTCACTACCAATACTTATATGGCTTCTTGGCTGTCTATGGAAAATCCTCTTTTCACATGTTCTCTGATTTATGACTGCATGAAAGGTTCAGTAGTGAACTTAGGACCTTGGCTCACTGACATAGGCTTCTGTTTGGAAGTAAATGGATGTTGTCTATCTGAACCCCTTTGATACCGTCTCCCATAGCGTCCTCCTGGAGAAACTGGCTGCTCATGGCTTGGATGGGTGCATTGTTCGCTGGGTACAAAACCAGCTGGATGGCCGAGCCCAAAGAGTGGTGATCAATGGAGTTACATCCAGCTGGCAGCTGGTCACAAGTGCTGTTCCCCAGGGCTCAGCACTGGGGCCAGTCCTGTTTAATAACTTCATCAATGATCTGCATGAGGGGATTAAGTGCACCCTCAGTAAATCTGCAGATGACACCAAGTTGGGTGGGAGCGTTGATCTGCTTGAGGGTAGGAAGACTCCGCAGAGGGATTTGGACAGCCTGGACCAATGGGCCAAGGCCAGTTGTATGAGTTTCAATGAGGAGCAGTGCCAGGTCCTGCACTTGGGGCACAATAGCCCCACACAACACTACAGGCTCAGGGAAGAGTGGCTGGAAAGCTGTCTGGCAGAAAAGGCATTGGAAGTGTTGGCTGATGGCTAGCTGAACATGAGCCAGCAGTGTGCCCAGGTGGCCAGAATAATCAACAGCATCCTGGCTTGTATCCAAAAGAGTGTGGCCAGCAGGATTAGGGAAGTGAGACTGCACCTTGAATACTGTGTTCCATTTTGGGCCCCTCAGTTCAAGAGGGACATTGAGGTGCTGCAGCGTGTCCAGAGAAGGGCAACAAAGCTGGTGAAGAGTAGAGAAAGCAAATCTTATGAGGAGCAGCTGAGGGAACTGGGTTTGTTAACAGAGGAGACTCAGGGGGATCTTACCGCTCTCTACAAAAACCTGTTGTGGTGACCCCTTCTAGTCATAAATGTGGCAAAACTCTATTATCCTTTCCCTTTTCTGCAGAATATTTTTGTTGGGTTTTGGGTTGGTTTGGTTTGAGAGTTTTATGTTTGTTTTTGTTTGTTTGTTTGTTTTTTTAAAACAAGCTATCCAATAAACCTTTTGCCTTTTGTCTTACTGGAAAGACATAACCACTATTTTAAAAACAAAAACAAACAAGTAATAAAAAAACCAAGCACAAACAAACCACAAAAACCCAGAACTAAACCCCAAACAAGTTCATACAAAGACAAAACCAAATCATAAGCAACTAGCTGCCTGGACAAGGCAAGGCATTGCAGATTGTTTCCAATTTCTCACATTCATAGAGTAAGATCTTTGAGTAAAAGCCTTTTTCGTGTGTGTTTGCACAGTTCCTAGAACATGGGATACTGGTCTTGATAAGAATTACAAGCACTAAAAAAATAACATATTGAACTTAACAGCAGGGAAGAAGGGAAACTACAAAATACAGTTTGCATCTTTCCCTCCATACAGATTACTCAGTAATTGTTTATTTAGCAGCTGTAGTATAAATCTTAAAGGGTCAGAAGCTATTAACTTTCTGACCAGAATGAGATCAAGTCCCTTTCTAAAATACTAATAATTTAAAAAATAGGTGGATGATCAACACCTTTTAAAGCTGATACTTCTGAAAATCAGTCTATAGATTTAGATTCTGTAGGCTTTTGAAGATCTTAGTACATAAAAAATCTCATTGAACCACTAATATGAACATAGCAAATGACCACACTGACATTAGATGTTACAGGTTGTTGTAACACAGAAAATTGTCATCTCCCTAAGACGGATGGAACTGCACCAAATTTAAGCTAAAGAACTTATTCTAAATTATTTCTCAGAAGGACATAATAGGTTTATCTTTCTTTCTTTATTCTTTTATAATCAAGTGTAACAAGTCACCGACAAAGCTTGCAAACCTTGAATATCCTGAAAACCTTTGTTCATCAGTTTATATGGATCTTTTCCTGCAAAGGAGAAAAAACAAAAAAAGCTGATATGATATGGAATATGAGGATAAAATATAAACTGGAAATCGTACTATTGAAAACAGTATTTCTAATGTATTTCCATTTCTACAAAGCTGGAGGAATACTTTTTTTTTTTTTTTTTTTTTTTTAGTTATTGTCTTTCTGAAAGAAAAGAGTTATGCACAAAGAAATTCAGCAAAGGGCACTATGAGAAGTGAATGAGTATTTTGTGTTTTGGATTTTATTTCTGTAATGCAAACAAAGAGATAAGATGTTGTTACCATGCGACATGGCAATTTGCTCATAGGAATAAAAACTAAGACTGGGGAGTACTATTTTGAAAGCCACCATTTTATTTAAGGACACATACTGATAAGAAATTTGGAGAAAGAAACCAAGAAAGTGTAATAAATTACTTTTTTTCTTAAAACTTGGTTATTAAAAAACAAGATGAAATTACAGTAATTGATAAAAACAATTAGATACAAATGCAACAAAAGACTTTAGAGGAAGTGTTTGATCTTTAACGTGAATCCCTATGCCTAACAGTCCAATGGTGAGTTTTCCTTCTTACTTTCCTGTTTATCACTATCTTATTCCCTCCTGGTTTCAGATAGTTTACTAAATCTAAAATTTACCTAAAGAAATTCACAAGATCTTTTCTAGTGGGAAAATGTTTGAAAACATGTTAGATTGGTACCGAATATATATATATATATATATTTAATATAACTAAATATAGGATTTGTAATTCCTTCATATTACTAGCTGAAACATCACTATCTTATAACTATACAGGAAATATTTTAGGTCAGGCTGACATCATTACCTATTACTGAAATTTCTAACATTTTGGTTGTTTGTACATTTGGCAGATATTAGCCATTCCAGCTGTCATTGCTCCTGCTTATTGGCTATCTTTCTGAAGGGAAATAAAATATTTGGAATAGATTTAGTTTGTGCACCAGGCTGTTGTGGAAATTTTTTTTTTGTATCATTCTGTTCATGTTTGTGTAATGCACTGTCAAAAAAAGAAATGTATCTATAATGCATCTCCTGGAAGTTCTTAATCTCTAATAATATCCTGGAAAATAAAATTATATGGGGAATATACTGGATCTGGCTGAGCCCCATAGCAGCCCTCGTAGTGCTGTGCTTTGACCTGTTAGCTAGAAAGGTGGTGATAACACACCAGTGTTTTGGCTACTGCTGAGCAGTGCTCACACCTCACACTGCATCAGGGCTGTGTCTCCAACCTTCCCTGCACCCACCACCAGTAGGGTGGGGGTGGGCAAAGTCTTGGGAGGCGACATAGCCAGGACAGCTCACCCAAAGTGACCAATGGGATATTCCATACTGTATGACATCTGCTCAGATATAAAAGCTAAGAGAAAGGAGGGGCGGGGGGGAGGCATATGTTATTTAGGACATTTGTCTTCTGGTACTGGTACAACTGGTACTGAAGCCCTGCTTCTCGGGAAGTGGCCAAACATTGCCTGCTGATGGGAAATAAATAATAACATCTTTTGTTTTCCTTCACTTTCACACACATGACTTTTGCTGTTGATTCATTAAACTCAC
This sequence comes from Falco rusticolus, assembly GCF_015220075.1. Classification (NCBI taxonomy): domain Eukaryota; kingdom Metazoa; phylum Chordata; class Aves; order Falconiformes; family Falconidae; genus Falco; species Falco rusticolus. The sequence goes on along the minus strand of NC_051188.1, from coordinate 39,269,013 downwards.
TTTACCTTGATCCATAAATTGGCACTCCCCCACTCCCCACCCCAGGCCCCAGTTCTGCTGAGTGACAGAGCAGCTTGGTGAACACCTGGCGTCCAGCCAAGGTTAACCCACTGCAGGTATGTATGTAGGAAATATTTGATTTAGATATATGAATGCACCTATCTCATTTTATATACAGTGCTGGGAGAATATCCCCCACCCCCCCACCCCCTGCCAGATGAACTGAATGTCCAGATGGTATCAGGTTTTCAGTCTCAAGGCAAAGCCTGTATAAGTAGTCTTCATGAGGAAAACTGCTGTCTATGTTGAATTCTGATGGAATTAACTTTTATGTAGTCAATACTTGTTTACTCTTATAGACAGTTAGTCCTTTGTGTAAAACCTAAGTGTAAAACCAAGGTCATGCATCAGAACTGATCTCAGTAGAAATACCCTGAGGATAAAAAAAGTAATTTCCCTTAGAGTACATCTGTACTTCTTTGCCTTTTTTATCTGTGGAAGTTTCACCAGTTTTGACTGTTACTCAACAAAGTAACCCTTAAGTGAATGAATCATTTTCTTAACATTTCTTTTTCTTTCAATCACTAGTGGAATGCAAGTAGATATTTATAACAAAATTATGGTCTTCTTCTTTCTAAGTACATTAGTTCCTTTAGCACAAAAAATCATTCAAAATTGCTTTTAAATACTATAGTTATCTTGTATCACAGATTTTTGGGGTAGCTATTGATATGTTTTACCATTACACACACAAAAAAATTGCAAGAATAGGCTATGATTCCAAAATAACATCAAGAGTAAATGACGGAATGATAAAAAGATTCTACTTTGTAATAATCAATTGAACTGATATTAAACTGTCCTGTAGGGAGTAGCAGAACATATCACATAAAACCCCTTCTTGGTTGAATTAGAAAAAAAGTTACATATCCATACTGTTAAATAAAACCAGGTCAAAAGCAAACTCCATCACTGGACTACTGATTGCCCATACAGCTTGTTAAAACATTCTCTGATACAGGTTTGACCCATAACTGTAAAACTGAAAAAAAACCCCTGAATGTGGTTCAGAGGACAGCATGTACCATGGAAGGCTCTCAATAGACAGTGCAGACAAAATTGGTCTGGTTTGATTTTCCAGTCTTCCAAAATTATTTCATCACACTTTGTTTACTCAGGCATGTCTCCATGCTTTCACTCCATCCCAGACTGTATCTTTTGTGTCATGCTATGAAATAGCAGTCTACTAAGCTCCTGCACAGATCACAGGATCACAGAATGGCCAGGGCTGGAAAGGACCGAGATCATCTAGTCCAAGCCCCTGCTAAACCAGGGTCAACTACAGCAGGTAGCATAAAATTGCATCCAGGCAGGTTTTGGATGTCTCCAGAGGAGACTCCACAACCTCTCTGGGAAGCCTATTCCATGGCTTCTGTCACCCTCAAAGTAAAGAAGATTATCCTCGTATTCAGATGGAACCTCCTGTGTTTGTTTGTGCCCATTGCCCCCTGTCCTGTCAGTGGGCACCACTGAAAAGAGCCTGGCCCCACCCTCTGGACACTCACCCTTAAGATAATGTATGCATTGATAAGATCCCCTCTCAGTCTTCTCTTCTTCAGGCTAAAGAGGCCCAGCTCTCTCGGCCTTTCCTCATAAAGGAGATTCTCCAGTGCCCCAAACACCTTTGTAGCCCTCTGCTGGGCCCCCTCCAGGACTTCCCTGTCTCTCTTGAACTGGGGAGCCCAGAACTGGACACAGCACTCCAGATGGCGCCTCGCCAGGGCAGAGTAGAGGGGGACAGTAACCTCCCTTAACATGCTGGCCACACTTCTCGTAATGCACCCCAAGATCCCACTGACCTTCTTGGTGACAAGGGCACACTACTGGCTCATGGTCAACTTGTTGTCCAGCTTGGCAGAGCTGCCTTCTGGCAGGTCAACTCCAGCCTGTACTGGTGCGTGGGTTTGTTTCTCCCTGGGTGCAGGACCTTACGTTTATTAGGTTACTCTCCCCCCAACTCTCTAGCTTTTCCAGGTCTTGCTGACTGGCAGCAAAGCCTTTGGGTGAATCAGCCACTCCTCCATTCTTTGAACTTAAAATGTCTCAGACATTTTAAACTGGAAAATAATATGTGTACATGTGCATGTACATATGTATATGTATATACAGGTAGGTTATATGTGATTCAGAAGAGACCCAGAACCAATGCTATGTCATGTGACTCTAGTCAAATGGCTTTTCTTGGCCTCAAAGCAAAAGACAAATACTGTCCCTGTTTTATTTAGCAGTATTGACAAAATTCATTGTACCTCAAGGACTATTTGCCTAAGGAGGCTCATTGAAGTCAGTGGAACTGTTTGTATACTAACTGCTTGTGTGAGCAGAGATACAGAAAATTCCCTGAACCATTTCTGGATGTAAAACTTGGGAAAGTCTATACTAGAAATAGACTAAGTTCCATTAATACATATCCCAGAATTGCCTTCTGAATCCTTTCATGTTTAAAGGATTCAAAATTATTTCACCACACTGATGAAACTTTCTATTAACAAGAGAAAAACATCATCTATTTAACCAAAGTAGACTCAGAGCTATGTTTTATTCTTTTGTTTTGAAAGAGAATTCATGTTATTCAGTTTACACACGTTTAAATGACATCAAAAGCAGGAGACAATGCCAAAACCAGTGAGCATAAGAGAGGAAGTCACTTTAAAAAAATGAAATAGCATTCCTGTTTTCAGAAGCCTGGAGGGAAACAACCTACTACAAAAATAAAGAAAAAGGCAGTGGAGGAAAGCCAGTGCCCGGGAGGAGTGTCTTGCTAATAAACATTTATTGGTTTTGTGACCAGACTGAATTCTGACTTTGAAAGGAGGGCAGCAGAGAGAGAGAGAAATTTGTTCTTGCAGAAAGGGGATTGTTTTCTTGAAATGTAATGATCTCTATTCTCATCCAGATGCTGAACTGAATTTACTGTAGACACAGCTATGTATCACATCTATCATGACCACATATATCAAAAACAAGGTGTCTGCTCCTATCTGTTTCAGACAGAAAAATAACACATATTAGATAATACATTAAACCTAACATGTACACATACATACCAGCTACCACAATATTTTATGCAGAAGTATGACAAATTAAACCAAAAACATTTTTAATGAGCAATATTCTGGTTTTTTTGATGAGCAATATTCTGGGAAATTACGCATGTCAGCCACCATAACAGGGTTTGACTCTAGGTTCCTGCTGAATCGATAAGCTGGAAGATGGATTCCACTAAAAGTAATTTTTATTGATAGCTCTACAGTTCAAGCTGGGTATCTCTGAAGAGGGACCCTGAACAAAAAAATCCCTGGGCAATTATACCATTACAATCTAAGTTCTCCACCTCTCCCATGAGGTTCAGACAAATAGTAATATTAGGGTCTGGGGTCTTCCCATTCTTCATCAGGCCCTTTCACTGTCTCTGGGTGTGCTGTTTCTTTTCTTATCCCTCAGGTTGCAGCTTCTGCTGATGCTTGTAGCTTATCTTCCAGCCTGAATTGGCTCTGGGACCTTTTACTTAACTAAGTAAAGGTTTAATATATCTAGGTGAAAGTTCACAGCTTGTGGCCTAAGGCTTCAGCAAATTGAGCTACTAATGCTATGCAAGTTATGTCAAACAAGTGCTGTATAGGTAGTATAGCAAATTGCACAACATGTCAAAAGGCTTTCTCTTTATTTATATATACAGTTTATCAATTGAAAGAAATATAAATAATACTTCATCTTACTCGGTACATGATTAACATTTTAACCAGCACCCGGCTGCAAATCATTGGACTGAGATCAGTCAGTTTGGTCATCTGAGAAAGAACTTCACTGCATTTCCAAACCATTCCTTAGCTGGATAAATGGATTTCTGCACAAAATATAAGATAGTTTGTGAATGTACAAGAAATCCTCAAAGCCCTTGAAATTATGCATGATTTATATTGCTTTTGATAATTTTTCTTCTGAAAATTTTCCACTCTGTAAAAAATAAAACATTAAATGAGGCATTGCTTGATCTAAAATAATAATAAAAAATCATAGTTTACAAACCCAGCCATTTGTACTAATTAATCCACCAGGGAAAAGACCTCATCTCCTACACATAAATAACATATAATTTAATCAAAGTACAGGGCACTGGAGAGAAGGAATTGCTTGTTTCTTTGTGTTGAGCACTTAGATTATTTATTGAATCTTGATGTTTAGTTTTAAAATAGGTTATCTTATTCAAACAATTTTGTTTTGTTTTGTTTTTTCTTTTATCTGCAAAGAGATCAAAAAATATGGAATTTCAACCCACAGATAATTCCCATTAAAACCAAACAGAATCTGAAATGTAAGGGAAGCAAGAAAAATAAAAATGAATGTATAAAAGCATAATGTATGGTTAAAACAAAAAAGAGCTAGAAGATGTCAGATATTTTCCTGACACTTCGCCACTTCTTCTTGACATTAGTGGAGTACAGCAGAACATAATTTTGTTCTATGACTAGTTTAGACATGAGCATGAAGATATAGGACACATTTAAATCAATGTCATTTAAGAGAAATTATTATAATGATGTGAATTGATTAGGCAAGAACAGACAGATCAGGATCTTTCTGGCCTGCACTTTGTTTTTGATGACTTTAATAGATGTTGAATAAGAAAATTAGTGACTTTCACACAAATATTAGCTGCACACATTGCACAGCCAATTTTGGCTCCTGAGATGACCTTCTCTTATGCCACGGAGTGCTTTGAAGATTAAGTTAAGAACTTGCATTGGGTCTTAGATGTAAAAGCTCATTAGACGGAAAAGAAAATTTGGATGATATGTAATGAGTTTTATTATTATATAAAAAATTGCAAAATATTCTATCAGTTGGGAACTTTTCAAAACCTAGTGTTTACCTATGTTACTAAATTTCCATCACCTTCCCTTCCCTTCCCTTCCCTTCCCTTCCCTTCCCTTCCCTTCCCTTCCCTTCCCTTCCCTTCCCTTCCCTTCCCTTCCCTTCCCTTCCTTTCACAGTATACATACTTTAAAGTGAAAATTCTCCTATTTCAGAAAAAGAAAAAGAAAAAAGAAAAAAAAAAAAAAAAAAAAAAAAAAGAGAAGCCATTGTCCAGGAGAAAGAAAAATCTCTTTTTCTATATCTCTTTCCATACAGCCCTCTAATGTTGCTTGAGGAATGTTTTTCAGCAGGAGCAGCTTCAGGACTTGTGCTTACAGTGAACTTTTTCAGTATTTGTCTAAGGTGTCTGGAGCACAGTACAGACACTTCTATATCATTTAGTTTCAAATTGTAGCACTCTAAAAAAATAAATAAGTAAAAAAATAAAGTGTAAAATATTCCACAGTTTTTGCTTGAAAGTCACTCATTGAAGCAGATAAAAAATACAGATTTTATTAAGCAATCAAAAAGTAAGTACACATTTTTACTGAGGGTATATTTATTGGATAGAGTCTGGAGGATATGTAGAATTTGTAAAAGCTATTTATACCACTGTCAATTTTTCTCAGCAATAGACCTAAGTGATTTATCACAGCTATGTCAGCATTCATCTACTTCCAGTTTTTCTAACACAGTCAGGAAAGACATAGAAGGCTGAGTGGATCTTTATAACGAAATTCAGAATACGTATATTTTGCAGCAGCAGTGATTAATGTCCTCAGATTCACATTCACAGCACCATTCTACATTTGGAAAAATTTGAAACATAGTAAAATAGGTAGGATATTTAGCAGACTTGCATTTATGAACTAATAATTTTCTAAAGACTCACAGGCCTGGCCTTTTAATCCTTTTCCTGCCTGGGAGTATGTGTCATCTTCATGTGCACTTTTCTGAATTACATTTTCCATTCTGTGAACAAAGTTAGAAGATGAAAAAAGAAAGAAAGAAAGAAAGAAAGAAAGAAAGAAAGAAAGAAAGAAAGAAAGAAAGAAAGAAAGAAAGAAAAAGATTAATTTTTTTCACACAGTACTGTCATTCTGTTATATCTGATGTTGTTTACGGGATCTCATTTGACAGCATTCAGGAATAGAACAGCCATGAAACAAAGAATCTGCCCTGAAAATAAGAAATTAAAATAATAAAACAATAATATTTATGAAGAAAAAATATCAATCTGTACCTGGAAATATTATAAGAAATTTTCAAGAACAACAAAATCTTATTAGTTGATAGTCTAGAACTTGTGACACTCTTGTAGGAAATACTATCCAGTCTCCATTCTGCCAGAATCACTTAGAGGATGCAGCTGACATCTGGCAGACCTGACTGAACCAATAGTCAGGATTAAATGTTATTTTCAAAGTGGAATACTTCCAACAAAACTCTCAGAAAAGAAGTTTGGTAATGTCTTCTTCATCTTCACTGAGTTTCCTAAATATTAGGAGATTGGCTCCTCTTCAGTTGAATCTAAAGCTTGACATGTACTGGAAAAATCACCTTAATAAACATTTAAAGCAAGGGAAAATATTTAAACTTGTATAGGACCTAAACAAGCAGCCAGCCATTCATGTTTTCTGCGTTAAATGCTATACTATTATATTGGAAAAAGGAGGAGCTATAACTGCCAACAGAGCAGTTATTTATATTTAGTTTTTCTTTTCCTGATATCTTCAGTAAAAAAATGAGTAGCAAAAGAGCTATCAAAAAACAGAGAAAAAAGGAAAGAAGGGCAGATTTTTAACTGACCTTTTGGTATTTTCCAAACTGTGTTTGAAATTAATTATTTTTTGTTTAATGTTTTAATTTAAAATTTTACCTTTGTGTGTGTCTGTATGTATAAATATGATTGAGATTCAAATCCTACAGAGTTGATACAGATGTGTTTTAAATTCATTTACTTGTCATGTTGTATTTTTAGTCCCTAAACGAATTCTGATTTTAAGGGCTGTTACTAAAAAATCAGCATTCCTGCTAGTAAGAGAACCATTCAGTTTAGATGAATATTTCTATTTCAGGTTTTCCTTATACTGTTCTAAACAGTGGCCTTGTATCTCAAGTTTGTGGCAATTATAACTCATAGGGTGCTTAAGTATTTTTTTCAGAACTGAAAATTTATTTCTTGAATTTACTTTATTCACAATGTCTTATGTAGTATAGAAATATATTATTTTTCACTTTATTGAGTAAAAGTTTACTAGCTTTACTCAATTCCATTCAAATTCAATTCCACATTTTTAATTTGTTTCCCTATACCTCAATTATATGGGAAAAAGGTTTCCATTATTCAAAATAGGAGCCTAAAACATAAAAGGAGCTTTCAATGAGTTTTAAGTGTGGTTGCAGTTAGTATCAGAAGTTCAGATGAAATCCAGCAAAATGTCTTTAAATATTGTATTGGGTTTGCCTGGCAAAGTTTTGGTAACAGGCGGGTGTTTCAGGGGCGGCTTTCTATGAGCAGCTGCTAGAAGCTCCCTCCATGTCCAACAAAGCCAGCTGCCAGCTGGTCAAGGCCGAGACCATCAGCAATGGTGGTAGTACCTCTGGGATAGGGTATTTAATAAGCGGGGTGGGTATGTGGGTGTGTAGGAACTGTGCAACAAATTGCAGTGGAAGGGAGGAGTGAGAATGTGAGAGAGCAGCAGCCCTGCAGCCCCCAGGCCAGTACAGGAGGGGCAGGGGGGCTCCAGGCCCGGAGCAGAGGTTCCCCCCAGCCCGCGGTGAAGCCCACACTGAGGCAGGCTGTGCCTCTCAGCCCGGGGAGGCCCACGGAGGAGCAGATCCCCACCAGCAGCCCCTGGAGGCCCCACGCCAGAGCAGGTGGGTGCCCGAGGGAGGCTGTGATCCCATGGGAAGCATACACTGAAGCAGGTTTGCTAGCAGAACTTGTGACCCCATGGAGGACCCAGGATGGAGCCTGCTGTTCCTGGAGGATGGCACCCCATAGAAGGGACCCACACTGGAGAAGTTCATGAAGCACTGCAGCCTGTGGGAAGGAATCACATTGGAAAAGTTCATGGAGGACTTTCACCTGTGGGAGGGACCCCACGCTGGAGCAGGGGCAGAGTGTGAGGAGCCCTTCTCCTGCAGAGGAAGGCTCAGCAGAGAAACTGCGTGATGAACTGACCATAGCCCCCATTCCTCATCCACCTGTGCTGCTGGGGGGGAGGATGTAGAGAAACTGGGAGTCAAATTGAGCCCAAGAAGGGAGGGGTGGGGGGAAGGTGTTTTTAAGTTTGGCTTTTATTTCTCAATATGCTACTCTGATTTGATTGGTAATAATTTAAACTAATTTCAGCAAGGTGAGTCTATTTTGCTGAGAGATCTCCCTGGCCTTATCTTGACCCACAAGATTTTTGTTATATTTTCTCCCCCCTGTCCACTTAAAGGGGGGTGTGGGGGTGTGGGGGTGTGATAGAGCAGCTTTGGTGGGCACCTGGCATCCAGCCAAAGTTAAACCACCACAGTCCTGTGCACTGTTGTAGTAACGCTTCTGTCTTTGAAGTTAAAAGTGTACATGTGAATGGGCTCACAACTTTACGGGTATATTTTAAAATGTATCCTAAGCACATACAGACCTTTTCAAATGTGTTTTATCTGTAAGGATTTCTTCAGCTCCATAAATACCTTTAAAATCTGCCTTTAGTAGCTAAATCTTACTTGGTGTGTAGTATTTATTTACTTTTTTTATTGTAAAAAAGTACATTTAGACAGGGTTTTTTTATTTATTTTAAACTTGATGTTGTGTTTAAAAAAATATTTCATAGAAAAGAAATTTCACTTTGACACAGAATTTATTAATACACTATTTCCATTCTTTGACACTGGTTTAACTGGTGAGATTGCTTAGGTAATTGCGGTGCTTTTTTTCTCACTATTACTATTTATTTGTTTTATTTGTACAAATAAGACAGTGTTGGGTTTGTGTTTCTTTTTTTTTTTTTTGACAGATAAAAATTGTTTTACATTTCCTATCAGAATACAGTCTGTAAGCATTATCACAAAGAACAATAATGATGCATTTCCCCATTATTTTTAATTAGAACCTATATAAGAAGAAAATATTTCCCAATTGTTCCATAATTGTAAGCTTCTTGTCAATAAATAGTCAGTTTAAGACAGGTTTTTGTCTCTTTAGTGATCACCTTGTAAGAATCTCACAGGAAACAAGACAGGACAGGGTTATAGTGGAGCTGGGTCAGTCTCTCTTATGGCTCAAGGACAGCCATACTGATGAGGAAAGAACAATCCAAGTTGGCATGAGGCCTGCATGGATAAACAAGGAGCTCCTGACAAAGCTCAGACTTAAAATGGAAGTGCACAGGAGGCAGAAGCAGCAACAGGTGACCTGGGAAAAACATAGAGACACTGCTGAAGCATGCAGGGATGCTGTTAGGAAAGTCAAAGACCACCTGGCATTCAGCTTAGCAAGGGATATGAAGAATAACAAGAAAGGTTTCTACAAGTACAGCAGCAACTGAAGAAAGATGAGAGAAAATAGGGGCCTACTACCAAACAAGGTAGGGGATGTGGTGACAAAGGACATGGAAATGGTTAAGTTACTCAATGCCTTCTTTGCATCAGTTTTTAATGGCAAAGGTATCCCAGGGCCCTGAGACCAGAGGGAAAATCACGAGTAAGAAAGACTTATGCCTGTTGGAGGAGGAGCAGGATAGAAGACATTTAAACAATCTGTATATATACAAATCCATGGACCCAGATGGGATATATCCAAAAGTGCTGAGGGAGATGGCTGATGCATTTGCAAGGCCATCCTTGATCAACTTTGAAAGATCATGGTGACTGGAGGAGGAAGGATGACTGGAAAAAAGCAAAAGTAACTTCTATCTTCAAGAAAGGCAGGAAAGATGATCCATAGAACCTTAGTCCCTGGGAAGGTCATGAAGACAATAAACCTAGAAAACATTGTGAAGCACAGAAAGGGAAAGAAGGTGATTGAAAGTAACATGTATTTGTAAAAAGGAAATTATGCTTAACCAACCTAAAAACCTACAATGAAATTATTGGTTTGGGGGATAAGGGGAAAGCAGTCAATGTTCTTTATTTCAACTTCAGTAACACTTTTGACACTGTCTGCCACAGCATAACTGCCATAACTGCCGTAACATAACTGACAAACTCATGAAGTAAGGACTAGGTATGTGACATGTGACAGAACTGGCTCAACTGCTGGACTCAGACAGTTGTGATCAGTGTCACAAAGTCTAGTTGGAGACCAGTGACCAGTAGCATACCCCAGGGATTGATAATGAGGGTAATGAGGTTTACCACCCTCATTCATAACCTGTATCATGACTCACAGTGGACCCTCAGTAACTTTGGAGATAATAGAAAACAGGGAGGAGTGGCTGATACACTTGATGGTTGTTCTGCCCTTCAGAGGGACTTTGACAGACTGGAGAAATGGGTTGAGAGGCTGAAGTTCAAATTACTTAGTTTTTGCTTGTGGTTCAGTCTTCATGTACTTTCACTGTCAAATGAAAACCTTCTCCCAAAGCAATGATCTCAAGTGATAGAAGCTTCAGACCAAGGTAAGCACACTCATAAGGAAGAGAGCATTCATGTAGTCACCCTGCCATAGCAGGAGCTGGCTTTGTGCATCATGGACAGAGAGTAGTTGAAAACACAATCACAGATCATTTGTCAACTTTTATTTAGTTTATGGGCATAGCCAGTAGAATGAAGTATATAAACACAGAGAGAATTAAGTCACTGATATGGCATGCTCTTTTAAGACTGGCTGATAGGTAGATTTGAGTCTCCTGGAACTCCTGTTTGCTGATATTATTCAATTACTAGATTTTTCGCTAGTAGAGTTTCTTACTGTTTTGCATGTTAAGGTTCAAGGCAAGGACAGGACTGAAAGCAGAGATAAACCGAAGACCCATATGAAAAGGCAGTAGGGTTAATAGATTGGATTTGCCTCTTTTCACTTCCATAATCCTCCATATCCATACACTCAAGGCATACAACACTTTTTCACACGCTAGCCAGTTCCAACACATACATGTATTTCACGCACACAGTGGCACAGTTTACAGTGGCACTATGTGGTACCCAGTAGCCATTCAGAGACAAGTGCTTTGCACTAGTATGGATATAATTACTCTTAAAGAGGGCTCGCCCTGAGCAATGTACACTGGGCAGTACCACAGGTATGGACTTCCCTCTTGGGCCAATGAGTTTATAAATCTTTGTGAAGGGGAAAAGCAATATTTTAGAGCTCTGTTCTTTCTAACTCACTCAGCAAAACCATATTTATCATTAATTGGAGAAATTTCTTACATAGATTTGACAAGTGAAGCACTACTTGGGCTTCTAAAAGCTATACATTTTTCCCTATTGACATTTGGGTAGATTTAAACAAACTCAGAGGTGTATTCTTCCACACATTTAGTACAGAAGCAATATATCCTTGCACAAAGGATCAAATATGATCCACAGTTATTTAAAACTGCACTTCTCTTTCTGCACTAGTCCATTCTACATTTCTCATCTCATAGAATAAATCAAAATTTTCACTAACTACTAAATGAATCTTCACTATCTTTAAAGAGACTGACAATCAATTTGGAATTCAGAATGTGTGTTATAAGCATAGAGTGATATATATAGGTATGAAGGTGACATGTTGTGCCCTGAGGCACAAATGCCCAGTGAGTTCACTTAAAAAGGGACAGCCTATCTCTAACCTTATCTAACAGTGAACAGAGACCACTTTTCTTTTCTCAGATATAATCTTTAATAATCTTCGACAATTTTTGAGAACCAGACAAGACAAGGCAACCATAACAAATATAAAAATTGTGAGAAGGTGACTTTGCAAAATGCATCAATCTTTCATGCACTAGAAACTGTAAGAAACTTGATTTTTTGTCATTCCATTTTCAGTGCTGTTTCTTTTCATACCTTTTCTTGAAAGCAAAGGACGGGATGAAGCTGAGCAGTACAACTTTTCCAAATTAAGCAAAAGAAAAAGCCCTTGTGTATTTGCAGTTGTTTTGTTATATACTTCATTTAAAATCTAAAAGTGCAAACCACTCAAATTTTGTACTTCACATCACTGTCACCTTGCATATAGATTTGTCTGTATTGATCGTCAGGGCAATCAGGATTCCTATTGAATATAATGTTCTGACTAGGTTAACAATTGACTTTGCTTTCAATAGCAGCAACATATTACCTGCATACAACATGATGTGTTACCATTTACTGCCACACCCTGTCTATTTTTGGAATTTCTTGACCATTTTTGTCAAGGGTGAAATTACTATATTAAATAAGATAGGTGAGAGTCAATCAGTCATTTACTGTTTTTTTATTCGGTGGAAGAAAATGGAGAAGGGGCTGAAGAAGTAGAAATTTTGGGATTAGCTTTGCACTAACACTGCATGTATGCTATGTACAAGCTCATCTTGTACCCCAGCAGCCCCACTTCCCCATGGATGTGTGGTATTTTAATAGAATTAATAACGTCCATTATGATATAAAAAAAATGTTTTTGGAATGTGTGAATTACAGCTAACACTACTATGGTAGTTCCCATCAAATCATACTACGTGTATCCTAGTTTCTAGTAAGACAACCTGCTCCATTTCTTTCTACTACTGTAAGCACACTGAGTTAAATCCTTAGGTAACTAAGGATAAACTGCAGAAACACCAGAAGCAGAATCAGGAGAAAAGAAAAATGCACATTTTTCCCTCCAGGGCTTAGTGCTTGAGGGAATATGTAGACATCTTTTGATGTGTAAAAGTTGAAGTGCTTTGTTTATCAAATATGCAAAATATACCTGTGAAACTTCCTGGCATGTGATTACTTATCTGAAGTTGTTTATCATATACATACAAAATTAAGGGCTATTAAAAATGTTTACTTAAAGATATTTAAATCTGATAGCTTCCAGTGACCTTGAGGTGCCAGGAAACATTCTCATATTGGGTAGTATAAGAGATAATATTTTAAAGATACCAAAATTAATTTTTAAATAAAAATTAATAAAATATTGTTCAAAGATTTCTGTCATAAGTTAACCATTATGCATTGGTATATGCCTTCATTTATGACAAAATTTTACTTGGGAAGTATTTTTTTGAAAAAACATCCTTGCATAAAGAGCAGTATCAAGATACATTTGTTTATATTTTCAACTCTGCCATTATAGATACAGTGTTCATATACATTGAAAAATTTTAAATATATGTGTGAGAATATTTATATGCGTATGAATATGTGTATGTGCATGTGTATATTTGCATGTGCTTTTATGACATTTCAATATTTAAAAAATAATTATGCACATCATATATTATTATGATCATATTAGTTTCTTATGTAAATGAAAAAAAGGCAAAAATAAAAAGAAAAACAATTTTCTTGTTTCATTTTTCCTGCCTTTCTTTTATTCACTGCCACTAGTAAACATTAAAGAGGCTATGATGGGCTTGAGAGACAGAGGAAAAGAATATAAGAAAATCAAACTACAAACGCTGAACATGGGGGAAAAAAAATCTTTGCTCTTACGAAGATGTACACAAAACCAAAGGACAGGAAGTTGGGACAAAAATGAAATAGTAGTCAGGAGTGGAAGAGTAGATAAAAATTTCAGAGAAAACCTCAGGGCAGATGAGATAGGGAGTTTTGAAAGATAAAGAAAGAGCAGGGTTTGAATTTGTCTTTTGCTTAATGAATGGATTTATTCATCCATAGTCTGTTTTTGATTTTGGGGGGAGAGTATTACTTGATCAAAAACTGTATTTGAATGACATAATGTCATAACATAAATATTGGTTACCTCTGATCCTTGTAAGTAAATACAAATACCAGAAAATCCTATCGTATTTCCTGTTCCTTAGCTAGAAGTTGGAAGGCATTATTGTAATACTTTTCAGATTCTCAGTAGGCCTTTTAGCTTTGGCATACGGATACATTTAAGATCATAAACAACAGCACTTCCCCACTCTGCTTAGTTCCTCTTTCTAGAAATACAAGAGACCAAATAGTGTCGTATTTGTGTGCTGTTGTGGGGTCAGATTTCTGTGACAGCTTTCTTTCAACAAGGTTTGTTACTTCATACACAATAGTTTGACTTCTGGCAGATAGTATGTTATTGCTTCTGTCTTCACTGTAGCTATATAAAATATATATCTGCATCCAAATTTAGTGTAAATTAGCACCCTCCTTGAATGGGGAATCATTTCTACTTATTGCATATCTGTCTCAAAGGAAATCACAAAATTCCTGATGAAATTCAGTGAGTTAAAATGTTACAAGGAAGGAAACCAATCTGAAAGCTACTGTTATCCTTATATTTTCCTTTCAACACAACAGAATTATTTCCCAAATCATCTTCTCTTGAAGTACCAACTTATGAAAGTTATTAAGATACAAAGGCTATCCTATTTCTTTACATTCTTCAGTGAGTTCTTCTTAACATTGGTCATATGCAATTTTTGCTTGCAATTTTCTTGTCTCATAAGAAAGGCTTGATATGAAACTAAGCAACCCGAGGAAGACTATTAGCCCTTAATAATTAATCAGATTAATTTCCTAGCAAAGTTTTTGGGTTTGGTGGTTGTTTTTGTCTTATTTAAACAGAAGATAAAATTAAAAGTATTTGGGGCTTTTCTCTCTACCTTATTTAAGTCTGGTTAACAGTGATGTGATCAGTTCAGTAAATGTCTACTCTCAACTGGTTGTGAAGGTCACACAGATACTTTTGGCTGAACTCAGTTGCTCACAGCTGTAATTTTTTTTTTTCAAATCTTCCATGATATCCTGGCTTAAAATCCAGGTGCCCCTCCAGAATGGTATTGATTTACAGTCCTTACGTGCTCCATCATAGCTGCTAGCCCCACAGAGTCGTCATGGCTGTCCCAGAACAAAGCCAGTGGCAGTAAGGGCATATTCATCAGCAGCAAACTCAGGCCTTTTCACTACTGTGATAGCACATAGAATAGATAGTACCATTCTAATGAATTAACAACAAAAAAAGCAATGATCACCTGTGCACAGGCATTTCTTTGCCAATCCAGTAGAAACATATTGGGTCAAGGATGACAAAGGACAGTGAAATGCCTTATCCTCCATTTTGCACAATTTCCAATGCTAATGGAGAATCTGTCAGAGCCCTGAGTGTGCCAGCAGACTGATTGCCCTGACCAGGGCTTAAAGGTCTTTCTCTGTAATCCTGCTCTGCAAATGTCACCCCCTGCCAGAGTTTTGACTACCAGTGTTCAAGGTCAGCTCTGATGTAGTGCAGCTGTGTAAGCCTGGATCAGACTGGTGAGAGAATCACGACATTGTAAAAAAAGAGCAATGAGAAACAACATCTGGGATCCAGCCATGCACCCTCTGTCCATTGCCACAGGGGCTGAATTTAACTCCAAGTCCTTAGTCTTTGCCTGACCTTTGTCACCAGGAGGTTATGTCTGACTTTATGGCTTGCTGATCCTGAAGCTATATGACATTATTATGTGGTGCTCTGTCCTGGAGCAATGGTTGTTGCTGCAAGGCTTAAGGATGAAATTCTGTAATTTCCCAATGAAATTCTGTAATTTCCCAAAGTGATTTTGATTTCTGGACAATGATTTCGATTGACAAAGAGTCATTATTCTAGATGTCTTTATAGGTTTTTATATTTCTTTTCTTTCTTTTATTTTTCTTTCCTTTTCTTTTTTCTCTGAAAGTTTATGCTTTTCTCCACTTGGCAAATATACACAAGCAGTGAATTTTGTACTGCTGAATAAAAAGTATGCTTTCTGGTTATAGGTCACCTTCTCACACAAAAATTAACTATTTCTGTTAATATATAATAGGAATGCAATGGTTAGTGCAGTGTCACTTTGGAAATATAAAACTATATAAAAACTAAAGTTAAACCAATCAATTATTTTCACTCTACTTATGGAGATAAATGCACTTTTCTCATCATACCATCCACTCAGCAAGAAAGTATAGATTTAGTTTATGTGTGTAAATTGTCCAAAAAATAAACCCCAAAAAAATATTCAAAATTTTATTTCTCTATCAAAGGGAACAATAATTTATACAGTGCATAATGGAATTTAAGAAGTAGTAGTAAAAGAAATTTTACAGAAAGTTCTGGCATTGAACTATTTAATCTGAGTCTTAGGGAGAGAAAAAAAGAAAAAAAAAAAAAAAAAAAGGGAAAATTTACCTAGATTCTGTGGTGGAATAAAAAAATTCTACTGTAACTTTCATGAGAAGCAGTCGTTGATATGCGGTGAATGTATTAATAAGCAATATAAATAAATATTTCCCAAAGTGAATAACCCAATTGTGAGGAATATCATGATTCTCCCTTTTCATTCCTTTCATGTATTATATGCTTAATAGAGGAAATAACAGTAACTTCCTATTTAAGGCTGTACTTCAACCTTCTCATAAAACAAGGTGACTCCCTACTCTACTCCCCCTTCATCAAGTTAATAGCTTGCAAACTCAATTTAGTTCAAAATTTTTATAAGCCACTGTTTTTCCGATTTTTCTATGAGTGACTATAAGAAGATGATTCTGCACCTACTAGAAATGAATACCTTGATTATAATGCTCTTAAAAAAATTGTTTCTTTTTAGGAGGGGAAAAAAGGCACTTTATATCTAAGAAATATTGATTTAAAAATTCCAGATGTTTTTATGTCTTTAAATTCTGATATCGTGGAAAAGGTGTTACTACTGGAATACCTCCTAAACATAATCATTTATAAGTAGCATTATTTACAAGAAAGTGTCTGGATATTTATATGAACTAAGCCCTACATTACTGCATGCCCCACCTATAAATCTGTGAAACATCTGTGCCAAGGATTTTGCCATGCAAAAAAGACAAGAATAATAAACTTTCTGTGAAAAAAAAAAAAAAAGTCTACATACAGGAGGTAAACTTCAAATATTCTGAATGGTAATTCTGGATATGTGTTTTAACCCTAATTTTTCCTAGATGGAGAAGACTAGTGATTTGCCTCATCTAAACAGAAAGCTGGAGACCCATTCCTTATTCTTAACCTTAGGGTTTTAGTGTCTGGTTTTAATTTCCAGTATCAGATTCATCTGCCCTCAAAACCTCTTAATGTTAAATATATCAAATTTTTCTTTTTTTTTTTTTTTTTTTTTCCTGTTTTTCCTGTTTTTTCCTGTAGCCTACTTTGTTGCTTAGAAACTACTACAGTACTCTTCTGGCCACAAGAAATTCAAGTATAGAATCTCAATTTGTCACAAAGAAGACAAGACAACTTAGCTATCAAAATCCTTGTGGTACCAGTAGGCTGAAGTCATGCAATATATTTATAAAACTCATGCCAAGAGTTAAAAAGAAAAAAAAAAAAAAAAAAAAAAACACCAAACAAACTAAAAATCTTGCCCATGAAGCAGCATTCAGACTATAGGAAACAAAACAAACAGGAAAACAACAAAATTCAAACCACCTTTCTTTTTGTATACTCTTCCTCTCCATGTTAAATAGAAAGCCATGTTTAAGTCCTTAAGTACTGTGACATATTGACATGACATGCAAGTCTCTGTGTCAATACATTTTTCCTACAAATATTTCAATTAATACCATCTCCTTTCTTAATCATGTAATTCAGTTTCATATGACAAACATTTTGGGTAGTTCTCCACAGTATTTCATAGTAGGTGAATAATGCATTTATCACTTCAACTACATATCAGTTTTATTTTCATGATGGCTTCTACTTTACAGGGAGAAAAATAGAAATGTTAATGAATATAATGATTAAACATTTGTATGTTGTGATGTTTCTAAATTAATGAAAAAAAAGTCAGAAAATCTTGAGGTTAATGTGTTTATTTATTGCAAAGTTAGAAAATTATGTCCCTTTACAAAGACTTTTTTCTGTTTGTTTTTTTTTTTTCTTTAGTTTGACACAGGGTATGTAAATACAAAAAGAAACGTGTTCCACTAGTCACCCATGTTTTCAGTGTATTTATGAACAGAAGGACAAAGGCTAGTACTCATTCTGATAGTGAGCTTAGTGTTGAACTGTTTTTGTCAGACAGCAGAATTTTCTCAGGATAACTTGGCCTGATGAAAACCCAAAAAATTAAAACTACAACCCTGCTGTTGCATTACAATGAACATGCTCTTGAAAGAATCAGCTTTTTCAGTGAGTCTGAAAGTATAGTGTAGATACATATTCACGCATAATGTGTTACTCCTTTCATAGCAAGATTTTCGCTTGAAGTGTATTAACATAAATGTATTTACTCTTACAGAATTTTACAGGTTTTCTTCAGTCCAGAATGTGTATCATATAAATTATAACATTACCAATTTGTTTGCATTAAAATGGAGAGTGGCTAGCCATACAACATGTTCATTCTGTTGGTTACACCGATACATTACTGCATATTACTTGTTACAGTTTTTTAATATCAAGCTGTATAATATTCAGATGTCTTCATCTATAAGCAATGTGCAAGTACTTCTGGCATGCATTGTATGACCTTTAAAGACTGCAAGTGAAGAAAAAGGAACTAATCTGCCCAGACCTGGATCTAAGCACTCCAGATGTGACCCCACCAGGTCAAAATAGAGGGAAAAGGGATCACCTTCCTCAAGTGCTGGCAATGGTCCTCCTCCTAATGCTGTTGGCATTCTTTGCCTCGAGGCTGTAATGCTGGCAAATAGTCAGCCTGTTGTGCACAAGGACCACCATGTCCTTCACTGCAGAGCTGCTTTCCAGCTAGTTAGCCCAAGTGTGTAGCAGTCCAGGGGTTGTTCCTCCCCAGATGCATGACTTTGTTTTTCCCCTTGTTGAACTTCATGAGGTTCCTGTCACATCATTTCTCTAAGCAATGTTGAGGTTCCTTTGAATGGCACCACAACAATCTGCTTTATCAGCCACTGCTCCCAGTAATATATCCACTGAAAATCTTTGAGGGTGTGGTGTGTCCCATTGTCAAGGTTATCAGTGAAAAGCATTGCCCCTAGAATGGACCCCTGGGGTACACCACTGATGACTTGCCTCCAGCTGGAGTCTGTGACACTGATCACAACCCTCTGGGCTCAGACACTCAGCCAGTTTTCAGTTCACTTCAATGTTCCATTGTCTAACCTATCCTTTGCCAGCTTGTCTTTGAGGGTGTTGTGGGAAAACAGTCAAAAGCCTTACTAAATCAAGGTAAACAAAACCTACTGCTCTCCTCTCATCCACCAAGGTAGTCACCTTATTGTAGAAGGTAATCAAGTTGGGAAAGCATGATTTCCTCTTCATAAATGCATGCTGACTACTTCTAATCACTTCACTGTTGTTCATGTATTTGGAAATGTTTTCCAGGTTTAGCTGCACCTTTGTTTGATTTCCTGCTTGTCACAATGGACCTCACTTAAACTTGGGAGATATCATCCTTGAACATCAATCAGCTCTCCTGGACCCCCATTCTCTCCACCACTGTATTTAATGGGATGCTTCTAGAAGACCTCTGAAGAGGTTAAAGTCTGCTTTCCTGAAATCCAGGGTTGTGGTCCTGCTTTTTGCACTGCTCCCTTCTCTCAGGATCATGAACTTCACCATCTCATGGTCACTGCAGCCAAGGCTACCCCTGGATCTCCATTCACAGGCTATTCTTCCTCATTTGTAAGTAAAAGGTCCAGCAGAGGATCTTTCCTTGTGGGCTTCTCAATCAATTTTTTTCAGGAAGTTGTCATTAATGCACTGCAGATGCAATGCATTCAGTGCAGTACATTTGTAGATTACTTATGCACTGGTACATAGTCCTTCCTGTAAATTTCAGGGGGGTGAAAATTCCCTGTGAGGTCCAGGACCTGTGAACTTGAGGCTTCTTTCTGTTGTTTAAAGAAGGGTTCATCTATGTCTTCTTCCTAATCAGGAGCTTTATTGCAGATACCTGTAGGGGAATGAAGACAGTGAGTTGATTGACATTGATAATATGCAGTTCTGGCCTTGCTTTTACAATGTGCAGCTGTGATCCTGCAACAAAGTGGTTAAATAGCTCTGAGGAGTGTGGGAGAAAAACTCAGGTGAAGCAGAGATAAGGAGGAGCGTGGCCTGGCCTCTGGAGGATAGAGAAACAGCATGGACAGTAGAGGTTGACCAATGGTAAAGCTTTTTGCTGCTTGCTAGTTTATTCGTGTTATTTTCCTGACCACCGTAACTCAAATTGCAACAGATACCCACTAGAACAATGCCCATGTTGATTTGCCTACCAGTCTTGACCTATAAGCTCTCAGCTGACTATGAACCTGTCACAAGGCAGAGCTCCATGCCTTCCCACCGTTGTCTCACATACAGAGCAACTCCCTCTACTCTACTCCCTCACCCAACCTGACCTTCCTGAAAAGCCTGTATCCATACACTGTAATTCTCTAGTGGTCTGAAGCAGGGCCATATTTAGTTATTGTGCTTGTTCTAAATTAAAAACATTTTTTAATTTATATGACTTCAGCTTTATAACTTTTTAAAATTTATGACTGGAATCTGCTCTGGTCACAGACTGTATAAAATGCAAATTTTGTCAAAACTAACTGCAAATTGGGGGGTGGTGGTGAAGAGGGAGAGATGAGAGTAACTTAGAATACTATCACTTCTGAGGGGTATTTTTGGTTACTTGGAAATATTTCGCTGCAAAGAGTCCATTCAGTAATCTGGCTTGCCCTCAATGTCTACACAAAAGTGACAGACAAGAACTTGATACATTTGCACACCTCTTTAAAAAAAACCAGCAATATATATTCTTTGCTTCTGTTTTCTCAAAATACGTAAAAGGTGGATATTCACACTTTAGAAATGAAACACAAGAGAGGAGAAATCTTTAGTTAGGTGTCTTAGATTTCTAATTGAGTCTGTTGGAAGTATCTTTCTTTTCTGCTTGTGACTATGAACTACTTAGAACAGCAATGTAAGATCTTATTTCCTGGTGGTGGTGGTGATGATTATGATTATATAGCTTCTCATTCAACAATTAAGCATTCACAATTCTTTTGAAAGGAGGAACATTCATTCAAATTAATAGAAGTCCTGAAGAAAAGTAAAAATTTACAGAATCACCATTTAAACCCTGGGGGTGGGGGGTGGGGGTGGGGAACGGAATGGAACTAATCAGACCTACACTTTACCTAAACCAAAACCTCTATCTTTAATAATAATCATGACAATATTATTTATAATAGTCAAACAAATAATTAACTTGACTCATGGTAGTTGCATTAAATATACAGATAGATTTTTGTGCAGTCTGTTATGAATCAATACCATGCAAAATGACAAGCCTTATAAAAGTTTATATAAGCTTAGAGAAACAGTAAATATTGCAATTTTCTAATACCCTCCTGAAATTTCTACATGCTCTGAAGCTGTCAAAGAATTGAAATCTATTCTATATAAATAGCAAGTTAATAAAGCTACTGCTAAGAATATACTTTCTATAATAAAGTCTGGGTTTTTTAAACTGCTGAATTAATTTCAAATATGGCCAATTTTCTGAATGTACAGGGACACATATAATATTTGATAAGGAGAATCCAATTAAAATGAAATATCATTTTTATACTCTTTTAATCTTACCTATCTTGAACAGGTAAGTATTAACACATCCTTTCATTTATATTTCATACACTGATTTCATATGCAGTGTCTCACAATGAATAAGGACATACTGACGGTAAGAGAGTACAGCTTTATGGCATTCTTCTCCATATTGGCAATGAACATAAAGCCTTAATTTTTTCATAGACCGAGAGAACAGATATTTGAAATATCTATTAGGGTATATTTCACAGCAGGTTCTTCTCAACAATTCAAAAGTCCATTTGCTTGTGCCTTTGTTATTAAAAATTAGTAATATTTTCCTATTACTCCCTCTAATGCAAATGTTTAGTGTAGATTAAGTAACCTCTCAGAATTTAAAGGAAATATGACTAGTGTTACTAGATTTATACTGGTAAAGGTTATTGCTTTTTGGTTTGGTTTTTTTTTTTTTTTTTTTTGTTACAATTTTGATTGTTATTTTTCTTTTGGGCCAAGTACATCTAGAATAAATAGAATATTCATTAGTTGATTTCAGTGAGACTTTTTTTTATTTATTTAACTTTATTGTATTATTGTTTATCAGGGCAAAAAACACTGAAGTAAAAATAAGAGAACTGACATCCTTTGGGACTTACTTGTATTATTTTCTCTATCTCCAGTTTAGAAATAAGAAACTATCATAGAATTTTAGAAAGGCTGGAATCATAAATAATTAAGAAATAGAAGCCAAATTTCTTTTTCCTTTGTTCTTCACTGCTACAGTTTGCAACTCTTTGGTACAATTAGATAAAATAGAGGACCAGAGAAGTTAGAAAACTAAAAGCACAATTTTCTAATATTATACTCATATGCACACTGTAGCAGCACTCTCCAAACTCTCAAGCTACAGCAAGGTCTTTTACCATCTCATACCAACACACTCTTCATGCCAGTCCCTCTGCTACCTTCTCCTCATCTTGCTTCTTCCTCAGCTACTCTCTCTTCATTGGCTCCCAACCACTTAACAGAACCAGCCACAGCTGCACCTTAGCTACATTGGCCAACCCACCACCCCTGAAGCCAACCCACAGCTGTATACTATCAATGCTAATTAACCCAGCTTCATTCCTCTACAGCACACCAGATAGGTTTGCTAATTACAAAATTTAATTATAGTATCAATCTTTCATTTTATTCCTTGAGATTTAAGTGACAGTATTACATAAGCTCGTCCATCATGTCATTCTGGCTCATACTCCTTGACTTTTGTATATGAGATGAAGCTTCAATTAAAAAATAAAATTAAAAAAATCTTTGACTAGATTTATTTTATTCACAACCGAAGAGTGTCCCCTATGGAGAGTCCGCCAAGTCACGACAATCACACCAATATGGCTACATGCCATGCTCACTTTATTAAACAAACAGGTCATATTTATAACTTAAACCGACCGCTCACCTGACTTTACACACAGGTGATTAGATAAAAGTCTCTGGGCCACGTGGGGGTCCGTGTCGCTGACTGGTGGGCATGCTGCAGGCGCCTGACCAGAGTGTGCTGATGAGAGTGTGCTGATTTTGCGGTTCCCAGGGCTTGCTCTGCACCTGGCTTCTTGTTTGTGCATAGCTTGTTTTCCTTCTCCCACTGCTTGTTCCCAAGACTATTTAAAACTGCTCTGCAGCTTCAACTAACAGGCCTGGGTTGTCCAACCCAGACAATGGTAACATATGTCCTCGGTCCTTTAAAAATCCCTCTATACACAACTAGAAAATCTGTGAGAAAACTACCTGCTGAGCAAATTCCAACTAGGACAGAGACAAACATCAAGGAGAAGTACAAGATAAGCAAGAAAACTCTAATGATGTGCATTATTGATATGGGGAATCACTTATACAAGACAAAATTTGCCCTGTAGTGATAATGACTGAAAAAGGTTATTTAAGTATCTGCAGAATCTCCAGAAAATACATTAATTACATTAATTCTTAAATATTTAGTTAACATCACCTTATCATTTAAAGCACCACTAGAAAACATTTGTTTTAATTTTTGGCCTGAAACATAATTTATAAGTACTCAAAGGAATAGCTGAAGAACACACAGTAGTTGCTACATAGAAGTCAAAACTGGGTAAGACTGTCCAGGCCCGGAATGGTCGGGTCTGGGGAGATTCTTTGTGATTCCCAGAGTAAGATTAAGACACAAACTAGGTCAGATGCCATAAAGAAAAGAAATTTAATGTACTCGCACAGAGGCAGGAAATGGAGAGAAAGAGAGGAAAAATAAAGTAAAGAGAGGTGCAATAGCTACCACCGCACAGAGCTGGGGGTCCCATCAGCCCAGATTGACTTCACATTAGGTGGGGAGTTCCACTCGGTGCTGGTTGTCATGGTTCTTTTATAGATGTTCGAGAGTTGTTCACCCAAAAGTCTCTGCTCCTTCCAAGAACTGTTTTGCATAGCCTCACCCCTCACTTGGCAGTGGTGCAAGCACCCATACTGTCTTACAGAGAATTTTTCATCCTCTGGGGTCTGGGCGTACTTGCTGGGGTGAGGGTACAAAACAGGAGATGTGTGGTTTTCATGGTCGAACAGATGCAACGGTGTTTGGGTAAATGTCCGTGGTCCGCCGAAGCCAGATATAGACAAGTTCTCTACAGGGCCTCTGTGTTGTTTTGCGGTCAGCCAGCAATATTGAGACAGATAGCACAGTTCTGATAATGTCCTTCACAAAGACAAATCCCAAAAGCCTTAGAGTATTTGCTATAAAATCATTATTGTCTAAACACTGAAACTTTAATTCTACTTTGACTCATTCCCAGGCCTATAGAATTTTGCTTTGATAGTGGTGAAAGTAAATAGTTTGAACTTTATCCTTCAGTCTAGTGAGTTAGTGAAGACAGGTTGTAGGAAAATCATTCCTGGAGATATTAAAAAAAAAAAAAAAAGACGACCCTAAGCATCTTGATCAAATCTAAACGTTGATAATGCTTTCAGTGGAGAGTTGGAGCAGATGACTTTCTGAGATTCCATCCAACATAAAATATATAGATGAGTCTATGATAACTGACCCAATTATTATATATAGGTATAATTTAATAAACATGTAAAGAATATGTTTAAAAGATTAAGAATCTTCAAATATGTTACATACTGTCATACGCTGTCATTATGCTTTAACTGATTTTAGGGCTCTATTCAGTATGTCATTTATGACAGTGGAAAGACTTTCAACATTTATTCACAGCTTTGAATACAGAAACGTATTTAGACCGTAGACATAACGCCAAACAAAATAGCACAGTACTGCACAAAGCAGCAATACTAGCTCAGGTCCTAGATACTAGCTTATGATGTAGTATGCTCAGAAAAACTGATCTGTACTACTTTGATGTATCTATCCTGAAAAACAGAGGTAATACAATGGGACTATATGAAATATGGAATGGTGTACTAAGAGAAGGTCAAGAAAACAGGATGCTCATATGGACTTCTGGCTTCAGACATTGATGTGAACAATAAATTCTCATTTACTAGTGTTTAATGTTCATAATGTTTTTTAAGACACAATGCCTGCTCAGATAAGCTTATTGGTTTCTTTTATATTTAATATGTCTTCTTAGAAATATTCCAGAAATTCAAATATAATATTTCTTCTAGATTTGTTTTATTTCTGAGAAAACCAGATTGGAAAACAATTACGAGAAATTATAAAGTACTTTTGGTCTTGTATGTACACCAAATGCCATTTTCATTACATTTTAAAATATATGTAGAAATATGGTTTTTACTTTGACTTGGAATCTCCATACTGACTTTAGTATCCATTTTATAATAGTAGTTATTTTATAATAGGAGTTTATCCTCTCAATTTACTCTTATGTTTGACCAGCTGTGACCAAAAAACCTGTGTTAATAAAAAAAATCTCACCTGAAAATAGCTAATGACTATCAAACTTTTAATTCACCACCTGTTGCACAAACCAAAATAAAATACTTAGACACTTAACAACACAACAACATTTTTGAGTGCTGTTCTGATATTTTCTAGGATGTCTCACTTCAGAGATTTCTTAATTTTCTTCTATTTAAAAAATTTTCCTGTTGGACTGTATGTGTAAAAATGCAGTGTAATAAATCAGAAACAAAGAAAGAAATAAGCCAACATCACAACATAGGAGATACATTCCCCTATAAATTTTTCTAAAGTTATGAAATGGGAATATAAAACATCTCAGATAATTAAAATACATATCTCAGTAGGAACCCCCAGGAGCACTTCTATTTTCAAATACTTAGTTTTAAATGAAAATTTTATTTATATCATTTGGAACTGGCTCTAAAAGTTTATAATATATGCCTCTCAAAATTCTATGAAGCAACTGCTGGTGGTTCTGGTAACTGGTTAGAATGTCACTCTGGATACTTTTCAAAATGATGGGTAAGTACATGGTACCAGATAGGATGTTTAATACAATAAGTAAAAGATGATTCTAAAGAGTTTTTAGTGAAGTATGATGGTATCAATGACAGGTATGTATGCATTCCTAATTAAAAAATGCGTTGTGTGATTTATTTCACTTATATGAAATATGGATCACCTTACATGGTCTTCAGTCTTCAGTTTCTGTTGATTTTATGTTTGTGCAATCTTTTTTGTTTTCCTCAAAATAGAAATAAAAAATGAGAATGTAAGTAAGCAATGAAATGGCAAAAAAAGTCACATTCTTTCCCAATCTACACTTGTGGATCTGAAGGCATTTTTGTGATTTCCATTTCCATTTGTCTCATTTTTTATTAATTCTGAAAACAATTGCTTTTGTATTTGTTGCACGCTGTCAGAATTGCAGTCTAATTTATTTAACACCATCCCCACTTATGGTTCACTTACGGAATTGAGGGACAGGGAAAACAAAACATATTAGTGCTGTCACATGGCAAAACACAAGAATAATGCAAAATATAAAGATAATGTCATTTAAATGCAATTTTTTTGAAAGGAAAGGAGGTGACTGATGGCAGTTTTAAACTCTAAAAGTCAGGTAAATAGTTGGGATTTTACTAGCAGTTCTAAAATTAATTAGCATACAAGTATCAGTATTTCCTTATGTGTAACGTGATATAGATAGATCCATACATTTTATAAGTTACAAGAAATAACTCAGTCTTCTTTACACTTGGTCCTAGGCTGTCTGAGCATTTAACATAATGCAACTTTCTGATTAAATACACTAACTAAAAATTATTAAATTATTAATAGTCAACATGTATTTGATAGAGATGTTTTCCATATGAGATGATTAGTGTCTTAATTTTTTAATATATTAAAATGGATTTAAGATGCTCAGCATCTAAAAAGAATAACTCCTTTGGAAGTGTGTATATATAGTAATGAGTTTATGAATTACCGTCTATGTACATTAAAACTACTAAAAATAACACATAATTTACAGAACAGAAATATTCTTTTGAACAGCTTTCCTTCTGTACAGCACTGCTGATTAATGCTGTCATTTGCGTCTGGATCTGAGCTTTCCATTATGGTATGCATTCTTGTTCTGAATCAGAGATTGTTTCTGGGTTGTTTTTTTTATTATCCTTTAGTGTTTAGTTTTCATTTTTCAGATTTAAAATAAAAACCAAAAAGAGGCCAAAAAACACCGAACCAAAAATGTTTTAAAGAAGTTTTAAGGTAGCATTACATATTAATTTGTTATAGTTTAACAATAGCTATAATATATGAGGTAAAGAACATTAGGATGTCCATATACTGGGTCAGACCAAAGATGGTTCTTCTTCAGTATCTTGCTTGCAAAGGCAGCTGTGTACAAAGGCATGGAGAACAGTAAGTAAAAAGCATTTCCACAAGATACATGTCCTTATATCCTTTCAGCCTTCAGCTATAAATGAAGACTTAGGGGAGATGAACCCAAGTGGATTTTCAGTATTCGTGATATTCTTTATCACAGCTTTACACAGGAAAAATACCTTCTGTGAACTACCACCTTCTGTTTTGAAGCTGACTCCTACTAGCTTTATTTGTCGCTTTTTAGTTCCAACATTGGAAGACAGAGTGAAAAGTCCATCCCTGCTATCTTCTACACAGCACTCATGAAAAAATATTCCATACTTGCCCAAGCCATCTCTTTTCAGGAATGAAGACCCCTTGCTTATGTAGTCATTCCTTTCACAGAAACAATTCAATACAGCAAGAGAGGTGATTCCTGACCACCACCACCACCTCTTGCTGTCACAACACTGAGGGACTGACAGCTGTGGGGGGTTGCAATGGACTCCTAGGACACGTATGAAGTGAGAGAGCTGCAAGTGGCCAGAGATAGTCATCAGTGAATGCCCTCAGGGTTCTGACACTTCCAAAATGTTTATTACACAATGGCCTTAGTAATAGAAATCTTTACAAATATGAAACATTTTTGGAGTCCACATGGAGACAGAGGAGTCAGAAAGAGAGAGAATGTCATGAAATGCATAATGTACAACAGCCTGAATCCCGTGACTTGGGACCCTTCTCATATAGTGAATGCCACTGAAATACTGATTAGCAATTAGCCAAGACTTTAAAGAGCATAGCCATTAAATTGTTAATTCCTGACATCATATATTCATGACTTTTTACTGCACATTTTTAGAGTTCGACAAAGTTATTGTTTAATAATGATAATTACACTGCCACTGACTGTAATGTAGCTAGAAGCTAAAATAAACAGTCTTTTCAGAGACTTAAAAAGATATAATGAGTGATTTTAATTAAATTCTCCTACAGTTTTCTCAGTTCTACTGTAAATGCTTTCTGGGTTTGTTAGAACACCCATAACTTGTTTTTGGTTTTGTGGTTTGTTTTTTTTTGTTTCTATTTAACAAGTTTTCCTTTGTGCTATTCACCTTTCTCTAATTTGCTCAAGTTAAGGTCGACTATGTTGACCTGCATGTCTTTTATCTGAGACTTCTCAAAAAGGATGAAAGAATCATTTAATTTGTAACCTTCTGTTTTACAGTACAAATACCGTATTTTTTAACCAAATATAGCAAAACAAAACACTCTGAATTTCACAGCAATTCAAAAGACTTTAGGTTTACTTTGTTCTGGCTGGTCTATTCTAGCTCAAAGATAAACTCTAGAGAAAAGGGGAATTTTTCTTCTTAAAGACAACTGATCATCTTCAGATTTCTGTATGTGCATGTGTGTGTTTGGGAAGAGATGTCTGAAGTGCCACAGAGAGAAAACTGGAAATGAGATTGCCATGCAGCTTTGAAGACCCTCAAAGGAGCAGGAGTCTGCAATTAGAGAGCAAACCAAAGACAAACCTCAAAGGTAACAAAAGAAACTTTCCTACAAACCCAGAAAGGGAATTCTGTGAAGTTTATTCAGCCCAACGAGCTACAAGTAATCGTTAGACTAGAAGCAACAGATGAAAAAAAATTTCGAAGTCATTGCAGTGGCACAGTGGGAAAAGGGAAGTTTCATATCTAATGACTTCAGTCAAGGAGTTAGCTCTATTTTTCTCATTCTTATTTTATATCATCTCTGTTCTGATAAAATGTTAACTGTGGAGACTGAAAGTATTTAGAGCCTTTTGCTGTTCTCAGTTCAAGAAAACAGGGGGGAGGAGTGAGAGGGAGGGAGGGAAAGAGGTTATGGAAAGTATTTTACGAATATAAATAAGATAAAGCTAGCTTGAATTCTCCGCAGTGTGTTATTCTCGTTAGTGACATAGTCTATAGCTACTTTTGAAATCAATGTGGATGAAAAACAGTTGATGTACAGAGCAAAATAATTATTACAGAGGATGTAATCACCACACTGTATATATCCCGAGGTGTTTTATTTCAGATTAGCTTCAGTTTGGTCCTGTGGACTGAAAGCTCATTTGCAGCTGAAGTGCATTCAGTGCACTCCTGCAACACATCTTTCGCTTTGTTTTTTCCTGAAAGAGATCCAGTTCCTATGCAAAGCCAATGTTTCACAATGAACTGAAATAGTTTTATTAGGAACCAACAATAAGGAGATTGCTTCAAAAGCTTCCTCCTGAACTAGACTAGAATTTCAATTCAGAAATTCTCATAGTGGATGGTGCCTGTTCAGGATTTGAGCTTTAATTTGCTTTTTTTACTGAGATACAATTCAGAAGGCTCTGTGAGTAATGTCCCCATGAGCCAGTTTGATCATCAGCTGAGAATCCATTTTATTATTTGCATGCTATGTAAAGTGTTTTGGGACTGACACACGAAGAGCGTTATTAAGGTCTAAGAATTTTTGTGACAGCATATCTCTGCAAATGTATTATGCAGTATTTATATATTTCTGCTAATGCTGTTATTAGTCCTACAGATTTCCCATTGTTGGCTTAGAATTTTAATATTTATTCGTTATATAATATTTTCAGGTATATAATTACATCTGATAATCTGCATTCCTTTGGTCTGGCTGGGATGGAGTTAGTTTTCTTCACAGCAACCTGTTGTGTTGTATTTTAGATTTGTACACCAAAACAGTGTTGGTAATACAAGTGTTTTAGCTATTTCTGAGCAGTGCTTACATAGCACCAAGGTCATCTTTCTTTCTCACTCTGCCCCAGCACCAGCAAGTAGAATAGAGATGGACAAAAAGTTGGGAAGGGGCATGGCCAGGAAAGCTGACCTGAACTAATCAAAGGGATATTCCACAGCGTATGACATCATCCTCAGCAATAAAACTGGGGAAGATTTTTTCCAAAGGACTCATTGCACAAAGACTGCCTGGACATTGGTCTGTTCGTAGGAGGTGGTGAGTGATTACCTTTGCATCACTTGCTTTTCGTTTGTGTGGGGGTTTGGGGTGTTGTGTGTGGGTTATTTGTTTGGGGTTGTTTTTTTTTTTTTTTTTCTTTTCTTATTTTTTTTTTCTTCAATTATTAAACTGAGTTCATTCTGACTTACAGGTTTGTGTTACTTTGGCTCTTCTGATTCTCTCTTTTGTCCCACTGCAGGGAGTTGCCAGCTGGGGTCAGCCTACTGCACTTCAAACCCCCCAGTTTAAAAATAAGTCCTAGCACAGCAACACAGGAGAAAGCAAATTCATGAAATGTTATTGAGATAAAAGAAACAAAGCTATAGCTAACATTAGCAGCAGTTGGAAAAGAAGCAAGTGAAGATGAACTCTACTAGGGGAAGGAGTTCTTATGATCTTTTCATATTAACACCATAGGAATATACCTGGGATGCTGAGTCACAGGGGTTTTATTTTATTAATGTATGACTTGTCATTTATATGCCTGAAAAGACATCAAATGCAAAACTGACATTTATTTTGGAATTTAGGCCCTGGGTATTATCCATCTACAGCATAAAATGCAGAAACTATTAGAGGCTGATCCAAAAGTTTGCTGATGAGAAAGTTATTCAGGACTGAGAGAGCAGTGAGCTCACACTGGATTCTCCACCCTGGGCCCCTAAAGGAGGTAAGGCAACTAGGGGAATTTTTACCAAGAACCAAGATTAAACAATCATTGCAATTCACATAGAGATAGATGTTTTAGAACAAAGAAAATGGCATGAGCATATTTTCTAATCGTTGTGGTTTAACGCCAGCCAGCAACTAAGTGCAGCATAGCTGCTCACTCATGCTCCCCACCCTCCCTGCCTTGGGATGGAGAAGAAAAGGAGAATCAGAGAGAAGTAAAGCCCATAAGTTGAGACAAGAACAGTTTAATAATTGAAATTATAATACTACTAATAATAGCAAGAACAATAATAATGATAACAACAACAATAATAATGAAGTAATTAAAAGGGAGATGACAAAGACAGAGAGAAACAAAACCCTCTAAAAAGGACAAGTGATGCAGAATACAATTGGTCACCACCTGCTGACCAATGCCCAGCCAGTCCCTGAGCAGTGATTGGCCCCTCCTAGACCCCAGTTTATACACTGCGCCTCACGTTCTATGGTATGGAATACCCCTTTGGCAAGTTCATGACAGGTGTCCTGGCTCTGCTCCCTCCCGGCTTCTTGTGCACCTGCTCACTGGCAGAGCTAGGGGAACTTGAGAAGTCCTTGACTTAGAGTAAGCACCGCGCAGCAACAACTAAAACATCAGCGTGTTATCAACATTGTTCTTATATTAAACTCAAAAACACAGCACTCTACCAATTACTAGGAAGAAAATTAACTCTATCCCAGTTGAATCCATGACACTAATGTAGACAATAAAAAATTATTAAGTTCCAGGTTTAGAAATTTCATTTCATTTAATCAATTTATTAATTGCTGCCTATAATACAGAAATAATTATGCTTTACTTCATTGTAAAGAAATTATCCTTGTCATTCTTGGAAATGGGAACAGACACTGTAGTTCTTTGCTACTGCAGACTTGCATATAATTCCCACTCCCCCCCGCCTCCCCCCCTCCCCCCCCAATTAAAAGGGAACATTACAAATCTTTAAATCATCAATGATTATCAGATTTGCATAGTCTGCCAGGAGTCCTCTTGTCTGCAGAGCAGCCCATCTTGAGGGGTTGTCAGTGAATAGGCCCCAAAGCCCAAAAAGCTCTAAGAAACTTGATTTCTATAGAAGCTGCTGTTAGGGTAGAAGAGAAATGATAGATAATCTTTCACTGATTTAGAATTTCAGTAAACACTAACGTCAGCATGATTTCCTATTTGTTGTGGTTGCTGAAATTCAATTCATGCTTACTACATCACCTTATCTGTAAGCGTTCAGCTTATTAGGAATGTAGATTTCAACACATTAAATTATGTGTCTAATTTTGAAAATGAATAGCAATGATCTGTAGACTAATGACATATGGTAATTTGGGGTTTATATAATTTAAGAAAGTTGTTCTGAAACCATGTTATAAGTAATTAAGAAAATTAGAATAACTATGTGGACATTGTTCAGCATTTCCTGGACTGGATTAGATTTCATCAAATGAAATGTTAATATTGAAAACAAAGGATAAGTAATGATTCATATGTTTATGTAAGGTTTAAACAGCAGATGGTATTTTCAGAGAAATACTGAAAATTGAACTGCCTGGTTTCTCACAGGATATAATGGTTTGATTTGCATAAGTTAAATGAAAAATTCTCATTAAAGAGAGAGTTTAAAACAGAATTAGAGATAGCATCAACTTCTGATTTCAGCATGAACAAACATTTAAAAAACTCAACTATTTCAGAGATTTTCTTTTCTACTGCTTATAAAATAGACCTTATGTTGTCAAACGTCATATATTCTTCCGAAATAAACTGCTGTAGAGATAAACTACATTTTTTCAGGCAAACTGTTCATTGTTGTTTGTTTGTTTGTTTCCCCCCCACAAATTAATACTCCAGAGTGAAAAAATGCAAAATTTGAATTATTTTTTTCTTCACCATGAAGGTAGAAGATTGACGTTTAACAATGACAAGTGCAAAGTTCTACACCTGGGACAAAGTAAGCCAAAGAACGCAAAGAACCAAATACTAGCTAGGTTCTGTGTGGCTGTGGAGTAGACTTGCTGAAAGGGACCTGGAGATCCTGGTGGGTAACATGTTAAACATAAGCTAGCAGTGTGCCACTGCAGCGACAAAGACAAATTGAATCCTGGGCTGTATCTGCAGGGACATTTCTAGCAGACATAGAGTCATGATTATGCCGCTCTACTCAATGCCTGTCAGGCCACACGTGGAATACTATGTGCAGTTCTGGTCTCCACAATACAAAAAAGATGCAGACAGACTACAGAGGGTCCAAACAAAGGCCATGAAAATCATCAAAGAGCTGTAGAACCTACTGTGTGAGGAAGGACTGAAGGAGCTGGGTCTTTTCTCCCTGCAGAAGGTTCAGGGAGGGGCTCATCACAGTATTCCAGTACTTAAAGGGTGATTACAAAGGGGATGGAGGCTCTGTCTTCACAATTTGCTACATGGCTTAGTTGTTCTTCCTAGTGTATAGCTGGCAAAGTCTTATGTCCAAACTGATGTCTTCCTCCACAATCAGATTTATTTTTCTTTTTATATATAGCTACTTCAACTTAATCAAATTTCAAACATGCAATATCAGACATCATCTTCCTGTTCTTCCACTTTTCTGAACAAATTTCCCTTGTGCTTATCCTTGTTATTGAAATCTTATCTTAAATTCAGAATGATTTTTAGTCTTTGCAATGAAATATACATGTTGATAGTTTATATATAAAATGACCAAGTCTTGAACTCTATGACACTAGATAAGATGGAAATCAATCCGATGAAATAAAGCACTGATTTCTAAATGGAGTGTGTTGAACATAATTTTTTTCTATGTTAAATTTTCTCAAATGTTTGTGAAATTTATATATTTTCTCTTAATTCAAATCTTCACAGACTTTTCAGTGTGATAAAAGTCTAGTCTCAGATGAACTTGTAAAGAACTTTAAATCTTTTTCTTATACCAAATAACAGTGAGGATTTGTGTGAGGGTCCTTCCACATCTTCAGGACTTTGTAGCATCCTAATCTATGGTGTTCGAGAACTTAAAACTACTTTTTCATTATAAACTTTCAAATTAATCTTGTGTCTTCAAAAATAAGCTAAATTAAGAAGGATTAGAAGGTACTACATTGAGAAAATCAGGCAAATCTGAGCTAAGAATGATACTTCAGAAAATCCTGTTAATGACTATTAACTGTGTTTTTAAACTTTCTGTAGGAATATATTTTCCAGCATACTTAATTAGCCTCAGCACTCTTACTTCATTATTTTTTGTAGTTTCCCTCCACTCAAAAATGAATCTGTATTCATACTATTCCTTCTTCTAAGCTTTTGTAAACCTCGACTTCATGCCCCCTGATCCTTTTTTACTCTGTGGAAATGAATTGCTTTCCCTTGGTATGCATATCAGCTCATCAATTGAAGTCTGATGTCACTTTTTCAATCTTTTATTTCTGGACTTTATACTTCAAAAACCCAAAATATTTCTAATAAACTGAAATGAGTAGTTCTGATGAGGAACCAGACTATCAACTAAAACACACATTCTGGTCTCAGGGAAATGAGCGTGAATTTTGTAATTGTTTTCAGTGGCAGCAGAATTCTACCCTGTTTTCTTTAGAAAATTATATTCATACATACATAAAAAATTGTTAAACATATATTTATTAAATTTTCTGTTGATTCATCGTAGCTGTTGTTTTTCAGCATGAGTATTCTATATGACTTATCATAGGGAATGGTGCAAAAATGGAGGCAACATTCACTAAACAGTAGATAGGCATCTTACATGCATATGAATAATGAAAGTAGATAGTTTTGTTGGTAAAAGCAACATCTTTTCATGAATGCCTCTTTCCATCCCAACCAGACTCTGTACATCCAGTTGGAACATCAACCTGCTAAAAGTAATTTTCTGCTGAACTGGGAATGTCTCTTACTTTCTTTTCTGGAAGAGAGGTAATGGAAGTTTTAAACCTTTCCAGTCTTTAAATGTATGCCTTTAGGGGACTGTAATTAAAGGGACTTGAACATTGTAACTATATGGAAAGTAAACACACAGTGTAGCATAGTTAAGTAAAAAGTTTGAATAGACATCAACATTTTGCTCACTTTTCAGTGCAGGTTCTTTCCTCCAATCAGCTAACTTCCAGTGACTTCCTGGGTTGATAAATCCTTCCAAACTCTTCCTGGATCTCTGTAGGAATTGGCTGTGAGTCTGTTGCAACCTGGGCCTATATCCATTCATCTGCCACTCTGCTCCTGCTATGAGCATCTCCTTTCTATGTCACTGAGTACTTCTTCACCCTGCAATTCAAAAACTTCTTTATGCATACCATTGAAGGTATAATACTCTTTCCTCTGTGGAGGTATGCTTTTCAGCTGATGTGTATTACCTAAGACAAGGTGACCCGCTACTGCCCAGGTTCACCCCTGGAATAAACAGGTTTTAATAGATTTACCATCCATCACACTGTATCAACTCTTGTTCTCAGAAGAGGGCATTAAGCTACACTGAGCTGTGGTGCAATTACAATCTAATGAAACGGCTAATTTGCTTTGCATTCTTGGAACAATTCATTTATAGCTAGTTCAGTCTGCAGTGTAGACATGTGCAAGGAACACAAACACTTCTAGGAAGTCCACTTGGAAGCTTTATAGGATCCAAAAGGATAACAATTTGTCCCACTTTTAAATTCAAACTCCACAGAATAATAAAGAAGGAAAACTAAAATATGTTAGCAAAACTTCACTATGAACAGAGTTCTTCCTTTAGGCATGATAGAGCTTTTACATCCTGTCATGGTTTAACCCCAGCCAGGACCCAAGCACTACGCGGCTGCTCACTCGCTCCCCCTCACCCAGAGGGATGGGAAAGGATTGTAAAACTCTAGGGTTGAGGTAAGAACAATTTAATAGGTAAAGAAAAAGCTGCACACGTAAGCAAAGCAAAACAAAGAAATAATTCACTACTGCCCACCAACAGCCAGGTACTCAGCCATCCCCAGGAAAGCAGGGCTCCATCAAACAACGGTTACTTGAGAAGAAAAATGTTATAATGCCAAATGTCCCCACCTTCCTCCTTCTTCCCCCAGTTTATATACTCAGCATGACATCATATGGTATGGAATGTCCCTTTGGCTAGTTCAGGTCACCTGTCCTGGCTGTGTCCCCTCCCAATTTCCCATGCCCCCCCCCCCCCCCCCCCCCCCCAAGCCCTCTTGCAGCCAGGGCCTGAAAAACTGAAAGTCCCTGACTTAGTATAAACATCACCCAGCAACAACTAAAACCATCAGTGTGCTGTCAGCATTGTCCTCACACCAGAGCCAAAACACAGCACTGTACTAACAACTAGGAAGAAAACTAACTCTATCCCAGCTGAAACCAGAAAAAATCCCCATGCCTCAGTATACAATGTACATCTTAAGGTCTATTCAATAGCCCTATGGAATAGTACTAATTTTGTCTGTCTTCTTTCACGTGATTCATCCGGTATTCTAAGAAAATGAGACTTAAACTATCACACTAAACTTCTCTTTCTGCCTTTGCTAATAAGCCTTGATTTATTTATTTAATTTTTTTAACAGATGAAATAATTATTTTACACTTCTTAGATATATACTATATTTTCTACAATTTTACTGAAAATCTGCTTCCAGGTAGGAGTGCAAGAGACAGTGTCCCTATCTGCCTTTGCATAAGGGAAGGTTCCACAGTAATACACTTTAAGCATCAGAAAATCTAATCATGAAATGCAACAGTCTTAATTTATTCAGAGAGAGTATTCACATTTCACTATTTTAGTGTATCACAGAACTACTTGCAAACCATGGAATGAAAATATTAAAAGTATAAGTAAACACAAATTAAATTATACTTGATTTTCATATGTGAACCACAGGTTGATATTTTCCTACATTGCAGAAACCCTAGTTACTCTGTATAAGGCCCAGGTTAGTAGTAATGGGGTTGCATCAAATGAGTACCACCTTACAGGGACAGATTTAAGTAGAACAGTTTACTTTGGATTGGTCTTTCTAAGTTATTACACTAGGTGAATGTCCCATTTAAGATATAAAAACACCTTTCAAAGGAAAAAGCAGTTTGACAGAATGACATACAGTTTAAAGTGAAGCAATTAAGAATTTTATTTCTGAAATTCTTCATTAGCATTTTTGTAGCACTTAAGTGGTAAAAATATTATTTTTTTTTCAAGAAATATTCTCATATACCCATCTGTTAAACTCACAGATATAGTACTGGTGAGCAGATAGCTGAGAGTAACCGAGTGTTCATTAGCTGTAGTAATACATTCAGATAGTTGCTCATGTTTCTCATTTATTCTTGTATATAATTGAAGTAAACATTTGTTAAAGAATTCCAAGAAAATGTCTGCAAGAGAATGGCACAAGTATTTGATCTGTATGTATGCCTATGAGAAAAAAAAATGCAGTCAGCTTAAAAGGTGGATATCTTGCTTCCATAATCTTGGAAACATATGCTGATAAAAACCACAGACCTAAAGAAAATATTGACCACGACCGTATCACCGTTAGCTCTTTCTCTTACTAAAGTCGATAACAAAATGTTTCTCACTTTACTGAAGAAGTGAAAGATACACATAGATCCTGTGTTGTGACTATCTTACTAAGAGGACTGTTGACATATTTAATAAACAGAGGTGAAACTTTATTAAGAAATCTCATTGTCTAAATTTCACATTAATGAAGATTTCTTTTCTAGTGGGAATATAGCTATGGCATTCACTCCAGGTATTCCATAATCACGGAAACAATTCAGACAGACTTGTAGATATTCCACGGGTCTTTTTTTGTCTTGGGCTAAGCTGCACTGGTTGGAAACTGGGCTGGAGACAGATACTCCCATATAGTCCTGCTTTCTGTTTTCCGTTTTATCACCTTTCTTGATCATCACTGTCAGCACATTATTGTCCTTCCAAAAAAATCTGTGAGGCCCCAATTTGCTTCTTTCCTTTAGCTCCAGTTCACTGTCTCACACCCCTATTTGTAGTTGTAGTATGGTTGTGTTTAAAACGCTGTCTTAGTAATCTTTTATTGGTGCTTCCCTCTTTACTAGACATATTGCCATTTGTACAGTTCCAGCCTCCTCCTACACTAACTTTTCTTGTGTCAACAGGTCATTGTCGGTTGCCTGCACAAATTCTCTTATCAGTATTTTGTCAATAAGAGATATAATTTAGCAGTATTTTAAACTGAATTTTTAATGATAAACCTGCAATAGAAGAAACTTCTGAAAATTATGGGGGCTTTCTTAAATAAATGTGTTTATTTTATTTACAGTCTAAGTCCAGACAAAGAAAAGTAAAAACCTAGATATAGGTTTTTAGAAACCGAGGGGCCGGATGGGAACCAACAACAAAACCCAAACCAAACTCTTAGAAACTGCTACCTCTGATCAAGTGTAAAATTCTGGTTTTCTTCTCTCATTCTATATTTTCATCAAATTCACTCATCTCTTTTTATACACAATGAAAAAATTAAAGCTTATAGCTATCAGTACCTAAAAGTAGGGGTTTTTTTCAAAGCATTTATTAAAAAAACTATGTCAAAATTATGTCAACCAACATATCCATTAAAAAGTAATAAGCTGATTAAGATCCACTGGAAATTACTTTTTGCTGACTTTGTTCTAAAATTATGCATTAACAACTGCAGGTGTTTTGCTTAAAATACTTGAACAGCAAAATTCTTCAGTTAAAACAAAATTTTAAAATAAACTTAATACTACATTGTAATAAAGTTAGGAAACGTGGGAGGCTTAGCTTTGCATGGTCAAAATCTACCTCAAAATCTTTA